>NW_025333867.1:1311500-2623000 GCF_019186645.2 Phyllostomus hastatus | reverse complement strand
CCCCCACAGTGGGTATCAATGTCTGATCTAACTTATTTTTGTTTGTTTTGCCAGCATGTAACACAGTGCAGAAAATAGAATAAGAACTTAACAAATGGAATCATTTGAAAACTTGTAAATGCTCATTTAACTGAATAAATGTCATGTAACATATTCAACAAACATTATCATGCACTAATATGTGAGAGAAATTAATCAGATCACTGCCCATGAGGAGCTCCATCCAGTATTTGTGGGTGAGACAAGCACATATACAGCACTCTACTAAACACATCAGGTGGGCTGTAATGTGAGCCAGAAGTCATGGAGATGAGGGGAAGGGGCTTCCATCCTAAGCCCTGGGGAGCAAGGGGAGAGGCTGTTCACAGGCTGAGATGAGACAACCAAAGATCAATGTTTCAAAGACTAGGCAGGAAGGAATGGAGTTTTATACAGAGTTATCCTGTATTATTATGACTGCAGTTGAATACTGAAACTCACTGTAACACTCCTGATTTAGTCCCTTGCCTCTCCCTCCTGTGCAACACCAAGAACACCTAGCTCTTTGCCTGCGTCCTGAAGGGCAAATGCGTCCAGGCCTGCATTCACAAGGAGCAGATGGAGTTAATACAGTTCAGGGATGGGGATGGGTGGCTGTTACTCATCTATTACCACTTCTGCTTGTCAGTCCTCTAGGTGCTGCCCAATTCTAGCTTTTGATTCCTTTGAGATAAACCCTCCCCTCCCTCTCTTTGTTTGAGAGGATCCAGTAGTCAACAGTATTTCAGATTCCCTCTTGGAGCCAACAGCTTTCGAGACCCTGTGTCTCCTTTTTGTCCAGCTTCCAGGCCCTTCTTCATGTAACCCTTTCCATGCTGCACATTTTCCAGAGAAAGCTGTTCACCTCCAGACAGCAGAGTTCCAGGTGGGGTCCAGGGAAGCGTGTGTCGGTTATGCCCTCAGGACACAAAGAGAAGGGGGCTGAGCATGTGTTTACACCAAGACACATAAGCTGACCTGTCTGCTTCTCAAAGTCCAGCTGATGGGCCACCTGCAGATGTAGACAACAGCTTAACTCAGACTTTTAAATGTCTTGTATGATATTAATGATAATTATAAAAATGGTGAGTGCTAAAACAATTAGCAAGAGTCTTTATTTCCTTTATTGCCTCTTCATTCAAAATTAAATAGGTTTAATTAAACAGACTTAAGTTTAATCTTTTAAAATAATTGTGAACCAGCAAATTTGTATTTATCCGTTTCATCTCAAAGTTTCAACTAATCTAAAAATTAGTCAATGATCCAAGTGGAAAGAAATCACACTTTTATTTTTATTTTCCTCAGGGTTTCATGGAAAAACACCAAATAACTCGAGTTAGACTATTCTTGTAATTTCTCCCTCGCTTTCTCTCTCCACCATGCAAAGCAATGTGGTTGACTGCCACAAATTAGCTGGGTGACTTTGGGCAAGTTGCTTGATGTCTCTAGGACTTAATTTTCTCAGATATAAATGTACAAATGTATAAGTTTGGTTGTAATGAGCTTTAGCATCATTTCCAGCTCTATAGAACCCTAATTATTTATGTTTTAAATGATTTTTAAATACGGCTCTTCCTGCCAATATTCAGCAGGTTCTGCCACTTGCTTTGTGTGAAGACCTGCTTATCTGCACTGGGCTGGGCTATGATCTGCTTACTCACATTTAGCTGCTGCTTTGCAGATGAGCTTCACATCAGCTCCCCAGGAAGAAAAAACAAAACAAAACTGAAATCAAACATACCACAGAAAATGTCTGTAATTATTGGCTGGCTTCAGTGCATGTGGTTCTTTGAAAGAGGGGGAAAGGACTAGTCAAAGAACATGTATGAATGACCCATTGAAGCAGAAAACTGTACTTGAACAACAATTAAAATTTAAAAAAAATAACCCATGGACACAGACAACAGTGTGGGAATTGACTATGGGAGCAAGGGGTGGGATGGGCAGAGGAGGGCAAAGAGGGAACAATTGGGACAGCTGTAGTAGAATAACGAAAACATGATCAAAAGAAAGAAAAGAAAAAGAAGTCCCAATTTTCTTTAACATTTTTTAGAAAGAGTATAGCTGCTATTGTTTTGTTTTGTTTTGTTTTTCACTCCAAATGCAAACATTTCAGTACCGCAATAAGTAGTACTGAATCTGTAAAGAGAGGTCTTTCAAAGCAAGTTTCAGAACAGAAATTAAGCAACTTTCACACCTGGAAGTCAGTCCTGGGTTTAACACAGCCACCAATTCTAATTGTCATTGCAGTCCTTGTACTTGGGATGGTGGTTTGCACATTGTGTGTTTTTGAGATTTAAACTAATTCACCTGTATATTGTTTGACATACTCAGTGTGTTCTAACAAGTTGGACTTCCGTATTGTTTTACCATCCTAAGTTTTGATGACTGTGTGTGAAAATAATTATCTAAAGATGAATCAAAAATTTTAGAAGTAGGGAAAAATTCTAAATACAGACCAAAGTACTTCAAGATACTTAAGGGTTCATAAAATTATCCCACAATGTTTCCAAATTACCAATTCTAAACAGCTACCAAAGATACGTTTTTTTCATTTTAAAATCTTTTTAAATTGATTTTAGAGAGGAAGAGGAAGGGAGAGAGAGAATATTATTTTCAAACAATCTCAGCCAGATTGTTTTTGAGAAAATCACCTGGAGCAAAATCACAAGCGCTATCATTAGAAAACTAAGAATATACCCTGTGAGCCCACACCAGCATCTTGAAGAAAGGATTGAAAGGCATTATCACCCCCAACAAATCAAAATAGCTCAGGATTATAAAATAAGTTTATTTGGAACTGGATCCCAATCTAAGTGGGTGACACGCACTAGTTCATGTAATCCTTTTAACGAACTGTTAAGGTAATTACTATTACAGTCTCCATTATAGAAGAAGAAACTGAGGCACAGTAACTTAACCCTGGATGCAGCCAGAAAGTGGCAGAATCTAAATTACAAACCCAACATGGCTCATTCTACAGCCTACTTTTTAAAAAATTAACATCAGTAGTTATAAAATTGTGTTGATGTTTTTATAATATAGAAATGTGTAATCTTTATTACATTAACAGCAAAAAGGGGCAATTGAACAAAATTTTTGTTATTGAAATTAAGTTGCTATTAGTAAATCTGAACTAGATTGTTTTAAATTATGATATTAATTGTAATCCCCAGGGAAAGTACTAAGAATAAAACTGAAAAACAGTGGTAAAAAAAACAGGAAAAAATTTAAATGATATACTAGAAAATATATGTTTACACAAAATAAAGAAGTAATAGAGGAACAGAGGAAGAAAAAAGACAATAAAAAAGTGTCAGATGTAAATCCTATTTATCAGTAATTACATTAAATATTAATGGATTCAACTTTAAGATTTGTTTTATGGTAAAACATATCATCTATTCAGAAAAATGTTCCATTTTCACTTCAAAACATTGTGTGTTTTTCTGTTGTTGGGTAGTGTGTTCTACAGATGTCCATTACGTTTATTTGGTGCATTATAGTCTTCTGTTTCCTTGTTAAATTTCTATCTATGTGTTCTATCCATTACTGAAAGTGTAGCATTAAAGTCTCAAACTTGTATTTGTGGAACTGTTTTTGTTTGTTTGTTTTTTTGAGGTATAATTGACATATTATTGTGTTGGTTGCAAGTGTATAACATAAAGGTTCAACAGTATTTGCATATATTACAAAATGATCACCGCAATTAGTCTAGTTAATATCCATCAGCAAACATAATATTTTGTGTGGGATGAGGACTTTTAAGGTCTACTCTCTTAGCAAGTTTTAAATATATAGTACCATCCTACTAACCATAGTTACCATGCTGTAAGTTACAAATCCATGACATTTATTTTGTAACTGGAAGTTTGTACCTTTTGACTCCCTTCATTTATTTCATCCAACCAATACAACCTACCTCTGTTTAAGTTGTTAAATTGTCTATGTTTCTCCTCAGTTTTCTTATTTTTGCCTTCACATATGTCAGGACTCTGTTATTAGATGCAGATACGTTAACTATTGTTATGTCTTCCTGATAGCATTATCCTTTTATCATTAAAAATGTCCTTCTTTGTCTCTACTAACAATAGTTGTCATAAATTCTATTTTTCCTGATATAATTATAGCTACTCTAGCTATCTTTTGGATACAATTTGCATGGTATATTTTTTCATCTTTTTAAGTTTTTTTAAGTTATATGTTATTTTATTTTTTAAATTGTTCAAGTATAGTTTTCTGTCTTTTACTCCCAGCCCAGCCCAGCCCTCCAGTCATCTTTTTACTTTCAACCTATGTGCATCTTTGAGTATAAAATGTACCTCTTGTATACAGTATATATTAATAGTTAAATCACTTTTTGTTATCTATTTTGCCAATCTCTATCTTTTGATTGGAGTATTTAATCTATGAACATTCAATGTAATTACTGATAAATAGGACTCACATCTGCCATTTTGCTATTTTCTTTTTATATGTATTCCATCTTCTTTCTTCTATTTCTCCATTTCTTTCTAATATTGTGTAATATATATTTTAGTATACCATTTTAATATATTTTTTATTTCTTTTTACTATATATTTTTCCATTTTTTTCTTAGTGGTTTTCCTGAGGATTGCAATTAACATCAAAACTAACAACAATCAGGTTCAGATTAATACCAACTTAATTTCCATAGCATATAATAACTTTGTTCCATTCCCCCTGCCCTTTGTGGTGTTGTTGCAATTCATATTTCCACATTATAAGCCCATCAATACAGTTTTAGAATTATTGCTTTATGAAGTTGTGTTAAAAATCAGAGAGAATTACAAACAAATATACATTTATACTGCATTCCCTATTACTCTATGTAGTTACCTTTATTTTCTCTTTTGAAGGACAGTATTGCAAGATACACAATTCTTGGTTAACAATTTTTCTTTCAGCCTTTTGAATACATCATATCACTGGTTTCTAGCTTTTATGTTTTCTGATAAAAAGTTAGTTTAATGCTACTGGTGCCCCCTTGTACATAGTCAATCACTTTTCTCATGCCATCTTCAAGATTCTTTTTGTCTTCAGTTTTTGACAGTTTGGCTGTGAAATGTTTATGTGTATATGCCTTTAAGTTGATCGTATTTGGAGTTTTTTAACTTCTGACATGTGTATATTCATGTCTATAATCAAATTTGGAACATTTTCAGCTATTATTTCTCAAAGATTCTTTCTGCTCTTTTCTCTTCAGGGAGTCACATTATAAGTATGTTGCTACACTTGATGGTGTCCCACTTGTGTCTGGGGCTCTGTTCATTTTTCTTCATATTTTCTTCTGTTATTTAGATTGGATTATTTCAATTGACTTTACCTTCACTGATGTTTTTTCTCCTTTCTTCCTACTTAAATCTTTTGAGACCCTTAGGTACAGTTTTGAAATTTTCATTCCAATTATTGTACTTTTCAACTCTACAATTTCTGTTTAGTTTCTTTTCATAATTTTTAACTTTTTCTTAATTTTCTCTATTTAGTTAGATATCACTCTAATGGTTTCCTTTACTTCTTTAAACACACTTATAATAGCTGATGTAATATCTTTGTCTAGTAAATGCAATGTCTTGGCTTCTTCAGTGACAGTTTCTCTTGACTGCTTTTTTTTTCTGTGTATGATTCATACCTTTCTGTTTTGTTTATATGTCTTGTAATTTTTGTTAAAAACTGAATATTTTAAATAATAAATATGGTAACTCTTAAAATCAGATTTCCTGCTCCCCAGAGTCTGTTGTTGATGTTTGTTGTTGTTTTTGGTGTTGCTGATGCTGTTTGTTTAGTGACTTTCCTGTACTAATTCTATAGTCTGTATTCTTTATCATGTCTGGCCACTAAAGCCTCTCTGCTGAGTTAGTGGGCTGTTAACAATTGGACAGATTTCCTTACATACCTTGAACCACAAGTTCCCAGTCTTCTTAGGAGCTCTGTGTATGCATATGTTGGGGGAATGTCTTAACTGATTCAGCAGGAAGTTTACACTTCTACTGTAGCCTTCATTCTCTGCTTGTGCAAAACCTCAAGGTCAGCTAGAAGTGAGAGACTAGGACTGTCTTGGGGCTGTCCTGGGCATGCACACAACCCTGCACGTGTATGTGGCCATCTAAACTCTCAGAGTATATAAGAGTTGTTCAAAACCCCTATGAGAATGTCAGCTCCTAAGTTTTCCCTTTGAGTTTTGGGAGGCAGCCTTTATTATCTCCAGCTTGTATCAACCCCTTCAGGCAGGTATGATGTTTCTAACTGTTTTTGAAAAGCATCATATAAATAGGACTAGTTACACAAAGTGATCTCTTCCAGACTGGTTGAATAGTAATAATTCTTTAAAGTTGAGTTTCTAGAGAGTTCCAAACCCATTTCTCCCCTTCATTGTTCGATAGGCTGCAAGTTTTTATAACTACCATAGTTACAAAGCTTTTGGTTTTTGAGACTACGATGGAGATATAAAGAGGGGTGTGGGAATAAGGCAAATTAAAATGTCACAAAGGTCACTATTGTTAATGAGACTCATTTTTTTATGTATTAATTCTCCTTATATTATTGAAAGTCTTGGTTCATTTTCATTTCTGGAAAAGTTTGTTTTGATCATGTTTACTAGTATTCTCATTGATTTTATGGAGGAGCAGTTTTTTGAGGGTCCTCACTCTGCCATCCTGGAAGTATTTCCCAAGAGCACATACCTGAAAGAAGTGTGACTCCAAATTAGGAGTCTGTCACACTCCTTTCAGGTTTTACATTTTGTAGGAATAACTTGGTGTCTATCATTATCTTTCTGACATATATCTGTTGAAATTATTACTTTATGTTTATCCCTTTATTTGTATATTTCTTTGTACACTATAGGGCATTATATTGGTACTTGAAAAAATATGTGTATAGAAAGCTATTTGTGGATTTCACTTCAGCATAATAAAGGGGTGTTATAAAATACTTGTTATAAAATTAGGAAGGGCCTTTTTTGAAGGTTGAAATTCACTGCACTAGGCTCTCCTCCCATGCCTCCCATACATCTACTCTAGCGCTGCATCTAGCATATCTGCTAAGAGAGCCTGTAGTCTCCTACTCAAATCCCTCTTGAGAGTGAACAAAGAGAAAGGAGATTTAAAAAATCAGACCTCATTACAAATACCTCTCAGGAGATTGGAATGAAAAAGAAAGTGGAAGTCATCTGATAAACCCCATAGAAAACAGTAAGGTGTTTTTCATAATAAGATACATGTCATTTTGGTTAATCACAAATTCTGCCTAAGAGAGTCATCATATGCAACATTCAAAGGTTACTAGTTTTAAAATAATTAACAGCTAATAAAATATGTACCACTTAAGCTATACTGAATGTGAACTAATTTCTTTTGATGATTAATAAGACTTCTAGAAAAACTTTATATAAGAGCCATCAACCTTAGGTTCTTATACTAATAAACAGCTTTAAAGTGCAAAACAGTAACTTTGGTACTTACAAACATTGTTGATTATATTTTTAAGCACTTTCTTCAATATTTATGGACAAACTTGGCCAAAATTAATTATAGAAAGTTTTTACACATTAGTGTTATCCAAACAAATACTCTCAATATCCAGCATTTTCTTCATTTTCAGGTGGAATATCAATTCCTAATTGCTATGTCAGAGAGAGTAGTAAAAAAGGACAGAGGCTTATTTTCAAAAGTGAATCCAGCAGAGTTACAGAGGAACTTCTACTTATTAGTAATGGCAAATAAGTATTTGAATGTGTGGTATCTACTTCCTAGGCACTTTGGGATGTTGTTTGCTTGTTTTGTTTTACCAAATTTAGTATCCTTCTGACTCTTCCATTTCCTTGTCCCACAATGAAAATAAAATAAAATAGATAATCAAAAGAGGGGAACCATTAAAAGAGGAGAAAAAAGAAATCTACATGATCACCCCCTAATTTTCTAAAAGTCATTGTCAATAAAGCTGCTGTAGAATTCCCTCAACAAATATTCAAGAAATCAGTACCTGGAAGCTTAAGGAGAAAGTGGAAAGGCTATACTCTCAGGACTAAGGGAAGATGCACTTCCAGATAACTTTGTAAATGGAAAGAAATTTAAGTACTATCATATTGTACGTGTAGTTGACTACATCTGGGCTGGCATTTATCTGATATGCCCTGGAAAGACGTTCCTGGCATTTAGAGTGAGTATCCTTTCTGATTGGTTACAGCTTCCAGTTGGTTCATGTCTGTGTCTGGGCAGTTATTAACTATTTTGACTATCACCTCTGCTGCAAATATACCTCATAGTTTCATTTTGGAAGTTACAGTACACACTCAAGTCTGCCCCCATCTTCAACCCCCTCAAATGGGTTCTCTCCTGCCACATCAGACTGTGCTTAAACTTCATCTTCTCAATGAACATTATAGGACCCCTTCCCCATGCAGGACAAGCAAAAGCAAAAACCTTCATATCTTCTTTTTCTTTTTTTTTCTTGGGGAGCAATTGGTTCCTACGGGTGAACTGTCCTGGTCTCCAGTGGCCAGGCCTCTGGCCTTTGACTGACATGACCCTAGACAGACTCTAAATGCCCCTTCCTGGTTTCAGCACTCTAACAGTCCCTAACAATGAACAGATGCATTCTGAAACAGTGTGGTGCTCCCAGATCTCAGCTCCATACAAGTTTCCTCCAGCATGCCCCAGTACCTCTGAATAATTCCTTTCTGTTATCTCACTTCATTACCTTTCCTAACTGAAAGTGGGTTCTTGGTCAAAGTTTTCATTTCCACTTTGTCATGTCTTACTACGACCAACTCCACCAACTCCAACCAACTCCACCAACTTGTCCCAACTTCTTTCCGACATCTCTGATTCCACCCCACCCCTGCTGCCATTGAAATGAACAAAGTTTAAAACTCCCAGGATGTGCTGTCACTTTTCAAGTAAATTTTACTGATCATGCTATTACAGTTGTCCCATTTTTTTCTCCCCTTTATGGCCCTCCACCTTGCACCCTTCCTCATGCCAGCATTCCGACCCCCTTAGTTTATGTCCATGAGTCATACATACAAGATCTTTGGCTTCTCCATTTCCTATACTATTCTTAACCTCCCCCTTTGTATTTTGTACCTACCAGTTATGCTTCTTATTCCCTGTACCTTTTCCCCCTATTCTCCTCCCACCTCCTCCCCACTGATAACCATCAATGTGATCTCCATTTCTGTGATTCTGTTCCTGTGCTAGTTATTTGCTTAACTTGATTATTTGTTTGTTTTAGGTTCAGTTGTTGATAGTTACATTTGTTGTTATTTTACTGTTCATAGTTTTGATCTTTTTTTTCTTAGATAAGTCCCTTTAACATTTCATATCATAAGGGCTTGGTGATGATAAATTCCTTTAACTTGACCTTATCTGGGAACCACTTTATCTGCCCTTCTATTCTAAATGATAGCTTTGCTGGATAGAGTAATCTTAGATATATGCCCTAGCTTTTCATCATTTTGAATACTTCTTTCCAGCCCCTTCTTGCCTACAAGGTTTCTTTTGAGAAATCAGCTGATAGCCTAATGGGAACTCCTTTGCAGTTAACTCTCTCCTTTTCTCTTGCTGCTTTTAAGATTCTCTCTTTACCTTTAATCTTGGGTAATGTAATTATGATGTGTCTTGGCATGTGATTCTTGGATCTTGTGAATCCCCTTCTTGGGGATTCTCTGAGTTTCCTGGGCATGCATGTCTATTTCCTTTGTCAGATTAGGGAAGTTTTCCTTATTTGTTCAAATAAGTTTTCAATTTCTTACTCTTCCTCTTCTTCTTCTGACATCCCTATGATTCAGATGTTGTAATGTTTAAAGTTGTCCCAGAGGTTCCTAAGCCTCTCCTCATTTTCTTGAATTTTTGTTTCCTCATTCTGTTCCAGTTGAGTATTTATCTCTTCCTTCTATTCCAAATCTTTTATTTCAGTCCCAGTTTCCTTCCCTTAGCTGTTGGTTCTCTGTATATTTTTCTTTTTTTCACTTTGCATAATCTTTATGTCTTCCCTTATTTTGCAACTGTACTCAATCATTTCCATGAGCATCCTGAAAACCAGTGTTTTGAATTCTGCTTCTGATAGGTTGTATATCTCCTCATCACTTAGTTCTTTTTCTGAAGTTTTGATCTATTCTTTTATTTGGGACATATTTCTTTGTCTTAGTTCACCTGTTACATTGTAAGGGGCAGAGCCTTAGGCATTCACCAGGATGGGGCGACCCACTTTACTGGATTATGGCACTGTATGTGGAGGAGTTGTCTGAGAGGGAACAATGCTGCTTGCTTGGCTCTCACCCCACTTTCAGTCTCTTCTCTCACTTCCCATGAGTAGACTGTGCCATTTCAGATTCTGATGCCAAGTGAGTGGGCTTGTGTATTTTCATGGGCACCTCAACCAGACTCTCTTATGAGACTGGGAGTTTCTCTCACTGACACAACCCCCATAGGTTTTTATATCCAGAGGTTTTGAAGCTTTCTTTTCCTGTGTTGGAACCCTGGGCTGTGCAATCTGTCTAGCTCCCCAGTTGTTCCTGCCAGTTTATCTTCATGCTAATATGGATAACCTGGTCCACTAGCCTCTGCCTTGTTACATGTCCTTGCCACCTCAGTTTCCCATCTCCAACCCTCCTACCAGTCTAGATGAACATTTCTGTAATTTCTTGGTTGTTGGACTTCCATATAGTTTGATTTTCTGGCAGTTCTGTTTTTTTTTTCTCTTAAAGATTTTTGTTTGTTTTTCGAGAGAAGAGAAGGAAGGAGAAAGAGAGGGAGAGAAACATCAGTGTGTGGTTGCCTCTTGCACACCCCCTACTGGGGACCTGGCCTGTAACTCAGGCATGTGCCCTGACTGGGAATCCAATTAGTGACCCTTTGGTTCACAGGCCAACATTCAATCCACTGAACCACACCAGCCAGGGCTGTCTTTTTTTTTAATTGGTTGTCACCCTTCTTTTTGGTTGTGCAAGGAGGTGAAGCATATCTACCCATGCCTCCACATTGGCCAGACTCTGCACTGTCATTTTGTCACTAATATCACTGCCTATATTAGAAGTATATTAGCAGAGCCAAAGTGGAGGGGCTGTGCTTATTTCTAGGAATACACAAATAATTTGCAAGTCAGACAAGTGCCTTTCTTCCATCCCCTGCCATTTTTAAAATAAAAGAAGTCAAATATGTGGTTTATATGTGAAGTTGGTCTAAGACAGCTCCTCCAGGGCTTTCTCTGGATCTTGTTTGTGCTCTCCCTTGGGACCTAATAAAGCTGCAGAAACAAAGTTACAAGCTCATATCTCTTCCCTTTTAGGGATTCCTTTTCTCTGCAACATTTCTGTACAGTTTGTAAATGAGATGACCCTGCGTAGTGTTTAAGCATCAGCTAAGTTAAAGGCAGTAAAGGACTCTGTGCTTCAATAATCCACTTTATTTTCCTTGAAAATATAGCATACAGCCCAGTTCTCCACACTCCCATGGGCTCTTGCAATCTGGATGTGATGTTAGCCAGCTGTTAGAACCAGGGCAGATTTTGAACTGTGCTCTACCATCTTTTAATAAATATTAGTCATCTTAATGTTTTTTTGTGGGGGAGGGAAAACTAGTACATGCTTATTTTTAAAATTTCAAATGCAGAAAAACATCATGAAAGTAAGAGTCATATGCTTTCTACTACTCAACATTTTGTTAAGCATTCTTTAACATTTTTGAATATTGTATTCATTTTTTATTGCTTCATAACAATTACCAAAAATTTAACAGCTCAAAACAATACAGATTTATTATCAAACAGTTTATATGAGTCAGGAACTTGGGCACAGGTTAACTGGGTCCTTTGCTTATGGTCTCAAAATGTTAGCTGGGACTGTTGCACCATCTGAGGTTCAGCGCTTCTTCAGGTTCTTGGAAGAACTTAGTTCCTTGCAGCTTTAAAACTCACATTAGTGGCCATCTTCTTCAAGGCCAACAGAATGGCTCTGTCACTTTGAATTTCTGGCTTGTTCTGTCTCTGTCCTCTAAACCCACATTTAAAGACTCACCTGATTAGGCCAGGCCCACCTTGGTAATCTCTCATTTAAGTCAGTCAAAAGGTTAATTATCTTAATTACAACCGCAAAATCCTCTTTGCCATGTAAAGTAACACAATTTAAGGAGTGCTGTATGCCCTGGCTGGTGTAGCTCAGTGGATTGAGCATGGACTGTGAACCAAAGTGTCGCAGGTTCAATCCCCTGTCAGGGTACAAGCCTGTGTTGCAGGCCATGACCCCCAGCAACCGTACATTGATGTTTCTCTCTCTCTCTCGTTTTCCTTCCATTCCCTCTCTAGAAATAAATAAATAAAATCTTTTAAAAAAAAGTTAATATGCCAACAAGCAATTTCTTAAAAAAAAAAAAAAGGAGTGATATAACATCTTCTTCATAGACATCAAGGGGAAAATTATACAAGAGTGAGGATCATTTAAAATTCTGCTTTTCACACTTATTTATAAGCATGATGAACATATACACTATATATGGTGTTCTGTAATGTGATTTTTAAAAATTAGTATGCCATAGGTATCTTTTCTGTCAAATAAATATAGACCTGCATTTTTTTTATGGCTGAATAGTATTCTATTTTGAGTTTCAAATAATTAATTACATATTGGGCGACTGGGCTATTTCCGATTTTTCCTTCTCACAAATAGTGCAAGGATGAATATTCTATGTACTTGCCATCGCATCTGTGTATTTCCTGTGTGCAAATTCCAAGCACAGGGGTTTCCTGAGTCAAAGGAGAAACTTTAATTTCAGTGCTGTGACATAACTTCACGGGTCCCCAGCAGTGCATGGTGCTGCTTCATCAGGTAGGCTCTGCCTTCAGTGAAGATTTTCTGGGTCCCTTTTACTGAAACTGCTGGATTATTGGCATCCTTGAAAGGACCTCCAGAAATCACTAACCATCACTTCAGGAAACTCACAGAAAGTAACATAAAGCAAAAATGTGTTCACTTGCCATCTCTGTCATTATCTGTCCCCCATTTAATTCAACTTGACTAAATAATTCCCAGTGAAATGGGGGCTTTGTTTTAATTTTGACACTGCTTCTTTAGAAAGGGCAATAAGGAAAGTAGATTACTTTGAAGGTTTATAATCATTTTCACTTTAAAGGAACACTGTACATTTTCGTGGTATTATGGGAAGTCAGACTTCAAATGAAGACTCTGAGAAGATATAAAACTTTGAATCTTAAAAACAAACAAAGGTTTAATTATACCTGCCTTGCTAGATGCACTCACCTTTTAGCCAACCATTACTTTGAGAGTGCCCCCTAGAGCCAGCTCTGGTGCTGAGGATGTGACAGTGAACAAGACAGAGCTCCAAAGTGAATCTGTGTGCTCTGCACATGTGTGATGCAACCATGGGATGAAAGCAGAATGGCTATTAAGAATCTAGATAAAGAAGCTATAAAATAAGAATGAGCCTTCAGGAAGCATTTAGATTTCCCAGCCTGGAGAGTAGGTAAATGGAATTCAGAAATGTCTGTAACTGTTAGCCTCTTTCATGGGGGAACTTGAAATATAAAAGACAAGTATGTGTACCCAGAAATACTTAACATCCAGCCAAAAGGGGACCTTCTTGGAATGAGTGGCCCAAAATAAACTCTCCCTGGCCATTGCTGAACTGAGAACAGCATGATGAGAAAAAACCCCATGGCTCCCTCTGCTCACAACCATGCTGGGAGCCCAGCCATTGCCCTTCTATGTGTTGACTAAGACCGAACCCCTGGAACTCTTAGGCAGTGGGTGAGGTAGGCAGGTCATAGTTCTCACTATCTGTCTCACTGCCTACAAGTTCCTGACCCTCTTATTAAACTCTTCTACCCTTGGAGGTCTCAGTCATAGGTTAAAGTGGAATAGGTCATGAATAAATAGTTAGATATCATGATGAGAGAAAATAAAGTTTTCCCCACCTCTTGGTCATTTGAAAAGACATGTTATCCTCAAATAAAAGTTTTTTTACCTGACATCTTAAATGCAAAGCTTGTTTATCTTGTTCAAAGCTTCACCTTGCCCAAGATATATAAATTTAAATGAGATTCTGGAGCATATTAATTAAATATATTAATTAATTAATATTAAAAATATTAATTAATTAAATGAGACTCTGGAGCAGATCTGGAGTGGTAGTATATTGGTGAAAGCCAGGGTTGGTAAACACCACATATTGTGTAGGAAGCAGGACTGTGCCCATTTGGGATTGCAAATGTTTCATTGCTGTGTTTTCTGGATCTCTCTGCCTGATGGTATGAACTCCACTGTCCTAAAAGGAGGCTAGCAGTCATTGTTTAATACAGTGACCTTTCTTCCAGCTTCAGAGCAAAGATAGAGGCAACTTCATGTTCCTGCCCCAGCATCTCCATACTCTGATTCTGATCTACATCCACACCTCCCTCCCCCACAGACAATACCTTGCTCCCCATACCTGTCCATGGGGCTGCACTTGATCTCTTGCATCCTTGGTATTGGAGCCTCCTTTCATTTCATCTACTCTTTATTCCCATTCCTTCTAGACTGTTTTTCCCTCTCTACAAGCTGAGAATCTCTCCTAATGTAAAAATAATCCAAACAATCTTCTCTGTATAGCATTATTTCTAGCCATTGCCCTATCTTCCCTTCTTCCCTTCACAGTCTAGATCACTCTTGGAAGAAATCTACACTGCATCCCTCCCCTTCACGCACTCTTCTTCTGGCTGTTCCCCTATTCCCCTCCATCATCCATAAAGGTACCAGGGACTTCTTCTTCATCCAGTCCTGAATGTCACATGTATATTTCAAAATGCCTCTTGGGTTTCATCTCCTGGATTTGCCATAGACACTCAGGTTCATCTTGTCCAAAATAAATCTGTCACCCACCCAACACTGCCTTCTTCAACATAAACCTTGTTCTGTTCCTCCTTTATTCAGTCTTCATAAACGTAAAAAGTCCTCCTCAACTCATCTGGTTCCCTCACATCTCCATAAGCCATCATTGAACCTCCTGTGGCTCCTCTGGCTCTCCACCATGATGACCACCTCTGTAGTGGACACATTTTTAATTCATTGCAACTATTTTTAGTATTTAGGAGCAGGGGTAACTTGGTTCAATCTCTCAAATTGCCTGTTCACACATCTCTCACAAATACAGAATTGCAAATTTATTTTCCCAAGAATAAAGCCCAAATATTTAATTTGGTATAAAAAGGTCTCACTACCTACTTCATCTTTACCTGCAGCTTAACTCAGACCTGGGATTTCCATTACTAACTAGCTGTGTGACCTCAGGCAAGAGTCTTAACCTCTCTGTGCTTCAGTTTCCACACTTGTAAACTGGGGGAAATAACAATGTCCTTCTGATAGGGCACTAAAAACATCCAATGAGTTAATATACAGAAAGCTTTTAGAATGGTGCTTGGCACATATTAAGTGTTATGCGTATTTGTCAGCATTGTGATTTACTGCCTACCCTCACCTATCATCCTCTTCTCTCATGCACACAAATATGCAAAAAAAGCTACCCTCCAGGCACAGATACAGCATACATTTCCCCAAATACACTGCAGATAAATATTTCATGTCTTCACAACTTTGTTTTTACTCTGTTTGTTGACCTGTGAAAGTCCCACTTTTCAGGACTCAGCTCAAATATTGCTTCTGCTGTGAAGTCTTTGCTTATGCCCTGAGAGTTTCCCACTGAGACCTACTGCACCCCAGATGAATTTGGGCTGTAGTATACATCACATCAATTATTTTTAAAAGTTTGAGAGTTACCATTTTTGAGCACTTATCACATGCCAGATATAGAGTGCTATACATATATTATCTTGCTTAAGCCTCATGGCAAACTTATGAAATGTTTGAACAATTGGTTTAAGTTTGCCATTTCTCCTAGATTGTGAGGCTCTCTATGGGCAAAAACCTACATCTTGATCTTCATTGAATCTCCAGTACCTAGCATGATGTCTGACACATAATGGGTGCATAGTTAAATAAACATCTCTGAATTGAGCCAATCAAAGTTGAGCTGTACTCAGAGAGATGGGAATATGCACAAATTAATAATGCTGAAGGACATTTAGGAAAAGGATAGTTAGTGGTTGTATTTGAAATTCATCAGTGCTATAAACGAAGACTGCTGAAACTACTTTACCTCCCATTAAATTGTTATTACTATATGAATATTTTCTGTGGTTTTCTGTAGTGTGGATGGGTTCATGTACTCTCATTTGTTTCTGTAGTGTCATATAATTTCAGGTCTTCCCAAGGACATAACAATACAATTCATGAGGACATTTTGTCCCATGCTCTTGCCTCCAGGGTCACTTGCAAAGTTGTGACAAGTTTTGCATGGCCCTCAGCTCATGGATTATCCACTTTGATAAAGGGTAAAGAGACACTCACCCCGACAACCTTTCCTTCTTGCTGAAGAGCAAATGGAAATTTGCAACAATTACAATCAGGAGTTAGTGTTATAGTTTCCATGGCAATGGTCTAAACCCATAAACACAGGCATTTTATTGCTTAATTGTTACAAGGGATATGCTTTATAAATATAACATACATAAATATAAAAGAAATGCAAAGATGTATGTATTTTGTTTTCAATTAACTTTTTCCTACCCCTTTAGCATGTAGTGTGTTCTGTTTCATTAGACAGCAGAGAATGATTAATATCAAAACTGTTTAATGTGTTAATTAAAATATCTCTGAGGAGACTTGAAGCTGAGATTAGCTGGAAAAGAGCACTGTCCAGCCATGTGAGTGCCCCTAGGGCTACCAATGGGAATGGATCTTCCCAGCAAACTCAAGTCTAGAGCCCAGCATATTTCTGGGAGTCCTCAATTAGTTTAATCCATTCCAATAATTAGTAGATGGTATATTCTCAGGATTTTGGTCACTTTTTAATTTTTTGGAGCATTGAATGTGATGGGAAATTGATGCTCATTGGAGTGGTGTTTTCCAAGGAACTACCACTGCTGGAATGAAGCCTGGATGACGAGACCTGATCTACCTGTCGGGTTTGGAGGTTGGCAGGCTGTGGACAGCACGCCCCAGGAAAACAGTGACGGTAAACCTGCATCCTTCCCAAAGGAGCTGTTTAACTGCAGATCTTCACTTTGCTTTTATGATTGCCCTTGATGTGTGGGAAGCACTCTCAGTGGGAACCAACCTCGAAAACGTGCTTCCTGTACACATATGCAGTAGTAACTACCTGTCAATCAGGGTTAATTTCATTTCTTTTTTTTTCTTTTTCTGTTTTTTTTCCTATTGTTGTTCTAATACAGTTGTCCCAATTTTCCCCTGTTGCTCTTCTCTACCCCACCCATCTCCCATTCCAACAGTCAATCCCCACCCTATTGTCCATTTCCATGGGTCATTTATACCTGTTCTTTAACTTAATTTCATTTGAATGATTGGCTCTACACTGATTACTTTATAACTTTTATGGGAAAAAAGAATTAAACTTTACATACATAATTCATCTACTCCTGCTTTGATAAGCAGTTTTGAAGACAGGAGAAAAAATATCTAGGTAAGCACTTTTCTAGGCTATAAAACATACTTCCACCCTCCCTGCTATACAATGGTAAGAAATAAGGCAGTAGAGAAAGAAAGGACTCAAAATGTTTGTATTTTCCCAGAATCTAATTTCTTTTTATATTATGTGATTTCTTTAAAAATCTGAGTATCTGTCATCTAACTTGCAAACCATGCTTAGCAAAGAATAGCAGTATGACTCCCCCACCAGATTTTAATAAAATCACATCATAAGCCTCTATTTATCTTTAATACAACAATGAAAGGCAATGGCCTGGGGATATTATGTTTATTTCCTCAGGTTGATATGAGATATTGGTATGTATATGTATACAAGTACGTATATATAAACATTCATTACATGTTTATAAAACAACTTAATGGTTTAAGGGAGAAAGTTCAACACTTCCTGGTGTTCTGGGTTATACAGGGTGGTAAAAAAGTAGGTTTACAGTTGTTTTTATGGAAAATAATATAATAATTAATAAATAATGATAAAAGAATAAACTGTTTTGCATACTGTCAACTGTAAACCTACTTTTGCCTCACACTTTATCATGAAGAGACTTTAGAGATGACTAATAGCAGTAAATCTCTTATTAACTACAGACAGCTGGTTACAATTTTTAAACTTTGTAAATAAACACAGTCCTATTGACTTTCTCAGTGCATATTGGGCATTGGTCAATGTGTGTGATTAGTGTTCAAATTCTCTTCACAGGTGTCCTCAATGTCCAAAACACAAAACAAACAACAACACATCCCCTGAGGACATATCACCATTTCAAACATCCCAGGTGCCTACTGTAAAAGCATATAAATATTATGTTACCCAACAGCATGGCACCCACACTTGTGTACGTGTTTATAGGTGGAAGAATAGACCCAGGAGCAGTGATTTCCTGTGTTTTTTCATGGCTTCAAATTTTGCTTTGAGGAGACATTTCCAACAAAACAGTCCTGATTACACACATCAGCCCTCTGCCCTCCCTGGCATGAGAGCACTGGGCTAAATCAATGATGAGCCTGAGGAGCACTTGCCTCTGAGGAGCCACCTCAGTGCTATGCTCTGTCCTGCATGTGGACAGACTTGAAGACACAAACTCATCCCCTTTTCCTCTGTGTGATTCAGGGATGTATCGGTGTGGCCCAGCCTCTGTTCAAGCCATTAAGCATGGTCATGTTTGCTTCCAGTTTGATGCACCCTTCGTTTTTGCAGAGGTAAGTGGGAAGCCGGGGAAAGTGCTGCTTTCCTCCCAGACCTCTTAATACGTCAAAGAGTAAGATACTGAGGTTTTTTCCTTCTAAATTTCCCAGGTATGTGGCATATGCTTTGTGCTTACAAAGTTAACTAGACATCATTCCAGCCTCCAGGTTATTAGTTCTAAATGCAATTCTTAGCTAACATTTTTCTTTCCTGGATGTTTTGAGATTATTTTTCCCTCATAAGCAATTGCTTTACTAACCACCACACTCTATGGCTAGAATGAGTAAATATCTATTATTAACATGTGTCAGGCACTGTGCTATGGGGAATTCAGGGGCCTATGTCCTTAAGAAATTCAATTCTTGATGGGAGGTAGAGTACATAAACACATCAAAAGTTAAATAATAATACAAGAGATGCTATGGAACTGTCAGATGGGCAACTTAGGTGATAAATGATCTACATTTATACATACAGATTCATTAAATGAGAAATATGGGCCAGGAACTGAAGTAGGGGAGCAAAGGCCATAAGACCATGTCTCGGGTGGGAGGGTGACACAGGAACAGGCAGTAATGACACCTTGGTGACAACCACAGTAAGATGAGCAGACTGTTGCCAGAGCCTATAAGAAGCGTCCAGATGCTGACTGCAGAAATTAGTGTCTGAGCTGAGTCTTGTTAGGTGATTAGTGGTTATTTGGGCAAAGAGGGTAAGAAAGAAGCCAAAGGAAGAAAAGAATTTCAGACAGGGATGATGATGAGCATCCAAATGGTGTGTGGGAGACATTCAAAGCTATCTATTCAAATCTCACAAAAAATGATGCAACTGCAGGTGTCAAAAGATGACAGCTGAAGGAAATAGATTTGAGGGACTTAGGTCCTGAGAAGTAGGAACTCCATCCTGTAAATAAGAGCCTTACCACAGGGGAGAAATGTGAGATTTATGGAGCATGGACTGGATGGGAATGTCACTGAGGTGGGGAGACCAGCTAGAAGGCTGTGACATTACTCCACACCAGAGAGGACTGGATAAATAGCAATCAAGGGCAAAGAAGGAAGCAAGATTGGGAAATATTCAGGAAATACAAAAAGCATAAATATTTAAATAGCAAAATCAGAAATGTGAAATACACAAAACAAACAGTGTTTCTTCCACTATATCTCCCATTACAGTTTCTAGAAGCCTTGGGAGAATAAGCATATCATATTTGGAATTTTATTTTCTCAATTTTGCCTTGGGATTTGAAGATTTATCTAAACCTCCTAGTTGCCATCTAATAGTTTATGATGCTATGAGAACCTCTTAATAGAAAATCACTCTAAAATCCACAAAGCCTTGTTTTTATAGTTTTCTTATGCTTTATTGCTGCAAAGAGGGAGAAAGGAAGGCACCTCCCTCCAAGAGCAAATTGCCTAATAACTGTTAAAGCAAACACTTTTGCTATTATTAAATATAGATTGGGGTGTTTTGAATGTCATCAGGGTTTGCAGATTATAATCACTCTGCTCATCATTGCATACTTGTTTGGCAGAGTGTACAGTCTGTTGCTGTGGTATAGGCTGAGCTCCAGGGCTGAGTCATTTATAAGAGATGTTTGAGCTGTTGAAAAGGGTATGAAGAATCTTTTCTCAATGGTACCTAAAGTAGGACACCACGAAGGATGTCTCATGACTCAGGCTTTAGACTGCGTCCTCTCTTCCCATTCTCACTTCCTGGCTGCATAAGCTTGCCTCTCACTACCTACCCCAGGTGGGTCAGCTGGATTCCGCCTTTTCTTGTCTCTCAACATGCTTTCTTGGTCATTCCTTATTCATTTCCGGGCCAGAGCAAGCATCATGTTTATTGACATTTTTGCTCTTGTCAGGAACTTGGTCTTCTTTAATGAAGCAGAACCCCAAACAAGAGGGGTTGTGCATAGACAGCATCTTACCTCTGTCCCTTTTCCTCTCCTCGTCCATTTTGGAAATTTATCCTGAGCATTTATAGATTCTTTTCAGGGCTTGAAATTTGTTTCTCTCCTCCTCCCTTCTCATGCCCTTGGCATAGGGGAGAGTTTCTCAGTTCTAGAGGGCCATCTGCCTTTTCTCTCCCCAATTCACAGTGCCCTCAGTCTCCAAGAGGTAACAAGGGAGCAGAATGGTCCTAAAAGTCTGGAGTCATCTTCTGAATCACCATGTTCATTAAGCTCTCAGGAATTGCTGCTTCTCTTCAAGCTTAGCTTCTTCTGATCAGATCTGTTGTCTCCTTCGCACCATCCCACTTCAAACTCACACATGCATGTGCACATACACACATGCAAACACAAACATTCATGCAAACACATGGGCATGCACACACACATGCACACAACACACACACTCCTGTCTTCCCTCCTGGTCACTGAGCTGATTTTTGCAGTGGTGACAACTGGTTCCTGAGGACCACAGTAACCACCCTGTGGCTCCAGAAGCTCCACCTTCCCAAGCTCTGGGCTGTCAGTTCTCTGTGTCCAACCTGTGCAGTTGCTTCTCTGAAGACTCTTTATTCTCAATTCAAAGTTGTTTATATTGTGACCACTTATTAGATGCATCCCATTTTGTCACCATTTTTCTGACCTAAAATTATTCATCCATTCAATTAAATAACATAAAACTTGGAAATCATCTTGGCTTCTTTTCTTAATCTTCCTTGGGCATCTTGTCACCTTTAAAAAACACCTTTAAAAATTGTCATTTATCAGCTATGTGTATGATGGTTGATCATTACCCTTTGAGCTATGCAAAGCACTGAGCCTTGTGAAGTTTCCTGCTAATCCATCTCCCTCTTCCTCTTACCCCTTTTTCTATCTATTCTCCACAGATCAGCCAGAATTTTATTTTCAGAATGTAAATAAAAACTTGTCACTACCCTGCTCCAACTTCTAATACATTCCTGCCACCCTTAAAATAAAATTGAACATATATCTTTACCAGATTTGCTGTCATCTGGCCCCCAGCTTCCCCTTCACTCCAACCCCTTGCTCATTTCCCTTCAGCTATGCTGACCCTCTTACTCCTGAAAACTTCCAAACATGCTCTCATTTTAGAGTCTTTACACATACTGTTACTTTTGCAGTAAAAACTCTCCCCTATTGTATGTTAGGGGAAAGTTCTCTTCCCTCACTGTATCCTGGTCTCTGTTCAAGTCACCTCCCACTGAGGCCTTCACTCACCCCACCCTCCTCTGTTGTTTTTAATTTTTCCATCCTGCCTTAAGGGTGATTGTTTCTCTTTCTGTATTCTCATTGCTGAAAGCAAGCTCTGGCACAGAGTAGTCATGAATAAATACTTGTTGGATGAATGAATCAAGCAAGCAAGCAAACAAAAGCTGACCTGAGTACACTGCTATGAATGGTGTCTCGGAGAGATAGGGACCAGATGGCATCCCCCCAGCACTGATGGGAGATGAGGCCCATGGGGCCTGGCCGCATGGCTGCTACAAGCTGCAGGAACGGTGAGCGCAGCACAGACATAGGGCAGTTGGACCAGGCAGGTACCCACTGACTTGATGTATCCTTGGAGGACCACTGCTTTCTCTGCATAGCTTAGGAGCTTGTAGTTATATCTATCTGGGAACAAATGAACAAAGAAAACTCTGCCTTGGTTTCTGAAGAAAGTCTCCATCCTTGGTGGGGAAAAGTGTAGCTTCTGACAGCAGTGGGCATATGTTTCCATTCTAAGAACACAAGCAGAAGTTTGCAGAGAGGCTTCTCTAGCCTTCTACCCTGGCCCACCTTTACTGAGCCCCTGGGGCTGCACTGCAGCAGAGGCTGTGTGGGAAATGCCTGTGTCTGACTGGGAGGCAAGGGTGTAGTATGCCGAAAATACTACCAGATTTCAGGTTGGGATGCCCAGGTGCTGCCTGACCATAGTCCCTTCAGATATACTGGTAAGACTAGATCACAGGTGGCAAACACAAGGCCTACGGACTGAGTCTGTCCCTCTACCTTGTTTTATCTGGCCCAGTACCTTGTTTCTACCTGGTGGCATTATCGAGCTCTTGCTTAACTATTAAGGAGTAGTTACATTTATAGAGTCCTAAAATTACATTTGGCCCTTTGAAGGCAACCATGAAGCTGATGTGGCTCCCAGTGAAAATGAGTTTGACACCCTTGGACTAGATAATCATGAAAACTTCTTTCCATTCAAAAGAAATTGGCCTTAAATATAGGTTTTCACAAGTAGTACTGATCTACCTACCAGCTATACAAGGATAGTGTTATTAAGCCCAGAGACATTCAGTTACTTGCTTAAAGTTACACAGCATTTATCCAATATTTTTTCCAGCATCCCCTGCACTTTTGACTATTCTACTATAGACATGCAATTGGTTCTGGATGGGGACCTATCACTGCTGCTTTTTAAGCCCCTCAGTGGGTCTAATGTGTGATCGGGATGGAGAACCATTAGTGTAGTGGCTGAAACTGAAAAGAAAAGCTTGTGGGTGTCATGTTGATTGGATAGAATACTTCCTGTTCCCCCGCTCACAACATACACATGCAAGAGCCATTTCTTATGTGTTTTTCTCTCCTCTTTCCACAAGGGACAGCGCCATTGGGCTGTCCTGAGATTTTCACCTACATAAATTTCCTAAGCTGTACCCAAGAGGAGACAAGGATTTAGCCAGTTTCATATTTAGCCTTATCTCCCTGGATAACCATAAGCTATTATAAAGGCTGTTATTAAGAGGATATTTATCATTATTGTTGCTATGATTTGCAAGTGAAGGAGGAGCTCTTTGTGCTTGCATGGCCTGTCCCAGAGGAAAAGGCAAAGTTCTCAGGATGCTCATTTAAAGGTTATTTAACTTTCTTTTCTTTTTTTCAAAATGACAAGCATTTCTTACAGGTCTGTTCTGTCATCTTCTGTCCTAGTTCCTGATTTCACATTTTGTTTTTTCATGTCCATGGCTAGTGCTGCAGAGCCCAGAGACCCTGAGTAGCAGGGTCACCATTTTTCTCCCCTCAGAACTCTGAGGCCCAAGCAGGGAAACAGTTCACCATGCACAGTGCTGATGATGGTCCTGCAGGGTGCTGTGAGAGAGGCCATGAGCTGTGAAGGTTAAGGAATGTGCTAGGGGCTGGTTCAGAGTCGGAGTCAGGGAGCAGTCAATGAGCCAGCCCGGGGTTTGCACCTCTTCTCTACCATCTCTCAGCCATGTGTCCACACTTTGCTGACCTTCTGAGTCTTGGTGGCTGCATCTGTCAAACTGGGATAATAATGCATACCTCACAGGATTATTGTAGGGGTTAAATTAAATAATTTTAAAATGTCTCTGAAACATCATAGGTATTTAACAAACATTAGCTACTTACTTTCTCCTTAGTAGAATCAAATTTTATATAAATTCCAAACTTTTTTTTTGAGAAAGTAGAGACTTTTAAACCTCTTTAACCTCAACTTTAAAACATAAGACTCTATCATCAAGTTTCTCCATTAGATTTTTACTCCGTTTTGAAATTTACAAGTCATGCTCAATTAGACCCGATCTAACTCAGTCCTAAAATGTTGCCATAAAATTGGCAAGACAAGTATAACAGTTTTTATTTTATAGAGGCAGAGACTGAAGATCATAGAGGATAAGGTAACTTTTTAAAAGTACACATGCAAAGTCAGAATCCAAGTATTTTATAGCTAATCCGGTGTGCTTTTTGAATATGTTCTTCAGAACATTTACAGGGACTGGGCACTCTGCCTGTTGTAGACTTCTTTCTTTCTGTTTTTATGCTTTAACTGTTTGTAGCTTTATTGGGGCATAATTGATCATTTTAAATTGCACACATTTAATGTATTCATCTGTGTTGCCATCACCACAACCAAAGTACTACACATATCCATCACTTCAAAAAAAAAGTCCTTGTGTTCTTTTGTGAGTTTTGTGTTTGTTTGTTTGTTTGTTTGTTTGTTTCTCTATTTGTTTTTTGGTAAGAACACTTAATGTGAGATCCTTTATTCACTAACTTCTATGCATCTTTCAGATTTAAACTTGGCTGTTACTTCCTAGCCCCCTAACCTGTCCTGCCCACCCTAGAAGCCCCCATGGTATCTCAGACATCCCCCTGAAGGTACTCATTGCATGTACTGCAGAAGTTCTATGGCTTGGGTATCCAATAGAATTATCTTGGACATCTTTTTAAAAAGGTAATAAATTCAAGCTTGCAGCTAAGACCTCCATGACCAGACATCTATTTTCTTTTAACTCCACCAGGTGATTCAGATGCACAGAATATTTCTTACTAGAGTATAAACTCTCTAAGTGACTGAATTTATGTTGTTTGTCTATGTCATTAGGACTCTAGTACTTAAAAAATATCTGGCAATACTAATGAATAATTTGTTATTTTTATTATTGATAATATTTATGAGTGTTTGCTCTATACCAGGCACTATGATAAGTAATTTACATGTGTTTCTTTCAGTTAATTCTTTGAACTATCTTGAGGAAGAATGTATTATTGTCCTTTTAAAAATAAGAGGGAACTGAGGCTTGGAGGGGGTCAGAAAATACTTAGTAAATACATCAGAGATTATTTTCAGCTGAAGCACCTGATATAGCAGTGCAATTTGTGTTTCCTACCTGCTATCATACTAATAAATGGAACACAAGGAAGTGATTGTAAAGAGTGTAATAAGGGACTCTGGTGGAATCAGCCTTCAGGCACAGATATAGATATTGTCTCTCAAAAACAAAGTGATGAAGCAGAACCTTAGAAGGGGGTCACCCAGCATGGCCCCAAGATGTTATTTCCAAGTCCCACAGATAGCATGGTTTAGTTACTGAATCATCAGAAAGTTGCCTGAATTTTATTGGGATAGTCTAATATTATTTTTCAATAAAAGTGCTTTTGGCTGCAAGTAACAATTAAAATGACTTAAATGGTAGGAGTTTAAGTTTAATTTTTCTCATGTAAGAAACCCTCAAGGTTGAAACCCTCAAGGTTAGTGTATGTTTTACAAACTTCAGTAAAGCCTTGACTGTGGGGATCATGGAAAGCTCTGGGTTGCTCTGAAAGAAAGGAGTGTACCTTAGCACTGGAGTGTCCTGATGCCTGATCTGTGTCACAGACAGGAAGTCACTATAAGGCTAGTATATGCAAACAGAATGGTTTCCTACAGGGAAAGGTGTCAGACAAATGTGCAGTTTATCTCCCTATTGTTTAATCTATACACAGAACATATCATATGAAACACTGGGCCAAACTCAGAGGGAGGAGGAGTGAACATTGGTGGCAGAAATAATAATAACTTGAGATACACAGATGGCACTATCTTGCTGGCAGAAAGTAGTAATGATTTGAAGTGACTTCTGATGAAAGTGAAAGCGGAAACTGCTAAAGCAGGACTATATTTGAACATCAAGAAGACAAAAATCATGACTACAGAAGAAATATGCAGCTTTAACATAAACAATGAAGCACTGAAATTGTTAAAGGTTTTGCTTATCTTGGTTCAGTCATCAATACAGATGGAGACTGCAGCCCAAAAGAAGATGGAGATATAAAGGGGAACAATAAAAGAATTAGGAAAGATCACCTACAAGAACAAAGGTGTGCCATTAGAGACCAAGGCTAAGATTATCCACACCCTTGTATTCCCAATTATTATGCATGGATGCAGAAGTTTGACAGCAAAGAAAACTAATAGGAAAAAAATTATTTATTTGAAATACAGTATTGGAGGAGAGCTCTGTGGATACTCTGGACAAGCAGAAAAATGAACAAGTGGGCTTTAGAGCAAATTAAGCCTGAAACATCACTGGCAGCAAAAATGACAAAACTGAAGCTGTCCTACTTCAGGCACATCATGAGAATATGGAGGTTCTTGGAAAAAGACAGTTATACTGGGAAAAACAGAAGGAAGTGGGGAAAAAGGGAGACCAAGAATGAAATAAGTCATACATGAAATAAGTCATAGGCATGAGTCTATAGGAGCTGAGCGGGGCTCAGCAAGACATTTTGGACATCACTCATTCATAGAGTCAACAGGAGTCAGAAGTGGCTCACTGGTGTGTAATGTACTCAAGACATTCTGAAGTAGGTAGTCCCAAGGTTGGCTTAGCCATTTAACAGCATTGTGATGATCCAATGCTTCTTATGTTTCTACTCTACTGTCTTTGTACTGTTGGCAATGTTGCTCTTCACTGTCTCAGGATGGCTAGAGCAGCTCCAAGCATCATTTTTCATGCAAAAACACTCAAAAGCAGGAAAAGAAAGGCAAAATCCCCCAAGTCTTCTCTCCTTTTGTAAAAAAGAAAAATCTTTCCCAGAAGCCACCCAACAGACTTTCTCTTTTTCCTAAAAGAGCATTACACAGCCACTGCTACCTTAAAAAAAGCCTGGAAAAGATAGTAATATACATGGAATTTTCAGCTCTCTCTTAGAAGGTGAAATTTACCAGCAAGAAAAAGGGCAGGATGGGAAGAAGTCACTGATATTTAGACAACTGATAGTCTCAGCCCTAAATATTCTTAATTTAAAATACCTGATCAATAATCTAGCCTAGATTCTCTTTCAGAATGGTTTTAAAATAGTTTAGCCCCATGAATCCAATGTTGTTGAAGAAACATGTCAGTTCTAGGGATTTTAGATGACTACACCATTGAGAGTTAGAAATTTTAGTAGCAAACACATTTGATGATAGCTAATGCTCTTTTTCCCCATTTTTAGGTCAACAGTGATCTTGTTTACATTACAGCGAAGAAAGATGGCACTCATGTAGTGGAAGCTGTTGATACCACCCACATTGGAAAATTAATTGTGACAAAACAAGTTGGAGGAGATGGCATGAAAGATATTACTGATACCTATAAATTCCAAGAAGGTAATTTACTGTAATTGGATGACAATTTCTTTGCCCCAGTCCATTTAGTACTTTCCCACAGCCCCTACCAGCTGTGTTCCACAGGATGCACTGGTGTTTACAGTGTCTGGGAGTCAGAGCAGAAGTATAAACTCTCATAAGTGAAAGACACATCACACCCACAATTTTTCATTTTAGATTCATTTGTATGTTTGCTTTGAACAGAATCCCCCTTCACATGACTTGTCAAAATGATTTGATTTTAAGTCGTATCTACTTTAACAGCATATGGAATAATGAAAGAACAAAAATAATTTTAAATAATCCTATTTGAAAATATTGTATAACTAATGTCATTTTAATTCAATAACATAAATTTAAATAATTATTCACATCTTTTTTAGTGCTTCATACACTATTCTTATATACATTGTTCCACTGAATTATCATGGATATCCCTTGAGGAAGGTAATACAATATTAACAGGACAATGCAATCTTACTTATTCAAGCCAATTAAGTTGAAGGCCCATTTCAATTATAAAATAGTGACAAGGTGGTTTTGTTAACTTTTATTGTGTAGAATGTTTTAAATGGAGCTGTTGAGTTCAATTTTCTCTTAATCACTATTGATTGCCTACCCTATACCTGGGAATATGTTTAGTGCTGGGGATCATCTTAGTGAGCAGGACCCAATTCCGGATCCTGTCCAAGTGATAGGATCATTATGCAGAGGGAGATTTGATAAAAAGAAGAGGGGCACTCAGTCCATCCAGGAAATGCAGAAAAAGCAAAACTGGGTGAGAGAAATCACAGACCATAGTTAGAGAAAGCTGGCTCCCAGGCAGTGGGAACATGGTTGAAGCATGGCAGTATGAAGCAACTGGTGTGCTCAGGGTCCTGCAGGCATCAAGCTCAGAGTGTCCAGTAGCTGAAGACAAAGCTGCCCAAGATCAACAGCAGACAAGAAGGGAAGGAGCTTAGGTGTCTTGATGAGGATTTTGGAGTATATTTTTTAGATGATTCACCATCAGAGTTCTTAGAAGTAGTACTTATTTTAGTAAATGTATAAAAATGATAAATAATTAGCACATATCTAAATATTCATCAATATTCCTAAAATGCTAAGGAGTACAGAATTTATTTTAAATATTTTAAACACTCTTTGTGCTATTATTTACAAAAGCAATTTGCACTATAAAGAGGAAGTTTGCTGAACTAAGAACTCTTGTGCATAGTATTAGAAATTCAAAAATTCTGTCACTGACCTAGTGAATTGTTGCTGTATTTCTAAAATCATTTATCCTTCTTTTATTTTGGTTATCATCCATTGTACAATATAAATACAAAAGATTTTTTGGCTTTTCCTTAAAAAGAGGGAGAAATAATTAATTTGAAGGCATAGCAATAGAAACAATCCAAAAAAATATATTTGTGCTAAAAATATATAAGCATGATAAAAATAAACCAAACAAACAATGTTCTCTTGTTATAGAGTTACAGGCAAAAGGGTTCGGAAAGGAAAAAGAAAAATGCATAAAAAATGTAAAAGAAATTAACTGCAACATTCATTCCTTCGTGCATTCATTCAGCAACTTGCTATTAGCCACCCCCATATTTTCAACACTGGGTACAAATGGCCACATGAAGATCCTTGCCTTCCCATCTAGCTGGAGAGACCAGCAGGAAGCAAGCCATCACCAAGTTGTGGGATGCATGTCCTGAAAAGCGGGTGGACAGATGCTACAGGACACAGAGAAGGGAGTTACAGGCCAGGCTCAGAGATCCTGGAGGACTTTCATGATGGGCTCACTGAGATAGAAAGACAAACAAAAATTGGCTAGGTGAAGCATGAGGAAGGAGGCCTCCAGGAAAAGGCAGCAGGACAAGCATTGTGGATAAACTCCCCTAGGGTGAAAGAAGTCCTGACCAGACAAGAGAACAAGACATAGGCCTACAGGAAGCCATCCAAGCCATCATCTGTCTTGTCTAAATCACACAGCAGAATGGCATTAGAGGTCAGCCACAGAGGTGACAGTGTAGTCCAAATAAGGGTCAGATGTCAAGAAAGGAAGGACCCAAAGTCTACTGCAAAAGCTCCTGACTACGAAAAAGAAGTCTAGAGCTCGGCCAGGAGTGAACACTAGATTAAAACAAATAAAATGTGCCATCTTTGAATGTGGAATACATTTATAATCCAGGCCTCCAGAGTTTGGTGAGATAGTAGGGATATCTCAGTAGTAGGGGTCTGGTCTAAAACCAAAAAGTCCCTAAATTTGCATAGATAGTTGTGAGAGACACCCATCCCATTTCTGGGCTAGACTTTGATCCCAAGTAAATGGACAATTAGCTTCTTAATCATAGATGGCATATGCATTTCAAATTCTAGCTTTGGGAATGACCTACTAGAGCACTATTTAGAGAAGGATGCTGAGACTGCTCTCAATGTAGTGGAAGAGTGAGTGATAACTGATGTCTGCCATGGGCATCCAGGAAGGTGCTGCCAGGATTTGTGGCCCTGTATTGGGCACGCTGATTCTCATTATTGAATCTCATATAAATTCTCTATCCACAAATTCTCAGTGAGGCCACTAAAATTTGGCAATGCATAAAAACATTAAAGAAGAGAAATTATTACCAGATTTAGTGTTGGGAACCACCCTGACTGGTATCAGAAGCTGAAACCCCTGCCTAGCTAAGGCTAAGGGAACGCCCTTGGAACTGTGAGCCAGCAAGGAGACAAAAGCTTATCTCCCTGGCAGGAATGCTGCTTCTGCTGCTTTATTCATAACTGAACCCCCAAAAGCTTGGTCGGTTAGCCAAAGACGGGTAAGATTCCCCACGGGGGAACGACCTAAGCCAGGCACGATCACTTTGGGAGGCCCCCCCAAAAGAAGGACTTGGGGGGCTGCAGCAAAAGGGGGTGATGGACCCTCACTCCTCGGCTTTGACAAAGTCTGAGTTCTCAGTGTCTGGAAGAAAATCTCCTTATCTCTCGGTTGCCTTAGTTCCCTTGCTCCACCTAAGCCTGAAACAATGACAGGGTGGTGCAGCTGGGTACTGAGAAGTGCGGATTCCCCAGGGTGATCAGGCCTAAGAAAGAACATGTAAATTACTGTGAAACCTCCTTTGTTTAGAATGCTCTCAGTTGAATGAGAAGGGTCTTAGGAGGAAGTTAGTTTGTTCCTCAGTCTTACAGCTCTTTGACCCCCAACTCAATAGACCAGCAGAGTTCTTTGTTTTCTATGGTTCCTTACTTCCCCCTAATGAGTACTGTACTTTACCTGAATTATTATGCAAAATGAGCCTAATAAAAGCAGGTATGGACAGTAAATCAGCGCGCTCCCCACTAGGGGGGGGGTGGCCATTCTGTCCCTAGTTCCCCACAGAAACTAGTCTGTCTCTGTGCATGTGGTGTTTTTTTTCTCGCGTGTTTATCGTCGAGCCATCCACAGCGTTCTGTGGTCACTGCTGGCCGGTGACCCACGCACAACAATTTAGGAATTTACTATTTTAATTAAATTGTGTAGAGATCATTTTTCACTTTGATGAACTAAAATTTGACATTTATTTTATACCTTTTATAAAACTTTGAAAACTGGACTCCTTAAAACTTGTTCTGTGGCAGTGTATCTTCTTTATGATGGTATCTGGATCCCATTCTCTCATTGCTTCATCAGTGATTCCTTCTGTCACTTGCATTTTTCTCTCTCTTGTATGAGCTCCTTCCCATTAGAATTTTAGTAGGCTCAAGTGCCACCTATGTTTTAAAAAGCATACAAATTCTTTTTCAACAATATACCCCCCACCAGATATGTCTGAGCTTTCTTTCTCCTTGCCTCCATAGGCAGGTGTCTTGGGAGAGCTGCCTACACCTGGCATTCTGTCATGTTCCTTTTCCTTTTATTTCTCACCTATCGTACCTGGGATCTGCTATAGCCTATCCTCAAAGTTTCTCAAGATTTCTGAGACCACTAGGTTGCCAGGTGGATTAATCATTTTGTAGACCTCAGCTTGCCTGACCTTCCTACACCTGTTGATGCAATTGCTCCCTCCCAAGTCTTGAAACTCTCTATTTTCTTTGTTTCTATGATACAAATGTCTCCAGCTGCCATCCCAACCTGCTAGGTTCTTTTTTCTCTTTCTGATTCTAAGCTTCCCTTTTTCTTACTCCCTCTGAATTTTACTTCACTCAAAGCTCTCATCCTTGGGTTTCATGTCTACTTCTTTTACATTCTTTCTATACACATCCAGATAAATACTGATCACTCCCAAGTTGCTCACTCCAGTTTAGACTTCACTTTTCAGCTCCACATTTACCTACATGTCTCCCAGAAACCTGAAACTGAACCTTCCCAAATGTCACCTTTCCCACCCCTCCCCAGCCCCCCTACCCCAGATCTATTTCTCCTCCACTCCCTACCCCAGTGAAGAGAACCAGGATCCAACCAAATTTAGCAAATTGAGAATCAGCCAAGCAGCAAATATTCCAAATGCCCCCTCTGAAATAGCTGAAATTCATCTGCTCCTCTTTCCCTCCATGGCCGCTCTCTGAGAATTAGCTGGTATCATATGTAGAAAGCCCTTTTCATAGTGGTCATACCTAGAAAGGTCCAATAAAAGTAAGTCTCTGCTACTGCTAGTACTTTTATTATTTCTACCATAACATTACTATTAGCTTAGGCTAGGATGTTTTTTCTCCTGGAAACCTGCCAAAGTTTCCCAGTTCTATCTTTCTGCCTTATCCTCTTTCCCTCATTCTAAACCCATATTGCTGCCAAAGTGACATATTTAAAATGTAAATCTGAGCCTGGTACTGGACTACTTAAAAGCTCTAACTCTCTTCAACCACCGCCAGGACATTGCAATCAGAGCTTGGCCAAGTCTCTGTTCTCTGCTTTTTTGGCCCCCTCAGGGCCCCTCCTAACTATATCCATGGGTATCAGAAGCTGCAACCAGGTGAGCTGCTGACAGTTCCTCCAGCAAGCCAGGCTCCCACTTGCCTCCAGGCCTTTGTTCTCACTGTAGAGGGAAATCCCCTCAGAGAAGCCTTCCTTGCTCCCAGGTGCTGTTGAGTCTCTCCCTGCTTACAGCATCACACAGAAACATCTGCCCCAGCATCTGTGACAGAGGCCAGTAGGCTGATCCCTCTTCACTGGCCCCCTGGACCCCTAAAGGAACTGCTGTGCTTCTCATATGATCACAGTGCCTGGGCATTATAGGTACTTGACTAACATGAAATGATCAAATAAGTAGTAACTCAGGTGGCATTTCATGGGTGAGCTTAATTAAACATTAAATGTCCTAAAATGGACTATTTAGTATCTATTAAAAAGATGAAAGTTTTGATATATGGATGAAAGCAAAGGGCTTCACCAAACCTCATTCCTTCAGAGTCTGTGCCAGACTGGGTCCTAGGTCCTGAGGACACAGAGCTTGCATTATAACAGGAAATAATGCCATATAGTGACAGGTACAGGCAAAAGGAAATAAAATCAGGTAATCTGTTAGTGAGAGATAAGAGGACTGGGGTTGGCGACATATTACACAGGGTAATGGAAGGGAGGACACTCTGAGAAGGTGACATCTGAGCTAAGACCCAAACACTGAGAAGAGGCTTTGTCAAACAAAAGGGCACTCCCATTGCATCCCAGTTAACAGAAAGATGTACTGTGATCTTGCTCCTGGAGGCCTGAAATCTCAGAAAATGTAATCTGGTTTTTGATCATACTCTCATAGCACTAAATTCATGGCCTGAATTATGTGAAACATCAGGCACAAAGCGCAACTTCAGAGGGGCGAGGACTTCTGCCAAACTCTGGGAAACTCTGTGCTGTTGCCTCCTGTTTGAGCCTGTGCTTTCTGTAACATCCCCCCCTGCCTCTGCCTGGCACTTCCTGCTCACAGGGGCAGGCTAGACCCCAGAATGAAGCTAGAGGTTCCCTCATCCATGACATGACAATGTTGCGCGTGGGTCACTGGCCAGCAGTGACCACAGAACGCTGTGGATGGCTTGACGATAAACACGTGAGAAAAAACATGCACAGAAACAAACTAGTTTCTGTGGAGAAGTAGGGACTAAATGGCCACCCCCCCCTAGTGGGGAGCGCACTGATTTACTGTCCATACCTGCTTTTATTAGGTTCATTTTGCATAATAATTCAGGTAAAGTACAGTACTCATTAGGGGGAAGTAAGGAACCATAGAAAACAAAGAACTCTGCTGGTCTATTGAGTTGGGGGTCAAAGAGCTGTAAGACTGAGGAACAAACTAACTTCCTCCTAAGACCCTTCTCATTCAACTGAGAGCATTCTAAACAAAGAAGGTTTCACAGTAATTTACATATTCTTTCTTAGGCCTGATCACCCTGGGGAATCCGCACTTCTCAGTACCCAGCTGCACCACCCTGTCATTGTTTCAGGCTTAGGTGGAGCAAGGGAACTAAGGCAACCAAGAGATAAGGAGATTTTCTCCCAGACGCTGAGAACTCAGGCTATGTCAAAGCCGAGGAGCGAGGGTCCATCACCCCCTTTTGCTGCAGCCCCTCAAGTCCTTCTTTTGGGGGGGCCTCCCAAAGTGATCGTGCCTGTCTTAGGTTGTTCCCCCCGTGGGGAATCTTACCCGTCTTTGGCTAACCGACCAAGCTTTTGGGGGTTCAGTTATGAATAAAGCAGCAGAAGCAGCATTCCTGCCAGGAAGATAAGCTTTTGTCTCCTTGCCGGCTTACAGTTCCAAGGGCGTTCCCTTAGCCTTAGCCTAGGCGGGGGTTTCAGCTTCTGATACCAGTCAGGGCGGTTCCCAACATGACAAGCTGTAAAGTCTCTCATAGCCCTACAAGCCTTCCCTGGCCCCCTCCCCTCATCCCATCCAGCTCAGCCTCTCTCCCCAAAGCAAGCACCTCTCTAGCCGTGTTTCTGCTGCTGCTATTCACCCCCTGCATTTTGCCTAAATGCATATTTGGTATCCATCCAAAGCAATAGCCACTAATGCTCTCTTTCTCACAGAGCTATTTGCCAGAAGCATTCTGCTGAAATACTTCACTGCACTTTCCTTGTCATAGCCTCTCCTTCCCTTTATTACTACCTCCCCCCTATTGATCTGTAAACATGTGCTCTAGTCAATATTTGTCCTAGACAAATAGCTTTGGGTACATTCTGACAGTCTTTTTTATATATTTTATTTATTTTTAGAGAGAGGGGAAGAGAGGGAGAAATAGAAGGAGTGAAACATTGATGTGAAAGAGAACATAGATCAGTTGCCTCTCATACACCTCCAACTGGGGTCCGAACCCACAATCCAGGCATGTGTCCAAACCAGGAATCAAACCAGCAACTCTTTGCTCTGTGGGACTTTGCCCAACCAGCTGAGGACCATTGTGGCTGTCTTGACAATTAGATAAATTGTTAATACACATGCACACACAAATATACATTTTCCATTGTTTGCAAAACCTGCTGGCATTTTCTCTGTCTTTGCAAAGTACGAGTAGCTATCAACTCTTATGCATGTACTACCTTAAATCCACCTAAGAACTCTATGATGTTGGCTCCCTTGTTTTACAAACCAAGAAACTGATGGTAATAATAGTACCTGCCTTGTAGAGTTGTTCTGAGGATTAAATGAGATAATATACAATATGTACTTACCACAACACCCATCACAGAGTTAGCTGTCAATGGTAGTTACTATCATCTGTACTGCGTTTTATTATAAACTAAGTAAAGTGACAATATCTTAAAATTAACACAATTATACAAGCCAGCATTTTTATACTGAAGTGTTTTTTTTATTTTTGCTAGCCATTCCCATGACTGCTTTTTACAAGCCAAGAAATGTGCCTCTCTAGTTTCTACAATGCACTAAGATATACACAAAGGTACTAGATACTTTACCCAAAGGTAAAGAGACTACTGACTATTCCTCCACACTTCCTCAGTCCCTGTCCCCAAAGCCAAGCATTTTGTCCCGTACTCTGTAAGGAATGTTTACCCATCTTGGAGTCAGGAGCAGCACGCTCTGAGGCCTAACTTGTATCTGTACTTCTCACTTCCTCACTTGTAGAAAAGCTATTTATTTCTTCCTCCAGAATTCACCCCTACTCCTCCTCTCCCTACTTTCACCTCTACCACCACCACCTTCAAAACCCTACAAAAAACATATTCCTAAAAACAGCCCACGTGTTTCAACAGTATCACCATGCCAATAGGCGTCCCTCAAAAAAAAGTGTTCAGTGTCAGATGAGTTTGGGGAATCTTGATAAACAAGTCTCCCTGCTATAGGGCTCAGTCTCAGAACCTTTCCTAGGCTATTGGACATTGTGAACTTCCAGGAGGCACTAGAGAACCCAGTACTCCCGAAGGGAACTTGGCCTAGAACCCTTTTTCAGGGAAGACTTGTGAACAGTTTGCTAGATTGTGGTCTTCGGTGCAGTGCACTCTTTAGGAAACAGTGATCTCTACACTCTGTTGGAAGCAAATGGCAACACAGGAAGGAGTAGAGGGCAGGATGAGAGCTGCCTAGGGTTAGCTCAGCAGGAGCCAGCAGGACAGGTCTAAATGGAAAGAGAAATGGGAAAACAGGTCTTGTTGGGGAGATCCAGGAATAGTAGGAAATTCATAATGGAGAACGAGGAATGGCCAGATGTGAATATTGTCAACGTCTTTGCTAAGAGATTCCCAAATTCTAGCTACACAGCTAGGACTTGGGGAGGGAAGCAAATTGACACTGTGGTTTGAGGAGGGTTAGATTTTTGCAATTCTACCACTGAACACTGGAGAAACAACTGTTAGAGCAAGACCCTTAGCAACCCCTGCCAGAGTGACCCTGGGAATGCTGCCTAACTGCACACCCAGGGCAGGTCATGACTCTCTGGAAAGTTAATTTGGCAGAATTTGTAACAGGAAAAATTTTGACACCTGCCTCAAAGGAAGGTATGTGGCCTATAGAGAAAATGCAACAGATAGAGCACACAGCATGTCTATTACTGCAACTTTCTCTTTGATGGGTTGCATTTCTTTTTCCACTCATTATATCTCCATCTTTCCTAGGTCAAAAGGAAGAGAGATTGGCCCTAGAAACTGCCCTGATGTATGGGGTTAAAAAGCCCGTCAACACAGAAGACATTGTGAAGTCGAGGTCTAATGTGGACATGGACTTTGAAGTGGAAAACGCCGTGCTGGGAAAAGACTTCAGGCTCACCATCACTTTCCAGAACAACAGCCCCAGCACTTACACCATCTCCGCCTATGTCTCAGGCAACATCATCTTCTACACTGGGGTTTCCAAGGAGGAATTCAAGAAGGAAACATTCGATGTGACTCTGGAGCCTTTGTCCTGTAAGCTAATAAGGAGGGTCTGTTCTCTCTAGAACTTGTGATCTGCTTCTCTGTCTCGCTCAGTGCTGATACCCTCTATTAACTTTCTGTTGAAGTTCAGGTTCTGCCCCAGAATTCAGGAGTGGGAACCACATGGGAGAACCAAGCTCTTTTAGAGAGCCCTCACCTTTCATCTTTGTGTCTCATGCATAGAAATGAACACTGAAATTTTCAAAGTCTAGAGCCAGCCCTATGAGTCATGAAAATTAAATATAACTTAACTTCTTGTTACTCAAAGTGTGGGTTGAGGACCTGAAGCATCAGCATCCCTAGGAAGCTGGTTAGAAATGCAGACTCTCAGGCCCCACCCAGACCTGTCAAATCAGGATCTGCATTTGAACAAGATACCAAGGGCTTTGAGTACACAGGAAAGTAGGTAAAGAACAAACTCCAGAAAGCAGGCCTCCTGGTGCTGCCTCTCTCCCCAAGTCAGGTTTTGTAGGGCTTCCCCAGCAGGAATGATGGGTGTTGCTTTACAATTCAGAAGGCAGGGAGATCTAAGCTCTGCATAAAAGCCATTTCTGAAAATTGATCTGTCTGATACATAAGGACAGGAGAGAGCCCACCCTTGGGAGAGGAGGTGGGAGGCTCAGGACGTGTTGTCCAGGAGCCTCTGATGGGGCTTTGTTCTCTCTGTCATCTCTCGTGGGACTCTTTATCATCCTTGATCCCTTCCAGCCTCCCCTGTATACATGGCCCTCCAAAGTATCTTCACTATAAAAATTGAGAATGTTTTGGGCAGGATTGGGATTGACACAATGCAACTTGCACTGTGGATTGCAATTTCAATCAATCTCATTTCCCGGGGTCCTAGTATTTAGTGGGCACAACAGATGGGCACACAACTGGCAAAATGAGTCAAGTGGAAGAAACTGGTCTCCAGGAAGAGCATGTTGAGTCAGACAGAGCAGGCAGGAAAGGATCTGAACACTTCAAGATACCAGGTTGTTGTTGACCTGATGTGCGACACTGAAAAGGAAAAGAAAAAAGGAAAGGCATATGAATAATAAGTTTTACAAAGCAGAGGACCATATCATGTCTTCATAGTGTTCAAGCTTTCTGGATTTGATGTCTGTTCCAAGCCATAGTAAATTCAGAAAGATATTCCCAGAAAAAAATGGGAAACTATTCCTAAAAATCCTAATTCTAAGAAACCTATCCAAACTTGAAGGAAGCAATGCACCCTAGCTTCCATAATGTGGTTTTAACAATGAGGAAATCAATCACCATGTTATTTTCTTTAGAAACTGTAAGACCCAGCACTTTTCCTATCCCTAGGGACTGGAAAAGGAATTCTTAGAGAAAAGGATAGTTGGTAAAGGACTCAACAGTCATTGCAAAGGAGCAGAACAGTCATTGCAGTTGTTTAGCACAGGAAGCCGCAGTGAATTTTTAGAGCCTGAGTCTGGAATTAGCCAAGTCTGGATTTGAGATGTCACTATGTCACCTACTAGTTATGTGTCCTTAGGCAGGCTACTTTAGTAATGTGAGTTCACTCTCCTCATCTGTACGTGGAAGCAATACCACCCACATCACAGTGTTGTTGATTCATTCCTCAAACATTTATTTTGTGGTCACAAGTCCAGTTCTGCTTTGTGCTGGAGGCATATCAATGAGCAAGGCAGAAGTGCTTACTACCCTCATGGAATTTATGGTCTCCTATGGTGGGGATGAGGCTCAACAATAAGCAATCAGACAAGTGAATATGTGGTGTAGTTGGGCTGTACTAGGGAAATAAAAGCAGGGTAGTGGAGATAGGAAGTGGTGGTGGAGATGGGGTGTTTGGGGAAGAAACCATTTAAGAGAAACCTGAAAGAAAGGTAGGGGCAAACTATCCAATCAGGAGAAACAGTAAGTGCAAAGGCCCTGAGGCCACAGCATGTCTGATGTGTTCAATGAGCAACAAGGACATCAGAGTCAGGAGCAAAAATGGCAAGTGGAGAGTGATGGATGCAGACCATGAGAAGAGCTGTAGGCCCTTATGGACTTTGGCATTGCTCCCAGGTGACCTGAAGAACCATTAGGGGGTTCAGAGCACAAGTATGCCATGACTTAGATTTTGAAAAATCACTCTGGCTGCTGTGTTGACAATAGACTCTGGGAAGTAGGGCTAAAGCTTAAGACTAGTTAGGATGCTACTGCAACAGTTTATTGAGAGATGGTGGGGTAGCAAGGGAGGTGGTGAGAACTGGTCAGATGTTCTGAAGGTAGAACCCACTGGAGTGGTTGACTGTTGGTTGTGTGGTATGACAGGAGAGTAAGGAGAAAATTAAATGAGATGAATATATGTGAAATGCTTCACACATGGTAGGCTCTTGGTAAATGTTAATTTCCAACATTTTTACATTTTGGGAAACTGAGACTGAAGATGTATTCAAGGTCGCACACAGTAAATAGAGGCAAAGCAGATAATAGAAGGCAGATCCCATTCAGGCAATGACAGTAAGCCAACTTGCTGTAACCTTGGTCCTTAAGTGGGCCAGTTTCCATACTCATGCACTTGTTGCCTGGAGTCCAGCTGCCCCTCCCTCCACTGAACAAGGAACTATATGCCACCTTTTTTCCACTTCACGAAAGCCCCATCTCTGAATCTCCTTCTCCTTCTCTTCCTAATCAAATAAATGAGTGAGCTCATGTGAGTTAATGGGCTAGAATGATATATTAGCCCTCTCAGTCACTGATCTGGGGACAGCTGACCGAACCTAAGCTGACCAAACCTCAGTATTAACACTGGTCCCACCCACTCAGCCCACCCCAAGGCTTGTCCTGAAAAACTTGAAGGGAGTTGGAAATTATTTCTTGCTTTACCCTACAGGTAGGTGGCATTAACAGCATGCAACAAACTGCATACTGCAATCTAAAATAAATTGCACACTATTGCAAATGCCACATGATTCTAGACTTTAATTTAGCAGGTCAGAGTACTTTCTTAGGAGGCTGTCTTGCAAAGAAAGTTTTCCAAGTAGAATGGGAGGCATACTTTCCAGATTGATGATTAAAGAAAAATGTGTGGGCTGGAATCAGCTTGGAAAACTTGAATAACTTAAACCTTCCAGTACCTTCAAAGGTGCTATCATTTCCACATGGCTATATTTAGTTTTCTTTGCTTTTTGGAAAAGAGACGAGGCAGCTCCAGTCTGTGTCTCCCTTGGCTTTCCCCAGACACCGTAAGTGATATTGGCAGGATCCCAGCTCCACTACTCATAGGATGAAAATCTATTCTTCTTTCTCTTGCCACATTTAATAAACTTTATCTAGAACAATTTCTTGTGTGGTGGCAAAATACAGCAATTACATAACACACTATTTCGGGCATGCTGTTCTCTTGGGCTGGAAGAACAGCCCAGTTTCCCTGGTGCTATGAGAGAATGCTCTGCCTTGGAGGTAAAGGGATCCTGATGCCAACACTATAAACATAGTGAAAGCCTCTGTAAAGATTGATGGAAAGAAGTCAGGCATATCTCACAAACCTTAAGGAACTCAGTGTTCAAACACAATCCTCTAGAAATGACCAGGGGAGGCCCCTCTTTTATTATTGCAGGGGGTATCTAGAGGCAAAATGTACATTCTTCAAGGCCTGTTATTTTGCCACCTCATTTATCCACATGGGGAAGTGAAAAGCAAGCCCCATGTGCTCATCTGAGATTGTATCTAACTAAAGGACTAAGTCTTATTCATATGGACAATTAATTGATGGGGAGCCATGGAAGATGCAGGGTCCAGATATAGGTCCCCCAAAAGTGGTATAACTGGGTCATTCAAAAACACAGAATTCAAGGGCCAAGATCAAGGCCAGTTCATAGATTCAAATGGCTGGCTCTGGCTGGAATAGGACTGCCCCAGAAATCAATCCAATTTGTTTAGTATCTGCCTGGGAGAGACCAATACCTTCTAATAACTCTGCACAGCCTAGGACAGGGTTTCTCAGCAGAGGCACCACCTGCACTCCAGGCTGCAGGTGATTCTTGTGGAGGCTGTCCTGTGTATTGCAGGAGTTTAGCAGCATCCTTGGCCTCTACTGACTAGAAGCCAGTAGCAACCCACAGTTCTGACAACCAAAAATGTCTCCACATTGTCAACCATCCCCTGGGAGTGGGGGAGGGGAATTGATGCCAGTTGACAACCACTGGTCTAGTATGACCAGCCTTTCCAGGAATTGCCTGGAATTGAGTCAGCTCTGGGGTACAGAACTTCCCTTTTTAAAACTGGCTGTCCCTAACTCTGCTCAAACTCTGCCACTTCTGCTGCTAAAACCTGCTGTCTCTGGGAGCTTTTCAAACCTGCATACTCATCATCTGGGCATCCTAATCAAGAGCAGAGCCTGATCCAGTAGGTGGGGTAGGGCTGGAAAACCTTCATCTCTAACAAGCCACCCCCACCCCCCGCCCCAGTGATGGTGGTCTGCTGGGGTGGACACCACACCTGGAGTAGTGGGGACCTGGGTTAGAAAGGATGTCCTTTCTGCTTGCACCACGGCTTTTTCAGAGCTGATTCTATGGGGAACCTGTGGTGGTGGGAGCACTGCTTCTCCACCCCTGGTTACATACTAGAGTCTGCATCAGCACTCAAAACGATACCCATCCTCAACCCACAAGATTCCAATTTAATTGGTCTGGGGTGGGATCCAGCAGGATGATTCAGATGTGGAGCCAAGATTGAGAACTCTTCAGTCAGAGGGCTGGAGGTGGTCACAGCACCTGCTCATTCATGAGGAGCTTTGAATCAGGGGCTGATTCACCCTCACCTGTGAACCAGCCAGTCAGGAGGCTTCCCTGTGCCCTGGAGCTGCCTCCACACAGCATCCTTCCTGGTTATGGGGGCTGCTGCTCTTTATGGAGGGCTGTAAGGAACTATGCTCCACACTTGAAACTATTGATCATGGGAGTTACTTCCTTCAATAACTTTTGCAAAAAGGAAGAACCTTTGGTAAAAGGCAGACATTGGTCAGGGAAGCAGTGGTTGGAGATATTCAGCTCCCTGAACATTTGTAGAGCCTATGCTCTGTGCATGGGAGTGGGGGTGTGACAATGGGCTGCTGGTTGACAATGTCACACTAACACGTGGCTGTGGCTCTGACCATGTAGGTAGCAGCAGGTGCTGCACTGTGGCTTGGGTTCGGCCTGCAGAAGGACTGCCCTTTGCTCTCTAGAATCCTGGGCTGTGGGACAGGGAACTGATAGAGAAAGTGGGTGATGCAGACAAACTGAACCTCACTGCTATGGCCAGAGCCACAAGATGGAATCTCTGTCCTCAGCCTGATGGTGAACCGAGGGAGCCAGGACCACTGCTCATCCTCCAGGGTCATCCCAAAAGCTAAACTCAGTGACTTGAGGAAACAGCCTTTTGGCACAGATGTCTTTTAAGTGGCGAGTAGAAGAGGGAGTGGGAAGAAGTTGAATGCCTATGGTGAAAACCGGTTTCAACAGCTTCTTTCTCTTAAATAGAAAAACAATGTCTGACTGGTTCAGAAGAAGTTGAAAAGAAAATGTGGAGTACTACATGGGAATAAAAGGTTTAGGTAATTTACAGTCTTGCTCCAGTGTGGCCCATGGTCTGCATGAGATGTTTCTTATTTTGTAAGGGGTTGGCATGTGGAATGTTGTCCTTGAACTCCACTGCTTCACATCGGCTACCTTGAGATTGTTCCTGCCCAAATCAAAGCAGCTGCAGTTAAAACCCCTTGGTCCTTGATTTTAAACATGGCATTATATTTTACAACAGCAAAAGCACTGTTCGGAAAATTTGACACATTTTCTCTAATAAGACTGTACTGAATATTAAATTTCCAACACGTTCTTTACCCAGAAACAGGAGAGCTTATCCCTGATTGACTCCTTGTTTCATCTGCCCCTCCCTCACCTTTGCTGTGTTTCTGGTGGGTGCTGTGCTAATGTTGGAAAGATGGAGGCACTTGGAAAAAAGGAAAGCAGATTTTATCTCAAGTCTTGACACCTGGCATATTTGTTTCCTTCTGCCAGTCAAGAAGAAGGAGGTGCTGGTCAGAGCAGGCGAGTACATGGGCCAGCTGCTGGAGCAAGCGACCCTGCACTTCTTTGTCACAGCTCGTGTCAATGATACTGGAGATATTCTGGCCAAGCAGAAGTCCACTGTGCTGATGATCCCCAAGATCATCATCAAGGTCAGTTTTAGCATCTCAGATAAGAGAGAATGACAAGGTTATTGATTATTTATTCAGGCTTACTGTGTTTTCTTGTGTGTGTGTGTGTCCTGCTCCCCAAAAAAATAAAAATGGAGCTAGGACCTTCCTGTTCTTTGAAAGAAGTAAACCACCCTATATATAGACACACATATATAACACTTTTCTCTCCTCTCCAGATTTAAATATATGAATCTGGCTGAAGATATAAATATAGCCTGTAGGTATAAAAACACATGTAGAGGAAGATAAAGATGTGTAATGGATACATAAACTTAGAACTCTCACTGCTTTCAGCACAAAGTGGGTCAGGCATGACACGAAATGGAAACTGCTTGGATCATCTTCCACCTGCGTTTTGGACGGTACTATTATTCACTGAGATATAATTGTATATGGTAGAATACACAAAGTGAAATGTCAGCTTGATGACAATGACTTCTTACATACATACACACCTTGCAACCACCAGCAAGATGAAGATGCAGAGGATTTTCAACACTCTGGAAAGTTCCCTCATGCCTTTTCTGGTAAATAACCTCCACCCCTATTTGCCAAGATAACCACTTTTCTGACTTTTGTCACAATGGGTTTTTTGGTTTGTTTTCTTGTTTTATTTTGTCTGTTTGTTCTTTGGCCCACATGGCTAGCAGTTTTAACATTGTCTCCCCATTTACCACCAGAAATCTCTGCCCAAATGGCTCAAAGGGACTTGGCAAAGGAGGGCTGAATATGGTAGCCCATTAACTCCTGCATCTCAGGAGCACTGGTGGCATTGTGGCCACATCCCTGACACACCTTTCTGCCCTGTGAGCAGAAACCAGGCCTCTAGCCAGTCCTTGGGGTATGGCATCTCCTGTCAGCCTTATCTAGGGCTTAGAGACCTTCCCAAGTCACTGGAGAACATTTTTCTTGAAGTGATTAAGAATGGTTAGTACAGATCCTAAGCTGCATTCCTCTAAAACAATAGCCAAATCAAAGTTTTTAAAAAATTCTTGTATTTTAAATGCCCTAGAGCTGGGGGTATGGGGTAGCAAGGGGAAAGAGAGGGAGTTAGGCCTTGTGTCTTATGACACAGGAAATGATTTTCTGTGAATCATTTGTAAAACTAATAATTGTTGAGTAGCATTCAAAATGGCAGCTTTTGTTGCACCTCATGCCACATGGGTGGCACTTGAGGACTATCATACAATGTGTCACCCTAGGACAAGGTTCATCCAAGCACAGACATGTAGTGCCCACCAAGGACAAGAACCCCAGGCCCTTCATTTCTAGAAAGGCTGAAGTCATCACCTCTATTTGGTTATTTTACTTCCGTTGTCCTGAAAAGGCCCAGTTGAGCATCATATGCACAAGAGGCCCTAGGAGACAAAAATAAGGGTCTGCAGGCAGAATAGGAAACATGCAAAATGGAAAAGTAGTGTTGACATTCCTCTAGTGGTGCCATTAGTCTGTGAAAACATGAATTCAATAACATGAGGCACTGGGTACTATGAGCAGGGTGGTCCTGCCTGCTACTCCCAAATGGGCAGGCTGCCCTCCTGGCCTGCTGGCCCTGGGACATGTGGGCAGTGACCTGCAGGCCTCTCTGTTATCCCCTCTCACTGTCCTTCTTGGACTCATCCTAGGAAGCTTTCCCAGCAGAGCCAAGGCCTGCGTATTCTCCCCACCTACGCAAGAACAGCCTGTCCCTGTGAACGACTCAGGAGAGAGCCCCCCTAGCTGTGCAGTGCTCACACCATGGCACAGAATGAAACTGAATTGCACTGCCGATAGTAAACTGGATGTATAAAAAGAACTAGTACCTTTCATCCTTTAGACATCATTAATTTGAAGGATTGTTTGTTAGTTATCTGTTTGGTTTATTTAAATTGCAGTTTAATTCTCCAGGGGCAGCATCAACAAAATACTTTCTCCAACAAGTTGGGTGATATGGGTAGGGAGGGTGCACTTTTTAAAAAGTTATGTTTCTGTTTTGTTTTTAATTAGCATTAATGTATCAGGGATGCTTTTCCTGGAGGAAACCTATTTAGAGGTAGAACTGTTTGATGATGACTCAAGCATGGGGGGAATGGAAATTCTGACTTCTGTCTGGTGCCCAGGTTGTTCAGGAAAGGAGTCAGGAGGCAGCCTCACATATACTGCCCCTTAACCACTAACCCCATTAACCATATTAACCTCAAGAACAAACTAAATCCAAGCAGGGGAAGAGGTGTTCCTGGGTAAAGCACCTCGCACCCTGATTCCAGAAACTCTGGCTAATGGAGCAGGGACCTGATTAGCCTACTGGAAAAATAAAATACAGTCATGGCATCCAGATGACACTCTTTATCCTGAGAGTGACTGAGGAGGGAAAGAGGACACCCAGAAAAGAAGGGGGGGGAGGGGAGGGGAGAGGAGGGGGAGGAAGAGAGGGAAAAGGAAGAGAGGAAAGAGGAGAGAATAGCAGAGGGGAAGGGAGAAAGGAAAGGGGGCAGGAGAGAAGAGAAAGAAAATGTTGCATTGAAATGTTATACAAGAGACCTTATAAAGAGGAGTCGAATAAATTGAATAAAACAGGAGTTGGGGAGGGAGCTAAATGCAGTGAAAGCACAAAAAAAGCACAATGGCTCAGAGGTCCAGAATTGCCTAGGATACTTCCCCAAATTCTAGGAAAATACTAGAAATCTTTGTCAATTTCTTTGAGCCTGGCATGGGTCCACAGCCTGCAGAACCTTTCAAGGTCTCTACAATGAATGTGCCACTCACAGGGAAGATGACATGAAAATCAAAAGGTGAAGGGAACACTTCTGTCTGTCCTTAACTCTTAGGCAGGAGGAGGGGATGGAGCAGCACATGGTGATGACAATGATAGCAGCTATGAGTTAGTGTGCTTTATATTATACTTCTCTTGTCTTATTTTATTTAATACTCAATGCCATCTTACAAGGTGGATAATACTATAATCCACATTTTACAGATAAGAAAACTGAGACAGGGTTGTCCCGTGTAGCATAGTGTTCAAAACATGGGCTTTGGGACCAAATTATCTGAGTTCAAAGCCTGTGTTCTCAACATAAGAACTGTGACCCTAGACACATCACTTGATCTCTCTCAGCATCTTGTCATCACCTGTGAAAAAGAGAGAACAGCAATACTTACTTCACAGGGTTATTATGAGTATACAATGAGTTAAGGGACACCTAATGCCCAACTCAAGTGCCAAGTAAGTGTTGGTTGTTGTTACTACTGTCATTATTACTATTCGTAAGCAACTCATTTGTGATCATGTGCCTAATAAAAGAACAAGTGAAGCTTCTAACCCAGGTCCTTCTGACTCAAAAGTCTGTACAGATAACCCCTAGGCTACATTGCTCTTACACAGGAACTTTCACAGAAAGTGGAAGATGGTGACTGCCTTTACAAAAGCTTCTGCAGTTTTCAAAGGAGAAAAATCACATGAGTTAGGTTGAAGTAGGGTATCAAAAATTAAGGCTGTAGATGATCCTCAATGAATGGACAGCATTTCAAGCAGTAGAGATGGATGGAGAGATCACTCCAGATCCTAGGCAATAATGTAATCAATGACAAGGAGAGAGGTAGATGGCAGGAATGGGGAGCAACTAGAAGCCTGCTTTGGTAGTCAAGGCTGGAAGCAGGGGACTAATGGTGATAAACCTAGAAAGGCAGCTTGGGGCCATTATAGGCCCCAAATTTTTAGATGAGAGCTTTATAATTCAGTCTATGAACAGAGGCTTCAGTGAAGGTTCTAGAGCATAAATGTGACATTATTGACAACTCTGGCCTCCCAAGAGTCAGAACTTCTTTTCTTTTTCCCTTCTCCTCAAAGACTTTATCCAAATCATTGTCTTATTCTGAAAGTCCCGAGCTTAGCCTTGGGACCAGAGTTACCTGACAGCAAGTTTGCAGCTGCTCTTAACTAGCCCCCTTTTTAGAGGAAATAGAGCCCACCTGGAACAATATTGAGCCCACCTGTCCGAATCCACAGGTGGAATTCAGACACCTGCCAACCAAAGCAGTAGTCCAGTGGACATGTACTTACATCCTTGTTAACTCAGTCTTGGATTGCATTCTTTCCCATGATGATAAGTTAACTATTCCCACCACCCACCATGCATGAGTCATAGTGTATGATCTTCATATGGAAAATGGCAGGGAGAGACATTCATTAAATTTTAATGAGCACACATTTCTTTTTCCTTGCTATCAAAATATTTTGATGAGAAAAGTATATTTTATTAAAATCAGGCATAGAATTTTTCTCTGCCTTCACATGTGTTGATAGTTGTAAGATGCTTTAAGTCAGAAAAAGACTCTTCAGCATTTTAATTTTTAATGAACAGCTATTTTTTGGAAAGGATAGAGGCATTTGTGGGAATTCAGCTGGTCTCCAAGCTACAGACTGGTTTGTCTGGAATCTGTGGTGTGTGATATGGGAATAGCATTCTGGGGGCTTTCTCCCACTTTCAGTTAGCAGTGACATTTCACATGTTTTATGATTGGATCCAAGTCCGCTAGATAAAGATCACCAGCAGGGACACCTGCAGCCCCTTTCATAGAGACACAGAATAGCATGGTGGCTCAGAGACCACTGCAGTCAGACCAGAGGCTGCTTTGGGCCTATTAGTTAACCATCTCAGAAGTAAAGTGGGTCCAATAATAGTATTGACTTCATTGGGTTTCTGGGAGGGATCACTAAAATATTTCACATACAGAGCTTAGCATAGTACAATACCTTGATCATAGTAAGTACTCAATGAAAACCAATGTCTTTTAGCTTCCATAACACATATCTACCCTTCACTTTATTTTTTTCTCCTCCTTCCTTCTCCTCTGCTCCTTGTCTTCTTCTCTCTCTCTCTCATAAACACATATCCTGTTTCTCTGAACTTCAGTATCCCCTTTTGCAAAATGCTCAACCCACTGATACATATAATATTACTACTATTCATTACAATCACATATAAAATACAAAGTTTTTGTGAGTTAACATCTATAATGTTTGTGAGAAGGCTTAGCCCATGCCAGGACGTGATATTTGCTGATAAAAGTTTCCTCCCTCCCTACTTAGTTCCATCTTTCCCACAGTCACAGACTGAGAAATGTTTAGAGCAACATGTGGCCCTTTGGCCTAAAGTGAAGGTAATATTCACCTTGTGGCATTGAATCTGAATCTGACTGCTCAGTGTTGAGTGTGTGCATTGTTCCCTCATGTGAGGGGAGCCAGTCTTCAAGAACCTGGAGTAAGGCTGGGGGCGGGGGAGAGAGCAGAGGCTTTTAGTTTTTTAGTATGTTTTATTGATTATGCTATTACAGTTGTCCCATTTTCCCCTCTTTATTCCCCTCTGCCCTGCACACCCCCTCCCACCCACATTCCCCCGCTTTAGTTCATGTCCATGGGTCATACATGTAAGTTCTTTGCCCTCTACATTTCCTGTACTATTCTTAACCTCCCCCTGTCTATTTTCTACCTTCCATTTATGCTACTTATTCTCTGTACCTTTTCCCTCTCTCTCCCCCTCCCACTCCCCTGTTGATAACCCTCCATGTGATCTCCATTTCTGTGGTTCTGTTCCTGTTCTTTTGCTAGTTTGCCTTTGTCTTTGTTTTATGTGTGGTTGTTAATAACTGTGAGTTTGCTGTCATTTTACTGTTCATATTTTTTATCTTCTTTTTCTTAGATAAATCCCTTTAATATTTCAAATAAGGGCTTGGTGATGATGAACTCCTTTAATTCGACCTAATCTGGGAAGTACTGTGTCTGCCCTTCCATTCCAAATGATAGTTTGCTGTATAGAGTCATATTGGATGTAGGTCTTTGCCTTTCATGACTTCAAATACTTCTTTGCAGCCCCTTCTTGCTTGTAAGGTCTCTTTTGAGAAATCAGCTGACAATCTGATGGGAACTCCTTTGTAGGTTACTGTCTCCTTATCTCTTGCTGCTTCTAGGATTCTCTCCTTATTTTTAATCTTGGTAATGTAATCATGATGTGCTTTGGTGTGTTCCTCCTTGGGTCCATCTTCTTTGGGACTCTCTGAGCTTCCTGGACTTCCTGGAAGTCTATTTCCTTTGCCAGGTTGGGGAAGTTCTCCTTCATTATTTGTTCACATAACTTTTCCACTTCTCCTTCATCATTTGTTCACATAACTTTTCCACTTGTTGCTCTTCCTCTTCCCCTTCTGGCACCCCTATAATTCAGATGTTGGAACATTTAAAGATGTCCTGGAGGTTCCTAAGCCTCTCTTCATTTTTTTTGAATTCTTGTTTCTTCATTCTTTTCTGGTTGGATGTTTATTTCTTACTTCTGGTCCAGACTGTTTATTTGAGTCCCAGTTTCCTTCCCATCACTATTGTTTCCCTGTACATTTTCCTTTATTTCACTTAGCATAGCCTTCATTTTTTTCATCTAATTTGTGACCAAATTCAACCAATTCTGTGAGCATCCTGATTACCAGTGTTTTGAACTCTGCATCTAATAGATTGTTTATCTCTTTGTTGCTTAGTTGTATTTTTTCTGGACCTTTGACCTATTCTTTCATTTGGGTCATTTTTTTTTTGTCTCAGCATCCCTGTTATGTAGTATGGGGTGGAGATTTAGGTGTTCACCAGGGTGGGGTAACCCACATCACGGTATTATGACACTGTATGTGGGGAAGGGGTCCAAGAGGGAACAATGGCACTTGCTCCACTCTCTGCTGGATTTCAGTCACTTTCCCCACTACCCACAAGCAAAGTGGGCCCTTCTGGTGCTGATTCCCAGGTGGGTGGGTTTGTGTACATTGTAGGACACTGTGGGTCTCTCCAACAAACTCTCCTGTGAGGCTGGGAGTTTCTCCCACTTGTGCCTCAAACCCCACAGGTGTTTTTAATCAGTGGTTTGAGGCTTTATTTCCCAGAGCTGGAGTCCTGGGGTGTGTGGTCTATTTAGCTCCCTAGTTGTTCCTCCTAGTTTATCTGTGTGTCAGTGTGGGACCACCTGGAGAGCAGAGGCTTTTACATGTTTCTCAGATGACCTCCATTTAGCACCTTGGAAATAAACTCTTCCAAGTGCCATTCTAAAGCAGCTCAGGTGCCAAGACCTTGGTAGTATTATCCTGTGAAACAAGTCCTGCAGCCTTTGCAGAATATCACAAAACACCAGTAGCTCATTTTCTCAATGAGCTAGGAGCAGTTTTGCTAAGAGAAAATATAACCACTTTATATGTGTATAATACTAAAAATTACAACCATGAACACACAGGTGCCTCCAAATTAAAAAAAAATCTTTTGAACTTTTTTTTTTAATGAGTAAGGTAGTCTTTTTCATTATAGACCCTTGCTTACTCATGATTTTTTTTAAGATTTTATTTAGTTATTTTTAGGGAGGGAAGGGAGGGAGAGAGAGAGAGAGAGAGAGAGAGAGAGAGAGAGAGAGAGAGAAACATCAATGTGCGGTTGCTGGGGGTTATGGCCTGCAACTCAGGAATGTACCCTGGCTGGGAATCGAACCTGGGACACTTTGGTTCCCAGCCTGCGCTCAATCCACTGAGCTACGCCAGCCAGGGCTTTGAACTTTTAAAACAAGAAAAATTAACTGTTTCTAAGATTTTTTAACATGCGTTTTAACATGCCTCACTGACTTCCCCACCCCTAGGGTGAACACAGTCCCTTCAAGTGTAAGTATTGGCATAAAGTGGCATTGACAAGATTTTAACACACATTTACTCCTTACTTAATTGTTCTGTTGACTAAAAGAAATTTCTAGTGCTTATTTATCCCTTTGTTTAGTCTATCACTCATTAATTCATTCACTTATTTAATTAAATAGTTATTTGGTGTCCCCTCTGTACATAAGTCATAGAAAATGCTTTTTAAAAATTATCAGAGAAAAACTCAACATTGAGAACATTGTTACTGACTTTTTCTTTAAAAGATTGCTGGTCTTCCTCTTCAGTCCTTGGTCAGCTCCAAGAGCATAGCCACCGTGTTTTCTCATGGGTTGACTACCACCACCACACAGCCTGGTGGGTTCCTTTTCCATGGACAGTGTATACAGGGCCTATGAATGTGGGTAATTCATAGAAATCACTAGCAGAATGTCTGTACCACCAGCTTTGACTGGCTGGGCCTCAGTGCTCTGGTCCTGCAGCAATGAGGATAACACCAGTCACATGGGCAATGTCCCCACCAACCCTCCAGAGGACTGCTGGGACCCACCTCTGGGTGGACTCCCTTCCAGACCAACACTTCCTAGTACAAACTGTGCTCAGCCCTGGGGGTGGGGGGCGGTTAGCTGTGAGGGCACCAAAACCAGCCCTGTTGCTACTCACCCCTCTCCAAGCCATGCAAAGAGCTGCACCCACCCAGAAAAGTGATGCCCATTCCTAACTTGCACAGATATACCCGGTGTTGACCCCATATCCAGATCTCTTCTAACTCAAGACACTACACAGTTTTTCTTAATGGCTGCTCTAATTGAGCACACAGCTCTTCCTGGGGTTAAGTGTAGAATCCTCCTCATGGCCTTCATTTAACCCAGAGTGGAACAAGGCAGGGATGGTTTCTATGGTGGGTATTGGGGCCCTGTTCCTATGACATCCCAACTCATACACCCTTATCCTGCAGGAATGGTTAAACTTGGGGAATCCACTTGAGATGTATTAAGTGTCCCCCAAATGCTTGACAGCCAGTGGGTAAATTGCGAGACCTAACTACAGTTTACTTTTGTTCTATGAGAACCTAAATATCTGAAACTTTCCATTAAGATAGAAAATGAAACAGATACTGTGTTCTAATTAAGCCCTAACTGTGAACCATTTTCCCTCCCATGCCTACAACCAAGCACTTGTCTCCCTTCCACCTCCCTGTGTTCTCTCTGGTATGCACCAGGACACACCACTGCCCTGCCCATGTCCATGACCCCTTAGTGGGAGGCTGGGGCAGGGGCAGAGGGTGCTGGGCTTCTCCACTTCTCTTTAGAAAGTGTTGGTGGAGGCTCCCAGCTTCTCTCCTTTGTGGTTCTCTTCCCCAGTACCTAAGAAACCGAGTCCACCCCATTCTCCATAGGGGAACTTAGGGATGAAGAGGTTCTCATGGTCACCTCAGCAACATATCTTCCTTTAAATCTCAGCAGCATTTAGATTCAGTAAATGCTGCTATGTTTCAGATGCTCCACCAGATCCTTTTACATTGAAACCTCTCCATAACCACATACGAAACTGATGCCAGAGAGGTCAAACCACTTGGCCCAAGGGCATACTGTAGTAGCCCCTGATCTTTAGACCCTGAGTCCAGCAAGCTTTCCCCTCAACTTCCCCAAATATGGTCACTGTCTGTGTTCAGCCATTGCACTTGTGCCCCGTGGTACGGTCCTATACCATCTCTGGAGAAAATCAAACACATCTATCTGAGGTCCTATAATGAGGGTCTCTGAGCAGCTATAGCCTATGTATCCTGGGATGGTCCCAGGCAGGGCACCGTCAGCCATGACTTTACATGCTCAGGTTGCTGACTCCTCACCCACTCATGGCTGGTGGTCACAAAGGACCAGACAGTGGGTGTGCTCCATCAGCCAGGAGAGCACATCCTAGACAGAGCATGGCAGTGAGTGAGCCCAGCCACTGGAGTGTGCACATTTCCTTCTCCCTTGGCAGTACAGCTGCAGAACAGCCTGTGCTGGAGAATGAAAATGAGAAATCTCTAGTAACTGGGGTATCTAAAACATAATTTGCTCTATGTGTATCCTGTTTGCCATTTTTTTAATCTTAAAAAAAAGACACACATAAAGTAAGACATCAAGAATAATTAGTCCCATTTACCTTATCATGTAATCCCACTATATTTGGGTTACTGGTTATTTTTTTAAATGATATCTCTATCTTTACACTAAATAGAAAATCCTATTATCATCAAGTAATATAATATATCAAGGCCCCAAGGCTATCTTGCCACATTTTACTCTGGCGTAGGAATCTGATTCTTTCTCCATAAAGTCAAAAAAAGAAAAGAGTCGGTTGTATATATGGTTTCAAATTTAGTTCAGGGTCAAGTTACAATCATTGCACTGGACTGGTAGTTTAGTGACAATATAAGATAATACAGCAAATGATTCCTCAGTGGATTTCAGAAAATAATGAGACTATTTCCAGCAAAGAAAACATTACTATTTTTGCCTCTATGCTGTGAGAGATTACAGTGTATGTGGTATTTAAACATGACTGTTTTGCAGTCAGAAAGACCTAGATTTATATCAGTGTTCTGCCAACTTACCAGCTCTGTCACTTGGGCACTCTGTTTACCTTCTAAGTTTCAGTTTCACATCAGTAGAATGTGATATGTAATGATCATGTCTACTCCCAAGCCTGTCGGGCTGCAGGGAGGATTGAACAAGATAATGCAAATGAAATGCTGAGAAGAATGCCTGCATTACTAACTGAACACTAAAGTTATTAATATTATTATTACTAATCAGAGTCAGTATAGGGGTATGGTTAAATAATGACTCTGTCACCAGACTGTCTGCATTTAAGTCTCACTTCCCCTACTTACTGTGTGAACTTAAACAAGTGATGTATCTTCCCTGTGCCCCAGTTTCCTCATCTGTAAAATGAAGACTCATAGTATCTACCTCATATGGTTGTGAAGATTAAATGAGTTAATATACATAAATCATTTAACAGCACTGTTCACTAGAACTTTCTATGATTATGGAAATATTCTAAATCTGTGCTGTCCAATACAATAGCCACTAGCCACATGTAGTTACTGAGCAATTGAAATATGGCTAGTGCAACTAAGGAACTGAATTTTTAATTCTCTTCAAATTTAATTCAATTAATTTAAATTTAAATAGCCATATGTCATTAGGGGCCACCATATCAGACAATGCAGATGTAGAACATGGCCTGGCTGTCTTTTTTTTAATCCTCACCCAAGGACATGCTTATTGATTTTAGAGAGGGGAGTGGGAGGGAGAGAGAGGGAGAAAAACACTGATGTGAGAGAGAAACATTGACTGGTTGCCTCTCATATGTGCCCCATCCCAGGACCAAACCCACAACCTAGGCATGTGCCCTGACCAGGAATCAAACCTATGGCCACTCAGTTTATGGGACGACACTCCAACCAACTGAACCACACCAGCCAGGGCTGCCTATTTATCTTAAACCATTTAAATGCCAAGCTAAATGTGTTAGTTAATAGCAGTGGTGGTGCCGGTGCTGATGAGCACAGTTTACAAACAAGTAGCTGCTTATTACCTGCAGTGATCACAGGCTGAAGAGGAGAAAAAAATTCATTTTCCAGCAATACATGTAACACATGATTGAGAGCACTGGAAGTAAGGGCTGTGAGGTGAATTCATAAATCATATGAATCATATTGTTAACTGTATTCTTTCTCAAATTTTTTTCTTCATTTCAGCTTCAATTTTGAATATAGCTATGTATATGGTAAAGCATATACTCCATGGAATAGCAAGTCTTGTGATTTCCTAAAAAGAAATATCTTCCCAAAAGTTTGTGCTTCTGTATGTCAGTAACTTTCCTGTTTGCAAAAATACAAACTAAAGATAATATTTATAAGAACTTTGTAAATTTGAGAAAGCAGGGCTGCTTCAGAGACACTACTGGTAAAAGTATTTGCTCTGATCACTTTAAGTTTGGGGGGAGGGATATTTTGAAGCCATCTACCTTCATCTTCCTGCTTTGATGAATCTGAGCACAAGTCCCTTAGAAAAATCTGACCCTTCTTCCACACAGACATACACAGTGACAAATGTGAGACATGCATAACTCACAGAAGAATCAAAAGTTGCTCATTATCATGAAATAGCATAAAAGACAACTCAGTATGTCAACATTGGTGAATGGTGTTTAACTTGGTAAGCATATTTTGTCAACTTCTCAAAACAGATATATTTAATGGAAAATTGTAGAGAATCAGGACCATGAAACACATGGAAAAGAAGTTAATGTCACCAAGTATGACCTAGGTTTTTTCCTTTTCTCTGGTTTGAGTAGTAGCTTCTCTTCTCTAAGGTGAAGACACAAAAGTGTCTTCTTAATCTAACCATCTCTGGATTGCTAAAGGCTCCCTTTACTTAAGGTTTTATGAATGCAAGAAAATCAGAAATATAATTTCTAATATATGTTGATATAGAATTATTTTTACAGCATTAAAGAAAAGCAGTGCAGATTCCCTAAAAAATTAGGTTTGAACAAACACTTTCAGCCACAATAGTCATCATTCACAGCATTTCACAGATACCATCACATGGCACTTCACTCAAATCAACACACAATATGAAAATGCTATGAGTATGCTCCATTTTGCTCAAAAGAATGGAGGAAAGTATCACCACTTAAATTCCTAAGCAGATAATAGTCATGTTAAATGTTGGGCAGGCTTTTGTATTTGGTTTGGTTTGAGTTTTAAGGCTGATTGTCATCTCAGTAGTCAGGCAAAGGACACTTAAATTTGGGTACAGGAGACAAATGTCAGGAAATGGATGCTGAGTCTTTGTTAATCACAGAAGAAACATTCTACAACCACTTTTGTTCTTCTCCCACTCCTCCCCAGTCTCCTCCCCACTCTAGCATCAGGAAAGCCTAGTCAATATTTATATACCCCTGTCAGCAGCTAATTACAGAGATAATCTCTGGAAGCAAACTGATTAGGCATGACATGTGAAATTATCTGAGAATACTTACTTTTCTAATCATATTCAGATCTAAAACCTATCCATGAAGACCCAAACGCATGGACCAACCTTTCAAACAACCTAATTTCCCCCATCACTTTCATCAGTGACCTGGAAAGGTGTATTTGACTTTCCCCAGCCCAAGGATCTTCCTGTAGAGCTGGCTTACCAGTATGGAAATGACTGTCAACCTGGAGCCCATGAGCCCCAGAGGGCCATGGAAAGATGACCTGGGTCTATCTAAATGACTCCCCTAAAACTACATGTGAGTTGTGCATGTCTCATATTTGTCACTGTGTATGTCTGTGTGGAAGAAGGGTCAGATTTTCCTAAGGGACTTGTGCTCAGACTTATCAAAGCATGCAGATGAAGGCAGATGGCTCCAAAATACCCACCCCCCCCAAACTTAAAGTGATCAGAGCAAATACTTTTACTAGTAGTGTCTCTGAAGCAGCCCTGCTTTCTCAAATTTACAGTTTTTATAAATATTATCTTTAGTTTGTACTTTTAAAAATGCAAAAGCATTCTGAAAAATTTTTTTCAACTTAGGAAAAATATATTGGACACAATTGAGAATTAAACCTAGCATATCATGTGAAGTATTATCATAATGCACTTCCATACCTCCAACATCTGTGATAGAGTCAGGACATATGAGAAAAAGGAAAAATTCAGTCTCTTTTCCAAATGTTTTGTCTGCTCAGCAGTTTTCAACTGGGGTGGGGGGTAGTTTTCTAAGTTAGTCCTTAGAAATCAACAGGGGTGCTTGAAGTACACAGGCTGTACCACCCAAGATTCTAATATAATTTTGGGGGGTGGGCCTAGACCCCTGTAATTTTAAAGATCCCCAAGTGATTCTATCATGCATGCCAGGCCGAGGACTATGGGCTAAAATGCTGAACACACTGCTTAGCCCACACTCTGGGCTGTGTTGGTAACATCTGCTATAATCAGCATCGTGATCACCATCTGCTCCACCCAGACTCCACTGAACCTATTCTCCACCCACCCCACCCCAGGAGATGGGGCTTGGGAATTGGCTGCAATTTTTAATTTTCTTGCAGAGTTGAAAGATCCCATAGATATTTAGTCGTAAACTGTATCTTAAAGACTAAAGCTATAAAGCTCTATTCTTGACTATAGAGTCATCATCTCTGGACACTGTTCTCACCCTTTCATAAGAAAGGTTCATTTCTACATGCTATTTCTGGTATTACACACACTGCTTAAAGAAATAAGGTATAGAGTTCTGACCAAGACAGAGGCACAGGTAGAAACCCTTCACTTCCTCACACAACCAAAAGGAGGATAACAACCAAGCTAAAATCAATAAACAACCAGAATTGCCAGAAAATCAAACTGAATGGAACTCCAACAACCAAGGAATTAAAAAAATAGTCAAGCAGACCAACCAGATCAATAAGACGGGCAGATGGAGAGAACCTGCAGCAAGGTGGCAGACCCTACGGGTGCGGCTGGCTGAATAGGAAACTGAGATTCAGAGCTGACTGTGGACTACAACAGGGATTGCCACAGTGGGAGAAAGTCCCAGTCTCACACGATAGTTTGTTGGAAAGTGGGGCTAGAGTCCTGCAGGCCAGCTGCATTGTTCCCTCTCTGGCCCCTCCCCCACAGGAGTGCAGCTTAGCAAGGAAGGTTACCCTGCCCTGGTGAATACCTAAGGCCTCACCCCATTACAACTTAACAGGTGCACCAAGACAAAGTAATAGGGCCCAAATGAAAGAACAGAACAAAACTCCAGAAGAAAGATAAGTGATGAGGAGATAGCAAACCTATCTGATGGGGAGTTCAAAGCGCTGGTAATCAAAATGTGCACAGAAGTGATGAAGCTTGGTTGCAAAGTGAAAGAACAAATGAACAATACCCAAAGTGAAATAAAGCAAAATATTCAGGGAACCAACAGTGATAGGAAGGAAACCGGGACTCAATTCAATGATTTGGAACAAAATAAAGAAATAAACACCCAACCAGAAGAGAATGAAAAAAAAACAAGAATTCAAAAAAATGAAGAGAGGCTGTGGAACCTCTGGGACAACTTTAAATGTTCCAATATTTGAATCATAGGGATGTCAGAAGGAGAAGACCAAGAGCAAGAAATTGAAAACTTATTTGAACAAATAATGAAAGAAAACATCCCCAGTCTGGCAAAGGAAATGGACTTCCAGGAAATCCAGGAAGTCCAGGAAGCCTGGAGAATCCCAAAGAAGTTGGACCCAAAGAAGAACATGCCAAGGTAATCATCATTAAGTTACCCAAGATTAAAGATAAGGAGAGAATCTTAAAAGCAGCAAGAGGAAAGGAGACAGTTACCCACAAAGGAGCTCCCATAAGGCTACCAGCTGATTTCTCAAAAGAAACCTTACAGGCAAGAAGGGGCTGGAAAGAAGTATTTGAAGTTATGAAAAGCAAGAACCTACATCCAAGATGACTCTATCCAGCAAAGCTGTCATTTGGAATGGAAGGGCAGCTAAAGTGCTTCCCAGATAAGGACAAGTTAAAGGAGTTCATCATCACCAAGCCCTTATTATATGAAATGTTTAAGGGACTTATCTAAGAAATTGAAGAAGATCAAAAACTATGAACACTAAAATGACAACAAACTCACAACTGTCAACAAATGAATCTAAAAAAAGAAAAACAATGAAAACAAAATCTAAGCAAACAACTAGAACAGGAACAGAATCAGAAACATGGACATCACATGGAGGATTTTCAGTGAGGAGGGCAAGGGGAAGAAAGGGGGGAAGGTACAGGGAATAAGAAGCATAATTGTTAGGCATAAAATAGATGGAGAGAGGTCAAAAGTGGTATAGGAAACAGAGAATTCAAAGAACTTATATGTACAACCCATGGACATGAATGAAAGCGGGAAATGCTGGAGGGTTGGGGGTTGCAGGGCAGAGGCAGGATAAAGGGGGAGTAATTGGGAAAACTGTAATAGCATAATCAATAAATATACTTTAAATAAAATAAAATACAGGTTATCTCCCACTTTACAAAAAGAAAGAAAAAGAAAGGAAGGAAGGAAGGAAAGGAGGGAGGGAGGGAGGGAGGGAGGGAGGGAGGGAGGGAGGGAAATAAGGGGTTGTTATATAGAAAAATCAAATGACCATTAAATTTTTTTAAGCAGTAAACCTAATTTAACAAATATTTACTAGGCATTGGCTAGATATTGGAGTAGAAAGCAGGGTAGAATGTAAGGTGAATAAAACAAACTACTCCAAGCATTGCCATTTCAAAAAAGTAGGGGCTATACAATGTGCTAGCTGCTTTTTACATATCATCTCATTCTATCCCTCTCTTATGAGGAAGAACTTTTATTATATTGTTCCCAAGTTACTTAGCACTTATAGAGATCCACCCATTTGGGATACACAGCCCCTAAGCAAACAAGCAAAGGCCATTTTCCAGCATGTTGTGTTGGTGTTACAAAAGCATATAGCTAGCTCCCAGTGTGTGGCACAACGCTGGCACAGAGAAACACAGCATCAAAACAACTACTAATAATAGCATTCTCCATAGATCACCCCATGGAAGTGTCAGTCTATTTCAGAGGCAAGGAAACAGTCTCAGAAAGGTTGAGGAAGTCACAAGGTCTTGCTGCTAGGAAGTGTTGAAGCTGGCATTGAACTCTGTCATCTCCTGCCAAATATCTGATGCTTCCAAGATTTGTTATGGATAAACTCATGCACAAATAGCCTCACACCCTCCCGGACTCAGATGTTGTAGCTGTAAATGAAGTCTCTTCTGACTATTTTAGTGTCCAGCTTCCTCTTCTTCAAGTTCAACAGTGAGGACTCCCTTTTTGAACATACTTCTCTACAGTGTCTCTAATAGTGAAAAGGCACAGGCTCCCTAGGGCATTTTTCTTCTTGAACTCAGGAATCCCCCAAGTCCTGACAGGAAACTTGAGCCTTATCCAGAAGCAGAGTTGGCCCTGCTGCCCTCACCATGGAAATCTGTTGCTGCACCAAATGCATTTCCACTTCCTGCTGACAAAGAGCAGCCGGTAGCCAGGCTATTAACCTGAGCTCTAATTAGGGTGGTTTTATAATGAGGAAAATAGTGTGATTCTAATTAGTAATTTTCCATCATTTTCTCAATAGGTATCTCCCAGTCAAAGCAGTAAGCTATCCTCATCACACAGGTTCTACTGCCAAAATATAATCCTACTGTAAAACCGAAGCAGAAGTGAAGGTGGTTAAGGACACAGGAGAAGAGAGAGATGTTTATGTGCTGCTAATGATCTGTGTTCTCCCCTAACTCATTTCTCAGGTCCGTGGCGCTAAAATGGTTGGTTCTGACATGGTTGTGACTGTTGAGTTCACCAATCCTTTAAGCGAAACTCTGCAAAATGTTTGGATACGCCTGGATGGTCCTGGACTGATAAAACCGACGAGGAAGATGTTCCGGTATGTGCTGGGGGTTGTGGGATGGTGATGTGGGGCTCTGGGGAATTTTCTCTCCATATGTCTTTTCCCAGTTTACATCTGATTCCCAGTGAAAATGTCTGAGAAGCTGCTGCCTCCTTACTGGAATTTCTGTGGGAATTGGGGTAAAAATAGGGTTGGTTTGATAGGCATTTCCATCTTTGAATCCCTAAAACCACCCAAATGAGGTGGGTACTGTTATTATCTCCCTTCAGTAGGAGACAAATCTGAAGCTTTGAGAGGTCAACTGGTTTGCCCCAAGGTGCAGAGCTTATAAGAGTAGCACCAAGATTCAGACTCAGGGTGACTGATTGCAGAACCTAAGTTTCAAGCATTTTGCCATCATACTTCTTTATGTATCAATTTAACTAATATTTATTGAGTTCCTATTATGCATCAATTATTATGTTATTCCTTAGGTGTTCCTTTTCTTGGATCCTTTCCTTCCAACATCATCTCCCAGATTTTACCAACCAAGCACTCTCTCTAGATCTATTGCTTTCAGTAAAATAAAGTTGAGCCTGAAATGCTGTAGACTTAGTTCCCTAGTCGGTGAACCAATGACTAACCCAAGTTCTGTAATAACATAGTGAAACTCTGCTTCATTCATACCTAACACCATCAGATTGTGCCATACAGTTCTTAGCTTCTGTGACTTCTACTGACATGGACTGTCACCCAAGAAAAGAACCATTCCATGGTCAGGTAACTCTAATTGTTAGAAAACAATTGTACCTTTTCATCCTACCATTGATCCTAATTCTGTCATCTGGACCTATACGTAGAATAAGGCCCATCTCTCTTCCATCTAATGGCTTGCAAATGTTTGCAGACAATTGTCACATCTTCCTTGAGTCTTCTCTATACCTACCCTGACTTCATTCCTCTTGCCTCTAATGTGGTTCTAGCTCCCTCCCCCTCCCCCATACTCTATTTTGTCAGTGATCCTCTTACAGTGTGACACCCAGAACGGATCCCAATCTGAGGTTTATTACTTTCATTTCTACCACAAATAAGTCCCTGTCAGCATCAATCAATCTAGCAAATTTCCTGTGGGGTGACCTTCTAAAGAATAGAAAGGGAGGTAGAAAGCTTTGAAAACTGTCTGATGGCCATGTATGTTAGGAATATCCCCCAATGTACTATACAAAAGCTACCTTGCTCTGCAATCTGTGGGACAACTGCAAAGCCTTTTTCACCCCTTCTGGGGCACCTTTGAAAACCAATTTGCCCACTAAGGGCTCTCTGCATTTCTTTTAAATTACAGTGCTCAGAGCTTTTGCCTCTCGTAGTTTAAGAGATGCTTGATGTTTGTGGATGCAATAAACAGCAGAGAAAATAATTTGAGTGCTTTAAAATATGTAAGTACAAAACATAACAACCTTCCTGTGCTAATAGGAAAGTTGCAGGAGAAAAAAGATTTAAATTAGAAATCAACCACAGCTAGAGGGAGAGGTCAGCAATAATAGTCCTGCTTTTGTCAGAAATGATGGTCTCACCCGTCCTCACACCTTCCCACTGGAATAAGATGTAAGAACTGCTCAGGCAAAGTGAAACATGTTTCTTCTTCAAAACAGCTCCCTGCTGTATCCATTTTTTTTCTCTCAAAGAGTAATCCCACGTTTCATCTGAGAGTACCAGAACCTCCTGCTACCTATAAACCTGGGATATGCCAAAAATCCCACATTGATCGAAAGCCAGTGCATGAAAAGAAACAATCTGTGGGTTAGAGGGAAAAGTAATGCTCACACAGTACAACGACCCACCATTTGGGAGGTATAATGCTCGAAATAGGATGAGTGTCCAGTGAATTGTTTATTGCTAATATCTTTCATTAGGGTGGACAAAGTGGAGTTAATCAGTGAAAGGGTGAAAGAGACTAGTCCCTACATGGACACAAGGCAAATATCCCACCCATCCTCTGCTTAAGATACTATAACTAGTTACTTCAGTATATTTGTCTCTGGAAGACAGGTAACAGACAGGACACCAGGTCCTCAGTGTCTTATGGGATTTCACATCTAGTGGGGGAGAAGGGGTGTGTATATCTCTCCAAAACCAGGGAAGCCTTATTTCTCAGAGGCTGTCAAAAATCGAAAAATATGTATTATCTAGGGTGGATCTGGGACTCTGGAAAGAGCACTACTTTACCCATTTCCTCCTGACTCTAGCACACACCTTCACAACCAAGCCCAGACCCAGCCAGTGCCCATATCCCTACTGCCAGCCAATTAGAAACATGCCAGTGTGCCCTCTGCTGCCAAAATCTAATCTAAGAGTGGCAGATCTAGGTAACAGCTTGGACTCCTAAAAGGGGCAATTCTGTAGAACTAGAATACTTCACAAGACTATGTTCCTTTCCAGGATACTCATCGTGAATAGTTGAGGGAGTTGCCACACTACCTGTTCACCTACACCCCTGCTGGGGTCCTAGAAGGCAGAGGGTTTCATAGTAAAAACAGTGGGCCTGGAAGGTGGGACCTGATGAGCAGGGAACTGAACTAGGAACAAGGAAGGCAGTGGGTGCCATGTCTCATTCCTTGATTAGGGCATAAGCCAACTCTACTCTGAGAAGGCTTACCTTCCTGCTCTTCCCCTACTTCCTCCCAAAGACTCTCAGCTTTCAAGTTTCTGCATTTGATAGTCCCAGGACATCAAATAATTCATCTTCCCAGTTCATTTTTCTCTTTAAAAGATGATCAGATTCAGGGAGTTATTTCAAGAGAAAAGTTCCCTGACTTTGTGATTTTGATTTAAATTTTGAGTTTTTCAAGTAGGATAAAAGCTGAGGGCTAGACACACAGAGGACAAACCATAGAGTTGCAGTTTATTGTAATAATAATCTTATTTGCCTGCATATGTTCAAGATGATAAATGGCCAACATATCCTGATGGCTCAGCATATTACTGAGAACCATTTATCACCATATCTACTTCCAGGCAAATGAGATTATTCCAGTATTACTCCACTTACCAACATGGGTAAAGGATTTATTTCTCTCTTTCTATATCTACTTCTCTGTAGGTAAATGCATACTTAGACATGTATGTGTATCTTCTTTTATGAGTATCTTTATGTGGTACTCATATATGATGACTGTACATATTTGCATGAGATACAGGGATGAATATCACCATGTGGACAAATTCATGAGTAACACAAATGATAAAGAAAGGATCAGAGACTATAGTTTCTATAAGAAATTATAAGAAGGCTCTAGTAATGCTTAGTTGTCTTTAACTTCATTCAAAATAATTTTGTTAGATTGTATTGTGAGAGCTGTCATATCAGCATGAACTTTAAAAAACTTATCAAAATTGGTGAATTTTTGTGGAGCCATTTTAATATTGAACATGGAGGAAAATATGCAACATTTTGGTGTATTATGCTATATTATTTTAAGAAAGGTAAAAACACAACTGAAATGCAAAAAATATATTTGTGTGGTGTATGGAGAAGGTGCTGTGACTGATCAAATGTGTCAAAAGGGGTTTGTGAAGTTTCTTGGTACTATTGACATTTTGGCCAAATAATTATTTGCTGTGGGGTTGCCTTATGCACTGGAAGATGTTTAGCAGCACCCCTGGCCTCTACCCACTAGAAGCCAATAACGGGAGATAGCCAACATACTCAAAATAACCAAAATCAGTAAAATTATTGGTGAAAATAAAAAATGTGTCTTATTTTATGGAAAAAAAACCATACAGACTTTTTGGCCAACCCAATACTTACCTGAATTACATGGCTCTAAGCCAGATCTTTGAGAAAGATGACTGACTATTCCATGAAACATGTCTTTCTTTCTTTCTTTTAAATTTTATACTACACAGTTGTCCCATTTTTCCCATTTTGCCACCCTCCACCTGGTACCTCCCTTTCCCTCCAGCAATCCTCCTCTTAGTTCATGTCCATGGTCATGCATGTTGAAACATTTCTGACTGATCACTTGAGGAAACCAGAGGAGGGAAAATGAGTGGATCAGGGTAAAGTAGCACAGTTATTGAGAAATAAATATCTCAAAACTTATATATCTATTGAATTAATCACTATAAATTAAGGATGGAGAACTATTTTTCTATATACAGGCAATAAGAATTATTATTCTAAATTATTTTGCAGAGGGTCCAAGCAGAGCAAACAGCAACCACAAAAGTTATGGTGATAACACTTTTCATTTACCATGACTTACCATAGTTCTAAGCACAGTACAAATACAAACTCTTCACATCCTATTCAATCTTCCACAGTATCTGACTTTTACAGGTGAGGAAACCTATGGTGAGGTCAGTGATTTTTAAACCATGAATCATAAAATCAATTTAATGAGTTTAAAAAATACATATATAACACATTTATGTGTGGGTACTTTTCACATAGTTTGGCTTTTATATATCTGATTTAAATATTTATATAGTCATATTTATAAGGAATGAAAATTAGAAAAAGCTTTAGCAAATACCAAGTTAATTGAGACATGCAGATTCTCCGTGTCAAAGTCAGTGCCTGGAGAAGCCCCAAAGAGAGAGGTTCTCAAGGCCTTCAATATCTTTCTCTATTTATTAGCCACAGATACAAGAGAGAAAGGATCTCTTAGATTTCTGGGATTTGAGCCTTTTTTTGTCACAGAGGATACACCCACAGCCAGCTGAAATATATATAGTTTCAGTGACACTTGAGGAAATCTTTGGGTTCCAACTTTGCATCTTTACATAGAATAGGTCAAGCACAAGTATGTGGCCCCATTTTTTTCCCTTAACCTTGGCTCTGTCTATGGCCCTAACAGAAGGAAGAAATAAAGTGATACTATATGGCTTCCGGCCAAGATAGACATGTAGATAGATACACTGTGCTTCCTCATACAACCAAAGGACAACAACCAATTTAAAAAAACAAACAAACAAAAGCCAAACTTGCCAAAATTGAACTGTGTGGAACTCCAACAACCAAAGAATTAAAGAAGAAATATTCATCCAGGTGGGTAGGAGGGGCAGAAATGGACAGCCTGGGCAAAGAAGACATGTGAAAAGGCTGTGGCTGGTGGATTGGGTAGGCCAGGCAGTGGCTGGAGGACCAGGTGGTCCCATATTCACAGGCAGAAATACTTGGAGAAACAACTGGAGAGTGGGACAGACCACACAACCCAGTGTTCCAGCACAGGAAAAGACCGTTTCAAAACCTCTGACTGTAAAAACCTGTGGGGGATCGAAGAGACAGGAGAAACTCACAGTCTCATCAGCTAGTCCATTGGAGGGACCTACAGGGTTCTAGAATGTACACAAGCCCACCCACCTGGGAATCAGCATCAGGGAAGCACCTCAAAGGGTTCAATCTACTTGTGGGTAGCAGGGGAAGTAACTGAAAGCAGGGTAAGAGCTAAGTCAATAACATTGTTCCTTCTCTGACGCCTCTCCCACATATAGCACCACAACACAGCAAAGTGGGTTGCACCACCCTGGCAAATACCTAAGTCTTTGTTCCTTACAACATAACAGGTATTCCAAGACAAAGAAATATGGCCCAAATGAAAGAACAGAACAAAACTCCAGAAAAAGATCTAAGTGATGAGGAGATACACAGCCTATCAGATGCAGAGTTCAAAACACTGGTAATCAGGATGCTCACAGAAATGACTGAGTATGGCAGGAAAATAAAGAAAGAAGTGAAGGCTATGCAAAGTGAAAAAAAGAAAAATATACAAAGAAACAGAAGTGAAGGAAAGCAAACCAGGACTCAAAACAATAATTTGGGACAGAAGGAAGAAATAAACATTCTGCTGGAACAGAATGAAGAAACAAGAATTCAAAAAATTGAGGGGAGGCTTAGGAACCTCTGGGGAAAATTTAAATATTCCAAAATCCAAATCATAAGCATGCCAGAAGGAGAAGAGGAAGAGCAACAAATTGAAACTTACTTGAAAAAATTAATGAAAGAAAACTTCCCCAGTCTGGAGAAGACATGCAAGTCCAGGAAGCTCAGAGAGTCCCAAAGAAGTTGGATCCGAGGAGGAGCACATCAAGACATCACAGGACAGTTCATTGGAGAGACCTACAGGACACTAGAATGTACTCAAAACCACCCACCTTGGAATCAGCACCAGAAAGGGCCCAATTTGCTTGTGGGTAGCTGTGGAAGTTACTGAAAGCCAGCAGAGAGCCATGCAAGTGGCATTGTTCCCTCTAGACCCCTCCCCTGCATGCAGTGCCACAAGGCAATGACATGGGTTGCCCTGCCCTGGCAAATACCTAAGGCTCCACCCCTTACTATGGAACAGGCACTCTGAGACAAAAAAAAAAATTACTCAAATCAAAGAATATATCAAAGCTCCAGAAAAAAATACAACTAAGTGATGAAGAGATAGCCAACCTATTAGATGCAGAGTTCAAAACACTGGTAATCAGGATGTTCATAGAAATGGTTGAGTATAGTCACAAAATAGAGGAAGAAGTGAAGGCTATGAAAAGTGAAATAAAGGAAAATGTACAGGGAACCAACAGTGGAGGGAAGGAAACCAGGACTCAAATCAATGGGTTGGAGCAGAAGGAAGAAATAAACATTTGACCAGAACAGAATGAAGAAATAAGAATTCAAAAAAATGAAGAGAGGCTTAGGAACCTCCAGGAGAACTTTAAATGTTCCAACATCTGAATCATGGGAGTGCCAGAAGGAGAAGAGGAAGAGCAAGACATTGAAAACTTATTTGAACAAATAATAGAAAACTTCCCTAATCTGGCAAAGGAAATAGACTTAGAGGAAGTTCAGGAAGCTCAGAGAGTCCCAGAGATGTTGGGCCCAAGGAAGCACATTCCAAGGCACATCATAATTACATTACCCAAGATTAAAATGAAGGAGAGAATCCTAGAAGCAGCAAGAAAAAGGGAGACAGTTACCTACAAAGGAGGTCCCATAAGACTATTAGGTTATTTCCCAAAGGAAATCTTGCAGGCAAGAAGGGGCTGGAAAGAAGTATTTGAAGTCGTAAAAGGTAAGGACTTACATCCAAGATGACCCTATCCAGCAAAGCTGTCATTTAGAAGGGAAGGGCAGATAAAGTGCTTCCCAGATAAGGACAAGTTAAAGGAGTTCATCATCACTAAGCCCTTCTTATATGAAATGTTAAAGGGACTTATCTAAGAAAAAGAACAAGATAAAAAATATGAACAGAATGACAACAAAAATTATGACTATCAACAACTGAACCTAAAAAAACAAAAACGAACTAAGCAAACAACTAGGACAGGAACAGATTCACAGAAATAGAGATCACCTAGAGGGTTATCAGTGGGGAGGGGGAGGGAGGAGAAAGTGGGGAAAGGTACAAGGAATAAGAAGCATAAATGGTAGGCACAAAATAGACAGGGGAAGGTTAAGAATAGTATGGGAAATGGAGAAGCCAAAGAACTTATATGTATGACTTATGTACATGAACTAAGTTGGATTGGGTATGCTAAAGGGAGGTGGTTTCAGTGCAGAGGGGGGTAGAGGGGATAAAAGATGGGACAACTGTAATAGCATAATCAATAAAATATACTTAAAAAAACAAAGTGATACAATATGACCCTAGCCCCCGAGAGCAAATGCGAGCTCTTGCAGATGAGTCCCTTGAACCATTCCTGATGTTTCTTCAACATTCTCCTTCCTTGTAGCCCATTAAACCTCCCCAAGTCTGAAGCTACAGTTTACTTCCAGATTCTTCGTTTCCCCAGGTCCTCCATGGTACTAACAAAAGTGCCTTCCTCCAGCCCCTGACCTACCTATCTATGGATCTATCCACAGAATTCATCTACACAACACATTTCTCATTTCTGAACATAACCACCCTCCTTATGTCCCCCAGTGTGATCTCTTCTTCCATCATCTGGACAGTTGGTCTCTGTGACCATGGGAGCTTCTGTATGACTTTTTGGATCTCAGTCTCCTCATCTGTGGAATGAAAGCATTGAACTAAGTAATGTCTACATGCTTTGCAATTCTCACATGCTGTGCCTCAATGCACCCTGACAATAATCAGATCCCTTTTCCCTCTTTTCAAAATATGCATGAAGTCTCCATTCATTTCCCTGATGCTCTTACAGAAAAGCACTGGCCAAGTGTCCCATACTGCCACCCAGCACATGCCCTCCCTGAGAGTCAGAGGGCAAACAAAGTCCAGGAGTCCTCCAAGGACAACACTTGCAGAAAGCTCTTGGTACAGAATAAAAGGGTATCTGTCTTACTTGAGAAATCTAACATGTGGAAAAGCAAGCACAGTGGTCAAAATGCCATCTGCTTATAGGACATAGTATGAAACACAGTATATAGTAGTAGAAAAAGCATGGGTTTGGAAATCTGGTAAACCTGGATTTGAACCTTTTCTCTGCCCATTAACATATCTGTGATCTTGTAAACGTTACTTCATGTGTTTTATCTTCCATTTTTCTTAATTCTACAATGTATCAAATAGTATCTACCTCAAGGGACTATCATACAAATTAAACCTGCTATAATCTCTTAAAGTCTGTATGGGGTGATATATGTGAAGCACTCCAGAGAAGCCTAAATACCCCCAGCACTTACTGACCTCATTTATGCACTGGGGTGGGCTTGGCCGTGAAGCTTAGGAAGGCCTCAGAGCATGGGTTGCAGAGGAAGAGGAGAATGCCAAGACCACTATCAACAGTCAACAAATGAAGAGCAGAAAGGTAGGACAGGCAAAAATATGGGCAGAGGACCCAGTTTGGTGGTTGAAACAGGATTATGAATCACAGAGCATACAGACACTCAAAAGTTCATGGGTAGTAGGCAGGGTTGTGATCTTGGGCCTTAGGAACAAAGTCTATCCCAAGGGGGCTGGTAAGAACTAATCAGAATGTCAGCACCTCAGTAAAGGCACCCAGGGGATTTAGATAGGAGCTGAGTCCCAGATGGGAATTAGCCAAAAAATGAGCCAAGGCATATCAGTCACATTGACAAGGAGGCTTGGGAACGAGTTAGAGTTCAGTTACCTTGTAGCTCATAGGGCTCAGCCCAGCTCTACCACACACTGCATGGACCACACATATTAAGAGACACACTGATGCATCCAAGAGGAAAAAAACATGACCAGAGGGACTGTCACTAGCAGACCCTGGCAGAGCCTTCTTAGGGACCTTATTTGGGTTTTAACAGGTGTAACCAGCCAGTCTTCTAGCTGCCATCAGCTGAGAGAAGAGATCAGGTGTTCTCACTGCTTCTTGATCAAACTATGAAACTGGATCTACCTCATTGTGAAATAAAACCTTTCCTCTCTTTTCATCTTTTCAGTGAAATCCGGCCCAACTCCACTGTGCAGTGGGAAGAAGTGTGTCGGCCTTGGGTCTCTGGCCCTCGGAAGCTGATAGCCAGCATGACCAGTGACTCCCTGAGACATGTGTATGGCGAGCTGAATTTGCAGATTGAAAGACAACCTTCTGTCTAAATGCACAGGAGGCTGAAAAGGAACCAGGCACTTGGCCTCTTGTAATCTTGCCTAAGGAATTTCTAATGCAAAAATAGGCAGCTCTTGCTTTAACTTAGATGTGAAGACCCAGACAGGATAGGATAGGGCACCAAAGGGTAAATGAAAAGACATACTTTCCAAACCCAGACTATTCAGAGTGGAAGTTAGTTTGTAATGGCTCTACCTTCCAAAGGATTCTGAGCATTAGCTTTAATTAAGCCCTAATTAAGCTCTCATAGATCATGAAAGTCATCATTTATCATCGTAAATGGCTGCAGCTTCAAATATCAGAGGACTTCCCTTAGTAAGGGGATTCGCTTAATACATGGCACATATAAGACTTCTGCTTCCCTACTCAGCCCTTAATGGTAACATACTCCCCCAAAATCAGGGAAGAACATGATTCAAGCCCTAGGATTCTATTCTCCTTTCATAGAAACAGGTTCTGCCCTTTGTGTCAGAATATTTTTCCCATGGATTGAGTACAACATCATTTATCTCCTTGGCAAAGCCAGGGGAAGGTCTTTCATCTTGCACCTGCAGCAAAGAAACTGCCTGCCAAATTTCACAGATTTACCTTGTGAGAAGATGTGCCCCCACATTAGCAAATTGCATTTGTGAGAAACTTAATCACCTAAGAGGAGCTAAGAAAGCAGGTGCGAAACTCAGATCTATTAAATAATGTAGTTTTATGATGCATTTTATAGGAGATATCACACCATGGTCTGATCAGCAGGGACCAATAGTCCTTACTTTAACTCTTTTTTGGGCTATGGTACAGGCATACCTCAAAAGCATTGCAGGTTCCATTCTAGACCACCATGATAAGGTGAATATCCCAATAAAATGAGTTGTAGTCTTTGTGGAGGTGGAGGGTCATGTCTTCAATTTGTAAAAAAAAAAAATAATAAAAATGCAAGTATGCATGTACTAGAAAGTAATGCAGCTGGCTTGGGACAAGAGGAATGAGAAATTAGTCTCTTTAATTAGTGATTATACTTCACCTGTCTCTATGAGATCATCTTTGTATAATGATGCAGACCCAGGTACATTTTTAGAGATACAATGAGAATAAGCCAAACAATTTGGACAAGCTGGCAGATTAAGTGACCAAAGGTGTGCGAGGGTGGGCAGCCACTAATTATCTCTTGTCCTTCACATCAACCATGTGGAGACCTCAGCTCATCACTCAGGTGCTGAGAGGCAATATCCATCTTTCAAATAGCAGCAGTACTGCTGTCCTATCATTTGTATTGTGCTCCAAGGTTTCAACAGACATGACTACTGGGTATTTATTTGCAAGACTGATTTATGGTCAGAATTATCCACTGATATGCCTAGGGTGTGAGTTAGATCAGTAGATTGTGATTCTTAACAAACAAAAAATAGCAGGAAAAAAACCTGAGGGAGAAGCCAGGATGGAATTCCCTGGTCTACATAACCATATTTCAAGCCTTTGAGACTGTTTCTGAGCCTTCAGCACCAGGAGTCCATGAGAGTGGCTGGTCCCCACAGGAATATCATACTAACTCTATTGAATAATCTCCCAGCATTTGCCAAACCTTCCAATATCCAATTTTAAAATTAAATGTACTTTGCTAGACTGTTAAACTGGCTTAACATAGCATGTGCTTATTAACTAGAATATAATCAAAGCTTAAAATAAAGTTAATCTAATTGTATTTGCATTTGTACAGAAGTGAATGCTTTCAATTTTCAATACAACATACTACAAATCACAACTGCTCAATAAATACCCTCCTATAGCAGTGGATAATCCACCTGGATAGGAAGACAAGCATTTCTCCTTTCAAAAAAATGACTTTGGTGGGTACTGATGTCACAGTTAGCTTTCCTCACTGCTCTCTCTACATTTTAAACACATTCACGGAAGGAGAATATTTACATATTTAGTTCAAAAACTAGCTTCTAGAAACTGCAAAGTATCTGTAGAATTTTTTCATGAATGATTTCATGAACCATTGAGGTGAATCAGTGGACAAGCCAGCATGAATATCTATCATAATGAAAACCTATCACAATGAACACCTTTTGTGGTCTTAAAACAGATAAAAATATATGGCAAATATTCACAGGAGAACCTTGATTTATGGCAGTCATTACTGAACAATTGTAGCTCAGATAGAACCTGAGTCCTTCTCAACACAGTACTCCAGGAAACTATTACCAACTAACTTGGATTTGCCACACAAAATCTATTTGCTATGTCTATCTTAAAACCAGCCCAACTCTTTTGATAACTGGGATTCTATACTGTGAATAACATTGTTGCTCTACAAATTGTATTTGGCAATAGTAAGCAATGTATCACAGATAGCAGCAGAGATTCTGAATCCCAACTTCTGCCTGTGCTAGTTAGTCCTCTGTGCTTCTGAACCAATCCTTATTTGTATTTATAGCTTCAATGACTAAAGAGGGATAACAATACTTACATTCCCACAAGATTCTTCTGGGGGATATATCAAGCAAACCTTAACAACAACACATGCAAAACTAAGATATAGATAGATAGATGATGATAGATAGATAGATAGATAGATAGATAGATAGATGATAGATATTTAAAAAATATATGTGGGGCTTATTCAAATAATTTTACTTTACCAACCTGTAAAAGGAATAATGTAATAATTTCCAAACTGTTGATGAAGGGCTTAAAAAAGGCTAAGTAGCCATGTACCATGGCAAATTAACTGGGATGGGAGTAGGCAGTGAAATTAACCTCTGGATTTCTGTGCACTCTTTAAATCTCTAATCTCTTCAGAATTTTAAGACTCCTAATTTAACACTAACTTCAAGACTTGTTGAAGAACTGTAGTATAACTGACAAAAATGTGCACATGTATAATAGAAATATGGGGGAAATGAAGTTTGTGCTAGACTCAGTGGTAATTAAAAGTCACAGAATTCTAGGTATAAACTCATTTATGAACACGCATCCAATATTACTACAAATTGAAAAGTAGTCAGTCAACCCATTGTCCATTCATTCACCTTTTCTACCATTCAGCCATCTTCCTATGATTCAGCCAGCCAACCAGCCTTCCAACCACCTGTTCATTCCTTATTCCAATCATCCATCTAACCACCCAACCATTTGTTAATAAATACATTCAGGCATGAATTCAGAACATATTTATTGAATATTAGGTATCATACTAGAGCTTTGGGATTCAAAGATGGAAACCCCATGGTCTCTACCAAGGAAGAAGTCACAAGCCAGCAAAGGAGCCAGATACATAAACAAAGTACAAAGGATAGATATGTCAATACAAGTATGTCCAGAGAACCATAGAAATAAACAGAAAAAATAATACATGAAAAAGGCTTCCCCAAAATATGCAAGAATATGGGAAAAGATTTAAATAGACTCTTGAAAAAAAAGAATAGGAAGTAGGTTGGAGATCATTTGACAGAGAACTCATGTGACAGCCTAGAGGACAGGAAGAGCATGGCCCTTTTAGAAAACTGCAATTAGCTGGGCATGACAAGATGGTAAATATCTAGCAAGCAGAGGGAGGGTTTTCCGTATTCACCATAATTCCTCATGAAGTCATGTATGAGCAACAATCTGCAAAGATTTCTAGCCACAGAAATGCAGGAGCTGGAGCACTTCCATGAATGAGAATTTGTTCCTTCTAGGCCATGTCATGGAGGGAGGCTAATAGAAAATGCTAATAACACACTGGATACAGAACTAAAAACTATAGGTGGGTCAAGACCAAGAGAGTATGGGTAGAATGTTTAACTCAGGTCAGTGAGGGAGGTATAAGATTGGGATGTAGCTACATTTGGGTTCAAATATGAGAAATGAGATGCAGACAAGGTAGAAAATGTAGCAGGTTGAGGGAGGCTGCCCATTTCAAAAACTGATACAAGTATGTGACAACCAACTTCCTAGAGGCTAACAGTGGGCAGCCAAGGGAATGAAAAGGACTCAATCTTTTTCTGAGGGCCATGCTCACTTCTGCTTCAAAGGCAAAGCTCTGCAACTCAGTACTCAAGAAATTCAACTGCTTCTAAAGACACTTCTTCCCATCTTACAACAAGCTTTTTCTTCTGTTCTAGCACCTCAACGAATTTAGAGTCAGTTTTGCTTTCATACGACTCTATTAAAAAATGAAAACAAGACAACAATAACAACAAAATATTTTGAATAGGTCTGTCAGATTTCATTCTTTAAAAACAAATGCATAAATGAATAAATGAGAAGGTGGGGGAAGCCCCTTAGCTGCAGCAGGAAAACTTACAGGAAATTGTGCTCACCTCAGTTGCCAGGAGTCACAGTGAGCATTTTCTAACTCTAAAAACAATGGACATTTTTTAAAAGATGCTTGGTAAGCTTACTGCTGATACAATTCCTGAACTCCCATTTCACATTAATTAATCATTTTTCTAGGACTTAAGTAATTATCTAAGCAATATTTCACCATCCCTGAAACTAATCAAACATAAGGGGTCCTAGTGAGTATTTCTGTTAGTAAAACCAAGTGATAGAGCATCAATAATCATAGAATATCCTTGCTCCTCCAATTGAGAGGTAGGGTCCAACTTCTCTTCCTTCCCTTGGATTCTAGATGACTCTGTAATAGCTTTGACAGATGGAATGTGCTAAAAACAACACTATCAGTTTTCAGGCCAGGACTTGGGAAACTGGAGGCTTTCACTTCTTGTCTCTTGAAATCCTCTCCATAGAAGTCCTGAGCTTCCATGTGAAAGTTCATCTCCTTTGAAAATGCCATACTGGAGAATCTACATGTAGATGCTCTGGTCAACTACCCTCGCTGAGCTCAGCCTTTCAACTACCCCTACCAAGGCACCAGACATGACAATGAAGCCATCTTGGGCCCTCCAGACCAGTCCATCCACCAGCCAAATGCTAGCAAGTGATCTCAGTCAATACCATTGAGAGCAGAAGACTCACTCTCCCAAGCCTTGCCCAAATTCTCGACTAACACAATTATGAGATATGTAAATTGTTATTTTTAAGCCACTATATTTGAGATCATCTTTAATACAGTAGGACATAAACAGAGCACTTACCCCAACAATCTCATAACAGAGAGCAACTTACTGATTAATACTATCCTTTTTTCAAAGAAATGCTCAGTGTTTTGATCATCATGTTTTTGTTTCTGAAAAAATATATTGAGATTTGTAATTTGTGGTTACTCAACAGCCTCCATAGATTTGAAGAGACCTAATATGTGTATTACTAAGACTAATTTAAGTATTGCCAGTGTCTTTAACTCTTCCTTTTAGGCTATGGTTTTCTGGACACTTCGCCACCTTCATCTCCATCAAGATTTGGTTAACTTGAAGTTGAGAGAGAGGGCACAATAATGAAGAATGACATTGTCCTTTCACAAAGACTTAGGAAATAGTACTGTTCCACTGAGAACCTCAAAGAGATGCCAGACCCTCTACCACCCACACAAACCCAGCTTTTCTATAAGCTAAAACACTAGGAAATAGTCAGTCTGGTCATGAAGCTATAATCCATTTTTTTCTCCCTGAACATTAAAAAATGTCTTGATTTGCACAGAGGTCTACACTAATTTTGTTCTATGTGAAATACAATAGGAAAAAATAATTTATTTTCATGTTAGTTATACCTAAAAGTTTGTGGTCACTGCTATAGCTAAGTTAAATAATGGCCTGAAACCAGAATTTCTCATTAAGGATGAGTCATAAAGTAGCTATAGAGGTAGGAAATATCACTGTTTTGATATAGTTGATGGCATGACCCTAAAAACAGTCTTATACTCTAGAAATGTGCCCTTAGCACTCACCAGTGGCCATAATGAGCAGCGATTCTCCTGTACAGCCTCTCTTCTACAAGAGCCTTTGTGCCATAGCTGGGCCCCACATTTCCATACAGACTCTTTCATCAAGCACCCTACAAAAGCCACAGGAGGTCACCTCCCCATGGTCCCTAACAGGCACTGGAGTTAGTCTCTCTGATGTACCCTCATTGCTCTTGCCTCTGTTCAGTGGGACTACGTGATCTTAGAAAGCAGAAGAGCATCTAATTTGTCATTCTATACCTTTTCTTCAGAAGAGAGAGTCCTAAACTTAGTAGAGTGTTTTCTTACATTATGAATTATGGCATTTAATATGGGTTTTGAATGTTTTCCTACCATAATGACATAATATTTTATAATTCACTTAACCTTTACTATTTCTGGTGACAGTTTCTCATGGCTATTACCCATACTTCAAATATGGACATCTGTACCTTCCAGAAATTTGCAAATGACAAGTTCACACCCCCACCAAGACCAAACCTGTCCAGGCTTAAGTGCCCATGGCATTGACCTGCTGCTGCCAAGCTTGCTTTTTCATACATTGCTTTTATTATAGATGCAAGGCTGAGCTTGTGAGTAGTATTCTTTTATCTTGCCTGTAACCATGAATTCAAAAAGTATAACTCTAATAAAGGAACCTGCCTTTTATGCTGATCATTAAAAGAAATGCTTGGTATCTTCAATAATATCCCAATTAGCTTCATCAAGCTTACAATGCTAAAAGCCCAGATAGATTAACAAAGTATTATTACTGACATAAAATTGAAAAACAGGTATAAAACAAAACATTTCTCTATGATAAGAAATAGGCTTCAGTGACATATTCAGTAGCAATGTTGAGCAAAAAATGAAGGTTATTATTTGAGAAATTTAAGCTAAAAAAATGCCTGGGCTCATCTAAGTAACCTAATATTGAGAACATAAGAGAATTCTACTTTGACTATTTTTATTCCTTACTCCTGGTTATCTCCTATAAAACCTAATTTAAAAACAGTCATTCTAACTAGTACTTAATGTGTTGTTCTGTTAGTGCTCAATACACATAAAATAATTACAGATAAGTACTGGTTGTATGTATATGGCTGTTTGAAAATTAATATATCAGGTAACTAGGTATCCAAAAGGTACCTTCACTGTTATGATTCTTTTTATTAGTTTTATTACTAATAAAGTATGCCATTAAAATTTTATGGCAATCCTGTGCTGAATTGAAAGAACAAAGAGTCCATCCAAAACAGTGAAATACTAAACTGGTCTTGGGCACTGCAGGTATGAGTGTAACTGATGCAACTTCTTTCAAAAACTATTTGGCATTAACTACTAATCTGACTTCATGTGGTGACCCAGTAATTCCACTCCTAGGTATATGTCTAAATGGAAATTTTTATATATATTCACCAAAAGATAAGAGTATTCAAGAATATTCATAGCACTCAAAATACCAACCCCCTCCAAAAAAAAAGTTAGAAATCCAAATGTGGCTTAGTTGGGTGCTCTGGCTCAAGATTTCTCACAAGTCTGTGATCAAGGTTAGCCACATCAGTAGTGTCCTCTGGGAGAGACTCTGCTTTTAAGCTCATTCACGGTTCCTTGCAGACCAGTAAACTGAGGGCCTCCGTTCTTCTCTGGCTGTTGGCTGAAGGCCTCTCTCAGTTCCCTGTCATGCTGGTCTTCCCATAGGGCAGCTCACAACTTCACACCTGACTTCCATCACAGTGAGAAAGCAAGAGAGCAAAATAAGCCAGCAAGACAGAACCCAAAATCTTTTTGTTACTTAAACTCAGAATGACACCCTATAATTCTTGCCATATTCTGTTAAAAGTGAGTCACTGGGTCCAGCCCATAGTCAACATGAGAAGATTACATAAGGCATGAATATTAGGAGGCAGAGATCACTGGTGGCAATCTTAGTTATACTTCAATTTATGGAAAAATTATTCTTAGAATTTCTAAGATGAAGTCACAGGGTCTTACTAAAAGATGTTGTTGGGTTTTTTTTTCATAGCATCCTTCCTTGGCCTAAGAGGCTATCCTTGAATATTTATTGAGTTCTAACATACTTTACTGGAGGTTCTTCCTTCTTAACAGAGGCTATCAAGTTTCAGGATTTACCTCTTCACAGACCATTATCTGACTGGACCCAAATAAGCCTCTACCCTGCTAGTCTACTTCTCTAGCTAAGAAGACAGTATATGGATGCCAGGGAGAGAGGAGTTGCTGAATTCACTTCAGTATCACATTTTAGACACAGCTTAGCAAAGAACCTGAAAAACAAATGCCTTTCACCATTAATATTTGGTCCCATTCAACTTGGACTCACCTTGTTGTATATGAACCCAATAAATACAACAGAGTGGAAATATAACATGTGGAAAAATAATACCCGTTAAGTTTAAAGTTGATTATCTCTTTTCACCTCTGTTATGCCTTGGCATGGCTTCCCTGACAATTTCTACCAAATGTTGAAAGAAGTTGTAAATCTGACTGACCCATCACGATGATTTTCTTTGCCAAAAATGACTAACAGTCTCAAGTGACTAAAATAGATCCCATTTAGGAAACATCCACTTTTCAACTTATAAAAGGAACTGTGTGGTTCTGGTGCATGTGTCACTATGTGCCTGGTACAGAATAGCCTGTCAATAAGAATTTGGTGAGTGAATGAATGAATGAATAAATGAGTGAATAGGTGAATGAGAGGGAGTGTTACTGTCCCTGGACTCCATAGTTTAGGCTGCCCCCTGTCATTTTGGTTACTCCCATTCAAGCATTTTTCATACCACTAAAATCCCAAAGTCCTCTGTTTCCAGACAGTTTGTTTTCTCTTTGCCATTCCACCTTCTAGAGTTGACCTAGGTATCAAAGCCTAAGTAATATCAAAGGGAATGGGGGTCAAGATGGAATGAGAATCAGAACTCAGCCATTGAGCATAGCTCGTTTGAGCATAGTCTATTGTCTATCTGCCCCTCCTTAGAAATGAAATATTCTGAATCATTCTAAACTGAATGATAAACAACTTTCCCAGCAACATAGCTCTCATTTTCTCATGCTCAAGCACATTCAAAACAATAATCAGAGACTCAGAAATAGCCCTTTTTCCTCCTCATACTACTGCCAAAGTGATTTTAAACAATTCTGCAGAAAACATCAGTCACTCTAAGCTCCTTCTGTTGCTTCAGAGATGAAGCTAACAGAAGAAAGAAGCTGAGCTTTCATTTTCTATCTCAAAACTAGGAACTATGTATTTACCTTCCCATAAATACTCATTTCCCACAAATTTATTACCATAGACCAAACAATGATTCAAGGTAATGAGCCCCAAACTGAGGATGTCCAAGCAGGCTAAGCACCCAGCCCAGTAGGTGGGAATGGTTTGGTAAGGATTGCTAAACTAGGCAAAAGAAGGGATAAGATGATTCCTGAAGGTGATTTCTAAGAATCTATTATTATAATATTCTATATTTGAAATACTATAACACCTAATATCTCCCCACCAATACCAAGAGCTGAAATACTCATTGTGTCATTCATGGATTGTGTATGTAAATAAGAACTTTATACCTTACTCATAACTCATAATTTAAGCTTTACCAGTATGCCTTTCTAGCCAAATGTTTTTTCTCAGATAAAGACAATATGTTCTTTGAATGCCAAAAGAGAAAGTTGCCAGAAGGAGGAACAAATGGAGCGAGAGACTTCCCAATTCATTAGTTACATTCAGGCCTTTTCCCAGCACCTAAGATCCCATTTTTAATGACATTTGCCTCCCAAATTAACAACTAGAAAATGTAAAAACAGAGAAAATAAAGATCTGGAATCAAAGAGATGTTAAGGTCTAGGCAGCTAATAACAGCCCTGGGTGCAAAAATGACTGTTCCTTATATTAGCAGGTTGGAAGAGTTAGAGTTTCAGAAAACACTGCATATGTATTGGAGGCATAAACTCATTGGAAAACACATGGTACACTGTGTTGCATAGACTTATTCCTAGATAATCACCACCCAGAATATGGATAAGCTTTTAGAAAGCTAGGATAAGAAGGCAGATCTAGGCAGGTGGGGTGGAAGGGAGTGTTTGGGGAGGGGGGAACAGGAATGCTCTCAGGAGCAAGACAGCTGAACCCATGTGATGAGAAAGAATTATCCTCCATCAAAGTTAGCTGGGAGAAGGACCCCTTCTTTAGCAAGGGAAGTGTTAGGGACTCATGGGAAGGAAGGGTAAGCCAGAGTGGTAGGCCAGAGTGAATATAGTGAAGGACCTGGGCCTAAGAGGGGACACTATAAAATAGGAAGCCAGGGCACTTGAATAAGAGGGGTACCAAACTGTCCCCTACTTTATCAACCCACATCTACTTAATTTTGCTCCACCTTCTCACCTCACATTTTCGACAGATTTTACCAAATTTCTGGGTCTTTGACATTGGTCCTTGGGAACCATGTTTCTCTGACTTTATCCACCAGGGGGCGGTAAGAAGTCTTCTGTGCTGAGGAGTTGAGCCAGGCTGTTATTCTGAAGATTCAGTCCCCAGAGTATAACACTACTGAAGGTCACAAAATATTGGGACGTGTGTTTTATAAAAAATAAGGTGTTAAGGGCTGATGATATAAGTACCACTTTCTTTGTCCTTCATCTTAACAGAGCAGATGAAATACCACCTCTGGACAGAAAGAGTGATGTTTAAAACTCCATTCTTGTGTTTGTCCTTTCACCTCCCCTGGAGTAATTTTCTGTGAAAGAAAAAGCCTGTAATTCCAGATATACAGACATCCCATTGAGAGTTAAATATAGATGTCTATTATTTCCAAATTCTTAAGGTTTTAAATGTATGAGAACTATGTTCTTAGGGAAATATAAATTAAAGGAAATGATGCTATGAAAAAAAGAAATTTCCTTATGTCTCAAAAGACCAGCGCTGACAACATATCCCCTGATTGTAGATGCATTGGCACTAAGCCCTGAAAAAGGGTGGGAGGCCTGAGCAGACTGGAAACTGACACACAGTGACTCAATACTGCCTCTTTTCATAGACTGCATCTCACACACGCAATAGCTCCCTCCCGCCCTCGCCTTTTCCTGGCCCTTATGGAGGATTCTCAGCATCTTTGCCTCCCCTGTGCAGCTCCTCTCTGTGTTGGCTCATTTGCACATGCATGTGAAAAACAAAAACAAAACTAGATTTTGGAATTCTAGGAAAGAATAATAAAGATGCAAGACCTCACTGGCAGATCCTTGAATGGATCAAAATTAAAATGTGGGCTGTGCTGAGCACAAAAGCATTGTCAACTTAGAGCTCACTAAAAGGATTCTAGATTTGGATATTAAGGAAGCTTAAGATAGAGACAATAGTCCTCTAAATATGCAGTCACTCATAGCAGGACCTAATTTCATTAACTTTTATGATAATTTCTCTTTAACTCTGTTACAATTAGTTATTAATTATATATAAAGAGAAAGGAAAGACATGAAAAAGATGAGTGAAAAGCTATTTAGAAGTTAAATAATAAAGATACACTTTTTGATCATCTCTAATGGTCATCTACTCTTTAAACCAACAGTGATGATCTCATTCCCTGTTAGTTGTTGGAAGGCAATATCATTTTAGTCTTAAAAGGCTAATTCATTATCTACCCTTTGGTAAGTGTTCATCTAAAGAAGATAGCCACTAGATACTAGGGCTTACAAGTGCAAAGTTACAATTCTTGATTTGCAAAATTGTTGCGCATGAGTCACCGGCCAGCAGTGACCATGGAACGCTGTGGATGGCTCGACGATAAACACGCGAGAAAAAACACCACATGCACAGAGACAGACTAGTTTCTGTGGGGAAGTAGGGATGAAATGGCCACCCCCCCTAGTGGGGAGTGCGCTGATTTACCGTCCGTACCTGCTTTTATTAGGCTCATTTTGCATAATTCAGGTAAAGTACAGTACTCATTAGGGGAAGTAAGGAACTATAGAAAACAAAGAACTCTGCTGGTCTATTGAGTTGGGGGTCAAAGAGCTGTAAGACTGAGGAACAAACTAACTTCCTCCTAAGACCCTTCTCACTCAACTGAGAGCATTCTAAACAAAGAAGGTTTCACAGTAATTTACATGTTCTTTCTTAGGCCTGATCACCCCGGGAAATCCGCACTTCTCAGTACCGAGCTGTAACACCCTGTCATTGTTTCAGGCTTAGGTGGAGCAAGGGAACTAGGTAACCAAGAGATAAGGAGATTTTCTCCCAGACGCTGAGAACTCAGGCTATGTCAAAGCCGAGGAGCGAGGGTCCATCACCCCCTTTTCTGCAGCCCCCCAAGTCCTTCTTTTGGGGGGCCTCCCAAAGTGATCGTGCCTGGCTTGGGTCGTTCCCCCTGTGGGGAATCTTACCCGTCTTTGGCTAACCGACCAAACTTTTTGGGGTTCAGCAGCAGAAGCAGCATTCCTGCCAGGAAGATAAGCTTTTATCTCCTTGCTGGCTCACGGTTCCAAGGGCGTTCCCTTAGCTTTAGCCTAGGCGGGGGTTTCAGCCTCTGATACCAGTCAGGGCGGTTCCCAACACAAAATAAAGTATATTTCTTATTGAATCAGCTGAGCCAGGTTCAATAAACCATTTTAAAGCCATCCAAGTAGATTAGCTAATTCATATAATTCTTCTAACATCTGTGTTGTACACATCATCTATACAATGCTTTACATATAGTACATTCTAAATTTATATAACTTGAATTTGACTTTATCTTTTTTTTAATTTATCCACATGGGAAAAGACCATTTAAACTTTCCTCTTTTATAACAAACTGAAAACATGTCTTTTTAGGTCTTACTATTTTTCTGTATTCCTCTTATGGACTTAATGAGAATGAAAATTTAAGGTCAACTTCTCATGGCATCACAAAATGACCAAGCCCTGGATAGAAGACAAAAGTTGAAGACACTCCGAGGTTCCAATAATAAATATGGAACAGAGACCCCACTACAGCCTCAGATGAGGCAGATCAACCTGGGAGCTGACAGAGGCTACAGAGCCCATCACTTGCCCAGAGCCCTTCCAAAGCCCTGGGGGGTGAGTCTTGGCATTGTTTTCCCACTGTCATAAGCATTTCTGAAACTTTCAAAAGGAAGATATTTTAACTATAATCAGCTAAATTAGCAGTTTTCTCTCTGTCACATGTCCTTTTGTGTCAGGTAATATTAGTATACCTGCAGGCATTTTGAGAATCTAGATAGAAAGGATGAATTAAAGATAGATTCATTTTGTATTTACTTGCATACACTTATGTGGTTTATTGTATTGTATGTAGTGAAGTTATTGCTTGTTGCCTCGATGTAAGAACAGTTTCCAGGAATACTGCCATCTTTTACTCACAAAGGTGAAGAAAACAGAACTCAGCCCTGGTATAGATGTGATTGAAGTGCTCCTCACTAGAAATATGTGGGAGAAACTAGGTTTAAAATGTAGAGAGCTGGAAGCTAGCCCGTGTAACTTCATAAACTATGGATTCGGTTCCTATCAACACCAAGTCAAAGTGAAAGAGCTCTTCTGTCAGCTATACACTAAAAACTATAGCACGTATAATTCTAAACATGCCATATGTCTGTTTTTTATGGGAATGATGTAAAATAGAATTGTGAAAATTCTTGAGTTTATAGCACACAAGCAATTACATCAGCCTCTGTACTCACATGTTTGTGCCTCCCAAAGTAGCAGATCACTTCTTAGCAGATTTGATGCACCAAATCCTAATGAAGCCTGGTAGTTCCAGATGAAATAGCATAAAAATCCTCACTAGTGCAATGAAACAGGCTGAAGAAAGAAGTGTTGCAGTGAAAACTGCTATATATATTCATCAATAGGTCAAAGGTACACCATATAGTTAATCTGACTACATGATTATACAACTAGGTATAACATTATAGTAATTTTAAAATGCATTCAAATTGCTCTTACTACCAGATAAATTTTGAGATATTTTTAGAATTTCAGATCCTATTAAAATTCATAGGTGACTGGAAGGAAGAATCCTAATAGGAGCCAAAATGTAAACTAAAAGAAAGACTTGTAGAAACTTTTAAGTCAACGGAGTATTATGAAAGTCAGTGGCAGCATCATTTGATGAATTGGTTGATAGCAATTTGTACTGTGATCTTTCCAAATGAACTGTTATAATAAAAATAATTTTATTAGACATCCTTTAGTATAAGACCATCTAATTTTGTAAATCAGGTATACCAAAAATTTTAACATAAAATAGAACACCAAAGGAAATTTAAAAGGTTTTTAGTAATAAAAGTCGAAATTTCAAAATATTCTGAGATCTTGGGTAGCCTATACACAACTGGAAGTTTTGTTATTGTTTTATTAACTTTGTTGGAGAACTGTTTTCAGCAAAACAAACATTATTTAGGTCAGATGGATTTGCAGACTTGGATAAACATATTAAAATCTCTCAAAAGTCATAAAGATTTCACAAAGTACAACAAGGATCTGATCGCTTGGATTACAAAATTAAAATATGTGGAACAAATATAGTAAAAAAACAGATAAGAAAGAACATTGTTTTGAGGTGCTGTGAAAGTAGTTGTAGCTACTACATTTTTTACATAAAAGAGGCTTGGTCTTTACATGCTGTGAAATAGCATTCCTCAAATAGTAGAACTGCCATTGAAATTGTCAAGCCAATTGCTTATTTTGTTTACTTTTCATGACCACTGAAAAGATGTGAATAAGTAAAAACAAAGTGACTAATTTATCCAAAATATATCACAAGGAATCAATAGAAATAATGGGGAAATGTGTACAAAATTAAGCCATGAATTAAAACTACTGTTATTGTAGTCTGCAATATATGTGACAAATGTTAAATATGTGGATATTATTTTGTGTACATGTTCTAATGTAATGTTCTATAAGTGACCTTTAATGTTTTTGCTAACTGAAACTCATCTGTAAATTAATTAAATAAACTTAAACAAGATCTGGATAATTATAATTTGCAGTTAAACAACACTTGTGATCTGTCAACAATAAAGCTATTGTGAATGGTGAGAACAAAGGACTGCAGGGGATTTTTTTTAATGTTAGTAAAGGACTTCACTTCTGATCATGTTGGAAGAGTGGTGCCAATGTAGTTCTTCATCGAGACCAAGTTTTGGAAACCAGCACTTCAAAATGTTGAATACCAAGCAGTACAGAACTGTGACACTTGAGAGAAGGGAAATGGCAAAAAAGAGCCCTGTTATCACTCCAAATTTCTGCCTGAAATTCCTTTTTAGGTTTTAGTGCAGGGAAGTTTAGCCCAAATAAAACACAACAGTCCTGCTGAGTTGAGGATACAAAGACTCAAATTTAAGGCTGCTGAGGTGTCAGAATTTTATGAACCAAGGTGCCAGATTGAAAGGAGCTGTAAAGAGATGAGGCTGCAGCCATCAGCATGGGGATCCTCATGGGTCCTTGTTTGAAGAGTAAGGGAGCTGCATATGCACAGGCTTAGACTCCACAAAGTCAAAGAAAACAACCAGGTAAAGAATTACTGGGACCTGGAAACTACTGAGGTCAATTACCAGAGCTCTCCCAGCACTAAAAGATAGCTGAAAATCAACAGCCTTCAGTAAAGATACCAGAAAAGCAATGCCTTAGAAATAGGGCTAATCTAGTCCTACAGTAAAGATTACTCCTGACTCCCCTTAACCTAATTTAAAAATTAGTTTTAGGAGATTGAAGTTGATACTCAAAGAAAACAGCTGCTTATAAGAACAAATACTAATACACTATCAACTGAGACAATAAAATACAGAAACCAAAAAATGTAGCTTCTATAAAAGTGTAGGAGCCATAATACAATTAAAATATACTAGACATTCAAGAGGGCAGGAAAATGTTACCCATAACCAGAAGAATAAGTCAATATAAACAAACAGAATGACAGACATGATTATAAAAGTCAACAAATAAAAACAATACCATTATACCAGTTAATATAACTATGGGAAAGGAACTCTAGAAAAGCATACACCTAATAAGAGAACAAATAGGGAATCTTAATAGAGAATTTAAAAATATTTAAAAATAACTAAATGGAAATTCTAGAACAAGAAAATCTATAATGACAAAGAAATCAAAATTAACTGGATTTGTTTGACAGTAAGTTAAATAATTGAAGAGAGGGCAATAGAAACTGTTCAAAAATAGTACACAAAGAAAAAAGGCTACAGAATGAACAGAGACTTATTAATATATGAAACAATGTCAAATTGCCTAAAAGATATATAATTTGAGTACCAGAAAAAGAGCAAGGAGTCCAGGGAAGAGAGAATGCAGAAAATGTATTTGAAATAGTAGTGATTTAAAATTTTAATATTTGATTTTTTTAAATGAGTCCCTATGGGCTTTAAAGCTGCTCAAAAAATCTCAAGCAGGTTAAACTAAGAAACTCACACCAAGGCACATTATAGTCACCTAGCAAATACCCAGTGACAAAAAATAAAAATAAAAAAAAAACAGTTAAGAACAGCCAATGAGAAAAGGCACATTAATACAAATGGATTTTTTAACACAACAAAGCAGCAGTGAAAGGAACTTCCCCCAACCTGATAAAATTTACAATGAACCTAATACTTTATGGTGAAACACTGAACTCTCCCTTGCTGTGATTAGGAAAAATGTAAGTATATTCTCTCACACTACTTCTAATCAATATTGTAAATGCAGGTCTTATTCAAGGCAATAAGAGTAATAATACCAGACATAAGAATTAGAAAAAATCAGTAAAGATGCCTTTTATTCACATAGGACATAACTTCTACCTGCAAAATACCAAGGAATCTGCATCAAAAACTATTAGACCTAAAAAGTAAATTTAACAACATCATGGGATACAAGGTTATCTAAATACTAGCAGGAAAAAAATAGAAAATTAAATCTTTTAAAATTCTATTTACAGCCCCTTTTAAACTAGAAAGTAACTACAGGTGCATTTAATAAAAATATTGCAAAACCCCTATACTAAAGCTATTATTGAGAAAATAAAGCTGTTATACTAAGTTTGAGACATTTGAGATATATACAATGTTTATGTTTTAAAGTCTCAATATTGTGATGTGAAAATGTCAATTCTTCTCAAATTGATCTATAGATTCCATTTAATTCCAATAAAAAGACCAGAGGGTATCATTGTAGAAATTGACAAACTGATTCTAAAATTTATATGACAATAGCCCTTGCTGGTGTGGCTCAGTTAGTTGGGCACCCTCCTACAAACCAAAAGGTCATTGGATCGATTCCCAGTCAGGGCACATGCCTGGGTTGCAGGTCCTGTCCCCAGTCCTGGGGAGTACCAAAGGCAACCAATTGGTGTTTCTCATTCACATTGCTGTTTCTGTCCCTCTCTCACTCCCTTCCCCTCTCTCTAAAATAAAAAATAAAATAAAATTTATACGACAATATAAAACACCTAAAATACCCCAAACAATCTTGAAGAAAAGAATAAAGTTGGAATATACATCTATAAAACTAGATTTTAAAACTTACTATATAGCTACAATAAGCAAGATATTGGAATAAAGACAGTCATGTGGATGAATAGAAATAAGAGAATCCAGAAATAGATTCACATTTTACATGGCAAATTGATTTCTGACCAACCAAAGCAATTCAGTGAAGAAAGAAAATCTTTTCAGTAAATGGTGCTGGAACCACTGAATATACAAATCAGGGGGTGTGGTGGGGAGGAAGAACCTTCACTCATACCTATTGATACACACAAAATTAATGTAAAATGGATCATTCATAGACCTAAATGGAAAAGCTAAAACTATAAATCATCTAGAAAAAAATAAAATATAAAAGAATATGTGGACATTTCTCTTAAATATGTGTGTGTGTGTATCCTATGAACCAGCAATTTCACTTTTAAGTATTTACCCAAGAGAAATTAAAAAATACATAAACATTACATGAGCTGTACATGAGTGTCAATAGCAGCCATCTTTACAACAGTATAAAAACTGGGGGGAAGGGACCAAGGAAAGGAAGTGTCTACAACAGAAGTATAAATAAATTGTGATTACATATTTATAAATAATATTCCTCAGCAAAAAAAGGAACAGATTACATATATATTCAATCACATGGCTGAATCTTAAAATCATTTTGCTGAGCAAGAGAATCCAGATGGAGTACATGATGCCATTTAAGTGAAATTCTAGCATAAGCAAAGCTAATCTGTATTAATAGAAATCAGGAAAAGGATGGCTTCTTATGCATACAGGTATAGGCAAGGATTGGCTTTAAAGGGGCTTGAAGGATTTGCTAAAATGAGGAAATATTTTATATCTTGATAGGGGTGAGGATTATGCAGGTATACAACAAGATCTGTCTAGAAAGTACCCGTCCATACAATATGAAACAGAGACATTTATTGAAGAAGATACAAGAAACACTGTAGACAAAACAATGACTCCACAGTCTCATTCGAAGTAGACACCCGGGGACCTCACATAATTCACTGATATTTGTTGATTGGATCCTGTATACATTCAACATTCTCAGGTGTTCTGTTTGTTGCCGGCCTTCCAGAGCATGGGTCACTTTCAACAGATTCCTGATCATCTTTGGAGCATTTGTGCTATACTTTTATTTGTGCTACATTCATTGTATTGTCCCTGAAAGCCTTCTGAATCATCCAAATAGTTAATGTTCAAGCTTAATGCAAAATCTGATGCACATTTATTATTCTACTCACTTAGTCATTTTGAATATGATGGCCACAGGGCACACATGTTCACTCAACAGTGTCTACCCACCCCCACTACTAGTAGAGTGAAGTCATCATTGTTCATGCATGTGCATTCCAGTCCACTGTCCTTGGCTGCCAGGTTACATCAATGTTGCACAAACCAGTCTCGTTATATTAATAATGGCTGGACTTTTTCTGGACAGACCTCATATGGTTTTCTCTGATCTCTGGTAGTTTACTAACAAGCATGCACAAACCAGTTATCTGTTAAACACCAAAAAACAACATTGTTGAGTAGGACAAAGCTGAAGAAATGGCTTACATATTTTTTGAGCTAACCTGTCAAAAACAAACAAGACAAAAAGTTTATGTTTATTTTATACAATTTGGAAGAAAAGAATGAAAACCATTATGCAATATTCAATAAGAATAGCAGGTCTAATACAAATACAGTATTTTCTCCTGATCCAAATGTGCTAGGATAAAAGAATCTAGAATTAAAAATCAAGTTTCAAAGTTCTTGCCAAGATGCAGGCATAGGTAGAAATCCTTCACTTTCTCACACAACCAAAAGGAGGTAACAAGTAATCTAAAATCCATAAGCAACCAGAAATGCCAGAAAATCAAACTACATAGAACTCCAACATCCAAGGAATTAAAGAAACTGTCAACCAGAACAACTAGACCAGTGAGACAGGCAGACAGAAAGAACCTGCAGCAAGGTGGGGGACCCTGTAGGTGGGGCTGTCTGAATGGGAAACTGAGACGCAGAGCTGACTATGGACTATGGCAGGGGGTGCTGCAGTGGAAGAAACTCCCAGTCTCACACAAGAGTTCATTGGAAAGTGGGGCTAGAGCCAAGCAGGCCAGCCGCATTGTTCCCTCTCTGGCCCCTCCCCACAGGAAGTGCCACAGCACAGCAAGGAGGGTTGCCCTGTCCTGGTGAATAACTAAGGCCCTACCCCCTTATAACATAACAAGTGCACCAAGACAAAGTAATAGGGCCCAAATGAAAGAACAGAGCAAAACTCCAGAAAGAGAGCTAAGTGATGAAAAGATAGCCAACCTATCTGATGGAGAATTTAAATCAGAATATTCACAGAACTGATTGAGCTTGGTTGAAAAATGAAAGACCAAATGAACAATACCCAAAGTAAAATAAAGCAAAATATTCAAGGAACCAACAGTGACAAGAAGGAAACCAGGACTGAAATCAATGATTTGGAACAAAAGGAAGAAATAAACACCCAATCAGAAGAGAATGAAAAAATAAGAATTCAAAAAAATGAAGAGAGGCTGAGGAACCTCTGGGACAAATTTAAATGTTCCAATACTCAAGTCATAGGAGTGGCAGAAGGAGAACAAGAGCAAGAAATTGAAAACTTATTGGAACAAATAATGAAGGAAAACTTCCCCAGTCTGACAAAGGAAATAGACTTCCAGGAAGTCCAGGAGCCCAGAGAGTCCCAAAGAAGTTGCACCCAAAGAGGAACATACCAAGGCACATCATCATTAAGTTACCCAAGATTAAAGATAAGGAGAGAATCTTAAAAGCAGCAAAAGGAAAGGAGACAGTTACCTACAAAGGAGATCCCATTAGACTATCAGCTGATTTCTCAAAAGAAACCTTGTAGGCAAGAAGGGCTGGAAAGAAGTATTTGAAGTCATGAAAGGCAAGGACCTACATCCAAGATTAATCTATCCAGCGAAGTTTTCATTTAGAATGGAAGGGCAGCTAAAGTGTTTCCCAGATAAGGTCAAGTTAAAGGAGTTCATCATCACCAAGCCATTATTATATGAAATGTTAAAGGGGCTTATCTAAGAAAAAGAAGACAAAAAATATGAACAGGGTTTACAGGAACAAGTATAAAGGACACATGGACAAAAACTAGGGAGGGTGGAAATGGGAGCAGGTGGGGAGCACTGGGGGGGTGGGCTGGGATGGGAGTAAAAGACAGAAAACTGTATTTGAACAACAATTAAAATAAAAAATATTTTAAAAATGACAACAAACTCACAACTATCAACAAATGAACCTAAAAAAAGAAAAACAATGAAAACAAAAGCTAAGCAAATGACTAGAACAGAAACAGAATCAGAGAAATGGACATCACATGGAGAGTGGGGAGGGGGAGGGAAGGAATAGGGGGTTAAGGTACAGAGAAAAAGAAGCATAATTGCTAGGCATAAAATAGAGAGAGGTCAAAAATGGTATAGGAAACAGAGAATTTAAAGAACTTATATGTACAACCCATGGACAGGGGTTGGTTGGGGGAAAGCTAGAGGGTTGGAGGGTGCAGAGCAAAGGAGGGATAAAGGGAGAAAAATTGGGAAAGCTTTAATAGCATAATCAATAAAGTATACTTAAAAATCAAGTTTCATCTCTTAGCAGGCCCTAATAATGTATCAGATGGAAATATTTAAAATATACCCAGAGGTGTCTGATTTCAGACCATGTTGGAGAATGACCCAATTAGCTTCATAAGTGGCATACCTAAACAGAGGTCTCAGCAGTCACCAGAACCACCTGGGGCAAATTCCACTTCATGGGTAAGCCCTGGCACAGCACCTCATGCACTCCGATTGGTGTCAGTACTCATTGTCAGCCAACCTGAGAGTCAACCCCACACACATATGAGCCAACAGCAATCAAGACTCAGCTACAAGAGGAGGGATCACATAACTCACAGGGACACTCCTGGGCACCCAGCTCAGGAGACCAGGGATACTATACCACTGAGCCCCAAAGTACACCTATTATATAAAGCCACCCTACCAAGGGTGGGTGGGAGTAGATCTACCTAATACACAGAAACAAGTATAGAGAGGCATCCAAAATAAGGTGACAAAGAAACATTCCCCAAATGAAGGAAAAGGAGAAATCTCCTGAAAAAGAACTAAATGAAATAGAGACAAACAATCAATCAGATACAGAGTTCAGAACAATGGAAATAAGGATGCTCAAAGACTTTAGGGATAGAATGGGTGAAATCAGTGAAAACATCAACAAAGAGATAGTAAGCATAAGAAATGACATAGAAACCATAAAAAACTAGTCAGAAATAAAGAATACAATATCTGAAATGAAGAAGACACTATAAGAAATCAATAGAAGATTAGATGAAGCAGAGGATCAAATAAGCAATTTGGAATACAAGGTAGCAGAAAATACCCAACTAAAGAAGAAAAAATAATTTTAATTAAGATAGTTTAAGTGACATTTGGGACAACACATTCATCACAGGGATACTAGAAGGAAAATATAGACAAAGCAAGGGATTGAGAACATATTTGAAGAAATAATGACTGCGAATGTTTCTCACTTGGTGAAGGAAAAAGGCACAGAAGTCCAGGAAGCATAGAAAGTCCCAAACAAAATGAACCCAAAGAGGCCCACACCACAACACATCATAATTAAAATGGCAAAGGTTAAGGATAAAGAGAGAATCTTAAAAGCAGCAAGGGAAAGAAAGTTATCTGCAAGGGAGCTCCCGTAAGACTCTCAGCTGATTTCTCAACAAAAACCATTTTATGCCAGAAGGAACTGATAGAATATATCCAAAGTGATAAAAAAGCAAGGACATATAACCAAGACTACTTTACTCAGCAAAACTATCATTTGAAAATTGAAGAAGATGAGATAAGAGTGGCTGAGTAGGTGGAAGCTGAAACCACTTGCTCACGCCCCCAGCACAGATTTTCAGCCAATCTTCCAACAAGTGACCTGAACAATCAACAGAATCTCAGCTGATAGGAATTTTTGAAGCCAAGGAGCACAGAGGATGCTTTGCACCATACAGTAAGAGATTTTATAAGTTGAGAGAGAAATGTTCTAGATGAGGCATCTACAGCAGAGGAGAGATCAGGCAGAAAACACAACTTAGAGGCCCCCTCACCCCACACAGGGACCCCCAACCCTAATCAGGAAAGACTTGGAAGGATATATGGAGTCTGGGAGACTCAAGCTGCAAACACAGAGTGAGCAGCACATCCATACCTGCAGCACCAGTCAGGAGAGTTTCAGAGAGAAACTCTATCTCCTAAAACTTCAGAGGCACTGTCAGGCTTTGGACAGCCCTGACCGAGAAAGGCCTTTGCTTTCAGAGATGTGGAGTGTATGGAGAGCCAGTCCATGGCTCTGTGCTGCAGTGTGAGCACCACAAAGAGACTTTTGAAATGGGGAGCTGAGGCATGGCTGGGTAGGGACCCCATGCAAGCACAAAGTGGCTCTGCCAACTTAAGAAACCAGAATGAAAGTGCAGTTTATTCCTACCGAGTTCAGCTGCACAAGAAGAACAAAAAGAGGCCCAGCAATGGGATTGTGTGGGATCCCATTCAGCATAGCTGGTGAGTACGGGACTGTGCAAAGCAGAAAGTTCAGGTCTGAGTCTCCTGAGAGAGTGGCAGGTTGGGACCTGGAGGGCCAGGAGCAGAGCATTTGAGAATCTTTTCAGCCAGCAAGTCCCCTCACAGGCAGGTGTTCCCACCCCCAACCTGAGGGATTGCAGGCTCTGCAGAACAGTGAGGCCAAGCTCAGGAGCTCCCTGCCAGGCACATATCCACAGGGAAAGAAGGTCTAAAAGGACATTTTCTGAACTTTTATCAGACATTACTAGCTGTGCTGGTTCCTTGAGCCCTGATTTGCTGAAAACAACAGAGCAACTTTACAGACAGGCATAGCAAGGGGCGTTCCAGCCTCAGCTCTTATACAAAGCTTCCATCAGCACCAAACAAGAAACAGCTGGCCCTTTTGCACATATTGGCCCCTCACAGGAAATAAACAATTAATTCATCAGAAACTGTACATTTTGTGAAATAATCTGGGATAGACTAAGATATGTGGTGGGGGAGTGGGGAAACACACTCACCATCTTCCCTGAAGACTGAAAAGCACCTCTGAGAGATGATCCAGAGATTCTACCTTCCCAATTGTACCAAAGGCCCCCTCTGGAGGCTGGTGGAGGTGGTAATTGCAGCGCTCTGGGACATTAGATGGACCACTCCTGGGCCTTGTGCTGATGGAAAGCCATAAGGGCAGAACAGCAAAGACCAGCCAGACCTGATGCAGACAGCCACAGACTGTGGATGACTTGTAGCCTCAAACAGGCTGCCTAGGGCTAGACTGGGACACCATCTGACATTACCAGGAGTGGATCCAGAAAGAGAAGACAAGTGGTAAATTCTAGACTTTAAATGAGACAAATCCACCTCAGTTATCTCCATTATTTTTGTTATTTTTTCTCCTCCATAGCTTTTTAACATTTTTTTCTTTTTCTTCAACTTTGTTTCTATTATTTCACCATTTTTTATTTTAGTTTTATTTCAAATATGAAATTTTACTCCTCCCTTCTCTTACACCATTTTGACTTTTATCTTCCTCTTTTTGTTTTAAGTTTTATTTTTCCATTTCTACACCATGTTTCTATTCCTCACTCTTACTATTTTTCCTCCTTCCAGCCTCTCAAAATCATTTTTCTTTCCATTGGTCATCTCACATTCTTTTTTTCTTTCATATAATATTATTATTCTCTCTCCACCTATATTAATCTTGGCTCATTTGTCATTGATATGATACTTGTTGTTGCATTTTTACAATTTTATTCCTAAATATTTACTATTTTTTATTTCAAATCTTAAATTTTACTGTTCCCATCTCCTGTGTCATTTTGCCTTTCTCCTGCCCTTTCTTATTTTCATTTTAAATTATGTTTTTTCCCACTCTTAGCCTGGTTTTATTATGAGTATGATTATTTCTTCTCCCTCTGTCCTCTCAAAATTATTTTTCTTCCCTTTAGACATCTTATAATCTTTTTTCTTTCCTTTTCCCCTCTTCTAATATTCTTATTGTCTTTCCACCTTAATAATCTTTAATCATTTGTCATTGAGATTGCTGTGGTGGTTGTTTATCTTCAATGTTGTTCCTATTTTGCACTATTTTTTAATTTTTAAACCTTATAGTATACTTTTCCCATTTCTTACTCTATTTTTCCTTCTTCCTTCCCTTTTTTATTTACATTGTAAATTTTGTTTTCTTTCCTTCTTTGACTTGTTTCTATTCCCTACCCTCTACCCTCTCTAAATCATTTTTCTTTTTGTCATCTCATATTAGTTTTCCCTTTCTTATAATATTCTTATTCACTTTCCACCTTTATTACTATTTTCTCATTTACTATTGATATTGTGGTTGGTGGCATTTTTGCTGGTGTGGATTTTGTTTCCTAGATTGTTTTGTTTTCTTCTGGCACTGCCTGTACAACAGCATACAAGTCATGGGGGGGAGGGGTGGTATGACTCTCAGTCAGTGAGCTGGAGGGAAGAATCCAACAAAGAATGACCCAACAACAACCAAAACTCAATTACAAGAGAGCCACATAAATGGCATAAAGGGCATCCAAAGAGCATCCAGCTCAGGAGATCAAGGAGACAGCAGTACAAGTCCCACAGTTCTCCTACCATAGAAGATCACCCCACAAAGACAATGAGTCAAAGCAGACCAATCCAATATGCTGAAACAAACAAAAAGGGCCACTTAAAATAGGGAGACAAAGAAAGAAACCCAATTGAAAGGAAAGGAGAAATACCCAGGGGGAAAAAACTAAATGAAATTGAGGCAAACAATCTGTCAGATATAGAGCACAAAATAATAGTTATAAGGATGCTCAAGGACCTCAGTGACAACTACAAAGAAATTTATGGGAGCTACAAGAAACTTTGTGGGAACTACATCATCATGTAAAAGGACATAGAAACTATGAATAAAAGCCAGAAGGAAATGAATAATACAATGCCTAAAATGAAGATATAATAGAAGGAATTAAAAGCAGGCTAGATGAAGCAGAAGATTAAATAGGCAAGTTGGAAGACATGGTAGAAAACAAACACCCAGTCAGAACAACAAAATGAAAAAAAAATGCCCTCAAAAAGAACAAAGACAATTTAAGGGAGCTGTAGGACAACATAAGACATAATAATATTTACACAATGGGAATACAGGAAGTAGAAGAAAAGGAGCAAGGGATAGAAAAATCTGTTCAAAAACTAATGTCATCCCCCCACCCAACAAGAATCTTACCTCTTTTCCACCCTTTCTAAAAAGTGGCTACTTGGGTGAAATATCACAGTTCACACAATACATATCCAAAGGATTTCCTCTCTCTTCTGTATGGGTAGGTACTTTAAATACCATAGAATACATTCTCACTGTATTAAACCATTTTGCCTTCCTTCTCCAATTAAACACAAACAATGGGAAGACAAAGAAACAATCCCCAAATGAAAGGAAAGGAGGAAGCCTCAGAAAGAATACTAAATGAAATAGATGCAAGTCAACTATCAGATATTGAGTTCAAAGCAATGGTTATTAGGAAGCTCAATGAGCTCACAAAGAATTACCAAAAACTACAGGGAGACTACAATGAACTCACTGCACACTATATCAACATGAAAAAGAAAATAGAGGAGTCTGGCCAAGATGGAGGCATAGGTAGACAAACTGTGCCTCCTCACACAACCAAAAGAAGGACAAGAACAGTTTAAAAACAAAAAACAACCAGAACTTACAGAAAATCGAACTGTATGGAAGTTCGACAACCAAGGAGTTAAAGAAGAAACACCCATCCAGACTGGTAGGAGGGGCGGAAACAGGCAGCTGGGCAGAGAGGACCCATGGTAAGGCAGCAGCTGGCTGGCAAGGCAGCAGCTGGTGGCCCCAGCGAAGCAGTGGCTCATGGAGCAGGTAGTTCCACATCTGCATGCAGATAAACTTGGAGGAACAGCTGGGGAGCAAAACAGACCTCGAAACCCATGGTCCCAGTGCAGGGAAATAGAGCCTCAAACCACCAATTGAAAGCACCTGTGGGGGTTGAGGCAGAAGTGGCAGAAACTCCCAGCCTCACAGGACAGTTTATTTGAGAGACCCACAGGGTGTTAGAATGAACACAAGCCCACCCACCAGGGTAATCAGCACCAGAAGGGCCCACTTTGCTTGTGGGTAGCAGGGGAAGTGACTGAAATCCTGCAGAGAGCAGAGCAAGAACCATTGTTCCCTCTTGACCCCTCTCCCACATACAGCTTCACAAAGCAGTGACGCAGGTTGCCCTGCCCTGGTGAACACCTAAGGCTCCACCCCTTATATTTAGTAGGCATGTAGAGACAAAAAAAAATGACCCAAATGAAAGAACAGATCAAAGGTCCAGAAAAAATACAACTAAGCAACAAAGAGATAGCCAACCTATCACATGCACAGTTGAAAACACTGGTAATCAGGATGCTCAAAGGATTGGTTGAATTTGGTCACAAATTAGATGAAAAAATAAAGGCAATCCTAAATAAAATAAAGGAAAATGTACAGGGAACCAACAGTAATGGGAAGAAAACTGGGACTCAAATCAACGGTGTAGACCAGAAGTAAGAAATAAACATCCAACCAGAAAAGAATGAAGAAACAAGAATCCCCAAAAATTAGGAGAGGCTTAGGAACCTCCAGGACAACTTTAAATGTTCCAACGTCTGAATTATAGGGGTACCAGAAGGAGAAGAGGAAAAGCAACAAGTGGGAAAGTTATTTGAACAAATAATAAAGAAGAACTTCCCCAACCTGGCAAAGGAAATAGATTCTCAGGAAGTTCAGGAAGCTCAGAGAGTCCCAAAGAAGATGGACCCAAGGAGGAACACATCAAGGCACATCATAATTACATTACCCAAGATTAAAAATAGAGAGAGAATCTTAGAAGTAGCAAGAGAAGAAAAGACAGTTACCTACAAATGAGTTCCCATAAGACTGTCAGCTGATTTCTCAAAAAAGACCTTACAGGTAAGAAGCGGCTAGAAAGAAGTATTCCAAGTCATGAAAGACAAGGACTTACATCCACGATTGCTCTATCCAGCAAAGCTTTCATTTAGAATGGAAGGGCAGATAAAGTGCTTCTCAGGTAAGGTCAAGTTCAAGGAGTTCATCATCACCAAACCCTTATTTTATGAAATGTTAAAGGGATTTATCTAAGAAAAAGAACATAAAAATTATCAACAGTAAAATGACAGCAAACTCACAATTATTAACAATCACACCTAAAACAAAAACAAGAGCAAACTAAGCAAACAACTAGAACAGGAATAGGACCACAGAAATGGAGATTATATGGAGGGTTATCAATAGGGGACTGGGAGGGAGAGAGATGGGGAAAAGATACAGAGAATAAGTAGTATGAATGGTATGTAGAAAATAGACAGGGGAGGTTAAGAATAGTGTAGGAAATATAGAAGCCAAAGAATTTATATGTATGACCCATGGACATGAACTAAAGGTGGGGAATGTGTGTGGGAGGGGGTGTGCAGGGCAGAAGGGAATAAAGGGGGGAAATGGGACAATTGTAATAGTATAATCAATAAAATGTATTTTAAAAAGGAAAAAGAAGAGGAAGAAGCTCTCAGGAAAGACACATGTACAGATACTCAGGGAAGGACATTTAAAAACCCAGGAAGAAGACAATCATTTGCAAGCCAAAGCAAGGGGTCTCAGAAGGTATCAGCCCTGCCAACAACTTAACCTTGGACTTTTATCCTCCATAACTGGGAAGAAATAAATTTCTGTCATTGAAGCCACCCTATCTGTGCTACTTTATTAGGATAACCCCAGAAAACCAACACTGATATTAATTTATTCAGTAACACTTGTTAAGAAATAAAGTTTCTCCACTAAAAAAAAGAAATCAAAATAGAAACTATCAACAAGGACCAAGAGGAAATGAAGAATACAATTTCTGAACTGAAGAACACAGTAGAAGGAATCAAAAGCAGGCTAGATGAAGCAGAGGATAAGATCAGTGAACTGGATGACAAGGTAGAAAGAAACACCCAGAAAGAGCAAGAAAAGGAAAAGAGACTCAGAAAGAACAAAGAGGGATTAAGAGAAGTGCAGGACAACATGAAATGTAATAATATCCATATAATAGGGATACCAAAAGGAGAGAAGAAGAGCAAGGGATAGAAAACCTGTTTTAAAAAGTAATGATGGAAAACTTCCCTAATTTAATGAGAGAAAAATTCACACAACACCAGGAAACATAGAGTCCCAATCAAGAGGAACCCAAAGAGACCCACTTCAAGACACATCATAATTAAAATGGCAAAATTCCAAGACAAACAGAGAATCCTAAAGGCAGCAAGGGAAAAACAGGAAGTAACATACAAGGGAGCCCCAACAAGACTAGCAGCTGACTTCTCAATGGAAATGCTCTAAGCCAGAAGGGAATGGCAAGATTTATTCCAAGTACCAGATTTATTCCAAGAACCAGAGGCCTGGAACCAAGACTACTTTACACAGCAAGGCTCTCAATTGAAATAGAAGGCCAAATAAGAAGCTTCCCAGACAAAAGAAGCCTCAAAGAATGTACCTCCTACAAATCAGCTGCACAAGAGATGCTAAAGTGTCTGCTCTAAGAACAAGAAGAAAAACAGTAACAGAGAGAGGAACACAGGAACAAAAAAAATGCCAATGAATAAGTACCTATAATATCATTAAACATAATGGATTAAGTGCCCCAATCAAAAGAAATAGAATAGCATAATGGATAAGAAAACATGACCCACACATATGCTGCCCACAAGAGACCCACCTCAGAACAAAAGACCTACACAGACTAAAAGTGAAGGGCTAGAAACAAATATCCCAAGCAAATGGACAGGAAAGAAAAGCCAGGGTAGCAATACTCATACCAAAATAGACTCCAAAAAAAAGAGCCATTAAAAGAGACCCAGAAGATCACTTCATAATACTCAAGGGAAGAATCCACCAAAAAGACGTAAACATTGTAGATATATATGTGCCCAACATAGGAGCACCCAAATACATAAAGAAAATCTTGGAGGACTTCAAGAAAGATATTGATAGCAACACAATAATAGTAGGGGATTTTAACAGCCTATTGTCAAAAATGGACAGATCTTCCAAACAAAATATCGAAAAGGATAGTGTGGCATTGAACAATGCCTTAAACAAAATGGACTTAACTGATATATATATAGAGCTTTTCATCCCAAAGAAGCAAAACATGCATTCTTTTCAAATGCACATGGAAAATTTTCAAAGATAGACCACATGATAGGACACAAATCAAGTTTCAAAAAAAATTTAAGAAAATTAAAATAATATCAAGCATTTTCTCTGACCACAACAGACTGACATTAGAAACCAACCTCAATGAAAAAAAAAAAAAAACCCAAAACATTCAAGCTCATGGAGATTGAATAGCATGCTATTAAACAATGAATGGGTCAAGAATGAGATAAGGAAGAAATCCAAAAGTTTCTGGAAACAAATGAAAATGAACTCACAACAGTCCAAAACTTATGGGACACAGTGAAGGCAGTCCTGAGAGGAAAGTTCATAGCAATACAGGCCTATCTTAAAAAGATAAAAACATTCCAAATAAACAACCTAACCTTATGCCTATAAGAACTTGAGGGACAACAACAAAGACAGCCCAGAGCAAGTAGAAGGCAGGAAATAACCAAAATCAGAGCAGAATTAAATGACATAAAAGCAAAATTCTAAGGATCAATAAATCCAGGAGTTGGTTCCTTGAAAAGATAAAATCAACATCTTTTAAGCAGACTCATCAAGAAAAAAAGAGAGACAACTCAAATAAGCACAATCAGAAATTAAAGAGGACAGATTACAACTGATACTTCAGAAATACAAAAGATTGTAAGAAATTACTGCGAAGAACTATATGCCAAGAAATTTGAAAACCTAGGTGAAATGGACAAATTTCTAGAAAAATATAGTCTTCCAAAACTGAATGAATAAGAAGCAGAAAATGTGAACAGACCAATAACAGCTGATGAAATTGAAGCAGTAATCCAAAAGCTTCCAACACACAAAAGCCCTGGACCAGATGGTTTCACAGGAAAATTTTACAAAGCATTTAAGGGAGAGCAAACCCCTATCCTTCACAGATTATTCCAAAAAATTCAAGAAAATGGAAGACTCCCAAACTCTTTTTATGATGCCAGCATCATCCTAATCCCAAAACCAGACAAAGACATAACAAAGAAAGAAAACTTCAGGCCAATATCTCTGATGAACACAGACACTAAAATCCTCAACAAAATATTGGCAAACTGCATCCAGCAATGTATTAAAAAGATCATACACCATGACCAAGTGGGATTAATCCCAGGGATGCAAGGATGGTACAATATTTGCAAATCAATAAACATAATACATTGCATAAACAAAAGCAAAGACAAAAATCACATGATCATATCCATAGATGCAGGAAAAGCATTTGATAATGTACAGTACCTATTTATGATAAAAACACTCACCAAAGTGGGAATGGAGAAAACATTCCTCAACATAATAAAGGCCATATATAAGAGACCTACAGCCAACATCATACTCAATGGGAAAAAACTTAAAGCCTTCCCACTAAGATCAGGAACAAGACAAGGATGCCCACTTCCACCACTCCTATTCAACATAGTATTGGAAGTCCTAGCCACAGCAATCAGACAAGAAAAATAAATAAAAGGCATCCAAACAGCAAAGGAGGAAGCAAAACTGTCATTGTCTGCAGATAACATGATCGTGTACATAGAAAATCCTACAGACTCCACCAAAAAATTACTCAACCTAATATGTGAACTTGGCAAAACAGCAAGATACAAAGTTCATATTCAGAATCAAAAGCTTTTGTGTACACCAACAATGAAATATCAGAAACAAAAATCAAGAAAAAAATCTTATTTGATATAGCAACAAGAAAAATAAAATATCTAGGAATAACCTAACTAAGAAGGTAGAAGACCTATACTCAGAAAACGACACAACATTGAACAAAGAAATTAAGGAAGACACAAACAAATAGAAGCATGTACCATGCTCATGGATTGGAAGAATTAACATAACCAAAATGTCCATACTACCCAAAGAAATTTATAGATTCAATGCAATCCTTATTAAAGTACCAATGACATATTTAAAAGATATAGAACAAACACTTCAGAAATTTATATGGAACCATAAATGACCCCAAATAGCCACAGCAAATTTGAGAAAGAAGAACAAAGTAGGAGGGACCACAGTACCTGACATCAAACAATATTACAAGGCCAAGGTAATCAAAACAGTCCGGTACTGGTATAAGAACAGACACATAGACCAATGGAACAGAATAGAGAGCCCAGAAATAAACCTAAGTCTCTATGGTCAATTACTATTTGACAAGGGGGAAGAAGCATAAAACAGGGTGAATAGACTCTTCAACAAATGGTGTTGGGAGAACTGGACAGCTGCTTGCAAAGAAATGAAACTCGATCATCAACTTATACCATACACACAAATAAATTCAAGGTAGATAAAAGGCTTAAACCTATGTTGTAACACCATAAAAGTCCTAGAGGAAAACATCAGCAAGAAAATCTCACACATTCCACACAGCAACATCTTCAATGATATCTCCCCTAAAGCAAGGGACACAAAGGAAAGAATAAATAAATGGGACCTCATCAAATTAAAAAGCTTCTGCATGGCTAAAGAAAACAGCATTAAATTGAAAAGAGAACCAACTATATGGGAAAACATATTTGCCAATAATACCTCGAACAAGGGTTTGATCTCCAAAATATGTAGAGAACTCACACAACTCCATTCCAGGAAGACAAAAACCCAATTAAAAAAATGGGCAAAAGACTTGAACAGACACTTCTCCAAGGAAGACATACAGAGGGCCCAGAGACATGTGAAAAGATGCTCAGCATCACTAGCCATCAGAGAGATGCAAATTAAAACTACAATGAGATATCATTTCATACCAGTCAGAATAGCCATCATAAACAAATCAACAAACAAGTGTTGGAGAGGACGTGGAGAAAAAGGAACCCTACTGCACTGTTGGTGGGAATTCAGACTGGTGCAGCCACTATGGAAAACAGTATGGAATTTCCTCAGGAAACTAAAAATGGAACTGACTTTTGAGCCAGCAATTCCACTGCTAGGATTATATCCTAAGAACCCTGAAACATCAATCCAAAAGAATCTATGCACACTGATGTTCATAGCAGCACAGTTTACAATAGCCAAATGCTGGAAGCAACCTAAGTGCCCACCAGTAAATGAGTGGATCAAAAAACTATGGTACATTTACACAATGGAATTATATGCAGCAGAAAGAAAGAAGGAGCTCCTACCCTTTGCAACAGCATGGATGGAGCTGGAAAGCATTATGCTAAGCGAAATAAGCCAGGCAGTGAAAGACAAATACCATCTGATCTCACCTTTGAAAGGAACCTAATCAACAAAACAAAAAAACAAGCAAAATATAACTAAAGACACTGAAATGGGGGACAGACTGACAGTGACCAGAGGGGAGAGAAGAGGGAATTTCAGGGGAGAATGGGAAGGGTTTACAGGAACAAATTTAAAGGACACATGGACAAAAGCTAGGGGGAGAGTGGTAATGGGAGGGAAGTGGGGGTGGTTGGGTGGGTGGGCTGGAATGGGAGTAAAAGGGAGAAAACTGTACTTGAACAATGATTAAAATAAAATTAAAAAAAAGAAATAGCTTCTAGTTTCAAGTTTGTGTTACAATTGTAAGAACAGAGCATAACTCATTGAATTCCTTAAGTAGAAAGAAACTCTAATGTACAAATGCTGCAATGAATTGTTTCATGTAAAAAGTACAGGGGAGTGAAGACATTTGTGTACTGAATAGTACACACTGGCAGAAGACGGTTTTGTCAATATGAAAGAGAATCTGAATGTAAACACGCATTTTCTGTAAAATGTGCATTTCTCTCAGAATGAACACTAATAAACTCTTTGAACCGTAGAACTTCACACTGAAATGTGAATCCCTTGAAGAAAACAGGTTGAATTAAACATGTTGCACAGAGTTAAAAAAAAAACAACTATGGTACATTTACACAATGGAATACTATGCAGCAAAGAGAAAAAAAAGGAGCTCCTACCTTTTGCAACAGCATGAATGGAACTGGAGAAAATTATGCTAAGTTAAATAAGCCAGGCAGTGAGGGACAAATACCATATGATCTCCCCTTTAACTGGAACCTAATCAACAAAAGAAAAAAGGAAGCAAAATATAACCAGAGACATAGAAATTAAGAACAATTTGACAGTAACCAGAGGGGAGGTGGGAGGCGAAAACAAGGGGAAGGATTTTCAGGAACTACTATGAGGGACACATGCACAAAACCTGTGGGGAGGAGGGAAGCAAGATGGGGAGGTAGGTTTGGCTGGGGTTGGGGGAGTGGTTGAGGGAGGAAAAGTAACACCAGAAACTTCCTTAACTTGGTGAGGAAAAAAGTCACACAAGTCCTGGAACACGAAGAGTCCCAAGCACGATGAGCCTAAAGAGGCTCACTCTAAGATGCATTACAATCAAAATGGCAAAATTTAAAGACAATGAGAGACTCTTACAGGTAGCAAGGGAGAAACAACTAGTAGCATATAAGGGAGCTCCAATAAGGCTATTAGCTGATTTCTCAACAGAAACAGTACAAGCCAGGAGGGACTGACATGAAGTACTCCAGGTAATGAAAAACAAGTAACTGCAACCAAGACTACTCTATCCAGCACGGCCTTCATTTAAAATGGGAGGTGAAATAAAGAGCTTCCCAGACACACACCAAAAAAAGGCTAAAAGATACATCTCCACCAAACCAGCATTACAAGAGATGCTAAAGGGTCAGCTTTAAGAAGAAGAAGGTGGCGGAACACAGGTACAATGGAAAAAATGGCAGTGAATAAATACCTAACAGTAATAACCTTAAATACAAATCGATTAAATGCTGCAATCAAAAGACATAAGGTAGGTGAATGGATAAAAAAAACATGACCCACATATATGCTGCATAAAAAAGACCCACCTCGAAACAAAAGGTATCTACAGACTGAAAGTGAAGTGATGGGAAATATATTCCATGCAAATGGACATGGAAAAAAAGTTGGGTAGCAATACTTATGTCAGACAAAATAGACTTCAAAACAAAAGCAGTAACAAGAGGTAAAGAAGGTCACTACATAATACTTAAAGCAGTCCAACAAGAGTATATATCTGTTGTAAACATAGATTCACCCAAACAGGAGCATCTAAATATATCAAGAGAAACAGCAATACAGTCATTGTAGGGGATTTTAACACCCCACTGTCAACAATGGGTAGATCTTCTAAACAAAAAAATCAACAAATATATTGTGGCATTGAACAACACTCTAAATCTAATTGAGTTACTTGATATTTACAGAACATTTCACCCCAAAGAAAGAAAATATATGTTCTTCTCAAATGCACATGGATCATTTTCAAAGACATACCATGTGGTAGGACACAACACAAGCCTTAACAAATTCAAGAAAATTGAAATCATATCAAGCATCTTCTCTGATCACAATGGCTTGAAACTAGAAATGAAGCTCAAGAAAATAATTCAAACATTCTAATACATGGAGGCTGAAAATATGTTATTTAATAATGAGTGGGTTAACAATGAAATCAAGGAAGAAATCAAAAAGTACCTAGAAACAAATGAAAATGAACACACAAACCCAAAAACCATGGGAAACAGTGAAGACAGTCCTGAAAGGAAAGTTCATAGCAATACAGGCCTACCTAAAGAAGACAGAAAAATCTCAAATAAACAACCTTACCCTACTTCTACAAGAACTAGAGGAAAACAACAAACAAAGCCCAGAGTGAGTAGAAGGAAGGAAATAATCAAGATCAGAGGAGAATTAAATAACATAGAGACTAAAAAAATAATTCAGAGAATAAATGAATCCAGGAGTTGGTTCTTCAAAAAGATAAACAAAATTGAAAAACCTTTAACCAGGTTCATTGAGAGAGAGAGAGAGAGAGAGAGAGAGAGAGAGAGAGAGAAGACCCTAATGAATAAAATCAGAAATGCAAGAGGAAAAGTAATAACCAATACCACAGAAATACAAAAGATTGTAAGAAGTTACTATGAACAAGTATATGCCAAGAAATTGGACAACCTGGGCAAAAAGTATACATTTCTAGAAACATACAACCTTCTAAAGTGAATCAGGAAGAAGTGGAAAACCTAAATAGACCAATAACAACAAGTGAAATTGAAGCAGTAATCAAAAAATTACTGGCACATAAAAGCCCTGGACTAGATGACTTCACAGGCAAATTTTACCAAACATTCAAAGAAGAGCTAACATCTATCCTTTCAAACTATTCCAAAATATTCAAGAAGAGGGAAGACTCCCAAATCTTTGTTATGAGGCCAGTATTATCCTAATTCCAACCAGGAAAAGGCACAACAAAAAAAAGAAAATTATAGACCAATATCTCTGATGAACACAGATGCTAAAATCCTCAATAAAATATTAGCAAACCAGGTCCAGCAATATACTAAAAAGTTCAATACACCATGATCAAGTGGGATTTATTTCACAGATGCAAGGATGGTACAATATTCACAGATCAATGAAGAGAATACACCACATAAAACAAGATGAAGGACAAAAATCACATGATCATAACAATAGATGCTGAACAAGCATTTGATAAAATCCAACATCCCTTTATGACAAAAACGCTCAGCCAAGTGGAAATCAAGGGAGCACATTTCATCATAATGAAGGCTATATACAAAAAACCTACTGCCAACATAATTTTCAATGAGCTAAAACTAAAAGCATTTTCCTTAAGATCAGAGATGAGACTAGGGTGTTTGCTTTAACCACTCTTATTCAACACAGTACTGGAAGTTCTAGCCACAGCAATCAGACAAGAAGAATAAATAAAAGACATCCAAATTGGAAAGGAGGAAGTAAAACTCTCATTATTTGCATATGACATGATAAAGTACACAGAAACCCCTATAGGTTTCACCAAAAAACTACTCAACCTAATAAGTGAACGTGGCAAAACAGCAGAATACAAAGTCAACATTTAGAAATTGATGGCATTTTTTGTACACCAACAATGAACTATCAGAAAGAGAAACTAAGAAAAAAATCCCATTTACTATAACAACAAAAAAATAATAAAGTACCTAGTAATAAATCGAACCAGGGAGTTAAAGACTTGTACTGGGAAAACTATAGAACACTGAAGAAAGAAAGTGAGGAAGATAAAAATAAATAGAAGCATATCGTGTTCATGGATTGGAAGAATCAACATCATTAAAATGTCCATACTAGCCAAAGCAATCTATAGATTTAATTCTATTCTTATTTAAATACCAATGGCATAGTCTAAAGATCTAGTACAAATACTCCAAAACTTTATGAAACCAAAAAAGACCCTGAATAGCTTCAGCAATCTTGAGAAAGAAGAACAAAGTTGGAGGAATCACAGTACCTAATATCAAACTATAATACAAGGCCACTGTAATCAAAACAGTCTCATACTGACATTGAGACTGTAAGTCTCATAAGAACAGACACATTGACCTATGGAACAGAATAGAGAGCCATCCAGAAATAAACCCATATCTCTGTGGTCAATAATATTTGACAAAGAAGGCATGAGCATACAGTGGAGTGAAGATAGTCTCTTCAATAAATCGTGTTGGGAGAACTGGACTGGTACATACAAAAAAAAATAGAACTAGACCACCACCTTACACCATACATCAGAGTAAGCTCAAAATGGATAAAAGGCTTAAATATAAGTCATGATACCATAAAAATCCTAGCAGAAAACATAGGCAGTAAAATTTCAGCTATCTCACATAGCAATATATTTGCTGGTATATCTCCTAAGGCAAGGGAAGTAAAGGAAAAGTAAACAAATGGTACTATATCAAATTAAAAAGCTTCTGCATGGCTAAAGAAACCATCATCAAAATGAAAAGGGAACCAACTGTATGGGAGAACATATTTACCAAAGATACATCTGACAAGATTTTAATCTCCAAAATATATAAAGAACTCACATGACTCAACACCAGGGAGACAAACAATCCAGCTGAAAAATGGTCAAAGGACCTGAATAGAAACTTATCCAAGGAGGTCATACAGATGACCCATAGACATATGAAAATAAGCTCAGAATCACTAGCCATCAGAGAGATGAAAATTAAACCACAACGAGATATCACCTCACTCACACCTGTTAGAATGGCCATCATTAATAAATTTTTAAAAAGTGCTGTTGAGGATGTGGTAAAAAGGGAATCCCAGTACACTCTTGGGGGGGAGGGAGAATGCAGACTGGTGGAAAATGGCATAGAATTTCTGCAAAAAACTAAAAATGGAACTACGTTTTGAACCAGTGTTTCCACTGCTGGGAATATCCCTAAGAATACTAAAACACCAATTCAAAAGAATTTATGTACCCCTATGTTCATAGAAGCACTATTTACAATAACCAAGTGCTAGAAACAGCCTAAGATTCCATAAATGAATGGATAAAAAAAAAACTGTGATACATTTATACAATGGAATACTTTGCAGCAGAAAGAAAGAACTCCTACTTTTTTATAACAGTATGGATGGAACTGGAGACTATTATGCTAATTCACATAAGCCAGTTGGTAAAAGACAAATACTATATGGTCTTATTTATAAGAGGAATCTAATGAACAATATAAACTAATGAGCAAAATAGAACCAGAGGCATAACATTATGCAACAGATTGACAGTGGTAAGAGGGGAGGAGGGAGGCCAGAACTGTTCAAAAGAGGATGAAGGGATTAGTCAAAGAACATATATGAAGGACCCATGGGTATGGACAGTGACCCATGGGTATGGACAGTGGTGTGGGAATTGACTATGGAAGCTGAAGATTGGCTCTGTGGAGGGGAGCAAAGGGAAAACAATTGGGACAACTGGAACAGCATAAACAATAAAAAAATATTTAGTAAACCATGTTGTAAATAGATGTGCCATCATTCAGACTTTGTTGTTCAATTTATAGAGCACAAGCAGAGTAAATTTAGCATAATTCTTAAAGGCCCTAGGATTTTTGGAATAGTAAATTAGCATTGGCTTTGACTTAAAGTGACCAGCAGCATTATTCCCTAATAGAAGAATAAGCCTGTCTTTTGAAGCTTTAAAACAGGATATCAACTTCTCCTCTGAAGCTGTGAAAGTCATAAAGAGTTCTGCTTCCAATAGAAGGCTGTTTTGTTATCTTATTAGTCATCTTAGCTAGATCTTCTGGATAACTGGCTACAGCTTCTACACCAACACTTGCTGCTTCACCTTGCACTTGTATGTAATAGAAATGACTTCTTTCCTTAAACCTCACAACCAACCTTTTCTTGCTTCAGGCTTTTCTTCCGAAGCTTCCTTACCTCTCTTGGCCTTCATAGAATTGCAGTTAGGGCTTTGCTCTGAATTAAGCTTTGTCTTAAGGGAATGTGGTGGCTGCCTTGATCTTCTTTCCAAACCACTAAAACTTTCTGTCAACACTGTTAACCCTGAGGGGGTGGCAGCTGATCTGAGAGATACAAACAAACTGTTTTCTTAAATGTTGTTACATAAATCGGGTGCATAACTTCAAGGTCATGACTAGCTGTGCATTTGTGCATGACTAATGTTAAGCCATAACGTGTAAGCCATTAGTTTGGTTACATGTATTTTGTAAAGGTGTGTGATGTTCAATACACACAGTGTACACTGTAATTTTTTTGACCATGACCTGACCTCTGTGGATTAAGGCTGTTTTACTTTCTTATCATTCCTGTGTTCACTGAATAGCACGTTTTAATTTAAGAACTTTTTCCTGTATTCATAGCTTGACTAACTGGCACAACAGGCCTAGCTTTGGGCCTGTCTCAGCTTTCAACATGTCTTTCTCACTAAGCTTAATTATTTTTTATTTTTTATTTTTTATTTGAAGTGAGAGATATGAGATTCTTATTTTCTCTTGAACACCTAGAGGTCATTGTAGAGTTATTAATTGACCTAATTTCAGTATTTTGTATCTCAAGGAACAGGGAGGCCAGAGCGGAGGGAAAGAGATGCAGGAATGGCTGCTGGAGGAGCAGTCAGAACACACATGACATTTATTAAGTCTGTCATCTTAAAAGGTTGCATTCATGGTTCATCAAAACAATTTAAATGGTAACATCAAAGATTACCCACCACAAATCACAATAACAAATACAATGGTAGTGATGAAGTTTGAGACGTTGTGAGAATTAGCAAACTGTGATGCAAAGACATGAAGTGAGAACATGCTCACTTCATAATTGGAAATATGAACACACCAATAATTAGTAGATTGAATCAGTAATCAAAAACTTCCCCAAAAAATTTGAAGAACAAGCAGAGAAAGAAAATACTAAGAATCATTTTCCTTCACCATCGTCCTCTCTCTTTGTCACCATGCACATACACATTCACCTAACCTGGTGACAGTTTTGTCTTTAGACATGACTAATGTGAGGTGAAGGAATGATTCAGTGACTTGGGGGGGACTCCCACTGGCATTCTATAGATCCCTGAATTAAAAAGAAAAGAAAACTCTCCTAAAAAGGACCAAAGGGAGTCAGGAAAGGTGAGTTGTAAAATGGGAGAGATGTTTCCCAGAAGTATGTAAAAGGGTAAAAGGAAATTCTATGACTCTATTCCATTAGGAAGTCACCATAGAAAGATCGGGCTTTGTGAGAAGCATTGATCCATCATCTATAAGAAAAGGAGAATACAAAAAATTCTGGAAGGCATTTAACCTCCACATTATGACTGTGAAGGGTCCTTCAAGACTGGATGGCATCTGGAAACTTGGGGAATTAAAGCACAAATGATACTCTCATAGTTCCATCACTGTGATTTGAAACAAAATGATTAAGGGAAAATGTGGCAGTGGTCTTTAGGAGAAACACTGTTAACTTACCACAGGTAACTCTACCCTCACAGGAGGCAGTGTGTTTATCGCTGTAAGATGACCACAATATTTCCTGCAAAGTGTGGTGACTGCTCAGTAGAAAAGCTTCTAAGAAATAGTCCCAACACCCTTCTTGCTTTTATTACCCATGAAGTCCGCATCTGTCATTGCTGAGGCTTGAGACAGGACATCCACTCCAGCTACAATTCAAGAATCCATTGTAAATGGATTATAGGGATTGGCAAGAAATATGAAGTGGCATTAAGTGTGTTAGATAATGGCATGAGGCCAAGAAGAAAATGCAGAAAACAGTCTCATTCCTGCTTTATTGTTTCACAGGGCATGTCCATGGTTTGAGGGAAAAAATGCTCAAATTGGAAGTAAAGATGTTTCTCTTTTCCTGGATTCCACCCAATGACAGGATGGTAGCAATCATTCTGAGTACTCCCAAGCAATGAACCTTGTGACCTGATGCCTGCCATCTAAGCTCTTCACACACAGTGGGTGGTCATTTTGTCCTGGGAATTGTTTTACACATTTTTTAGGTGTAGAATAAAAGTCTGTTCACTCACAAAATGTCTCCAAATGTTATCAGAATCTCCAAATATTCCCAATACTTCAAGAATAATTAATATGAATTTTGAAAGTTCAATGTTTATTATAATCTGCAATACTCTACAGTTTTGTCTTTGGAAAAGTATTTATGGGAAAAGAAAAGGACAGCTATATTTTAAGGTCCTTTAGTTCAACATGTCAACTCCTCCCCATTTTTCTTTCAAAGTATTCATTGGTGTCCTCAAGGGTAGAAGTGGCCTGTGTGCCCTAATGCAGCAAGAACTGGCTGTTTCTATCTTGTCATGGCCTCTCAAGAAGTCTCCATTCAGCCTCCTTTGCCTTTCTTGGCCAAAAAAGTATACTCTGATTTTATTCCTATTCTCTCCCCTCTAGCTGCCATGGGTTGAGACTTTTCCTCTTATAGGTTTGCTAAGAGCAAATGCAACCATCTCAATCACCTGAACATTACATTTACTGTTTGTAACCAAGAATACACTTGTTATCAAAAGCAAACTGGTCACCCAAGGGTCCAGCCTGTGATGGTATTGGTGGGTGGACAGATATAGTCACACTGCCTTCTTGCAATAGCTGCACTGTTGTTAAGGGAGCTCAGAGAATCATGTTCCCATGGTGAAAGAGCATACTAATCTGTGCTCACTTCTCTCAAAAACCCTAACAGTTTTTTTTGATGGGGCCAGTTTTATGGTTTCTATAAAATTGGAAAGCTAGCACTCAAGATAACCTCTGGTCATTTATTCATTGGATGGTCCAAGCATGACACACAAGTTTTCCTCCTATTACTAACAAGCTAGCAGGGGCTGAGAATAAAAACAATTTTCAGTTAGCCCAGAAGTCCCCATAGAGGTCATTGCTCTTCCCATGTTTACCAGTGTCGTATCTACTGGGGGTAGATAGAATCAATTATACTAACATATTGTCCAGAGGCTGAGAGGGTCTGGAGCAGCACTGTCTAGTAGAAATGTAACTCACACCACATATTTAATTGTAAAATTTCTAGTAGCCACTCTTTTTTTAAGATTTTATTTATTTATTTTTAGAGAGGGAAGGGAAGGAGAAAGAGAGAGAGAGAAACATCAATGTGCGGTTGCTGGGGGTCATGGCCTGCAACCCAGGCATGTACCCTGACTGGGAATCGAACCTGTGACACTTTGGTTCACAGCCCATTCTCAATCCACTGAGCTATGCCAGCCCGGGCTCTAGTAGCCACTTTAAAAAGAAATAAATAGAAAGAGGTGAAAATAATTTTATTAGTATATCCTATTCAACCCAATTCAAAATATTACTATTTCAACATGTAAGGCAACAGATTAGTTTTCTATTTCAGCTATAACAAATTATCACAAATTTAGTGGATTAAAACAAGACATTTATTACCTAAAATCCAAAATGTGTCTCATTGGGCTAAATCAATGTATTGAAGATGCTGTTTCTTTCTAGAGGCCCTAGGGGAGAATTTGTATTTTTGTTTTTTCCAGCTTCTAGAGTTTGCCCACATTCCTTGGCTTGTGGTTTCTCTTCCATGTCTGAAGCCAGCAACACTTGGTCGAGTCTTAGTCACATTGCATCACTCTGATGCTGCCTCTTCTGCCTCCCTCTTCCACATTTAGTGACACTTGTGATTATATTAAGTTCACCCAGAGTAATCCAGGATATTTCTTTACTTACAGTCAGCTCATTAGCAACCTTAATTCCATCTTCAACTTTAATCTCTTTGCCACATAACAGAACACATTCACGGGTTCTTGTGGGTAGAACATGGACATCTTGGGGGTGGTATCATTCTGCCTACCACTATCAATATAAAATTTATTAATGATGCCCTGACTGGCGTAGCTCAGTGGATTGAGGATGGGCTGTAAACCAAAGTGTCGCAGGTTCGATTCCCAGTCAGGGCACATGCCTGGGTTGCAGGCCATGGCCCCCAGCAACCGCACACTGATGTTTCTCTCTCTCTCTCTCTCTTTCTCCCTCCCTTCCCTCTCTAAAAAATAAATAAATAAAATCTTAAAAAAATTTATTAGTGACACATTACTTCATAGTCTTGTTTTCATACTCTCTTCATAATCTTCAAAATTTGCTGTGTATTTTTCACTTAAAGCACATTTCAATTTTTGACTAGCCACATATCAAGTGTTTGATGGCCACATGCAGCTAATGACTACTGAAATGGACAGCAGAGGTCTAAAGAAATGGTCCTCTATGTGAGCTGCACAATAAACTCATCTAGGAAGCTTCTTTAAAAATTCTGATTCATAACCCATACCCTGTTCCAAAGAAACCAGAATCTAGACATCAGTATTTTTTAAAGCGTCTGAGATGATTCCAATGTGTAGTCAAGATCAAGAACCTCTGCTGTGGGCAAGAGTAAACCTCGTTCTTCCTATGCTGTCAAGACATTTCCCCAGTCCCTCTTTTTCTCAAGACCCAGAGCTAGTCCCCTGGTGTCAAAGACTTGGTGGTTGTGTCATCTTAGGCATTCAAACTGTCAGACATCAAATGAGTGTGTGTGTGTACATTCATACATGTGTGTATCTAGGCATATAATGTGTGTGCACTTAGCTTTTGGCATTGAAAATACAACACTCAATTTAACCTCTGAAGCTTTTTATTGACTCTCAGATCCAGTCACACATGTGTATTTGTTCACTTGATGTTTACTGAATACCTGCTGTGTATCAGAAAGTACACCAGTGTATTATAGCACCTCCTACCTATGGTTGATGGGAGAAGCTGTTATGGAAGAACCATAAGGTAAAAATTTTCATCCCACTATGCCTGTTAGCTCTTCTGGGTACACAGAATGCACACACACACATACACACAAATATATATGTGTGTACATACACACGTAATTTTCATAACATGGCATCAACACTGCTGAAGTTAGATCTGGGTAAGTCAATTCTATTCCTGAAAAAAAAAAGCCCTGGCTGAACTCATCCTCAAACAGAAACTATGAAACCTTAACAATGATTCTGTCATTAAGTCCAAATGATGAAATTGTCCTTAATCCTTGAAACACCAAGCTCCCCAGAAGTTTCCTGAAAACCTTCACCCTCAACTTGTTTGCCTCCTTTTCTGCTCCTCCTTTCTCTTCACTTCTGTATATTTCTGGGACTCCCCTCTTTCTTAGGAAGATGGTCCTACATGATCTTGGCCTGCCTGCCTTTGACTCCCCTTTTTGTTGAAGGAGGTTAGTCTTTTGTCCTATTTAGTCCTTTAACTGATTGCATGAGGCCCACCCAAATTATGTTAGTCAATCTGCTTTAATAACTACCAACTTAAATATTAATCTCATCTAAAAAACACCATCATAGAAGCATTCAGGATAATATTTGACCACATATCTTGGCACCATAGTCCAGCCCAGTTGACACATAAAGTTAACCATCACCAACCTCTTTGAGTACCTAGAAAGCAAAGATTATGACTTTTCCTTCACTGAATCCCCATCTTGCTGCCCACAAGGGCATGCCATGATCACCTACCCATGACAAGCCCTCAGCAAATAGGGGCTGAATTGGGTCCAACCAAAGCACACATATAGGCCCTGACACTGTACAGTGCTGTCAGAACCTAACAAGCAATCATTCTGTCACCCAGACAAGATTTGTCCTTTGGAAGAACTTCTCTGGCCTTTGATTTGTTCTCCTTTTTCCTCATTGAACTTGCCTGGGCATAGTAAAATATGGGGCAGGGGGGAGCCCTTTCAAATAAAAGTACTTACATATGTTTAAAATCTTTAGATGGCCTCAGGTCAAAATGGAGGCATAAGTAAACACAGCTAGCCTCCTGCACAGCCGCAGCAAAAAAATACAATTAGACCACAAAAAAGTGTCACCCAGAATCATCAGAAAGTCAAGCTATATGGAAGTCTGACAACAAAGGAATTAAAGAAACCACATTCATCCAGAAAGGTAGGAGGGGTGATGATGCAGAGATGCATGGAGAGGCACAGAGGAGATGTGGAGAGACATGGAGACATGGAACAGGTGGTCCCACACACATGTGGTAGATAAAAATCAGGAGGGATGCCTCAAGAGCAAGGGATCCCAGCCCCACACCAGACCACCCAACCCAGGATTCCAGCACCATGAAGATAAATCCCCGTAAATTTTGGCTGTAAAAACCAGTGGGGGTTGGGGCAGTGGAAGAATCTGCAGGATTCTCAGAAGTCTCCTCTTGAAGGGCCTACAGCAGACTTAGGACTTATACAGACTCACTCTCTTTAGGCCTTGACACCAGAGAAACAGCAGGACACTAGTGGCATATGGGGAGAAATTGAAGTGTCTGGCATCAGGGCAAGCACTGGGGGACAACTCCCTCCCAGACAAAATTCCAAGGCCAGGCAGAATCATTTTCCTCCTCTGAGCCCTCTCCAATGCAGATTCACAGAGTGATGACACAGGCTGCCCAACCCTGGCAATTACCTAAGGCTCTACTCCATCCAATTTACCAGTGTGCTTTTCTACAATAGGCCACCCTTCTAAGGGAGTCAAAGGAGTTCTACTTAATACACAGAAACAAACACAAGAAAGCTGCCAAAATGAGGAGACAAAGAAATATGGCCCAAATGAAAAAACAGAACAAAACTCCAGAAAAAGAACTAAACAAAATGGAGATAAGCAGTCTATCGGATTCAGAGTTCAAAACACTAGTTATTAGGATGCTCAAGAAACTCACTCAGTACTTCAACAGCATAAAAAAGATGCAGGCAGAAATAAAGTTTACACTAAGTGAAATAAAGAAAAATTTACAAGGAATCACCAGTGGAGGGGATGAAGCTGAGAATCAAATAAATGATTTGGAACATAATGAAGAAAAAACATTCAATCAGAAAAGCAAGAAGAAAAAACAATCCAAAAAAATGAGGATAGTATAAGCAGCCTCTGGAACATCATCAAATGTACCAACATCCAAATCATAGAGGTGCAGGGAGGAGAAGAGAAAAATCAAGAAATTGAAAACTTATTTTAAAAAATAATGAAAGAAAACTTTGCTAATTTGGTGAAGGAAATAGACATACAAGTCTAGGAAGCATAGAGTCCCAGACAAGATGGACCCAAAGAGGACCACACCAAGACACATCATAATCAAAATGCTAAAAGTTAAAGATAAAGAGAGAATATTAAAAGCAGCAAGAGGAAAGTAGATTGTTATCTACAAAGGTGTTCCCATAAGACTGACAACTGATTTCTCAAAAGAAACTCTGCAGGCAAGAAGGAACTGGCAAGAAGTATTCAAAGTGATGAAAAGCAAGGATCTAGATTACTCTATCCAGCAAAGCTATCATTTAGAATGAAAGTGCTTCCCAGACAAGGTAAAACTAAAGGAGTTCATTATCACCAATCTATTATTATATGAAATATTAAAGGTACTTATTTGAGAAAAAGAAGATCAAAACTATAAACATTAAAATGGCAATAAATTCACAACTCTCAACAACTGAATCTAAAAAACCAACTAAGCAAACAGGCAGAACAGGAACAGAATCATAGATATGGGGATCATTTGGAGGGTTATCAGTTGAGGGGGGGAGGGGGAGAATAGGGGAAAAGATGCAGGGATTAAGAAGGTCAAATTTGTAGATACAAAATAAACAGAGATATTAAGAACAGTACAAAAATGCAGTAGCCAAAGAATTTATGTGCATGACCCATGGACATGAACTACGGGGAGATTTTTGGAGGGAATTAGGGGTACCGGGTGGAGGGGGACAAAGGGGAGGAACTTGGGACAACTGTAATAGCATGATCAATAAAACATATCAAAAAATTAAAAAATGATAAAAAACTAAATCTCCTTGATACTAATAAGAATGTCAAAACCACAGCTTGAGAACATTGTAATGACCAAAATATCCTTGGCCAAGTAACCCAAGAACATTAAATAGAGAGCTACTAAAATGGGGTCTGGCCCTGGCTGAGTGGCTCAGTTGGTTGGAGCTTCATCCTGTATACCAACAAGTTGCAGGTTCAAACTCCAGTCACGGCACATGGCTAGGTTGTGGATTCTATCCTCAGTCAGGATGTATACAGGTGGCAACAGATCAATGTTTCTCCCTCTCTCTCTCTCCCTCCCTCCTTCCCTCCCTCCATTTTTCTCTCTCTAAAATCAGTAAGAATGACCTCACATGAGGATGAAATCTAAAGAATAAATAAATAAAAGATTAAATAAATAGATAAATAAAATAAGGTCTGATGTGCTAACATGGGAATTCCTACTGGGTTGTGTGCCCTCTCAGGTTCCTAGTACAACAGGCCAAGGCTCAGGAATTACACAAATGTACACACACAACTCACAAGACGTAGGTCTCATAACCAAGAATGGAATCAGAAAACAAGGATCTCAGAGCACCATACTCTGAGATCCTTGGTGTTCAGGGTAGAGCTGAGTAAGCACTTGGCCTGCCTGTAGCAAGCCCTGGGGGATTGTAGCCAGTGAGAGGCAGAAAAGCAAACACTGCCAGACTTCCCCATCCATGGAACGCCTTACTGGAAGAGATGGAGCTCTGAGAGATTCATTTCCTTTTTTCTCTTCCACTAAGACCCCATATGGTTTTATAATAGCATTTTAAGCTAGCTGTTAAAGTGGGTAATGTAGTTTGGGAAAAAGCAAATAGGCCCAATTATAAGAATCAATATAACGTGTGAATGAGGAACAAAAGCCTCTATTAAATATGAAACAGGGCTTCAGTTCCAACCAGAGCTAGGCCAACAAGGAAAGCAAAATCATCATGTGAGATGGATATGAGTGCAAGAGAGGAGAGTGTCTCTGAACCGAGTTTCTTTGTTCCTCCTGCTCAGTGGAAATGCCGAATCATGCCAAATTTCTACTGGACAAATTAGATAACCTGGGTAATCCCAGGACCAGTCAGCACCTGCACAGAGCACACAACAGGCCCTTAATAAATACTTGTTGAATTAATTCATGAACAAATGAATGAATAAATTAGTTGACAAATAGCTCTGCCCTCCCTTATCTATTTCACTTAAATCAGTACTTTCAAAGTGTGGTACCCTGATCAGGGGCATCTGCTTCACCTGGGAACTTGTCCAAAAGAAAAGCCTCCCTCCCCAAAACTAACAGACCTACAGTATCAGTTCTCTGGGCAGGGGGCCCAGCAATCTGTGTTTTACCAAACCCTGCAAGTGGTTCTTATGTGTGAACTACCTATTTGAGAACCTCTCCTCAGGTTTCAATGAGAAAACCTACCACTTAAGAACTATACATTCTTGGCACTACAGGGGTAAAAAGGTGACTGTGACTTGTCCCCTGCCCTTGGGGAGTCTTTTTCTTCAAACCAGAGGCACTTTGCAGTTCCATTAGAAAACTTTATTACTCTTCCCTCCTACTGTCCCTTTAAAGAGGGCTCAAATCCAGTTGTGGACTGGGGCATTCCTGACCCCACATGAAATCTCCTGCATGTCTCATGATTTCTTCTGTCATACTTAGAGAACAAAAAGATTTTGGCCTATTTTAGTTATAGAAATAGTCTTATTTCTGTAATACCTAGTTCAATGTCAAAATCACACACACAGTTCTCTCTTTTCAGCTCTGTCTTGCTTCAAAGACGAAGCAAGCAAGGAAGACGGTGGGAAGGTTTAGTCACCTTTTCCTTTACTTGCCAGCCAAGTTTTTCTATCATTTCTCCCCCAGTCACCAAGCTGCCTCTGCCCAAAGTAGGCATGGGGCGAGAAGAGAGGTAAGGAGTAAGAGTGGTCTTACTTGACTATGATGGAAGCTATCAGGCACCCCCATGGAAACCCTCCAAGTTCAACCTTCTGTGTGTGAGCACTGCCTAACAACTTGGGACTTTTCACCCAGCCTCTGTTATCCATTAGTGCCCTTCCTATGGAGTCACCCTCACTGTTGCAGGCAATTCTCTTGGGTAGAAATGCACAACTGCCCCCAGGCTCGCATCATGAATCATACTGAGTCCCCAGGCAAAGCTTTCACCTTTGGATCACCATCTTTGAGAGTAATGTTCATGTTCAAACTACCTCTCTTTCTTCATTCCCTAGGTGGGCAGGTGGAGTCCAGCACAGCCTTCCTCCTTCCGAGGTAGGGAAAGTCAGCAATCTCTGGGTCCTTCATACTCCAGAAGACAAAGGTCAGCTCTTTGCTCCTCTTTAATATTTTCAGTATAGAAGTCTTTTTATTTTTTCACATTTATTATGCCATGAATTCACAAGGAATGGGTTCCAACAGCTCAGGCTCCTTTCCATTGTCTCACAAAGTGTGCTTCTCTGGGTGGAGCAGGCTGACACTTCCTTCAATTGAACCCAGGTACATTTCACTTTGGCTTCCTTCCTTTTCTGGTCATTTTCCTTCACACATTTCAGAAGCTATCTCAACTCTTAGGGGGCTTAATATGAACAATTTGTACATTAATTCTCTTGGCAAGAATCTTGCCCTTAACTTGTTTTTTTATAACAATGCCCACCACATGCTGGGTGAAACTGTAGACTCTTCCAGTTTTGCCATGGTAACATTTGTAGGGTTTTCCTTTTTGAACAGTGCCCATTCCCTTGATATCTACAGTATCACCTTTCTTGCAGATTCACATTATGTAGCCAAAGGAACAACTCCATGTTTTCTAAAGTGCCTAGAGAACATATAATAGGTACCTCTCCCCTATCCCTTTGTGTTAGTCATTTTGGTAAATTACTGGAAGATGGCGGTTCTGGCGGAAAAGCTCATTGTTCCTCTTGAAGCCCCTCTCATGTAGCTTGAGGGAAGGGAAGTGCCACAACTTTCCAACAGTTGTCCCCAAAGGAACTACTTGCTATTATAATTTCTAACCTTTTCCCTAAATTCTTAATTTTCACTTATATAGCCTGAAAGGTGAGTGATGAGTAAACAGACACAAAACTTGTTTTCAGAAATCTGCTTGGACAAATCCACATGGATTTTTTTCATGCCTCACTTTGAAATATGTGCTTGGTTGGCATCATGGCCTGTGGGATCTGAGAAATTGAGACTGTTCTATTTTGATATCCTTTTATACTACACATTTAAATAACTAATATTTATATGGTGCTTTTCAGTTAATAAAGTGCACCCTGATACAATAATATATGCAATGGCTTTGTTGAAAACCAATAAGATATATAAGAAACAAAGAGATAGGTTTAGAGTTTAGAATTTTAAAAGAGAGAAAGATCACTTTCACTTGGGGTGATCAGGTGGCCATTAACAGCGACTCATAACAATGTAAGATTTGTTTAAATTCAAAACTCACTTCCCAAACCTTTAACAAATAAGCCTTCAAGACAGCTCACTCAGACTGGTCACTGCTGTTGTACAACTTCCCAGCCCCACCCCTTGCCTCTCCCAACTTCACTGATAACCCTGTTTCCACCTTTTCACTTCTCTTTAATGCTTTTCAAAACTAAGAATTTACCCAAGGCCTTATTTGAGGCCCTCTTAAAATAGACACCAACTGCCTAAACCATCCATTTGGGCAATCTATACTGATAGTTAAGCTGTAGTCTCTTTTGACTATTTTTTAAAATGATTTAGGCTATTACAGTTGTCCCAGTTTTTCCCCCTTTTGTTCCCCTCCCCAATCCCCCTTCCCGAAATCAATCCCCACACTGTTGTTCATGTCCATGGATCATGCATGTATGTTCTTTGACTAATCCCTTCACTTTCTTTCAACCAATCTTAAACTCACCCCTCCCCTCTTACAGCGGTCAGTCTGTTCCTTGTTTCCATGCCCTTGATTCTATTTTGGTCATTAGTTTATCTTGTTCATTAGATCCCAGTTATAAGTGAGTTCATATGGTATTTGTCTTTCATTGTCTGGCTTATTTGACTTAACATATATTCTCCAGGTCCATCCATGCTGTTGCAAAAAGTAAGAATTCCTTCCTTTTCACCACTGCATAGTATTCCATTGTGTAACTGTACTACAGCATTTTTATCCACTCATCAGGTGGACACTTGGGCTGTTTCCAAATCTTGGCTACTTGTTCATAATGCTGTTATGAACATAGGAGTGCATATATTCTTTTGAATTGGTGTTTCAGGATTCTTTGATTATATGCCCAGGAGTGAAAGGAGTGGAATCGCTGGGTCTATTTTTAATTTTTTGAGGAAACTCTGTATTGTTTTCCAGGGTGGTTGTACAAGGGTCCCCCTTTCTACACATGCTCACCAGCACTCGTTGCTTATTGATTTATTAATGATGGCCATTCTAGCAAATGTAAGGCAGTATCTCACTGTGGTTTCAGGGCCTTTGACCATTTTTTAATTGGATTGTTTGTCTTCCTGGTATTGAGTCATGTGAGTTCTTTATATATATATTTGCCTATGTTTTAATAGTGAAACAGTCTGAGTTTTTACCACCAAGAGTGCAGGAATTTGTCAGCAATGGAGTCATAGTGTGGTTCTCACCTGGGAGTTGACCGAGCCCAGCCTGAAGGCACTCTGCCACTCTAGCCTTCCTGACCTAGCCAAACCTCAGACCTAGTCAGATCCTACTCCTATGGAACAGACAATCCCTGAAGATTCAAATCTGTTCCCAAGACCTCTCCTCCTTCTTGAGCCTTTCCAGAGAGCATAGCTAATTGCCTCATATTAAGTTCAAATGAAATTTCTGACTCAACCAGATTCAGGAGAACTAGTTTCTTCTTGACCTGGTTCTATGGACCCTGGAGTTCATCTGCACATCTACATATGAGGTGTCTTCCACATAAACCCATCACTAATGTGCCATGGTTGTGGTTTATTGTCAAGCAGACATTAGTAGAAACTAATGAAGAAGTTCTATACTTAACCAGAGGTTTCAAATATTGATAAAGCTTGCTGTTTACTGCCCAGGCCCTAGCCAGAAAACATTAAGTATTCACAAAAATACATAAAGCTAATTGATAAAGAGCACTCTAGAGCTGAGCTCTGCATAAGGGGCCAGTAATGGAGCAGGTGAATAATTTTACTGCACAAATAACATTGCCTGCAATTATACAGGTGAATCCCAGAGATATTATGGTTTTGTTCCTGACCACTGCAATAAAGTGAGTATCATGATAAAGCAAGTCACACAAATTTTTTGGATGTAATATTTTGAATGTAATTTCTTGTATATAACAGTTATGTTTACACTACACCATAGTTTATTAAGTATGTAATAGCATTATGTAAAAATGACACACTTTAGGTAAAAATATTTTATTGCTAAAAAATGCTAACCATCATCTGAGCTTTCAGCAAGTCATTCTCTTTTTTGCTGATGGAATGTCTTCCCTGCAATTTGTTTTGAAAAATGCAATCACTATGAAGCACAATAAACAAAGCACAATAAACCAAAGTAAACTTGTCCCTGGTCAGTTAGCTCAGTTGATTAGAGCATCATTCCATACACCAAATGGTTGTGGGTTCAATTCTTGGTCAGGGTACATGCCTAGATTGCAGATTTGATCCCCAATCAGAGTGTATACAGAAGACAATGTATCCATGTTTCTCTCTCACATAGATAATTCATTCTCTCTCTCTCCCTCTCTCCCCTTCCCACCCCCCTCCTCACTCTCTAAAATCAATAAAAACATATCCTTGGGTGAGTATTAAATAAATAATAATAAAATAATTGGGTATGCTTGTATAGTTTATGTTCCCTATAATGCTTATAAATGGGTTGCCCACATGTCCTATCTTCCTCCTTCACCACCCATTCATTACTCCCCTATAAGTGTTTTGAATGCCTGGGATGTTTAACACTGACCTCTTAATTCCAAAAGTTTTAATACTTTCCTGGGATTTATGACCCTGAACCACACTTGCTCACCTCACTCCATGCTCAGAAGCTTTCTCCTCTCTTGCTGACTCTTCTCAAGCTTGTCTGATGCCCTTTCTTTCACTCCCACTGCCACCTAAAGACCATTTTCTCCAAATTCAGTTCTCAGCCATCTTCTCTTCCCATCATATCCTACCAGGTGTGTCCAACCCATTGGTGTCTCTGAGCCACACTGGAAAAAGTGTTGTTTTAGGCCACACAGTAAATACACAAACACTAATGAAAACTGATGACCAAAAAAAGGTTATAAGTAAATTTACAAATTTTGTTGGGATGCAATCATAGCCATCCATAGCCACAGATGGCCCATGGACCACAGGTTGGACACCCCTGCAGGGGACATCCCTTTCCAGGGCTATATCACCAACCCCATGTTCTCCCCTGAGGCTGAGTCCAAACTTTCTAAAGCCCTGATAGGTACTTATGTTTGAATGCTCTTTTGGCTGCCTGGCATATGCCCCCCGTTCCTACATTGGGAAACTTCCAAGACCTAATGAAATATAGTGGGACACAAAGGCTGCATCCCACTGTAAAGCTGAGAAAGCTACTCACTCTTCCAGCTGCATTTGCAGCTAGGTGTGTCCATCTGGCCTATCTTAATTGAATGCACTTGCCTCTTGAATCAGGAGCTCATTGTGTAGGAAAGCAGAGGCTGAGAAGCCTGGGAACACTGATGCCTGAAGCATTGTCCAAGAGGCTGAGGGAAGCAAAATCCAGTGTCAGCCGCTCTCAGTGGCCTTGGCTCAGAGGCAGTTCCAGGGCTAACCTCTTAGTTAGGGGCACTATTCAGGGTGAGAACCTCTCAGCCTGGTTCTATAGATCTCCTAAAGTCTGCAGATTACCCAAGTTCCCTCTACAAAGTTCTTTTGCCACTTAAATTAGAATTGGTTTTGGTTTCTTTCAACTAAGAATCCTAACTGATACAGTTTCTTATCCATCATCTTGAATTCAACTTGTCTAAAATCGAATTCTATTTTTCCCCTAAAGCCTGTTATTTATTGTAACTTTCTTTTTCTTTCCAATGACATCTCCCAGTCACCCAGACTGTAACTTCAGACTTATCTTTTACTTTCCACACTGTCTTTTCCAAACTTCCATTCAATTATCAAGTGATGTTGATTTTTCTGTGATAATGCCTTTCTCATACATCTTTTCTTGTTTTTTTGTATGGTCACACCCTTTGCTTCTAATTTAATTTAACTTTATCTGGTGTTATACTAATTCAGCAAACAGTAGTCAAACTGATCTCTCTACTTTCAAGTTTTCCACCTTTCATTTCCAGCTCCTGTCACTGAAAATGCCCATAATACTGCTTTGGTTGGATCAGCTCTGCTCAAAAACTTATGTAGGACTCCCTAATTGCAGAGTAAGTTCCAAAGAGTTCAGTGTAACCCAGAGGTTAACTGACCCCCAACACTTGAGTTCTTCCTTTCACACATGCTGTCTCTGTTTTTGCACCATATAAGAGCATATTAAGAACTTATTCTTTGGATATACACCCAAAAGAGGAATTGCTAGATCACATGGTAACTCTATTATTAATTTTTTGAGGAATCTCCATAATGTTTCCTATAGTGGCTGCATCAGTTTACCATCCCACCAACAGTGAACAAGGATTTCCTTTTCTGCACACCAACTCCAACACGTATTTCTTATCTTCTGCTAATAGCTATTCTAACAGGTATGATGTGATATCTCATTGTGGTTTTTATTTGCATTTCCTTAACAATTAGTGATGTTGAACACCTTTTCATGAATATATATATATAATGCACACACTCACAAGGTCTGTTCATGAATACACACACACACAAGGTCTATCTGGGAAAAGTCCAACCATTGTTAATATACTAAGAACAGTTTGTTTGACATCAGTGTAATCTGGCAGCCAAGGGGAATGGACTGTAAGATCATGCCTGAAAATGATGACTTCACTGTACTAGTCAGTGGGGGTGGTAGACATCATTGAGTGAGCATGTGTACTGTGTGGCCATTGTATTCAAAATGACTGAGCAAGGAGAGCAACCAATCTGCATCAAATTCTGTGCTAAGCTTGAACATTGCTTCACAGAAACTGTTCAGATGATTCAGATGGCTGCAGTTAAGGGCAACTGGTGATTGGCAGCTTCATCACAACAATACACCCACTCATTCATCATGGTCTCAAGAGTTTTTTGATGAAACCGCAAATAACCCAGGTGACTCAACCCCACTACAGACCATATTTAATGCCCTGTGACTTCTGGTTTTCCCCAAAACTAAAATCACCTTTTAAAGGAAAGAGATTTTGGAGCATCAATGAGATTTAGGAAAATACAAGAAGACAGCTGATGGCAATTGGGAGAACTCTGTGAGATCCAAGGTGCCTACTCTGAAGAGGACTGAGGCATCATTGTCCTATATAACATTTCTTGTATCTTGTTTCTTCTTCAATAAATGTCTCTTTTTCATATTACATGGCTGGATACCTTTTAGACACATCTCATATGGTGATAGATAGAAGCTAGGCTATTGGTGGTGAGAACCCAATAGAGTATGTAGATCTAAAATTATAATGCTGTGCACTTGAAGTATATATAACATTATTAACTAATGGTACCTCAAAAGAAGAGCTAGCTAGCCCTTCTTTGGGTGTCCCCAAATAAGTCAAACATTCCAAAGCGTCAGTGACTCCATAGGACACATAGAAGTTCACATTGCACACCCTGAACAAACACATTAGAAATCTTTATCGGATGTCTCTGTTTCCTCAGTCTTTTCTTGAGCATGGACACACATATGCACAATCACTTAACTCTTGGTTCTATTTCCCTCTCTGTGTCTGTTTGCTCATTCATGAAATGAAAATAATAATCTACCTCACTAGGGTCATTGTGAAGATTAAAAAGGTAGATAGATGTGAAGCCCTTAGACTTGTGCCTTGCACTGCACACGTTTATTATTATTGACCATGAAATTCCCAGTTATGTGTGCCAAACTTCCTATCTTTGATGAAGCAAATCTTAGTTGGTTTCCTGTCCTCTTGCCATAAAAGATCTGATCATAAAAACCCACAAATGACCCCAAATAGCTGCTGCAATTTTGAGAAAGAAGAGTAAAGTAGGAGGGATCACAATACCTGACATTAAACTATACTACAAGGCCACTGTAATCAAAACAGCCTGGTACTGGCATAAAAACAGGCACATGGACCAATGGAACAGAACAGAGAGCCCAGAAATAAACCCAAGTCTTTACAGTCAATTAATATCTGACAAAGGGGGAAGCAACATAAAATGGAGTAAAAATAGCCTCTTCAACAAATGGTGTTGGGAGAACTGGACAGCTACATGCAAAAAAATGAAACTCGAGCACCAACTTACACCTTACACAAAAATAAATTCAAGGTGGATAAAAGACTTAAATATAAAAGGTGACACCATTAAAGTCCTAGAGGAGAATGTAGGTAGGAAAATCTCAGATATTTCATGCAGAAACTTTTTTACTGACATGTCCCCTAGAGCAAGGGACATAAAGGAAAGAATAAACAAATGGGACCTCATCTAAATAAAAAGCTTCTGCACAGCTAAAGAAAACAGTATCAAAATAAAAAAGAGAACCAATTGTATGGGAAAACATATTTGCCAATGATACCTCAGACAAGGGTTTAATCTCCAAAATATATAAAGAACTTACATGACTCCAGTCTAAGAAGACAAGCAATCCAATTAAAAAATGGGCAAAGGACTTGAACAGACACTTCTCCAAGGAGTACATACAGAGGATCCAGAGACAAATGAAAAGATGCTCAATATGGCTAGCTATCAGAGAGATGCAAATTAAAACCACAGTGAGATACCACTTTACACCAGTCAGAATGACCATCATAAACAAATCAACAAACAACAAGTGTTGGAGAGGTTGTGGAGAAAAGGGGACCCTAGTGCACTCTTGGTGGGACTGCAGACTGGTACAACCACTATGGAAAACAGTATGGAACTTCCTCAGAAAACTAAAAATGGAACTGCTTTTTGACCCAGCAAATCCACTGCTGGGACTATATCCTAAGAACCCTAAAACACTAGTACAAAGGAACCTATGCACCCCAATGTTCATAGCTGCACAATTTACAATAGCTAAGTGCTGGAAGCAACCTAGATGCCCATCAGTAAATGAATGGATCAAAAAACTATGGGACATTTACACAATGGAATTCTATGCAGCAGAAAGGAAGAAGGAGCTCCTACCCTTTGCAACAGCTTGGATGGAGCTGGAGAACATTATGCTAAGCAAAATAAGCCAGGCAGTGAAAGACAAATACCATATGATCTCACCTTTAACAGGAACCTAAACAACAAAACAAAGAAACAAGCAAAATATAGTCTAAGACACTGAAGCAGAAGATAGGCTGACAGTGACCAGAGGGAAGAGAAGAGGGAATTTCAGAGGAGAATGGGAAGCATTTACAAGAACAAATTTAAAGGACACATGGACAAAAACTAGGGGGAGGATGGTAATGGGCGGGAAGTGGGGAGGGATGGGTGGACAAGCTGGAATGGGAGTAAAAGGGAGAAAACTGTACTTCAACAATGATTAAAATAAATTTTAAAAAAAGATAATAAAAACCATAAAAGACATAATCATATGAAATATGTTTTATTTTTCTCATTTTTATAGGGAGTTAGTGATCTCCCTATAAAAATAGTCTTTAGCCATCTAGTATATTCACATTTGGCCTTCAGTGCCATTTTAACCATAGAAAATTGGGAGATGTCTATTTTAGGGTTATCGTAAATATTTTGCACCTTAGATTTTCTGAAACTCTCCCCAAAATAGCATAATTTTCCAAACATCTTGTTCATATGTCTTTTCTTAAATAATTTTAACTATGAAATATTTTAAAAACATAGAAAAATGTTAAAAATAACAGATACCGGGTTTATTCCTAAAATGCACAGTCTACTTTTCATGATTGGTATTTAATCTATCAGGAATTTGGTGGAGGTTTCTGTGCAGTAAGGGGTAAAAATATAATTGCACCTTTTCCACATAGATAATCCATTATAGCTTTATCTTTTGCAACAGCATGGATGGAACTGGAGAATGTTATGCTAAGTGAAACAAGCCAGTCAGTGAAAGACAAATACCATATGATCTCACCTATAAAAGGAATCTAATGAACAAAATAAACTAATGAATAAGATGGAACCAAAGGAATGGAAACATGGAACAGACTGAAAGTGACCAGAGGGGAGGAGAGATGGTGGAAAGAAGGGGAAGGGACTAGACAGAGAATGTGTAAGAATGACCCACAGAGTGGACAACAGGGTGGGGATTGACTGTGGGAGCAGAGGGTGGGATGGGTGGACAAGGGCAAAAGGGGAAAAATTGGGACAACTATAATAGAACAACAATAAAAAATAATTCATATTTCCCACAATAATTTGCACTGCCATTCTTGTCATTTAAGTTAGCAGATATTTGTATGCTAGTTTCTGGGTTCTGTATTTTGATGTATTATTTGTCTATGCTATGCCAACCCCTTTTATTATTGTCCATTTTAGTTATTGCATTCAATATATAAGGTATTTTTATCTATTTACCTCCCTTTTCATTTTTCAGCTTCTGTTGCTTCTGCTTTCACTTTTACTGCCCATGGCACTGCTTTCCAAATTTTTTGTTGTTGTTCTTGTCCTTTTACTGTTTCATGAATTTTAGGATAATCATATGAGCTCCATAAAAAACCTTATGAGAATGGTATTATTGATGAGTGAGATTTTCATTGGAATGTCATTGAGTTTATGGATGGTTTGGGAAGAATTAAAACAATAACAATATTGTCGTCTCATCCAAGAATGTGGTATTATCCAACATTTATTTACATCATCCTTTATACCATATAGTAAAAGTTTTAATTTTAGCCATGAAGGTGTTATATTTTTTATACCTATTATTCCTGATAACCTTACAGTTTGGGGTAATATTATAAATGTTATTTTTTTTTAAATTGCATTGTCAATCATTTGGTACTTTTGTTTAGGAATGTTATTGATTTCCATATATTACTCTCTATATAACAACTTTGCCAAATATTCCTAATACTTCCCACAGTTGACCTGTAGAGTTTCTCACATTTTTCCATATAGACATTCTTGTCATCTGCAAAATAAATAACAGCCTGTTACTTCCTTTCCAACCCTTTTATGTCATATTGCATTGTCTAGCCATATTGCTCTGGTGAGGGCCTTCAGTCAATATTAAGTGACAGCATAAATTCATATCTTGTCATGGAACTAACTATAATGTAACCTTCAAATGAAATTACCTTATATTCCTAGTCTATTAAAAGTTTTGTCTATTACTAGTTTATTAAAATGTTTTGTCTTTGATGGCTGTTGAATTTTAATGAATGTTTTTTCTGCATCTTTTGAGATAATTGTAGTTTCTTCTTTTATCTGTTCATGTGGTTTATTATCATTTATTATGACATATCATTAATGTTAGATTATTTGTCCATTCCTTAATTGGAGTGTTAGTATTTTATTTAAAATACTTTCTTCCATATTGATGAATGAGAATTGCATATAATTTCCCTGTTCATAATGCCTTTGCCCAATTTTTGCAATAAGATTATATGAGCCTGCATTCTTTTTTATTCTCTGGAAAACATTATTAAGAATTATGTTTCTTAACATTTGATAGAAATAACTAATGAAATACTTTGCACTGGTGTATTTAGATGAACATATATTTTACTATCCATTCAACTTTTTAAATGTTATTTGTAATATATATATTTTTAAAATTTTTTATTGTTGACATTATTAAAGATGTCCTCTATTTCTCCCTTCTCTCCCCCCCCACCCAGCCCACAAGCATACCCCCACCTTTCACCACATTGTTGTCTGTGTCCAAGGGCTTTGCATGTATATATATGTTCTTTGGCTAATCTCTTCCACTCCCCTTTGAGATCTGTCAGTCTGTTCCATGAATCCATGCTTCTGGTTTTATTTTGTTCTTCAGTTTATTTTTTTCATTAGATTCCACATATGAGTGAGGTCATATGGTATTTGTCTTTCTCTGACTGGCTTATTTTACTTAGCATAATGTTCTCCAGGTCCACCCATAATTGTCACAAAGGGTAAAAGTTCCTTCTTTTTTACAACCATGTAGTATTCCATTGTGTAAATGTACCACAGCATATTTTTATCCTCTCATCTACTGATGGACATTTGAATTGTTTCCAGACCTTGGCTATTGTAAATAATGCTGTTATGAACATAGGTGTGCATATATTCTTTCTGATAGTGTATTGGGATTCTTAGGATATATTCCCAGAAGTGGAATCACTGGGTCATAAGACAGTTCTATTTTTAACTTTGTGAGAAAACTGCATACTGTCTTCCACCACGGCTGCACCAGTCTGCATACTCACCAACAGTGCACTATGGTGCCCTTTTTTCCACATCCTCAGCAGCATTTGTTGTTTGTTGATTTATTGATGATAGCCATTCTGGAGGTGTGAGGTAATACCTCATTGTAAAAAGTCATCTATATGTCCTCTTTGGAGAAATATCTATTCAGGCCCTTTGCCCATTATTTAATTGTATTATCATCCTGATGTTAAAAGTCATAGGACTTAGACTTTGTGTGTCTCCTTAAGCAGGTTTTAGAGAACTATATTTTTGGGTACTGTCCATTTTCACTGTTTTCAATTTATTGGTATAGATCATCTAATGATTTTCATAAGTCTATATCGTCACTATAGTTAAAGCTCTTTTTTATTTCTAATGTCATTTTTGTGTCTTCACAAATCTTAAAACTTTGCATATTTTATTGAGTGTTTCTTTTTCCTTCAAAAAATAATACTCAGCACAGTTGGTTTTTCTCTATGGTTAACTTTCTTTTTAAAAAAAATTTCTTCTCTTATCTTTATTATTTTATTTTTTGGATTTATTCTGTTCCCATTTTTCTAACTCCTTGAGTTGTATACCTACCTTATAAATTTTCCTATTCTTTCTTTTTAAAATTATGTACATTTAAGGATATGATTTTTTTCTTTACATACTACTTAATCTATAACCTCAAAGTTTTGATAGGTAGAGATTATGTTGTCATGCACTTCTAAAGATTTTTAAACTTCCTTTCTGACTTCTATTTGGAAAAAATCATTTAGAAGTGTGGTTTTTACTTTCTGAATGCATAGAGTGGTTAGTATCTTTCTTTTACCAATTTCTAATTTTATTGCAATTAAGATGACAGAATATTGTTGTCATCAAGTATCTGTATGATATCAATTTCTTAACATTTTAGGCTTATTTTATAGCTTATTAAATATTCAGTTTATTGTAAATGTTTCAAGTGTGCTTTGAAAGAATGTCAGTCTAAATGTTGAATAAAAGTTTCCATGTATGCTATTCAGATCTTTCATATATTCATTCATTGTTTGTGTACTTCACCTGCCAGTTTTTATTTTTTAAGGATTTTATTTATTTATTTATTCTTAGAGAGAGGGGAAGAGAGGGAGAAAGAGAGAGAGAGAAACATCAATGTATGGTTGCCTCTTGATCACCCCCTACTGGGGACCTGGCCTGCAACCCAGGCATGTACCCTGTCTGGGAATCGAACCTTCAACCCTTTGGTTCATAAGCAGGTACTCAATTAACTAAGCCACACCAGCCAGGGCTTCATCTGCCAGTTTTTAAAAGAGAACATTAGAATATGATTATATTTCAAATTACTTATATCTTCCCACAACTATATAAATGCTTGCTTTATATATTTTGGTGGTACTTACTAGTTGTATACAAGTTCAGTATTATTCTGCTTTCTGGTAAATTGTTACTTTCGTCCTTAAATAACAGCTGTTTTATTATAAATAATATTTTTACCTGAAAATACACTATGTCTAATAATATTGCTTAACCAGCTTTGTTTTGGTTAGCATTTTTGTGAGCTATTTTTTACCCTTTATTCTTCAACACTGTTTTATCATCAAGATTTATGTGTGTGTATTTTATATACAATAGATAACTGAATTTGTTTATATTTTCTTAATCTAAACTAAGAATATCTTGATTTAATATATATATTTTATTTTTTAGTTCCAAATTTTTGTAATTATTACTTAGTTTTAGTTTTAACTTATTTCCATTATCTGATTCTGTTTTGTACTTAAACATGCTTTTTTTTGCTTATGTTCTCTTCTGTTCTGCCTTTTTATTATAAATTACATTTATAATTCCTTATTTTCTCCCTCTACCAAGTTGAAAGTTATGTATTTTATTTTTAATACATTAGTGATTTCATTTTAAGTTTGTAATTGTTAAAAAAGGAATACTAGAATTAATCTTTCTACTTTTTACTCAAACAATGCAAAGATTTTAGAGCATCCTAACTCTGATTATGATTAGTCCATTCTGTTGTCTATAATACTGTTGCTTATAGTTTTAGTCTTACCTTATTTTTTAGTCATGCTATTGTTGTTTTTGTTATTATTGCCATTGTGGTGGAAATGGTTTTAACCCCAAGTTTTCCAATTTTTTTATGCATCATCACTCTAATATACCACACCTAACTTGGGTATTCAACTTATTTTCATGAATTTGTTCATTTTGTAAGGATTTCTGGTTATAAATCTCTCAGTTTTAGTCTTACAAATATATTCATTTTATTCACTCCCTTGTTTGGTTCTTTCTTTGGCTACAGAGTTTTGAGTTAAATCTTATTTTCTCTTGGTCCTTTGAACTTATTATTCTATTGACTTTAGGCTTCTATTACTCTCCTTGAAAAGTTTGTTAGCATTCTGCTATTGTTCTTTATTCTTTGTTATTGTTGTGCAAGCACAGTTGTCTCTATTTTTCCCCCACAACTCCCCCCTCACCCCAGCCATCCCCACCTCCCACCCTCAATCCTACCCTCTTTTGGCTTTGTCCATGTGTCCTTTATACATGTTCTTGATAACCCTTCCCTCTTTTCCACCCATTTTCCCCTCCCATCTCCCCTCTAGTAAGCATTACTAGCCATCAGAGAGATATGAGTTAAAAGCACAATGAGATACCACTTCACACCAGTCAGAATGGCCATCATAAACAAATCAACAAAGCAACAAGTGCTGGCAAAGATGTGGGGAAAATATAACCCTAATACATTGCTGGTGGGAATGCGGACTGGTACAGACACTGTGGAAAACAGTATGGAATTTCTTCGGAAAACTAAAAGTGGAACTGCTTTTTGACCCAGCAATTCCACTTTTGCATCTATACCCTAAAAATCCTGAAACACCAATTCAAAAGAACCTATGTACCCCAGGGTTCATAGCAGCACAATTTACAATAGCCAAGTGCTGGAAGCAACCTAAATGCCCATCAGTAAGTGGGTGGATCAGAAAACTATGGTACATTTACACAATGGAATACTACACAGTAGTAAGAAAGGAAGAAGTCCTACCCTTTGGGAGAGCATGGATGGATCTGGAGAGCATTATGCTAAGTGAACTAAACCAGGTGGTATTGTTCTTTCATAAGTAACTTTCTCTCCCAGATGGCTTTAAGATGTTCTCCTTAATTTTTGTACCATGCAGTTTTGCTACTGTTTTTATATGTAAAATACATGGAATAATTTTTATTAATTCTGCATGAGATTCCAAATTTCTTCATTCTGAGGCTTCTTGTTCTTCAATTCTGGAAAAAATTCTACCGTTATTATATGCCCCATTCTATTTATTCTTTTCTTCTAAAATTTCTGTTAGACACAACATACCTTCTTATTTTATTCTCCATGTCTATGAACTTTGGTTTTATGTCCTCTACCTTTTTATTTTTTGTTTCATTATGAATAATTTTTTAAATACTATTCATTTTATTTTCTCTTCATAATTGTCATAATTGTTATTTAACATATACAAAGAGTTTTATATTCCATGATTATATCTTTCAATTCTAGAACTAAAATTAGTACCTCTTCAAATCTACCTATTTTTCACAGACTCTGGTTCTTTGCTTAGGACATCAATTGCTTTTTCATGTCTTTCATTATTTTAAACAAACAGTAGTGCCTTTTAATGTGTGTTTTTGATTTCACAGTTTCGGTTACTTGTGGCAAACTGTGGTCTGAAAATACAAATGGAAAATTCTACAAATAAACAACAATTCATAAGTTTTAAATTGCACACCATTCTGAGCTGTGTGATGAAATCTCACAGAGGCTCCCTCCCACCTGGGACATAGGTCATCCTTTGTCCAGTGTATTCATCTTGTGTACACTACTTAGTAGCCTTCCAGTTATCAGATCAATTGTTGCAGTATTGCATTGTTTGTGTTTGAGTCACCTTATTTTGCCTAATATTGGCCTTAAATGCAAGAGTGGTGATGTTGGCAATTTTGAAAAGCAATAAAGTGAAGGTATTTATAGGAAAAGAACATAGTATATATAGGGTTTAGTACTGTTCATGGTTTTAGGCATACTGGTGGATCTTGGAACATATCCCCTGTATTATATGGAGGAACTACTATTTAATTTGTGTTTCCCCTCAGATAATCTATTATCTTAGGTTTGGGTTGGGTTTTTTTTTGTTTTGGTTTTGTTTTGTTTTGTTTTGTTTTGAGAATTCTAAATCCACTGCTGATCCTTGCCCATGGTGAATAATTTTCTAATAAAGTTATTTTTATGTGGACTCAGATTAATTTGGACTTTCTTTTTCTGGTGGGTGCCTTGTTGATGCAGCCTTACAGAGTGATTTGGTTTTTTGCTCTGACATAACCATAGGGGTATCAGCATACCAGAGTGAACTTTATACTAATATTTCTTGACTTGGCCAATGGTTCTGACCACACAAGTAATGAAATTTGAACCCCAAACTTGTGTGATGTTTAAACTTGGGTTTTAGAAATCTAATATGAGACCTAGTTTCTCTACTCAGAACTCATTTGATGCAAATAAGCTTTATTTTCCTATTCTGATTCACCATTTAATGGAGGACAGAGGCCTTCCAAAATTCTAGCATTGTGTCAGAGCTCCTCAGTTCCAAATGTCTGTCTCACACAGGTCCAAGTCTTCCTCTTTGTACCCATACAAGTAATGACACCTGTGCAGCTAGATTCACAAAATGAGTACACACTCCCTACCTGCCCACTGGACATCACAAGCATCTGTTCATGTTGTTATCACCCAGAGTTCTTAGTTTCCTCTCTTTTCTTGCACTGGATTTTTTTTTCCTTTTTGAGGTATTTAAAAGACTATTTGTTAATTTTTTACTCACTTCTTCTAGATATTTGTAGCAGAAAGGCTTCAGGCTGCCTCAGTTTATCATATACAGAGAAACAGAAGTCCTCCATACATCTTCTTAGTATCAACTATCTCTAAAAATAATATCATGAGAAAATTGAAATTAACCCAGAAAAAAATCAATGATAACAAACTTATTACTCATAATGCCCTACCAATCTGTGCTTACTTTCAGTAAAATCACACAGATTTTTATTAGGAAGTAACAGTACATTCTACACTGGTGCCAAATTGATAAAGAGCTTTTAGGCTCTCAGTCATTTGAGACAAACTTCCTAAACAAAGTTCCTACACTAGAAGTAAAATGAACAAAAATATCCTTAAGAAAAATGATTTTTTCAACACTAGACATGAATTACTGGTAGAGTAAATCTCTACAAATCTTTTGTAGTAATTTCAATAAAAATACAGTAATGAGAAAGCATGACATGTCACCATGATGGGAGGTATTAGAGATGACTTCCAGTAATTTAGACACTTAAATTCTTGATTTTTAATGTTAAAATACATTCAGCAGGACCACATCTTTTTAAAAAAATTCTTTAAGCATACACAAAAATAACACATTTTTCGTAAGAAAAGTAAAACAAAGATAAAAAATACTGTATTCCACCCTGTCAGACCATCTAAACTTGAGTTGAATGCTGAGAGAGCCTCAAAGTGATGAGAGGCCCCTTAGGTCAGGCTTGTGTGAAGCTTCTAAACAGCACTGTCAATAGAAATACAATTTGAGCTGTACATGCAAGTTTGAATGTTCCAGTACTCACGTTAAAAGAAATAGCTGAAATTAACTTTAACAATATATTTTATTTAACTCAATAGTTCTAAAATATTAACATTTCAATATCTAACCAACAAAATAAGTATTAATGAGATCATTTACATTTCTTTTTTGTGCTAAGTCCTTGAATTACAGTCTGCATTTTATACTAACAGCACAACTCAATTCAGGCTAGCCACATTTCAATTGCTCATCGGGCTCATATGATTAATGGTTACCATATTGGACAGCACAATCTATATTCATTTATAGACATACATTTTTCTAAAAATATATTTTATGCAAGTGCTCTATCATTTTATTAGAATTAATTTTTAGAAATAAAATTTCTGGCAAAAGAGCATCAAATATTGTATTTTAGCTTATTATCAAACTGGCCTCCAGAAATATGTGTGATTTAATCTTCCACAGCAATAACTGATGGTGTCATTTCTCTAGGACAATGCCCTTGATTGGGAAACAAAAGCATTTGCAACAAAGTTATCAATGGAAAACAAAGTTGAATAGCCAGGATATATTATTTATATTTAAAAATTAGGTTTTTATTGATAAAAATTAATATATTCACAATTCACTGAAAATATTAATAAAGAAGAAATCACTTATGATCCAAAAACCTAGGGATACTGGTTATTAATGTTTGGGTGTCTTTTTCCAGATTTGTGTCTTCACTCTCACTTATATAGAAATAAAACTGCTGTCATACTGTTAAAACACACAAAATTATAAACAAACACAAAGCACAGGTATGGAGACATTTTTAAAGTATAATCAAACACAACATATAATTCAATGTTTAAAAAATTAAAATCACAACAAAAGATACCATTTTATGATAAAGTGAAAGTTGCCAAAATGATTCATAAAGAGATTGAAACTAGCATAGATTAATAACATTGGAAATATGTTGGGAAAAAAAATATCTCCCCTGAAAGCTCCAGGCTTAGAATGTTTTACAAGTAAGTTCCTCAAACTCGTAAGAAATGAAATTCCTAACCTGTATGAGCAATTTATTAGGACCTAGAAAAGGAAGAAGGAGAGAACTCAAATCCAGGGACCCAAGAAACTATAAAAAAGTAAACTCTGTGGACTCTGTCTTGAGTATACCCTCCTGTTGTACACTGATGTGTGTACTTACACAGATTACTCACAAAAACATCACAGATTTACTAAGTCATAATCCTATTTTATCTCTTAGGTTGAGAGGGTTTTTTACAAACATTTTTATTTTTTATTGAATTTATTGAGATGATATTAGTTAATAAAAGTATATACGTTTCAGGTATACAATTCTAGATCATCTATACACTGTACTGTGCTCACCAACCCAAGTCAAGTCTCCTTCCATCACCATTTTTTCCCTTTTATCCTCTTCAAACTCTCCCTACCACCCTTTCCTATGAGTTTTTATTTGTTTGTTTGTTTTTGTTTTGTTTTTTCTTAATCCCTTTGCCTTTCTTTCTGTAGCTGGGCTCTCGTTTTTTATATAACTCAGATATATACTTAGCCTTCAAAGAGATTCTACCTTTTATAAGTTAATATTGTGTCACAGGCACACTGAAGAAGAAAATTGTTAAATTGCTGTCAATGAAGAATAAATTAGTTCAAATTTATACTTAGTCAAAAAAAATTTCTGTGGTTTCTCTCCCATGATAGTAGAAATTCAGTGGGTGATTCTTCTTTCTTATTTTTGAAAGTTCCGCTTATATAGTTAAAATATTATTTCACCTTTCAAGGATGATTGATCAAATGAGTTTTTTTCATTTATTTCTCTTTTTAAAATCAAATTGTCTCAAAAACTTTCCTATGCATTATGTAATGATTCACTTTAGTTATATGACAATTGCCTAAAGAATGGATGTTTCTCTTCTTCCAAGATGTCATTTGTCTAACTTAAATATTTACACCTAGTGGGTAAAATATGGCATCAGAACTTCACTACACTAATAATTTTAATATGCCTAGCAGAAGAAATAATTCTATTTTACTTACTTAAAAGTTATTAATGATGCTAGGCAAAAATAAAGTATTTTGTAAAAGGTATATTGTTATAGGGGAAATATTGTTATTAATATTATCTACCCATCAAAAAAACCCCTAACAGATTATATTGTTTTTACCTCAAAAAGCACTTTATAAAGTTAACATTCTATTTTGATAATTTAAAATGATTTTACCTTTTATACATATAATAAATGTTTAGTCTTTTATTGCTTCAATGTTATAATATATGCTCTTTGAAATCTAGAGATGAAAGTCATTCAGCATTTAAAGCATTATTTTTTACTGTTGTTCAAGTACAGTTGTCTTCATTTTCTTCTCACTACTCCCCCCACCATATTATTTTTTATTATGTTTTGGCATATAATGTTGGTATTAACACTTCTTCTAAAAATGTTCTCAGACATTAACATAAAGTTTCAAAATAAGAATGTGCATTGAAAAACTAAGAAGCTCTTTTTTCTTTGTTATTGCCACCTAACTATAAATCTTGGAGATCATCCTATGCCAGTACACACAGATCTACTCATATTTTTAATGATTGCTCAGCATTAGTCCATAGCATGGACTAATCATTAATGAACACTTCAAGGTTTTCATGATTACAAATAATGCTGCAATGAACCAAAAAAATGCATATATTTTACACATGTAGATATTTCTGCCAAAGAAGTTTCTAGAAGTAGAATGTTATCTCAAAGGACACATAAATTTTTGTTTCAATAGATACTGCCAAATGTTTTACCATAAGGCCAAAGTGAAATAATATGAAAGCTTAGTAAAATACAAGCATTAACTTTATTACTGAGCTAGCATATATATACATATATATATGTGTGTATATATATATATATATATATATATATTGAAAAGAGATAAAAGGACAGAGAAATATTTGAATGAATAATGACCCAGAATTTTCTAAAACTAATGAGATACACTAAACCACACATCCAAGGAAATCAGAGGGCACCAAGGAGGATGAAGATAGATGATAGATATAGATATAGATATAGATGATATAGATGATATAGATATAGATATAGATAGATCAAGGACCCTACAAAAGAAAAAAATGTAATGTAAAAGTGAAAACTTAGATTAAAAGAGCATCCAAACTAGTTTTTGTTCTAAAGTTGACCTTCAAACTCTAGTGATTTTGTATCTCCATTTTGAGAGCTATGTGGATCATGGGGAAAAGGCAATAAACTCAGGGTCCCACCAAAGTAAGAATCAGTTAAAAATCTCTACATAAAGCTGAGAGCCTGAGGGGCCTAGAACGTCACTGTAAAGGTGAAGAAGAAATCAATCTTCACCTGGAAACTTTCTCTTCTTTACTCTTCTACTAGAAAGCAAAATAATTGCCTTAAGAATTTGTAACAACTTGTCTAACTTTGTTTAACCCTGTTTAAGAAGGAGTCTCTAGGGAAATTCAAAGACAACAGGGGGCACAAAAGCAAGGACATGAGAGGATATTTTAGCTTCTAATAGCCAAAACACACAATAAATACAGTCTAACTCCTAACAAGATAAACATAAAACTTTATATGAAAGGCTTATTTACCCAATTTACCTCTTACCTGATACATTATGCCCAGCTTTCAACAAAAATCTAAAAGAGCCCTGACTTGTGTGGTTCAGTGGGTTGGGCATTATCCTGAAAACCAAAAGGTCACCCGCCTGACTGCCACTCAGGGCACATGTCTGGGTTGTGGGCCAGGTCCCCATTTGGGGGCATGTGGGAGGCAACTCTCTTTGCTTCTAATGCTTCTCTCCCTCTTTTTCTTCCTCCTTTCCCCTCTCTCTAAAAATAAATAAATAAAATCTTTTTGAAAATACTTATAAGGCATGCTAAAAGGTAAATAACAAAATCTGAAGAAGCAAAGCAAACATCAGAACCATAATGTCAGTGTGGTAGAAATTTTGAAATTATCAGACTGGGAATTTAAAATAAACTATGATTGATGTTCAGGGCTCTAATGGAAAAAATGGACACAAGAAAGAACAGATTGGCAACGCATATGGTAAATGGTAAACCAATAACACAAAGAGATGGAAACTCTAAGAAAGAATCCAAAGGAAATATTAGAAACAAACAAACAAATAAAAAACCTCTGTAAAAGAAATGAAGAATGCTTTTGATAGGCTGATCTATAGACTGAAAACAACTAAGGAAAGAATCCATAAGTTTTAAGATATGTTAATTGAAACTTCCCAAACTAAAATGCAAAAAGAAAAAAAAAAAGAAAGAAAGAACAGCATATCCAAGAACTGTGGGGCTTTTACAAAAGGAATAACATACATGTCATGAAAATATCAGGAAAACAAAGAGATAAAAGGATAGAGAAATATTTGAAGGAATAATAGCCCAGAATTTTCTAAAACTAATGAGATACACTAAACCACAGATCCAAGAAAATCAGAGGGCACCAAGGAGTATAAGTCCAAAAAAAATCAAAACATAGGCATATCACATTTAAACTGCAATAACCTAACGCAAAGAGAAAATCTTGAAAGAAGACAAACACCCCCCCAAAAAAATCGCCATATAAAGGAACAAGAATAAGATTTTATTATTTTCTGCAGAAACCATACAAACAAGAACATAGTGGAGAAATTGGAAAAGAGGGATCATACTTCAACATAATAAGGGCCATATATGACAAACTCAGAGCCAACATTATATTCAATGGGCAAAAACTGAAAGCATTACTCTTAACATCAGGAACAATACAGAAATGTCCACTTTCACCACTCTTAGTCAACATAGTACCAGAAGTTCTAGCCAAAGCAATCAGACAAGAAAAAAAACAAGGCGTTTGAACTGGAAAGGAGGAAGTAAAACTATCATTATTCACAGATGGCATGATATTGTATATAGAAAACCCAAATGACTACACCCAAAATACTGCTAGCTCTAATAAATGAACTTGGCAAAGTAACAGGATATAAAATTAATATTCAGAAATCAGTGGCATTTTCATGCACCAATAATGAACTATCAAAAAGGGAAATTAAGAAAACATCCCCATTTACTATTGCAATAAAAAAATAAGGTACCTAGATATAAATTTAACCAAGGAGATAAAATAACTCTACTTGGAAAATTATAGGACATTAAAGAAAGAAACTGAAAAAGATATGAATACGTTGAAATACATAGTGTGCTCATGGACAGGAAGAATTAACATCATTTACACAATGGAATACTATTCAGCTACAAAAAAGAAGGAAGTCCTACCTTTTGCAACAGCATGAATGGACCTGAAGATTATTATGCTAAGCAAAATAAGCCAGTCAGAGAAAGACAAATACCCTATGATCTTACTTATATGTGGAATCTAATGAATAAAACAAACTGACATGCAAAATAAAAACAGAGACATGGACAAAAGGAATAGATTGGCAGCTGTCAGAGGGGTGGAAAGAGGGAGGATTGGATGAAAGAAAGTAAAGGGATTAGACAAAATATATATCCTATAATATCTATATATATGTATAAAACATGTATATATATTAGGTTGCTATATAGACAACAGTGTGGTAACAGAAGGAAAGGGGCATGGGAGTAGGTGGAGGTGAGCCAGAGGGGTAGCAATGAGGATGGAAGGAGACTTTGCTTGGGGTGATAGGAGCACGATGCAGTGTGTGAGTGATGTTTTACTGAGTTGTAACTTGAAAACTTTATGGTTTTACAAACCAGTGTGACCCCAATAAATTTAATTTAAAAAGCACAAAATCAAGTAAACAACTTTATTTCAAGTGTAAAAATTAACTTATATAATTAGATAAAAAAATGTGCCCTCCCCTAAAAAAGAGTGGAGTAGAATATTTAAAGTTAAGAAAAAAAACCACCAACCTAGGATTCTATATCTAGTAAACTTATTACTGGAAAGTGAAGAAAAAATAGAGTTTCTCAGACAAATAGACCCAATGGCTTCACCAGCTTCCCTGGCTCTATGCTTTCTGAGTTTTGTTATGCTGCAGCTTTAACTGACCCCATACGAGTTTTTGCCTTGCTCCCTCCATCAATAATCTAGAGCTTATTGGTGCCACAACTCCATTGTCTGTTGTGAAGGAAGCCAGGAAACATTCCCACTTTCTGTGCTTAATTGGGAAACAGAGGAGGAGGAAAGTAGAGAATATCCCACACAAGGTTTGCTTAAGTCTCAAATTCTTGCAGAGTAAGCAAGCAAGCTAGCTTTTCAGCTCACACAGGTGGACTCGTTTGTCCCTGCAGCACGCACACACAGCACCAATTCTCTCTCAGCTCTCTTCAGTGGCATTGCAGACCTTCCCTTAAATCTCATTTCCATTGCCCTCTGCCATTCTTGTTTAGCTGAAAAGTCTGTCTATGTCTGAACCCCTAAAGAAAATACTACTAAAATATCTATCACCTAACAACCAAATTGTAATGAATGGATCTTGTTTAGACCTTTACCTCTCCCTTCCAAGTAATTTTTTTATTTAAGAATAGACTATTAAATGTTACCAAAAAATAAGGTTTATAGTGACATTGCAAATATAAGAAAGTTATGTTTTTAGAGATACATACTGAAATATATAGGGATAAAATGGCATGATCAATGGGATTTGCTTGAAGATATTTCAGCAAAGAAAATAAAGTGATATAAGTAAGTGCAAAATTTTGACACTTGTTAAATCTGAATGATATGTATATGGAAGTTTATTCTATGACTCTCTTTTCATGTGTTTGAGAATTTTCACAATAATATTCTTTAATTGTATCCTTGCTGCTTCTTCAGGAACTGTCTCAATTTCCATTTAATCAGATGTTAAATAGATTCCAGAACAGGGCTTGCTCACCTAGTTCAATCTCCATTCATTTCCTAGTCTCCACCTATTACAAAAACAGCATTTCAGTAAATTCACTGGTACCTAAGTCTTTGCTCATGTTTCTTATTAAGAAAAGTTTATTGAATGGTAATTCCAGGGCCACACTGACTATGTTTCAGAAAATTAAAACCAGTTATGTTCCATGCAATAATGGGCCAAGTGCCTTTTTCACATGGCCTTGCGAATACTGAGTTGTCTTTTTTTTTTTTTTGAAACTTTTGTAAATGTGATATGGAAAGATAAATAGATTTAACATGGCCCAGGCAAGGGGAAAGAACATTCAATGTGGCAGAAAGAGTCTCAGCAAAGGCATAGAGGTGGGAAACTACCCGCTTTCTTTAGTTCTATGTCATCAGAATTCACTCATTTACTACATATTTAAATGCCCAGAGCCTCTTTCTTAAATGGATATTAAAGCTATTAGCTTTTAAAATATATTAGTAATGTTAGTAGCTAGTTGAAGCTTTAGTCTTGATAAAGTAAGAAGTGAAAAAAGCCATATTTCTTTTAAAAAGTTAGCTGTTCATTTACACCAATAGCGTCCAACTTTTTTTTTAACCTTGCTAACACTTTCTGAAAGTTTCATGGTTTAAAGCCCCTTTCTTTTGCAGCATGGTTTAAAGCCCTTTCACTATTTCCTTTTAAAAGAAGAATTAAAAAGCAATTTCTTCAACAAAGACAGAGAAAGACACAATCATTTCCAGTTGGGCTGAAATTCGGAAGACTGCAATAAGTAAATCCTATTTTCTAGAAGTCACAATGTTTACCCTGAGGAGAAAGGATATTTTCCTTTAGGAATCACTAGAGGTAAATCATCCCTGCACTGCAAAGCCTCATTGCTCTGTGTTCCGTTTAAAAGCTGAATTCTAACACCCTCTTGGCTGTGTTTAACTCTCTGGTTGCTTTAACTTGCTAGTCAGCAAACACATTTGAACATGAATGATTATAAACTGGAATAGTGAGAAAGAACTACCAAGACAATGAGCACGGGAGAGAATATTCTTCCCACCGCAACAGTCTTATTACGATGTTTTCCAAGCGGGTGTTTGAAATGAACGAAATTCTTGGGGAAACCTAAGTAGGACATCTGCCAGCCAGTCTCACCGCACTGCGCAGAGCCCGGCGCCCCGCGGGCGACACTGCAGCTTCGCGTGGCCAGGAACCTCCTGCCCTGGCGCCTCTGCAAGCTGACCTTCAAGGTCCACTCTAGTTTGGGGCTTTTTGGTCAGGCACAACTGAAAGTAACTTAGGTCAGCATTCTTTCCTTCAGTATTTTAACAATCATAGCCGTTTTCAAGAAATTAGCATTCTTCTCCCTGGAGAAGAAAAAATGCAGTAATCCCTCCCCTTAACAGCCAGAATCAGGAAGAACAATGTTGCTGAAAAGAAGAAAAGAAAAAGAAAAATCCCTGCTTTTTCTTACTCCACAGTGAATGGAGTAAGTATTATACAACAATGCAGTACATGCTTTGCATTTAAATGCTTTATCATCCATTTTTCATGTTCAAGCCATGTCTCCATACATAAGCAATCTCTCTTCTTTTGGGCAGGAGCAAAGATAAATTCTTGAAGGAAAGTTAAATATATGTATGTGCTCTGCATTGTTTCATGGTAGTATAGTTTGTTGTAATATAAGGCATATTTAATATCGATCTTATAGAATACATATAAATATATAAGAACAACGATGCAGTGCCCTCTACTGGATCGAATTCAACTTGATTAACGTCTCTCTTAACAATAGTTAATTTAACTTGACTTCAAGTGACTATCAACACCTTAATGTTAGGTGATTCTTTAGGTGAGCTGTTACCTCCCTGGCTCACACTCGCAACATGCAAAATGTCCTTGCACATGCTATTTGTCTTGATGCTTGCTTGCCTTGCTCCAATCCTTCGTGCTCAAAAGGATTTTTCAAATTTATAAGTGCACTTGTGTTAGTATCTATGGTGTTTGGAGGACAGTACACAACAGAAAGTAAAGGGAAATTTGACTGACTGACTGACTAACTGACTGACTTGAGCAACCTAAACAAATAATGAAGACTCTGTAATTCCCAAACCAAAAATAAATTTTCTTCATAGTGGGCCATTTGAACTAGTCAGATGTACTTTTAAGAACCAGAAATATATGGGTTCATGTGCAATATCTATTTTCAAAAAGATGGACAAATCAAGAGATTATGCAAATTGCCAACTATTGGTTTAAAATTAATATTACATAGACAGCTTAAATAATACAGAAATCATAATTATGAATAACTTGTTCTTAGCAGTACAGAGACACCATGGAAAAAACACATCTGATCCAAAAAATGCTGATAAAATTTCTTATGTAGATTCTTGAAAATTGGGAATAATGGATTTAGAGGTTCACAGGAAATAATTAAAATATTATAAAAATATTATAAAATATTATTCTTGTTTTAAAATAAGGATAATTTCAAAACTGCACACACTACAATTTAGCACATATGCAACACTGAGGGACAGCTGGAAAGCAGAAAGATTCTTAAAATATTGGTGTTACAAGCCCTGGCTGGCGTAGCTCAGTGGATTGAGCACAGGCTGTGAACCAAAGCATTGCAGGTTTGATTCCCAGTCAGGGCACATGCCTGGGTTGCAGGCCATGGCCCTCAGCAACAGCACATTGATGTTTCTCTTTCTTTCTCCCTCCCTTCCCTCTCTAAAAATAAATAAATAAAATCTTTAAAAAAATTGGTGTTACCATTGCCTGTAAAAGCCTTCTTACTGTAACACTGAAAATGTCAATGTTTCCTTTTCCCAAGGGGACTTTTTCCTGACCTGGATCTCATCTCCTGGCTACCAAGTGCAAAGAACCTTCCACAGACTATCAGAAGCTGGACAGAGCTCATTATGGAAGTTCACAACCCAGGCAAAGTAAGCCAGCTGGAAAATCAGACACCCATGATGCAGGAAATTTAAAGAGAAGATGCCAGGCTGACTGCAATCTCATCCCAACCTCTGCTGCAAAGAAACATGGAAGAGAAATTTTCTAGTGCCTTTCAGCCATCCCTGTCAGTAGCATGGAGGAGAACCTTGTGGACTGGCCCCAAAGAAGAAGCATGGCTGCAGGTGAGGTTTGCCCCCTGCCCAGATTTCCCAGGAGGGCTCAGGGAGCTGTATGGGGCATTTGAGCTCTACAATTCAACCATCACATGGAAGTGTTGACTCTCCTAAAAAGCTAGCTCTCATCCAAGGTCAAAGATGGTAAGAAAAGCCCAGAAACTTCTCCCTAGGCAGTGGTTCTCACCCTACTGTAATTACAGGGACCCCCTGGTAAGCCTTTGGAAAATCTGGAGTCCATAGCTGCTTCTGGAGATACTGGTTCAGTGGGTCTGGAGGAAGGCCCAAGAATCTGCATTTTAACAAGCAGCCAAGGTGACTCTAGTATATGTGGTCCTTGGACCATACTTAAGAAACACTGTCTGAGGATGTGAAGAAACATATATTAGCCAAGTGCACTGACATCTAAAGTCTTCCTCTTTATGAGTATCCATGTTCTAATGAGATCCTCATGGAATAAAAACTTGCTTGTACTCATTTTTGTCCTTACATAAATAGTATTATAATAAATGTAGCTATTACTTCAACCATATGACAGTATATATGACAGTGTAAACACCCCTGAGATACTCTTTAGTCCAAGACTAGCCCCCTATCATGCTTTTTATTTCATGCACCAGCTGAAGAAATTGGGTTTTTTGCTCCCTTCTTAATATTGTTTTCAGCTATTCTCTCCGACCAGAGTTTTCTCCCTGCAGCACTGCAGAGAAAGCAATCTTGTTGTCTCTTAAAAAGGACACAAGACAGAAGTTTTACTACATCAACAATGAGGAAAAGACAAAGGGAAAATAAATATGGGCATAGATATGGAGAGAAATCTCATAGTCTTACAGAAAAGTTACTCCCAAAATTTGGTGTTTCTTGTTAACAGTGGTTGACTCTAAACAACAATATTTGTTTTATCCCTTTCCTCCTGTCTATTCTGTTTATTTAGTTTTCCTTCTTTTGTTCTTCCTTCCTTCTTCTGTCTCTTCCTTGGACAAATGTGTAGAGTGCCCATGTGTTACACACCCTGGGCTTGATGGCACAATCTACACATAACTCAACAAATGCACCAAAGTGCTATGGAAGCACCAAGGAATGGACATTTCTAAGCGAGGAAGCACTGAGGGATAATATGAGAAAAGTCTCAAAGAAAGAATTGACTGAACAAATTGTGGGGGAAGTAAATTCCCTTCAGCAGAGATAACAACCCCATACAAAGCCACAGAGAAATAAAGTGCCTGAGAACCCAGTAGTTTAGTAGAGCTGGAAAACAGAGAAAGTCTTGTAAATTAGAGTGCTGGAACTTGGACTAGAATGGTAGGTGGTGTCAATCATGAAAGGATCATAATAGTGAATGGGAGCTGATCTTATAAAACATGTACAAATGATCTAAAGAACAAAATTAACAAACAAGCAGAACAGAAACACCAGATTCATAGATACAAAGGACAGTTTGACATTGTCAGGTGGGACCAGGTGCAGGGGGCTGGGTGAAAAAGGTGAAGGGATTAAGAAATACAAACTGATTACTGTCAGTTTGTTCTTAATTTCAATGTCTCTGGTTATATTTTGCTTCCTTATTTCTTTTGTTGATTAGGTTCCACTTATAGGTGAGATCATATGATATTTGTCTTTCACCACCTGGCTTATTTCACTCAGCATAATGCTCACCAGGGGTTCACCAGTATGAGGGGCTAATGGGGGTAAAAGGGAGGAGGATCATCAAGGAACATGTATAATGGACACATGCAAAAAGCCAAAGGCGGGTAGGATTTACGGTGGGAGGTGGGGATGTCTGGGGTTGGAGAGAGGTGTGGGGGGAAGTGGAGACAACTGTATTTGAACAACAATAAAAAAGTATTTAAAAAAGCAAAAGAAATACAAATTGGTAGTTACAGAATAGTCACAGAATGTAAAGTACAACATAGGAAATATAGTCAATTTATTGTAATAACTATATATGGTGCCAGGGGACTACTAGATTTATTGGAGAACCATTTTGTAAATTATAGAAATGGACAGCCCACCAGAGCCACAAAGAATAAATTTCTTTTTTGGGACTTCCGGCCAATATGGAGGCATAGGTGGATGCACCATACCTCCACGCACAACCAAGATTGGAACAACAATTTAGAGGCAGAATAACATCCAGAACTGACAGAAAATTTATCTGAATGGAAGTCAGACAGCCAAGAAGTTGAAATAGACCCATTCATCCAGACCACTAGGAGGGGCGGAGACGAGCAGCCAGGTGCAGGTCGCAGCGCTGAGAGCAAACAGACTTGGGCACATAAGGATTCCGGGGGCACTTGAGGCATCTGAGGCATGCAAGATCACAGCAGGTGGACCCTGTGTACACAAGCAGCAGCTGGCAGACCCAGAGAGGCGGCAGTTGTGTAGCAGGGCAGAGCGTGCAACCCAGGATCCCAGAGAAGGGACTCAGGTCCCAGGGAAAACAGAGCAACCGCCATTGTTCCCCCTCAACCCTGCCCCCACATACAACATCACAATCTAGCTACTGGAGTGCCCAGCCCTGGTGAACACCTAAGCCTCCTCCCCTCACTGTAACATAGTGACCAGACAAAAAAGAAAAGAGAGAGATGGCTCAGACAGAACAAATAAATGCCCCAGAACTCATTCTTTTAAGCAACCAAGAGATAGCCAACCTATCAGATGCACAGTTCAAAACACTGGTAATCAGGAAGCTCATAGAATTGGTTGATTTTGGTTGCAAATTAGATGAAGAAATGCAGGTTACCATAAAAGAAATGAAGGAAAATGCACAGAGAACCAATAGTGATGGGAAGGAAACTGGGACTCAAAACAATAGAATGGACCAGAAGGAAGAAAGAAACAACCAAACAGGAAAGAATGGAGAAATAAGAATTCAAAAAAATGAGGAGAAGCTTAGGAACCTCCAGGACATCTTTAAACCTTCCAACATCCGAATTATAGGGGTACCAGAAGGAGAAGAGGAAGAGCAACAGATTGAAAACATATTTGAACAAATAATAAAGGAGAACTTCCCATTCTGGCAAAGGAAATAGACTTCCAGAAGTCCAGGAAGCTCAGAGAGTCCCAAAGAAGTTGGGCCCAAGAAGAAACATACCAAGGCACATCATAATTACATTAGCCAAGGTAAAAATGAAGGAAAGAATCCTAGAAGCAGCAAGAGATAAGGGTACAATAACCTACAAAGGAGTTCCCATCAGACTGTCAGCTGATTTCTCAAAAGAGACCTTACAGGCAAGAAGGGGCTAGAAAGAAGTATTCCAAGTCATGAAAGACAAGGACCTATATCCCAGATTGCTCTATCCAGCAAAGCTTTCATTTAGAATGGAAGGGCAGATAAAGTGCTTCTCAGGTAAGGTCAAGTTCAAGGAGTTCATCATCACCAAACCCTTATTTTATGAAATGTTAAAGGGATTTATCTAAGAAAAAAAGATAAAAAAACATGTACAGTAAAATGACAGCAAACTCACAATTATTAACAACCACACCTAAAGCAAAACCAAAAGAAACTAAGCAAACAACTAGAACAGGAACAGAACCACAGAAATGGAGATCACATGGAGGGTTAGCAACAGGGAAGTGGGAGGAGGAAAGAGGGGGAAAGGTACAGAGAATAAGTAGCATAGATTGTAGGTTGAAAATAGATAGGGGGAGGGTAAGAATAGTATGAGAAATATAGAAGCTAAAGAACTTATAAGTATGACACATGGACATGAACTAAAGGGGGGGAATGTGGGTGGGAGAGGGTGTACATGTACAGGGTGGAGGGGAGTGAAGGGGGGAAATGGGACAACTGTAATAGCATAATCAATAAAATATATTAAATAAATTATAGAAATGTCTAGCCACTATGCTATATACCTGAAGCTAATATAAAATAATATGGAATGTCAATTGCAATTGAAAACAAAACTATGGGTTGTTGTTGTTTTTTAAAAAAAAGGAAGTCAAAGGTGCCTTCAAAAGTAAAGTAATCTACCTCTTGAAAAAGAAAAGAGCCTCAAGACATTTAAACATTCTCTCACTTTAAAATCATCAAGCAAATGAAAAGTTAAGTTTAAAAAAATAAGGGATTTATTATTTCACTCTTTAGAAAAATGTACAAATGATCATATAATGCAAAGTTGGCAATTTTATAAATCTAAATTAAGGTCCAAACCAAAGTGGGCATAGGGAGGAAGAGGCAGGCCTAATAGTTATCATTCTGGGATAGCAGGCATGAGCCTAAGTCACAGGGGCAACCCCATGGAGACCACAGGGTGTTCTGACTGGGGTGATAAAATACCCTGATTCATATCTTTCCTTGCTGAGAAAGTCTCCATATCATGGGCTTCACCCACTTTAGCATCTAAATACCATTAGTAGAACTATCTGAGAGCAAAATCCAAAGGCATCATTGTCTTTAAGTTCCTTTCACAAAGAAAAGCTCCCCTAAGCACTTGCTCGATTTAAAGAACAGTAGCTTCTTGAAAGGAAGAGTGGACTATTTCAATATTGTATTGTTGATACTGACCACAGTGTGACTTACTCAATCAATTTTTTAATCCTTTAATAATAAATAATAAGGAAGATTGAGTTACTACATGATCTTAAAGACACAAGGTCTATGATCTCCTAAGTACAAAGAATTTCTTGAATGTTTTTGAAAAGGTTCTGCATTTTATATAATTAAAGTTTCTGCCATATACTGTCTTGGAGCTCTGATAGCACTCACCTAATGTTATCAATACCACTGTGAGAACCAATGAGACAGTCAGTTCCTATATCAGCTGGCTGGGCCATAGGGGCTGTGAGCTATTCTTGGGCTGGAATAGTGCATAGGACCTTCCAGCTGCCACATGGGCTCAGTCATTTTTCTACTTGTGAACAACAACAAAAAATCACAAATTAAACAAGAATTTGGTATTGCTCCGGGATTTGGAATGAAATATTTTATCTGAGAGCTAAAGACTGTCAACAGCAGACATATTATGATGCTGTTTCCCTTGTGAAGCTCTTAATCCTTTTTACCAGTGAGGCCAGATGTATACTAAGTGAACCCCATTAACCAAATCCCACTCAGAGCCATGTCAATGATTCTACTCTGGTAATGAGAAAATACAACCTCCTCTGAATTTCTTTACAAAAACCGCTTCATCTTGCTCTGACAAATAATTTTTTGCAGCCAATTATTACAGATACTCTAGAACTATGATTCACAAACTGGGGATCTTGTGAATTTGCAATTGATAGGTCTGGGGAGGGACCTCAGACTCTATATTTCCAACAAGCTTCCATGTGATGTCTCTCACTGCAGGTCCACAGACCACACTTTGTGTCCCAAGGGTCTAGAACATAGTGAGAAATTAAAACAGCAGCATTTCTAGATGGTTCATTGGTGACAGAGACATCAAGCCAGAAAAGTTATGTTGACTCATTCCGGAAACTCTGAGATATGTGGTTGTCTCTTTTTGCAACGGTGTCTCTTAGAAACACATGTGAGTTACAGATCTTCACAATTTCTTACACAATTGTTCATGCAAATTTTATTTTGGATCCTCACCAAAGCTATTCATAAGCACACTGATAACAAAGGGGGTATTTTTAACATTTTACTTGCTCATATTCCACATGTTTGCCCCATGTCATGGGAGCCATCCTGCTTCCTCTTCATCACCCATTTCTCCCATTCCAACCTCCCACCTTCATCTGAATCAAGTACTTCTCAGTCCCGTTTCCCAATCTTCCTCCCCATAAAAATATTCTTCAAGAGGAAAATCTGACTAACTCATCCATGTGTAAATAACAACAGTTTAATGAGGTGTCAACCTAAGCTGAAAGAATGACTGTCTGGTGGCAGAATTTAGAACATCTCTCAGAGGAGAGAAAACAGCATTTGAGAGCATTAAGGCCTTTCCAGAGTGAACTGGGGCTGACCTGAAAGTCCATTTCACCATGCCTGAATCTACTTCTAGACCGTCCTGGGGCGTAGAATCTCTCACACCTACACCAATACAAGCTTCTATTCTCAGAGTGGTCCTAAGCTGGCCTTGGGCTACCACTGTCTATGCAGGCCCCAGGACAATACCTCAGGATTGGTTTGTGACGCCTATTAGGTATTATATTCTTTAAATAAATTATCTAAATGAGAACTTTTAATCTCAAATTTATTTACTTATGTTTACAGAGTCAATGAGCAAAGTTAGAAAACCTTCTTAGTGAAATCTAACAGCTCTCAAATATCAGATTTTGCTATGACTAAAAGAAAAAATCCCTCTATTTATTCTTCATCTTCAGATACATTATTTTTTATCAAATGTCTGCAAATTGGGGGAAGCAGGGACAAATTACAAACCTGTTTCCTCACTTTCCTTTTCTCTCTGTGTCCTAAAGAGCACTCCCGTGTCTTAACTCAGTGGAAAAGTACAATGTTTCTTGCATCACCTGGACTGGATTTCTTCAGCTAAACCTCTGGCGCTGAGTCACTGGGGCCAAACTAAAAGTGCTCACTGCCATAGGTTACCCAATCTGTCCACCATGTCATTTATGAGGTAAGGAAAATATTGAATTAGGATACAAGAGGGCTATGAATCCAGATGTCCAGCCAATGGAAAGATCGGTAATGAGAAAACAGAACTGACCTCTTTCAGCAAAGCTAGAAAATGGCAGGGGAATGTAAGAAGCAGCTGCTTACTTTTGGCAGCTGCAGGGAAGGGCAATGTTATGGAATGTCAAAAACGGCATATTTCATTGCAGCTTCACTAGTGCCCTTTAATGATTCAGGAGCAGAGCCATCTTTAATGACACTTAGCATGCTGTCTGGTTTAAAGACAAATAAAATGTTCTCATTTCATCAGCCTTTCCAGAGGAGAAATGGAAAAACTGGAGAGAAAGGGATAAAGGTCAAAATGTGTCCTTCTCATGTACCACTGGAATATCACTTTCTACTTAGGAGGACCACAGGCACACTTCTCTCTGCCAACTTCACCCATGAAACAATTTCCTATTTTGCTTTGATAATATCTACTAAGATATTTTTAGACCCAAATTTTATCACAGAATCTAAATACTCTAAAAATTGTGGATCATAATTTAAGGATATAATACCAAATTAGAGCTGTTATAATTTTCACAGCCAATAGCCCTAACTAAGGCTTTTCTAATTCAACAGTGAAAAAATTTCATTATCATCAATTATAACACGTTCATTTTTAAAATGAGCTCTATCCTTAAAATCTCCTCACCAAGTCACTGAATGAGTTATATGAAGATCTTTTCTTGCAGTTTACCTCTGGGTAGATAACATGAATAAAGAGGAGGATCTAGTGAATGTTGTATTTGATCAAACCAAAGTAAACCAACTAATGAGTTGTGTTAGATAAGTCAATAATTTTACTATTGACCAGGTTCAATGAAAGCATGTGAAAGGTTCTTTAATTGATGGCATTTATGTCATCATGATGGAAAATATAAAATGTGTTATGGGAAGTACACTGTGATTTATGAACTAATTAATTTTCCCCAAACATGCTATGATTTTGAGAAACCTGGCTCAATATCAATTCTGAGGTGCATCATAAATAATTTGTCACATTTAATTATTAAAGTATTACCATAACCCATGGATGCTCTTGGATACAGAGAATGAGTTGTTCTTGGTAATGTTGTAAAATGTAAAGACTTCTCATTCTCTATTCTAGACATTTTTATGATTAATGAGTTAACTATTTTTTGTAAATAATTTTTTTGTGTTAACTTAAAAAAAGTATTAGGTTTTTAAAATAATTTGCCTTTCATATTGGCCACATTTATAAATTGTCATGTGTGTATGTGTGTGTTAAAGCAGATTCAAGTTTATCCCTAGTATGCCATTATTCCCATTCATGTACCCTCGCATTGTTCAAGAGAGAAAGAAAAAGGTAATATTGAAGGAATAACTACTGAGTCAAAACTGAACGTAACCAATGGTAAGTAACCATTGTAAATGCCATCAATAATTATGTTAACAAAAGTAGATGATATGATAGTCCCAAGAATCTCATGTAGGAGCAGGTGGGGATAAACAGGACCACAGATCCAAGTGATATTAGCAACTGTATAGAAGGAAGCAGAGGGAGACAATAGGGTGTTTGTCAGTCTTAGAATGGAAGAACTCCACCATTGCCAAGAATTTTACTTCAACCAAACTGAATTTCAAACATGAAGCCTGCAGAGAAGCTGTTATAGCATTACATATATAATGAAAAATTAAAACAATCATACATACATACACATATACAGAAATCAGGGAATGTGTTCCCATGAGCCTTCCTAGAAATCCCCAGGAGAGTTGACCACAGTCAACCAAAATGATTTGAGAGACTTTATCATAAGATTGGAAGGAACACAGGCACCAGAGGAACATAAAAAATTGATATGATTGGATTCAAACAGAAAAAAATCAGAATGTGAGGAATTCTACAAAAAGTACTTGTCAACAATAATTCCAGCCAAGATGGAGGCATAGGTAAAAACTCTTTGCTTCCTCACACACAACCAAAAGGAGGATAACAACCAATCTAACATCAATAAACAACAAAAAGTGCCAGAAAATCAAACTGCAAGGAACTCTGCATCCAAGGAATTAAAGAAAAAATCAACCAGAACAAACAGAATTGGTAAAGTCTGAGCGGACCACTTGGGGTGACTCAGAAAAACCTCCACAACACAGCAGCCTTGGGATCGGGGCTAGCTGCCTAGCTCAATGGGCTGCATGGAACGGGCTGACTTAAGGGGAAAAATGAGACTCAGAGCTGACTGTGGGCTATGGCTGGGGGTGCTGCAGTGGGAGAAACTCCCAGTCTCACTCAAGAGTTCTTTGAAAAGTGTGCCAGAGATGAGCGGGCAAGCTACAGTGTTCCCTCTCTGGCCCCTCGTCCACAGACAGCGCCATAGGGCAGCAAAGAGGATTGCCCTGGCTGCCTGAACACCTTAGGCCCCGTGGCCTTACAACTGAACAGGTGTGCCGAGACAAAGAAATATGGCCCAAATGAAAGAACAGAACAAAGCCTCAGAAAGAGAGCTAAGTGAGGAGGAGATCACCAACCTATCTGATGGAGAATTTAAAGCCCTGGTAATCAAAATGCTCACAGATCTGATTGAGCTTGATCGACAAATAAAAAAACAAATGAAGAATACCCAAAGTGAAATAAAGCAAAATATTCAGGGAACCAACAGTGACAAGAAGGAAACCAGGACTCAAATCAATGATTTGAAACAAAAGAAAGAAATAAACATCCATCCAAAAGAAAAGGAAGAAGCAAGAATTTTTAAAAAATGAAGAGAGGCTTAGGGACCTCTGGGACAACTTGAAACATTCCAATATTTGAGTTATAGGGATGCCAGAATGAGAACAGCAGCAAGAAAATGAAAACTTATTTGAACAAATAATGAAGAAAATCTTCCCCTCTGGCAAAGGAAATAGACTTCCAGGAAGTCCAGGAAGCCCAAAGAGTCCCAAAGAAGTTGGACTCAAAGAAGTTGGACCCAAAGAGGAACACACCAAGGCACACCATCGTTAAGTTACCCAAGATTAAAGATAAGGAGAGAATCCTAGAAGAAGCCAGAGAAAAGGGGACAGTTACCTACAAAGGAGTTCCCATTAGACTACCAGCTGATTTCTCAAAAGAAACCTTACAGGCAAGAAGGGGTTGGAAATAAATATTCCAAGTCATGAAAGGTAAGGACCTATAACCAAGATGACTCTATCCAGCAAAGCTTTCATTTAGAACAGAAGGGCAGATAAAGTGCTTCCCACATAAGGTCAACTTAAAGCAGTTCATCATCACCAAGCCATTATTATATGAAATGTTAAAGGGACTTATCTAAGAAAATGAAGATAAAAAATATGAACAGTAAAATGACAACCAACTCACAACTATCAACAAATGAACCTAAAAGAAAAGAAAAGCAATGAAAACAAAAACTAAGCAAAGAACCAGAACAGGAACAGAATCAGAGAAATGGACATCACATGGAGGGATTTCAGTTGGGAGGGGAAAGGGAGGGATAAGGGAAAAAAGATACAGGGAAGAAGCATAATTAGTAGGCATAAAATAGATGGGGAGAGATAAAAAATAGTATAGGAAATAGAGAACTCAAAGAACTTATATGTACAACCCACAGACATGAACTAAGGGGGGGATGCTGGTGGATTGGGGGAGCAGGGTGGAGGGGGAATAAAGGGGGAAAAATTGGAAAAACCATAATAGCATAATAAATAAAAAATACTTATAAATAAATAAATACATAAATAAAGACTTGTCAACACAACAAACGAAGTGGGTGGGGCAAACACATAGATTAAAGATATGTATGCAAAAACAAATAATTACAATATGTTGGAACTATTTATATCCCATTCAAACAAACTTTAAAAAGAATTTAAGGACAATGAGGAAATGTAAACACTGGATATTTAATGATATTAAGAGAATGGTGTTAATATTATTTAGGTGTGTCATAATGGTATTGTGGTTAAATAGCTTTTTTTAGAGTCCAGATCTTTTAGTAATATGTAATGAACTGTGATATCTGGTAATTGACCCAACACAACCTAGAGTTGGTGTGGATCATGCACGTGACATACGTGGACTCGGATTGTCGGTGGGATGATGACTGTTGGGGATGGGTGTGGGAACAGAAGCATTTATTCTAGGTTGTCTTTTGTTCTGTGTATGTTATGAATTTTTATAATAAAAGCTAAAACAAACAAAAATAGATACATTTATAAAATTTAATGGCAAGCTCTCATCCACAAATAGCTACTTAAGTAATATAGTGTGAAAGAAAGGCATCCTTCTTAATAGCAACAAAAATGCATAAAATATTTAGAAATTAACTCAAGAAATATAAAAGAGCTACAGAGGAACAAAGAGAGTACCAAACTTGACTGAAAGACATAAAATAGCTTAATCAATAAGAAGACATTTTATGCTCTAAATGGAAAGGCGACATTTCAAAATGTAAGTTTTCACAGATTAATCTATAAATGTAATGCAATTCCAATCAATCTTTTAACAAGATATTTTTAACTTGACCAATTAGTTATAACATTTACCCACAAAATAAAAGATTAAAATATAATGAGGATATTTTTTAAAGAATTAAGAGAGGATGTTTGCCTTACCAGTTAACAAACACATAGCAATACTGGAGAAATTAAAACAGTGCAGTGCTGTTCCAGCCCAGACAAATCAATCAGTGAAGCAGAATAGAGATTTGGGAAACAGACACAGGCATTTATAAGAATTTATTATAGGCCAAGAGTGCATTTAAATCAGTAGGAAAAGGAGGGATTATTCATTGTTGGAACAACTGGGTCTCCTATCGAAAAAGAAATAGTTAAATTCAGTCATTACAAAATTAATTCCCAGTCATTACGTATATAAATGAAAAATTAAAACAATCAAGATGTAAGAAATATTAAAAAGTATTTCTATAATTTTAAAGAGTGGAAGGCCTTTCTTACTGTGACACCCCAGCTCTGAAAGTGAGAAAGCTGTCTGTGGCACACTGAAGCCAGAGGAACTCCAGAAGGAACTGCTGGATCTTAAAAAAAACAAGGTACAAAAGGGTGTGTATAACTTTCTAGCTTCTATGTAGACATTGGTATTTGTGTGTAATGAAATAAATAAATTCTGAAAAACACATACAGCACTCATAATATTACAACCTGCCACCACTGGGCAGTATGAGAACTGATGTGGGGAGGGAGAGCACAGTAATGGGAAAATGATTTTTCACTGTACAATTTTGTTTTATTTTTTAATTATGTTAATATTTTCATTTCAAAAGTTAGAGAAATAAATGTACTGAAAAGTTAAAATAGTCTTGTAACATTCTATAAGCAAACCAAATAGACAAATGACAAAGGAGAAAATGTTTGTCTTTTGGATGACAGAGTTCAATGCATTAATATATATTGAAGCTATTTACTCTAAATAATGGAAAAATAAACACCTCAACAGAAACAAAATATATAAATAAACAATTTACTCCCCCAAAATGCTCAAAGCCTTAGAGAAATGCAAAGTCAACCAACAGTTGTTTTGCCTTTCAAGTCAGCAAGATTGGTAACACTTGAAGCCTGTGAAGATGTGAATAAAACAATACTTCACCCAGTTGTTGGTGATGACAGAAAATGGTGTCATCCACTCCCACTTGTCCTTAACCCCAGTATCTTTACTTAAGCTGTTCCTGCTAAGGTTGCTAATGACTCCCACGTCGCTAAATTCAGGACCACTTTTCCGCATGTGTCCTTGACACACCTTTCTGTCTTTGGTTTACAAGATACTGTAGTTCCATCCGTTTGTTCATTAAAAATGTATATATATTCCAGGAATTATGCTAAACTCTAGAGATAAAAGAGCGACTAAAACCACACTTGGTCCCTAACTGGAAGGAGCCATCTATAGTTTTTCTGCTCTCTCCCTTGTTTCTTTCTCTCAGCTTCCTTCATCTGCCTCCTTCTCCAGGCCCAAGCTTTCTCTCATTTAGTGTCTTCACCAGGGGGTCTACTGCCTTAATCTCCATATAGCACCAATGAAACCTAATACTCAAACCACTTCTCTGTACTCCAGACTGACAGATGTTCACTCAGACGTTCCACAGGCACTGCAGATTGAACAGTCAAAATGAACTCATGGTTTTTCTGCCTCCCACAACTTGATCCTCCAATAGTCCCTCACATAGCAAACAGGACTCTCTTTAGCCAACTGGATGCAAGAAACCTCCAAGAAATTCTGCACACCTGCCTGTTACTCAGACCCATGGCCAATTAAGAGGGTGTTTCTATTTCACCTTTAAATAGATCTTGAATCCATCAGCTTGCTCTCCACCACCACCCTGTTCTAAGGCACCATCACCTAACCTCACTATACAAAAAGCAATAGTCTCATTCATTCCTTCAAATGTATTCTTGTCCCTTTTTCATCCATTTTTCACACCGCAGATTTGGAATGCAGATTTGATCCTCTCACTGCTCTGATTCCTCCAAGGGATTCTCAATGCTCTTAGGATAAAATTTGGGACTATTGCCAGGCTCTGCGTTAGCTGGTCCCTGCCTGCTTCAGTGGCCTCCTCTCAAACTACTCTGCTTCGCAATGTTTAAAAGGATGTGTTAGCTCTACATGTACTCACATGGCATGTGGAGACCTATGCATGCTCAGATATACACACACACACACACACATGATTTATACACATGGTGTTTTATTTGTAAGGTATGCTTATGCAGGAGAAAAGTCAACTTTCTTCATTATATACTTTGTCTCTTGATTATGTAATACCCATGTACTGCTTTTTATCATCGAAACACCAAAACATTTAAGCCCATTTAAAAACTTATTTGGAGCTTATGAATTTTTGTAATGCTTCTGAGTTGTGGTTTTCTGGTTAATCCTGTCTGATTTTGCTGCTGACTTAAGGAAGAATGCAATGTTAGGTAAAGAAATATGACTGATAAGTACATACATATCCTCAGGGCACATGAGTAAGAAGGATGCTATGAACATGCTGGTTAATCAAATGAGAACAGTTATTTCAAAATCAAAAGTAGACAAAAATGATTATGCAAGTGAAATTATCAATAATATTACTTGTGGTAATAAAGCATGTTGAAAATTGATAAATCTACATGTAATTTCTGCACATTTTATTTTTTTTAACAGCACATATTCACTAGCTTGTTAATATTACTCACAGAATATCAATCTAGAAGCATCAAGCCTGTTTTTAGAAGTTCAATATTTTTTTAAAATTAGATAACCTATATGTTCTTTGTAAAAGGGCAAGTTTTGAGATGTCTAAAAAGTTGATTCATTACTCACATGCTTATACAATTTATTTTATGAATTACACAAAATTTATAATGCTATTTGCTTTACTTCCCTGAAGCATTGTGTGGGGATTCATCAAAATCCAGAAACACCTACAGCCCAGTGCAGTGCCCCAGAACAGCAGCCATCATGTGTACATGAGCCAGAGACTGGAAGAGGCTTGGAACTGCTGCTGGTCTAACACACAGAGATCAGAGCTGTACACACACCATCTTGGCCTTAGTACCCGTTCCATGCTGACTTCCAGAAAGCTGAAATTATACAGCTCCTTTCCCTCCATCAAAATATGGTTAATAATGCCAACATTGCTACATCAAAATACTTGTTCTGAAGATCCTCAAAAAGAAGGCATGTCAGATAATTACCTGAAGAGAGATAGGAGGGCTGTGCCTAGAGAGGGACTTTTGAAGTGACCTCAGTTAGGAGCCTGGTGGTGGAGCAGCTCATTACAGGTATCAGGGGACAGGCTCCATAGATGTTTCATGGACTCAGATTCTACTTGTCCAACTGTCTAAATACCTATAGTGATGACAATGATTGTCCTGATTATGTGTTACCATCAATCTTAAGTAACACGACTTCAGAGTTTAGGAAGGGCACAGAGCCATTTTTTATCTGTCTGCTAGTATTAAAAATAAGCTTATGAAATAAATGTGAATGTTAAGTATGTTTTCTCATAGCTATCTATATTATTTCTCAGCTAACATTCTATTCTTCATGAAAAATGTCATAGGCAATTGTTCTGTTACCAACACAGTCTATTTTCCACCTCCTCCAGCTGTTTATAATTCCTAAGAGAGAATGGCACAAGGAGAATATATTTGTTTTGTTTTTTACTTCTCCAGTTGTTGTTTTTTAAAATGAGGCCACTAAAGCAGTGAAGGTGGGAGATTTTGTTTGTTTGCTTGGGGGTTACTTATGCCCTGGATATTGGGTATTCTTTTGCCCTTCCTCTTACCTCTTCGACACACGTGTTGCTCGTATGAGCAGTTAGCCCTCTGTAGCTCTCTCAAATCTACTGATATGAGGACTCCAAGCAGCAGCACCCTGCTAACAAATGCAAATAAGGGAATCCCCAAATTTTGGATTCAGTCTTCAGACAGAACCATACTACACTTCATTTTTATCTTCCACAGTCTTCATTCCCTTGCCTGGGTCAGCCCTCTTTTAGTGATCCCTGAACACTCCAAAATATTTTGGTCATTGGCACAGGCAGAGCATGAGCAGGTCGGAGGCAGCCCTTCATAGTCCACTGCCTGACACAGTGATGCTCTAGCCCCCTGCTCTGCTCCAGATCCACCCACAGAGTCCTGTGAATGCCAGCAAGCTTCAGTCCCCACATCTTTAAGACAGTCTGTGGTGGTGTCCATATGGAGCCACATAAGATATCCAATCTCATTGTACATGGACCCCTAAAAATCCAAATTCTGAACCTCTTCCACATTCCCTTATCTCTGATGGGCTCCCCTGAAACTAAAAGGCAAAAAGAATCTAAAATCAACACATCCTCCCAGAGGTATTCATGACAAAACCCAAAAGAGAAATCTGTCCCTCTACTCCAGACTACTTTCAGTCTGGTTTGGGCCTTATGGACTACTGTTAGCCTCAGGGTTGCCACAGGTAATCCTGGAATATCTAGAAGCACAAAGTCCAGGTGTACATGATGGGATGCCACTCCGCTACTGAATCAAGTCACAACTTACTTCCCCTCTCACCTCTTTGGACATGCCAATACAAAAAACTTATTCCCTGAAACTGCAGAAGGTGGACAAATGCATACCTTTCCCCTTACTCCTGCATGTTCTGTCCATACAACTCATTCATATCCTGATGAGTGTAGGACAACTTGGCAAAGGCCACTTGGAGAGTTTCCAGCTCAAGGGCACAGTGAAATGAACTTACATGTTTTTAAAACATGTACAGTGTGTCCTGACTGGGTAGCTCAGTTGGTTGGAGTGTCATCCGACATGCCAAAGTTGCGGTTTTGATTCCCGGTCAGGGCACATACAAGAGTCAACAATGAATGCATAAGTGGAACAATAAATCGACGTCTTGCTCTCTCTCTTCCATCCTCCTTCTCTCTAAAATCAATAACTTTTTAAAAAAAATTTGAATGTATAGTTTTGGCCACTCTATTTCCTGAGCAACAGTTCATGAGTAATCTCATGAACTGCTACACTATGGTTCTGAAGAAGAAAAACAAGGTCATGTGCCAACCTGATATGTCCTATCTGCTGAAAAAGTTTCTTCATATGCAAAATAAACAGGAGAATTAGAATAAATGGTCTTTGACATCATTTCCAGGACCAATCATATAGAAAGGTTCTGGGTGGAGGTACCATGTGAGGTGACAGGACCCATTTCCAGAAACCTACTAGCCATCATGCAAACCAATCAAATCAACCTAGTTTATGCATTGACCCCAAGCTCTCTGTTCTCATATTTTGTAATATGTAACTTGTATTATTATATTTTTGCTGCATGTTTCTAATACTAAGTTAACAGATATCCACAATTTCCAAATTGAAGCACTACAAAATCTTGATATTGTCAGAGGGAAAATATGCTCAGTTTAGTTTTGATAGATTTGAATACAGTCTTTGCATATTACCAAAATGCTATAATGTAAACATTCTGGAAAACAGATCTAGTTTACCACAAATACATTAACCTGTACTTCTGTTAGTGATATAATTAGAACATTCTGGCACTCTGAACTTATTCTTAAGACTATGTTTTGTTAATATTTTCCTGAATCAAATGTCAAGAATTATTAAACATTCATAAGCTCATTTTGAACCTTTGCCTTGATAAGTCTAATAACCTTCCAATCTGAAATACAAAAACATGCCCCATGTTTTTCCAGATGTGAACAAAGTACAAAAAGCCAGGGCAGGGTAAAGGATCTGCCAAAGGTTACAATGGTCTGAACACTTACCTCAGGGCCTTCTAAGAAAGACTGCAGAAAGGCCTGGATTTTGTCCATATGTGTGCATTGATTGAAGGCTCAGACATAAAGTCCCAACATTCGTGGCCTCATAATTGACCAGATCCACAATAGTATTAATCTGTTTTTGTTTTAGGATAAGTATGGTCACAAAGGAGCCAAGCTTTTATATCTCTGTGTCAGTCAGTCATTAGCTTCAGCAGGTTGCTTGGCAGAGAATATGGGCATAACCTCCCAACATCTGTGGACAAGGGAGTCCTGTTAATGGAGGGGAAAGCTCCAGAAAAGGCTACAGCTGTGCATGGTTAGCAGGCAACACAGGTTGGAGGCATACACTCAGTAAAGACAACATGGGCAGAGCATCAAAGTATCTACTCCACAGATGAAGCCAATGACTACCTAGGTTGCTAGGGGAATAGAGGGATATCTGTCCCCAAGGCCAAATCAAACTGTACTCAGAACCAGGGGAGAGCCTGAACATTTCATAGTTTTAAATTTTTAGAGGAAATTTTTTGAATGTCAGAAGAGAGAATAATAACAATACATTGTCACCCTTGGAAACTCTTAAACCCTTGCATTGTTTTACTGATTCAGAGAACATATGTGCCTAACCTATGCTAAGCTAGACTTTGAAGCTATATAGATGTATAAGCCTTGCCCCTGCCCTTGAGTTGCCCACTGTCTAATGAGAAGACAGGTGTTTGAACAGATAACGATGGTTGAGTTACAGGATGTGTAATGGTAGAGACATAGGAGAACCTACAAAGAATTGCTGCCTCATTTTGTGTTACTCTGTTCCAAGTGCTAGAGATTGCCTGCAGATGTATATGCACTATCTCATTTAACTATCACAGCAACCCTATCAGATGAGCCTTTTTATCCTCCTAAAGCATATGAGGCAAATGGGGCCCAGAGAGATTAGGTAACTTGTCCAAGTTCACAGAGCTAATCTGACTTTTCTACCTCACGATGGACTCCCAAGCCCCTGCTTCTGACTACACATGTGCTGTCATCACCTATTAATGCAGGGAGAAGAAGCAGGAAAAGAATCCCTAATCATTTGACCTACAAATCCCAAATTTGGAGAGTCAACTGGGAAGAGAAAACAGGATAATTTCTGAGATTGAGTACAGTGAAATCTTTTTTTTTTTTTTGCATTCTTAGCAATTGGCATATTTTATGAGCAATCTCATGAACTGCTACACTATGGTTTTGAAGAAGAAAAATAAGGTCATGTGCCAACCCGATATGTTTTATCTGGTGAAGCAACATAAAATGCTTATGCAAATTTTTCCCCTAGAATAAGAGAGATATATTATCACTGCTGTTATCAAAATGTCTGTGAATGCAGAAATGTTCATTATTTATATATCAATGTAAATGTATGTGGCAATTTACCATACATAGCACCTGCTGAACAAACAACTCCCTCCCCCAAAGAGCTAAGAAGAGTACAATATAGAAGAATACAACACAGTAAAAACATACTCTAGGCAAATAGGAAGTAATTTGCGGTCTTTATCATCAAAAACCTTCATAGAACAGGTATCGTTTTCCGTTTGAAGTACAGACAGATCTCATTTTACTGTGCTTCGCATTTTTGCGCTTCTCATAGATGTTGTGTTTTCTTACAAATTGAAGGAAAGACCCTCCACCAGCAAAAAGATTACAACTTGCTTTATCACAATACTCTCTTTACTGCAGTGGTCTGGTACCAAGCTTACAATATCTTTGAGAGATTCCTGCCTGTACTCAATGATGAAACTCTATATATTATATTTATAGGTTATGAATTTACCTGATCAGATCTATCCTTTTCATGTGCTTCAAGAAACCAATGAAACTGTGTTTCCAAATCAGCTCTTTGAGTATTAAAGTTGTAAAAAGGACAGTAATTTAGGAAATGGAGTTGAGAATTGGATAGAAAAAGACAAAATGGGATATAAAAATCAACATAGAATTGGTCATGATTTAGAAAGCATTTGCATGAGAGGTTAGAAAAGAGCTGTTTGTCTCATAGAAATGTGTTCTGGATTGGGCAATGGATCAGAACAAGGTGAACAAGGCCCTATGTAAGTAACCACAGATTGGGCACAGATTTTATCTGTGGGCACACATTCAATCACATGGTCTACACAAGCAAGTCACAAATATGTGATGTGAATCATAAAAGCAAATGGGCCACAGTGTGGTTTGAGAAACACATCATCACTACTTCAGCAAGTTATTCCAATTAGCTATTATGATGATGGTGATAATGATGAGTCAAATTAGCTAATGCTGGAAGGTTATTTTGAAGCTGATAGCACTATAGTAAATAATTAAATAGTATGAATGTATTATCAAAATACTCTCTGACAATATGGACAAACCATGACTATTTCAGGCAAACATGGCCATATCATCACCCTAACTACTTGTGAGCCATGTACCAAATGAGGAAATGACCATGTTATCAAGAAAAATTCATGAAACCTGACTCCCCTCTATTCACTAAATTCAATGAAACTTTGAAGAAAAAAATAAGGATCTTTAAGATATGTGTGAGAACCAGAGCACAAAGGTCACATTTCACAAAGTTTCTGGCTCATTGCTTAGGGAAATACTTACTACCTGATGAATGTGAGTCAAAGTTTATCCATCCAGTAACTCTGTTCACTCTTCAGCAGAACTCAGTATATTATTAAACTATAGGCCAGCATTTCTCAACCTTGCCACTATCAACATTTTGGGCTGGATACTACTTGTTGAGGAGCTGACATGTGAGCCATAAGGTGCCTGTTAGCACACTTGGTCTACCCACTAGATGCTATTAACACCTCCCCCCAGTTTTGACAACCAAAAATGTTTCCAGACATTTCCAAGTGTTCCTAGGGAACAAAAACATCCCCATTTGAGAACCTCTGATATAGACCCTGACCCTTTCTACCATCCATCTGCTCCCAACTTGGCCCATGCCCTGAAACTCTACACTTGCTTGCATCTTTCAGCTGGAAGGAATCTCAGAAGAAACAAATCCTGTCTTTTACATGTTTGTTAAAGCATCTGTAACATTCTTGACAGGTAGTCGCCCAGATTCTCCTGACTCTTCCAACATCAGGTGGCTCACTTCCCCATTAGAATTTAATGGTTAGACATTTTGAACATGAGAACACCCATTAATGCTGAGCTGAAATCAGCTTCCCTGTGATTCCTCCTTAACTTTACCCAAGGGAGCTCTATATAAGGTGTCTCCTCCTTCTTCTACCACATACTCTTCTAATATTTGGAGTCTTTCTTCTTCCAAGAGAAGCTGTTGCATGTGGGTCACCGGCCAGCAGTGACCACGGAACGCTGTGGATGGCTCGACGATAAACACGTGAGAAAAAACATGCACAGAGACAAACTAGTTTCTGTGGGGAAGTAGGGATGAAATGGCCACCCCTTCTAGTGAGGAGCGCGCTGATTTACCGTCCATACCTGCTTTTATTAGGCTCATTTTGCATAATAATTCAGGTAAAGTACAGTACTCATTAGGGGGAAGTAAGGAACTATAGAAAACAAAGAACTCTGCTGGTCTATTGAGTTGGGGGGTCAAAGAGCTGTAAGACTGAGGAACAAACTAACTTCCTCCTAAGACCCTTCTCATTCAACTGAGAGCATTCTAAACAAAGAAGGTTTCACAGTAATTTACATGTTCTTTCTTAGGCCTGATCACCCTGGGGAATCCGCACTTCTCAGTACCGAGCTGCACCACCCTGTCATTGTTTCAGGCTTAGGTGGAGCAAGGGAACTAAGGCAACTGGGAGACAAGGAGGTTTTTTTCCCAGACGCTGAGAACTCAGGCTGTCAAAGCCGAGGAGCGAGGGTCCATCACCCCCTTTTGCTGCAGCCCCCCAAGTCCTTCTTTTGGGGGGGCCTCCCAAAGTGATCGTGCCTGTCTTAGGTCGTTCCCCCCATGGGGAATCTTACCCGTCTTTGGCTAACCAACCAAGCTTTTTGGGGTTCAGTTATGAATGAAGCAGCAGAAGCAGCATTCCTGCCAGGAAGACAAGCTTTTGTCTCCTTGCTGGCTCACGGTTCCAAGGGTGTTCCCTTAGCTTTAGCCTAGGTGGGGGTTTCAGTCTCTGATACCAGTCAGGGTGGTTCCCAACAAGAAGCTTCTTATTTCCTTCCATAATACAGCACACCAGTTTTGAGCAATCTCATGAACTGCTAAGTCTCTCCCTGCCTCAACATCAAAATTACAATGGGAGTTGAGGGTAATAATGATGCTGGTGGTGGTGGTGGTTGTGATGTTAACTATCATTTATTTGTTACTTTTTGCTATATGCTTATTATCCATTACAGTACAATCCAATGTACTGAGCACACTAACTACACCAAAAGCTGGTGTATTAATTTACTAAAGTTTCATTTCTGCCATGTCACTTCCTACTTCATGGATCAAGCATGGCTCTCTACCACACAGTCTTCTCCAAGGCTTTCAGAGCTCTTCTTGAGCTGTCTCCACCTTTGGAAGCCAATATGATTTTCCACTTTTCCTCTCTAAGAGGCTCTAATACAGACACCGGCCCTCAGTGTCTGAGTCATTATGGATGAAATGACACATTCACACGGATTACCGAGTCCGGTGGAGGAAAAAGGACAGCATGGCTTTTCTCTCAAGAGGAACAAAAGCCGCAGCCCCCACCATGACAGGCCTTTATTGGGTTTCTCCACCCATTACATGATGGTCCTCATTTACTGTGCACAGGTTCACTTTAGGTGGTTACATTTTACAGAAAACAAAGGAGCCAATGCCACTAATCACATCACAGAAGAGGGATATTTGCAAATGAAAAGGCAAAAGTGGTTGAACCATTTACACTCCTCCTTGGAAGGTTTAGCATTGTTTTAGGAAGTTGCTTTGCAATAAATGTCCTCAATTCAGGGTGAGGGAGTTTTGGCAAAAAGCGAGACTCATAGCAGCCTGGGCACATTGCAGGCCTGATTCCCCACAGGAGAACCTATCGGTGGGCGTGGGTCCTGTGCATCTCCAAGTGGGAGCTGGGCCCACGCCATGCAGAACAGTCTACTACAAGGCTCCAGTTGCATCTTCTCCTGTCTCATTATATCCCACCACATATAAGTAAACTCACAACTATACACACCCTTATCCTCCCTTCCTTGGAATTCCCTCTTACAGCCTCTACACCCACTCAAATATTATTCTCCTTCAAAGCCAGGTAAAAGTCTTCCTTAATTCACTTCACTTCTGAAAACTCACATTTTTGGGTTACTCTTTGAGCCAAGTATTGTGCTGCTCACTGAGATGCCGAACTCACAGCCAGGCTTCCAGATAACTTGTGACACAGACAAGTTTTAGTCATTAGTGAGGCTTGCCAGCCTACCTGCCTCCCACTTCCAGCACACTTGAGACAATTTAGTCTGGCGGGTTCAGGTTCTTTCACTCCCTCTCCCTCTAAGGAGTGTTCTGCCTTTACCAGACTGGCTTTGGAGGCTTTATAAAGCAGAATTAAGAGAATGGATAGAGAAAAGAGAAGCCACATAGGCAAAAAGAGCTAAGAGAAGCAAGACAGGCAAAGTAAAATGTTTGGGTTGAGTGTCAGGAAAGATAGAAGTGTTAGGTTTGAAAGGCAGCCACTGATCCCAGGAACACTTAAGGGAGAAAGGAAGTAGACTTCAGAAGAGTTCCACTGTAGGTTATAATTTAGATCACCTTTCATGTTCTTCTTAAGACATAAGAATTTTTTAAAATTACTTTTAGATTGCTAGATTGCTTATTTGACCACAGCAGCATAAAAAAGCCTGAGCTAAACTGATCCTCAGTTTATATTTGAGTTATACTTATAATCTACACTGGGAGCAAATGGGAAAACTATTAATAATTATTCTAGAATAAAAAAACATAAACCAGGACTGTGTTGGACAAACTAGGGTGTTCAGTCACCCTGGTTATAACCATCATGAAATGTGGCAAGTGAAGGGATGAGATGGGTCTAGAATATCATTGGGTCCAGAGGATGAGTATCTATTCCCATGAGTGCACAGAGAGAGGAAAAAGCCTGGAGAAAAAAAGCCATTCCAACTACATGGGCCTATAGTCAACTATCTCTTTTCTGAGTTAAACAGCCTGTATCACCTGTTAAGAACTAAATTACATCCTGTCTCATGTTATTTGCTAAGTTTTTCTCATGTCCATAAAGAATTAAAAAATGAGAAATATCAATCTTTTATATCATCTAAAGAAGAAAAGAAAAAAAAATCATTCTTCTACATCTCTCATAATGTTTAGCAGTGTGAGGTACCACAAAGAAGAAGGAGGAGGAGGGGAAGGGGAGAGTACAATAAATGCATGTTGTTTGAGCAGTCTTATTCCCCTAGACTAGGGGAGTTGCACCCATTTTTTAATTATCTTGTAATGGCCTTTGAGCAAATGCTCAGTATTGGGCAATGGTGTAATGTCAATAGTTTCAGCCAAGCAGGCAAACATTTCTATTTCTGATTAAAGGAGAGTAGAGGGAACTGGAGACTCATTTAGAAGGCTTCCCCAGTATCCCAGAATGTCACTTACCCATCCAACACATTTATTCACCTACATTGCCAAGTGGTGGTAAACACTATTTGTCTTCAGCTGTGTAAAAAGATAAATGCTCATTACACTCACCACCATTTTCCTGTCTCCACCCCCAATCTGCTGCTCCAACATTACACTAGATGGCTTCACTAACAAATTTCAAATGCTATTCTTTAACCACTGGGCAGAGTGCAAGAGAAATGGATGATATCACTCATTCAGTTAAACTCAACATGATGCAGAACTTAAGACAGCAGAGAATCCAACCTGTACCCACTGCCTTCGCAGCTCACTTTGGACATAAGCAGCTTTCTGGCAGAAGGCAGCATTCTGCTGCAAAATCACATCTTTGGGCCCTCCAGAGTGCACCTTGGTGTCCAAAGTGAGTCTTTTGCTTTAAATGTCAACTTAACATGACTTCTTGCCTATGAGGACAAGAATATTTTCCCACCTGCCTAACCTGAGGTGGCACTTTCACTGACTGGTCAGCACCACATGCAATTGTTTCTTGGGTACCCAGTTTCATGACATATTGTTTAGAACATATCTGTAGGACAAAACCCATTGTTTTTCCTGATAGCTGTTATTTATTTATTCATCTGTGCTGTGTTTAATAAAATAAAACTCAAGCATTATATTAAAGGAAGGAAGGAATAAAAGATGTTTCCTTATGACCAAGGTCAGGCTCAGACAGTGTCATGAACAATTCATTGGATCCACAGAATGACAGAAACTTTAACAAACTGCTGAACAAATTGTGTCAGTCCTGCCTTCTCTCCACTCAATTCCTCAGGGAACATAAGGGATTCCAATAGGCAGGTCCCACTTTCCAACACCAACACTATTAAGGAGTTCTACTTTAAGCCAAAACTGAAATATATACATTAATGAAACTATCTTCCTACTTTTTCATTAAAATGCAGTGATCACCATCATTTAATGGGGACTATAAATGTCACCTCAACTTCAAGCTCAATTCAAGGCAGATTGAATCGGTCACAAGACTTTTGATACATTTTACCCTGGTTTTGTAGCAAAACAATAAACAATTAGATCAATGGGTATAGGAAGTTAAAGATTAATAAAGTTCTAGGAGTCTAAGGAGTAGCCTGTTCTTTTATTTTGCTGCTAATAAATATTTTATTGTTATTAGGAGAACATGTAAGTGGAAACAGCAATTTCCTTTCTGTGATTTCTAGAAATAGTATTTATTTCTTCATGAACAGAAACAAGAATTTCCTTTTAGTTGTCTGCCTGTGAATAAAACCTCACTTAGATATGCAACCAGTATGTTTCTAAAAGACTGGGTAAGAAATCATTTCACTTTAGCTTTAGTCATATATCTAAAGAAGTAAATATTAGATTTTGGGAAGCCTTTGCTAAGAAAGCATTGTTCTCATAGTTGAAGCTTTATGTAATTTACAGTTCCTCATGGTTTCATAATTTAGAGATCAGTTCATGGGGAACATATCTAAATCAATTTTCTAAGGCACATATAATTACTGAAATGCCTTGCTTCAAACAATGCTAGGAAACACCATATCTTGTAAAGATCAATTTCCTTGAGCTGGAGTTGAATACAAGCTTTATTTTTTTATGATTTAATCATGTTTGTGAAAATTCCACCAAAATGTATTATGTATTTGCCTGCTTTTTAAAACAAAATGTGTGCATAAAGTACTGTCCATAGTTATTTGAAAAGCAGTCATGACTGATTCCAGATAGTTCCAGGGGAAATGACTAAAACCTGAAGAAGATGCAAGAGACCAATTGAATTTCATACTTGAACACTAAAGTGGAAATCACTCAGACCACTCTTGGATTTGCCATACTCCATCTGATTAAAGTTTATAAAGTCTCTGGAGAGAAAGACATTTAGTCAGAATCCCAAATACTCAAAGACCCACCCTCTGTCACACAAGCTCACAAGGAAATATGCAGAGGACCACACGAAGACTACTCTGTTTATCATAATTAGGCAGAGGAGCACACACAAGCTCCATATGGTCCAGACAGGTAAAGATAAATAAGAGACCTTTGCTGGATGTAGGGAAAATCACTGTTGCACACACCTGAAGAGCAGGCTATCTGTCTAAAGGGAGGAGCTATTACTCAACTCTAGCTCATTGAGCCAAGCAAGGTTGCAGGCTCCATTGTACCCAGCTCTCCTGACTTTGCAAGAGCAGCTAGGAATCTAGATTTTTATGTGACTATGTAGAACACACAAAAGTTGTCTCAGATAAAATGTCAACACCTAGTAAAAGGCATTGGACTCAAGCTCTTATGTGGATACTACCTAATTCAGGTGAGTTAAACTGTTGAGCTGAGTTAAGCTTTGTGAAAGTCCCTAAAAATTCATCTAGTACCTCTGGTCCAAAACCTAGACTGGAAATCAATCCATCCAAATCAATCCTGTCAATTCAGTCTCCTAGTGCCACAGGAATCCATCCACTTCTTTCAGATCCATGGCCACTCCTGTCCATTTTTACCTGACACCTCAATAGCTTCATATATGTACCCCTGCCTATCCCCCACCCTGCCCCACTCAATCCATATTCCACAGAGCTATCCACTGCTGTGCCCAGATCAGATCAGATCATGTGTCTGCCCTCATGTGACATTGCCCTCCTTTGAAATCCTTTAATGGCTTCCCATGGCTCTTAAAACCAAATGCAGACTCCTTAAACTGGTCTGCAAGGCCCTGCCTGATCTGGCTTTGTCAAACTCATCTTGTACCACTGTCCCCTTCACCATACTACACCTTCACTCATCAAGCTCTTTCAGACTCTCACACATGAAAGCTCCTTCCCACCTCAAATCTCTATAACAAGTTTTATTTTTTTCTGGAAAAATAAACCTTTGTTCTTCCCTTGGCTCTTTATCCAGCTGACACTTTTTTGTCTCTGAGATCTCAACTTAAGTATCAACTCCATGGAGAAAATATCCATGATCACTGTAGTGGGTTGAATTGTGTCCCCCCAAAAGGATATGCTGAAGTCTTAACCCCAAATACCTATGAATATGACCTCATTTGGAAATTGGGCCTTTAAAGATGCTATCAAGTTAAGTTGAGGTCATGGTGGATTAGAGTGTGCCCAAAATCCAATGTCTGCTGTCTTATAAGGAGAGGAAGATTTGAAGACACAGATACATACAGAGAAAATACAACTACATGAAGACAGAGGCAAAAATTAGAGGCAACTATAAGTGAAGAAATGTCAAGAATAGCCAGAAAACTAGAAGAAAGCAAGAAAATACTCTTCTCTAAAAAATTCAGAAAGAACATGGCCCTGTAACATCTTCATTTGAGGCTTCTAGCCTCCAGAACCATGAGACAATAAATATGTTATAGCAGTAAACTGGTAAGCAGGAATGGAATACAATTACCCAATGGAAAGTAAGTTCCTCCTGTTAGTTCTTTTTTCTCACACTTTGAGGAAGTGTGAGCCCCTTTACAATTTGTAATTATTTATTGGTATGCGTACCTATGTCCCTCCCACTAGACTATAAGAGGCATGAGGTCAGAAAGTAGGTACATTTTGCCCACTTCCATTTACATAGATAACTCCTGTCTTATAGAAGATGCTCACTCAAGGCTCATTTAGTTCTACACATGGCACTTTAATACTTCATACTCTTTTGAGCTCTTTATGTGTGGGGGAGTTAATCCTAAAACCAAATACTCCCAGATTGCTTGTTGAAACCTACTAGTTCTTCTGTCCTCCCAGAATCATGAAATTGTAGTGCTGAAAAGAATCTGAGAAATCACTTAACTCACCACCACTGCCAGGCCCCACTGGTTTTTCAGATGCAAAAATGGTGCCTTCTGCACATGCTATCAGCTGTCAGTAGATTCCTGCTTCTGAGCAGCAGCCCTAGGTTGGCTGTAACTACCTCACTGAGGGTCTGAAGGTGGCTTTCCTTCACATGCAGAAGAAAGAGTGCGGCTTGTGACAGCCAGTCAGTGTTCAGCAGTATTTTTGTTTAATTAAAATAAAAGCAGCTTAAGCCTAGAAGTGTCCTACTCAGATAGCATCTGAGCAATACCATTTCTCATTTAATGGAATCTCAGTTGTATATACAATAAAGGTTGTAAGATTTACTGCTGTGAATTATCCAATAACCACTCCCAAAGAGTTCCCCCAGATACTTTGGAACCCAGATACATAGGACCACCTCAAATGGTCCAGAAGCAAGCTCCTCAGATTTCCCTGCTCAAACACTCCCCCAGGGACAGGCTGAGTCTCTGGTGGCCCCAGGACCATCTTTGTACTCTTCTGATGCCTTCTGTTGACCTCTCGTCTACTTCACCCTGAATATGGGGCATCATTTCTCACAATAAAGCAGACAATAAGCTATAAACTTTTTGTGAAGAAAATAATATAATAATGAAGACAAGTATAATGCAGAAAACAATATACCACTGTGACCCAATCCACAACTATCCAAGGTTCTGGCTCAATCCAGCCTGCCTTCACATGTCAGAGCAGCACCAGGCCTCCACCACTACAGGCTTCCCTATGCCTAAGAGGCTCAGCTCTATGGTTCTCTGGCCACAGGAAAGGCAGGAAACCCTTCCTTCAGGTAACTCTAATGCTTACCTCATGTCCTGCTCCAAGACAGATTTCTCCCAGGAATTCCATTCCCTTCAGTGAAGCCCCACCCCACTCTCACCAATGTCATCTGGCCCTGTGGATAGTCTGCTAGGGCTGCCATTAAGAGTGCCACAAACTATGTGGCTTAAAAGACAGAGATTTATCATCTCAAAGTCCTGGGGCTGTAAATCTTAGACCAAGGACTTATAATGGGGTGTAGAGAGGGGTTCAGAGAAAAAGCCTCCATATTCTTGGCTTGGGGGATGGAGAAGTGGAGGACAGCCATTCAGAGTTACTTTGCATTATCATGGCAACTTGGCTAGCTTCATAGTTATGTTAAATAGCTGTGCCTGCTGCTCAGGGCCAAGGAGATGAAGATGGGCAAGGCTTTTAACCCATAATATAGCTGGGGGCTTGCAGCATCTGTGGTGAGAACCTGGGGGCAGTTCCCCTGTGTCATGGGGAGACACCTGCCTGGCCTGGGAATGGCAGCTGAATGAATGTAAGACACCAGAGGACTGGCAAAATGTGGCAGATTGAGGAAAGAGTTGGAAATGGGGTTATGGAGGAGACACCAGGTGAGGAGTTTAAAATAGGCATAGCAGCCAGTTGCTCTCTTGGCCGTGTGGGTTGAAAGGGTGCATTTTGGTTTAAGAGCTGGAGAACACAGCAACATGGATGACAATGATGCTGGGAATTGCGGAACCTGCCTAGCCAAGCATAGATTACTGGGAGAAGCCAGGAATGCTGAACTGAGACTGGGGGAATGTCAAATCACAGACTTCTGGGGTTTTTTCCCTGAAAGACAATATCTCTGACTGGCATATTCTGAAACTGGCCTGATTTGGCAAAAGGGAGGCATGAATGTGTGTGTGTGTGTGTATGCTTGTGGGTATCTTAAAGGGAGCGGGACTTGATGGTAGAATTCCACCATTATTCTGAATCTGTGCAACTTTTTAATAAACAATTCCTTTCCTTTTCACCAAACTCTGACATTCTTGGTGGCAGGCAATGGGGCCCACACATTTGTTTTAAAACTGCATAGGCTGGGGTTCTATGACAGTCTCAGCTGCAATGTTTTTTTTCTGAGGGCTGTGAGGGAGAATCTGTTTCAGATACCACTGTTCTAGCTTCTGGTGGTTGTTGGCTATCTTTGGTAATCCATGGTATATAGCTGCACCAGTCCAATTCTGACTCCATTATTATTGGTGGTCTTCAAATTAACTTCCTGTTCTGCCAGCTCATCTGAGTGTCCAAATTTCCCCTTCTTATAAGGACATAGGTAATATTACATTATGGCCTACCTTGATGATCTCATTTTAACTTGATTACCTCTGTAAGGACCTTATATTTTTGTTTGGATATTGGATTAAAATATTTTATTAAGCCCCAGCTGATATAGCTCAGTGGATTGAGCATGGGCCTATGAACCAAAGGGTCGCTGGTTCAATTCTCAGTAGGGGCACATGCCTGGGTTGTGGGCCAGGTCCCTAGTATGGGGCATGTGAGAAGCAACCACACATTGATGTTTCTCTTCCTCTCTTTCTCCCTCCCTTCCCCTCTCTCTAAAAATAAATAAATAAAATCTCTAAAAAATAAAATATTTTATTAAAAGTAATTTTGCTCATTTTTTTCTTTTTTTATTTTTGTTCAAATACAGTTGTCTCTATTGTCCCCCCACCACCCTCTCCTGCCCCACCTACCCCCACCTCTCACCCTCATCCTAGGCCCCTTGGCTTTGTCCATGTGTCCTTTATACATGTTCCTTGACAACCCTTCCCTTTATTTCATTTGTTATCCCCTGCTCCCTCCCTTCTGGTTACTGTAAGTTCATTCTTTATTTCAATGTGTCTGCTTATATTTTGCTTGCTTTTTTGTTTTGTTGATTAGGTTCCACTTACAGGTGAAATCATATGGTATTTGTCTTTCACTGCCTGGTTTATTTCACTTAGCATAATACTCTCCAGTTCCATCCATGCTGTAGTGAAGGGTAGGAGCTCCTTCTTTCTTTCTGCTGTGTAGTATTCCATTATTTAAATGTACCATAGTTTTTTGATCCATTCATTTACTAACGGGCACTTAGGTTGCTTCCAGCACTTGGCTATTGTAAATTGTGCTGCTATGAACATTGGGGTGCATTGGTTCTTTTGAATTGGTGTTTCAGGATTCTTAGTAAGGACTCTATTTCCAAATAAGATCCCATTTTAAGGTTCTATGGTTAGGACTTCAACATGTCTTTTGTGATGGACACAATTCAGCCCATAATACCCTACAATCTCAACAAGACAATCACACCATAGTTTAACATCAATCTGTTTTTCAATGTCCAAGTTACTCATTTTGAAATAGTGATTTATCAACCACCCAATCCAGATTTTACTGTTTCAAGCTCATTCAGATTTTTTAATCAACTGTCATTCAAACTACCTTAGGGTCCAGATTCACCCATGGTTACACGTTTTACACACACAAACACACATGCACTTACATGCACAACACATTGAGCAGTGACTTTGTTAATGTATTGAGGATTTGGCATGCTGCTTATCCCTCCCTTTGCCCAAGGTTCTGAACAGAATGCACACATGGACACAAGACTGATGGGAAACAGAAAAGATCATCAATCTGGACAAACACTCAGCATCTCATAGCAAACCTCTAACAGAAACTGTAGTGAAGAAGATGGCTTAATCTTGAGGCCTAAGCAGCCCTCCCACTTCCTGCTCCAAATTCAGATCTTGGGATCAATGGGCCATGCCCACCTGCCTCTAGAGGGAGAGAGAGCTAAGCAGGCTGCAAAGTAGATTCCAAGTTCACATACATAGGACTTTGTTCAGAAGTGGATTATAGGCCAAACTCAGAAGCTTCTGGAAACACAATAAAAGATCAAAGATCTCCCAACATAAGAACTGTGAATATCACAGTGATCTGACTCACTTGGGAGAATTGGCTGGAAAGAAAAAAACAGCTCAAGGAACTGAGTGGCAGAGAGAAAAAAGTGTTGCACTAATGCTCTGTAAGTGAGTGGGGCTGAGAATCTCTGTGGTCTGAAAACTGAAACCTAGAAGACAGGTTTACTCTCTTCTCAATTCCATGACCCACAGTGAGCTTTTTAAATACAACACCATGCTTTCTCTTCTCAACTCTCATATAATAAATATTTTTATACCTATTTTATAGATAAGGTAACTGAAGCCTAGAGAAGTAAGTACTCGGACTGTGTCTATACAGCCACAGACACAGGTTTAGAGAGGAAACCAGAACTCACATCCCATGTCAGTCTGTCTGACTCCAAGCTGCAACCTGAAGTGTGATCATTTCCATTCTGTGTTAATAAATAATTCATGATGATCAGGAATTTACTGGTTGTAATTGGTGAGGGTGGATTTACTGTTTCACCAGGGCTGGACAGATTGGTTTCCGAAAGTTTATTACAAGGAGCCTCTTTATACCCACAAACAGAAATGAAGTCTATCCAAACAGTGTTCACTACATTGTCCTGGAGCCCAGCCTCAACCCAGACAGAGATGGGAGAGGACACACTCACAGAGTGGCTGCGTGCTGCCAGCCAAGCTCACTTTCCAGTGCCTTCAAAAATAATTGATGGTACCGGTGTCCAGCCTGGCCTCCATATCAGGACTGTCTCAGTCTTAGAAAAGCCTATATTCTTTCAAAATTATAGTTAGAAAGATATATATCTGGTAAAATGACACTTCAAACAGATGAATCAGTTAAACTTATTTTTTTAAAAAATAACTTTCAAACCAGGAAAGATGACACACTGGAGGTTCTGTTGGGAAAAATGGCTGCTCTTTCCTGTGTGGCCACAGATCCTGATGGGCAGACAATGGTTTCACTCTCTGGTGCCAAAGAGTCACTTTTAAACCCTCTTCCAGGCACAAAAAAATTATATAATCAAACTATATTCCATTGAAATAAAAAAGGGAGAGCCACCACATTTACTAAATTCTCCCAAAACAGCTAATAAGATCATGCAGCTGGTAAAATAACTAGGAAAAATGAGTGTTGACACCTCAGGCTCTCATCTCTACAACTGAGGGGCTGCCTGCAATGTGTGGTCTTAGCAGCCTACAATGTGATGGTGTGAAACACTGAGTGGAGACAGCCACAGTGATGATTTACAAAGTTAAACACCAACTATGCACCAGAAAAATAGCTCAGGACAATGTAAAACTACATGAAAAACTATAGTAAAAATAAAGTTTCATAACCTGACATTTCCTAAATATTTAAAAATGTGTTAAACAATTAATTGAAGGTTAAAAGATAGCCTCTATCTAATTCTAAATCTATACAAAAGTAATGCAGTATACTTTTGAAACTCCACAAGTAGTGTTGACAAGATGTCTGAGAAGCTATGTAGATCAGAGTTTAAGAATTCACCAATTTGCCTTATTTTTTTTAAATCTTATTCCAAATTCTTTTGCTTTAAACCTTATTCCATATATGCAAAATAAATAATTCTCATTTAATAAATGCTCACTTTATTACTGCAGTGTTTTCTTTTATTTTTTTAAGTCTTCATTAAAAGATTGTACCATGAGTACAACTGTATTTCATGTCTGGAGAGTATAATCACTGAGGTCCAGCCCCATTGGCAGATCCATGGTCCACTAAGAAACTGCAGCCCCTGGTGAATATACCCTGTGAACCTATGCTTATTTTGTGACATGAATGTCACAACTTTCTTTGATCATCAAAATACATTGATTATCAATTTTGAAATATAGGCATATATTTGTTTCAATACAAGAAAGATTGGATGGGAGAGAAAATAATATCCCCAGCAACTCTGAGATCTCAAGCCAGATATCAAGCAATCTTGCAGCAAGAATTCATACTCCCTGTAATATTGAGGGACCCTCAAGTATACAATTTACTAGAAATGGCCAAGGGTTCATTTTGCCCCAGTTGACTGGGAGAAACAACACAAATAAATTCAGAGTAAAGTCACTTTGAACACAACATCAAAGATTTCAAGCATAAAAAATTCAAGTATTAGAATAGGAAGATATGCTCAAACACACCCTATTTTTAGGTACAATGTGTACCTAGAATAAGTCACAAAACAAAATCCTGCCTCTATATGAACTGTATCCAGATTCAGATTGCTGTGTCCTCTTCATTGTTCAAAATGATCAGAATCATTGGGGGAAACCATCACACTGACATTTGACCAAGATGGAGGCGTAAGTAGAAATGCTTCACTTCCTCGCACAACCAAGAGAAGGATAACAACCAATCTAAAAACAATAAACAACAGGAAGTGTCAGAAAATCAAACTCTGACAACCAAAGAGTTAAAGAAACATTCACTCAGACCAGTAGGAGGGGCTGAGGCAGGAAACATGCAGCCAAGCAGAGAGGATGGGAGACAAGGTGACAGACCACATGGGCAAGGCAGGGCTGGCTGAAAGGGAAACTAAAGACTCAAAGCTAGCTGTAAACTACTGTGGGGTTTGCCACAGTGAGAGAAAATCACATGAAAGTTCCTTTGAAAGTGGGGCTAGAGCAGAGCAAGCAGCTGGCACTTTTCCCTCTCTGGCCCCTCCCCCACAGAGAGTGCCACAACACAGTGAAGAGGGTTTCTCTGCCCTGAAGAATACCTAAGGCCTCATCCCCTTATAGCATAACAGGTGCACCAAGACAAAGAAATATGACCCAAATGAAAGAACAGATCAAAGCTCCAGAAAAAGAGCTAAGCTTCAAGAAGACAGCCAAACTATCATATGCAGAGTTCAAAACACTGGTAATCAGGATGCTTACATAACTGATAGAGGTTGGTTGAAAAATGAAGGAAGAAATGAAGGCTACTCAAAGTGAAATAAAGCAAAATACACAGGGAGCCAATAGTGAAGGGAAGGAAACTGGGACTCAAACTGATGATTTGAAACAACAGCAAGAAATAAACATCCAACTGGAACAGAATGAAGAAACAAGAAGTCAAAAAAATTAGAAGAGGCTTAGGAAACTCTGGGACAAATTTAAATGCCCTAGTAGCAGAATTATAGGGGTTCCAGAAGGAAAAGAACAAGGGCAAGAAATTGAAAACTTATTTGAACAAATAATGAAAGAAAACATCCCCAGTCTGGCAAAGGAAATAGACTTCCAGGAAGTCCAGGAAGCCCAGAGTCCCAAAGAAGTTGGACCCAAAGAGGAACACACCAAGGCACATCATCATTAAGTTACCCAAGATTAAAGATAAGGAGAGAATCTTTTTTTTTAAGATTTTATTTATTTATTTTTAGAGAGGGAAGGGAGGGAGATGAGAGAGAGAGAGAGAGAGAGAGAGAGAGAGAGAGAAAGAGAGAGAGAGAAAGAGAGAGAGAGGGAGAGAAACATCAATGTGCGGTTGCTGGGGGTTCTGGCCTGCAACCCAGGAATGTACCCTGGCTGGGGATCGAACCTGGGACACTTTGGTTCCCAGCCCGCGCTCAATCCACTGAGCTACGCCAGCCAGGGCAGGAGAGAATCTTAAAAGCAGCAAGAGGAAAGGAGACAGTTACCTACAAAGGAATTCCCATTAGACTATCAGCTGATTTCTCAAAAGAAACTTTACAGGCAAGAAGGGGCTGGAAAGAAGTATTTGAAGTCATGAAAAGCAAGGACCTACAACCTAGATTACTCTATCCAGGAAAGCTATCATTCAGAATGGAAGGGCAGTTAAAGTGCTTCCCAGATAAGGTAAAGTTAAAGGAGTTCATCATCATCAAGCCCTTATTTTATGAAATATTAAAGGGACTTACCTAAAAAATAGAAGATCAAAAACTATGAACAGTGAAATAACAAACTCACAAGTATCAACAAATGAACCTAAAAAAATGAAAACAAAAACTAAGCAAACAACTAGAACAGGAACAAAATCACAGAAATGAACATCACATGGAGGGTTATCAGTGAGGAAGGGGTGAAGAATGGGGGAAAGGCACAGGGAATAAGAAGCATAATTGGTGGGCATAAAATAGATGGGTAGAGGTAAAGAATGGTATAGGAAACAGAATTAAAAGAACTTACATGTACAATCCATGGACATGAACTAAGCGGGGAATGCTGGAGGGCTGGGTGTGTATGATGAAGGGGGGATAAAAGAGGAAAAATCAGGAAAACTGTAATAGCATAATCAATAAAATGTACTTTAAAAATAAAATTATAGATATGGGAAAATATTTGAAATATATGTAGAAAACACAAAGCTTACATTGTAAATGCACTTGCCTTAGTAAAGAACCAGTCTACTAGACTTTCCTGGAAAACATAGTCAAGCAGTGAGGTCTCTCATCTCACATAATAAATTCCTTCTAACCTCCTTGAGCCTTCTGATTACTCCCTCACTACTCTGCCAAGACAGTTCTGGCATGTCCGACTCTATCCAATAGACTGGCATTGTGTGCAAGCTGCAGGGAACCATCCACTTGGCATATCAGCACTAGTTCTAGGACTCTGTGCTAAGACCTTAAATGCCTAATCATGGGAGTTCCTATGGCAGTCAATTTACTCCTTGCCACATTTATACTTCACTTTCATCTGTCCACCACCTTCAAGATCCATTTACCTAAGCATTGACAGTTCACATTGATATATATTGCTAGGTCTTGTAATTCCTTGTGTGAGTGCATTCTTTGTCCTAGAGCAAGAACTATATTCCCCAATGAGGCTGTGCTACACCTTGACCCAAATTATTGTTCTGCAGGCAATGAGGCAAGGCAGGTTTAAATGTCAAGAATAATACACCTGCCTTGGATGAGGTTTTTGCAGTCTTTATGGTTTTTAAAGGGAAGCTGCTCTCGCCCCGCATGGGGAAGGAGGATGGATCTGCTGGCCTGGTAAGTTCAGAGTTAATTTCAGGTTAAATATTAGCAGGCTCATTTATCCAAATGTCTCATTTCAGGTGTCAGGGTACCACTCTTTCTCTATCAAGGTCCTAAATTTCACACAGGGACTGGTCAAGCCTATGCATTCATTATACTACCTTTGATACCCTTAAAATTAAATCTTGAGTTTCATTTTCAGCACACTCTGAAATAAGGCTGTTGAATATAAGGGTCCTTATAAATATTCAACTACCAAATATGGGATCCAGTAGCTGCACGTATCTAATAAGGACTTGAAATGCGGCTATTCCAAGCTAAGATATGCTAGAAGTATAAAATGCATCCTGGATTTTGAAAATTTAGTATAAAAACTATAAAATAGCTTATTAATAAGTTTTTATATTTATTGCCTATTGAAATTATAATATTTTGGATATATTCCATTAAATAAAATATATTATTAACATTAATTTCACTTTTTTAAAAAAAATTGTGACTATAGAAAATGTAAAATTACACATGTGGTTCACATTATTTCCATGAGACAGCACTGCTTTCAAGGCTGCAATGGTGGCTGTCAGGTTTCCATGTTGTGCTGCCTTGAGTTAAGGGTTGGCAAAGCAAAACTTACCAGTTTCTTTTCTGAAGGATTCTAAAACAGCATAAAAGTCAATCAATTTCAATTTGCACAAAGTGTGAACCTTCCTGTGTACAAAATTTAAAATATGATTTTGGAGTTTGTGGAATCCAGAATAGGATGAAGAATATGACAAGAATCTAATTGTATTAAAAATCTATGAAAAAACCTTACTGAAAGGAGTTGGGTGGGAGATGGGGAGGGATGCTCACCTAAGTGACTTTTAACTGAATGGGGGTCTGTCTGTAAGACTAACATCAAACTACAGAAGAACAAGTTAACAGTGCCGAAACCACTATCCACATATACCAGAACTGAACAATTAAGAAAATAGATGGCGCCCTGGCTGGTGTTTCTCAGTGGATTGAGTGGCAGCCTGTGAACCAAAGAGTCACCTGGTCGATTCCCATCAGGACACATGCCTGGGTTATAGGCCAGGTCCCCAGTTGGGGACACACAAGAGGCAACCACACATTGCTTTTTCTCTCCCTGTTTTTCTCCCTCCCTTCCCCTCTCCAAAAATAAATAAATAAATAAAAATCTTTTTAAAAAGGAAAATAGATGGCAGATGGTGGGAGTCAGGTTTCTCACTGTTGTAGTGGGAGTTTATAAATAAACATGCAAGGGGAGGGGGCTAGGAATGATCCATATAATAACGGATTAGAGTTAAAGATCTTTGTGTAAACTAATGTTTAATTTAATATAAATGTTACAGAACAGACCAGGGGACAGGGGTAGTGAATGATATACTATTGCCAAATAGACCTGCCCTTGTGCTCGAGGGGTCCCCCACCCAGTACTAGGTTCATCTTGTCCACTGCCAGGGAAAGACATCTCTTAATGCCAGAGATTGATGAAAAGGAAAGGGATTATTTATTTAAAGAGTTATACAAACTTAAGAGTAATGACTTAATATCTTCATTGAGATCCCAAAGTCCTTTAGAATACCCACAAACTCACAGTCCTTCCTTCCCCCTGTGCCCAGTCTGGGATACCATATCTCAGAAAAAGAAATAGAAGTCCGTGGTTCTTCTCTGCCCAAGCAGTGTGGTCCGAAAAAGACGCTGCATGGCTGCCACACCTGGGTTTAAATCCCAGCACCAATCTTCCTCTGCCACAACATTTCCGACTCCTCCCACAATTGGCCACAGCTGCCAGCATTCCCATATTTTTCCAGCTTTACTGGGCTGCCATAGTAAGTCCGGGCAGGTGTGGCCCTGTGGTGTGGAGACAATCATCTCCAAGCTCTTACACAGGCTCTGTAACCAGGGGGAGTTGCCTCCCATTTACATCATGGGTTGAAGTCACTCCCATCCCCCTGGCTCAAAGCATGGCCACAGCTGTTTAACATATCCATGAAACCAGTTAAAGGTTATAGATATATTAAATGACCGTTCTAGAGGTTATCTGCAAAACTATTGTTATTCAAACCAACTCTCAATGGCCCTGCTCTGTGCCTCCCATCCCCCAGCTCAGACTTGTGAGGGTGAGAACATCCTATATATATTTTTTTTCTAATATTTTCTGGACACTGAGTTCTGGACCCCATTACAAATCCCTATTTGCCCCCTCTCCACCCTTGACTGCACCCTGTTACATAGACTTACATAGTTATACAGCAAAATATTTATAGATGTGTGCATATTCACATATGTTTAACATATATTTCCTTGTTAAATCAGATGAAAGGGCTTAGAAGCAATAACATCTCAGTAGCAACAAGCACACCTACCACCCAGATCTTGACTACTAATACCATTCTCCAATAAAAAGAAACCAGAGCTCCTTGAAAAAATAGCTGATTCTAAGACTGAGGTGAAAAATACGTAAGATGAGCCTGGAGCATTTATAGTAACATAAAGCATAAAGGTGCTCCAATAAAACAGAAAAGGCCCACAGTTCATTTCATTCTGAGGCTTCCTCTCTCAGCTGGTAGGCAGCCACCTTCTTGCGGGGTCCTTGTGTGACCTTTTTGTGTGCATGTTCACAGGAGAAAGGGGCAAGCCCATTAGTGTCTCTTATTAAGATGCTAATACCATCATGAGAACCTCACCCTCTTAACCTCTTCTAACCCTAATTATCTCCCAAAGGTCACATATCAAAATACTATCACATCGGGGGTTAGTGCTTTGACATAGGAATTTGAGGGAAATTAACATTTTATCCATTGTAGTTGTATTGATAGTATGCCTTTGATACAATGTGATAAAATGACATTTTACCTCCATGGTCTTACTCCCAAAAGCTCATAACCACAGTCTAGTCATGAGGAAAACATAAGACAAATCCCAGTTGACCGATATCCAAAATACCTAACCAATACTCCTCAAAACTGTCAAGATCATAAAAAAACAAGGAAAATCTGAAAAACAACCATAGCCATAAGGATCTTAGACAGATGTGACAACTAAATGAAATGTGGTATCTTGATGGGATTCTGGAACACATGAAGTAAAAAAGCAAAGGAAATCTGAGTGAAGTATGAACTTTAGTAGTTGTAACAAATACATCATGTTTATTGTATAAGATGTTAACAATAGCAGAAACTGGCTATGGGGAATATGGGAACTCTGTATTATTTTCACAATTTTGCTGTAAATCTGTTCAAAATTAAAACTGTTATAAAATTAAAAGTTTATTAAAATCAAACACTTCCAAAAAATCATCTACAATTTTCTTCTAGAATAATAACTGAAATTAAAAACTTAATGGATCAGTTTAAAAACAATATAGATAGAGATAAAGAGGGAGTTTATGAAGAAGGAAATATATAGAATAAGACATGGTAAAACAAAAAATAGAAAATATGAAAGAAAGGGTAAGACATACATAAGATACAGTGAGAAATGACTGATGGGTGGGTGAAGACAAGACCAGATTATCTTTTTTGTGTCAGAAAGTAAAAATTCTCAATGCATGATTGGGATACACTGAAAGGACACAAAAAAATCAACTTGAAAGGGTTGTCCTTGGCTAAATAGGAGATAATTTGTCCATTAAAATAATAAAAAGGGACTCTAGCACATTAAACAAAATAGAAATTCATGAGTTTATACTGACATAAAGGAATGAAGGAAGGGAGGGAGGGAAGGAGGGAGGGAAAAAGGAAGGATGAAGAAGGAAAAAGAAAGCTAGCTCTTGCTTAGAGTAAATTTCAAATAACAAATTTAGAAGAAATATGGAAAATAGAGGTTCACCATTTGGCAACCACCATAAAGGTGGTTGATTCAGTCGTGAGTGATAAATGAATGCTAAGGCCATTGCATGGTGGTATGATGAGGACTAGGAAATTAGTGTAGTCTCATAATACTTCCCCACAAAATACCAAACAGTTACAAGGTGGGGTGGGTGGGACTGGATAAAAGGTGAAAAGATTAACCAAAGAAGTATATGCATAGCCCAGAGACACAGACAGTAGTGTGGTGAAGGCCAGGGGAGGGGGCTGTCTGGGTGCAGGTGGACAAAGGTGAGGGGGATGGAGAAATCTGTAATAACAGCAAACAAATTTTTAATTAAAAGATAAAAAGAAAGAAAGAGAAACCATATAGACACCAACAGGATCAGGTAATCCAGGTTCAGATCATCAGTGATGGAGCAGATCAACATGGTGTTACTCCTAATGAGATGCATTGAGGAGAACACAACTTCATTTCTGAAGCTGTGTTTAGTCGTGAAACATCATGATTGTAAGGCATGAGTTGAGTCATGAGAAAACATCAGACACACCAGAGTGCAGTCATCCCAAAATGAAAGGCCTGTGAATTTAAAACCCCCCAAGACATGAAAGATGTGAAGACACTGAGAGTTTTGAATGTTAAGCCAGTTTTGTTTGCATTCCTGGAATAAACCAAATATGCTTTTTCTTTTAGGAAATACCTCTTCATGTCTTCTTCCCAGTTTTATTTTGGGGTGTGTTTGTGTGCGCACAAGCATGTGCTTTTAAAAAATTGGTTTGAAGAGTTCTTTAGTTCTTGCTATCATTTTTTTTTTGTGACAGTTTGTAATGTGCTCTTTCATTGTCTTTAAGCTGTTACTTTATGAACAAATGTTCTTTATTTATTATGGTCACATTATCAATTTTTTCCAGTTTATGCTTTTTATGCTTAAAGTTTAGAAACATTCATCTATACATTTCACTAAGTATTTTAAAGCTTTGTTTTGGACAATTGAGTAAATTTTTTAAAATAGTTATTTTGAAATAAATTCAAACTTAAGGAAAAATTGCCAGAACAGTGCAAAGAACTCCTGTGCCCTTTCACCCAGGGATTCCCTAACTATAAACATTTTACTGTTTGTTCCATTGTTAGCTATTTATTCCCATTATTGTTATTCCATTTCTGAACCTTTTGTGAGCAAGCTGTAGATACGTCTCATTCCCCCAAACACTCCAGTGTGTTTGCTCCCCAAGCAAGGACATCCTCCCCTATAATCAGCATACAACTCTCCAATTAAGAAATCAACACTGGTACAAACTAATGTCTAATACAGACCCCATTCAAATTTTGCTAACTGTCCCAACAATTTCTCCAGCCTTTTGGTTTAGGATCTTATCTGGGAATGCAGGTTGCATTTAGTTGCCATGTCTGTTCTGACTATTCAGTGTGAGTAGGACCACATAAATATCCACTTTGTGATAAATCAATAAGCTGTGTATCTTTGCTTTGTACATTCTCTGTGTATATTTCATAATAAAGTGTTAATTTTTAATCAAATATTTATTTTTAAATAGAAAGCTAATCACACTCATACATTTTCAAAGAGAGCACTTGCTTCCGGAATTCAAATTTCTTCATTACAATAAAGTTTATTTAGTCATCTATATATTTAAGGCCTGGAAGTTTCAACTAATTCTGAAAAGAGTGAAAAATTACCTTACCAAGTAACAGATGCAAAGGGAGACCCAGGCCTCTCAATGTGGATTTTTATTTGGACCTTTACCAACATAGCTCCACAAAGATTTCATCCCCATCCAAATTTCTATCATTGTTTAAATATGATGTACTTGTCATCATTCTAAATTTTAAAAAGCTATTATATACATTTACTTTCACATTCTAATGAAGGATTTTAGTTGAGGGTATAAAAAATGACAGACCGAATTTATGAAAGAGATGTATTGCTAGACAAATATATTCTAACATAGCAGCGGATTTTTTTTCTGACCAAGAAGACAGAAGTGAAATTTCCTACTGGCCCTGACAACTGCTCTTACAAATAATTTCAAAGGGATGTTTTTGGAGGTAGCAGCTTCTGAAAAGTCCACTTACAATGCGCTGGTAGAGAGAGTTGGGGAGTCAGCTGGCTCAATGCTTTTGCCCTGTTGACGAAGCAAGAACGCAGGGCCTGGCACACACCAAGGGAGCACGTATATGTGGAACACAGGCATGCCCACTTGCTGAGACTGGGGCTGTGGCAATGTGAACTGAGAAAGGAAATTGGTGCCACCCTTCAAATTAGAAACAGTCTCTTTCTGGAAGTTTTAGGAATAGGAAGTTTGGCATATTTATATGCCTTAATTATGATGGCCTACTTTCAAGGGTACCTTTGGCTCAAGTTGACATGTGGACCCAAATAGCACCGGAACTGTATTTATTTCTTTAACTTTAAATGTAATTGCTTACCAAAAGGAAATATCTCTTTGCAAGAAGTTGATGTATAGCAAGAGTTCTTACATAGGCTTTTCTCTTTTCTTTGGGCTGTTTATGCCCCACACCAAGCACAGTATTGTAGGAAAGCTCTGATTCACAAAATTTTGAAGGTGAAACCCACCTTGCAGATCACCCCATAGTCCTATTCCCTCCATTTTTCAGGTTATGGAACTTCAACCACCATGGGGACAAATCAAGGTCATGGCAATACTGATAACTCAGCATCTGCTACAGTGATCCCTCACCTATAGCGGGAGTTATGTTCTGGAGATTCCCGCGATAGGTGAAAATACTTGAAGTAGTGGTGTTATATTAATTTTATTATTTATATATATTTAAAGCTTTATAAACCCTTCCCACACTCCTATAAACCTTTCCCACACTCTTATAAACACTTCATATGTTCTTAAACACTTTCTACACTCTTAAACCTACATAATTTTAACAACATATAAAATTCTATATGGGTACTCACCAGTGAAGCATATAGTCTTCCCTTGCTATATCGCGGTCCACTTTTTTGCAGCAATAAGTGGACCGCGATATAGCGAAGGACAAGGGACGACTGTACCTGAGTTTTTTCACTTTCGTTCACTGCTTTTCACCTCAAATATCTGGGGTGGATTTTTCAAATTAAAAGAAGGAAAGAAGAAACGTTCTTCAAGGCCACCTTTATGGATACTGCCCCCAGTGTTCCCAAATAGTTAGCGTACATTAGCAACCATGGATTTCATTGGCCTATAATTATGGTACTAGAAAAAAACAACCTTACATGGAGACCCCGCTGCAAAACGACTTGTAATTTTTTAAATAAGAATTTTAAAAAAAACACCATTAGAATCTGCTTTCAGTGATTCGCGCCTAAATAATTCATGTACAGTACTAATTCTGCTCTCTCACATGTTTGCTTTCAAAACAATCTAGGCCGGCGAAGGAAAACTGGGACGCAAGAGAAGGAAAATCGAGGAAAAGGCCAGCAGGGGTTCCAGGGCTGGAGATGCCCGGCAGCGCGGGAGACTACCAGGGAGCCCGCATGCGGGCGCTCTGCTCACGCGCGAGGGTCCAGGGGCGGCTGCTCTCTGCACCCCGCTTCACTCTGCTTTATTTAGCCCTTTAGTGCTGCCTCCTCCCACACCCAACGCCGTGAGTTCGGGACGACTGGAGATGGGATGGGGGGCGAAGGGGATCCCAAGGCATTCTCAGAAAACAGCGTTTCGTAAGATCCAGGGTGAGTGACTGAGTGAGCCGGAGGAAGTCACGTATATTAAGGGTAAAAATAAAACAAAAACTTAAACCGCCCTGAGCCCGGGGTTTTGCACGAGTTGAGCCGGCACCTCAGCTCCCCGCAGAAAAGGAGAAAGCTGGGCGGCCCGGTGCCTGGGACCCTGAGGGGCGGGGCCGAGATGTGGGCGGTCCGTATCGCGACCCCGGACGAGGCCCCGCCTGTCGGATCAATCTCCCGCCTTGCTATTGGAGCGTGTCCGGGGCGGGTCTGAGGGACGCCCCCCTCTGGCCACCAATCCCAGTCCCGCCCCTGCCCGCCAGCGTTTTCAGCCGTTCCCAGAGCCTCCCGACTGAGAGAAAGGAAACACCCGGGGCTACCACAGAGACCCCAGAGGCTGGAATGGCCAGCCCCACTGCAGCCCCACCCACCGGCTCGGTGACGTCACGGGGTGGGGCTACGTGGTTCCACCCTCCGGGCCGGGACCCTGGGGCCCCACCTCCAGGTCTGCGGGACTTGAGGAATAGGTACCCTCTGCCCACACACTCAACACCACACTGAGTGCTGCAGTCAGGACCCTTCGCTCCTCCTTAACCCCTTGCTCTCCAAAGCCTGTCCCACCCCCTTATTTTGCACTTTCTGTCCTTTTCACTGTCTATGCATCTCCTAAGAACTAAACGAGGAGTGTGGTGGCCCGGAGGTGGGCGCGCAGGTGGTATACTGCCTGGAGAAATAAATTCGATTCGGTATCTCCTTAATCCATCTGTTTTTCTACTGCTTATTTAATATCTTGATGTTTCCTAGTGTATTCTTAGAAGATTTTGGGGGGTCGTTTTTATTTTATTTTTTCTCTTAGCGACCTTAAAGTTGGCCGATGCATCCTTTAGCATTTCATTAAAGAAGCTAGGATTTAGGCTTCTTTTGATGCTGAAGGGAAGGAAACGAAAGCCTAACAAAGGCGTTTGGGGGGGGGGGGAACAGCCTTGTTTGTTTTTCATTCTCAACTCAAGCTGTCGTGGATAGCACCTTGCACGGAGCACAGACCAGCTGCAGAAGCACTTGGTTGCAGAGTAGGCTGCGTCTACACAGGGTTTGTACGTGAGCATCAAAAGACAGTGCAGGTGTGTGAAGATCTGGGTGTGCGTGTGCGTACGTGATGTACGTGTGTGTGTACGTGTGCTTGCGCCCAACAACCCCAAGAGATGCATCAGAATCAGAAAGAAACCCGCATCCTAAAGATTATTTCAGAAATATCCTGATGCTCTGAGAGTTAGTAAATCTCTAGCATCCAAAACTGTTTTTGCTGAGGCGCCTTCCTTCATGCTCTCCCCACCTCCAAAAACAGGTGTCGCTATGTGTCTTGAAGCGTCCTCTCTTGGGTTCTGGCCTTCTGAGCTGGTGAAATTCACAGAGGGCACGCGGTGTAGTTTCAGGGCCTGCACAGGTGCAGACCAAACCCCTGAACTTGGGCGAATGCGCTCGATCGTGTGTAGGGTGTGAAGACAGACAGGGAAGGTGCTCCGCTAGGCTCCCGGGCGTGCGCATGTGTGTCCTTTAGTGTGTGCTCACGCGCTCCAGGCTGCGCCCAAGCTCAGCTGCTGGGTTGGAGAAAAAGAGAGTAGGCAAGTGCAGGGGGCAGGCTGAGGATCGGGGGCGCGGTGATTCGAATTAATGGAGCTGGTTTAGCTGCTTTTTCCTCTCTTGCTCCTTTAAACCTTAGGGTATCGTAGGGTGGGGGTTGGATTGGCTGTTGAGCTGGAGGAGGGGAGGGGAGCAGGTTGAAACAACTGAGTGGGCGAGCCAGGACTCCCCGGTTCCAGGAGGGGAGGGGAAGGGAGCCCCGGTTCTGTGCTGGAAGGGGGCGGGGCTGGGGGTGCGGGGAACAGCAAGGAGGTAGGGGTGGCCGCAAGGGTGAGGGTCACCCCCAAGGCAAGATTTCGTTCGGATCGCACTTTAATTGGAGATATCTGATTAATTCCAGCTTCTGATGACTATAAATGGCGATTCTCTACCAAGGTGTCTCTATTTAGAAAAAAAAATCATTCCGTGTCATCCCCCACGTCAGGCCTGCTCGTGGGCGTGAGGCTGTACTTCCTCCGCCCCCTCCTAATGGAGTGAACCATTCCCAGCTCTTCCCCCTCTCTCCCTTAGTCTCTCTCTCTCTCTCTCTCTCTCTCTCTCTCTCTCTCTCTCTCTCTCCTTCCCTCTCTCCTCCCTCTGCCTCTGCTGTGCATAAAGTCTCCGTCGCTCCTGGAACTTGTTGGCAATGCCTATTTTTCAGCTTTCCCCCGCGTTCTCTAAACTAACTATTTAAAGGTCTGCGGTCGCAAATGGTTTGACTAAACGTAGGATGGGACTTAAGTTGAACGGCAGATATATTTCACTGATCCTCGCGGTGCAAATAGGTAAGTGGCCGCTCGGCCAGACTTGCTGCGGGCGGCAGGAGGCAGCCGGCGGGGCCGAGGCGCAGAGGGGTTCGACTGGCCCGCAGCCGCTGCAGGATGCGGAGAAGCCCGCAAACCCCCACGGGTGTGGGCATCGGTTCCTAAGGACTCGCGAGTCCCGGGTTGGTTTTTCTAAAAAGAGAGAGACTCCAAACGTTATCCAGGAAATGTGAGCGGCCAGCCGATGCAAGAGGGGATTTTTCTCCCATTTTTTCCCGAAGCGCACGTCCATTTCTGCTTCCCTGTCTTGGTTAGCCCAGGTTTGGTGCGTTCTGGGGCAATGCATTGGCTACTGCAAGGTATTATTTTGAAGGATCAAAAGGTGAATGCAGGGAAAAGATGGCTAGGCAGCTATAACTGGAAAGTTTATGTGCAGAAAGCAAAGATATTCCAGGGTTCAGACTGCTGCATTTAGAACTTTGTCATTCTCCCGCCACCCCACCCCCATGCCCTAACTGCAGCGTTTGCACCGGTCACCGCAGACCAGCTAGGAGGCAAATTGAGAATGACAGGGAACCCCAAAGTAGTAATTTAATGTGCTTATCACTGAGGAACTTGAATTCAGCCAGTTATATGTGGATATAACATTTGCCTGTTCCTTTTTACATAGGCATTTGTATTATATATATATATATAGGAAAGGGTTAAGAAGTGTTTGCAATGTTATGTTGGGGTTTTGTTATTTTTGTTTGTTTGGAGTTGATGACGGGTGTATGTAGTCCTGATTTTGTGTTAAGGAATGTTTAGTCCTAGTTATGCTGTCATTGGATTTTAAAAAGTTCACATTTTCCACTCAAAATGAAAAATTATGGAAGAGAGCACTAGAAAACCCCCTCCTCCCTTGTGGGTCAGAATATCAATTAAGGTGGCCTAAAAGTGAAAGTGAAGCAGATTATTAATAGAAAGAACAAGAGAAAAATAGAAACTTCTCAAACGGGCTTTCTGGCAACAGAGGGGTTTGTTGCCTTTTATCATCTCAGGCTATAGCTTTCTTTGCAGACAAATCCTTGCAGTATTTTGGGGGGCGCGGTGGGGGGAGTTTTAGGGAACTGGTTTTGGTCAAGAGATAAAATGCATGGTATTTTTCCTCATGAGAAATGTGAAGGAAACAGGGTTTACAGTTATCTATACAATAAAATGTATTCTTTGCAGTGGGTTTTTATGCATTTGTCATAATTTTGAGGATCCGATTTTTGGTTGGGCATTATACAGAGTTTAGAGTGTGGATGCAAGATGTTGGCATTCTCATTTAATTCTGAGAAATGATGTTTTGAATCTGGTTGCTTTCACTCTTTGACATTAGTTCAGAGAAATGCAATAAATAAAGAACATTTCTACTTGCAGTAAATCCGTTAAATATTGCATATAGGTAAATATGTCATTTGCAATTGACCTGTAAATTTTTAGAGGGCAGGAGACAGCAGTTATTTTGATATTGGAGGTTTTAAATCAGAGGACATTCTGGGCTGTGTTTTCCCTGTGGGACATACTCTTACTGGGGCCGGGAAGACAGCAATTGTGCATGCGGGATACGCTTGGAACACACTAACCTCAGTCCGAAAATGACCGTTTTTTGGCTGTGGAATTGAAAATGAACAAATTTGTTCCCAAATGTCTGCCCTTTCCTGCACCAGAGCCTCTCGATCTTTATTATTTCATGTCTGGGAGCTGTCCCAAATCATTGACATTTGGCAAGAAAAGTGGGGGCGGGGAGGGTGAGGAGGGCAGCGGAGGTGGAGAGGGTGATGAGCACAAGTGAAGACAGCTGGAGGAAGTTTGGAATGAATGAGAGGTCAAACGAATGAATGAACGGATGGAAATGACACAAGGTGCAGACACCGGAGAGGACATGGGAGGAGCCCGGGTCCCATGCCCGAGCATCTCTGAAGTCGAGTCCAGGAACAGCAGCGAGGGTCGCGTGGACTGCGACCTGCACTGATGCATGAGCCTGCAAAATACGTCCGGAGAGCAAGCTCCCGGCCTCCACGACCGCCCGAGCCAACTAGAAACCGAGACAACTTGAGAGAAGGAGTCATAGTTGCAAAATAATAATAATTAATAATAATAATAATAAAGAAAGGAAAAGAAAAGAAAGAAAAATTTTCGCGATTTTCACTTCTTATTTTACACATGCACACACTCACACATGCGCGGTATGGAGGGTCTTCTCCAGCAGCTCCTGGAAAGATAACGTGACAGGAGAGCTTCCCGCCCCCAGCAATCCCCAGATCCCCTTTAAAAATGTTAATACTAATGTTAATCTTAGGGGCTACTCTTTCGCCATCGAGTTTTGGGGGTGGAAGTAAGGGGTAAGAAGAGAAGGGAATCTGGGGAAATGGATGGACTATATTTTATTTCGTTTCTTCGCTATAAAGTAGCATTTGTGGCATCCATTATAAAGGACAACGGGTAGGATTCGTTTCGTTGTAAACGTATTCCTATTAGAACAAACAGTCGTGTTCCACTTGATATTGCAGTCGCACGGGCTTTTAATATTTCACGTGGGAGGGGGGTGCTTGTCAAGGTTTACCTATAGCATGAGCCGAGGTTGAAGTTAACCTTCATCCCTTCCCCAGAGCTTCCCGTTCCGGATTAGAAAGCGCAAGGACCGCCTTGCTCTTCCTGCAGCAATTTGTTAACAGTGCGTTCTGGGAGGCTACTGCAGGTTTGGTCACCTTTCTCCTTGCCTGTGTCTAGCAGCGGTTGGGGAAGGGAGGACTGTGGGGTACGGTCCTCCCCGGGGACATCCACACACTAGCCTCGGTGGCGTGAACAGCGCCCAAGAAGGAGCGGACGCTCAGGATCGTGGGCATTTTAGGCCAATTTCGACTCTGAGAAGATTTGCCCCTCCCCTTGCCCCAACTGCGAAGATCTGCGCTTCTTGCGCGTCCTCCTGGCGCCCGGAGTGTTTTTGGCCTTTTGCCAGTGAACGTTTATCCCGGTTCTTTGGCCTTGAAATGGAGAGAATGGCAACAGCAGCACATCCGCGGTCTGGAGCAAGTCTCCCTCTCTCTCCCAGGCCCCAAGCCACAGAGTTTGACCGACCAGAGGCTAACAGGGTGGACCTCAGTGCGGCCTGGGTCTCCTCTTCCTTCTGCATCACCACCACCTCCTCCCACTGCCCCAGCTGCTCTTCCCGTCCCACCTCTGGAAGCAGCCCTGAGCCTAGAGGCGGAGAGCCCCGGGCCCCAGCCACCTGGGCCCTCGACTGCAGGACTGAGCCTAGAGAGGAAAAGGTCCCACCCTGCTACTGGTGGGAGTGGTGGCCGGTTTTTTTTTTTTGGCGGGGGGTGGGGGGGTAAGTGTGTGTGGGGGAAGCTGAGCCGCGAAGGGAAGGAAGCAGGGCACCCGAGGTTCCAGGATTTGGCTTCCTTGGAAGTGACGCAGGGTCGCCGGTATAGACATATTCCTGACCCTGCCGGGCTCTGACTGCCCCGGACCACCGCCAGCCCCTGCCCAGTCCCGACGCCTAGGCTGCTCTCTCTCCAGTGGAGCGGGAAGGGTGTGAGAAGAATCTCTTTCAAAACAAAGACTGCACGGTAGGCAAACGGTTTTATAACGAACCAGTCCATTCTGGTGACTGCTGGTGGCTTGCAGAGACCTGACTAACTTACTCAGGCAGCAGTGTTTGCTGAGCACCCATGAAGGTCTTGGGCGCTGAGTCCAGGCTTTTTCACACAAGAGTGGCATTAGATTGAGCTGCATGGCCCTATGCTTTGTTGCCTCCCTATCCTTTCCTCACACACTGCTGCGAGACCCCCTCTGTCACCTCAGAAGTGGAAGATTGCAATCTCAGAGCCCTGACCAGGCTTGCTGGGGAAGTGCTGGAAAAGAAGGAGGTAGTGAGTAGAAAGGGAAAAATAAAGGGGGGAAATGTAAGTGAGAAGAGTGGACAGTGGAAACAGAAAAGATATAGATCGAGATGCAGGAGGGAGCTGCAGGGCAGGAATGTACTCTACTGGGGCAACCCACACCCACTCAGACAGCGGCCATCTGCAGAAGACGGTAGTTGGGTACAGGTCGTTCATTCTGGGACCACATCTTTCATTCACCTTTAACTCTGGTTCACCCAAAGGCTGGATGCCACTCCATGCAGCGGAACCACTCAGAGTTGGGAGGCGGATGTGCCCTGGGGCTGCAGGGTGGGATCCAGGCATTGCTGACTGGTGTCCCCTCCTCCCTGCAGCATACCTGGTGCAGGCCGTGAGAGCAGCGGGCAAGTGCGATGCAGTCTTTAAGGGCTTTTCGGACTGTTTGCTCAAGCTGGGCGACAGTGTGGCCAACTACCCGCAGGGCCTGGACGACAAAACGAACATCAAGACCGTGTGCACGTAAGTGTCTTCTCTGATTTGCCAGGTACCTGTTCAGGGGGCGCTGTTGAGGTGAGAGATACATACCACCAGGAATTGGAGCATTTTCACCTTTTGACTCCCACCCTCAGGCCTTGCCTGGGCCTATTCTGCCCAAGGGGACCCTATAGCCTGCAATGGGCAGAAGATTGTTCCCATCTGAGCCCAGTCAAACTCAGAGGCACCGGAACCCAGGGCAAGGAGCAGTGAAAGCTGCCACCAACTTTCTCTGCTTGGAGCAGTCTACCTCGTTCTTTGCTTCATTGTGAATGGCAGGCCTGTGCAGTACTTCCCAAAGAAGTTTGTTTTGATTTGAGGAGTGTATTAGGTAATAAGCTTGCCTAAAAGAAAAGCCTCTCACATATTTTGTCAATTTCTCCTGATTAAAATTCCCCTCAAGTACACATCAAGAAAGTTGAAGGGCAAGCAAGGGAACACAAGTCCCTCTTCCTCTTTCCAGGAGAGGCTGAAAGAATATTGGGTTTCCTGACAATGACTTTGCCCAAGAAGAGAGTGTCTTGGCAAACTGACTGCTGAGTTTATAGTAGTTTCCTAGGTTTAGGGTAGTTACCTTCCTTGCTTTTTCGTTTTTCTTTCTTTGTCTAAACATACTTATTTCTTTGTGTACACATGTAATCAAAGACCAGGGCAGCTAAGGGCCCAAAGAGGGCCATGAGAGTTCATGGCTAGGCCCAGCGACATTTTAGCTGATGCAGACCTTAGAAATACCCCTATCCTTTGCAATAACACACACTTTATTTTTCAAAAACAGCTGTGACAATCCCCCCTGATAATGGCCCTTTCAATGAAGTCGAGGCAAGATGTCTTCCTTGTACCCCAGAGATTGAAGTGACCATTTGCTGTACCACCTTTTTATACTGTAAAGTCTTTCCTCTCTCTCTGATTCCTGGGGTTGGGGTGGGGTGTTTGGTTAAATTATGAATAAACAGGGGTCCATTTTGCCACACATTTTCCTAAATACTCAGGTATCCACCAGGAGCCACAGCAGCTAAGTAGCTGGTACCTTCCTATCAGGAAAGCAACAGAAGTTTGGGTCTGGCATGCATACTTACCTACTGTAATTCCAAATGTCTGATGATAGGTAAGAATGTATCTATAAAGCACAACAAAAGGTTAAATATAGATCAGATCCCAAATCCTCCATCATTTGCCACAACTTGGTTATTCCAAGTTATTTTAATTTTTTTTAGCAAAATGTGGGTCCTGACAAATGGAAATAAGGAGGGCCCCTCCCAGAGATCACAGGCCACAGGTGGGTTGAAGCTCCCATTGGGTTGGTGCGCTGGTTGCTCAACACACTGCTGAAGCCCACCTCTTTCCATTCCCACCTGGAAGTCTGTCCTTTTCCACCATGCCTCTCTTCCAGGAGGGTCCTGTTTCCATCTGGGCGTGAAGAAGGAAAGGACAAATTTAGACATCCTTGGGGAGGTGCAGTTATGCAGAGAGCTGTCCCTCTGCCTCTTAGGTTTCTCTAAAATCTTGCTATTTGTTTCCAATGGAGGACTCTAGAAGCCCTACACCCCTGGACCCCCAGTCCCCATAAATTAGAGACTCCGGAAGGTCTTTAGAAAACAGCCAGAGCTTAACACAATCTAATAAGCATTTTAACTTTATTATTAGCCAGATGAGGTGGAAGTGGAAAGAAGGATAAATGAAACATAGTGCCTGCCTTCAACATGCTCACAGTTCAACCTAGTGAGAGGAAGGGACAGATAGGAGACAATACAATCAAACTGTGTGGGGAGTGGTCACTGGTGACCTGGCGCTCAGGGCCCGGGTGAGGTGGAAGCCAGCGGGAGTTACTGAGACACACCGATCGACCCAGCACCGAAAGGAGACAGCGCCCCAGGAATCGATCACGGGTTGGAATTATATTTAGTCCCAGGATCTATTTTAGGTTTTCAGAAGAAGGGGGAGGGGCAATAAAAAAAGGATAGGTTGGTTGAAGGTTGTGGGGGCAGGACTAGTAGGTGAGTGGGTGGGGGAGGAAACTGCTGAGGGAGGCTCAGGGAAGAAGAGGTGGGAGGGAAGGACGGGGAACCGGGTGCCACGAGGGTTGGCATCTGTGGGTATCTCGCCAGCCCTGGAGTCCTGGTCTGGGGGGCTGGGCCCTATCTCCCCACGGCTCTGGGGAGGAGTCCTCAGAGTCTCAGGGAGTCTCAGGGAGTCTCAGCCCACAACGAAGACTGGGGGCGGAGGGAGAAGAGGAGGGACCATGCGCGCAGAGCCGGGAGCACAAAGGTTTGCAAAAAGCAGGTTTACAAAGCCAGCCCCAGGGGCTCAGACACTGCACTCCTGGACCCCGGAAGGGGCGAGACAAGCAGGAGCCTCCAGACCGAATCTGAGCTAGGAGACTGTGGAAAGCAAGGCTAGGAGCCGTGGAGGACCGAAGCAAGCGAGGATGGGGAAGAAGTGAGGAACTGAACAGAGGAAAACCGAGGGAAAGAGAAAGGAGGAAGACAAAGACGGGAGGAGGAAAGAAAGGGAAAATAGGAGTACGGGAAACAAAAGGAAAGGAGGGGGGTGGGAGAGGGCGAAGGCGGGCTAGGAAGTACCGCGGCGCCAGGAAGGCAGGAGGCAGAAGGGGAGAGAGGGAGGAGAAAGTGAGTAGCCCAGTGGGGAGGGCCGCGCTCGGAGCAAGTAACCCATCTTGCAAGCTAAGAGGCATTAATGGGCGGCAGCTTGCAAGGCTTAGCACTGTTTTCCTAGCTTTCCCCGAGGAGGGCAAGCAATCTGTTTGCGCAGGCCGAGGTGCCAGCGCGGCGCAGCCGGTGGGGCCTGGATCCTGGCTGCTGGGTTCCCCGCCGGGCACACGGGGAGAAAAACCAGACGTGGAATGGGGAGGCCCTCTCCTCCGACCACAGTTTCTAGGGTGGGCTAGGGTCCGGAGAAGGCTGACCTCGCAGGACCCCGGGGCCAGGGCAGTGGAGAGGAGGTAGGGAGGGGGCTCCTGCAAAGGTTAACGACGCCGGGAGGGCGGAGGCGCTCCCAGGCTGCAGGCCCAGGGTCCTCCCCCGCGCCCAAAGTGAATCTGCTTCTTCTGTTTGTTCTGTTCCTCACCAGATACTGGGAGGATTTCCACAGCTGCACGGTCACAGCCCTTACGGATTGCCAGGAAGGGGCGAAAGATATATGGGATAAACTGAGAAAAGAATCCAAAAACCTCAACATCCAAGGCAGCTTATTCGAACTCTGCGGCAGCGGCAACGGGGCGGCGGGGTACCTGCTCCCGGCGCTCCCTGTGCTCCTGGCGTCTCTCTCGGCAGCTTTAGCAACCTGGCTTTCCTTCTGAGCGCGGGGCCGGCTCCCCCCGCGCGCCCACCCACACTCACTCCATGCTCCCGGAAATCGAGAGGAAGATTCATTCGTTCTTTGGGGACGTTGTGATTCTCTGTGATGCTGAAAACACTCATATAGGATTGTGGGAAATTCTGATTCTTTCTGATTTTGTTTGATCTCTTGTGTTTTTTATTTCCTAAATGTTACCGATCAGTGAGCAAGCAAGCACAGCCAAAATCGGACCTCAGCTTTAGTCCCTCTTCACATAAAAATAAGAAAACGTCAAACCCACCCCATTTTTAAAATTTTTATTTTTTGGCAAAAGAATCTCAGGAACGGCCCTGGGCCACCTACTATACTAATCATGTTAATACATGAGAAATGACGGGCTCCTCCTAACAGGAAAGAGGAGAGGAGAAGGCCAGGGGAATGAAGTCAGGATAGACGTCCACAAGGGAAGCTATTGGTGAATAATTCACGCTCACTACTTTCTTCCACAGTACCTTGTTTTGATCATTACCGCTGCACATTTCTCCTCAAGAAAAGTAAAAGGACAGGTTGTTGGCTTTGTGTTTTAAGGACAGGAGGGAGAGAGGAAAAGCGTGGGGGAAATCTTGGGTTAGAGGTAAAGGCTGCCAGAAGAAATGCCGCTAAAGTCACTGAGAGGCTCGGCTTTACCTGCTGTTACAGATGCATCTTTCCAAATCCACTGCCTTCCTTTTCCCTCCTCTCTTGTTTTAGCTGTTACACATACAGTAATACCCGAGTATCCAACGGTGTAGATCACAAGGGGGGATGTTAAATGTTACTCTAAAATATAGTTTAAACAGATTTTGACATAGAGAGCCTTGATTTTAAAAAAAGAGAGAGATGTAATTTAAAAAGTTTATTATAAATTAAATTCAGCAAAAAAGATTTGCTACAAAGTATAGAGAAGTATAAAATAAAAGTTATTGTTTGAAATGGGGGTGTCGTCTGTTTCCTGCCCCAAGCCTGCTTTCTGGCTGAGCTCTCAGAGGTACCTGAAGGGACACACGAAGCCAGGTAATAAATTCACCTGTTCACTCGCCACTTGATAATCTGTCATCCTCAGGCAGACCATCCTCAACTAGGACACTGTCATTTCCATGAAATTCTGTTTACTCAAAGAAGAGAAAGAGGAAGTTATTTTTAAAAATAACTAAAAAGCAGAGATCCTTTCTGGCTAAGATTTGAAGGAAGTGGGTGTGCGCTCAGCTGAGAAAGCATAGGCCGACCGAAGGCCAGTGGCGGCCCGCGGCCCCCGTTCCAGGCGGGTCGGAGCCCTAACCACGACTCGCCTCTTCCTCTGCGGTGGCCGGTGGCGTCTAGCGAAGGAACCGCCATTAAGGGCTAACAGAGAAGCCGAGCGGCTGTGGTCCCTGGCAGGGATCAGGTGAATCCTTTCATAATTAATAAGACAGCTCAGCCGAAATGGCAAGGAGACGGGTATTTATTGATCAGACCATAGAGCTGCTCGCACCTCTCCTATTTATAGGCCCCGCATGGGCTCACGGAGAAGTAAACAATGGAGAGTAAAGGGGAGCGGAGGAAACGGCGTCCAGGCCTGCACGACTGGAGCCGGCCGGGGGCGGGAGAACCGAATGTATGTGTCTGGGCTCAGTGAAATCGAAATCTGATTTCCCGGAGAACGCGTGGATAGGAGGGAGCTGCGGGGGTGCCCCGCGTGGGGGTGGAGGCAGGCTGCCCCGAGTTCCCGGGCCGCCGGGTCTGCGGGCCGGCGCCCCGAGGGTGCGCGGGGCTCTGAAATGCAATGAGTAAACAACGCTAGTGTAACAGTTCATAAATCAAACCCGCTAGGTCACAGCCCAATCTGCATTCCCCCCACGGACTGAATTCCAGCAGCACATGCGTCCCTGCGCCCGGAGCGCTGAAGGCTGCACGGATTCTTAATGGCAGCATACATTACCGCGGCCAGCTCCCGCACGCGCCGCGCCCCGCCACTTCCAGAAATAGCCGCACCCGCCACCCGCCCTCCCCCGTCGACCCCTGATCTCTCGGTCAGAACCCGAAGAGCCCTCACTACCTGCGCGGAGTGGTCACCCACCGGGAACGCTAGTCGTTTGGATCGTTTCGTTTCAACGGTTATTTTCCGTCTAAGTATAAATAGGACTGACTATTCTAACCCGAGCACAGTCCCTGGTATTCAAATGAAAATGTCTGAGCCTATTTTAAATACGAATCTATTTAATGAGGGAGGCGGAGAACGAACGAGGAGAAAGGGGGAGGCTCTTCATTTTTTTGCGGGATTGGCACGCCGCCTGCGCTCGCAGGCTTTCCGCAGACCCAGGGAGGGCCCGCGCGCGGAACCAGCCCCTCGCTCGACAAAAGAACACGCGCGCGTCGTTCTCCCCAGGCTCCTGGCGTGGGCGGGACGGGGAAGACTCCCGCGACACGCGGAGGATACCCCTTCCCTCTCTGCGCGCGGGATTCCCACCTAGAAATCAATCTCCTTCCACAACCGGGAGGAGGCGAGGCTGAGGGAGGGGCAGAGGCGAAGAGCGGCGGGGATTGGGAGCGCGGACTCAGCTGTTCTCCCCGCAGGGTTCTTCTCCGGGAACCCCGTCTTCCTGCGGCTCCAATGCGCTCCCAGGTCCTTCCACGCCCCCGCTCTGCCCAGTCCCAGATGGCCCGGGGGCGAGCGGGGGCCGGGGGTGGGGGGGGCGCTCGAGAAAGCTTGGCGCTGTGTCTGGGGCTCCCTCGCCCTGGCCCTGTCCTAGCCCAGGGACCGCGCTCGAGTGCACTTGGAGAAATCTCCAGGAATGCAGGGCGTCCAGACTCCGAAACGCAATTGAAGAACCTTTTTTTTTCTTGTGGTGATTGTTTAAATCATTATCGCGCCGTCTTCAGCTATAATTTACTGTTTAATCATGATGACATCTCCATATGTTAGCTGATGTTATTGTTTTTAAGCAGCCACGCGGTAAGCCCTGTTCTCAGTTCAGGGAAATATTAACCAGGCGAGCATGTCCCATCACTGAGATGGCGCAGGGTGGGGTGCGCATGGGTGTCAGGCACCAAGGAAATCATCTTACCTCTGCCCCATGTCCCCCACGTCGGAGCAGAATCTCCAACTCTGCCTACCACCCACGCGGTTTTCCACGAGGCCCACTCCCTCCCCCCTTAGGACCGTTAGGGATTGGGGAAGAGCCCTACTCTTACTCCATCTTCTGCCCGAGAGGATTCGAGACAGAAATTCACTTGAATGTAGTGTTTACTTATCCTCCGAAATTCTCCAAGAGGCCAGCTCCAGAGACCCAGGCTAAACTGAAGAACTCCAGGTCCCTTGAGAGGGACATTTACAGGGAAAGAGGAGACAGGGAATGATGGGGACACGGAAAATGGAGGGCGCAAAGTAAAGGGGGAAACAGATCCAGAAGTAGAGTTAGTAGAGGGGAGAGAGGGGGCGACCATCGGAAAGACAGAAGGTGATGGGGAAACTTAGAGCTGCAGATGATAGAGCTATGGGTGACAGATGGAGGATGGAGATGAAACTAGGACTTATTTTCATTCAGAACCTTCAGGGAAGCAAATGAGCACTAAGATCACCTTGTAGATTCTCTTTCTGTGCAACCAGAGATCCTTTCACTCCAGCCTCAGTCTCCAGGGCAGGCCAGGGGAAGTCAGATGGACAGTGCGCAGATGGAACCTTCCCTCTGTCTCCCTCCTGAAACTCCCTCAAGTCCCAGCAGAACTGCTTCTGGGAAGGCCTTCAACCGTTCTCTCTATCTCCCACTGCCCAGCGAGGGTGGTCCCAGAGGGGTCATTTTCTGGAAGAGTCTACCATGCCCTGTCCCCAGGGACCAAATGAAAGGTTCACTGTCCCATCGCTCCTTCCTCTCCAACACCTACCAAAGGAAACCAAAGCCTTGCTTCTCTTGCCCCCTTCCCCAGTGCAAAATTAGGGCTGCAGATGGAAGGTGGGGAGCAACGTGGACGCTGGCTGTGGTTTCTGCAAAACACTGGGTTCCCACCTTCCATCCATCATCCTGACTGAGGCGGGGGTCATGGAACTTTCTAATGCTGTAGTTCGTGTTTTAATTCCAAGAGAAGAACAGTGTCTTCCAGTGGCCCTTTCTGGATATTGGGGCCCAGCTCCAAACTTGAAGGACTGGAATAAAGCAACTGTGCTCAGTCCAGGTCAGGCAATCTCCTCATTTCAGCCCCACAGGAGGAGGAGAAGGAGGGTAATATTTCCATCCAGACACCACTTTTAGAGTGAGGACTGTGGGGCCAGACGACCTGGGCTACCAGGTGTATAACCATGGATGGGTTATTTAACCCCTGTATACCTCAGTTTCCTGCTCTGTGAAATGGGGTTAATCATACCTGCCTCATTGTGTTGTACTTGCATCAAATGAGATACCACAGATAAAGCATGTTCACACCACATGCGTCTTACCTGATATTAGGTATTATTATTTTTTCTTCTTACCTCCATATGGGCTTCATAAGATGGCTCTCACTGAAATCTTCAGAATAACCTCTTCCAGGCCTTGGCCAGGTAGTTCAGTTGCTTAGAGCATCATAAGTTTCCAGTTCAGTTTGATCCTGGTCAGGGCACAACTAATGAATGCATAAATAAGTGGAACAATCTCCTTCTCTCCCTCTCTCTCTCTCTCTCTCTCTCTCTCTCTCTCTCTCTCTCTCTCTCTCTCTCTCATTTAAAAAACAAAACAAAACAAAACAAAAAAAACAAAAAAACTCTTCCAAACAACCTCAGTAGAGAGCCTCATTATGACCATTAATACTTTGGGTCAGTTTTTCTGTATAGTCCAGCAGCTTAAATTCCTCTTGGGATAGGCTACACAGTGCTCCATGAATCTCAGGCCTTCTCAGAGGATGCTCTAGATAAGCTTTGAATTAAGTCAGGCTCTGGACAGTACCCAGACCCTGCCCCACCCTACCTGGCGCCAAACCCTAGGCCAGAGCCCTGGCTTTCATTGACTGCCACCCCAACCTGAAATGACTGGGTTCTCCCAGCACTAATGGGTTCCTCTGGGAGCTTCCTCCACAGTTGCTCTCACCCTCCCCACTTCTTGCCATTTATATTATATTCCTCTCCCAAATTAAAAAAGTATGCATTTATTGTAACCAGCAAAGCAATGCAATGATACATAGTGGAGGGGGGTATTAACCCACCCTGCACAAATTAGTTAATAGACTGAACTTTGTCCTTCCATACCCTTCCCCATGCTCATAAAAACATATAGAGGAGGGAATTATTTTCATTTTTTCAAGATTACATATTTCTCTTTTACCAAGTCCTTCAAAACTAATAGCTAAACAAATAATTCCTTACTTGTAATAGTTACATAATATTTCTCAGATGGCCATACTACAATTTATTTAATTTTCCACCCATTGATGGACATTTAGGTTTTCCCAGGTTTGTTTGTTTGTTTTGGTGTCCTACAAATATTGCTGTAATATATATTCCCACTTAAACAATGTTTTATACTAGTATTTTTATTTCTTCCCTAGAATAGATTCCTCAAAGTTGTACTGCTGGAAAGAAAAGTATGTACGTGTGATTATTTTTAAAATGTAGGTGCGCTTTCAAGTTGGAAAAAAATTATTTCTGAATTTCTTTCCCAAAAAAGAAATTTGGGAAGTTTCCTCCCCCCTCCCCCCCACCCCCCCACCCCCGCCCATCGCCCTGCTCCACATACTCTTCAACACTGTCTACTAACACGTTTTTCTTTCGTTCGTTGTTGTTGTTGTTCTTGCTGTTGTTGTTGTTGTTATTATTATTATTATTATTATTATTTTGGCTTTGTCAAACCAATAGGTACTCTGGCGGCTTTCTGAAAGCCTAGCCTTTCTAGGTACGCACATTGTGTTCTCTGGGCCCCTCTGCAGCCGTGATCGCCACCAGAGCTGGTGGGGAGGTCCAGTTAGTTTGACTTCGGGTTCTCTTCCTGGAGCAGCGCTTACGCTTCGGAGCCCGTAAGCATCGACTTTTATGCAAACAGTGTAATTAGTCCTGGAAAACCCTAACTTTCGCCTCAGAATCTAATCCATATGCCTCCCAGAATGGAGGGCGTGGGTGCTATGGGTCGCTGGGCTAATAATTTTGGTTGGGCGGAGATGGGGCTTAGCCGGGTGTCCCTCACAGTTCTAGCCACTTCCATCAGAGTGCTTCCCTGGCCGCCGCAATGGCTGTGTGTCAGTCCCCAGGCTGCACCCCCAGCCTGCAGCAAAAGGAAAAGAAAATCGAAGCCTCCAAAGCAGGGCAAGAAAAGGACGGCTGAACTTTTTGTTCCTCTCCTCATTAAGACCAAGAGGCTTCCGCAGCCGGACTGGCCTGGAGACAGCCACAAGACTGAACCAACCGTCTATGGGTATTCCGTGTGCAGACGCGGTTACACGCTGTCTCTTTTGCCTCCCCACCTTTACTCTGCCTAACATAAAGGGGGAAAAAGTTGCTTTTATTGAGCACTTACTAAATGTTAGGGATCATGCTGAAGCTTTGTGAACATCTTTCCCATTTTCTGCACTCATTTCTGTAGGAGATTTTATTATCTCCACTTTACAGCTGAGAAATAAATTTAGAGAGTCAGTAATTTGCCCCGGGACCAGCAGGTGGTAAAATGCAGAGCTGATATTTGAGCACTGATCTGTTTCAAGAATCTGTTTCAAAACTTCTCTTTGCTTGATCTGTTACCATTGTGAGCCCAAAGAGAGGGAGCACAAGTTAAGAAAACAAAAATAGAAATGTAAGTCCTATGATAGGCATAAAATAATGACCTCATTGAGATGTCATGTCCTAATCCCTGGAACCTTGAATGTGTTAGTTGTATGGCAAAGGGGAATTTAGGCTGCAGATGGAATTAGGTTGTTCATGGGCTGACCTTAAAACAGGGAAGAGTATCCTGATTTCTCTTGGGGGCCCAGTATAACCACAAGGGTCCTTAAAAGCGGAAGGAAAAAAAAGGTAGAAGAGGTCAGAGTGTGGGAATATGACAAGAGCTTCTTATTTGTTTCCTTTCCCTCCTACTGGAGGGAAAGGAAATTTAATAGACTCCTACTGAAATTTAATAGACACGGAGGTGAGTTCCTTGGTTCCGTCCCAGTCACTAGCCTGCTCCGATATGAAAGGTTCATTGTTACAGTGATAGATGGTTTGATGGTACATTCATGAAATTTATCACAAGATAGTTATTCTCTTGATAAATCACAACACCTAATATTAGCTACATACCTTATCACCTGGACAAATCATATGTTGGATTGATTGTTAATGGTGGTGGTATTTGCAACTTGCACATTACCCAGAACACAAAAGGGAATGGGTCTAATCTCCATGGAATACCTGGAATGAATCACTTGCTATGTGTATTGGAGGGAGAGAGGAAGGGAGGGAAGTGGGTAAGAGAAACACAAGAAAAAGTCAAACCAAACCTACCACAGAGAGCCACTGCCTTCCATGAAAAGAAAAACTCCTCAATAGTCTAACCCTGGTAAAGAGGAGAAGGGAAAAAAGGACACTCTTGTCCATTTGTGTTAATCAAGTCACAAATTGCTTTGTTTACATTGAGATACCACAGTATGAGCCTGTTCTTGATTAAGAAAGAAGAAAGACTAAGCAAGCAAGCTAGTGGGTGATGGCAGACAGAGGTAATTAGCTTCAGCCTGACTGACAGCCCCAGTCTCCACTGATACAGGACCTGTGCTGCCTGGATCCTTCCTTCTCCTCAGAGGGGTCTGCTGAGCTTTGGGGAGTGACTGTGAAGAATGGCTCTGGGACCCTCATAGTTCTCTGGTTGCCTCCTCAAGCTTTCCCCTGAAATATGTTGACTGTGTTTTCCCTTAGGCAGGAAAACAAATCCCAAGTAAAGTGGTTCATTTAACTCTGGCCAAACACAAATTCTTCAAAACAGGCAACTTCGAAGGGCATGAAGAGCATCAGGGCAAGGGGGAGGCATATCTATCAAGGCTGAGCCAGCAGAGTGACAATCCAGCCTATGCCAGCCAGGCCTCTCAGAGGCTTTGTACTTATTTAGTGCAGGAGAGGGACCATGGGGCTTGTGTCACACACACCTATTGCCTTTCACAGAGCAGCCTTTTGGCAGTGGGTTTTCCCCTGTAGCCATTCTTATGCCTTCCTTTTTGAACTTTTTCCTTCTCTTCTGAACATAATGAGGGGGCAAACTGCATATCCTCAATTGTTTTGTTGATTGAATTTGTCATTCATATTTTTCTCTTTCTGAAGAGCCCTTAGCATTTTTACAGTTAAAAGAAGAAAAAATGGCTATACCTAAATTTTTATTTTCAGGAATTGCTATAAATTCAAATCCAAAATATATTTATTCATGTATACTGACTTATACAGCTATTCATAATTACATAGTCTCTAATTCATACATCCTCTAATTCCTTCATGTTTTCTCTAAGACACACAAAACACACACAGACTCAAACACCCATGCACACGTACTGCCCTTGGGGTCTTGACCTTATTCCTTCTGATTTTCTCTTGGATTTTGCCTCTTATCGACTCAATTCTCTTTGCTATTTTGTGTTCATTCTTCAAATGCTCCTTCCCTTTCGCTTACATACAGATTCAAATCTCTTGTAGCCTTAAAGATAACCCCCTTTCTTTGCCTATCCTACTGTCCCCTCACTGCTGACCTGTTTCTCCATCAAGCTCCTGGAAGAATGCCCAGCCCAAAGGAGACACTCAGTAAACACTGGAGAACTTATGAAGTTTTCTCCTTCACTTCTCTGCCGTCTTCCTCACTGCCACAGCCTTGGCAGTAGAGGCCCAGGCTCTTCCCTACCAATTGCAGACACTCAGCTTTCATTGGCCTCCTCCTTTTACCCCATTTCTATTTTACCCTATACAAGTTATTTTATGTATTCTATTTTTAAATTTACCAAGACTCTATAATCACTGTTGGAAAATTAGCAACTGCAGGTAACTCAAAAGGAAAAAATTAAAATAGCCATAATTTCTTCAACCAGCAATATGCACTTTGGTCTTAGTATCTCTTATATCAATTCATTCCTTTCAGCCTGGATATGAATCATTGCTGAGTGATTCACCCTTCCTGCATGGCACTGAAGACTCAACAAGATGTGATCCCATCTCATCTTGTCAGACTCCACCCACCCACAGGCCTCTACACCCAACTTATCTACTGCAGTCATATAGAATCCCCTGATCTTTCTTAAACTGACACATCCTCTTCCCCTATTTAACACCTTTACTCAAGTTTTTCAGGCTAAAATACGTGAGACTTCTAACCACTCACTTCCCTCTACCTGTGGAGATCCAGCTCTTTTTTCAAAACCTGTTCAGGCTCAATCTTTCCTGACTCCTTCTCTGACCCTCTGGTCATAATTATTGGGTTATGCCTCTCTTTGCCCTCATTGTTCCTAGTTTTGTATTAGAATTAGCTGTCTGCTGATCTGTTTTGTCTTTAAACCACAAGTTTCTTGAGGTCAAGGACTATGTCCCATTAATTCTTGAATCTACCACAATGCTTAGCACTGTACCTGGCACAGATGTTTATGGAATAAAGAACATTATGCCTCACATACATGTAGTTGTATATTCTAATCAACTCTGTCTGGGCTCTTCCTGATAATACCCTCTCTCTCTCAGAAACTTCTCTCCAGCAGCCTGAGTTTTACCCCTAGGAGAGTAGAGACATAGAGTCACTGGATGCATGCTGTAGAGTACCTTCCAGTGGTTAGAAGCAAAGGAATAAATATACCCCTAGCAATTATTATAAAAGGGAATGAATGAATGATAGCTAAAAGAAAATGGTGAAAAAGAAAAGAAGCAACCCTCCTTATTATATCCTTTTCATGACTCTCAAAACACTCACTCAACATTTCATTAGCCTGTTATATTTTTCATAAACTTCAGGGAAACCTGAAAGACTTGTATCCCTCCCTTTATTCCCTCCTCTTTCTTCAAGGAACTCTTGAAATCAATAAATTTCCTGCTCCCTTTTTGAAGAAGAGAATTGTCCATTCCTCATCTTCACTCAGATTATGCACTTGTTACTTCATGCATACACAATGACTATGCATGAGGTAGCCAGCCTTCAAGTTGGCCTCCAACGGTTCTTGACTCCTGGTCTATACGCCTGTGAATAGTCACTTCACACAATGAACCTCAGCTGGCCCTGTATTACCAATACAATACAAATGAAATAATGATGTGTGACTTCCAAGGCTAGGTCATAAAAGGTATTGTAACCTTTTTCCTTTTTGGTCTCTTGGATTACTTTCTTTGAGGGAAGTCAGTTGCCATCCATGGAGACTCTTAAGGCTCTCTGCGGAGGAGCCAATGCAGAAAACGACTGTGTCCTCCTGCCAACAGACATGCTAGCCACAAGTGAGTCACCTTCAAAAGTAGAACCTCTCACCACAAACTGCAGCTGATACCTGACTGCAACTTCATGGAGATCCTGAGTCAGGACTGAGATAGAATAGGAGAGAATGTCGACCACCTAATCAGGCAGAATGGAACATTGTTCTGATGGAGATATACAAATAAATAATAACCTATTCATAAAACATAGGGCCAAGAAGGGAGGCTATAAGAATAATAATATCTCTACTAAATTCTATTCACAGAACCTAGGGCCAAGAGAGGAGAGCGTGAGACCACAGACATCTTGTTTTCAACTTTCCCATGAAGAAGGTAGAGTAAAGCAGAACACCTGCTGAACAAAAATTAACTGAAAGCAGCCTGTCATATATCACCAGGTGCCACATAAAGACAAGAAACCTTTTTTCATAGACCCCAAAGGCTAACAGAAACTCAAACCCCAGCAGAACTGCAGAAACCCTATAAAACTTCTTTTCCTCTCACCTCAGTGTGTCTGTCTGGGTCTGACAGCCAGAGTTTCTACCTTCTGCAGAGCTGCAATAAACCTTACTTTTATTATCAGCATCCCTGAACTAAACTCTTTTATTTCACTAGTCAAGAACCCAAGTGGGTCCAGTCCAGTTTGGTATCAGGATCATCTAGCCAAGCTGCTCTCAAATTCCTTATCCACAGAAACCATGAGAGATAACAAATGATTGTTGTCATTGAAGGAGCATTTGCTATGCAGCAATAGATAGCCAATAGAATGCATCTGGTATTTTGTTTTACTTTATTCTTCAGTGTCTGTTCATTTGTCCTTATGTCCACATGAATTTTGATACATTTTGTTTGTGAGACACAAATAAGAAATGACTTTATTTAACTATTATATAATGAATAGCAAAATACTTCAAGGGGGAGTTTGAGTATCCCACTACTTTAAACTATGATTACCATGAAGTGGTTTGGGACTATACCAATGTGTCCAAATGGGAAAATAGAAAATTGTCTAGGTATTTCAAACAAAAGACCCTTAACACAAAGGATTGGCTATAATGTGTTAGAAAAGCTGGAAGAGTAAAAAGAAGTAATTTTGCCAACGATTAGTAGGAAGACACTGCAATGCTTAGGTCTGAAGGAGCAAAAGGGAAAATGGAGTTATCCAGAGCTATGACCTCTGCGACACTGAGGCTGCTGTTGTACAGCTAGAGACACCCCAGAAGCTGGAGGGGAAACGCTTGTTCAACTTTGTTCAACTTTACTCCCACCTTTCAGTCTCTTGCCAGAGCCTCCCATTGACAGAAACCAACAGGAACATTTTGCCAAGAAGTCTGGAAAATGTAGTTTGCAAGCTTCCTGTCCTAGTAATAGAGAAAAGTTGTAAGGCAACTGAGAATCTGAGAGCTAATCAATATTATTTGTTACTGGGAACAATAACAGAGATAATGCAAATAAAGATGCATACATTTGACAAGGCTCTACTCAAAAATAAAGTACCCAGCCTATGGTAGTGGTTTGTCATTAGAGTAAGTCGGAGAAATGCATGTGCTCCCGCATTAATTTTTCAAGACATATTCCAGTAGTTGTAGGTTCAAAACTGTAACCTCTTTGAAAGGGCTGCTATACCCAAGCTCTTTTTATTAACTGTAGAAGAGAACATCTAATAAGAGCTAATACACTGAGCACATAGTATAGGCACTGTCCCAACTGCTTCCAGTGTCAACTCATTTACTACCCCCTCCCCCCCCCCATATCTTCATGAAATTGGATCTACTGTGGTCCATCTACAGGTGAGCAAACTCATTCCCAGAGGAATTATCACAAAAAAATCAGAGGAGTCAGGTTTCCAACATGGTAGTCTGGTTTCATAGGTCATATGTTTAAACATGCCACTATATGACCCCCCTTGCTTTCATCACCTCACCTGAAATATGGGAGCTACTTATTGCTGGTTGTGCTGATGCCCCAAATATTCAGATTAATAACATTCAAAGGAACAAGAGAAGAGATCTGTAAATAAATAAATAAAAAACTTGAGCTATGGGGGTGACTTTTGTGACTTGACTCAGTTTGTCCAAATATTGCCGCGACTATAGAGCAAGTCATTAATTCTTTTAGAATTAGAAAGACAATTATTGAATTTTGGGAGGCTCTTGTTCTGAGTTTTTCTGAAAGACCTTCTCAGTGTGGAAATATCCAACCCAAGCATGGAAGAGGGTTAATAACCAGTAGCCAGGGAGGGCCTATGAATGGGAGAACCATGAGCTGGGGAAGTGAGGAAAGTCCATGCAGAACACTAAACTTGGGGTGCTGTTATCTACCAGCCTATACTCATGCAAAAACCAGAAGCTAATATTTGAAAGAGCTTTCCTCAGTTTTTTCCATTTGATAGAGAGTCAGAGAGGAGGAAGAGATTGGTTCTTCAGAAATTGCATTCCAGAATCTATGATAACTTTAGTTTTTCATATAGTGGGGATTTATCTTGTTATTAAATAGCTGGTGAATTGTACCCTCTTGAAATAATCAGTGACATGCTCATCATACCTTGAAAGAGAGACTAGGTTAATTAGAGAGGAGACCCAGGGGTGAAATGTGTCATGTGATAGCACCCAACCCTTCTGCCAACTACCCTTATTTTATGAAGATGTTGCGTCTTAGAGACCACATGTTGGTCCTACCTGTAAGGACCAATTTCTTTTAAAAGGAACAGAGAAACAGCAGTGGAATGTATGGATTCCCAAACAATTTTAGGTGGTAGACAGCAGGCCATGAGTTCAGCTGAGTCCAGTACCAGGAACACTGGTACTTCTTCTGAATTAATGTAAACAATGAAAAGGCAGGCTCCACTTGACCCAGAAAGCTGCCACCAGGCCCTTTAGAGGATCCTTCTGTGTTGAACTGCACTGCACAAGTAGCCTCAATGAACCCAAATCCTGACCTCTAGGAAGGTCGTCTGAAGCAGACAATATTGAGATGGAAACTTACAAAGGATTACATAGCTGTGACTGTAATGTGAAAGACTAATGTTTCCATGTGGTTTATGGAAAAAAAATCATTATTTTATAGTCATCCCAATCAAGTTCCCCCTTGCCTCACAGCCATAGGGGAAAAAAGGAGTAAATAAGGAAAAAGAAAAATGGCATATTATTTTGATAGCCATGTGCCTGTGTGTGGTTACAAATGGAGGCATGAAGAAAGAACAATTAATTTTTAAAAAAGGCTTTCTCAAAAAATAGATATACTATTTAAAAGACTATATGTTTCTCTTTTTTTTTTGCAAGTACAGAGCTGCTACACAAAACAACTACCTTTGCTGCTGCTGTGCACCCCAGCAGGAGCGAGCCATCTTCACTTGCTCAAAGGAAATGCAGGGTATAAACTCTTCCCTCCAAACATCTAACTCAGGGAGGTGGTAACTCCAGAGCTCACACTTACATACCCCAGAGTAGCCTTTTTTAGTTCTGTCTCTCTCCCTTTGGAGAAGCTGGCACTGGGCTTGTGGGCTCCAAGAGCTCACGAATATCACGGATAGTGGTATCTGAGTAGGTGCAACATTATGAAATGGAGTGAAAAATACCAAGTCACAGAGGCATGGTTGCTACAGAACAGAAAAGCATGGAGAGGGGAGGATCCATCAGGGTTTGGATCTTCATTCACTATTTCTATAAAAGGCGTGTCTCCGCTTGATCCAACATCTGCCTTGTTCTCTGACCTCACTTCCTATCAGATCTTTCTCTGGGCCAGATGCTCCAAGCTTATCAGCTTTAATGTCTTCATACTCATAATTTCCTCTGCCTTTCCCCAAAATATTTGCACAGAAAATCTTTTTCCTGTCATTTAGTTTCAAATGCAGTATCACTTCTTCAGAGACACCTTTTCTGACCTTCCACTGCAAAATGATAGCCACCTCCCTTGAAACCCTCCCAAGCAAACTATTACATGGCCTATTGTGTTTTATTAATAGCACTTAACATTTGCACAATTTAATAAATTCCTGTCTAACACTGATGTATCCTTTAAGCTTTGATGCTCTGGGCAAAGCTGTGCCCTGGGCCTTGGGCATAAAGATAACCTCTGCAGTTCTTTGCCCCCAGGCCTCCCCTCTGCTCCTATCTCAGTATGTGTAGCTCTACAGTTCAACATCCAGATTTTATATCCACCACTTAGCTCACAGCTTAGCTGCTCTTCTTTTAACAAAAGGCAGGTCTCAGTATAACATGGAATGAATGACAAGTACTGGGCACTCCCTAGAGCAGGGGTCCCCAAACCTCTGGCCTCAGACCTGTACTGGTCCATGGCCTGTTAGGAACCAGGCTTAAAGGAAGCTCATCTGAGCTCTACCTGCCTCCACCACCATCTTCCATAAAACCAGTCCCTGGTGCCAAAAAGGTTGGGGAACACTGCCCTAGAGAATCAGGTGTGGCCTCTTGGGTAACTGCACCAGTAGTAATTGACTGACAGTGGTGGGCTGGCCTGGTCACTCCTGGGTGAGCTTGGTGTTAGGGGCACAGGTGAGTGTCACCACCATGAGGGTCGGATGACTGCATTCCAACCCCAATCAAAATCCCCAGAAAATGATGTATGATTGTAGTAAAATGGCCCAGACTATGCTAAGCCTAAATTTCCACAGGCTCATACCTATTGTCCAGCCATCATCCACACAAGCACAGAGAGTGTCAAGGAGAAGGTATTATTCATATATTAATAATCACTTTGTGGAAAATCATACTACCTTAGAAATAACACAGGTGATTATTATTTAACAAATATCATTCCAATGAGGGATCTCTTTTTAATGCAATGTAACAAACTGCCACTTCCCTAAGTAAAATTAAACCCTGCCCCTGCAGAGTTGGCAGTGGAGGGATAATTTCTGTGTGAAGGAGACCTCATCTACCTGACTTCTGTCCCCAGAGATTCACTCCTCCTATGAGGGTCTCCAGGAAGTGTTTCAGTCATAACCAGGATGGCCTGGGGTGGTGAGGGAAGCCATCTCCTCTTTGACAACTTGGCCCCTGGGGTGTTCTCAACCTTGGCTACACTTCATAATCCTGCGGGATGTTTTATTTGATTTTTCAGAATACAGATCAGCTTGGCCTAAGTCTTGTCTCAGTACTACTGAATCCATTGCTGGCTGTGGACTTAGCAAATGATTCTGGGCCAGAGCCAGGGCTGAAGCTGGCGAACGCTTAAATGTGGAAATACAGTCCTTTAACTCATTCCTTAGTTTCCATTAAACAACACGGAAAAGAAAAGATCATTTTGAAAAGATGTTATGAAAGACCTGGGAAGAAGAAAATGAACACAGAGAGTCACATCCAAATAGGTGAGCAGGAGAACAACTTGCTGCTCTGGGGTCAGTCTCCTACAGCACCACTCTGAACAGGCAGTGATTTAGACAGAAGCTCTGTTAAAGTTGAAACAAGAGAGAAGTTTCCATCATCAAATAAGTTTGGGGTGTTCACTTCCTTGCTCCCAGGGTTGACGGTCACCATGCACACTGCATTTAGAAGTCTTCTAAAAGTCTTCACTCCAGAAATCCACTGATTTGTTTAACACATAGTTTCCTAAATGTATGCCACTGCTGAAACCCTACAACCAAAGGAGATGTGAAACATTTCTAGATTCAAAGCCCACAACCAAATCTCAGGGAGCAACTTGCTCACTTGCGCTGACCCAGCTGGCCCAGCTAGAGTTTCTGTTGCCTAAGGAGACTCTTTCTATTTGGGCTGATCTTTCTCTTCTGAGAAAACCCATCCCTTAACACAGGGCCACTCCACAGGCCACCATATCAGAATTCAATAAAATAAAACTCAGTTCTCTTCAGTAGATATGCACAGATACTAACAATAAGGTCTTTGTCTTAAAATATAAAATATAAAATTAGTGCAGTTAATTGTTCACCTAGAAGAGCAAAAACTAAGCCGATATGAACTGCCTTCTTCATGGCCTGCCCTCATCTCACCAACCCGTGACTGCATGGAAAGTGACTGAGGGTGGTCCAGATTCTTGGCAAAGTGGAGCAAGAGGCAAAGTTTCTCTAAGAAAATGCCTCTTAGTTCCCCTCTCCTCCCACCTAAGAGATGACTTGCCCCACTGGAGGAGGTAGCTTCTCCTCCCGTCCTCTTCCCAGAGAGAGCAGATGGAAAGAGGAAAATGAAATCCCTGATATAGGGCAGGGATTAGAGGAAGACAAAGTGTGAACACAGAGGAAAAGAAGCTCCCTGAGACTACTTGGTGAGGGCAATGGGGGAGAAGAGGGTCTGTGTTTCCAGGGTCCCTAGCTGAAATCTGAATCACTTTCCCCAGAGATAAGTGATTCTCAGCCAGGGACAACTTTTCTCCCAGGACACATTTGACAATGTCTGGAATCATTTTTGACTGTCACATCTGGGGAAGGAGTGCTACTGAAATCTAGTGCACAGAGGCCAGTGATGCTGCTAAACATCCTACATTGCCCAGAACAACCCACAATAAACAATGATCTAACTTAAAATGGCAACAGGGTCAAGGTAGAGAAACTGTGCCATAGACCAATGATGTCATTGGTAATTTGATAGGTAATTTGGTCATTTTGTTTATGGTGGCTTAAATAGGTTTTATAGGTTGACTATATCTTGCTAAAAGTGTCTGTACAAGATAGTGTATTTTAAGTTCCACTTGTGAAATAACAGCAATTACATGCTCACACAAAGTAGGTTGATATTTCTCATGAAGTAAAACCTTTTTAATTTATTTGTTTAATTGTTGACTATTTTGCCCAACTAGGATATCAACTACTAGAAAGTTGCTTGATTTATAGTAGACAAGTGATATTTGCTGAATTAATGAATTCAGACAGTTGGGGACTACCTGGTTTTTTTTATAAGCAAAGGACATGCCTGGCATGTTTCCATGCTTACAGCACCTGGCCAGGATCTGTGCATATAAAAGAGATCCAATACTGATTGGATCATGCTGAGTGCATGAATGAATGAATGGGCAAACCGTATTAATCTATCTCTGTGTCCTGCTATGAAAAGTGAAAAAACATTTGCGCTCTCTTAGAGGATATTTGCCAGCCCCTGGTGGGTTTGCTGCCCCATGCTCTAGGCTCTCATTAGAACTTTCTCTCAGGGAGGCAGGAAGAGTGTCGACTGAGTGGTAGAGACATTGGTTCTTAGCAGAACTCCGAGCCCAAACTAAAAAAGTGATTACTTCTCTCGCTTCCATACCACTTTCTAAGAATGTTTTGGCTTTCTGCCTTCAAAGGATAAATGCCTCATGTGGTATAAGTTAGTAATACAGGGAATCTGATGACTCAAATATCTCTGAGTAGGCAAAAAATTTTTTAAAAAAAGAAAGAAAACAAAAGGCTTTGTAAAACATCCTCTTTCCTATTCTTTCTATGGATAACATGTTGATTTTTTAAATTTTATTTTTCAATTACAGTTGTCATTCAATATTATTTTATATTAGTTTCAGGTGTTCTGCATAGTGGTTAGACAATTATATAATTTACAAAGTTATCCCCCTGATAATGTAAGTACCCATCTGGCATCCTACATTGTTATTACAGTATTATTGGCTATATTCCTCATGCTGTACTTTAAATCCCCATGACTATTTTGTAGCTATCAATTTGTACTTCTTAATCTCTCCATCTTTTTCACCCAGCCCCTCATACCACCTCCCATCTGGCAGTTTTTTCTCTGCATCTATGAGTCTGTTTGTTTCATCTGTCTACTTGTTTTGCTCTTTAGATTTCACATATAAGTGAAATAACATGGCATTTGTCTTTCAGTTTCTGCTAATTTCACTTAGTATTATTATACCCTCTAGTTCCATCCATGTGGTTGCAAATGATAAGGTTTCATTCTTTCTTATGGCTGAGTAACACTCCATTATATATATATTATATGTACTACCACTTTTTGTCCACTCATTTACCAATGGGCACTTGGTGGCTTCCACATGTTGGCTATTGTAAATAATGCTGCAATAAACATAGAGATGAATATATGTTTCTGAATTAGTGTTTTGGGTTTCTTCAAATGTATACCCAGAAGTGGAACCACTGGGTCAGAAGGAAGTTCCATTTTAAATTTTTTGAGGAATGTCCATCCTGTTTTCCACAGTGGCTGTATCAATTTGCATTCTCACCAACAGTTCATGAGGGTTTCCTCTTCTCCCTGACAACACTTGTTGTTTGTTGATTTATTGATGTTAACCATTCTGACAGGTGCTAGATGATATCTCATTGTGGTTTTAATTTACATTTCTCTAGTGATTAGTTATGCTGATCATTTTTTTCATATGTCTATTGGCCATCTTTGTGTCCTCATTGGGAAAGTGTCTATTCAGTTCCTGTGCCCATTTTTAAGTTGGATTGTTTGTTTTTGGTATTGAGCTGTCTTTATACATTTTGCATATTAACCCTTTTTTGGATATATCATTGGAAAATATTTTCTCCCAATTAAACGAATAGTCCTTTCATTTTGTTGATGATTGCTTTTGCTGTGCAAAAATTTTTAGTTTTTGTAGTTTCATTTGTTTATATTTTCTTTTCTTTCTCTTGCCTGGTGAGATATATTAGAAAAAAACATTGCTAAGAAAAAATATCAAAGAGGTTACTACTTATGTTTTCTTCTTGAAAAGAAGAAATGTCAAAGAGGTAACTACTTATGTTTTCTTCTTAAAAAGAAGACCTTTATGGTCTCAGGTTTTATATTTAAGTCTTTGATCTATTTCAAGTTTATTCTTGTATATGGTGTAAGAATGTGGTCTAGTTTCATTTTTTTGGCATGTATCTGTCCCATTTTCCCAACACAGAACAGATTGTCTTTACCCCATTTATGTTCTTGCTTACTTTGTCATATATTAATTGACCATATAGGTGTGGGTTTATTTCTGGGCTCTCTATTCTGTTCCATTGATCTATGTGTCTGTTTTTATGCCAGTACCATGTTGGTCTGATTACTTTAACTTTGTAGTATAGTCTGATATCCAGTAGCATACTTCCAACTTTGTTTTTTCTCAGGATTGCTGTGGCTATTTGGGGTCTTTTGTGGTTCCATATAAATCTTTGAATTATTCTAGTTCAGTGAAGAATACCATTGGTATTTTGATAGGGATTGCATTGAATCTATAGCTTGTTTTAAGAAGTATGGACATTTTAATGATTTTTATTCTTTCTGCTATTAGCATGGTAAATGTTTCCATTTATTTGTATCTTCAATTTCTTTCTTCAATATATTATAATTTTCCTAGTACAGGTCTTTTATACCTTCTTGGTTAAATTTATTCTTATGTATGTTTTATATAATTGTAAATGGGATTGTTTTCTTAATTTCTCCTCCTGATAGTTTATTTTTGATGTATAAAAATGCAGCCAATTTCTGAATATTTCTTTTGTACCTTGCTACTTTACTGAATTGATTTTTCAATTCTAGTAGGGGTTTTTTTTTTTTGGTGGATTCTAACGTTGATTTTAGAGCTGTTAAGACTTTATAAACTACCTTTCCAGAGTGCTGGATCAGTGTCAAACATTATTATCATACTGTAGTTCCCCAACTCCTCTCCTGTGAGCAGTAATTCTATCTTTTTTTTCCCTCTGTGATAAACCTTTGCACAATTAGCCAAGTCTCTAATTAGGAATTATAGCCACCTTGGAAGTTCCTGCAAAGAAAAATTCAACAGTTTTAGATGAGGACTAAAAACAAGAACGAAACCAGTTTTGTGAATTGTCCCAATAATGTCTCTCAAAGCTTTTTTCCCCTAAGCTGTGATGCAACACAAGATCACACAGTGCATCCAGTCATCCTATCTCTTTTGTCTCCACTAATCTCAAATGCAGCAGGTCTTTGAATAACGTCATGTCATTCAATGTCATTTTGCTTAATGCTGATGAGATGCTGTAGGAACGTAACTCTTGTTTATTTCAAGTAGCTTCTGGTATTGGTTTTGTTATACAGCACAACATTTTGCTTAAGGTCACAGAGTCTATTGACGTTAAGTGAAGACTTACTGTAATTACACTCTCAAGGCACATTAGCTTTGTTAGTTGGAAGTGTCTTAATAATCTTTTTTCTATATAAAATTAAGATTTTCCAAACGAATCATTAATAATGCACTATTTTATTCTTGAAATAACATTTATTTATACATCAACTGACAATGAAATTTCAACATATAAAGCACACAAGAAGACTTTTCACCCTGAGTTACATCCAGAATGCTTACCTCTGTATGACTATTTAGTTAGTGACAGGATAGCTACATGGTGTCTAATCTATCCCACCTGTGTTTCAGGCTGATTATATGTGATAATCTACGTATTCACGTGCTTACTGACCATGCACAAGGACAGGGATGTCAGAAATGACACGAAAGTTGGTATTTAATTATTTGGCCTTCTGAAGGTCAAGACCAAAGCCAAGTAACAGATTTTGGTTAAGATGGAGGTTGTAGCCAATTTTCGTGCATGTACAATGTGTCTATCAGAGGTGAATTTATTGTGAAGCTAAGAAAGTTTAAGCTGGGACCCTAGCTGGCAGCTCATTGGGAGACCCTTAGCAACAGGTTCACATAGTTTATTCCACTCCTCTCATGCCTGCTTCACACCCCCTCAGCCTTCCTTTTATTCCAGCCATACGGTGGCAGTCACCTCTATGCAGGTGTGAGTGGGTAGCACTGCATATCTCCTTCTGGTCTCAGGCTTCTCTGAGTTCAAAGTAAAGGATGTTTTGGAGAACCCACCAGGTCCCTTCCCCAGTACTCACACATACACAGTCCGCAAATGTGAGAAAATGAACTCTCTATGAGTGGGAGATGGAAAACTGGTGAGTTAAATATTCCCCTCTACCCTTCCTTGGATGGAGAGTCCTGAGACACTTTCTACACAGTTTCTCAAAAGGTTCCAGCATCATTGAAATGCATTTGCCCTAAAAGGTGAGAAAATCAAGAACTCATTCTTGCAAAGATCCAGGAAGGGAGCAAAAAAAAATCTAAAGAAAAATTTGATAGAAAGTCAAAGACATGGAGTCTTCATTCAGGAGCTCATATATTCATGTAACAAGAGCTCCAGAAGAGAAGAAAGAAAATGGAAAATCACTGAAGACATAAGAGAAAAAATTTTCCCTAACTGAAGAAAAACCTTGATTGAAAGAACCTTGATTAAAGTCAGATTGAAAGAACCTTTCCAGTGAATTCTGCAAAGAGAAGAAAGCCAGTTACCTACAATAAAAAGAGAAACAAATTAGTATCACATTTTACATGTCAACACTATTGCTACAAGGGAACCTGGCAATATTTTCATCATGTTGCAGGTGAAGTCCTTTAATAGCTACCTTCCTTATAGAGCTGTCTTTCTGATTTTTCTTCCCTGATTGCTGTGGAGGTCTGGAGCCGTGTTAGACTCTGCCTTCTACCCTCCCAGCTCCCTACACTAGCCCACCTCTCCTGGGGAGGCATTTCACTTTTTTCAGAGATGGTTCTCAGCTTTCAACCTCAACTCAAATACACATTTTAGCTACCTAACCTGAGAGATGGTGAGTGCTGCACCGTCCTCTCAGTTCTAATGCACTTATTTGTTGCTCACCTTAAGGACTGGCCCTTGGCTCCTTCTTTCTCCTTTCATTTGTTCTCCCTGAACTTGGAATTTTTTCTGAATTGTTTCTTCTCTTATGGTGATCTGGGCTGTGGTTTTTCTGGTCACAGATGTTATCAATCTGTTTTATCTATTTTCTATTTTTCCCCCAGAAATGTCTCAATAATTTTGGTCTTTTGATGATAGCTTCCTTTTGTGTTTTTCTTGGTTATAAATTTGCGCATTTTAAAATGAACTTTTCTTTATTTATTTTAGACAAAGGGGAAGGGAAGGAGAAAAAGAGGGAGAGAAACATCAATGTGTGGTTGCCTCTCACGTGCCCCCAACTGGGGACCTGGTCCACAGCCCAGGCATGTGACCTGAATGGGAATTGAACCTGTGACCCTTTGGTTCACAAGCTGGTGCTCAATCCACTGAGCCACACCAGTCAGGGCAAATTTATGCTTTTTAAATGTAGCTCTTTTAATTCAATAGACTCCGGATTGGAGAGAAGGTGAAAAATTCAGTTAATTTTGTCATCTTAATGCAGTATACTTTATATATATATACACACACAAATATATGCCTCTTATACTTTTAGTTGTTATATACATAGAAAATTACATTGTGAAATGTATATTTTAAAAATCACATTGTATGAGTTATTTTGTATTCTCTTTTTTACTTGGCATTATATTTTAAACACTTCCCTTGACTTTTTCTCAAATGTAAAAATGAGACAACACCATGGGTAAATTTAGAACATGACCAGAAATGAAAACTAAAATTCAGGGTGTATTAATTAATTAAAGTGATAAATGGGACATATATTATTTTTTTCTTTAATGTCACATCTCAAAACACCTGGATATCACACAACCAAATATTGATCAGATTATTGGTGTATTTCTTAACTCAGCTGTTTTAAAATCCAGTTATTTCCACGTCTTAATGGCTGACTTGTATCAATTACATGAATTCAATGAAGGAAAACATATTCTTGGATATTTTTAGAATTCTATGGTTATACTTATAACATGAAGTGAAAATGAAAGGAAATTATATAAACAGTTCTGTTTAAAAATGTTCTTATGGGAAAATTAGGATGCAAATGTTATATAAAAATTCAGAAATGAAATGAAGGGCAAGTGAGAAAACTGTTCCTTCCCCTGGATACTTCTTTCTCCCTTTGGAAAAATAGGGGAAGTTTTTGATCTGAGCCTTCTCCAAAAGACTTAACAGAAGGAAAGTAAATATATACAACAAGGAAAAGCAACTCACATTATAGCTGACTAAGGCAAAACAAAAAATTCAAAGAATAAAATAATGACATTGAGGTTCTGTGTAAAGCTCTGTGTGCAGGGTAATGTTCTTTGAGAGTTCACTAAAATACAAAGTTGTTCTCCAAGAAATGAGAATGCCTAAATCCCTTAAATATCAGAACTGTAATGCTAGAGACTTGATGAGCATAACTTTTTGGTTCACAGAGAAGCCCCCCCAAAGTTCTAAAGAAAATCTCTTTGAGACTCACTAACCTAAATCAAATGAACACTTTTGAGATATGTGAAATAATGAATGCCTAAACATGTTTACCTCCCTGGATATGATATCTTATTTTGCAGATGAGGTTAAGGAACTTGCAGCAGGAAGGACTTAGGTTATGCAGGTGGGCTCAATCTAATCACATGAGACTTTAAAAATGAAGAACATTTCCCAGGTATAGTCCAAGAGATGAGAGGGGGAAAGAAAGAGGGATTCAAAGCAGAAGAAGGACTCAACCCACCAATGCAGGCTTTAAAGATGTAGAAAATGGTCCATGACCCAAGGAACACAGTGGCCTCTAGGAACTGGGAATGGCCCTCTGCTGACAGCCAGCAAAGAAACTAGCACCTAGTTCAATCTCAAGGAACTGAATTCTGCCAACAATTTAAGTGAACAGGAAGTCCCTCCATGAGCCTCCAGAGAGCAAAGTATTCTGTCAACACCTAGCCCAGTGAGACCCTTTGGTCTTTTGACCTATAGAACTGGGAGATAAATTTGTGTTGTGTTTTGCTATGGAAGCAACAGAAAATGAATACAACCTTTATCAGATATTTTCTACCAAGCAGGCCCAGATAAAATAAAATATTTGAAATTTGGAATTCTCCCATATAGATGCAAATGTTTTAAAGTAAAAGGCATCATTTAAAACTGTGGAAATTTCATCATAGGTCAATTGATGCTATTGCATCAATTCTAGGAGTCATGATTCAAAGGCAGAATTTGAGGGTGATGGTGGCCCTGTGTTTGCCTCTGACCAGGCCACAAACAAGAACTTCTTTCTGTTCACGGGGTCTTAGCAATCCTATGTTTGAATGTTCCCACTTAGATGTCTCTGCATCAGGACTTCTGAACACACAGAGTTTATATTACAGTCCTTTTTTCATGGGACGTCTAAATTTTTAAATGGGAGCTCTGCTGACAATAGAATCTGATTGGTCTGAAGCTTAGAAGCCTTCAGACTCCCTGAGGACCACTCAACATTCTCTCAGGCTGAAGAGTAGAACCATTTTATGCCTTTGAATGAAAGGAAGAACTCAGATTCTAGAAAACATAATTTTATTTGTTTTTCATGACTGTTTACTTTTTCTTGTGTACCTGAGTGTTTTGCCTCACCCAAAGTAGGAGATATTAAATTACCTAACTTAAGTACTTGGTAATTGCATTTGTAAATATTCTGGATAGCTATTCTGTTACACATCACCTGATTAAACCAGACTTCTAAATTTAGTGTTTCCATTTTTAAAATCAATCTATGGTTAAATTATAGCCATGCTCTGTACGGGGGTCATATTCAGCATGCGCTGGTCAACTGAGCATTGTGGCAACTTGGATTTGAAATCATAGGCAAGTACACAAAGAGAAGTTTGGTATGAACAAAATATTTCCATGTCCTACCAAATTCACCATAGAAAATGAGCTTGGCTGACATCATTAGCTTCTTTCTTCCCACCTGCCTTCCTTATTCCTTTTTTCTTCCTTTTTTTAATCAAATATTTATTGAGTCCCAACTATGTTATATACTATGTTACTGCTAGAAATTCAATGATTAACAAAACATGTATGGATCCTGTCCTATGAGGCTTAGAATGAAGAGGTCGATCAGGATATTAAATAATAACACCAATATATATCAAGACACTAAAATGAAAGTGTTTAAGAAGAGTATATAATACAGACTGTTATGAACTAAACACCTGTGTCCCCCACAAATTCGCATCTTAAAATTTTCACCACTAATGGGATGGTATTAGGAAGTTGGCCTTTGGGAGAGATTTAGTTCATGACTTGGATTAGTGCAATTATAAAAAGAAACCCAATCCTGGCTGATGTGGTGAATCAAAAGGTCATCGATTTGATTCCCTGTCAGGGCACATGCCTGGGTTGTAGGCCAGGTCCCCAGCTGGGGGCATGAGAGAGGCAAGCCAATTGATGCTTCTCTCATACCTCAATGTTACTCTTCCTCCCCTCCCACTCTCTCTGAAAATAAATAAATAAATATTTTAAAAATAAAATAAAAAGAAGCACAGAGAGATAATTGCATCCTCTTAGTCATGTGAAGACCCAGTCAGTTGACATCTATAACTAGGAAGTGGGCTCTCACTGGAAAATAGTTTTGTCAGCGCCTGAATCACAGGTTTCCAGCCTCCACAATAAATTTCTGTTATTTAAGCCACCCAGTCTGTTGTACTCTGCTATAGCAGCCTGAACTGACTAAGACAGGGGCCTGGGGTTTATCTGGAGGCACAGCGAAAGCTCTCTAAGTAAGTAATTCTTAAGCTAGACTATGAAGGATGAATCAGACCAGCTAGGAGAGAACAGCTTGTGAGGGTCCTGAAGTGAGGATCATCTGAGGACCTACAACAGTCCTAAGTAACAGGAAGTGAGGGAAGAAATGGTTACAGTAAAGGTAAGGTGGTGAGTCAACAGGACCCAAGGCTATATTCTTTTTTATTAATTTTTCAAAATATATTTTATTGACTATGCTATTATAGTTGTCCCATTACACTCCCTTTATTCCCCTCTGTTCTGTACATCCCCTCCTACCCGCACCCTCTCCTGTAGTTCGTGTCCATGGGTCGTACACATAAGTTCTTTGGCTTCTACATTTCCTATACTATTTTTTTAAGATTTTATTTATTTATTTTTAGAGGGGGAAGGGAGGAAGATAGAGAGAGAGAGAGAAACATCAATGTGAAGTTGCTGGGGGTCATAGCCTGCAACCCAGGCATGTACCCTGACTGGGAATCGAACCTGCAACACTTTGGTTCGCAGCCCGCGCTCAATCCACTGAGCTATGCCAGCCAGGGCTAACTATTCTTAACCTCCCCTGTCTATTTTGTGCCTACCATTAATGCTACTTACTCCCTGTGCCTTTTCCCACCATTCTCCCTCTCCCCTGCTAATAACCCTCCATGTGATCTCCATTTCTGTGATTCTGTTCCTATTCTAGTTGTTTGCTTAGGTTGTTTTGTTTTTAGGTTCAGTTGTGGATAGTTGAGAGTTTGTTGTCATTTTACTGTTCATAGTTTTGATCTTCTTTTTCTAAGAGAAGTCCCTTTAGTATTTATATAATAAGGGCTTGGTGAAAATGAACTACTTTAACTTTACCTTATCTGAGAAGCACTTTACCTGCCTTTCCATTCTAAATGAAAGTTTTACTGGATAGAGCAATCTTGGATGTAGGTCCTTGCCTTTCATGACTTGGAATATTTCTTTCCAGCCCCTTCTTGCCTGCAAGGTCTCTTTTTAGAAATCAACTGACAGTCTTACGGGAACTCCTTTGTAGATAAGTGCCTCCTTTTCTCTTGCTGCCTTTAAAATTCTCTCCTTATCTTTCACTTTGGGTAATGTAGTTCTCATGTGTCTTGGTGTGTGCTTCTTTGGGTCCATCTTCTTTGGGACTCTCTGAGCTTCCTGGACTTCCTAGAATTCTATTTCCTTTGGCAGATTGGGGAAGTTCTCCTTCATTATGTTTTCAAATAAGTTTTCCATTTCTTGCTCTTCCTCTTCTCCTTCTGGCACGCCTATGATTCGGATGTTGGAATGTTTAAAGTTGTCCCAGAAGTTCCTAAGCCTCTCCTCATTTTTTTGAATTCTTGTTTCTGCATTCTGTTCTGGTTGAATGTTTATTTCTTCCTAGGGCTCTGAACCATTGATTTGAGTCCTGGTTTCCTTCCCTTCACTGTTGGTTCCTGTACATTTTCCATTATTTCACTCTTCATAGCTTTCACTTTTTCCTCCATTTTGCGACCATACTCAACCATTTCTGTGAGCATCCTGATTACCAGTGTTTTGAACTCTGCATCTGATAGGTTGGCTATCTCTTCATTGCTACATTGTATTTTTTTCTGGAGCTTTGATCTGTTCCTTGATTTGGGACATTTTTTGTTTGTTTGTTTCAGCATGCCTGTTATGCAGTAAGGGGTGGAGCCTTAGGTATTTGCCAAGGTGGGACAACCCACCCCATAGCTGCCTTTTGGTGCTGTATGCAGGGGAGAAGCTTGAGAGGAACAGTGCCACTTGCTCAGCTCTCTACTGACTTTCAGTCACTTCCGCGGCTACCCACAAACAAATTGGGCCTTTCTGGTGCTGATTCCTGAGTTTGTGGTTTTGTGTACATTCTAGGACCCTGTGGGTCTCTCCAGTGAACTCTCTTCTGAGACTGGGAGTTTCTCTGGCCTCCTCAAGCCCCACAGGTTTTTTTAGCCAGCGGTTTTGAGGCTTTATTTTCCCACGCTGGAACCCTGGGTTGTGTGGTCTGTCTTACTGCCCAGTTGTTCCTCCCAGTTTATTTGCTCTCAAACATGGGACCAGCTGCTCTGCCAGCCACCACCTCGCCCAATCCACTACCATTGCCTTGTCTGTCTTGGGTCTCCAGCCTTGGCCTTGCCGTGAATCCTCTACAACTGGCTGCCCATCCCCTCCCCACTATTGGTTTGGATGAATATTTCTTTTTTAACTCTGTGGTTGTCAGACTTCCACACAGTTGGATTTTCTGTCAGTTCTAGTTGTTTTTTGTTTTTAAATTAGTTGTTGTCCTTCTTTTGGTTGTGCAAGGAGGCACGGTGTGTCTACCTATGCCTCCATCTTGGCTGGAGGTGTTCCCAAGTTTATATTCTTTACAGGCTATGTCAAAGACTTGAATTTTTATTAAAAAAAAAAAAGCCAAAGGAAGCCTTTCCACATTATCCAGAGAGGGAATCATACATCATTGTTCCCCATTCCCACTGTAACTTAAAGAGAAACTTACACAATATCTGGAGCCCTTAATGTTTTGCAAATGAAGGAGGAGGATGTCCTCAGATTTCCTGCAGTAGGATCCAATTTAGGTAGCACCAACCTTCACTTCCAAATGGAGTAGTACATCTACAAAAAGCAAAGTGATGGTGCCTACATCATAAATCTGAGAAGCTTCTGCTAGCAGCTCAAGCCACTGTTGCCAATGAAAACCTGATGATGTCAGTGTCATACCCTCTAGGGATCGCTGGCCAGAGAGCTGTGCTAAAGGTTGCTGCTGCTACTAGAGCCACGGCTATTGCTGGGTGCTTCACTCCTGGAAGCTTCACTAACTAGATCCAGGCAGCCTGCTGGGAGCTGTGACTTCTAGTGGCTACTGATCCTAGGGCTGACCACTAACTTCTCACAGAGACATCTTATGTTAACCTGCATACAATTGCTCTGTGTCACACAGGCTGTCCTCTACACTATGTGGACATTACCATTTCTGGCAACAACAAGGAGGCTCATTAAGTGGGTCTGATGTGGTGGATGCTGGCCCAAAGTTCCGTGCATGTATGGCATCATCTCCCATGAACACGAATGAGAGGTCATGCCTGATCTCTACTTCTACAGAGATCCTGAAAAGTTTGAAAAGGAAAAGGAGGAATTTCAGATGAATGGACTTCACTAGTCACTGAGTTCCCTGCTGTTCAACTTGAGGTTGCAGACTGATCCGAAGGCTCAGGTGACCTCTGAGCCCATTCAGCAGTTTCCTACTGAAGCCTGGAATACTCAGACTGCTACTGAAGACTGGTTTGCAACCCACTGCTCAGCTCACTGAGTGGGTAAGAACAGCCACTGAGTGGTCCTAAATTGTTCTTCCACAAACTCTTAATATGGAAATAAGGTTGATGGAAAATAAACAGTTTTTAAAAAAGAAAACCAGAAACAAACAAAGACAGTAAAGAATTTCAAATAGAGAAAAAATAGTAATAATTTTTGAGTTTTTAGATTTTTTTGATTGCAGAAAGTTGATTAGGGCAGAATTGGGGAGGCAAAAATGAATTAGGAGAGAGATGGCAGCCTGTTGCAGTAGGAGAAACTGCAGCATGAGAGGTGGGTAAAGGTCAAGACTCCCTTCCAGGTGTCTGGTCTGGGCATTGGATGGATGCTGAGGGAGAGAAGATGGGAGGCCAAGTCTGGACACAGTAACTTGGACATATCCAAGTGGAAATGTTGACAGGGTCAATTGCATGTGAGTCCCAAGGTCAGTGAAGATATATCTGAGGATCATAAGAAAAGAATATCAGTTAAAGCCATCGGTACAGAGGAAATCAACTAGAAAGTGTAAAGTGCTTCAAACTGACCTGTGGGAAAAATCATAATTTAAGGGCAGGGTAGAAAAGGATGTGTTCTTGCACAGGAGGCTGTGATGAAGCTGCCTGGAGGCAGGAGGAAAACTGAGATACCATGGTGACTCAGAAGCCCAGGGCCAGGGTGTTCTCACGAGAGAGTGAGTAGTTCTGTCAAGGACTTAGAGCTTAGAAGCTCTAGTGCTTCTAAGTATGAGATCGAGTATTCAGTCAAATACCGCTAAAATGTCTCATTGGGGTAACAACTTAAAAATGCTCATTAGTTCCATCAACCTGAAGGTCACTGGTGACCTTGATAAGAATCATTTCTGTTCATGATGGAAAAGAAGTTAGATTAGAATGGTTCAGGGAAGGAATTAGAAGTGAGGAGATGGAGACAGTGGATAAGAATATGTCCTTTATTGTATCTCCACAGTGCTAAATGCACAGTAGGTGCTAAATAATAACTTATAAAAACAACTGCATAAATAATATGTATAAGCCTATAAAATAGAAATAATCCTATAATAATATTTATGGGATTAGTTAATTGAGTCCATAAATACTTATTAAATAGCTTCTGTGTGCCACACACTCTTCTAAGTGGTTAGGATACATTACTGAACAAAAGATATACAGTTCTTCTGACTGCCAGGGAGTTTGCATTCTAGAAGGATAGTTAGAGCAGTGGGCAGAAAGATAATAAACAATAAGTAAGTTATAGAGTATACTAGGAGGTGGTAAATTCTGCGCCATAAAAAGAAAGAATAGAGCAGGAAAAGGAAAACTGAGCATACTGGAACAGGAGGGTGGAGATTTCTGATAGCTCAGGATAGATACCATCACAAAGATAATACTTGAGCCAATACTTCAAGGAAGTGAGGAAGCTAGTCCGGGGCTTCAATCAGGAAATCATCCAGGCAAAGCCTAGATGGAAGAGTGTGGGAGGGTGGGGGCACAAGGCCAGTGTGGCCAAAGTGGTTGGATAGAGAGAGTGGGGATAAGGTCAGAGCAGCCCATCACAAAGGCCCCTGTAGCCAGTGGTGGGACTCTGGCTTTTATTGGAGGGAAACGGGGAGCACTGTAAAGGGTTTGGACATGATACAATCTGACTTATGTTTTAAAAGTGTCGCTCTGGCTGCTGTATTGAGATTAGGTGAGAAGGAGGTAAACCTGTCTGCATCAAGCTGGTGGGAGGTTGTCACTGCCAGGCCTGGAGGTGGTATGTCTCACTTTTGCTTACTTTCTGTTGGCTAGAACTCAAATGGCTGCACCTAACTGCCAGGGTGGATGGAGAATGTCATCTAGATGTGTGCCCAGGAAGAAGAGAAAATGAATTCTGTGAACAGCTGGCCTGTCTCTACCATGAAAGGTCTACAGTTACTTGGGCATGAACTGATGATGGGAGAAAGCAGAGTGTTCATAGTGGAAGTTTTGAGAAGTTGTCAGATTCTGGATGTATTTTCATGGTACAGTCAATAGAATTTCTTGAAAGACTGGATGTGGGTTGTGAAAGAAAGAGGAGACCACACTACTGAGCTTGAGCAACTGTAAAAATGGAATTGCCATCACCTGAAGATAGGGAAGGTTGCAGGTGGAAAAGGTTTTAGAGGAGCTATTGAGACCAGCTTTCCACATGTTGTTTGGAAGGTTCATTAGAGAACCAAGGGAGATGATGAGAGGGTGGTACACAAGTCTGGGATTTCAGAAATCTGGGCTGGAGTTTAAAGTTGGGAGGATCCATCTATGGGTGGATTTAAAGTCAACAAAATGCCTAAACCAAGGAAAGGATCAAGGACTGAGTCCCAGTGTGCCATGATGTTAAGGAGTTAGAGAGAGGGAAGGAATCAGCAAAGGAGCCTCAGAAGGAGCAACAAGCGAAGAGGCAATCCTGAGGAATATGGAGGAGTCATGGAAGCCCCGAGAAAATAGCTCAAAAAGGAGGGCATAAAGAACTGCACCACATGCTGCTGGCAGATAAAGGAAGATAAGGACTGGACTTATCCTTGTATAGAGAAGAAGGGGGTCAGCAAGAATAAAATGGAGGTAGAATGTGTTTAAGAAAAGGTGGGAGGAGAGGAATCAGATACAGCAAGTATACGTAAGTCTTTCAAGGAGTTTTTCTATAAATGGAAGCTAAGAAATTGGGTGGAAGTTGGAGAAGTGGGCTCAAGAAAAGCTATTTTTAGTGAGAAGTAATAAACAGATTTCTATGTTAATGTTAATGATCCCACAGAGAAAGGAAAATAATAATGTAGCAAGAAAATTTCTAGAATAATGTTATTGGGTTAGCCAGAGAAGATGCCATTCAGTGTTAAGTGATGCGTAGGCTCTGATAAGCACTTAGCTAAGGTAATCCAAGGTCATGGATAGAAAGGCAGAATTAGTGGATGCAGATGTATGCATAAATGTGGGGGCAATTATTACTGCAGAGAAACCATTACTTGTCTGGCCCACACTATCATTATAGCTGTACTCTGGGGTAGGATAGAGTCGGAGGGCAGGAATTGGTATTATTGTTTTCCCACCTAGGAAGTCTTCTGAGATGGGCCCAGCAGTGTGTATTGGAGCCTGGGGTAAGGGTGTAGGGTGGAGCACGGTCATGAAGGCTCTTATCTCCAAATTTCATTATAATATCGTCACCAGGGAGTGTGTTAAAAGGTGCTTAGTGTTAAATTTAAATATTTGAAAAAGACCACAGAATGTGTGTATAACTTTGGCATTTATTTATTTTATGGTACAATTATTTAGTCTCAATCGCTGGAACTGGCTTAGGTCTCTCTCACTCTCTGAGAGGCCCCCCATCTTAAAATGCTCACTTTATAGTTTTCAAAGCCATTGATGATCATTGCCTAGATTCATTATTTCAATGAGCTGCAAATTGGTGATTTTCTAATTCTATCATTCCTTTGTAATTAATTACTGATTATGATCTTCTTATAAAGGAATTCATTTCCTCATCAATTACTTCATTGCCCTAAAAGAATTAGAAAAGTAGGGTAAATGGTTCATTATTTTCCTTCATTTATCAATCTTCAGAATAGAGTTGGGGCCCCAGCAACTTCTAAAAGTACTTGACCAATGAGCTATATTTTCTGTTTTGTTTCATTTTGTTTTGTTTCTGTTTCTGTTTCTGTTTCTTGGGGGAAGCAGATGGGATGGTACACTGTTTTGAACTCACAGATTTTTATATACTTGGCATGGTTCAATCCTTTTCAGTCATTATTCCTTTTTATTGAAATCATCCCACCTCTAGCCAGTGGTAAATTCTCAGACTGATGCCTGTGTCCTTTGACATGACCTCAGTGGTCCTTTGATGTTTGTTCCTTTTCTTTCTGTCTCGGTTTTTGCCTCAGACTTGGAAATGGCCACTTTCCTAAGAATCCCCTTGGTTCTTTTTAGTAATAAACAGTATTTAAAGAGCATAATCTGAGCACTTATAGAGCCTTCCAACTTATTTCCTAGGTTCTGTTCACTCCTTCATAGTCCACCATAGGTAGTTTTGCCAGGTGCATCTTCCTAAAACCTGTACGGCACAGGTCCATCTTCTGTTAATGAACTTTTATTGCCTACAGGATACAAGCCATTCAGGGTTTCCTGGAACTCAAGGCCTCCTGCATAAAGCCCTGTTCTCGTCTCTCACCATGTCTTTACATGAACACTAGAATACAGCCAAGCAGCAAACTGGCTCCTGAGAATGTCATGCCCAGCCCCACCTCAGTGTCAGCATTAGGGCTGAGCCAGGAGGCAGGCAGGAGCATGAGTGCTTGGGCAGTCAGTGCCAAGTAGCCAGTGATCAAAGGTGCACAGTGTGCCTTCTGTTTCAGGTGCCAGCACTTGTCCTTCTCTGCTGTTTGCCAGCTGGGTGATTCCAATATGTCATCTCATCTCACCAGCTCCTCACTTATAAAAATAGGTGATACCACCAACCTGACAAGGTCCTTATGAAAATTAAGACAGAAGACTCATGTAGGTTACCTAATCCAGGACATGCAAAAGACGATAAATAATTCTTACCTGCCCTTCCTTGGATCACATACCATCAGTTATATAATCAGATGGTCCAAAATCTAAAAATTCTGAGTTCTTCCTAAAGTGCTGCTGCTATTTTTACCTGTTCTTTCATAAAGGTTACAGCCTGGTCCTGTGGTGGGGGAGAGGACAACCCTGAGTCACTTCCTCCTCCCTGTGCTGGTCCTGCTGTGCCAAGTTGGATGGGCCCAGGCTGTTCCACGGAGAGCTGCCCAGGCCACGAGGACTCATGCTCACTGACATTCAGGAAGGTGTTTGTAAAACCATGGGCCTTGCGGGAGATTGGGCTGGCCTCCCACTTCCTGAATTGATCATGCATCTTCACTTCCCTGGCATCCTCTTTCTGAAATTGATCAATGTTTCTCCCAAAGTGAGCAATGATTAGCAGGTTGTTGATAATAGAATTCAAGTCTGACATATTTGGACTTCAAACAAGTGATAAGACTCCATTTTTTAAAAGACAAGAACGAGTGTAGTTGTGATCTGCAACCTTGACTGTATATCAGAATGGCCTGAGTAGCTTAAAAATGCTGATGCCTGATGACCACCCCAGGGACTGATATAATTGGTCTGAAGGGTGGCCTGGGCATTGGGTATTTCATGAACTCCTCAGGTGACAGTGCAGTGAAAGGTGAGAACTGATAGAAGGTAAATGCTTAGGTAAATGCAGTTTATCTGCCCCCAAGGAGGTATCTCAACTGCTGGGGAGCCACAAAGTAAAGCTTGCCCTTGTCTGGCTTCCAGAATTCTCCAGTGTGCAGGTGATGCAAGAGATGAAAGGACTGGTCATGGAAGGCCTAGGGGCCATGCCAAGGAGCCATCCTTGCCAGAATCCTTATCAAAGGGTTTCAACATACCAGCATCTTGATCAGGTTTTCATGGTAGGAAATGTTTGCACTGGGGAGAATGAATGGGAGTGGATATGGTTGGAGGAGGCAGGAGACTACCAGGTCCCAGTGAGATGATGAGGGCCTTAAACAAGCCATGAGTGAGGCATGGAAAGCAAGGAGGGGCTTCACCTTATCCTTTGGGTGCTGGCCCAGGACTCCTGGACGTTCTATGCAGAGGTCACTCTACCCATTGCCTCTTGGCTGTTGGTACTTTGTGCAGGCTTCAGTGTCTTCACTGAGTTATCTCTTAGTGACAATAATGACCCACATTTATCATGCTTTTGCTTTGGGATAAGCATGTGGCTAATTTTGTCTTTGCCATTAACAAAACTGAGGATTATCAAGGTCAAGTGTCCTGCCTAAGGTCACATAACCAGTAAAAGTAGAGTTGGATAGATGCAAGTTTTTCACTTAAAAACTACCTCTGTCTCCCACTTCCTACCCAGTATGCTCAAATGCCCCTCCTCTTGGCTGAAGCCACCTTTTAAAAAAATTATTGATTGACTTTAGAAAGAAAGGCAGTGGGGCTGGGGGAGAAAGAGACAGAAACAGATCTGTTGTTCCATACATCGATGGATCCATCAGTTGACTCTTGTATGCCTCCCGACCAGGGATCAAACCTGCAACCTTGGAGTATCAGGACAATGCTCCATCCAACGGAGTTACTGAGCCATGGCTAAAGTCATTTCTTTCTGGATTAAGTGTCAGAACTTGCTGTACCCACAGGCTTCATCTGATGGTCCATCCTGGTTGTTCCTTGCCAGCCCGGGCTTATGGTCTTGGTGGTCCTGCGAATAAGAGAATCCAACTTGTGGTTACATCAGCTAGATTGGCCAACCTCTTGAAATCTTCCTAATTTATATTATTTCAGTTTGCACTTACTCAAAACTAAAAAAGTCCCCTGTCCCTTAAGTTTTCCACATGCTGAAGTGCTGGAGCCCTATAATTTTTTCTTTTTTTTTTTTTGAGAAAAAAATATAAAATAATGTTGGTAATGAACCTAACTGTTGTGAACAGTCATAAGTTCCTATGTAAGACTTTGAGAGCAGCTTTCCAACACACCTAGAGAAATCCAGAAGGCAGGGGCTTATACTTTAAGAACGTCTATATCAACAATGTTGGAAATGCCACCTGATATCATGGTCACAGTAATCAGAACCAACCCCTTCAGGTAATGTCTGTTGCAAACAGTGACCATTTACTGAATCTGTATTACGTATTTTGTGGCTAACATTTAGTGAGTACATTTTTTGCAGCAATATTTGGCTAAGCACTTTATATAGATTATCTCTCATTATGACATCCTTATTTTACAGTTGAGAAAACTGAGGCTCAGAGAGGTTAACTTGTAAAAGTTTCCAAGTTGGTGTTTAATTGAAACCTTATTTGAAACTAAGTCTGTCTAATCTGAATGTTATGCTTGCTTCTAGCAATTATATTATAGAGTCCTCAATAATAAAAAATTATAGGCTGATTTGTATGTTAGTGTACATTGCACATTACATCTATTAACATTTTCTCTGAGCTTTGTTTTAAAAATGTGTATGCTGGAGTGGTTTTTCCTATATATTGTATTATAGTATTTCTTTTTTAAGATTTTATTTATTTATTTTTCTTCTTTTAAAATATATTTTATTGATTGTGCTATTAAAGTTGTCCCAATTTTTCTCTCCTTTATTCCCCCTCGACCCTGTACCACCTTTCCACCATCATTCCTCCACCTTAGTTCATGTCCATGGGTTGTACATATAATTTCTTTGGCTTCTCCATTTCCTATACTATTCTTAACCATCCCCTGTCTATTTTGTAGCTACCATTTATGCTTCATATTCCCTGTACCTTTTCCCCATTTCCTCCCCTGACCCCTCCCTACTGATAACCCTCCATGTGATCTCTATTCTATGAATCTGTTCCTCTTCTAGATGTTTTCTTAGGTTGTTTTTGTTTTTGTTTTTATTTTTTAAGTTCAGTTGTTGATGGTTGCGAGTTTGTTGTTGTTTTATTGTTCATAGTTTTGATCTTTGTCTTTTTCTTAGAAAAGTCCCTTTAATATTTCATATAATAAGGACTTGGTGATGATGAATTACTTTAACTTTACCTTATCTGAGAAGCACTTCTATCCACCCTTCCATTCTTAATAATAGCTTTGCTGGATAGAATAATCTTGGATATAGGTCTTTGCCTTTCATCACTTTGAATACTTCTTTCAAGCCTCTTCTTGCCTGCAAGGTTTCTTTTGAGAAATCAGCTGACAGTCTTACGGGAACTCCTTTGTAGATAAGTGCCTCCTTTTCTCTTGCTGCCTTTAAAATTCTCTCCTTATCTTTCACTTTGGGTAATGTAGTTCTCATGTGTCTTGGTGTGTGCTTCTTTGGGTCCATCTTCTTTGGGACTCTCTGAGCTTCCTGGACTTCCTAGAATTCTATTTCCTTTGGCAGATTGGGGAAGTTCTCCTTCATTATGTTTTCAAATAAGTTTTCCATTTCTTGCTCTTCCTCTTCTCCTTCTGGCACGCCTATGATTCGGATGTTGGAATGTTTAAAGTTGTCCCAGAAGTTCCTAAGCCTCTCCTCATTTTTTTGAATTCTTGTTTCTGCATTCTGTTCTGGTTGAATGTTTATTTCTTCCTAGGGCTCTGAACCATTGATTTGAGTCCTGGTTTCCTTCCCTTCACTGTTGGTTCCTGTACATTTTCCATTATTTCACTCTTCATAGCTTTCACTTTTTCCTCCATTTTGCGACCATACTCAACCATTTCTGTGAGCATCCTGATTACCAGTGTTTTGAACTCTGCATCTGATAGGTTGGCTATCTCTTCATTGCTTCATTGTATTTTTTTCTGGAGCTTTGATCTGCTCCTTGATTTGGGACATTTTTTTGTTTGTTTGTTTCAGCATGCCTGTTACGCAGTAAGGGGTGGAACTTTAGGTATTTGCCAAGGCAGGGCAACCCATGTTGCTGAGTTGTGGTGCTGTGTGTGGGAGAGGGGCCTGAGAGGGAACAATGCCACTTGTTTAGCTCTTGGCCAGATTTCAGTCACTTCCGTAGCTACCCACAAGGAAATTGGGGCCTTGTGGTGCTGATTAATGGGTGAGTAGTTTTGTGGACCCTGTGAATCTCTCCAACAAACTCTCCTCTGATGCTGGGAGTTTCTCTGGCCTCCTCAAGCCCCACAGGTTTTTTCAGTCAGAGGTTTCGAGGCTTTATTTCTCTACACTGGAACCCTGGGTTGCGTGGTCTGTCTAGTTCACCAGTTGTTCTTCCCAGATTATCCACATGTAAATGTGGGACCACCTGTTCCACCAGCTGCTGCCCTGCCCACTCCAGTCTACAAGGCACCACCTTGCTGCAAGTCCTCTCTACCCCGGCTGCTCATCTCAGCTCCTCCTACCAGTCTGGATGAATGTCTCGTCTTTAATTCCTTGGTTGTTCGACTTCCATACAGTTCAATTATGTGGCAGTTCTGACTATTTTTTGTTTTTTAATATGTGCAAGGAGGCAAAGTGAATCTACCTATGCCTCCATCTTCATATTGCAGTATTCGAGTTAGCCATCTCATTTGTAAAATGACATCACTGGTGTGTTTCAAATAGATTTTTAGTCAGTGATGGCTAATAAGCAAAGGAGTAATGGCTAGGGAACTGTTTCTTCTCAAGATCTTTGAGGACTGGCTGTGTTTCTCCTTGCCATGTGGTTCTCTAGGGATGTCAGCCATTTGAGCAGCCTGTAACCAGGAGCCCACTCAGACTCCCACTCCCTGGGTGGAATTAGTCAAGTGTTTTCTTCTCCAGGCCTCAGTTTCCTGCTCTAAAATGTAAGGAGTCTTGCAACTCCAAGCTTCTGAGTATTTCTCTGGTCAGCTGCTGGCAGTATATTAGCAACTCTCTAGAGTTCTCTGGCTCTATGATTTTACAGTGCCATTGTTGGATTTAAGATTACCCTCTTTTTAAAATGGAAACTCATCCACCTTTTGCAGAATCTAGCCTATGGCATTTATTAATATCAACCTCTTGTGAAAAAGTTGATTCAGTAAGATGTTTCTGAAAAAAATTAAATCACCAAAATTCAGATATGTCTATCCCTTGAAAAATAGGAAATCCAGTCACCTGACCACCAGTTTCCCTGAAAACCCAGGCAACTCGGAGGGACACCCAAGCACATTCATTTATGACCAAGGACATTCAGTCATTCAGTTCACCAAACAGCTTTGCTGGAGCCACCTGCTGGCAGTACCATTTGCTCTACAAAAGAGTGTAACCTTAGTTTCCCTAATTAAAAACTCATCAGCAGTGTGAAAGAGCTCTTTGGTGATTCCTTTGGAAAAGGTCAGAATTATTTGGTGGTATGGGAATTTCCTCTAACACAATTTGGAGATGGGAATTTTTGTGAGCTGGATGTTAGGGCAGGAGAGTTTCTCGACCAGACAGGGACCTTAGGGTAAGAGTTACATGCAATTTCACCTGTCACAGGGTAAATACTCTTGTGCTTATTGAATGAATGAGTAAATATATGAGTGGTTACAGTCCAGGATCCAAGAATATTTAACTCACATTTCTTTTTAAGATTTTATTTATTTATTTTTAGAGAGGGAGAAGAGAAGGAAAAAGAGAGGGAGACAAATAGCAATGTGTGGTTGTTTTTCACACACCCCCTACTGGGTCCCTGACCCAAAACCCAGGCATGTGCCCTGACTAGGAATTGAATTAGTGACCCTTTGGTTCACAGCCTGCACTCAACCCACTGAGCTATACCAGACAGAGCTCAAATTTCTTAACTTTGTAATAATCACTGAATTTCCTTGAAGGCTATATATAATTATCTCCTTTGTGTTACAAACATATTCTATATGTTTTATAGATTCTTCTTATACCAAAAGGGTGGGATGAGAATCATTGTTTATGGTTGTTAAGATTTTCCAGTTGGATTTATTATTAGAGTGTATGACTTTCTTTAGCATAAAATAATGTGTGAACAAAGCCAAGATGCCATATAGCAGGAAAATAAATGGCAGAAGAATTCTCCTCTTTCATTTAGGTAGGAACCAAGGAAGAGATTTTTCAAGTTTTATCACAAAGAGGATTCTTGTAAAAATTTCAGTGTGATATTCTATTGAGTTTATTTTAAAAAATATAAAACTCCAATAAATTTTAAAATATATAGTATCCATGTAACACATTCCTTAATTATAAGTATTGTTCTTCAGTTTAGGTAAATGAGCATGGAAATGGGCCTACCAGGGTTCTGCAAGTCCTTGAACTAACATAACTATCTGGATGATTTTTTAAATGCTATGAGCATATTTTTACTGGCATCATAGTGGGCAGAAGCATGGTGTGGTGATGGCCACTTTTGGAAGTTTTAACTATGGAAAAGGGTATGATAGATTTTCTGCACTGTCTCTGTCAACCCAGCATCATCTCTGCCTACTTCTATGTTATTTTTTCATTGTTGGGGAAAAGGCTGCAATTTCTTTGCCATTGAGGTTCAGAGATAAAGTTTTCCAATAACAAATGGAAAGAAATAACTCTGTCAGGCACCTGAGATGATTTGCTGTAGTTCTAGGGAAGAGGGGTGGTCTCTCCAAGAATCAGGCACTGCAGCAGGCAGTGAAATTGCTGACAGCAGCTGCTGTTGGCTTTGAGACACCCTCTTGAGAACCTCGACTTCAGAGCTCCAGGCAGCTGGAATCTGGGTGGCAGCTTCCCTGTGGCCCCTGCTCCTCCTGACTTCCTGAAAGCAGACTTCCCAAGCTCTGCTCTGAAGCCAGGTATTTCTTTGAAATTTTCTCTTGAAATTTCTTTGAAAATTTCTTTTCTTTTTCTGCTTGAAATATTTAGTGTCTACTTTTTCCTGAATGAATCCTATTAGGCCATTTTCACCTTACTGGACATTTTAGGGGAAAGTGGGATTTTTAGGTTTGCATTGTCCAATCTTCCTTCCAGGTGACTCTGAGTCCCAGGGTTCTGAGTCTCGGAATGTGGGAGGTGTGGGTGGGGGAGCAGCTGTCCAGCCACAGGGGGATAAGAGTCCCATGCAAGCAGGCCCAAAGCATGTGGTCCAAGGGAGTGTGGGAGAGCAGGAATGGGATCTGAGGGTTAGGTTGCAGCCAGGGTCAGGGCTGGCAGGTAGAGGCTAAGAAGTTCATCAGGAACAATGGATAGTGGGGAGAAAGATCTTTTCAGAGTCTCTGGATGGGGAGGCTGACTGCAGAGGCTGTGGGGTCAGCTTCACAGAGACATTTCTCTGGCCATTAGAGGGCAAGTATACCAAAGAAACAGACCTAAAAGCTGCATAAATATGTTGTCTTTAAGGACAGCATCATGTACAGGTTAAACTTGCTCTGATTGGACTAGAACCACGTCTTTTATATAATTAAAAATATTATACCTTAAAGATTTGTGGTAATTTGAATTATTTGTCCTTTCTTCACCCCTAGGTAGTAGTGCTAAACAGCCATATTTAGCCATGGCCTCATGGTGTTTGAAATGTACTTTTCTGCACCTTGATTTGTCCTGGCCATGTAACTTGCTTTGGTCAATGGAATGTTAGCAAGTGTTAGCGCAAAGAGATGCTTAAAATGCATGTATGTGGTCTCATTCCTTTGTGCATCTGCCATTACCATGGGAGGAATGCACCCTAGAGAGTAAATGTCTCTCCAGCCTGAGCCCCAGAATGAGGCACATGGAGCAGAAAAGCTACAACAGACCTACAGATGCATGAGTAATAAAAAAAATGCTTACTACTGCTTTTCAAGGAGATTGAGGGGTTGTTCGTTATGCAGTGAATCTGAGGCAATAGCTACCTAATACAGTTGCATACATCATGTCATATGTACATTTTTTATGGAATAGTTAAAGACTTTTCAAAGATAATTTTGACCACATTCAATTCTCAAAGTCAATACTGACTTTAGACTGAAATTCACATATAAAATGTGAATTTCACTGAAAATCTCATATAAGATGAGATTCCATTCTACCTTGGAGTTGCATATCAATGGAATGACAATTCCATTTCAGTCTCGTTTCATAAGTAAAAGTCGTGCTGTTTTATTGGAGTTTATGTTCTAGCTGACTTCTTTACACAATGAACAATGGGCTTACAATATATGTGGACAAAAATATCTGCATTTACTGATCCATAGAAGTCTGTTTTTTCTTCTTGGCATTCAAAACCTGTACAAAAACATCTGCATTTACTGATCCATAGAAGTCTGTTTTTTCTTCTTGGCATTCAAAACCTGTACTTTTAAAGGTAATTTCTAATTTTTTTCACCTTCCATTTTGCTTAGTGAAATTTACAAGGTAGATAACTATCTTTAAGGATGAGCAAACTGAAAAAAAAGGCAGGAACAAACTGAGAAATATACATGATCATTCATTTGGCACCATCTTCTAAAATTTCACACTTCAGAGATAAACAAAATTAGTGTAATTTGCTTTTTAAGTTGCTTACTAGCATTGTAAGTAAGCCGATGCAGGAAGAAGGAAATTATGACTCTCAACAGTCTCTGACAAGGCAAGCCTTCAGGGGCTTTAGTGAACAGTGATGCTGACAGATGCCAAGCTTGCTGACCCCAGCACTGATGGCTCCTGGCAGGAGACCTGAACTGTCTGACCCCCAATCCCACCCCGAGTTCCTGTTGTTACAACTCCACACCCTGGGTGGTCATGGAGCAGTATTTTAGTCACCAAAATTTTCCACTGGCTTTTTGCTACCCAAGTTGAATGTCAATGGCAGATTATCCGGGCAGTCATTTTTTAAGATAAAACTCTTTTCGTCCTGCCTGGTGTGGTTCAGTGGATTAAACGCAGGCCCACAAACCAAAGGGTCACGGGTTCGATTTCTGGTTGGGGCACATGCCTGGGTTCCAGGTCAGGTCCCCAGTTGGGGGTGTGCCAGAGGCAACCAATCAATGTTTCTCTCTCTCTCCTTCCCTCGCCCTCTCTCTAAAAATAAATAAATTTTTCTTTCTTTTCTTTCTGTGAAGTAGAGATTACAGCATATCACAGTTGCTATGGTTACAGCCCCTTCTGTGAATTAAGGAAGGGGAGAGTCTCCCATGGTAGTCAAGAGAACCCTATTTATGTGAGGCCCATACTCCACTCAACCTGGGTTGAGCAGTTTCCCCAGTTGGATTTTACTGTGTGGGTCAAGGACAAACAAGAGATAGCTGTAAATGGGCTTCCTTGGGTAATTCTGTGTCACCTGGCCCTGTTTGACTCCACTTGGTCCTGCTTCCCATTTTCTCTCCAGCTCTTGTGTAGACAAAGCATCGTGTGGCTGAAGTCACAGGACAGCCTGAGTCTGAGTCCCTACCTCAGCCCCACCTATTCGTGGAGTGAATGTGGGCAGGTTACTTAATGACTTTGGACCTTAATCATTTCATCTGTAAAATAGAGACAAGAATAGCACCCATCCTGTAAAACTGTTGTGAGAATTAAATCAGATAATCCTATAAAGTACCTAGCATAGTCCCTGGCATGCAGTACATTCTCAGTGAACGTTCCCTGCTGTCACATAAGTGACAGTTACTCTTAGGAAGGGAAGGTACATGAAGCTTTGAGCACAACAACATCAAAGCAGACAGTTCTCTTCTGCCATCTCCCTCTTAGATCAGCCCTCAGACACTCTGTTAAGATGGCCAGCTATTTGAGGATGTGCCATCTGGCATCTTGACCCCTTTCCCAGGGTCCAGTGGACCCTTTCACGCTCATTAGCACCAGCAGGTCACAGTGCCAAAGGCTCACCCTCTCTCAGCACCTGTGTAGTGGACGGAAGAGAACGCCCGCTGAGGTTCATGTGGTAATGACCCAGCTATTTGCTGGAGGCACAGAATGGTGAGACAGACGGCATCCCAGGCTTCCAGGCTGGTTTTGATGTCTTATTTCAGCTCTGCTGAAGCTGCCCCACACTCCCCTAGGCTACTCTTTGTTATAGTTTGACACATACGTCTGTCATTGTGTACATGCCACTTAAGGACACCATATGACAGGCAGGGCCATGTCACCTGTGAGCCAAGAAGTGACACTTTCTGCGGAATGCACCACTTGGAAAACACACATACAACTCGCCTTTCATTGCTTTGCTGTGTTCAGCACCTGCCTCTCCTTTCTGAGCTCCTGACTTTGGGGTTTGGAAGAGGTACATCTGCTCTACACTTGGCTCCAAAATGTGCTGTTTTGAGGCTTCCTGGTTCCTTTTAAAAAGCACTGAAAGAACACCAAGTCACATGATGAGTAGACAAATCTCTTCAAGCTTTATTTGTGGACTCTCACTGCACGAGCTCTGGTCAACTGGGAAAGACTGGCTTCAACCTTCTCTGACCCTGATCTTCACCTTTTCAAACTGAACTATAAGTTGTGTTTACTCGCTCCTTAATTCAGAGTGGCTTAGCAAGATATTGTGATAAATGTTAGGGCACAAAGCGCTGTTCTGCAGGGACTGACTGTCTGTTGGAGAACACCAGGAAATGACTAGCTGTAATGTGACGTAATAAATATCATGATAAAATAGTAGAATGGGAAAAGGGGAGAGCAGACCAGGAAGTGCCTAATTCTTCCTACTGGTGGGGGGAACAGGGGAGGTTGAAAAAAGATTACGCAGGTACTGACCCATGTAAGAAGGTTCTAGAAAGAATTCCCCATGTGGAGAAAAAAAAATGGGCAGGGTGAGGATGGGAGAAAGAACATTTCAACATGAAAGAAAAACATATAAAAGTCTGGGGCCTGAGAGATCAGAACAGCAGACTCCAGAAGGTTCTCCAGAGTGACTGGAATGTAGGGCATGAAGAAGGAATGATATTTAAAAGGCTGGTAGAGCCAAACTAGTGAAGCATTTTAAATACTACAGTGATTACTTAGGCAACTTTTGTGAATTATTCCTCTATACAGTATCCTCAAGACACACCTGGAAAACCAGTTAGTTGCCCCAATTTCATATGGCATCAGAGGGAAGAAAGAACAAGAAAAAATATCAAAAATATCCTCTCTTCAAGATTAACCTTTTTGTTGCCCTAGATGAAGATAAAAAATAAATCAACATAGGAATTCTTTTTGTAGATTAAATTCTCAATTGCTATTTTTATGGGAGGAAAAAGTGAAGTCAAAACAGTAAAATGTCTTGCTCAAGTTAATGGTAGAACTTAGACGCAAACATAAGATATCTAATTTCCAGTCCCACCCAACAAATTCATTATTAAAATGTTACAAATAGAAGATAAGCCTAGTTAAGGAGTCTCATTTTATAGCTGAAGATGTTGAGATCCCTTTAGTTAAATGAAAGTATAAAGTCTTAAAGTTGTCAATGATAGAGGCGAAACTTGAATTGAGAACTCCCTTTGCAGTGTTTAGCAAATTAACTACACAAACTCCCCTACTCCTCATCCAGCAGGACAGCAGATCACATGTTCCTTGGAAATGGTGTGTAGCACCATGTTAGTTTATAAGAAGAGTGTCATATAGAATCTTAGAGAGGTGGAAAGGAGGTTGTCCTGTAAGGATGGCTGCCCCCTGCTGAGGACCCCTTCCAAAGCATTCACTAGAGACCTGGGCCTGAGAATGATATCTCTAGAGGGCATTTCCCAGCCTCCTGCCCAGAACTTAGCAGTCTTATATTTATCAAGCACCTGTGTGCCATGTTTTTAGCTGGCCAGGGTTAAGGACTCCTCTAAGGAGATTCAAACTCCCAGAATCACCTCCTGGATCTCAAGTTGTCTGACGGGTATGTGTAAGTGGTTTGGAGGCATGAGGTTCTCGAACCTCCCCAGCTAGGTGCAGACAGACATTTTCCTTTGCTTTAGGTGACCCAGATTTCCTTTCTCCACTGCGACTGAATTTATATCTCTATTTCATCTAGACCCTGTGTGAGTTTGGCTCTCTGCTTTGGTCTCTCAGCTTTTTCATAACGTGACTTTAGTACTGGAGGGGAATGTTTGCTTTCAGGGCATGTATAAGTGACACAGCAGGGCAATGCACCCCGATGCCCAGAGCTGCAGAAGCATTGCTCTGCAGTCCACAGTGGAACCAGTAGGAACCAATGTTAGCTGGCTCTCAAAGAGAAAAAAAATGCGAGGGAAGAAAGGATTGAAAATGTGAAGGTGAAGAGAGTTGAGAGAAATATGTACAAAGGAGTAATAAATGGCATATACCAAATGTCACTGTCGGAAACATCAATCAATTCATGTATTATGTATTCTACAAACATGTATTCACAAACATTTACTGACAGCCTACTGCGTGCCAGCACTATGCTCACTGATATGACAAACTGAGCTAGAATTGGTGCCCCCCAATCTGAAACCCTGTAACTGAGGGGAAAGAGGATCCAAAAAGCCAAATCCTTCAAAATGCCAACCCTGAGGAAAACTGACTGGCCAAGCACCTCAGTCAACCTCTCCACACAGTGGCCCATCTGTCCCTTCCCTTTGGCTGTGGGTGCCTCCAGACACCTCATTCCCATCCGTACCAAGAGTGAGTGGGTCATCTTCATGGACACTTCAAATAGGGAAGCAACCTCCAAAATTATGGCTTTTTTAAAGTATACTTTATTTTAGAATAATCTTAGTTTTTCAAAAAGTTGCAAAGATAGTACCCATAGTTTCTGTATATCTCTTGTCCAGTTCCCAGATGTTAGCACCTTACCATGTAACATCTTAAATTATTACCACGCTATATTGGTACATTATGAAGAACTCAACCCCAGACTTCATTTGGATTTGCCTTTCCCACTAACCAGGCCCTTCTGCTCTAGGACCTTTTCCAGGATACCACCTTGCATTTAGCATAATTTCCTCTAAGGGAGCATGAGGTCCATGCTCCCTTAGAGGAAATCACTGAAAGTGAACGAGGCCATTGCTAAGTGTTCAGAATTAGGACTAGTAATTGCAAAGGACTGGCCCACATTTCCCCTTTGTCTTGTGTCTATACACACAGCCTAGATAATTAGCAAACAACCATTTCTAAAAGAAGGTTTTAAGACTCTTTTTTTTTTAATTTGCAAAATGCATGTCTACTCCTGGCTCCCATTTGCTCAGGAACAATAGTAACAAATTTACTGCACACACAGAGATTTCCCCAGGGCCAGAATTCCTGGAGTTCCATTAGTCTAGGTAAGCCTTGGAGGACAGGAAAGTGTTCATTGTCCCCCAGGGGGCATGGTAGAAGTTTCTGTCCTATAGCAAATGTGAGAAATGGGGCCTCCTAAACATTTACACCAAGGTTGTGGGGCTACAGATAAGGCAGATTCCCAGTTAAGAGCTCAACTCTACACTTCTACAAAGTGTTAGCATTTGTGTAGCATCTCTTCATGAAGAGATTCTGAAGCGGGATGGCCAGAAGCAAAGTTCTATGTTAAAATTCTGAGATGGACATATTTGGGGACCCCAATGTTGATGTGTCTAGGGGTCTGGGGCATCTGCCAGACCCATCCTTTGGGCAGACGGTAGGCAAGGGTGTGGGGTTGTCAATTCTCTTCTGATGAAATCTGCTTATGCCCATAAGATTGTGTTCTCACTGACTCATTTTTTGCCATAAATTCTGCTTTTCCCTCCTTAACTAATATACAATCATACCTTGGTACTCATCAGTTTCAGAATTTGTCAAACCCTGTACTCATCACATCTTGACAAGAAAAAAAATGTGTTTCAGCACTTGCTAGAACTTGTATGAGTCACAAAAATGCCTTGCAAGAGAAAATGCTTCACTGTTCAATACTCATTGGTTTGGGCACTGTCCTGAACTCTGGAAGCATTAACAATGAATACCAAGGTACCACTGTATTTGCCTATTTATTTAGCAGAGGAAAGGTTTTTGAAGGTGATAGTAGTGACATTGTCATCATATTATTGCTCAAGTATTCCACACAGACTATGTGCTTAGTAATACTTGTTACTTAATTGATAAGTGTCCAGGATGAATGAAAACAAACTTGAGAGAAGACCAAACTTAAAAGAGAACCTTTAGGGAAGCATTCTGTGTCTTGTTGGCTTGAGCTGGGCATGGAAAATGCAGAAGGCCAAGAAAAGAAGGTGAAGGAGGACATTCATTTCATGTGGATGTTGCTAGACACCCAGAGTCAGGGCACATCTTTTTCTTTCCTGCAACAAGAACTTTCCCCCGCATTGTTTCTGATTCATCAATTCTTTTCTAAGAAAAATATAATCTTTCCTTTAAAATTTTAACATCATTTTATCATATATTTTCTTGGGATATAAAAAGGTTATTTTCAGTTAAATATTTCTATAAATAACTGAGAGTGCATCATGTAATTTTAACTACAATCCTTCAAATACTCTCTTTATATTTAATAAATGACCTGTGCTTTATTCTTGAAATAAATTATGTAATTATTTGTGAACAAATAAACTACAAAATTGTTTGCATTATGTTTTTGAACTACATGTATATACATTGAAATGTAACTATGTTATAAAGTAGAAAAATAGGTTTATGTAATTTTTAGCTTTGTTTCCAAATTATATGAAGAGTGTTTTTCACCACAAATAATTCATTGCATGGTAAATACTAGATATCTACATAAATGAAGATTGTGTTTTTGTTTTGTCAGCTATTGTATCATATAAAAACAAGTAGATATATTTTTACTAAGTATAGAGGGTATGTTTGGGATAACATGACTTAAAATATAAGCTTATGGCATTGACAAAATTCTACTTGAGCATCTAGGCAGCATAAACAGGTTAAGTTAGAGGACCCCAGGGTCACCAGTCAGAAATGACACCTTGTATGTATTAGGATGAACTGCACTGGAAAAATAGAAAAGCAATGATTTCAGCAATTAGCAAAAAAATTAAAAATCTATAGAACAGAGTCACCCAATTGCCAAAGTTAATTTGCAGTGGAGCTTTGCAGCGGAGCTGTCACCTGGGTACCCAGGGCTGCTGTTAGGTGATCAGTAGTAGAAATTCATGTATTTCATGAATAATTCTTCTACAGATTCTAATGGAATCTAACTCTTGTGCCGATTTTCTGTGCAATAGGGTAAGCCCAGACAGACCCCAATAAAAGAAAAGCCAAAGTGGATAAGATTATCTTTTAGACATCTCCTGTTTAATATTTGTATTTGGAGTTCTTAGAGACACCTTGATGTATTACAAAGAATTTTGATCAGACAACTACAACTTCAGACATAGTATAGATTCTCTTGAGGCAAATTTGCAGAATTAATATCATCTTTATGATCCTTATTAATTCATTGTATTTCTCCATTAGTTTCTTATGCTTTCTGTCTAGCTAGTGGTCCACTGTGTAAATAATTGAATAATATTTGACAAATATACAAACAAAACCACACAGTGGCCAAATATCCAAAAGCAGCTTGATGTTTCAGCTCAGCAATAAACCAACTGCTAGAATCATCAGTAGGCTCCTCTGATATTCACCAGCCACCACATGTATTCTCTGTATATGCACTCACATTATCACATGGTTCCATTAGAAATGCACATATTTACTTAATTTTTTAAAAATTTAGGTAAACTTTTTTTTATCATTTTTTATTGTTGTCCGAATACAGTTGTCTCCATTTCCCCGCCACAACTTCTCCCACCCCACCAACTCCCACCTCCCATCCTCAATCCTACCACCCTTTGGCTTTGTCCATAGGTCCTTTATACATGTTCCTTGATGACCCTTTCCCTTCTTTACCCTGTTATCTCCCTTCCCACCACCTCTGGTTACTGTCAGATGGTTCTTTATTTCAATGCCTCTGGTTATATTTTGCTTGCTTGTTTGTTTTGTTGATTAGGTTTCATTTATAGGTGAGATCACATGGTATTTGTCTTTCACTGCCTGGCTTACTTCATTTAGCATAATGCTGTTCAGTTCCATCCACACTGTCATGAAGGGTAGGAGTTCCTTCTTTGTTTCTGCTACACAGTATTCCATTGTGTAAATCTACCATAGTTTTTTGAGCCACTCATTTACTGATGGACACATAGGTTGCTTCCAGGACCTGGCTATTGTAAATTGTGCTGCTATGAACATTGGGGTGCATAGGTTCTTTTGAATTAGTGTTTCAGGATTCTTAGGGCATAATCTAAGTAGTGGAATTGCTAGGTCAAAAGGCAGATCCATTTAAGTTTCCTGAGGAAATTCCATACTGTTTTCCACAGTGGCTGCACCAGTCTGCATTCCCACCAACAATGTACTAGGGTTCCCTTTTCTCCAAGACCTCTCCAACACTTGTTGTTTGTTGATTTTGGTTATGATGGCCATTCTGACCAATGTGAAGTGATATCTCACTGGTTTTAATTTGCATCTCTCAGATGGCTAGTGATGCTGAGCATCCTTTCATATGTCTCTTGGCCCTCTGTATGTCGTTCTTAAAGAAGTGTCTGTTCAGGTCCTTTACACATTTTTTAATTGGATTGTTTGTCTTCCTGGAATGGAGTTGTGTGAGTCTTTATATATTTTGGAGATCAGACCATTGTCTGAGATATCATTTGCAAATATAGTTTCCCATATAGTTCTTTCCCTTTTCATTTTGCTGATGTTTTCTTTAGTTGTGCAGAAATTTTTTATTTTGATGAAGTGCCATTTGTTTATTCTTTCCTTTATGTCTCTTGGTCTAGGGGACATATCAGTGAAAATATTGCTGAGTGTAATATCTGAGATTTTCTTATCTATGCTTTCCTGTAGGACTTTAATGGTATTGTGACTTATATTTAAGTCTTTTATCTATCTTGAATTTATTTTTGTGTATGGTGTAAATTGGTAGTCGAGTTTCATTTTTTTTTGCATATAGCTGTCCAGATCTCCCAGCACATTTGTTGAAGAGGCTATTTTTACTCCATTTTATGTCTTTTCCCCTTTTGTCAAATATTAATTGACCATAAATACTTGGGTTTATTTCTGGGCTCTCTATTCTGTTCCATTGATCTATGTGTCTGTTCTTATGCCAATACCAGACTATTTTGATTACGTTGGCCTTGTAATATAGTTTGATGTCAGGTATGGTGATCCCTCCTACTTTGTTCTTCTTTCTCAGATTTGCTGTGGCTATTTGGGATTGTTTATGGTTCCATATACATTTTTGAAATGTTTGTTCTATATCTGTGAAATATGTCATCAGCACCTTAATAGGGATTGCATTGAATCCATAAATTGCTTTTGGTAGTATGGACATTTTGATTATGTTAATTCTTCCAATCCATGAGCATGGTACATTCTTCCATTTGTTTGTGTCTTCCTTGATTTCTTTCTTCAGCATTGTATAGTTTTCTGAGTACATCCTTGGTTAGATTTATTCCTAGGTACTCTATTTTTCTTGTTGCTAGAGAAAATGAGATTTTTTTCTTGATATTTTGTTGTTGGTGTACAAAAATGCCTTCGGTTTCTGAATATCAACTCTGTATCCTGCTGCTTTGCCAAATTCACTTATTAGGTCAAGTAGTTTTTTGGTGGAGTCTTTAGGGTTTTCTCTGTATACTATCATTTCATCTGCAGACAATGACAGTTTTACTTCCTCCTTTCCAATTTGTATGCCTTTTATTTCTTCTTCTTGTCTGAGCATTGTAGCTAGGACTTCTAATACTATGTTGAATAGAAGTGATGAAAGCACACATCCTTGTCTTGTTCCTGATCTTAGTGGGAAAGCTTTTAGTTTTTGCCTATTGAGTATGATGTTGGTTGTAGGTTTTTCATATATGGCCATTATTATATTTAGTTAATTTTAAATAAAAAATACATTTCACATATTCCAACACTGCAAAATAAAAACCAAGCCATAAAAACTTTCCTTCTGCCCCTGTAGTTCAGTTCCCCTCCCCATAGAGAACTTCAATTGCTTAGTCTCTTCCCAGAGATATATTATGCACATGTAAGAAAATATATACATATATTTATATACAAATATGTATTACATATTATTTATTCATTTTGCTTAACAATATATCTTAAAGATCAATCTGTATCAGTACAAAAAGAAATCTCATTCTTCTTAACATTTGCATTCAATTCACCTGTACAGATGTCTCATAATTTATTTAAATTCTTTTCTTTTGATAGATATTTAGGTTGTTTCCAACCTCTTGCTATTTTTAAGTATTTTTATTGATTATACCATTATAGTTTTCCCAATTTTCCCCCTTTATCCCCCGTCTGCCCTGCACTCCCCAACCCTCTAGCATTCCCCACTCTTAGTTCATGTCCGTGGGTCATACGTATAGGTTCTTTGAGTTCTCTGTTTCCTATACCATTTTTATCTCTCCCCATCTATTTTATGCCTACTAATTATGTTTCTTCTTCCCTGTATCTTTCCCCCTCATTCCTCCCTTCCCCCTTCCCCCAATGGACATGTAATGTCCATTTCTTTGATTCTGTTCCTGTTCTAATTCTTTTCTTAGTTTTTGCTTTTGTTGTTTTTTTTTCTTTTAGGTTCATTTGTTGATAGTCATGAGTTAGTTGTCATTTTATTGTTCATATTTTTATCTTCTTTTTCTTAGATAAGTCCCTTTAACATTTCATATAATGATGGTCTGGTGATGATGATCTCCTTTAACTTGACCTTATCTGGGAAGCACTTTATCTGCCCTTCCATTCTAAATGAAAGCTTTGCTGGGTAGATTAATCTTGGATGTAGGTCCTTGCCTTTCATCACTTGGAATACTTCTTTCCAGCCCCTTCTTGCCTGCAAGGTTTCTTTTGAGAAATCAGCTGATAGTCTTATGGGAACTGTTGGGGACCGCTTTGCCTGGTCTCAGGAAGTTGTAACCCCCTATGACTTAGGCTGAGTGAGAGACCTCTGGACCAGGAGCCACTAAGGAGACAAAACTTATTTCCCCAGCATGAATGCTGCCTGTTCTGTGCCTGGCCTCCTAGGCTTGATCAGTTAGACAATCACGGGTAAGATTTCCCATGGAGGGAATTGCCTAAGACAGGCATGATCATGAGGAGGCCTCTGGAAAGAGACTCAGGGTTGTGAAAATGAAGGGGTAATGGACATCAACCCCTGCCCCCTCGGCTTTGACAAAGCCTGAGTCCTTGGTCTAAGTTGTGAGAATTCCAAGTCTCCTGGCTGTCTTTATCTTCTCTGTTGACTCAGGCCTGCAAAAATAACAGGGGCAGTGCAGCCCAGACCAGAGACGGTGGACCCCTGGGGTAATCAGGCCTGGGACATAGAATATGCAAGATCCTGTGAGATCTGTTTGCTGGAGGATGTTATTGATTTAGAATTTGAAGGCACAGACAGGAAACCAAAACTAGCCCTTTGAGCCCTGTTAGTCTTTTCAAATATTAAAACTCCAAACTCTGCCCAGAATCACAGTGGGGGTTCTGTCTGCACCTTTGCAAGTCATCTACTTCTTTTGATCTTTTCTGCCAGACTGTGAATCCACAAACTAAGTCTGTATTCTTAATAAAAATCTGCTTGAGAATGGAAATGAGGCGCTCCCCACTAGAGAGAGTGTCCGTTCCGTCCCTACTTCCCCACAGGACCTGGTGGTCTCTGTGTATTTTTTTTCTTGTGTTTCGACGAGCATCCGCAGCGTTCCGCGATCACTGCAGGCTGGTGAGCACACGTCAGGGAACTCCTTTGTAGGTAACTGTCTCCTTTTCTCTTGCTGCTTTTAGGATTCTCTCCTTATCTTTAATCTTGGGTAACTTGATGATGATGTGCCTTGGCGTGTTCCTCCTTCGATCCAACTTCTTTGGAATTCTCTGAGCTTCCTGGACTTCCTGGAAGTCTATTTTCTTCATCAGATTGGGGATGTTTTCTTTTGTTATTTATTCAAATAAGTTTTCAATTTCTTGCTGTTGTTCTTCTCCTTTTGGCACCCCTATAATTTGGATATTGGAATGTTTCAGTTTGTCCCAGAGGTTCATAAGTCTCTCTTCACTTTTTTAAATTCTTGTTTCTTTATTATGTTTCAGTTGAATGTTTATTTTTTCCTTTTGTTCCAAATCATTGCTTTGAGTCCTGGTTTCCTTCCCGTCACTGTTGGTTCCCTGAATACTTTGCTTTATTTCATTTTTGATATCTTTCATTTGTTTTTTCATTTTTCAACCAAGCTCAATCAGATCTGTGAACATTTTGATTACCAGAGCTTTAAATTCTCCATCAGATGGCTGGCTATCTCTTCATCACTTAGCTCTCTTTCTGAAGTTTTGCTCTGTTTTTTCATTTGGGTCATATTTCTTTTTATCAGCATACCTGTTAAGTTATAAGAGGGTGGGACCTTAGGTATTCACTAGGGCAGGGCAACCCTCTTTGCTGCACTATAGCACTGCCTGTGGGGGAGAAGTCAGAGAGGGAAAAATGCAGCTCACCCGGTCAGCTCTAGCCCACTTTTCAATAAACTCTCATGTGATACTGGGAGTTTCTCCCACCACAGCAACTGCCATAGTCCACAGTCAAGTCTGAGTCTCAGTTTCACCTTTAGCTAGCCCCGCCTGCATGGTCCGCTACCTCGTCACAGGTTCTTACTGGTCTGGTTGTTCTGGTTCACTTTTAATTTCTTGGTTGTCAGAGTTCCATGCAGTTTGATTTTCTGGCACTTCTGGATGTTTATTGATTTTAGATTGGTTGTTATCCTCCTTTTGGTTGTGCAAGGAAGTGAAGGGTTTCTACCTACACCTCCATCTCGCCAGAACTCTATCCAACATCTTGCTGTTACAGCAATGCTCTAATTATGAATAACCTTGCACATCGATAATTTTTCATATTTCCAATTATTTATATGGGATAAACTCCTAGAACTGGGACTTGCTGGCTCAAAAAGTTCATGTATTTGACTCTTGATAAATATTGGTAAATTACATTCATTTGGAGATTGTACAAATTTAAACTGTAACCATAGAGACATGGATCAATTTTAAAAGCTATATATATTCTAATAATTATTTTTTATTTTCTAAAAATAGGGTGGAAGAACAGATATCATGATTACTTTGGACTTCATAAACTCCACTGAGGCAGCCCTGCTGAATGCTTCACAGAAGCCAACCCAGATCTGCCACTAATCAGCAATATAACTTTGGACAAATCTAAGTTTCATGTGGGAATGGACACATAAGCAGGTTTCTGTGCCCTCTGGCTTTCAGTGGGGTTCAGCCATTTAGGAAGTTTATCTGATACTCAGGTGTCAGACCTATAGTGGTGGCCAAGAGCCAGAAGAAAACAGATCGGGCCAAGCATAGAAAGTAACTAAGTCCAGAGAGGCACCAGAAATAATAGAAAGAGCTAACGTGTGTGATTCTTTCCAAGAGCCAGGAACTGATCCAAGTACTTTTCATACATGAATTAATTTAATTCTTACAACAACACTAAAAGATAGGTACTATAATTAACCCCTTTTTATAGGTGATTAAACTGAGGCTAACAGGATTGCTCAAGTAGAGTGTCAGAGAAAATCTGACTAGAGTCTACCATTCTGAGAGGACCAGAGGGACCAAAGGATAAAGACAAACTATCTTAGGCCTGGAAAACATCTGACATGCCAGCTGCTTGGGTTGGGGCCCATCTCAGCACATGGGCAACTAGGAGGTAGGTGCCCCTGGCAGGATGAAGCAAAGAGAGGGTAGATTAGCAGACAGATAGATTCAGACATGATAGACTCAGACACAGTCTTCTTTACAGGTTTACATGAACCTGATCTTCAACTTGCCGGTGAGGGGCCTGGCCTCGTGGCCTGGCAATTTGTACTGGTAAAACTCCTATTGTGCATGGAAGAAAACAGCACAAAGTTGCTGTATCTTGTTTCACTTGCCAGCTCTGAGAGGTCAAAAGCCAGAAGAACCACGTATTTTTTCCCCAGGCAGTGTTGTTGTTACTTAGATAGCTGCTCATGGAAAGACTACTTAAACACCCTGTCCTGCTAGAAACTGTGAAAATTAAGACCCATCTACTTCAGGCCTTTTACAGAATGTTTGCTAATAGGACAAACAATCCAAGATGTTCGAACCCTTTAACTGAAATGAGGAAAACTTAAACACTGTGGGCAAGGAGGAAGTGAGTAACCAAATTATTCTAGAATTGCTTCCTTTTCTAAAATACTATGAGAGCAAATATTTTACTAAATGTTTGGTTATTACTATTACTGAATAAGCCAGTTTGTTTGTTTGTTTGTTTGTTTGTTTGTTTTAAATGAGTTGGTTTAATTCCAGGCAGTACAGAATTTGGGATAGAACAAAGACTGGAGAACACACTTTGACAGGATTCTGGGCTGCGTTTACTCTGACCTCACAGCTGTGGTTGAAATGGCAGAGTAAGAACTAAAGAGAGGAGCCACTGCATAATGATGATGATGATGATGATGATGATGATGATGATTAATTTTTTACAAAGTTTATTCTTAGATGTGCAAGAGGTTCCAAGACAACACTTTATCTAGCTATAGGTGGCAACAGATGTTATGACAGGGAATCCAGATGTTAAACAAGAATGGAATTGAGGATCACCAATGGCCCAGGTACAAGGAACAGCTCACTTTTTGCCAGATTCTTAATTCCACCTGTGGCCAGGGGACCCATCCCCACAGCCTTCATTTTTAGCTGTGAGGAATTCACAATATGCACCCTCAAACAATCAGCAGTTTGATGTTCACTGTACTGAGGGCATTAACTATAATGCCTTTTAAATAAGAGACCCTTGTTCCTTTCCTTATCTCCATCATCTCTAGCCCCATACTATGGAAAACCCAAAGGGGTGAGAAAGGTGACCCAGAGTCAGATAATCCTGACCCTTCCAGTCTAAAGTGAAACCACAGGCTTTCCCATGCTCCAACATCTTTATGCTGAGACCCTGCTATTGCTGAGGGAACGGGAACTGGTATTAGATTTGAGATTGGAGGTTTAAACTAGATAAAGTTTTTGATAAGAGAACTTTTTAAGTAGTTATGGGGTCTTCCCAAATTCTCAATGTAGAGTAGGAAAGACAAACTTAGTTTGTCTTAATTGATGAAGCAGTGTGGGAGAAATACATTCATGTTTTCAACTTTGTGAGCTCAGATTGCTCCATAAACTCATTGCAAGTGTGAGAACTGAAAAACAGAGAGATAAGGGTATCATGCAAGTGGAAGTGTGAACACCCAGAGAGACTGTGGTATCTTTAAGGGGCAGAAGGAAGCTCCATGGACTGAAACTTAGAGGCAGGATGTGAGGGTTGGGGCACATTAGCAATGGATGATGAGTGTTGATAACAGCTCCTGAATGACTTTGAATGCTATAGTTAGAAGCTGATAGCCTAAAGAAATGGAGCCCTGGCTGGGTGGCTCAGTTGGCTGGAACATCATCCCATACACCAAAAGGCTGCGGGTTTGATCCCTGGTTAGGACACCTATGGGAGGCAGCCAATGATATTTCTCTTCACATCAATGTTTCTCTTTCTCTCTCTCCATTCCTCTCTCTCTAAAATCAATAAACATATCCTCAGGTGAGGATTTTTTAAAAAGAAAGAAGCAGGAAGTTATAGAAATGTTTTTAATGTGGTAGAGTGGGGAACCAAGATGAGACATGGATCAGAAGGAGGCTGTTGTATTAATCTAAGCAAAATGTGATAATGAACTGGCTCAGGATTGTTGGCAATGAAAACAAAGAACATTGGAAAGACTTGAGATTTATGTAAGAAGCAGAATCAACAAGATACATATTGGATGGTTGGATGGTGGATAGTAGGCAAGGTGGAATAGAGGATTAAAAAGAGGATGATACCCAGGTTCTGCTTTACCTGATCATTAACCAATGGTAGCAGGTGGACCTTAAGTATCCTACCTCAAAGTAGACCCATAACTAAACTTAGACCTTCTAACTATTGTCCAGCTCTTACAGTCCTGTACTACCCACATTCTAAGTGGAAAGCTTGCATTCCAGCTAAGCAAAACAATTGTAGGGATGAATAAAAAGGTATTAATTAGCTAGTGCTAGAATAATGCTGAATAACAACCCCCCCCCCCCACCAGCCAATTTCAGTTTCTTAAAAAAGCATTCATTTACCTTCCTGGATCTGGAGCTGGCTGGCACAGCTCATGCAGGCTGGGATCCCTTGGGCATATTGTTTTCACTGGGTCTGGTTGGGGAGGCTCTACTCCATACATGTTCATTCCAGGCTGAAGAGGCAGTGGTTACTCTGAGAAAGCACGCCTCACAGAGATGGCTGAAACAAGAGGACAAGCCCAACCACACAAGTGCTATTCAAGCTTTTGATCACATCATGTCTGCTAACATTATATTGATTGAAGCAAATCCCAATGCCAAGCCCAAAGTTAATGGTAGAGAAGGATACTGTGGCCATGAAGGTGAAGGTAGGATGGGAATGAATATTTCTGGACAATAATCTGATCCACCACAAGGATATAATGGACATATTTTCTTTTCTTTTCTTTCTTTCTTTTTTTTTTGGGCGGGGGGAGGGTTCCTATTTAACTCTACAGGGTATATCAGTATAACTTGCGGAGATAGATAGGGAAATGAATGTACTACCTCAAGCAAGATTGCTGTGAGATGGAGCAATATTCAAACTCAATAGGGTACGGAAATTTCAATCCCACTGAAGATTCCCATTATTTTATAAGTTAGAGGTTGCAAGTCTTGCCCTAAAAGGGCTTATTATTTCTCTCCAGATATTATGTTCAAAATTTCAATAGCTGCCACCAGATGAGCTGTGGTGCCTGATTTATGATAATGTAGACCAAATGGTTAAGCATGCAAACCACAGAGAGACCAGACATAAAACACAGAATTCAGTCATTCATAAATTTTCTACCAGAGTATACCTTCTGATTCAAATAACAGCACAAATATGTAACCCCTTGCTGTGTATAAGTGATTTTGTATTCATATTCAACTGTTACTAATTGCTATTTAATATAACTCTGGTTTTAACCTCCAGACTTGTGGTTAGAAACCTTCTGAGATATATACATTATTTTCAGTGTTTATATCCAACACTGAGACTTTAGAAAAGTTTTCTCATAAAAACTCTTGCCAGTGACTTGCAATTTGCAATTGAATTTCCTTCAAATAATAACACTATTCCTTTCTTCCATTACCTTAATGAAAACTTTTTACATGTGACTGCAAAGTGCCAATTCTCAGAAAAGTTCTCAGAACAATGTTTTAGTAAGGCTTTAGATGTATTGCTGACCTTTTAAAGTAGGTAAGACTTCAAATCAAAATCCAGTTTTCTGGCTTCTTGAGCTCTGAGGAGATCTGGCTACTCTGGGCCTGCCTTCATGGGTTCTGACAGCTGGGGGGGCTGAGCAGTGCTGCCCCCTGCAGGCTGGAACTGCACTCTCCAGTTGGGCCCCTCCATTTGTCCTTTTAGAGCTGGCTTGGCCCCGGGAAGACACTTAAGTTATCATCCCTCCTTCCAAGAAGGGTACTCTCTTTGTGTGAATGATGGCCTCTCTCTAATTTTCCTCTGTGCGTAGCTTCCTCTCTGCCAAGAGAAGTGAAAATGATCTGTTACCCTGCCCTCTCTTCTGCAGTTTATCCTATATATCCTCTTGGGTGAGAAGGCTGCTCGCCTGAGTCAGCATAAAAGCCTCTGCTGGCTGCTTTTTAATCAGAAAAATATCTCCTGGCCATCACCAGCCATTTTACCACCCACTGTCTTTTGTGACTTCTAAGTCTTAGTTTGGGTTGAGTTATTTTACATAGAATGCCCAAGTTTCTAAAGGTTATTCTCTACTCTAATGCCTCCAGTTTCCATTAAACAAGGTCTTAAATGCTGTGTTTTCTTTAGAAGACATTTTAAAAACCATATTATTTAAGAAAAAACCATATAATGACTTTTTCACACCTATTTCACAAGCTTTTTCCCCTTCTGAAAATGTCCAAAGCATTCCCTATTGAATAAAACCTATGATCCCCCTTTGTGGCCCTTTGTGGTTTCTTCAAGCTACAAAAACTTTTAAGTCTTCTTTTAATTAATTTTCCAAAATGTTCCAATTCTCTACCCAAGGGTTTCAAGGTGGATTCAAGAACAATGATAAATATAAGAGTAATGCTAACTAAATGTTCTATTAATTACAGAGTGAAAGCCCAGATCAATATAATTTTTAGGAAGAATAAAATAGATAGTGAAAGGTTAACATTTCTGCTGAGAAATGGAGGCAATTGCTATTTTTCTGCATTGCCTGTAAAAGAACACAATGTGTGGGTGGTCTCAGCCTGCCCATTCCTAGACCACTCAAGAGGGCCCCGTGGGCAAACCAAAGAAAATTCCAGAAACCCACCAAATCACACAAACATGGAAACCCCTAGACTTCTCCCAGGCAAAGTCACAATTTAAGCAGAATAGACTTAATCTAGCTATTTAGACATATCCTGTGATTCTGAAGAATCTATTTCTGGCTCTAGGCTTCATTATAAATGTCAGGACATGATATATAGTTATGGTTAAAAAGGCACTTTCATTAGAAGTCACTCTTCCCAGACACTTGCAGGCTCTTGAATAAATTACCCTTTGGGATGAATTTCTCCCCAGCATAAAGGTAAATTGATATGGAAAGCATAACAATTCTAGGTTCTACTTTCCTTTTGGCAGGATGTAATACGACTGAACAGGAAATGAAGATTAACTTATATTAGAGTCTCAAGGGCACTCATTGCCAGAGTCAAGGTAGAGGTAGGGTCGCCTGTTTGGCTGCTCTTGGTATTTGTAGTCTCACTGTCTATTTTATTGTTAGTGTAGTAATAATGACTTAAAAAGAAGGGGGTGTCAAAGAGAAAGAAGAGAAAAAAAGAGGGCCTGCCTCTGTTACCATGGTATATGTAGATATACTGATCTCCCTTCATGAGGGCTGAGGTTGGGCAGCTAAGGTCAAAGGTTGTTTTCTGTAGGATCAGAGTGAAAGCAGGGTATTCTCTCTATATGGCTAGCAAGGGATGCTTAATTTTTAAGGGCTAGCTAAGCAAAAGACTTTGGGAGGAAAAGTCAAAGTTCAAATACCAACTCCTGGAGGGGAGAGAAAATAATCAAGATTAGGAGTTTACTGGGGATGAAACTGGAATGAAACCTAGATTGGTAAGGTGCTGATTTGGTGGGAGGGGTGCCTTGGATGGTGCTGTCAGTTTACCAGGAGATATAGAGTTTGGTAATGATTTCTAGAAGGGTCAACTGCAATGAGAGGTATGAAAAAATTGGCCAGTGATTTCAGAGACCATTTCCATGAGCCTACCATGTGAGCTGAGAACTGTGAGTGCTTGGACATCGATATCATTGATGGGACCTGGACATCTTGTCTGCCCCATGAGTTAAAACTCACAGTGGGTGTTTAGAACAAGTGGCCTTCTGCATAGCTACCTAGTTATTGAACTGCTTTATATTTTTTGGGTTTTGGATGGCAAACAATTAGTAACCATGACTGTCCCCTATAAACCATGATCAGTGCTTTGAATTAAGGTTTTTATTGAGAACTTGAACATTTGAACAATCTGGGGCTGTATCTTATTCCTCCCCACTGAGTGAGTATAGAGAGACGGGGTACAATATCTCTCTCAACATTACTCCAAGCAGCATGTGAAGGGCTCCTTGCTGCCAAACGAGAAAAATTCCTCCTTCCACCCTGGAGGCTCTAATTTCTTTTATATTTTGTCCTGCCTTCCCTGTATGTGTGGATAAATGATAAGTGCCTTTGATACTTTTGAATAGACTTGTGTTAGAAATGAATGTCTAAGGCTTTGAAAAACCACCCACTGAACAAGTAAAAGTTGTCTTTCTCACCCTGATAGAGACTTTCTAACCTTTTAATAAGATATCAAGGTAGAAAATGGGTTGTACTTTGAGTCAACACACTAGTAATGAACAACTGAGGATTTTTCTTTGTCACCTTTACAACACTCATAGACCTTTTGGATCCCCAAGCATTGGGTAAAAGTTGACTTATTGGATCTTTGCAATCCTTGCAAGTTATGGAAAAAGCAACCCCAAATGAGCCTCTGCTCCTCCAGGGTCCAAACTACTGTTAGAAGTTCCTGTGGCTGAACTGAACTCAAGCAGTGATAACGGAGCACCTTGCCAAAGGAGCAAAGGAGGGGGTAACCAGGGCATATACTCCCATAATTACAGTAGAAATTCTCTTTAACATAGGGATCATTTGAGCCACATTCTTGTGAGAAAGGGGGAAGCGATATTGTTGGAAACACTTGGGGTCTGCTTACTTTACTTTAAAAGCCAGTCTAGAACAATTAGGGTAGAAAATAATTTGTGATTCTTTCCTACAAGTAAGATGTATATTAATTTGAGCATCAAGTTGCTGAAGATTTTAAAGCAATGATGGCCTGCTCTGCTATGGTTATAATGTTCTGTCCCCACAAAATTCATATGTTGATATTTTATTTATTTATTTATTAATATATTTTATTGATTATACTATTACAGTTGTCCCATTCCCCCCCCCTTTATTCCCCTCTGCCCTGCACACCCCCTCCCACCCACATTCCCCCACTTTAGTTTATGTCTATGAGTCATACATATAAGTTCTTTGGCTTCTACATTTCCTATACTGTTCTTGCCCTCCACCTATTGATTTTCTACCTACCATCTATGCTACTTATTCACTGTACCTTCCCCTCCTCCCATTCCCCTGTTGATAACCCTCCATGTGACCTCCATTTCTGTGGTTCTGTTCCTGTTGTAGTTGTTTGCTTAGTTTGCTTTTCTTTTTGCTTTAGCTGTGGTTGTTAATAACTGAGTTTACTTTCATTTTACTGTTCATATTTTTTATCTTCTTTTTCTTAGATAAATTCTTTTAACATTTTGGATAATAAGGACTTGGTGATGATGAACTCCTTTAATTTTACCTTATCTGAGAAGCACTTTATCTGCCCTTCCATTCTAAATGAAAGCTTTGCTGGATGGAGCAATCTTGGATGTAGGTCCTTGCCTTTCATTACTTTGAATACTTCTTTCCAGCCCCTTCTTGCCTGTAAGATCTCTTCTGAGAAATCAGCTGACAGTCATATGGGAACTCCTTTGTAGGTAACTGTCTCCTTTTCTCTTGCTGCCTTTACGATTCTCTCCTTATCTTTCATCTTGGATAATTCTGATGTGCCTTCATTTGTTTCTCCTTGGGTCCAACTTCTGTGAGACTCTCTAAGCTTCCTGGACTTCCTGGAAGTCTACTTCCTTTGGCAGATTGGGGAAGTTCTCCTTCATTATTTGTTCATATAAGTTTTCAATTTGTTGCTCTTCCTCTTCTCCTTCTGGCACCCCTATAATTTAGATGTTGGAATAGTTAATGATGTCCTGGAGATTCCTAAGCCTCTCTTCATTTTTTTGAATTCTTGTTTCTTCATTCTTTTCTGGTCGAATGTTTCCTTCTTCCTTTTGGTCCACACTATTGATTAGAGTCCCAGTTTCCTTCCCATCACTATTGGTCCCCTGTACATTTTCCTCTATTTCACTTAACATTGCCTTCATTTTTTCATCTAATGTGTGACCAAATTCAACCAATCCTGTGAGCATCCTGATTACCAGTGATTTGAACTGTGCATCTGATAGGTTGGCTATCTCTTCGTCACTTAATTGTGTTTTTTCTGGAGCTTTGATCTGTTCTTTCATTTGGGACATTCTTTTTTGTCTCAGTGTGCCTGCTAGGTATAAGGGCAGAGCCTTAGGTGTTCACCAGGGCAGGCAACCCACATGGCTGCTTTATATGTGGTACTGTATGTGGAGAAGGGGTCTAAAGGAAACAATAGTGCTTGCTCCACTCTCTGCTGGATTTCGGTCACTTCCCCCACTTCCCACAAGCAAATTGGGCTCTTCTGGTGCTGATTCCTGGGTGGGTTGGCTTGTGTACATTCTAGGACCCTGTGAGTCTCTCCAGTGAATTCTCCTGTGAGGCTGGGAGTTTCTCCCACTGCCACGTCAACCCCCACAGGTGTTTTCAATTGGTGGTTTGAGGATTTATTTCTCGGAACTGGGACCCCAGGTAGTGGGGTCTGTCCCACTTCTCAGGTGTTCCTCCCAGTTTATCTGCATGTGAATGTGGGACCACCTGCTCCACCAGCTGCCACCTTACCCACCCCAGTCCTCCACCGCCACTTTGCCGCAAGTCCTTTCTGCCCGGCTGCCCATCTCCACCCCTCCTACCAGTCTGGATGGATGTTTCTTCTTTAATTTCTTGGTTGTTGGACTTCCATACAGTTTGATTTTCTGTCAGTTCCAGTTGTTTTTTGTTTTTAAATTATTGTTGTCCTTCTTTTGGTTATCCAAGGAGGCACTGTGTGTCTACCTATGCCTCCATCTTGGCCGGAAGTCCATATGTTGAGATTCTAATTCCCAAAGATGATGGTATGAGGAGGTGGGGCCTTTGGGAGGCGCTTAGGTCAAGAGAGTAGAATCCTGGTGAATGGGATTAGAGAGAGCCCTGTAATAGAGAGCTCCATAGAGACCCCTAGTCCTTTTCTCCACAGGAGGATGCAAAGAGAAGTCTAAGACCCAGAAAAGACCTCTCACATGACCACACTGGCTCCTGATCTCAGACTCCTAACTTCTGGAATGGTGAGAAATAAATTTCTATTATTTATACCTAGTCTGTGGTATTTTGCTATAGTAGCCCAAGTGGACTAAGACATGACCCTGGAGGATATTATTGTTATTGGGCCATATTAATAATGGTATGTGTTCTCATAACTTTTTCTAGCCATCAGTCAGTACTCAAGCCATAAAGTATAGCTCATTCAGGATCAAGGTCCTTTTAGCTACTACCACCCTCACCTCATGGCAAGTCTGATCCAAGTAGCACCAAAATCTAATTCTTTCAGACCAAAGGTGTTGACTTCCAGGACTGTTTTTCCCCTAACTCTTCCACCATAGAATGGCTGCTCCTGTCATCCCTGTTTCCCCACTGGTCCACATACCAGGCTCATTGACCTGTAAACTCTGCTCAAGCTCCTGGAATACTTGAGCTCTCTGACAATATGGAGTCAGATTGATTCTTGAAGACTGAGCTTGTTCTCTGTCCTCAAGGCTTTCCTGCCCTTATCATTGCCCTATCACTCTAATTATCACTGAGGTTCCACTTTTCTGCTGCCTATGGAATGAATGTTTGATGAATATGAGCTACCCCAACTAGGCTTGGTCTTCTCAAGTGACTGAGCTCACACTTAGGACTGTCTGGGAAGAGGGCACATGAGGATCCCAACATCCCCCATGGCAATGAGCCTGGAACTGAAGATCTGGAGGGAATGCCCTATTCACAGCTTTTCTCTATCCCTCAACACATGGGAGGGGTTCAGGTCTTATTACAGGTCTCCTGGTTAGCACTCTAGTTCTCTTGCTAGAATGGTCATGATGCCCTGACTAGCTCTAAAAGGCTCCTGGAGAACAGACCCTGCTTAAGTTAGACCTCAGAGAAAAAGAGCCCTGTACCTGCATTCAAGTTGTTTTTATTCTCTACCTTACTTCAGATAACAAAGACACCAGAAAAGCCGAAGTCCTGAGTCTTAATTTTATTCAACAAACTTTTGCTGAGCCTGTATATGTCAGAATCTGCCCATCAATAGTACTTAAACATTGGATGGGTGGGGTATATAGTGAACTTGAGAAAATCACATAAATAGCTAATTGTCATATAAGTCCAATTAATATAGATATAATAAACTTGCCATGGATCATAGAGATGGGAAAAAGACACCCTAATTGAGAGGACTATAAAAAGCTTTTTATATCATTTTAATTGAATGTTAAATATGAACAAATACAGTAGATAGAACTAGAAGTGAAGGAAGTAAAGTAACATGTAGGGCCACAAAAAAAGGCATGTGGGCACCAACAAGGTATCCTTAGGCCTGAAATCTTAGCGGGGTAAAAAGAGAGAACTGGTGAGAAACAAGGTTGGAAAAAAGACTAGAATTGAGAAATGGAGAATTTTGTTAAGAGACATGGCCCTATGGCTATAAACCAGCCACCCGGTCCTTAGGCCCAATGCCCATGGCCTAGGAGTGCCCATCTCCCTTAATAGTTAGAGGCCTAAATCCTGACTTGCAAACCATCTCAGGTTTATACTTTATCTCCCTTATTTATTCTTGATTTCCCTGCTACCTCATCTCCTGCGTTATACAAGAATAAGAGCTACATGTGTTTTTACCTGCTCTCCCCACAATGTTTTTGGACAGTTATATTTTAAAGCAATGAAAAATAATGGGTAAATGGGCTTATTTTACTTCAATTTATTCTACTGACAGCACCCTGTATTTCTTTGGGTAGATCCAAACTGCTGTCTGTTATCATGTTCTTTCTGCCTCAAGAACTTCCTTTAACATTTATTGTAGCTACTATCTTCTGGCAATGAAGTATTTCAGGTTTTGTTTGGTAGAAAAAGTGTTTTTATTGCATTTTTAAAAGATGTTTTCACTAGATATAGAATTCTGGTGTCATTTCATTGCCCCTGGCTTTCATTGTTTCTATCAAGAAATCTGCTGTAATACTTATTCTCATTCCTCTATCACGTTTTTCCCCTCTATCTGCCCTTAAGATTTTCCCTTTATATTTTATTTTCAGTGGCTTGAATATAATATTCCTAAGTATGTGGGTGTTTCCTGAGATTTATGGACTTGTAGTTTGGTGTCTGTCACTGTTATTGCAAAAACATTGGTTATTATTCCCAATACTTTGAATGCTGGACCTCAGGATAAAATTTGCTTCTTTCCTTATTGATAATATTAGACTATCTCTGGTTCAAGCTGCTCTTGGTAATTTGCTACCTGACATAGTTTCAGTTTTGGCAAAGCCTCCAGTTTTAATCTGTATTTACCTGACCCTTCAAAAGAGAAGCAGATATATGCTAAGTAGCTAGAACTTTATTTTTCTGGTGGTATAGGAACTATGTAAAATTTTTGGAAAGAACATAAACTTAACAACAGTAGTTTACAAGAATATTACTGAATGCAGAGAAAGAGGAATGGGCTAAAATTGGTAGAGGCTGAAAGCAGGGACAATAAGTACAGGGCTGGTGCAATGGTCTAGGTAAGAGAAAAATCACAGAGGAAAGGGCAATAGGCACCTCTGGGAGAGAAGACATTCCGGGGTTGCACTCCTAACAGAATTTTCTGAACTAGTCATGACCTATTGTTATGGAGAATACTAACGGGAATACTGAGAAATATTGTGCGATTGAGAAATGTAGAACATTCTGCATTTGATGAAGGTAAAGTAGATTTCTAAATTGCAGAATTTCTCAGAGCCTTTAATATGTTGATGTTCTCTGAAAATCTGTAAAAGGGGAACACAATATGTAGTGTTGCCAAATTTATTGATAAAAGAATACAAATACTGTTCTCATAATGCCTCCAATAACATCTCTTGCATTTCATGGAGCATCATTTTGGGAAATTTATCTCAACAAAACTGCAAACATTTGACTATAGTATTAAAGAGGTAGAGGGAATGGTAAGGGAGAGAGAGGAAGGTGTTGATCACAATCCTGAATTTTTATCCTGAGTAATTAACTGATGGTGATGTCAAAACTGAGACAGCTGCATAAGAGGAGATAAAATCAGAAATTCACCTTGGGACCTGAAAACATAGATACTGAAAAGAATTATTCTTTGATATTTCCTACAAGAGTAATTCATCTGAACATAAAAATTTCCAACTGACTTAATAAAAAAAATAAACCTTATATCTCCTAAGATCATTAACTAGAGCAAAAATCTATCCACAAGTGAAGAGCTGAATTCCAAATACTTGGTTTAAGTCCCCTAAAATGCGCTTCCCCATGGGTCTCTCCATATTAGCCACCATCATGATAGCTTTGGGGAAGGACCCTGCTCACTCTGTATAAAATCTCTCATTCAAATGAGTAAATATGATGTTCCATTAATACCCAATATCATGGCTGAGATAGAGCTGGAATTTTACTAAAGGCTTTGGCTTTGCAAAATGAAAGAAATATAAGTAGTCAGAGGAACCTGATAATCTCTTCTATAAACTACTGCTTCCTCACCTTCCATTTGGGGCCTCCTGAGTTTCCCCTGCTTCTCCTGGGAAGGCCATCACTATCTCCTTCCCTCAAGAGCAGCCTGAAAGACAAATCTGCCCCCATGCCAAAATCCAAGAATGTGATGTCCAATGTATAACAATGATGACACATGTTATAGGCACTCAGTAAATATTGTTGAATTAAACCAAATCTGACTTAGAGGGAAACAGAGTATCTTTTCCTGCTACCAGAGGCTTGCCTTCTACATTCTGGTTTTCTGGACAAGGACCAGCCTTGTCTTCATGTGACTGACAGCATGACAATATATTGGGGTACAAAGCACAATAGAAATTACAAAACACAAGTACATATGCCTCAGCCTTTCCTGGGTGTGCCCAGTGATTACATGTTGGCAGAAGGTAGTTCTATTTTGTGACATGTCCACCTACTTGAAGGACTTCAGCCTTGAAAAGAATCTGGTTGTAAACAAGTGAATGGTGGTGAGACAGAAGGGGTGCAAAGATGAATTGAGTGCTGCTGGCAATCTCTAATGTGCATTTGGGACAAAGTTTAATAGGGCCCAGGTACATTAATTAAATTTGCCATTTCCTTTAGGTTTCTACAGTCAAGTATGTCACGTAACACAAAAGAGTGCAAGTGGTATGTGACATCCCTGTTTAGAATGAGGTTTAAGAGAATGAGTCATCAAACAGTGGGGCCTTCTGTGACTGTGTGTGAATCTAAAATCCTGGGTAAGTAACACCTTAGAAGCAGTTGAGAACCACATCTTAAGTCATCTGGACTCCTTTGGAGTATGTCTTGGCCCTGTCCTTCAACCTAGAGCTGCTATCTGGCAGATCATGATTGAATCAAACCCTCAGAGAGCTTTTATGTGGTTGGAAAGGTGTTTGGTTTTTTTCTGTTGTTGTTTAAATTAGTTGTTAAATTTTAATTATCCAAAGAGTTTACACAAACATCTAGATTTCCAACTTTTCATGAAAAATCAAAAGCCATGGCCACTGAAGGCCTGCAATCCATTGTCAGCTAGATCTAAGTCATGGCTGCCGTGGGTAGATAGGCCTGGTGCTCTCCAGTCTACCATAGGCCCTCTCAGCCCACGGTACTCATATAACTTCTGCCTGGTCCTGGAAAGCACCCAAGTGTGTGACCCCTGGCTTAGACAAGGGCCTATTGGGAGATGTGGGCTACACTAGTGAAATCCACCTGTAGCTTCAGCAGTTAATGGAGAATTCTGCAAGGAGCTGGTTATTTCTAGGAATTACTCTCATGGTATTTTAGCAAACCATGTCAGATATATTCATGACTTTCTTATTAGAAAGTAAGCTTTTGCTCTGTTTACTTCTGATTGCCATCTAGGCAACTTCTACAGAAGGCAAACAGCATTTACATATGATTTCATTTAAGACAGCACCTCTGTACCAAGGCATGTGGTTGACCTGTGGTTGGCTTTAGTGTGGTTCCCAGTAACTTAGAAACAATCTAATGACTCATTTTCAACCTCATCAGCAATGTGAATGAGGGTTGGTAAGGAGACAATGCCAGGCAGAACCATTGGGACCTTTAGGCTGGAGCTCTGGGGGCCCCTTTCCCATGGGCAGGGTGAGACAGGGTCTGGGAGGCTGCAGAGAGGAACATGAGGAGTGAGCTCAGAAGTGGTGGGGAGGCAGGGGGAGAGGAGGAGGAAACAGCAAGAGACCTCAAGGGGAAAAGCACAGAAGCAGTCTGAGAAGGACCCTTGGGGAAGCCCTTTTGCAATAATATCTCAACAGCAGAAGTTATGAACTGGCCATCCCAGAACTTGGCATACAAGTATGTCATAGCTGGCCTGTACATTGTTTTAAATTTGTGCAAGTAAAGATATTGTATAATTTTTTACCATCCAGTTTTCTAGTTTTTCTTGGGGGAGAAAAAGATGTTGCTGTACTAGGCAGGCATTCCCACATAGCAGAAAGCTGCTGCAGCTGGGCAGAGGCTACCCCCTTGGAAGGGGTCTGCTCTGTGACTCAACTCAATGCTGCCTGTACACAGTGCAGTGAATGAGGCCCAGCCCCTCAGGTTACTCCCATTGCCTGGCAAGCAAGCATTTGGGTTGAGACCTCTCTGCTTTATACCATGGAAAAGTCAAAAAAGCACGGGACTGCAAGTCAAACCACCTGAATCTAGTCCTGGCCAAGCTGCCTACTCCTTGTAACCATGAGCATGGTACTTTGACAAACTCTTGCTTCTTGTTTCAATGTCTGTACAATGAGAAGATTGTATAGAAAAATCTCTGAGGTCCTTTCCAGCTCTAACAAAGATGATCTGCACATCTGTATATAACCAGGAGGGAAAAAATATTTAAAGCCCTAACTAATGCTAGCTGAACCTGCCTTCTAAGGTGAGCAAAGGGTTTAGCACAGGGTGATGAATCTTAGTGCTCCTTTATTACCTTGCAGAGACTGTGGGGGGAGGAAAAGAGGTGCTCTAAAGTGTTGGGCCCATGTGATAAGTAAAGGGAGGTATGGAGCCGAGAAATGGCTTTATGTGAGTGGGGAGGGAGTTGTGGGAAATCAAGAAAAGAGTTGAGATCCTCTGGCTGTCTGGGTCCTTCCTTGTAAAACATGCAATGTAGGAGCTGCTCTTATAGGCAGGAGCAGTTCCTAAATAGAACCAATTCAGGGGTGCAGGAGCAGGGGCCTAGATGGTGATGAGCCCCCTCCATCCTCCCTACCCCTCAATCCATCAGAGTTTGGGAGGGCACAGGGCTCCCCCACAGGTGGCGTGGATTTGAGCCCAGTCATTGGCATTGCAGGAGTGGGGTCCTGCCTGTGGTCTGGGATACCACCCACATGTCTGCTATGCTGAGCCTTCTGTGGACTGACATTTCCAACTAAGATTGCTGACGGGGCACAGTTAGTAATCTCTCTTCTCAGATGCAGAAACAGAAAGCAGACAAATAGCCTTCTCCATCTGCTTGGGGGCATCTCGAAGCAGAGAAGACTGTTGACACTGCCAGAGCGGTGGGCCAGTGGGGCACCTTCCTTCTCAGTGGGGCCTCGGAGCTGACCAGAGGCTAGAGGCATTCCACATCCTGCCCAGCAGCCTTCACAGAGCTGTTGAGCATGGCACAGGGCATTCGTCCTATGGCTGCAATGCTGGAAGTCCTGTATACAGCTTTCCTTCCTTCAAAACATGCCTCTTTAGAAAGATTGTTTAAAGGGAAGAGGCTGGTTATGGGATGTGTGTGTGTGTGTTCACTTTGTTGGTGTTTGTCCTATTTTTAGTTTCCTGCCACTCTTAGGCCCTAATTCCCAGGTGCAGGAATTGTGTCACATCCAGGTAAATTGTGAGTGTGCACTGAGGTGCGAGTGGGTGTGCTGCAGCTGCTGCAGAGGCGCTGGTTCCACAAGAGGTTTCATTGCTCCTCAGTGGGGCTAACTAAGGCTGAGCATCCCACAGCCCTGTGCCTCCCTGACCTGGTCTGTTTCCAAGCTCCATGACCTAGGAGGTCACAACACATTTGGAACAGCTATTTCTAGGCCACACAAAGGAAGAGAAAACTGTCTTACCTTAATCAGACTCGTTCAACACCTATCTCTTGAGCAACCTGTCATAGTAGCTTCTGGGGAAAGCAGTGGATATGTGTAATAGTTATTTTTCATATTGAGCTTACATTCTTACACATTTTTAAAAGATTTTATGTATTTATTTACATTTAGACAGATGGAAAGGGAGGGAGAAAGAGAGGGAGAGAAACATCCATGTGTGGTTGCCTCTCACATGCCCCTAACCGGGGACCTGGCCCGCAACCCAGGCATGTGCCCTGACTGGGAATTGAACCTGTGACCCTTTGGTTCACAGGCCAGCACTCAATCCACTGAACCACACCAGCCAGGGTCATTCTTACATATTTTAAATAACTAATTAGACAATTCACCATTTGTTGCAGCTCCTACTGGTGATATAAGGAGGGTCTGGAATGCAAGAGAATATGAAAGGATGGCCTGATTTGGTGTGTCAGTGAAGGCTGCTCTTAGGAACTACTGTGTTTCATTAAATATGAGATGCCACCAGCTGTAAGACACACCATTATTCTACATGCTCTAAGAAAGAAAGATTATGCTTCCAATTAAATATGACATAAGGCTTCTTATAACTTAGAATATTTATTTTTAATTTGATGTAGACTTTTATTACATATCATCTTGTGCATAACTGAGACAGAAAACATAAACAAAACAGGCTCTTACAGAATTCCTGAAATTTCTTAGTGTACCTCTTTCTAATCACCTTCCAGTAAGAGCAGGTATCTGCCTTTCCTTACATTACCATTCCCTGTGCCAGTAAGAGCATTGGTGATGTAATATTTCTTAAAAGAATCTATAAAAGAACTAGAAGCTATTTTTACTGTGCATTTAAGCCAAATTTTCAATAAGGTAGAGCTAACATATTTTTGACTCCTCCTTGAAGAATGTTGCTAAACAGATATGACCCACTCATATACCATGACCACTGGCTCCCAAGGGTTAAAAGAGAGCCAAGCCACTAACTCCATCTGTAAGTCTTGACGCCAGCACTTGTGACATGTGCACACACACAAGCAACAGACAACCATGTCTCACCTGTTGCCAACCAACAGCCAATGCACCCCAATTGGATACACCCCAATTTCAAAGATGTTAAATGCAGAATACAGGTTTTAAAAATAAATGAAGTGTGGTAGTTTCTTAGATGAAATCTTATGGACACACAAGAACTAGCTAAGCAAAGAAGGGAGTGAGAGAGGTGTCCTAAAGAGAGGGGGAACAGGTGCGAAGGCTCAGAAGTGGGAAAAGTGTGCACATTCCCAGAAATTAAAATGCTGGTGTGGCTGATGCCCAAGGCAGAGGAGAGGCAACTTCATCCCTATGAAGTTAACTAATAGGCAGGGCTTGTCCTTTCTTACACAAGTGTTTGAAAGTTGTGTTAGGGTTATGGAATTTCATCCTAAGAGAGCAATGAGAAGCCTTTGAAACATCTTCGGCAGAAAGTGAATGCAGGAGGGTGAGTGGGAGAGCATTAGAGGAACTATTTAAAAAGTATTTCTATTTAGAGTCAAGAGAATGGACTGGGTGGGGTCTGAATGCACAGGAAAGATGAAGCATAGGCCATGACTATAGCCCATGAGAGAGTAAGGTGCCTTTGTGATTGGAATCTGGATGGATTCATGATCAACTGGATGCAAGGTGGTGGGAGAGAGGGAGGGGGGAGTCAAGAATGACTCCCAGGCAGCTTCCTGGGAGCAGACACACTCACAAACAGGACAGCAGGACCAGGTTTGGGTGTGGCAATAACACTAGTTATTTTTGGCCAAGTTGCATCTGAGGTACCTCTGAGACATCTAAGTGGAGACCTCAATGCAGGCAGTAGAATATGTGGGTCTAGGGCTTGTAGGCTCAACAGCAAGGCTGAAAGAGTGATTGTGAAAGTCATCAGAATATAGTTGGTAATTGGAGCAATGTGTGTGAATGTGATTGCCTATGGGGAAGATGGAAAGTGAGACATGAAAAGGCACCAGGACTGCTCTTGAGAAACTGCAAACTCTGAAGTTGAATGGAGGAGGGTAAGCTGTCAAATGAGCCTGAAAGAAGCAGCCAGTGGAAGAAGAGAAACCAGGAGAGTGTACCACAGAAGCCACAGGACAAGCACTGGCTGGGATGTCACCTCCAATGTTTCTTTATGAATTTGGGCATCCATGTACCTCCCTGAAGGGTTAGCTTCCTTCATATTTCCACAGTTTCTTCAACATTTTCCTCCTTTATAAAGTTTTTTGCTCCTGACAAGCTCAATTTTATTTGCCTTACATAGACTATATACCTACTCATAACCTCTCCATTCGGGCAGCTTCAGCCTGGCTCTCAGCAAGCTCATCCAGCTAGATCTTGTCTATGAAACTACTGAGTGCTCCTGAGGAGAGAAAAAGGAGAGAAGGAAAAGATGGGAGAAATCAAAGGAGAAAAAGGAAGGTCATTGTTTATTGAACCCTTACTCTATACTGTTTCTTATGTTTGTTTAATCCTTGCAAAATGGTGAAAATGAGATTATTATCCCCATTTTAAAAGCTCAGAGGGGTTAAATAATTGGAGTAAAGCCACAGAGATAGTATCTTGTGCACACAGAGCCAAATCTCCAACTTATATCTATTTACTGGAAAAATAGCCTTCAAGGGGCAGTCCCTTGTATGAAGCTCACATGTGCTTGAGAATGCAAGCACATTATCTCTGAGGCAAAATGGCTACAGTAAAGGAGGAAAATTCCAGTATGAAAAAGAAATGGTAATAGTTGACAACAGAGGGCTAGACATGACCCTGATGAATGACCTCCATGAATACATTTGTTCCATTTTCCTTGTTTAATGGTATTGGTGAATTAAAGTTTGGTAGAAATATCTGTGGTGTGATAGATTTACTGGTGGCAACTATAAATGTGAAGTCTCCTCCACTGGATTGACTTTAATGAGAAGACCATTTGGGGGAGTTTGTGGGGACAAGCCTATTTATTTCTCTGTCTCACTGCTTAGCACCTCTCACCTCACTAGGAAACTACAATCTAGTGAGTATGGCCCAGATTCCTTCAGAATAACTGTGGACTTTAAAATTCTTATAAGGTGCCTCTTGGTAGGGCCTGGGCAAGGAGGGGCCTCTTGAAGGCACTGATGAGCTATGACCACCCATCTGGGTTACCCTGAGGAGGTGCTGCTTTGTGCTGAATAGTCTGGAAATTAACAAATAACATATGTTCTTAAAATTAACCTAAAGGTGCTAACTCTTGTCTCTCCAGCCTACCACACAGGGTTGCAAAGTGTGAGAGGAGACTGGTTGTGATCCATGTGGCTACCTTTGAGCAGAACAGGAAACAGCTTTGGCCTCTGTGCAGGGCAGATGGGAATGACAAGGTGGCTGCTTCACTGTGTTGCTTGTTGCTGGATCATCACTACTGGTAGTATTGTCTTGACTCTCGAAGATGGCATCAGTGACTGGTAAGCCTAGTTCAAGCGGTGAAAGGTGCTGCCAATTTCCAAATCATAGGTTTATGCTGTGGCTCCTTGACACCACATGATTAAGAGGCTGAAATTGCAAACAGTGGCATATTCAAAGATTCTTGTGTCCACGTTCAACATAGGCTCTTTTGGATGAAACTTTCCATGAGGGTGTAGAATAAAATAGAAGTGGGAATCACCTGAAAACTGTCCTGTATCTGCCTGGGAACACACATTTCAGGTGATTTTTCTTCTGCCCTTTTTTCATCCCTCTCCCTCCAACAAATCTAGGTGTAAACATCAAGAATTGTGAGTGACGAAGAGAAGCTGACCCAGTCGGTGGAGTTAGAGCCAAAAAAATACAGTTGGGTTTCCCTTTAGTCACTTTGAAAATCTGAGGAGAGTGCTGAAGTACAGACTGGCTAAATCATTACTATCCTGGCTTTCTCTTCCTGGGTGCACAATTATACTACACTTCCCAGCCCTATGTGTTAGGTGAAACCAAAACACATGTTTTGCCCGTGGAAAGTGAGCATAAGTGATGTGTCCTGCCAGGCTGAGGCATTTGAGAGCAGGTATGCCTTCTCTCTCTCTGCATCGGCCCTTGTCTGCTGGGTGATGTCAGAGTTTCCATGAGGTCACATGTTGAAGATGGCCATGCCTTAGCATGAAAGGAGCTTGGCTGTCTGAATGACTGTGTGGAGGAGAACCCACTCACCACATTGAACTGTGACAAAAGCTAGCAAAACACTTTCATTGTGCCATATCACTGAGATGTCGAGGTTAATCTGTTACAGTAGTCAGCATTACTTCCTCTAAGCGATACAGCTGCACAGCCCAGGGTCATGGGCTTTTCAGGAAGCCTCCTTCATCCTCTCCTCCTGAAGTCTTTAACAGTTTCACAAAGAGTAGGGTTGGTTTTTTGTCATTTGTTTTTTAGCTTTCAGTAAATTTGTCAGGGGCAAAGCATTTTGTCAAAATAATTATTATTGGTAAATCAACAACAAAGTCCAAACCAATATAGGAAGTTAATAGTTAATCATTCAAAAATGAAAAAATTGGACATTCAGGGCCTGATGTGCCATTCAAATGAAATTGTGGAGATTTGTTTCAATTGGCCATCTAACATTTTAGAGGGAGAAAAGTGTTCTTTGTATTTTCTTCTGTGTCTGTTTTTCATTCTTAAACTGTCTGATACCCCTCATGAACTCTGGAATGTGTGTCCCATATGTCCTTTTCTGATGAAATGTCATGAGCTGAACTTCGACATTCAGCATGTCCCAAATTTGGCACCAAAAGATTTGGCTTTTGTTCACTGTAACATAGTTGTATTTTTCCTAAAGTCAGTTTTCCAACTGCCTTCCTCTGAGCCCAGAAAAATGCATTTTTCTCACTACTTCTACCCTGATTTTGAGTTTGCCGGCTTGAAAGTGATGTCATGGGAACAACAAAGGAATTAGAAATCAGAAGAGATAAAAATACAACACCAGTCTCCAATAATTTCTGCTCCGGTAGCTTTACTCAGTTTTTGCTCCTCTTCCTGAAATGTCTTCCTCATTCTTCTCAGCCTTTTTAAACCTTGCTAATGCTTTAAGGTCCAGTTCATTAATTCCCTTATAAGACTTACAGAATTTCCCGTATGGACCCTAAGAAGGTTAAAAGTTCAAGGAGCACGGAGAACACATTTGGTTTTACTCTTCATCATTCCCCAGTATCTAGTGCTGTACCTGGCAATTGTCAGACACTTATAATATATATGCTGAGTGAATTGATGGCTTTCAATGAATGAATAAATTTTCAGTCCTTCACCCATCTCAAGTAACTGTAAGTCATGAAAAATAGTGGAAAGGAAGAGAGTTTCATTCTTCTCAAAGTACACATTGTACCACAGAATTTAGCAATTAATGCATTTCATGTTCATTTTGACAGTACACAAAACCAGCAGTATTTTTTTCTATGTCACTTTGGCCATACTTCTAACTCCAATGACTAATTTGGGGGAAATAATCACAAATAACAGTGTCCACCTTGGCTTCCACTCCAAAAAATAAAGTGGATCATCATATTCTTGCATTAATGAGCATTGAAGTATAAGCTCTTCATTTTCTTTCTCTTTTACTTTTTAAAATAGCAACATTTGTTGGTCTATATAACATTTTGATTACATGGCATCCTGTGTAGCATGCTGGGTATGGCAAGGTAGAAAAATGTCCCCTCCCCCAAAGATGTCCATGTCCTAATCCCCAGAACCTGTGAAGATGTTCTGTTACATGGTGAGGAGGCATTAAGGTTGCAGATGGTATTAAGGTTGCTAACCAGCTGGCTTTAAAATAATAGGAAATTATCCTGGATTATTCAGGTGGTCCAATGCAATCACAAAGGCCTTTTAAATGTGGAAGAGGGAAACAGAAGACCCAGTGTCATGGTGATGGCAGGTGAGAAGGACTCAACTGACCATTTCTGGCTCTGGATGTGGAAGGAGCCACAAGCCGAGGAATAGGGACACCCTCCATAGGCTGTAAAAGAGAAGAAAATAGATCCTCTCCTAGAACTCCCAGGAGGAATGCAGCCCCACGAAACCTTCATCTTAGCCTGCTAAGACCCATGTTAGTGTTCCGACCCCCAGAACTGTAAGACTATAACTTCGTGCTGCTGTGTGCCACTCTGTTTGTGATCATTTGTTACAGCAGCCAACAGGAACCTCATGCTAGGGGGTCTAAAAAAATAGACAACAGAGTGAGGTACAGTACCTTTTACAATTTATTTTGAAAAAGATACCATAAAAGCATTTACTTTTCTAATTTTACTCATTTGTGATTTTTTTCTACAGCCATTCCTGATTGGAGAGCCCACGGCTTAGGCTTTTTCAGGATTTAACACAGAATGATATCACACAAGAGAAGGTGGCCAATAAACAATGACAGGTTAAAAAGCAGATAACAAACATGTTCAATTACTCGGTGAAACTGAACTAAATTGGTATTTTTTGAGGAACTTTTGTGGCATAAAAGGAAAGTCCATGGCTCAAAATAAAATGATAATAATATAAACAGTGCCCTCCTGTCGCCTCATGGTTTGGAGTCACTTCCAGAGGAGGCGCCCATGTGTCTGTGGCCAGAGGGACAGGCTGAGGTGAAACGCCCTTGACAAGGCATCCCACTCGCTTCTCGCCCCTTGCCCATCCAGTCTGCAGCAGATCTGGTTATGGTACCTGCCTGACGGGTGTGAGTTTCTGCTCCTCTCCTCTGCTGTCTGCAGGGGCCGTGTCTGTGAACAGAAAACCATCAGAAGATGGGTTGGCAGGAAGAGGGAAAAGAGGTAATGAGCCTGGGCTGTTTTAAAACTTTGGTAATCGGTGCCCAAATGGTCGAGAATAGGCATGCATTCTATATAATACTCACACATTATTTTCTAGGGGGAAAAAGAATGATTAGCAAATTTAGAGTTTCAGGAAAATGCAAAAAAGTTTCACTTGTTTTTCCCAAGCATTGGTTTGTGAGCCCATATTCCTCTTCTGCAGCAAAAGCTAGATGCAATTCAGACACAGCTGTGGGTATCTACCTGCTCGTAACTTTAATGTGAGCTGCTACCCGGGTTTGTTGGAGGTTTCACTGAGTTAGTATTTGCAAAGTGTTCAAACGATGCCAGACATGTGGTAAGCACTGTGTAGGTGTTCCTGATCATTATTGTTAAATCACAGTAAACACCTTCTTTAGAACACTGACACAAAAATAGAACATGGCTTTTTCCATCTCTTTCCATCTGTGCAATGACACACCACAGCTTAAGAAATGATTTGGTAGGTTGAAGTAGACTATGCAGCTTCCCAGCCTGAGAGAAGTGAGAGGTGCCAAGTCAGTTGCGTTCCTCATAGAAGAGGGACAGCACCAGTGTTAGAGGCAGCATGTGGTCCTCCGTCCAGGGAGCCTGGCCGAGCAACCTAGCTCAGGCACTAGTGAAGTCACATTGGGAAGCCACGTGGCTGTGGTGTGACCCTCCACGTGTCTGTTAGAACATTTCGCTCTGGCCCTGATAAATTCTGTTGACTGAATGAGTGAATGAGCTAAGTGAGTCACACACACACGCATACAGCCTCCATGTCCCATTTTCTAAAATAAAAAGAATGAGTGTTCTCCCTCCTGGGAACACGCCCACACCCTTCTTCCCTCTCAGGCATGCATCTTCTAAACTCTCATGGTCCCCATGAGACTTGCAGCCAAGGGAACAATGAGCAGCAGCAGCTCGTCTGGGCTAACCCCCTGAGCCTGTCTCCAAAGCCCCCTTTCTCTGGCTTTTCATCAGTGAGCCAAAGCAAGGCCACCAGGCTCTCCTGCTGCTTCTTCCATGCTAAGCCCTTCTTTGTTTCACTGTCCTCTGCTTTAATAAATGTGCTCTCAAAATCAAATAATAAAATAAAAAGAATAAGCTTCAATAATTCTGGAGTGCATTCCAGTACCTTATTATTTTTTAAAGAATCATTAATCTTTCAGAGAAAATATTATTTTAAAATAATAGAGTGATTTGTGTTTACCTAATGAGCAAAGCAAAGTGACTAGCACTGATTCTCCTCTCAAGTGTCTTTGCCTCAAGCTTTCAGACGTTAGAGGACACACATGGCCATAAGTGACATATTAGAGAAAGCAGTTCTATTTGAGGTCAGGCTCCCTGGGAACAGATTTGAGGTAAGGATTTGCATGTAGGAAGTATGTTGTGGAGTGATCTCAGGTTCTATGCCCAAGGGGAGTAAATAGAACAGGATAGGAGAGAGAAGGAGCCACCCAGCCTTGCGATCATCACAAAGACAGGCAATCCCTCTCTGTAGAGAAGAGCTCAGGTGGGGTCCTTCAAAGGAGTCCCAGCTTGGGGCAAGCAGGCCATGCCTAACACCTCCCTGCCCCCTGCCCCACAGTCATTGGATCTGGCTGCCTCTGAGGAGGAGGAGGCATGGCCCTTAGGGAGGTGGCTCTCTTTGGTTGGGAATAGTTCCCAGAGCTGGACAAAGCCACCTACATCATAGGGGGTGATGAGAACCTCTGCCCTTCTGTTAGTTATCTGTTGCTGAGTAACAGATTACTACTCAATTAGCATTTTAAAAAAACAAACGTTTATTATCTCCCATGGATCAGCAGCCAGGGCCTGGCTTAACTGGATCCTCTGGTCAGGCTCCCACAAGCTGCAGTCAGGACTGATTTGGTTGTGTTTTGCAGCCCCAATGGGGAGTAACCCACTGCTAAGGACACTTGGGTTGGTGGCAAACTCATTCCCCTCTGGCTGTGTGCCTGCTGCCTGGTTCTTTGCTGGCTGTTCCAGGGCCACTCTCAGGTCCTACAGGTCACCTATAGTTCCTAGAGGTCATCTACTCTCCTTGCCACATGGGCTTTTCCAACAGAGCTGATGACCTCATGATGCCCACAGGAAAGTCTGTCACCTCAGAGGGGTCCCAGCACCTCTTTCAAGGGCACTCGCCTGATTGCCACAAGCTCACCTTTTTGATTATCCCAAAATCAATTGATTTGGGACCCTAATTATATCTCAAAACTCTTTTACTTTTGCTTTATTCTATGGGCTGGAAGCAAGTCATGGGGCCCATCCCCACTCCAGGGGAAGGGATTAAATAAGGCATGAGCCTAGGGTGGGGAATCATGGGGGCTGCCTTAAGGTCTGTCTGCCACCGTCCTGATGGGGAAATGTGGGTGGTGTGCTATACATCCACTATAATAACTCAAAATATAAAATTTGGTAAACAAGCTTCTCCCAGTGCCAAGTGGGTAAGCTGATCCATTTTGCAGGCATCTTGAACTCTTCGGTATAGCAGAGCAGTACCAAGGTCTCCATTGCAGCAGGGAAAATACTACCTATTTTGTGGCTATCAACAGGAAAGTTGCGACTGAGAGGCCACACATGCCTGGTGACTAAAATTCATTGAGATTGAGAACCATGTTTGCTACAAGGGAGTCCTTAATCTCTCCAATCTGAATCTTCAGCTGAATGTCTGACTGCTCATAAGCGGCCATCTAGACTGTCAGGAAAAGTAGTGGCAAAGTTTGAGTGCCTGTAGATGTCAATAGGAAGTGTTTCCTTTTCAAATGAAAATGACTAGGGCGTGCTGAAAAAATCTACCCTGGACTATATAAATTCACTTTTATTCTTAAAATGCATATGTAGGTTTCATTTAAAACCTCTGTTTCTTAATAGAAACAAAGTAGAAAGAAATATAAAAATTGATCTGAAGATGCAAGACAGACCCTGCAGGAACCCCAAATGACCAGTGAGAGTTATGGGCCCTGGCATTTTGGTGTGGAGCCATCCTAGCCATTGAGCCTGTGTGGCTGATTGACAGGCTGAAATAGAGAACATTGTTTCAAGCAGGAAGGGTACTATTTTCTTAATTCTTTACGTATCCCATTGTCAGTTAATGACTGACACAAGGTAGGCACAAAACCTACTTACCTTTATTTCACAGAAGTGGAAACAGTCTTTATAAGTAGGCACAAAACCTACTTACCTTTATTTCACAGAAGTGGAAACAGTCTTTGCCCTCGTGTGGTTGGGAGGCAGACAAGGAGAGGCTGCGCCACACGGTGGGGTCCGTACTCTGAGGGAGGATGTGCAGGGGCTACGGGGCAGAGAGGGGGCCCCTCACCTTGGGCAGGGAGGGCTTCCCAGTGAAGAGTCTGAGCTGACACTGCGGGATGCATGATGGGAAAAGCAACAGCAAGAGAAGCCTGAGACTTCCACTCTGCAGTTTTGCCTGAGGCCAAACTACTTCAGCTCTTGTAGGTAGAGAAGCTACAAGCTGAAAATCGCTGTATGTTTTATGTGAAAGTATTGCTTTTGGCTAATTCAACGCACATACAGAGAGATGGGAACAGACTAGACAGACAGACAGGCTGAAATTAGACATCTCAAAAGAAGCCTTGCTTAGGAACACAAGTTAGCTTCCTTCCTTTTGTTGAGGTAATTTTCCTAAACATGGTTTCTAACAAGTCAGGTTTCTTTGGTGAGTGGAAAATCAGGCCCAAGCCCTGTGAAGCTAAGGCTTACAGGGGTGTCCAACCCATGCCCTGCGAGTCTCATGGCGCCCCGGATGGCTATGAATGTGGCCCAACACAAAATCATAACTGTACTTAAAATCTTTTTTTTTTTGCTCATCAGTTTTCATTAGTGTTTCTGTATTTATTGTGTGGCCCAAGACAACTCTTCTTCCTGTGTGGCCCATTGACACCAAAAGTTTGGACACCCCTGGAGAGGTCCTTTTGCACTCTCAATTAACTATCTTCATTCCCTCATCTGAAGACCTGGCTTCTCTTAGAGTTAAGACACATAATTCAGGAGACCATATAACTTATGACCAGAACTGGGACATGTTAAAGAGTGAAAGTGGCATGAATAGTAATTACTCCCGGACAACAGGCACAAGCTGCGGCCATCCTGGGCAGACTGTCACATGGCCCATGGTGAACTCAGCCCACCTAACACTAATCAGCTGCAGAGTGGGAACAGAACTTTCCCAGAATTTCCAGAAGCTCCCATCTCTGGGTCACAAAGCAGTGGGTGGGTAGGTGGGTGAGGGGTTCAGGGGTGGGGGAGTATGCTTCATTCCTATTTGAATTACCTCAGAGTGTCCCACCCTTTTGCCGAAGAAGAATATTGTTACTGAGCAGGACTTCCAACATGCAGTGTGTAAGGGAGGTCTGTTCTCCTTACCATGGGAAAGAATGAGACAGGAGCAGATAACAAATATTAAGCTTGCTAAATGCCAAGATTTTAAGGAATTCAGGAATATTTATTTTTAGAAAGCTCACATGTATTTAAAAAAAAAAAGACCTGCCCCACTCCAAAACTGAGGAAAGGTGATTTTATAGAGATGACTTTGTGGCTGCTGAACTCAGTCTGGAAGAATTCGACTCGAGAACCCCCAAGCCTTGCAGTGAAATGAGTGAAAACTGACCAGTAGTGGATGAGCATCATCCATCTGCAGGGAACACACATTCTCACATGTGATTATAAAATGTGCGATTGAGGAGGCCCGGGAAACTTTTAAGCCCAACTGGAGGACCAAGGGATATCTGCTGTGTGGAACGGAACTGATGAAACAGAAAGCTCAATTCAACAAGCATACCTGAAGAAGGACTGTCTCAGCAGAAGAAGATAGTTCACAGAGAGTGTAAAAAGGGAGCCAATGACTCTGCAGCTGGTCGGGCCCCCCCAGGAAGGCCCAGCACAGGGGCAGCCTGACTGTCAGGCTGGGATGTCATGGCCGCAAAAGCGGTTTTCTTTGTTAAGAGGCAAGGAAAGCCCCTGAGGTTGTGACATGGCTGGAGTAAAGAGAACCCCTAAAGCATCCAGACCCCTTCTCAACAACCCACTGCCCTTTCCTCTAACTGTATATTTATCAAGACTTCTGAGTGACCTCACCCCAGAGAGACATTCTCTAAGCCTATAAATAGACTAATTACTCATCAACAGTGCCCTGTTGGTGGACTTCCTCACCAACAGTCCTATCAGAATCTGGAATTATCCTAAAACATTAAGAAGATTAAAGATGACAGTTTTAAGATCTAACATTTTGCATATAAAGTATCACAGAGAAATTCTCACATTAATTTAAATTAGTAGAATTCAGAGACAGTAGACAAATAAACACTGAGAATGTAATGTTATTGGACTTAAAATGTATGGCATTCAATCAAATTTTCTAGTCCTTGGAGAACCAACAGTAAGGTCTGGGTAATGCCCAACAAATGAGATACAGTTGACCAAGACAAGATTCATAATGCATCAGCTCTTTGTGGTTCAAGAACTGACTCCCAGTTTAACAGGCATATAATTTCAGTGTAGTGACTTTTTTAAGTTGAACAGACTCAAGAGGCCTTACTCACAGCAGCGAAACTTAGGGGGAAAAACACGTATAAGCCAAGATGATTTTCCATTGTTAAGAAGTGTATTATCTTTCCAGTGGCTGGAACCTGAGTCCTGCCCTATCAGCCTTGTGTGAAGCCGCACTTTCTATTTTGGGACAATTTCATGCATTATTGCTTCTATCCCCCAGAGAGCTGCAAAGTTTAATCTCTCATCACGATGAGACTTCCATGTTTTTTTGCAACCAGTTCTTGTGTAACCTCCTAAGTTGTTTCTTCTCTAAGTTCTAGCCTTTTCTAGATTCACTCCATTTCTCACTGTCTGTCTGAAAATGTGACTCTCAGTAAAGAATAAAGGACAACAGCTGGTCTCTTGACTGGTCCAATTAAGGTAGTTAAATTAACATAATTAAGAACTGTCAAGTCAACTAAGAATTTCATCTACTTTGGTGTGTTACTGGGTTTTTTTGTTGGAATTCAGGGTTTTTATTCCGAGAAAATTGTAGATTTGCATGCAGTTGTAAGAAATAAGAGTTCCTGTGTAACCTTTACCTAGTTTCCTCCAGTGGCAATTTGTTGCAAACTATAGCACAGCATCACAGCATCACAACCAGGATATGGACTGATACATTGATGAAAGATGCAGACTTTTCCTTCACCAGGAGGATCCCTCATTTGCCCTTTTATAGCCACACCTACTTCCCTCCAGCCTCTGCCCTCTCCTTGATCCCTGGTAACCACCAATCTTTTCTCCATTTCAAGAATGTCATATAAATGAAATTATAGGGTAGCTAATCTTTGGGATTGTTTTTTTCTCACTCAGCATAGTTCATTGGAGATTTATCCAGGTTGCTGTGTGCATCAATATCTTGTTTTTATTGTTGAATACTGTTGCTGGTGTGGATATACCATATTATTGAAGGATAATTATACCATATACCACTTATTGAAGGACATCTGGGTTAGTTCTCATTTGGGGCTATTAGTAATAAAACTGCTATAAACACTCATGTAGAGGTTTCTGTGTAAAGATAAGTCTAAATTTTCTAAGATAAATGCTTAGGAGTACAGATGCTGGGTTGTGTGGTCATTGTGTGTTTAATTTTCAAAGAAACTTCTGAGTTGTTTCCCAGAATCAACTGAGATTATTTTTTAGATAATCTCAATTCTATTTTTTGTATTTTTAATCACATTTATTGGGGTAACATTGGTTAGTAACATTGGTTAGTAACATTATATAAGTTTCAGTTTTACAACTTTATAATACAACGTCTATGTATTACATTCTGTGCTCAGCACCTGAAGTCCAGTCTCCTACAGTCACCATGTATTTGACCCCCTTTAGCCCTTCACTCTCTCCCCACTCTCCTCTCCCTCACCATTCTGTGACTTTTTATGTTTGTTTTGTTGGTTGGTTGTTTGGTTGGTTGTTTGGTTGGTTGGTTGCTTGCTTTTTGTTTTATATCCCACATGTAGGTGAACCCATTCAACCATTAAAAAATGAAATACTACCATTTGTGATAACTTTTTATCAAGATCCATAGTAATTGGAAGGTGGGGAGTGGGTAGGGCAGGGGAGAGTAATGGCAGGGGGAATGGGGCAATTATAACTGAACAACACTAAAAGAAAAGAGAAAAACTCCATAGTCAAGCTGGTGTAACCAGTCTGAAACCATACATGTTTTATGTTTTTGTGTGTGCTTGTGTTTGTACATTTTTGTGTTTGCACTTAAATGCAAAATATAGTACTTGTCACCCTTAACATTATTTTGTAAATTTTACCTTAATATTCCATGTCTTAAGATCTTTATATCTAATTTCTCTCATTTAACATATTGACTATCCTTCTTGACTTCATTTTATCTGTACATTTCATAATTATGTTTATTAAAACTTTCTTTGTCTAGAACTTGAGGAAAAAATTAAATAGGACAAAACCCTAAAGCATACCACTGGAGACAAATCTACAACTACAATACCAGCTGACCTACACTTTCCTTCCTGTCTATAAGGATAATATCAGCAAAACTTCCAAATGATTTGTGGAATTCAGATTCCAATGCACTTCACATTTCTATTCCTAACAATGTAAGCATTTCATTTTAAGAAAAAAAAATTAAAGTTTCTAGGTCACACTATTTCACTGTGAATACACTTTAGCTCTTACTGATAGACATTTTCTTTTCTCAGTTAATAGAGACTGAAGAATTTAGTAAAATAACTTTCAACATGATGACTAGTTCTTTTAACTAAAAGCTGCATTACTAATGGAGCCTTAGGGCATCAAGATTTTGGAAACACGATGATGATGGTGATTGGTGGTGGTGGTGGTGGTGGTGGTGGTAATTATCACTAACAGAGGTAGCATGCATCCTTGGTGCCAAACACTTCTGAGAACTATGATATTCTGTGTCATTGTTATAACTGTATCTGTTTTTCAAATAATTCTGTCAGTCATAAGGATTAGCAAACTCCGTGCTCTTTTCAGATACATGGTATAGCTGCCACACCCTATAACTTCGAGGCTTACTTGGGAATGTGTCTGAATTCTTAGTTGAAAAAAATTAGGTACTATATAAGTGCCCATCAGTAAATGAATGGATCAAAAAACTATGGTACATTTACACAGTGGAATTTTATGCAGCAGAAAGAAAGAAGGAGCTCCTACCCTTTGCAACAGCATGGATGGAGCTGGAAAGCATTATGCTAAGCGAAATAAGCCGGGCGGTGAAAGACAAATACCATATGATCTCACCTTTAACAGGAACCTAATCAACAAAACAAACAAACAAGCAAAATATAACCAAAGACACTGAAATTGAGAACAGGCTGATGGTGATCAGAGGGGAGAGGGGAGGGAATTTCAGGGGAAAGTGAATGGTTTACAGCAACAAGTATAAAGGACACAGGGACAATAACAGGAGGGGGTGGAAACAGAGGAGTGAGTTGGGGAGGGCTGGGCATTGGGCTGGGGTGGGGAGAAAAGGCAGAAAACTGTACTTGAACAACAACAACAAAAAAAGAAATTCCAAGTAGTTATGGGTAGTGTTAGATTGATATTATGTGGGTTTGCTTTAATAAAAAAGTAGCTAAATTGATACTGTTAAAAAAAATTAGGTACTATAAAAATCAAAGCCACAGACTTCCAGACAAGATAGAAGTATAGGTAGACATACTTTTCTTCCTTGCACAACCAAAAGAAGGACAACAGCCAATTTAAAAAAAATAATAACTAGAACTGCCAGAAAACCAGACTGCACGGAAGTCTGACAACCAAACAGTTAAAGAAGAAATATTCATTCAGACTGGTAGCAGGGGTGGAGATGGGCAGCCAGGCAGAGAGCACCTATGGCAAGGCAGCAACTGGTGGACTTGGGCAGGTGGGGCAGTGACTGGTGGACTGGGATATCCCACTTTTGTGTGTGGATAAGCTGGGGAGTAACAACTGGGGGAGTGAGGCAAACTGTGCAACTAAGTGTGGGGAAATAAAGCCTCAAAACCTCTGACTGTAAAAACCTGTGAAGGTTGCAGTGGCAGGAGTTGTCCCATTTTTTTCTCCCCTTTATGCTTCTCTGCCATGCTCCACCCCTCCCACCAGGATTCCCCAACCTTAGTTCATGTCCATGGGTTGTACACATAAATTCTTTCACTTCTCCATTTCCTGTACTATTTTTAATCTCCCCCTGTATATTTTATACCTACCAATTATGATTCTTATTCCCTGTGCCTTTTCTCCCATTCTTCTTCCCCCATCCCCTCCCCACTGATAACTCTCATGTGATCTCCATTTCTGTGATTCTGCTCCTATTCTAGTTGTTTACTTAATTTGTTTTTGGTTTTAGGTTCGGGTGTTGATAGTTGTGAGTTTGTTGTCATTTTACTGTTCATAGTTTTGATCTTTTTTTCTTAGAGAAGTCCCTTTAACATTTTATATAATAAAGGCATGGTGATGATGAACTCCTTTAACTTTACCTAATCTGGGAAGCACTTTATCTGCCCTTCCATTCTAAATGAAAGTTTTGCTGGATAGAATCATCTTGGATGTAGGTCCTTGCCTTTCATGATTTGAAGACTTCTTTCCAGTACCTTCTTGCCTGCAAGGTCTCTTTTGAGAAATCAGCTGCTAGTCTTATGGGAACTCCTTTGTAGGTAACTGTCTCCTTTTCTCTTGTTGCCTTTAAGATTCTCTCCTTATCTTTAATTTTGGGAATTAAAATTATGTTGTGCCTTGGTGTGTGCTTCTTGGTGCCAATTTATTTGGGACTCACTGAGCTTCCTGGACTTCCTGGAAGTCTATTTCCTTTGATAGAATGGGGAAGTTCTTCTTTATTAGTTTTTCAAATAAATTTTCAATTTCTTGCTCATCCTCTTCTGCTTCTGGCACCCCTATGGTTCAGATGTTGGAATGTTTAAAGTTGTCCTGGATGTTCCTAAGCCCCTCCTCATTTTTTTGAATTCTCATGTCTTCACTCTATTTTGGTTGAATGTTTATTTCTTCCTTCTGATCCAAAATGATTATTTGAGTTCCACTTCCCTTCTCTTCACTGTTGGTTCCCTGTATATTTTTTTTATTTCACTTTGCATAGCCTTCACTTTTTCCTCCATTTTGCAACCATACTCAGCCATTTCTGTGAGCATCCTGATTACCAGTGTTTTGAACTCTGCATCTGATAAGTTGGCCGTCTCCTCATTGCTTAGTTCTATTTTTTGAGCTTTGATCTGTTCTTTCATTTGGGCCATATTTCTTTGTCTTGACATACCTGTTATGTAGCAGGGGGCAGAGCTTTAAGTATTCGCCAGGGTGGGGCAACTCATTGCTGTGTTGTGGTGCTGTATGTGAAGGAGGGGTCTGAGAGGGAACAGTGCCTCAGTTCTGTGTTGCTTTACTCTCAACCGGCTTTCAGTCACTTCCACTGCTACCCACAATCAAATTGGGCCCTTCTGGTGGTGATTTCCAGGTAGGTGGTTTTGTGTACAGTTCCAGGACCCTATGGGTCTCTCCAATGAACTCTGCTGTGAGGCTGGAAGTTTCCTCCTGCTGCCGCAACCCCCACAGGTTTTTACTGTCAGAGGTTTTGAGGCTTTCTTTTCCTGCCCTGGAACACTGGGTTGCATGGTCTGCCCCACTCCTCGGTTGTTCCTCCTGGTTTATCTGCACACTCATAGGGGACTGCCAGCCTCTGTCTTGCCCACTCAGTCCTCCAGCTGCCACCTCACCACACTGCTCTGCCCTGGCTGCCTGTCTCTGTCCTTCCTACAAATCTGGATGAATGTTTCTTCTTTAACTCCTTGGTGTCGGACTCCATACAGCTTGATTTTCTGGCATATCTGGTTATTTTTTGTCTTCTAAATTGGTTGTTGTCTTCCTTTTGGTTGTGGGAGGAGACCAAGTATATTTACCTATGCCTCCACCTTGGCCAGAAGTCTGGTATTTAAAATGTTTTATTTATTTTATTATTTATTCATTTCTTTTTCTTCTGATTCTGTTAGTGATAAATGATACAACAAAGAAATAGGCAGTTTAAAGAGATAATTATAAAGTGCCAAGAGAGAATAAGATATAATTTGATTCATAATGTTAAGTGAACAGGGGGAAACCGAAGCTACATCATACTTTGAAGATCCATAAAAACAACTGTAGTAATTTAATTGTTTCATTTATAAAAAAGCAAGAAAAGGTAATAGAAACTTTTGGAATACAGAAAATCAGTTTGGCCTAAGAATTTTTTGGTACCAATTTAAGCAGCTATAGAGGTGAACACCTGTGCTATATCAGAAGAGAAAAGCAATAAAAAGCAATATTTTCTACTCACATGAAGGCATATAACCTTAGTTATAGACAAGAACTCATTCTGTCTCACACTATAATGATATTCCAGAATCAGATTGAAGAGTCAGTCCCAAAATGGGATTTCTTGAAAAACAAATCAGGTTTTGAAGAAAGTCCAGGTTGAAACATTCATTTACTTTGTTAAATCTAAAAAGTATTGGGTTGCAGCTTTCTAAACTAAACCAATTATTACACAGGAAGCATTGCGCTCTTTTTTGATATATAACCTCAAAGCAATTGAAGTCAGTAAGTTTGTTTGAGCATAACACTGAGATACGAGGGAAGGGGAGACTCATGGCTGAGAGCCTAAATGTTGTTAAGATGACAAGGCTCTGCTAGGTGATTTACTATCCCACTGTGGAGCAGTTCCCAGTCATGTGTCTGTGGGTGAGGTCCACTTAGTATCTCTGAGACTCAGGTCGCTAAAAAATGGCAAATAAGACAGCTACCTTGGAGTATATATGGAGGAAAGCTACTATTTCAGTGTCTTGTATAGTAAATAAAGTGCAAGTTTAAGTGTACAGTTCTGTGGCACTAGTACACTCACATTGTTCTGCAACTGTCACCACCTTCCATCTCCAGACCTTTTTCATCTTCCCAAACTGAAACTTCACCTATTAAATGGTAACTTCTTATTCTCCCCTTCTCCCAGTTCCTGGCAACCACCATTCATTATACTTTCTGTCTCTATGAATTTAACTACTCTAGTTACTGCAGAAGAGTGAAACTAAACAGTATTTGGTTTTGTGACTGCCTTATTTCATTTAAGGTAATGACCTGAAGGTTCACCCATGTTGTAGCATATGACAGGGTTTCTTTCCTTTTTAAGGCTGAATAATATTCTGTTATAAATATGTATCATAGTTTGTTTACCCATTCATCTACTGTTGGAAAAGTTTTTGATTTTGATAAAGACCAGTTTATGTTTTTCTTCTATTACTTGTGGTTTTGGTGCCATATATAAGAAATCAGTGTGTTACCCCAATCATGAAGATTTACTTCTGAGTTTCCTTCTGAGTGTTTTACCCCTCACATTTAGGTCTGTGATCCATTTCAAGTTAATTTTTGCATATGGTATGGATATCCAGTTTTACTCGTACCATTTATTGGGGTAAAAAAAAAAAGCCCTATTCTTTCCCAACTGAATTGTCTTAACACCTTTGTCAAAAATCAATTAACCATAAATGTAAGATTTTACTTCTGGACTCTAGATTCTATTTTCATTTACTTATCTTTAAATGAGCAATATGATCTAGATAAGCCCACAATTTCTTGCTCAGAATCACTTCTATGCTTATAAGAGTAGAGATTCTCAGATACTTTGCCTGGTGATTCTGATTCAGTAGGCACTGGCTAAGGCTAGAACCTGCCCTTCCTCCAATCTTCCCTGACTCGATTCACAGGAACACATTGCATCTGGTTGCTCAAACCAAAAACTAGAAAGTAGCTGTGCTAGTTATTAAGCTATTATCTCTTCTTCCCAAACTCAGCCTTTTCTACTCTGCTCTGATGCTGGAACTGGGGCTGGGGCTCCAAAAACCACATTTCCCCTTTGCAGCTGCTCTATTCTGTCCTGTCCTGTTCCACCCATAGGAGGTGTAAGAAGGAGACTGAAAAACTGAGGGTGAAGAAAGATTGCCCTCCCCACACACACCACTTGGTTTCCTGAGGCTTCCTGACTACGTATAACAATTTTGTGAGCATCACAATTCCTTCCCATTACCATCCACTAAATCTAGTTTTTTGTTTTAAAAGTATTTGCAGAAACAGCTTTATTTAACTCCCAACAAAGACACCAGCACCAGCCTGCCTACACCCTCTCCTCAGATATCTGAGTTCTAGGCCCAGAGGACACTCCTCTGAGCTCTGAGACACCAACGCAAAGCAAGCGGCACCTCCTCAGTTGGCTAAGTTTAGCTGCACAGGCCTCCTCTTTAAATGTCCAAGTTTTAATATTTTCAATCTCTTCTCTTTGTTCTGTGGACCTAAGTGTTGGCAGCTACTTTCTGTTGTTGCTTCCTCTGTAATACTTTAGCATTTGCTTTGCATTCTTCAAGTTACCTATATATAACAACTAGTTAATAATTGTATATATTCAATCCTCTCATTTTGGACTTCTACTGCACGAAGGAGCAATTTACTTGGGAATTGCCTTTTGGGCAAGAAGCAGCCGCAAGGCTATGGTCCCTAAGAAAAAGAAAGAAAAAAAAATGAACTCCCTCATTTTCCCAGCTTTCTGCCTGTAGGTAAGTTTCACACTGTGACAGGAGAAGAGGAATCCAGGGGAGGTCAATGCTCTCACTGAGTTGAGGAAACTGAGACACATGCTTCGAGATCCTGAAGCCACTGGAATTTGCAAAGGAGAGTACCAGAGGAGAGGAAGTTACACTGACAAAAAGCTCTACAAATCTTCATCATAGCCTCTTTAGTCTTTGGCTGTATACTAATCTGGGTATACATATGGTGAAACTCCATAAGGCCAGGCCAAAAAAAATAAATAACTGTCAGAAAATAAAGTAAACAATTTTCAGGGCTGGGAGAGGTTTGAGTACAAACAGCCTGCATGGAGAGAACTAGTGAATGAATACCTGGGCCATTCCACAGAGACCCCAGAAGGGTCACACTTTAAGTTTTAAATTATCTCTAGATTAAATGCTATTCTAGATATACTCTAATAAAGTTTGAAAACAAACCTTGAAATGACCAAGCTGAATATCAAGTAACTCAACTGCTTGCCAAAACAAACTTCAGCACTCTTAAAAAAGACCACATTAAGAGAAAAAGTAGTCAGTAGAAACCATGTTACTCTAGATTCTCTAAGAAGCTGATATCAAAATGAAATTAAATGTGCAAGAATTTTATTAAGAAAAAAATATCTGTGTGCAAGAAAATTGGGAAAGAGCCTGATAAGGCCAGTGGGGGTTGGGAAACTGTCAAAACTAAGTAAAGTCTGACCTTGAGTGAAGGAAAGAGAGAGAAACTGAAAGCAAATGAACAAAGCCTGTGCGACCTGTGGGATAATATTGAGTGATCTAACATATGTATAACTGGAGTCCCAGAAGTAGGGGAGATAAAGGAGGGTCCAGAACAAATATCAAAAGTCAAGGAACATGTATAAAGGACCCATGGACAAAGCCAAAGTGGGGAAGGATTGAGGGTGGGGGCTGGGAGTGGGTGGGGCAGGGGAAGGTGGTGGCAACAAAATGGAGACAACTGTACTTGAAGAAAAATTAAGAAAACACCCCAATAAATTTAAAAATAAAAAAGAAACAATGGCTGAAATATTTATAAATTTGAGTAAACTACAAATCCACAGACCCAAGAACCACAATAAACTCCAATCTGGAAAACATAAAGAAAATCACACTGAAGCAAATTGGAATCAAATTTCTGAAAGAGAGTGAAAAAGAGATAATTTTAAATGTAGGCAAACAAAAAAGACATTTTATATACATACAGTAACAAAGATAAGACTTGAAACAGACTTTTTTGTCAGAGACCATGCAAATTAGAGGACAATGGAATGGCATCTTTAAAGTTCTGGAGAAAAATCTATCAAACTAAAATTTTATCTAAAGAAAATATACATTTTTAAAGACTGAATGAAGATTTCTCAGGCAAACAAGGAAATAGACTGAGAGACTGTCTGTCACGAGCAGACCTACACTATAAGAAATGTTAGAGGAAGTTTCACTTCAGGACAAGGGAGTTTTTCAGGGTGAAGGAATGATAGCAGATGGAAACTTGAAACTACACAAAGGAAGGAAGAGTACAAAAAATGGAAAATCTGGGTAAATATAAGAAATTATTTTTCTCATTCTTAAGTTTCTGTAAATTCTCTTTGCTCAAATATTTGGTGTGATTTCTCTCTCCCGATTGAGCTCTTACTGATACAGTAGCCTTATTTTCCTTCTCAAATCTGTCCCATCAGCCCAGAGGGCTCTGTGAACCACATCATATCACTCCCTTCTCACCACTTCCCATTATTCTTCATAATTTTGTTTGTTTGTTTTTTAACCCTCACCCGAGGATATGTTCATTGATTTTAGAGAAAGAGGAGTGGGGAGAGAGAGAGAGACATCAGTGTGAGAGAGGAACATCTATTGGATGCCTCCCACACGTGTGCCAAGCAGGGTTCCAGCCCATAACCTAAGAATGTGTCCTGACCAGGGGACAGACCACAACCCTCTGGTGCATGGGATAATGCTCCAATCAACTGAGCTACACAGCCAGGGCTTTCATTATTCTTTAAAAACTACAAAACAAATAGAAAACTACCTTTTGTGGACTGCCTACCACCCGCAAGCACTGCTTTTCTCTCAGCATTTTCCTTAAAATCCACTTCCTTACCATCTCTGATCTGACACCGGCAAGCTTCTCCACCTTCAGCTCCTGTCCTTGCCCACTTGCTGTCCTATAAATCACACCAGCCTTCTGGGTTCCACAAACACACTAAGTTTGTTTTCACACTTGCTAGTCCTTCCCCCAAATGTTCTCCCTCACCCCCAGATATTTACATGGCTCACGCCTTCTTATCAATGGGATTGTTTAAATGCCATGTCTTTTGGAAAGATTGTCTCAACTTCCTGGTCAAAATTACCAGTCCCACCACCATCACCATCATTCAGTTTCTATCCTGTTACCCTGTTTAATTTTCTTTAAAACATTGTGATTGGAAATTAAATGATTTATTTTCCATTAGATTTTTGGCTTGGGGTGTCTGGTTAGCTGCATATTGGCTTCCCAAATATGCCCACATTCTAATTATTATAACCTGTGGATACATGGATGTGATTAAATTAAGGATCTTGAGATGATGTGGTTATTGCAATTTACTTAGATGGGACCAATGTCATCACAGCGGTCTTTAAAAGAGGGAGGCAGTAGGGTGGCACTCACAGGGGATGTGACCATGGAAGTAAAGGGACAGAAGAAGAGATGTGATGCTGGAAACAGAGTTAGAGTGATGTGTTTTGAAGTCAGAGGAAGGAACCATGACCAAAAATTGCAGGTGGCGCTGAAAGCAAGAAAAAGCAAGAAAATGGATTCTCCCTGGAGCCTCCAGAAAAACCCAAATTATGCTTTAATTTTTGCCCAGTGAAACTGATTTTGAACCTCAGATCTCCAGAACTGTATGATAATAAATGTATTGTTTTATACATTACATTGGTGATAATTTGGTACAGCAGCAATAGGAATCTAATGAAGTGACCTACTTTAGAACATAAACTCCATGAAAGGGATCACATCATCTGTCTGTTACACCTTATTTCTAATATCATCAAATCAATCACATCAGCTCTCACTCTGCAATACATCCCAAATACAGCTTTTCAAGACCTCTGACACTAAGACCACAGTCTGAGCTACCAGTTTCTGTTACTGGGAGTATTGCAAGGTCTCTTCAACTGTCTTCTGTCTCTACTCTTAACCTGTATAGCCTGTAGTCCACAGAGCAGCCGGAGGAATCCTCTTTAAATGTAAGTCACACCACAGATCCCTGCTGAGAAGTCCAATGGCTTTTCTTCTCCAAGAAAATTCCAGAGTCATTACTGGGGCCTCAAGGATGGACATCATCTGGTCTGGGATGCCTCTCTGATCTCATCCCCTGTTTTTCTACATCTTCTTCCCCTAATAAGGCATTTCATGAATATTTGATGAATACATAGCAGAATGGAGTTCAGAGGAAATGGAAATCAATGAGGCTGATGGTAATCAGGTTAGGATATGTGGAGGTAAAGAAGTGAGAGGTAACAAATGTTTAATATGTGGATAAAGGAGAAGAGAAAGGGGCATTTTAGGTCATGGAAATTACCTGAATAAAGGTGTAATTTCAAGGAAATCAATCCCAGCCTTGTGTGTTCCACTTGGCAGGTCAGTGATGGCCTTTGACTCTTCCCAATCTCCTTTAAGTTGTGGTTGTGCCTTTAAGCTGCAATAGCCCTACGACAACCACCCTACAAGAAAGGTACACAGAGAGTATGTAGTACATGTGCTATATCACAGTTTCAAACATTAAACTTATATTAATGTTATACTTTTCTATGTCAACACATATTAAAAATTTTTCTAACAACAGAACTAAATTGTTCTTTCTTGCTCAATAATATGATATTAAAGTTGGTTGTGTGGGTGTCTCCTCTTTTAGATTCCAAGAACGTTGTGTCATATCCATCTTGCTGTTTTCACAATTTAGCAGAGTGCAGCATGAAGATGTGAACAGTTTTTGGTTAATGAATGAATAATACATGAATGCTGAGTTTCTGATCCAGTAGAACCTCTAGATTTTTTGCAGTAGTGTCATACAAAACACACTCAACACATATGCACTCAAGTTTAAAGTGTTCCACTATAAAGCATGTAGTGTGACAGAGCATGAACAGGACTGAAAATGTGAGTGAGTTGTGTCTAGTGTCCCAGCACTGCTCCAGTAACCAATCAACAGCAACAAAAATAACATTTGTTAGTCAGGAATTGTGCTAAATGCCTTGTATATAATTTACCATATAGTCCACAATAATTTTATCGTAAGGAGGATAGTATTGTCAATCTCATCCTATAGACAAGAAAACAAGCTAAAAGAGGATAAGTGACTTAACAGTCACCCAGCTGGTAAGTAGTGCAAGCAGAATTTGAACCCAGGGCTGTGCTCAATATGGCTTCAGCTGACTCGAGTATGATTAGGTGTTCTAATCACATACCACTGAAAGTGTCTCTGTCTCAGGGTTCCACTCTGCTGAGTGCTGTGGGACACAGAGGGCATGCTGGTTAAAGTGCCGATTGCTGGGGCCCTCACCTAAAAATGTTGATTCAGAATCTCTGACATGGAGCCCAGGAATCTGCCATAAATATTTAGGTGCACATTATAGTTTGACAAGCCCTGCATTGCTTAATGAATAGAGGGAGAGTTTTTTCTTTGTTATTCAGCTATACAGCTGGAAACAGCACCTTGTAGATGGGCATGAATTTATTTGACTTTGAAAAATCTAAAACGAGAAAGATCAATTTATGTCTGCATATCAGGCTCAGCTGAGCAGCTCTGCAGGAGGCAGTTTTAATTAACTGCATTACTATGGAGAAAGCCAGATAGTTAAGAAAAAATTACCATGATGTCTTTTATCTATCTAGTGTTTACTACGAGGCACTAAATGAAATCTTGGTTTGCCCAACCTCCTCAAAGCAGAGGCTGGTGCTGGGGATGATGGTAAATGAATTTATCAGTTGAGGTCAGAACAAGCACAGCAATGGCATCAATTGGCATCAACAATTTACTTGGATGATCTAGGTCACTTAATCTCTCAGCCTCTCAGATTTCTCACCTGTAATATCTGAAGAGTGAAAGTGACATACTTAGTTGTTGGCACAATCATGCTTGTCATTACTATCTTGAGGAGTGTAACCTGTCTGAATCAGCCATGGTCCAGTTTCAGGACTAGAGAATTACTGCAGCTATTTTAAAGGAAAGAAAATATAATACATTGGAAGGGCTGGAAGAAATGGCCCCTGGAACTGTTGAGTTCAAGAACACACAATCACTGAGCTGAGATGCAGAGATCAGGAAGCTCTGCTGCCACCAGCAGGAAGCAGGGGACTGGACAGTGCTGAGTTAAGCCACCACAGCCTCTAGAAGGCTTTTCAACCCCCATAAAGACAAGGCTGGATGAGCTGCAGCAAATCCCTCCTTGTTATCCTGCTTGTTAGTGAAAGCTGCTGTGTAAGCGGAACAATGGCTCCCTCCTCATCTCTGCCTTTTGAAACTCTGGGGCCTTTGTCAGTAATCACCAGCCTCCAAGGCAGCACCCAATGATCCCTGCCACCTGCTGTTCACATCCTGATGTAGCCCCTCCACCATGGTACCAGGCATGGTCTGTGTGACCAATGGAACACAGCAGAAGTGATCGTGTGTCACTTCCAAGACTGGGTTGTAAAAGATACCATGAATTCTATCATCATTTTACATTCTCTTGCTCTCTTTTTCTCTCATATTTCCTGCTCTAGGGGAGACCAGTTGCCTTGTCTAGAGGACATTCACATGGCCCTGTGCTGAAGTCCATGTGGTGAGGAACTGAGTTCTCCCACCAACTGTGTGAGTGAGCACAGAAGCAACTCCTCCAGCTGCAGAGTCAAGAGTCCCACGGGACATCTAGGCTTCACAAGAAACCCTGAGCCAGAACAGCCCAGCTATACTTCCCCCAGACTGCTGCCCCTCTGAACTAGGAGAGAGAATAAATGTTTCCTGTATTAGTGGATAAGCTTTAGAGTAATTTGCTATTTAGCCATAGTAGCTAACACAGCATCTACCTAGGAGGACTTCATTCATCTCCCAAGCCCTAGCTACAGGGAAGATGAAATTAGTCTGTGGCCCTTCAGCTATGCAGTGCAGAAAAACACACAAGGAAGGCAGCAGGATGCTGAAGGATTCAGTCCACACAACATGCCACACCATCCATCTGAGGATGCCAATGTGATAGTATTTGTGAGGAACAAGGGATCAGATAACCAACCTATTTCAGAGAACTGCCATCTTGCCAGAATCCATCTTTATTCACCTCTCACAAATCAAAGCCTCCTTTCATTATAATTATTGTCGTCCACCAACAATTGGCATCAACAATTTACACAGTGATTCTCCTCTCTTTGCCTCAATCACATAGAAAAACAGAACTCTTATCACATGGAGCTTTTACTAAGAATGTTTCATGATTCCCCATAAGTGGAACCCATCCCTCTAAAAGTTTATAGTAAAGTGCAAATACCACAGTGACGAAATAAACCTGTGCAAGTCACCAGGCTAGGGCGTGAAGCCACTTTAGCTATTGCTAGTAAGCTGATGAGCAAACCATCTGAGCCACACCCAGCACACCTGCCTGCCTCCTACCTGGTGGAAGAACAGCTGGAGGAAGTCTAAATTATTACCTTAAAGCAGGAGTTGTTTTCCTTGGTGGTTCTCAAAAATGCCTCAAGAAAAATGCCCTAAGTTTTACAAAAGTGAATGAATTGTCTTTGAGGGGCCCCACAAAGAAGAAGTAACCTAGGTAGAAGCTAGTTGCAGCAACAGAGACCTTGAGCCTTTGTTTTTCAGATGCCATGAGGGCCAGCTAGCAGAGAAATGGTGTGCTGGGATAGTGACCACTGCTTTAGACACCCAGAAAGGGTCCATGTCGCAGGGGTGTCCAACATTTTTGGCGTCTCTGGGCCACACTAGAAGGAGAGTAGTCTTGAGCCACACATTAAACATACAAACACCAACAAAAACTGATAAGCAGAAAAAATGTTTTAAGTAAATGTATGATTTTGTGTTGGGCCGCATTCATAGCCATCCTGGGCCACAAATATTACCCCTGACAGAGGAAGCAAGGCAGGCAATTCTCACAGGGTGACTGCAAGGATGCAATCATTAATGCCTCTTCTCTGAGAAATTAGAATGAAGCTTAACCAGAAGGGACAGAGACCTTGACAATACCCCAGAGTAGATGCATGAGTGAGAGACCTGAACAACAACTGATTGGTTAAGGGGCTTTGTAAGAGTTGGGCTGGGTGGCAAGAGCATTTAATTTTCACTTAGGAATCATATGATTTAATAAGGATTATTGTGAGAGGGATTTTTTTATGCAGAAGTATTTTTTGGAAAAGCAAAAGTAAATAAATATATTAATTTCCTAGCTCTCTTAGACTTTTTTTTTTAAAGCTAAAAATGTCTAACCCCAAAACACATTGAACACAGGTATGGGTTTGCCAAATGTTATCTAATCAGTGTTATCTAACTTTATATAAATCACATACACCCTGACACTCTAACAACTCATTGTACTGAGAGCTTTAATTTCTGCACATCTGCTAGTGAACAGGAACTCTCAGATGTTGTGTCCTATGGCTTTGCCCACCAGTTCAATTTGTGGAGTGCTGCCCTCTTCAGGCAGTGGCAAGCTTTGGCAGGGGAGAATTGTACTGTATTTGGACCCCATTCTATTCTAAATCTGGTAGAATATGGAAAAATTATAATTACTAGCTTCCCAAACAATATACTTAAAGCACAAATGAACATTATCGTACAACTCGAAAGTAGTGAATCTTAATATTCAATCAGACACCAACTATACCTAATCTGGTTGATTCTTTGTTCAATTTTGAAGTATATTGTAGAAGAGTGTTAAAAGACGGTGTGTAAAAAGCAAGTGCTAGGGTATTTATAATGGTTTGATCTCCGGGAAAGAAGCATCACTGATAGCATTGTTAGACTCTGAGAGAACAGGGATGTGTTAGATGCAAATACTGGGAACCATTATGCAGACATACCATTCAGGAGCAGTTTATTCATGGCCATGGAACAAACTGAGCACCCCTGACCCTTTTCAGAGGATTGAAATGTAAAACATCACTGAAATTAATAATTGTGCTTTAGAGGGGACTTCCAAGGATGGTCATCAAGATGTCAACAACCAACAGACCAGGACATCTTTGTATTGGTCCTCCCTTCCTTCCTCCTTCCCTTCCTTCCCCCTTCCATCCCTTCTTTGCCCTCCTCCTTAAATTTTAAACATCCACTTCTTTAAATACACACTCACAGATATAGACATGGACATACATGAAGACACAGACATATAAAAGACACACATATGTGCACATATGCATGTAGTAAAGTGTTCTGCCCACCTCTGTTCCATTCCAGTCACAGAACTTATTTAATTGGTGAAAGTTTAGAAGCTGTTAAAGAACAGAAAAGCATAGCTTGTGGGTCAGGATAGGGAAATCACATTGCAAACATGGCCTAGAACAAGGGCCATGTTCTGGCCCTTGTGTCTAAGGTGCAGTTCCTTCTTCTGTTTCTTGGCTCAAAGGAAACTGAATTGACATTCCTAAGATCTGCAAGCATCTGGAAGAGTGCTGGAGAGAACAGATCTTCAAGAAAGAGGCCTTAGAGACTAACACATCCAACTCTGTATCTTCCATTAACTCTTGTCTTCATGATGAAAGGAAAATCAGTGTTTTTGGTCCTTGATGCACAAGTTCTTGCTGTGGTAGTTTTGACTAAGGGAAGGATGCTGCACACACACCCATTGACATAGACACACACATAGCTCAGTGCACAAACATGTTCATCATAGCCTATTTATAATGGCCAACAACAATGAAAGAAGTAAGCAACCTGAGTAAAAGTTAAAAAATTTTTCCAGTACAGTTATAGCTAAGAAAATCATGATGCTTATGAATTATTCATGTTATTTTAGGCTCTTTTGGTTCTAAGATTAACTCAAACCCATGGGGAAGGAAAGTTATATTAAAATGTCACTGGGTTACAGGGGTGACATTACAAGTGAAGAACAGAAGCTGGGGTTTGGCCAGGCCTCCTGAGAACAGCAACTGGTCCAAGGCACTACTAGGGCTTTAGGGGGATGCGTCAAGGATCTTCACTGCACTACTGTGTCACTCATTAGTTTCAGGTGCTCCCTGCTGCTCTGTTCCATTACCACCTTGCTTAACAAAACCAACCTCCTCATCCATCACCTGGAATCTCTTCTCCAGCTCAGAGCTTCTGCTTTTCTCCATAGTTTCAATTTATTTACACTATTCATAGTGTACTGGCTCCTTGTGACTTTATCTTGCCATGACCCATCTTGATGCTGCTGCACTTTTCATTTAAAATTTAACTTCCATGGGTTAATGGCAGATTTTATGTTTCTGTCTGATATTTCTAAGAGAAAAGGTGACCACTGAATAGCAGACTCTCCATTAGGGCTGAGCCTCTAGCTGCCAGGCTTTCTCGCAGGAGCTGCTAAACCTACAGATTACCTACTTTGGGCAAGTCGTCTCCAGGGGAAGTGGGGTTATTATGTTAGAGAAGCATGGCTATGTAGGCTGCCTCTTCAAAAGAAACTATGGGTAAGCAGTTTTCCTGCTCAGAGACCCCCGGCGTGGCCAGACTCTGTAGTTGACATTTCTGGTGTGAACCTGATATAGTGCTTCGAGAACATGCAGATGCCCCCATGAGGTCTATAGTCACTGCCATGGCGAGCACACTAGTAGAATGTTCTGAGAGGGTAATTGGGCAATATATATCAAATAACTAAGTGTTTATAGACTCTCCTATAAATGTAGCATATAGATGCTACATCTAAGATTTTATACCAAAAGAAATTGGTCAGAGATGAACATAAACATCTACATGTAAGGATCTTCATCAGGGGATTATTTCTATTAGAAAAAAGTACTCAAAAAGGTCATTAATTAAGCTATGCTATATACAGGGTGGGGCAAAAGTCAGTTTCTGGTTGTTTGTAGGGAAAATAATACCATAATTAATATATAATAATACAAGAATAAACTCTGTTTTGCATACTCACATACAGTTGTAAACCTATTTTGCCCCACCCTGTGTAGATGCAGTAAAATATTATACAGGTGTTAAAAATAATAGTGCAGGCAATAAGTAATACATAGGAGGGATTTTCAGGATGTGAACTGAGAAAAACAAATTTAAAATAGTATGATAAGAAATTTATCTGGTCTTTGTCTTGGTAAAACCCTTGGAGTTTCCTCAGTGAGAGATATGTTGTATTTTGTTGTTCACAGGAGCCCCTTTCTATCATAAACACACCTCAGTTTATGAGAAGAGGCTGGAGAGTAAGCTCTAGAAAACTTGAGTAAGACTCTGAATTGGCAAACACATCCATGTGCTGGGAGACTGGTGTGCCCCAACTCCACGGGGACACAAGCACCAGCACCTGGACTTCAGCCTGTGTACCTTTTCAGCTAGCTGTTCATTTGTATCCTTTATAATACACTGGTGAACATAAGTGCAGTACCTTCCTGAACTCTGTAAGCCATTCTAACAAATTATCCAACCTGCAGAAGGGGTCCTGGGAACCCCTGGTTTATAGCTGGTTGGTCAGAAGTGTGGGTGGCCTCCCTCAAGCCTTGCAGCTGGCATTTAAAGTGGGGGCAGTCCTGTGGGAATGAATCTTGAAACCTGCGGGGTCTGACACTAGCTCGGTAGATAGTGTCAAAGTTGTGTTGAATTGTAGGATATACAGACGGTGCTGGAGAATTGGTTGTTGGTATTGGAAAACATTCCCCAGACTATAACATTATGTAAACATGCCCTAATTTTATTTACACACACACGCACACACACACACACACACACACACACACAAAGAAAAAACCTGGAGGTCTCTGCAACAAAAATTTAATTCTGGTTACTTCTAAAGGGAGTTTCTTTTATGAAGAGTTATTATTTTTACAACCATAAACAACTTACCTTTAAAATCAGTGTTTACATGGAGTTTGTGATAATGCTCATTTTGTAATGTTAAGTGAAAATGAGAATACAAAATTGAATGTTGTACATAGTTACAACTATCTTAAAAATATGGAGCCAAAAGACAGCAAACACATTTCAGGGTAAAGATGTCTATCGCTAGGTGGTGAGCCTACAGGAGAATCTTTCTTCTTTATACTTGAATATATTCCCCTTGCTTGTCTAAAATGGGTGTATGCTAATTTTAAACTTTCTTTTTCTTTAATCATCACCTGAGGATATGTTTATTGATTTTAGAGAGGAGAAAGGGAGACAGAGAGAGAGAAGAGAAACATAAATGTGAGAGAGAAACACTGATCGGTTGCCTCCTATAGGCACCATGACCAGGGATCGAACCAGCAATTTAGATATGTGCCCTGATTGGGAATCGAACCTGCATACTTTCAGTGTACAGGGTGATACTCCAACCAACTGAACCACCCAGCCAGGGCTAAACTTTTATTTTTTTTACTTAAGGATATACCCTGGTTTCTCTTCAGATCATATAAATCTTTTGCCTTTTTAAAAAGATTTTATTGATTTTTTTTAGAGAGGGAAAGGAGGGAGAAAGAGAGAGAGAGAGAAACATCAATGTGCAGTTAGTTGCTGGGGGCCATGGCCTGCAACCTAGGCATGTGCCCTGACTGGGAATAGAACCTGAGATGCCTGGTTCGCAGCCTGCGCTCAATCCACTGAGCTACGCCAGCCAGGGCAATCTTTTGCCTTTTAACTTAAGGAAACTTGAAGGTCAGAGAGATTAAAAGGTCTATCCAAGGCCACAGCTGTCAGTAGACCAGCTGGAACTAGAGGCCAGATAAGGGTACAGCAGACACAGTGATATGGTCCCCAGATCCCTTTCAGGAACAACTTATTCCCCCAGCTACTGGAAGTGCTACCACAAGAGACACCTCAAATGTCAAAGTGCCTAAAGTGAACAGAGTCACCTTGCCCAAGGTCACATACCCCTTCCAGGGTGCTCATACCCAGTGATGGAAGGTTTAAGGACCCCAGTTGGGACAACTCTACAGGGCATTCCAACTCCTTAGAGGAGTCCTAGCGCAGTTTGACATCTTTCTCTGCCTAATTCTGTATCTTTCCTCTCCCTTCTATGGGTGTGTCTCCTCAGAGCTCTCCCAAATAACATCCTGCACAATAAGCTCCATCTCAGAGTCAGCTTTCCAGGGAACCCAACATGTGACAGTTGGTATCTGGAGTAGCTGAAGAAATCAGACATTAAGATGAGATAGTAGAAGTGGGTCACCTGCCACCAGACTGATAAAAGCCCCATCACTGGTAGCAGGTGGAGTCCAGGCACTCCTGGCACAAGATTGCTAGATGTTTCACCAGTGGTGAAACGGGGTGGCATATCAGTGGTAGGGAACACATTAACTGGTGGGGAATGAGACTCATCCCACACATGAGGAATACAAGGGAGGTCGTTGCTATAAGAACAGCAGAATCGGGTAGCTACTGCTGAAGTAGATTGACCTCTAGAAAAGAATAAAAGCTGAGAGTGATTAATTAACAATTAAAAGGTAGGTTTGAAAGCCAGAGGGCCTTCCTAAAAGTATATAAAGAGGTGTTTGTCTTTTGTGATGGGAGGGTAGACAAGACTGAAGACAAGGCAAAGAACTTAATCTCCAGAGCAGTGGAGTTTCAGGGAAGGTCACTCCTCCTAACAAGGCAGGCCTGTATGCCAAGGTCAGGGCCCTGGGTGGGCAAGAATTGTGCCTTGACACATGGGATGAAGACACCTGGGTTGATTCTGCTGAGAATCTTGAAAGTCTAGATTCTGCTGACCCTTCTGGGCCTATAGAAGTGGCCCTTCTCCCCTGGCCCCTTGCTTGAAGATGGTACAGAGACCCCTCCCCAATAAGACATGTGCTGCTCTCAGGCTCCGACCCACCCTCCCTTCTGGCTATAAGTCCTATAATCAGGGTTAAGTCACAACATCATCCAGCCAGGAACGTGATGGGCCTGGGAAGGAGGAAAGGGTCTATACCCCAAAGGAATGGGGCAGGACTCTGAGGGTGCTGGAGTGCAGTGGGGGGAACATGAGGATTGATAAAGGAAATGTTACTGGTCTGGGAGCACTCTCCTGGGATCCAGGTTGGAACATCCAGGCAAGGGCCCAGGGGATGGCACAAACATGTTACTAGGATGGTCTCTAGTAGTGGAAAAAGCAACAGATGCACCAAGTGAGGTAGAAATGCATATGGTGGAAGAGAAGATGAGACTGCTCAGAGGAAAGCACATGCTCAAGTGGGTACACTGTACTTAGGCTGGAAAACTCTGCAGAGGACTATGCTCCACAGGAAGTCCAGGGGACTCCCTGACCTTGAGCACTAAGGATCATGCTGGAGTGCAGACTCCAGCAGCACTCGGGGCTCAGCAGTGGCCCTGCAGGAGGTGATGCCACAGAACTGGGCTCACAGTCAAGAAAGGGAATGAGAGGACTCCAAAAAAACAGTGGCCCCTTCTGGGCATGTCATTGTCAAAAGCCAGGTAGGGGCAATTATCACAATGAGTATCCAGGTCAGAGGGGCAACCAGGGAGCCTGACCTACAGGAAGTTAGGAAAATAGTTCAGAGAACATGGAGCCCTTAGAAGAGGCAAAACAGGGGAGCAGCCAATAAAGACAGTAGTCCATGTGTACAGGCAAAGAAATCAAGTATGGGGAAGCTGGAGGCTGAGGGTGATGACTCAGTTTTGCTCAGTTTCTAGACCTGATCCCGATTTTGGATCCAGGGCCCACTGACTGAAGGAGAGCCTGGGTCCCCAAGAAGGAGAGAGAAAGGGAGGGAGGGGTGCAGGCAGGCGGGCCAGCCCTGCAATACCATGGCAAGTATTCACGGTAATGATTTCTCAAGTCTTCCCCCCAGGGACCTGTGGTCTTTACTTGGATAACTGTGCACTGAAGAAAGGCAAATACCCAACCATTCTGAGGACTACTGGACAAAGGGTCCAAGTTGACACTCAAGCCATAAAGCAATGTCATGTCCACCTCCCACATTAGGAACAGAAGGTTGCCAAGTAATAAATGGAGTTCCAGCTACAGCTGAGCTGACAGTGGGTTCACTCGGTCCACGGGGCCCCAATCCCACAATGGTCTTTTCCTGGTCCTTAAATGACTCATTGGGACAGATGTACCTGAAAGTGAGAGCAGCACCCATACTTGGTCCCTGGCCTGTGAGGCAAGAGCCATCACAGTGCAGAAAGCCCTGTGGTGCCTCTGAAATTCCTGCCCCTCCTCCAGCCGAGCAAGTAAAGAGGGGCTGGCAAACTTTTTATACAAAGGGCTGGGTAGTAAATATTTCAGGTTTTTCCAGCCAAGAAGCAATATCCTCAACTCCTTGAGCAACTGTTTTCCGCAAAATGCTAATAGTCTTTTTTTACATTTGACACTTAAAAATGTAAAAGCCATTCTTAGTTCTCAGGCTGTGTAAAAACAGACAGAAGGCTGGAGACACTATAGTATGGTCTCTGTCAAGTTCACTAGTTTTAGAACAGGCCCATGTGGACTGTGAGATCCTGGGGAGGCACAAGTGAAACACAATTTTCTTTCAGGTCAGTTAGTATCTAGGACACTGGATTTGTAACAGTTATTGAAAATTTAAAAAGATGTAATATACTAATCAAGTAATAACTATAGAATAGGTTATACTAACAGACTCATAGAAAAATCATGTACTAAAAGCATTCTCATGGGTAAGTTGTAGATGTCAGCAGTTGCAGCTCCTGCCTGACCAAAAAACGACCCCTGACCACAAGAACTGGACAGACGTCCGCAGTTCCTATCAAAACCAACAGAAACGCCGCCAGCATGCCCTGCTCCTGGACGTCAGCAGCAACACTGGAGATGGAGCAATGGAACACAGAGTGACACATGCAAGAGACACCAAGACCACCTGGGAGCAGAGCTGAGAAACTACGCGTCACCAGAACTTCCTTAGCGCCATCCCTCTCCCCTCAGATCCCCTATTTAACCTAGCCAAGGTGCCTAGCCAGGGTGCTCGAGATGCTAAGCCAGTTTTGCAGGCATGAGCCTGCCCTCTTCTCAGGTTGTTTACTCCTGAATAAACCCCTTTCTTTCTCAACAGTGCCTGCCTCATGAGTTTGGCTTTCATGGTGGCAGACAGCTGACCTGCGGGTCATTTTCCGGGTTTCAGATTGTTGAATGTGGACATATCTAAAGTCTATTAACTGTTTTTTTCAAAACAAAGAAATTTGTCCCCAGCAGAATAAACTTAGATAAAAAATATTTAGCGTGGGGGCCTATTTTCTCCATTGAGTTACATGCCAAGCTCTGTGTACAAGTGTGTGTTTTTTTTCTCTGAGAAGGATGTGCATCACTTTCTTCACTGTGTTCAAAGACTTCGCAAGAACCTCTGGTGTGGTGGTGCCAGGCCTCACCTCAGCTCGGGCCCCTGTCTGGCTTCCCATCAGCAAAATGTCTCTGGGCAGCCACCAGCTTCAGAGGGCTTTGGGTGTCAGACGAATGCAGGGAAAAAGCTGCCCCAGTCGATACACTGAATAGTTCAATAACTCATTTTACTCCTGAGGCAGTAAATAAATAAATAAGAACCTGGCTAGAAGTTGAAACCATCCATGCTCAGTGCTTCTTGGAGGCCGAGTTGATGGGCTATAATAGATTCGGTCAGCACAGGACATGGGCAGACTGTCCCAGCAGCGTGCCCTCTGTTTCCTAGGTAACCGAACTTGAAATGAAATGATGGCTGGAATTGGGTACTAAATCAATTGGTTGGAGGTACAAATGTGGGGAAGGCAAACTTCGTGTAAGACCACAGACTGCAGGGTTCACATTTTACTACTATTTGGCTTGCATGTAACTACACACACTCACCTCCCACCCATCTTAACCATCCCCTTCCTCCCACCACAGAGCCCTCCCCACCTCTTCAAAAAAGAAAATCACAAATTCTACTTGTGTGTTATAATCAATAGGATGCTTTTTTTCCATGCTGTCTGTTAGGGAGGATGAGACAGAAAGAGCCAAAAGCAGATGTCAGGGGCAAAGCACTTCTGTGTTGCAAGCTGGAGCACTGGGTTCTGCCTGAAACAGGGATCAAGGAGTTGCTGTACATCTGGGTGTGAGGAGACGGTCCCAGAGGTAAGAAAATTCTCAGGTACTTCAGTGGGTGAATCACCTATTCTTCACCTTTGCCTGGCTTCGCTCTCAGGGAATTCATTACACCCATTACTACTTGGGAGAGATCAAGGATGAGACAGATACAAGGAAGACCCTTCCCCAGGCAGCTTGTACCACCCCTATACTAACACTTATCACACCACATTGTAACTGCCTGAAAATTTCTCAGGGCTATTTATTCAGCTATGGACTTAGTAAATGGCAACTCACAATGTGTTTGATAAATGAATTAATGACTGAATTTTAATGGATAATGGTGAAAAATCCCTCAGCTTATGCAGAATCCTGAGGTTTTTATTCTCTTGTCACAGCCCCTTTCCACCCTGAGCCTTTATTTCACAAACTTACAAAGGAAAGGAGCACCTTCTCCTACTCCTGGGCCCAGAAGTCTCCAAGAAGAAAGCATTCTTCCCCAGCCTGACACATGATGGCATTCAGTAATGCTTGCCAGTTCAGCAACAATGATTATCATGCAAAATAATCTGACATTATTCAAGAATCAGTTTGGGGCTTCCACCTTTTATATCATCAAATTAATAATTCAAAAAGCTTTCACTGAGTGTATCAGTGAAAATAGACAGGCATCAGCTCTTTCCCTAAAGAGCCAAATATTAAATATTTTCTGCTTTTTAGGTCATGTAGTCTCTGTCACAAAAATTCATTACTGTCACAGCAGCATAAAAGCAGCTGTATGTACATGCAATGGGTGTAGCTGTATTCCAATAAAACTTTACTTACAAACACAAGGAGAGGGCCAGATTTGGCCCATAGCAGTAATTTGCCAACCCATAAGCTAAGCTAGGCTATGATAACAAACACCACCAAAATTTCAGCACCCAAATGTACAGAAAGTTTATTTCCCTCTCACGGGTTTGTGGTGCAAAGCAGGGCTTTGCTCCACAAAGTTATGCTGCACCATCTGACACCACCACCTCTATGCAGGCTTTCAGTGTTCCCCATGGCAGGAGACCTGAGCCAGCAAGTCAAGCTCTGGCAAATAAATATCTTAGCCCAGAAGGGACACATGTCACTTTCACTTTCATGTCTTGGTCAAGAACTCATCACCTGGCCATGCCTGAGTTTGAGGATGTGAGAAATTGTAATTTGAAATTAGAGGAGAGCTGGATGCTGGTGAATCACAGTACTAACTACCACTATCTGCAGGAGACGAAAGTGACTGAAAGGAGGCCTCCGACGGATGCTAGATGAGACAGATATGCCTGCACAAGGTGCCAATGCAAGGCACTGTGGAAGCAAGCACGTCAGCAGGCCCTTTAGCAGTAAACCCTATAATCAAGTCTATGTGTGGTAAAAACCGAACACATGGCAAGGGTAGCAGGACAACACCCAAGCAAAAGATTCTCCCTGCCCATCAGTGCCCCCAGCCTATTTCTGAAGGGAAAAGAACAGAAGAAAAGAAAGCAAACAGCCTTCCAGCAGACAAAAGTCACAATGTAAATTTTCAAAGCATTAAAATAATCACCTGGGAAACCATAGGCTACAAAGAACAGAACTTTAGCCCAAGCAAATTTTATACCATTGTCAGCAATAGCTACCTACCAGAGAGCTCTCCTTTTGAACACCCCACTATAACTTTGGGAGGGAATCCTAGCCAAATTCATTTTCTAAATAGGAAAAAACCTGGAGTTTGAAAATCCTAGAGTGAGGCTGTCCATGAAAGGGAAAGGAAAGAGGCAAGCACACAAGACACGTTGTGCCCTAATCCATCCCTGCGTTCTAGCCTTGGGAAGCACAAGGCCCTGCAGCCAGCCAGTGTGAAGACAGCTTAAGAGGCAGGCACAGTGCAGGGCTTAGTGGAATAGTTTACCTGCTTAACAAAACAATCCATTCTGTCAGTTCCCAGGAATGCTTACCTTTTCCCCAGAGACTTCCAAGAATTAATTAATACTAAATGCTTGTCAGGCCCTTTGCCAATGGTAAGGATTTGTTTAATCTGAAAGGTCAGAGTAAGCACAAATAGAAGACTCTGGCTTTATTTGATAAATACTCCATCTGATGACAAACAAAAATGTCCTTGCCCCATGGAGAACACAAGGGAGAAAGGCCTTCCCACTGAAACAGGAAAAAAGTGCCATCTCCACACCACACACAATACAGGTTACACACTTGCAGGCACAGAGCCAGGCATTTAATATGTCCAATGTATGTTACAATGGTGTATGAACTGTTAGGTGTATAGTTAAAGACAAAAACCTTGTTGTTGCTTTTAAGAAACATCTTTGATACCTGCAATAAGCAACAATAGCATGTGGCTGTTTCTTGACATGACAGTGACAACTGACACACAGAGTAATTCAAAGCTGTCTGTTGTCTAGAGGAGGCACAGAGGCAGAGGAGTGGCCTAACCTGGAGTTAGTCACACTGCAAAGTCTGACAGAACAGTTCCTGGGGCTGCCCTTGTTTCTGACACCACCTGCAAGTTCAGGGGGTTTCCAAAACTACCCCCAGTTTGCATAGTTCATGGGAAGGACTCCCAGAACTTCTGGAAGCTATTATACTCACGACTATTTTATTTATTTATTTATTACAGGGAAAGGATTAGAACCAGCCAAAGGAAGACACACAGAGGATTCCAAACACCAAACTTCTGTTGACCTGAGGGCTAATCATGCTCTCAGTATTGATGTGTGACAACATGCATGGAGTATTGTCAACCAGGTAAACTCACTCAGGCTTTTGAGTCCAGAATCACTGGGGCTTCACTACATAGGTATGACTGATTGGTTGGTTGTCTACACGGTTGAACTCAGTTGCATCTCCCCAACACTCTGCACCAGGAATTTGGGCTTATATCATGGGCCAAAGAGCTCATCCTGAGTTACCGCATTACCGCATAAACTTTCAGGTGGAGGGCATGGCTTACCATGAATAACAAAGACTCTCCTGTCACTCAGGGCATTCCCAGGGTTTAGAGGTTACCTCCCAGAAGTCAGGGACAAAAGTCAGATCTCTCTTTGGGTAAGACCAAGTTCCTTACTACACAGGTACCAAAGTCGGGGGGTCGGGGGAGAAGGAAACCTCCACAGCTTTGCCTGGAAAGTTTGCTGGGGGCAGAGCAATCCAAACAGCAGGGTCCAGAAGTTTGAGTGGAAAATGATGATGTCCCATGGGGTAAGTCAGTGGATATCTCCTAAGTTCTTTGTAGACTTCATAGTTTCCCAGAACATAATTTCAAACCTGGAATCTCTTCTCCCCTCTTTTGTTCACTTGCGAATCTCACTTATCCACAGCTCAAGATCCTGTACAAGCTTCACCATTTTTGTGAAATGTGACCACTTTTAAAAGTGTCTGCATCAGCAGGAACTGTCATTTATTGCTAGTGGGAATGCAAAATATTGCAGCCACTTTGGAAGAGAGTTTGTCAGTTTCTTACAAAATTAAAAATACTCTTACCCTATGATCCAGCAGTTGTGCTCCTTGGTATATACCCAAAGGAAGTGAAAACTTATGTCTGCACAAATTGGGTTCATCAGTAGTAACAAATGTACCACTCTGGTGGGGGATGATAGTGTGCATGTGTGGCTCAGGGAGTATATAGGAATGCACCTTTGCTATAACCTAAAACTACTCTAAAAATAGAGTTTATTACCAAAAAAAAAGCCTGCATATTCGTTGACATTCCCTGCATCAAGAGGGAGGAACTTTATATTTCCTCCTGTTAAGTCTGGGTGGACTTGGACTCACCGGACATCCAGAGCTAGGTCAGAAAATTGGGTGCCACTTGAACTTTGTTTGCTGGGACACTCATCTTTAGAGCCTTAAACAGTCCTGTGAGATTACTGACTACGTGAAGGCCACCATGCTATGTGAAACGGCAGGCCCCCAAGAGATGCCAACTGTGGGTGTCCCAGCTGAGCCAGCATCATTCACTGTACATTTGTAGGAGGGTGCAGCCAGAGGGTCCCCAAAAGAAGGATTTGTAATGGGGTCCAGAACTCAAGGTGTCCAGGAAATATTAGAAAGATATATAGGATGTCCTCACCCTCCACCACAGGTGTGAGTTGGGGGAAGGGACACGTGGAGCAGGGCCATTCAGAGCTGTTTTGCATAGGAACTAACCTTTGCAGCTAACCTCTGGCGTGGTCGTTTAAGACATCTATAACCTTTAACTGGTTGCACAGATATGTTAAGTAGCTGTGGCCATGCTCTGAGCCAGGGGAATGGAAGGAACTTCCCCTCAAGATGTAAATGGGAGGCAACTCCCCCTAGTTACATCTTGGAGATGATTGGTTCCACGACATGGGGCCGCCCCTGAGCAGACTCATGATGGAGCCCAGTAAAGCTGAACAGATATTTAAACCCAGACTCGGCAGCCATTGAAGAGAAGCACGCGGCTGCAGCCATGTAAGGAGAACCACACACTTTTGGCACAGGAGGACCCCCCCACCCTGCCACAGCAACTATGAGAAGAATCACCACGCGGCTTTAGCAGAGACCCACCACACAGCTTTAGCAAAGAACCACCATGCAGCTTTAGCTGGAGATCCCGGCAACACAGCTGATGGTGCTGAGAACCGAGGGAGGCCTACCAGCCGAGCACAGATTACTGGGAAGAACCAGGAGCTGCCTGAGCCACGGACTTCTATTTCTTTCCCTGAGATACGGTACCCCAGACTGGGCAAAGAGGGGAAGGAAGGACTGTGTGTGTTTGTGGGTGTTTTAAGGAACTTTGGGATTTTGACAAAGACATTAAGTCATTATTTTTAGTCTGTTTGCTGGGACAATCTTTTCTTTTTCACCAATCTCTGACATGGAAAGCTATAATTCTCTGGCTTAGGGAAAGGTGAACCTAGTACAGGGGGACCCCAAGAGAAATGGGGGTCAATTCAGTAACATTGTGGGACCCTCTTCTCTGGTGGCCAATCAGGGAGGATAATGGGAGACCACATGCACAGTAACTTTAAAGTAAAACAACTACTTGTACATACTCAGTAAAAGCCCACGAAAACTAGCCAGGAAGGATCTGCCCTATAAGAATAGAGTCCCTCCAGCCCATGTGGTCAATCTCTGCTTGGAGTTGGCCTGCTCCCATGTTCTCTTCTATGAACTCTGGGTATTTGGTTCAATTCTTTGTTCTGATCACTAAGAACCTGGTTACCTGTGCACACCTGTGACACATTGACTGCAGATGCCTCCAAGTTATTCAATTCCAGCTATGCAAGGTCCCTCCTTGGCATGGCTTCAGCCATGGTGAAGCAGCAACAAGCAGTCCACTTAATGTTCTGTCCAAATTCCTGACCCACAGAGTTTATAAGCATAATAAAACAGTTGCTTCATGTTTAATTTTGGAGTGGTTTATCACACTGCAGTGGTAACTTAAGCATGACGGCTGCATGAGGTAGTAATTAGCAGAGCATTCCAGGGCCCACCGTGTGACCCCACTACCCACCACCTTTGCACAACTGTGCAAGAGATTTCATCTCTTTGCTTCTTGATTTTTCTCTTTTGTAAAATGTAGATGCTATCAGTACTTATTTCATGAGGGTTACTGTGAGTATTCAGTGACTTTAAAAGCACTTAGAACACTACATGGCACCCAATAAACCCCTGCACACATCATTGTCAGCAACTCCATTCTAAAGCCTTCTCTGACCACACCCACCCACAGAGGTCTCTCTTCTCTTCCATGCCCTCATCTGCTGCTTTTCATCTCTTCCTGTAGCTAACTCACATTGTTTAAGAGTATTTTCCCTCCCTGACTAGGTTGCTGCTAACTTCCAGGCAGGGACCAGCAGGCATTGAGCATCCCAACAGCACTGAGCACAGAGCTTTGCCTCAAAAAGAAGCTCTGCAAGTAGCTGTTGAATAAGAAAAGAAAAATGCAGACAAGCAAACACATGGTTCTTACTGTCTTACTGTCTCAGTGCTGCCAACAGCAACTGGGGACAGGTGCCACTGCTCCATCCTCATGCAGCTGGCCTGAGACCATACCTCTTTCCGAAAATGTTCCTCTTCTACTGCCCATCTTGTTTACTCTCTGATGATCTAGGTCTTTGGAAGATTTTGGTTCAGTGAGTTAGTTCCTTTTACCCCAGTAGCAAAAGTACCAAAACCTTTTATTGTATTTCCTGATGAGCTGTTTGGACCAAGGAGTCCACACACATGGGAATTCCTGGTATTACCAAGTTGATGTGGGTGTGGGCAAATGGTCACTGACTTAGACTGCTGCTAATGTGAGGTGTCTACTCTGCACCAGGTACGGCTCTGGAGGTGAGAAAAATGCAGTGAACAAGAGGCAGAAAACCTGGTTGTGTGGAGCCTGCATGCTGGGTCGGGAGGTAGGAGATAAAGGCTGCAAATACAATACATTTTTTATATAAGTACAATATGTGGTATGTTAGAGGATGATATCAGGCTGTGGAGAAAAACTGAGCTGGGTAGGAAGATAGAAAATGTGTGGGAAGGGTTTGGGGGTACCTAGAAAATATTAAATTGGGCAGTCAAGGAAGGTCTCACTGAGAAGTTGACATTTAAGTGAAAACTTGAAGGAGGCAAGGAAGCAAGTCGTTCCTCCTTCAAGGAGGGAGAGAGAGAGAGAGAGAGAGGAATTAGATTGAGTTCTAGAGTGCTCTAGAAAGAAGCAGCAGCAAATGCATGGCCCCTAAGGCTGGAGTACCTTCAAGGAACAGCAAGGAAGCCAGTATGGCTGCAGTGGAGTGAGCAAGAGGAAAAGAGAGCTAGGTAAGGGGAGACAGATCACATAAGGAGTTACTGATCACAGGAAGGACTTCGAGTGGACCCTGTGGAGGAAGGAGCCTGTGAATGGTTGGGGAAGAGGAACAGTGTGATCCAACTCAGGTTTTCAAACAAGTGTTCTAACTGTTTGATATATTGAGGTCAAACTTAAGGGAGAAAGGTCAGAAGGAGGAGATCTGTTAGAAAGATATTGCAATATTCTGAGGATGATTTGGACCAGGATCGAAGCAGTGGCAAAATTCTGGATGTGTTATGAAGGTAGAGCCAACAGGATCTGCGAACATTTTGGATACTGGGCACAGGAAAAAGACAGAGGGCAAGGACAATCAGTCATTCTGAATCATGTGCAAGAAAAACGCAATGACATGAGAAAGTATTCAGAGTATATTTCTAAGTGATAAAGCATGGTATAAAACAGTGTGTTCAAATGACCCTATTTTTTGGAAAGGGAAATACACATGTATGTGTATAAATGCAATAGGTTTGGGGGATAGCAACTGAACTGTGAGCAGCGGTTGCCTCTGGAGTGGGATTACCAAGAATTTTTATTTTCTTCTTTTATCTATTTTAATTTCTACTCTTTCCAATATGAATACATATTGCTTTTTAACTAAGAAAAATAAAGCAAATCATTTAAATCTGATCTCCCTCCCCATCCTCCTAACCCTGGGTCTGTCAAAACAGAGCCCTTGTCGAGGTCACTTCATGGATTTCTCTGTTTTCCTGATGGTAATTACTTAAGACAATAAAAATAGAGAAATCCTTGTTTTATTTCCCAGAAGGACTCAGGTAGAAGGAGTTCTGGGCCTTATGAATTCAGAGTTACCAGATGCTTGGGAAAGTTTAGTGGCAAAATAAAGTACACTAATATTTGAATTTTAAATTTATATCAAATTATTTAACACAAAGTGTTGAGAATGGTATCAGGAATGACTGGGGACACCTGTTGGAAGCATGGCTCTACCTTGCAGTTGAGGATACTATTCCATGTTTTGTAAGAGAGGCAACATGTGTGGAAAAATAAGGAAATAAATTGTGTAGCTCAGACTATTAGCAATACAGGTAGGTGGAGAATACATGGAACACTGTGTTGGAATATTCAGGGGTGGCTGCCTGGAGTCCTAAAGAAAGAAAAGGGGAAAATGAAAATAGGCACAGAAAACAGAACATTCCAGGTTAAATTAAACATTTGTTATTTCTACAGTTATTCAGTAAGTGACAGCTTCTCTAGAGAAACCCACTTAGGAAGGTTCAAGTCTTCTCTGCATGTGAGACCCTATTACTTCTGTCACCTGTTCACCAAATCTCTTTGTGCATGGAAATGTTCCTGTCTCCCTAGAATGAAACTGTTAGAGCTAGGATAATTTAACTAACCTTTTCTTCTTTTCAATGAACAGTTAAAACTGAAACCTTTAAATTATGTGCTTGATGATATTTATGTGTTTAAGAAATGAATTTCTTTAGTATGATAATTTTAACATCAGCAGTCCCACAGTTAATGACTAAATAAATGACTCCCACTTTTTGCTTTGGTAAATATTTCCTTCTCTATTATTCTTTAGTCTCTTATGGGAGCCATAGGCTGCATCTTAAACTCAGCACTGAGAATTGTTTTGAGTTTATTTTATGCAATATTTAGTAGAAACTTTCTATAACATCCATTAGGGAAGATAGAGGATTTCTTTACATTTCTAGAATGTCTGTGTTCCTATGACAGTCATAAAATGAGCATTTGTACACTCTGGACCTGGGTTTACCCAGGTTGTTAAATTGTGCAGATTTAGAAATAGGCACGAAGGCAATTCTCTGCCACTCTGTAAATAACCAACCTTTGTTGCTGCCTTCACTATAGATGGACAATCTCTGCTGCTGCAAGACTGGGAGACATGGCACTGTTGTAAGTCTGCACTGGCATATGTATCTGGGAGTCAGCAGGTAAACTGAGTCAGTGATCAGTGGCACGTGTGACACAAGCTCACAGGGCATCAAGTTTTAATGTTTTTCCCTCACTAGCAACAGAATCATCAGCAACCACAGCAGACAGAATCCATGGGGTGCCGAGCTGTGTGTCCACATACAGGAGGCATGTCGTTGTGTGCTCCTTAAGGGCACACTCCATGCCTCAGGCTCCAAGGTCAAGATTCCCATGGTGAGAAGGTTGCAACATCCCCATTCCCCAACACTCACATTTCTCTAGCTTCCTTCCCTCTTCTGGATTTTTATTCCAATGTACATGTCACCATCTAACTAACTAAATATTTACTTATTGTATCCTGCTAACATCTGCTCCCTCCTCTATAATGCAATCTCCATGACTACTTCAGTAGTGCATTTCCCCCAGTTACTAGTACAGGGTGTGACACTCAAAAATATTTTGTGAAGAATGAATGGATTGTGCCCCCAGTGCCTAGGAGAGCACCTAGACCCCAATAGGTATACAAAAACTAGTTTCTGAATGCATGAGAGGACCCATGGGATTACACATTGTGTCATTAATTCTACATGCTTGGCATCATTTTTCCCATTTGACAGACAAGGAAACTGAGATGCAATGAGATTCAGCATCTTGCTCAGGGTCATATGAGTGGTTAACAGTGGAGAGAAGATGCAAACTTAATTCTATTTAGTGTCAAAGCTCTGACAATCATGCTAGACTGAACAGGGTGGTTTAACATGAAATTTGATACAGGTCCATTGAGAAAGCTTAGATTTATTGATATACATATGTACATTTAATTACAAATTATTAACACTAGTGGATTAGAGACAAAAATCTAAGATCTGGCCCAAGTTCTCTCTTATAGTTACTCACTTATTCTCAGATAGCTTCTCAGATTATTACAGTCTTTTAAGCAAATATTTATTGAGTATCTATTATGTGTCACACACTGTTCTATGTGTTACATACATCAGTAAACAGAAAATCAACCTGTCCTCATGGAGTTTATAATTGTGCAGGGGAGAAATATAATAAGCTATAAATATGTACATTATATATTATGTCAGAGTGATAAGTACTATAGAGGGGGGAAAGCTGAGTAAGGTGGGGGAAGCCAAGAATGCCTGGAAAGTGCATGAGATACTGGACCAAACCTTGAAGGACGTGCAGGAATGAGCCAGGCAGAGGAAACAGCCAGGACAAAGGCCTAAGGCAGACAAGTTCCTGGCATGTCTGAGGACAGCAGGAGGCCAGTGTGGATGCAATGATATGACTGAGGAGACAGTGGAGGGAGACAGAGCCAGGAATATGACAGGGCCAGATGCTGCAGGGAAGGACTTTCTGTGCCTTTATCCTGGGACAAATGGAATGCCACTGGAGGATTTTGTGAAGAGCAGTGACATGATTAATGTTAGTCTTAAAAGGATCCTCTGGTGACTGTTAAGAAAAGACTTCAAGGGACAGTGATGATAGCAAGGTGACTAGGCAGAAGGCTACGCAATAACCCAGACAAGAGAAGATGGTGGCTTGAAGTAGAGGGACAGCAGTGGAGGTGGAAAAAGTCATCCACCCTTTATTATCCAACATACCAATTATTTTTGCCTTCTGTCCTGTAGCCATACTACTGCTTCCCTGTCTCTCTGTTTTAGCTTTTATTGAAAAGTACATAAATCTTAGGTGTACAGCATAATAAATATTAATAAGATGAACATACTTACCACCTAGATGAGAATCTCGGAAGTGTCACTTGTGTCTCCCCCTAGTCAGCACTACAGAGACACTTTTGCATCTGGCTTGTTCTTTTTTCTCTCCTGGTAGCTACTGCTACTGCTACCAGGAGAAATCGACTCTTCCCAGCAGAAGAGGTTTGAATGCCACCCCTCTCTGTCCAGCACTGTGGAGGACATCCTGGCAGAAGCCTATGTAACCTATACATGACACTAAATGCTCCAGTTAGAGTTAAGTATCATCACAGCTCCCACTGAGATGAATCTGATCCCTCTGGGACAGTAGAAGCAGCCCCCTCTCCCTTGCTCAAATAAAGCAGCCTCCCATTACCTGGATACCACAGAAAGTCCTCACCTGGAGGGGCCACTTACAAGATGGTGCTTGTCCTTCATAAGATCCATCCTCACCTCCCCTCATCATCTCCAGATCACTAACCAGGGTCAATTCTCAGCAGAGCCTCAGAGAGGGAAATGCAGGCCATAGTCCAGGAGGAAAACTTTAGTCACTAAAAAAGTTGAGGGACCTTATCTATAGCAGCAGAAACCACAGAAACACATATGGGAGTGAATCTAGAGAGTGTTATGCCAGAGAGAGAAACACGTAAGAGTGAACAGGGAAAAGATTATTGATATTCTCCTATGACTTAATGTCTTCATGGCAATCATGCCAGTTCTAATATGCTGGTTGGAGGTCCCCTGAAGCTTTGGATACAATGGTGGCTTACAGTAAATAAGAAAAGGATATCATATTTGCCTTATCAGGGTACTGAGGAAGGTGTCTGAAGGAATCAGAAGTTCCAGAGAAGATTTACTATCCACGATCAGACACCTGACTGTTCCCTGGGAGACCTAGGGCCACAGCCTTATTAAGGAAACAATCAACTCGATGGTAAGGGGGTCACCAGCATGATCAAGAATATCAATGGTGGTCATCTTCCATGGGAGTGAGCTCCCTAATATTAAAGGTAAAGGTATTGGGGAGTAGCAGAGGCCAGGTAGCAGCACTGAACCACCAGAGACAAGGTAAAAATGATGACCACAGTGGGCAGAAAGGCCAGAGTGACAACCAGGGTCCTGTCCAGAGGTATCTGTGGCCAAGGCTAATAGGCCATGCTGCTTCTAGGGGAAAGATAGATGAGCAGCCAATAAGGGTATTCCTTGAGTTGGATCATCAGAAAAACATACTGTGGGCAGGTAAGCAGAGATCTGATATCAGCTGTCAAAAGGAAAAATGATAATCCCTCACCTATTTCCCAGGTTTGAGCCAGTTCTCAGAACCAGTGATTGAGGGGAATGCAGGTCCTCTTGAGAAAAGACCCTACAATGTCACAAACCATTCCCCAAAGGGACCTGTGTGACTTTACACTAGGAAAAGGGGAATACTCACGTTTTTCAGATTATACAAAGTCTAAGCTGACACTGGCCACAGTAAAACCCCAAATGTCATGATGCCTGCTGGTTAGAATGATGATTATGGAGGGCGGTGGGTCAAAGGAGTGCTTACCAAGACTGGCCCAAAAGTGGTTCTGAGGGTCTGAGGACCCACACTGGTCATTCCCTCTGTCCCAGGACACACAGAATGTAGAGAAGGTTACAGAATCCTCACATTGGTTTCTTGATGTATGGAGTAATAACCAAGAAGACAAGAAAGAACAAGTGGTAACTCCAGAAAGTGCTCTCCCCAACATAGGACAGCAAATTGAGGTAGAATGGCTAAGATTGGTGCCTCTCTCAGGAACTTAATAACTGGAGGAATGAAGGCCTCTATCATATCCTCATTCAATTTATTATACAATTCCTGCAAAAATCAGATGGAGTTTCAGGAATTATGGCAGACTACCAAAACCTTATTCAAATAGTGGTCCCAATTGTAGCTGCTGAAATTAGATGTAGCATCTTTATTGAAACAGGTCAAAACAGCCTTTGGTACTTGTGTTGTGGCTATCCACCTAGCAAATAAGTTCCCATCAAACTTTCTGAGGAAAGGCCTTGACCAGTGTAGCTCAGTAGGTTGAGTGTCATTCAACTAAGCAAAATGTTTCTGGTTCAATTCCAGGTCAGGACATGTGTCTGTGTTGCAGGTTCCATCCCTGGTCAGGACACATTCGAGAGGCAACTGATTAATGTTCCTCTCCCTGTCTTCCCCTCTCTCTAAAAATAAATAAATGAAATATTTTTTAAAAGGGGAAAAACTTCCTCAGGAAAAATGATCAAAAGTAGTTCTGTTTTATACTGAAATGATAAAAGTACATATTCACTGTCTTTTCTCATGCTCCCTGTTATCCTGACAATTCCAGAATATTATGCTGACTCATTTTATTATTGACATTGTGCTAGTTGGACACAGGAAACAGGAAATGGCAAGTGCTTCAGGTGCTAAAGTAAAACACGTATGTGTCAACGGTGGAACATAGACTCTTTAAAGTTTCAGTGCTTTGCTATATTGTGAAGATTCTAAGAGTTCAGTGGTCTGGGGCATACCTTCTAAAGTAAAAGTCTATCTCTGTTAAAGAAAAGTACATGATTTGGTAGGCCACCTTGGATCTTTGGAGGCAGCCTATACTGCATTTGAGATGGTTTCTTGGACCCTTTTCTTGGGTGCCAGTTTTTTTTCTTTTTATCCTCACCCGAGGATATGTTTTATTGACTTGAGAGAGAGAGAAAGAGAGAAACATTGATGTGAGAGAGAAACCTCAATAGGTTGCCTCCCATACATGTGCCAGCTGGGGATTAAACCCACAACCTTTTGGTGTACAGAACAATGCTCCAGCCAACTGAGCCACCTGGCCAGGACTTGGGTGCCAGTTTTGAGTGAAGCCCAAAATATAAGGGGGCTCTACAGAAACTCTAGGCTTCAATGCAACCTATCTTGCAACTGAGGACATATAATTCAGCAGATCCATTAGTCCTAGTAGAAAAGGATCCATAGTAGAAACGGATACTTTGACAAGCCCTAATAGGAAATTTGTCATGAAGAATGCCTAGGACTCTGGAGCAAAGTCACAGGCACTCCATTTAAAGGACTATGTATTGTATAAGCACTCACTATTTATAAACTAGCTCCTGGTGTGATAATGGGTTAGTAGAGGTCAAGCTAAAAATGAACCATCAGGTAATTTTGTGACTGGAGTACTAATCATGACTGTCCAGCTTGACAGTCCACAGGGCACAGGGTGGCCCAGGTTTCCATGTCACCTCCCTCTGTTGCCCTGACACCTCTCTCACCTTATATCTATACCTATGAGGGGCAGGGGTAGGGGCCTCTGTGATTGAATGATGCAGGAGGAAAAACAGCTACTCTCTGATTTATGGATGAATTGGTTACACAACTATGAACTAACAATGACAACACACCAAAAAACTCAAACATCACCAGGTTACTAAGTTACTCTATCAGTTAAACAACCTAAATCAGCTCAGGTACTACTAATGGTGAGAGAAATCTAGAATGGGTGATAAAGACAGGAGAGGAGGAGTATAATTATGGTCTCAGAAGCATATGCACTAATTGGTGCTTCAGCTTGAGATACATAATTTTAAAAGAGCAGAGGCTGCTAGCACCTTGAAGACTTCATAACCGAGTGGACCTAATGTAAGGCAGTGCAAGGGATGGACTGTAGGAAATGTTCTTGCTGCCCTCCATCCCTTTGACCCAGCTCTAATTTCAGCCACAGCTACTGTGGATGTTCCATGTAAAGTCACACTCGAGCTGATGCCTTCTGCCTCAGGGTCTTCTCAGAAGACACTTGGGTTTATTTAGTCCATGCATAAGACAGCCCGGAAGTGGAAAGGTATCACCACACCACACTCAATCTCAGCCACAGAAAACAGGAACCAGTGAATAAATACTCCCACTTCCCATCCCTCAGAAGGACAACACTGAAAGACACCAGTACACTTCTCAGAAGTCACCCCATTGCTTACAGTAGCAATCTCAGGAATCACCATTATTTTAGCATCTCATCCTTGCTCTCTTACTCCTGCCTCCCATTTAAGTGGCTGCTCCAAAACCTTTGTCTTAGGCTCTGCTTTCAGAACTTCCCAAAATAAAGCAATAGTTGGAGTTGCAAGAAGAGACTCTTTGTCACTCTGACCAGTGTGACTCAACTGGTTGGGCATCGTCCTGCAAAGTGGTCACTGGTTTGATCCCTATTCAGGGCAATGCCAAGGTTGCAGCCCATCCCCAATTGGGGCACATGTGAGAACCAACCAATAGATGTTTCCCTCACACATGGAAGTTTCTCTCCTCTTTCTCCCTTCCCTTCTCTCTAGGAATAAATAAATAAAATGTTAAACAAAAAAGGAAGAGACTCTTTGTTAATACTTGATAGGAGCCAGGAAAGCAAGATTCTACCCAAAGTCAGAGAGGAATCATCCAGAAGAGTAATTTGGATGTGGGTATACATGTGGGAGGGAAGGGAACTATTCTATCATTTCACACCTACAAAGTGCAGTTTGTTCAATAAGCCAGTATTATAGGTCTTTAGAGCTGACAACGTGAGGTGTAGTATAAAAGCTTAGAAAGGCTTGGGGAGCCATCTGTCTTTCTCCTGTGCTTTGAGAAAGCTTTCATCATCTAGGTATGTATACACACGCACAACACACACACATCAGACTATAAGAAAAGAATTGCTATGTCCACACAGGAAAACCTGACTTTTGGACCACAAAAATATCATCAGGGCATCACAAGTGAGAGATAGCCTAGTTACACACCAAAGACTCAAGAAGAAAAAGCCTCTGCCATAAAAAAAAATATCCTGATGAACCTAAACATACATGGTAACTGCAGAAACACAGGACAGAATATGTCATTTTGCGTTTATAGAGTGAGGGAATTTGCAAATATTAATCCTGTCTGCTGTGGTCACACTTCTGAGAACCACATATATCCTTGTGTGGCTTCAAGGGTTCTGTGAAACATTTGAAAATCTGCATTAGTCCATCCCCTTTCTTCTAGAAGTGTCTCCACTTGATCCATCTCTAGCAGGCAGGGACCCTCCACTTCACTAAATTATCTCAGAGTAGGAGACCAGTACAGGATTCCCCATGAAGATGCTGCAGAGCTGCACCATTTTATACAGATGAACATTGCTTCCCCACTGCAGCTGAATCCTCATTCTTCTTGTCCTAATCTCAGTGCAAACAGTAAAAAGTTGTCATTTAATAATATCTTTTTCCATATCTCAAGGTAGTTAATAGTTTTTGTATTGGATAGGGCCTATGATTAATGGAAATCAAAGGATGCTGAGAATATATTAAGCAATTCTTATTTATAGTGAGTTGTTAATTAAATTTTTGCCACCCTGAATAGATATATAGAACTAGGCTTCAATAATTTTTTCTTGAGGGGCTGCTGGTCAAGATGGCAACATAGGCAGACCTGGCTCACCTCTTCCCACAACCACATTAGAATTATGACTAAAATCTAGAACAACCATCACTCAGGAACATCAGAAATCAAGTTGAGGCCTGGCTGGTGTAGCTCAACCTGGCTGGATTAAGTGCCAGCCTGTGAACTGAAAGGTCACTGGTTTGATTGCCAGTCAGGGCACGTGCCTGGATTACGGACCAGGTCCCCAGTTAGGGATGTGTAATAAATGTTTCTCTCCCTGTCCTTCTCCCTCACTTCCTCTCTCTCTAAAAATAGATAAATAAAAATATTAAAAAACAAAAGAAATTCAATGAGTTCAATGGAAGTCTGACAATTACAGAATTGAAGAAACTACATCCATCCAGACTGATAGAAGTGCAGGCATGGCATTCAGAAGGGGCTGGCCCCACACCCACATGGATAAAAATTCGGGAGGGATATCACAGGAGGGAGGAGTCTCAGACCCACACCAGGCCCCCCAGCGCAGGATTCTAGTGCCAAGAAGCTAAGTCTCCACAACTTCTGGCTGTGAAAGTCAGTGGGGATTGAGTCAATGGAGGAGGCTGCTGGAGCCCTAAGTAGTTCCTCTTGGAGAACCCACACACAGACTCACCTACTCAGACTTGCTCCCTCTAAGCTCCAGCACCAATGTGGTAGCTTGAAGGGTACCAGTGGTATACAGGGAGAGACAGAAGTATCCGGCATCGTGATGAGCAAAGGCCATTGCCCCTTTGTTGAGCCTCCCCCACCCCGCCATACAGCCAATAGGCTAGTGCCATATCTGAGACTCCAAAAACCTGGCTAACACTGTGTGACCTACCTTGAAGATCCACAGAGGAGGTTCTGCCCCATCCAACTCACAGGCCCACCCAAGCTGCTTTCCCATAAAAATGACTGGTCTTGGTTCCTAAATCCTATCAAACAAGCATCAGCTGATTTCAGTGAGCCCTAGTGGCAGCCAGATTAGAGTCTCAGCTTGGCTTCATCTGGATATCTCCAAACCCAGCACAAGCAGCAACCTTTTCAGATTGCTTTACAGCTCAGGCAGCATTCCCCATGCAAAACACAGGTGAGGGCTGACCATGGCCTTCACCCCCTGGAAACCTCAGGGCCAACACACCAAGTAGGAAGCTACAGACCACATCAAAGTACAACCATCCTTCCTCTGTACAGCTGACCCTCCACAGAGGGCAGAGGTTGGCAGACAGTGCTCATAGCCACTCATTGCAGCCTACTGGACTGGGTAAATCCCTCCCATTGATTAGTCAACAGTAACAAAGGCTCAACTACAAGAGGAGAACATACTCAGCCCACAGAAAGGTCATACATCAAGTACCCAGCTTGGGTGATAGGGGAGGCTGTGTCACTGGACCCTACAGAACACCTAGTGTATTAGGCCACACTACAAAGACACGAAGTCATAGTAGCTCTACCTAATACATAGAAACAAACATAGGGAGGCTGCCAAAACAAGGAGACAAAGAAATATGGCCCAAATGAAAGAACAGATAAAAGCTCCAGAAAAAGAACTGAACAAAATGGGGCTAAGCAATCTATCAGATGCAGAGTTCAAAACACTGTTTATAAGAATGCTCAAGGAACTTAGTGAAGTCCTCAGCAGCATAAAAAAGACCCAGTCAAAAACCAAGGATGCACTAATTGAAATAAAGAACAATTTACAGGGAAGCAACAGTAGAGTGGGTGAGGCTGAGAATCAGATCAATGATTTGGAACATAAGGAACCAAAAACCAACCATATAGAATAAGAAGAAAAAAGAATCCCCCCAAAATGAGGATGGTGTAAACAGCTTCTGAGACAACTTCAAGAAGTCCAACATTTGCCTCATAGGGGTGCCAGGAGAAGAGAACGAGCAAGAAACTGGAAATCTATCTGAAAATATAGTGAAAGAAAACTTCCCTAATTTGGTGAAGGAAATAGACATGCAAGACAAGAAGCACAGAGAGTCCCAATTATGATGGGTGCAAAGAGGCCCACTTCAAGACATATCATTTTTGAAAGGCCAAATGTTAAAGATAAAGAGAGACTCTTAAAAGCAAGAGAAAGGAAGTTAATTACCATACGGTTGCCAGATGGGAGGGGGAGAATGGGTGAAGAGGTGAGGGGATTAAGAAGTACAAATAGGTAGTTACAGAATAGCCATGGGGATGTAAAGTACGGTATCGGACATGGAATAGCCAAAGAACTTACATGCATGACCCAGGGACATGAACAATGGTGGGGGGATTGCCTGAGGGAGTGGGGGGACACTGTGTGGAGGGTGGGAAGGAGGAAAAATCAAGACTACTATAATAGCAAAATCAATAAAATATAATTCAAAAAATAATTTTTCTTAATGATATGGGTTGAATTGTGTACCCCCCCACCACCCACAGGTATGTTGAGGGCTTAACCCCCAAGTCCCTCAGATGTGACTTTATTTGGGAAAAGAGTCACTGTAGATGTAATTAGTTAAGATGGTGTGCCCTAATCCAGTATGACTGATGTCCTTATAAAATGATGGCCACATGGAGAGAAAAACACACACACAGATAAGGCCATGTTAGGAAAAAGACAGAAATTGAAATTCTGCAGCTGCAAGCCAAGGAACATAAAGGTTGTAGACAAACCACTAGAGCCAGAAGAAGCAAGGAGTGAGTGATTCTCCTACATGCTTCAGAATGAGCAGAACCCTGCTAACAGCTTCATTTTGGACTTCCAGCCTCCAGAACAGTGAGACAATAAATTTCTGTTGTTTAAAGCTACCCAGGATGTGGCACTTTGTTATAGCAGCCCCAGGAAACCAGACACTTATTTAAATGGTTTCTTTTTGATCGAGTATCTAACATGTATTGATCAGGATGAAAGTGAGTCTCCACATTTCACCATTTCCTCTGTTTTTGAGAGATTTTAGAAATTCCTGAATTAAGACAGGGTTTTCAGAAATAGTAACACAAGTTTCAATTTTGCATATATTTAATTATAATTAATAAATAGGTAGCACTTCTTCCAAAAAAGATCTAGCCTAAATCAATCTAGAATTTAAAGAGATATTGAATTAAAACAACTCACTACCTCCACAGTCCGTAGTAGATACAAAATTTTCTCTAAGAATAGCAGAGCATTATTCTAAAATTAAAATAATCACTAAAGCTGGGTGACAGAATGTCTTTATGTGGGCCTCTACAGACCTAGTTATGCCAGATTTAATTAAGGAGTTTTATTTGCATCAATAAGTTATTATCCAAGGTAAAATAAAAGTTATTTGATTTGTTCACACTCGATTTTGTTTAGGTGTACAATTAGTGGTTTAAGTCTGTTGCAAAATAATTCAGCCAAGAAATCAATTTTAGCACCTACAAAAAGCCCAACCAGGCTATAATTACAATCTTCCAAATGTTAATTGCATACAATTTTGGATAGGAAATATACACATATATCATCCTACTGTTTACCACCAAAAAATTATACTTGCATAAAACATGGGAAAATTCTCTACTTTATTTACAAATAAAACCCTTGAAAGTCTAGGATGTCCCTTTTAAAGGCTAGCATTGTTCCATCTATAAATTATTTCTTTCTTTGGCTGTATATGTACCTTTTATTCTTCCTGTGAAGTCAGAGCTACAATGGGTTGAAGCCAAGAACTCATATTAGGAGGAAGCAGGTGCCAGAGATCAAAGCAGAAACTAGGACCTCAGAAGCAGAGCCTGGGTTTCTGGGGGCTTCTGCTTATCTGTATTGTTCTCATCTATTAGGGAAAAGATCACAAGTTGGGGGATGAGCAACTAATGGAGTCATTGATGAAAATGATGCCCATTTCAAATAGTAAATTAGATATATGTTCCAGTCAAGCCATAAGGTAACCATACTTAATGAAGAGTGAGAAATAAGACAACCTTCAACAGGTTGTTCTGAGAGCTTGACTGGCCCCTAGAGCAGAGCATTCTGCATCTAAAAATTATGGGCAAATCATTTGGAGAAACTTAATGCAAAGGCAATACACATTTGAGTTGTATTTTGTTGTTTTGACACTTGTTATCAGCCAAACTACACTCACTATGACAGCAGTATCCCCTGTTTGTAGAGCAGGCCACAACTTACACAGATCCAACATGTGTATCTCTCCCTGGGATATAGATTTGCAAGTGATTATTACCACCATGCCCTTGTTGAAGTTGAAGAGGAAACCAAGTGAACTGAAGAAGACACTGTGGATTGAAGGAGTTGGGTGATTCAGCCAAGACTTCACAGCTACTCTGATAATACATTTTGACATTATGCATATTTGACACTTGCATTTCACAAGCAATGATGAAAGGTACAACAAATGGAAATTCATTGTTTTATGTATTGTAAATAATTGGTTTGTATATTATTTATAAACCACACAGTACCTTCTTGCCTGAGACTTTGGAGAGGAACTTTTTAATGTCTTGGCACATAAAGAATAGCTCTCCTGAGCACTGGGGCACTTGCCCATTCACACAGTCCATTATTTCTCTGGAGAAATGGATGTATGTTGTTTTAGGTCATCTTTACTCCTAATGACACATATGTCTCTCCCAGGTGCCCAGATTTGAAAGAGAAATGCAAGAATTGATTCAGAGAATGGAGATGGGAAAAAGAGGGGGAATTAGAAGAAATGGGAACAGGAGGATGTCAGCTTCTTGACACTGACCACTGACTGACACAGTTGTGAGAATGTCACCTGGCTCTGGCACTGAGTCTGAGGGAAAATGATGACAAATGCAGTGGTGAGAAGTTAGGAAAGAATGCTCATGAAGAGCTGTTGAAGGAATTGAGAAGACTGAGCTGAAATAGAGAGGTCATGAGGAGATATCATACCTGCATTCTTATAGGGGGAGGGCCTGCTTAGAGAGACAAAAATTTTTTTGGTAGGATTAGAGGGCAGAGTGAGACCATTAGAAAAAAAAGCACCAGGAATGGAAGTCCACCTCAATTTAAGAACAAGCATTTCAACAACTGTGGCAGACAAACAGTGGACAGGCTGTCCTGTTAAATTTTCCATCCATTATTGAAATTAGGCAAACAATGACAGGATACCTATCCAAAGGAGCACTGTTTGGTTCAATCAGATAACCCTGAGGTCTCTTCTAGCTCTAAATGTTGATGACTCTAAGAATAACATCTGCTTTTCTCCCTGGTTTCATTATTCCTTGGTGTTTGCTAGAGACCTCCCTACAGGGCAGTAATCTTTTCTAACTTCTACAAACTCAGAGCCATTTAAAAATATTATTTCTCTGGGTGGTTCCTTCTTCTCTTGCTTCTTGGCTCTGAATAGTAATGTCAAACCCTGGAGGAATCATGAAATGCTGACATAAAGTCTCTATTAATTGCTGATGTTCTTCTTATCCTACTCAGTAGACTTTTCTGTCCTCTCAGTACCTCACAGTTTGTAGGCATTCAAAGAAGTTTTAATAGGTGAATAAATGAATGAGTGAATGAATACATGAGTTTGAATATTAGCTTAGCAGTTAATTATGAAAATAATATTTCAGGATTCAAACAGAAAAAAAGGGGGAGGGTAGAATCCAGAAAATCTTTTGAACACTTTAAAGCAGGTATAAGTTAGAAATTAATTAGCACTTCTGGTCAAGATGACAGCATAGGTAAACACAGCTAACCTCCTCACACAACCACATCAAAATTACAACTAAAATATAGAGCAACAATCACTCAGAACCATCAAGTTGGATGGAAGTCTGACCACTATAGAATTAAAGAAACCACATACATCCAGACAGGTAGGAGGAGCAGAGATGGGGAACGGGCTGGTCACACAACTACATGTGGTGGATAAAAATTTGGGAGGGGTATCTCAGGAACAAGGAGTCCCAGCCCCACACTAGGATCCCCAATCCAGGGTCCCACGCAGTGCCAGGAATGTAAGTTCCCATAACTACTGGCTGAAAAAATCAGTGGGGATTGAGTCAGTGGAAGAAACTTCTGGAGTCCCAAGCAGTTCCCCTTAAAAAATCCACACATAGACTTACTCAGACTCACTCCCTCTGAACTCCAGCACCAGGATAGCAGCTTGAAAGGCACTAGTGGCATACAGGAAGGAACTGAAGTGTCTGGCATCAAAGCAAGAGCTGGGGAACAGCTTTCGACCAGACAGAACAGCAGGCAGAGGTCATTGTACTTTTTCTGAGCACCCTCCCTCACAGAGTCACAGAGCTGGAAGGCCAATGCTATATTTGAGACTCCATCAACCTGGACCCTACAGGACATATAGTACATTAGGCCACACTAAGAAGACATGGAGTCAAAGCAGCTCCACATAATACATAGAAACAAACACTAGGAGGTTGCCAAAATGAGGAGACAAAGAAACATGACCCAAACTAAAGAACAAATGAAACCTCCAGAAAAAAACCCTAGCTGGTGTGGCTCAGTGGATTTAGCACCAACTTGTGAACCAAAGGGTCACAGGCTCAATTCCCAGTTGGGGCACTTGCCTGCGTTGTAGGCCAGGTCCCCAGTAGGGGGCACAGGAGAAGCAACCACACATTGGTGTTTCTCTCTCTCTCTTTCTTCCTCCCTTCCCCTCTCTAAAAATAAATAAATAAAATCCTTTTTAAAACTCTAGAAAAAGAGCTAACTAACATAGTGATAAGCAATCAGATGCAAAGTTCAAAACACTGGTTATAAGGATGCTCAAGGAGCTTAGTGAGGACCTCAGCAGCATACAAAAGATCCAGTCAGAAATGAAGTATACAATTATTGAAATAGAGAACAATTTGCAGGAAAGCAACAGTAGAGTGGATGAAGCCAAGGGTCAAATCAATTATTTGGAACATAAGGAGGCAAAAAACAACCAATCAGAAAAACAAGAAAAAAATGAGGATAGTGTTAAGCAGCTTCTGGAACAACTTCAAGACATCCAACATTCACATCATAGGGGTACCAGAAGGAGAATAGAAGAGTAAAAAATTGAAAATCTATTTGAAAAATAATGAAAGAAAACTCTTATTTGGTGAAGGAAGTAGACATGCAAGTCCAGGAAGCACAGAGAGTCCCAAACAAGATGGATGCAAAGAGGCCCACACCAAGACATATCACAATTAAAATGCCAAAGGTTAAAAATACAGAGAAAAATTTAAAAGCAGTAAAAGAGAAGATGTTAATTACGTACAGGAAAATTCCATAAGACTGTCAGCTCATTTCTCAAAAGAAACTTTGAAGGCTAGAAGGAATTGATAAGAAATATTCAAAGCCATGAAAAGCAGGGACCTACAGCCAAGATTGCTCTACCCAGAAAAGCTATCATTTAGAATCAGAGGGCAGATAAAGAGCTTCCCAGACAAGAAAAAATTAAAGGAGTTCATCATCACCAAACCATTATTATATGAAATGTTAAAGGGACTTATTTAAGAAAAAGGAGATCAAAACTATGTATGAACAATAAAATGGCAAATACATATCTATAACAACTAAATCTAAAAACCAAACTAAGCAAAAAAGAAGAATAGAAACAAAATCTTGGATACAGAGAGCATTTTAATGGTGGAGGAATGGGTGAAGAGGTGAGGGGATTAAGAAGTACAAATATGTAGTTACAGAATAGCCATAGGGATGTAAAGTACAGTATAGGAAATGGAGTAACCAGAGAATTTATATGCATGACCCATGGACATAAACAATGGCGTGGGGATTGCCTGGGGGAGTGGTGGGTACTGGGTGGAGGGGGGCAAAAAAGGAAAAATTGGGACAGCTATAATAATATAATAATTGAAATATAATAAAAATAAAAAAGAAATTAATTAGCAACAATTGTGATTTTTAAAAATACTCTTAGCAAAATAGTAATATAACATTTTCTTTTAAAAATTTTATTGTATAAAATATATAGCATACCATACTAAAAGATGAAACAGTAAATATATTTCCTTTCAAATCAAGGAAGATAGGATGCTTGCCATCAACATTTTCAATGAATAGTTTACTGAAGGTTCTAATTGTACAATAAGGCAAGAAAAAGAAATAAAAGGTATAAGAACAACAGAATAAAAAACAAAGTTGGCAAAATGTCTGGATATGATTGGCTAACCCAGAAAACCCATGTTAACCTGAATTAAGTAAGGTTGCTAGGTATGAAATCAATATACAAAAATCAATTGCATATCTACACACCAGCAATTAATAGTAAAAATACAGAAATTGCAATTTATAAAGGCAGCAAGAATATAAAGTACCTATGAATACATATTACAAAAAATAAAAAACTGGTAAATATTTTTAAACTCTTCTGATAGAAATGTAAATGCTTATAACCATTTTGGAAATATAACATTGTCTAATAAGTTCAAACATACATATTCTATGACCTACCAATTCCATTCTCAGTAATTTACCTTAGATAACTACTTTTTCATATACGCCAACATATATGTACAGAAATATCACCTGAGTATTTAAAATATTAAAAAATAATACTTATCACCTAATCAGCAATTCTTATGTGCCAGACATTGTTCTTGGCATTCTGTATGTCTTGTCTATTTTAGCCCTTCCAACAAATCCCATGAAATCAATTCCTCCACTTTACAGATGATGAAACTGAAGTGTCAAAATTTTAAATAATTCAAATGGAGTGCCAGGGAACTTGAATCTAGGTAATCTGTTCCAGTTTCAACCATGATTGAATACTGTCTTGGTAAATGTTGATTTCATCAGTGCAAAACATAAATTTAAAAATTCACTTATTGGCATGATTAAATCAAACAATAAAAATAGAGTAAAATAAAAATTTAGAACCCCTAAAATGATCTCTTCTTAATTTGGCCTTGCTAAACCTGCTTTGCCTCTGCTGTCAGTGGCTAACCAGCATGTTAACAAAAGTCTCCTACTCACTAAGTCCCTGTGAACTCGCCAAGTTCACAGAGGCTGATGATTTCTTGTTCTGAGCACAGCTAGCTTCTCCTGGGCTCCAGTGCATGCTGAGTGAGCTGCTGCCTCCCATCTTCCATCCTCACAAGGCACCTGTCTCCCCAAGGTGCCTATGGCATACCTGCTGTTCCCTGTGTTGGATAGTTCTCTCTAATTCCCCTGTTAAGTATTCAACCTGGGGTAAATGTAGGTGATTCACTTAAAACAAGAATGTAAATCAAATTGAGTTTTTTCACACACCCTACATATTAAATAATTGTGAACAAAACATACGTTGTGAAATCAGAACAGGCTTCACTAAGAAAGCAGGCATATTGATGGAGCAGTATGTCTGAGAAAGACAGTCATCCGAGAGTTCACTGAGTACTTCTCACATGTTTAACGCAGCAGTCATCAAAAGAAAAGCAGACTGTGGCCCCTGACTGCAATGGCACCTGACAGAGTCAGGCAATGACATCAACTTTTCTCACAGAACAAAAGTAGATAATACAGGCTGAAGAGCTAGATCGAATATTCCCGTAAACAGATGGTAAAAATGTGGGCCAGATGACAGAGTGCTGTTGGGTGATTCACACAAAACTGGTGGAACAAACATCCCCAGTGGGGCAGATTAATGAACAAAGGTCAGCATATAGTGAGACCTCTTTTGGTTCATCCTCATCCCAGTCTTGTCTAACATTTTTATAAATGACTTGAATAAGAAAAAGGATAGTATTATTGATCAAATCTGTGCAATTGTAAAAGTAGAAGTGATGGTAAATACTTTGAATAATAGAATCAGCATCCACAGAATCTGCTGTGTTGCTCCAATCTCCAAGATAAGTCAGTAGTGTGACGTGTCCAGATAGAAGGACAGCACTTGTCATGTCCGGTGCTGTACTTACCACACCCATGGTAATCCTTCTGGGGCAACACACTCAAACAAGAATTTTAAAATGGAACAGGTTTGAGGAACAGTGACCAGGATAATGTGGCTTGAAACCAGTGTAACTAAGGGGAGATATGCAACATGCATAGGAAATATAGCCTATGATTTCACTATACTCATTTCTGTACATTTAAAAAAAATATATGAGCCCTGGCTAGTGTGGCTCAGTGGATTGAGCACTGGCCTGTAAACCAAAGGGTTGCTGGTTTGATTTCCAGGCAGGGCACATGCCTGGGTTGCAAACCAGGTCCCCAGTTTGGGGTGCACGAGAGGCAACCACACATTAATGTTTCTCTCCCTCTCTTTCTCCTTCCCTTCCCCTCTGTCTAAAAATAAATAAATAAAATATTTTTTAAAAATAGAATATGTATGAGACAAAATAATTCTATTTATTTCATGCCATTTTACAGACGTAGACGTAAACAAAGCCAACTTCATCTCTGTATTCTGGATCTCTTTTCATTTTTAACTTTCATGCTATCAATCTTCACCAACCTTACTTAGCAAGCATATCAAATCTCTCTAGCTGAGATTATCTGTGTTCCTTAAAATATTGCCATAAATATTTTTTTATTGTTGTTCAAGTACAGTTGTCTCCATTTTCCTGCTACCACTTTCCTTGGACCCACACACCCCCACTTCCCACCCTCAATTGTACCCTCCTTTGGCCTTGTCCATGAGACCTTTATACATGTTCCTTGATGACCCTTCGCCTCCCTCCTTCCATTATCCCCCTCCCCGCACCTCTCTGGTTACTGTCAGTTTGTTCTTTATTTCAGTGTCTCTGGTTGTATTTTGCTGGCTTGTTTGTTTTGTTGATTAGGTTCCAAATATAGGTGAGATCATGTGGTATTTGTTTTTCACTGCCTGACTTATTTCACTTAGCATAATGCTCTCCAGTTCCAATCATGCTGTTTTAAAAGGTAGAAGCTCCTTTCTTCCTGCTGCATAGTATTCCATTGTGTAAATGTACCATAGTGTTTTGATCCACTCATTTACTGATGGGCACTTAGGTTGCTTCCAGCACTTGGCTGTTGTAAATTATGCTGCTGTGTACAACCAGAATGGCAAATGGCATGACAACCAAGATAATTATCAAACTGGTAATAGTATTAATTATAAGCAATTATCTGTCACAAGACCACCAGGGGGCATGTCCCTGGCCTTCCTGTATTCATTGTCCATTTGCCTTGTCAATCATTAGCCCCCGAGTTATACTACAGAAACAGTACTCTAACTGGGGTCTGACAGCAGAGAATAATATGTGCAGAGTACTGGGTCATGTTTTCTGGTCTGACCCAACCTTCCCATAAGGGAATTACCCTAGAATAGATTCTGTTATACTCTATGGAGTTGCCTGCTTCATTTTTGGGTCTGACGACACCTCATTGAGGTAGCCATTACTCCCACCAGATAACATTTCACAAGGCTGAACTAAGACGAGACAGATTTTGACTTTATAGTACAAGTTGTATAAAGAGAAACAAAAAAAAGATTATTTAGTATCTATCCAGTGCCAGAAACTGTGTTTACTATTTCATATTGTCCTACCAACAATCAAGTATGTATTAATATCCCATTTCAATATTGTTCTGTTTATTTCTGAACAACAAGCCACTTGCAGAGCTTAGTAGCTAAAAATGACAATTTATTATTCTTATATCTCACCATTCTGTGGGGCAGGAATTAGCCAGGAGGAAGGACAGCTAGTCTCTGCTCCATGATGTCTGGGGCCTCGGCTGGAAGGTCTTGAATGGCTGGAGGCTGTCGAGGCATCCCTCTGCCCCTGCCTCTGGCCTCCTCACACACAGGGTTCCTAATTACACAGCAGCATCAGCATAGGAGTTTCTCCCATGTAGGGCTCAAGGATCCCAAAGAGTACGGCAGACACTGCACTCCTCTTCGGTCTAGACCTGGGTGCAGCAGTGCCTCACTTTGTCTGCACTCCACTGTTGGGACAGTCATAGGGCTGGCCCACATTTGGGGAGAGAAAACAGAAGGAACATTGAAAGGATCTGTGGCCATTTATAATTTATCACACAAGTGACCTAGTACAAGATGGTAGGAAGTGGCAGAGCCAGGACTCAAACCACTTATCACTCATTTCCTCCATTCATCACCCTCAGGCCTTTGGGAGTAGTCTATGCCCATGGGTTTAAGGGTGTCCTCCAAGACAACCTCTAACTGTATTTTTCATCCTCAGCCTTGGTTATAAGCTCCAGACCTTTATCTCCAAATGGAAACAGCATATCTCCATTTGAATTCTGTGGCACCAACTTAGACTCAGCAGGAACAGACATGAATTCTGAATGCATCTCGGGGTCTCTCTCCATCCCAAAAGAGGCAGAGTGGCAGCCCCTAGTGCCCACCCAGTCTTGCTGGCTCAGCACCTCCTGATGACTCTGTCCCAGCTCCTCCATCATTTTCTGTGTCTTGTGTCAGTCACCAAGTCTTGTGGACTCATGTGCACCACAGCCTGCAAAGCAGCTCAAGAGTCTGCCCACCTGCATCTCCATCCTCCCTCCTCCAGGTCCCCCAATGCTCCATGCCCCCCTCACCCAGCCATATCGCCCTGCTATACCTCCAACATCACCCAGCCTCTCCCTGACTTCAAGTCTCTGCTCAGATACCATCTCCTCAGAGAGACCACCGCAGAAAAAACAGCAACTTCCACTAGCCCTTCCATCCCTGAACCTTGCTCTGTTCATCGCCATAGCAGGCATCATCACCTGAAATGGCAGTATCTACTTATTTGCTTATGTATGACTGTCCCTCTCTCCACTTGAACAGTGTTGTCCCATGGAAATACGATGTGAGCCATTTGTGCAACTTTACATTTTATAGCAGCCACATGCTAAAAAGGCCAAGAAACAGGTGAAATTAATTTCAATAATATACTTTAGCCCACAATATCCAAAGTATTATCATTTCAACATGTAACAAATATAAAAAAGTATTAACGAGATACTGCACATTTCCTGGTATCCAGTTTGGATTCTGGTGTGCATTTCATACCTCCAGCGCTTCCCGTCAAAGCCAGCCACACTGCAAGGGCTTCGCGGCCCCCTGAGCGGCTACATGTGGACAGCACAGCTCTTAAACATCACTGCACAGAACAGTGATTTTCTACTCCTCTTCACCTCTCTTCTCAGTGCTTGGGACAGAGTCTAGCATTTAACAAGTGTTTGCTGATCACATGTGTGCACGAATACAACAAATTAAATGCATCTTTTGCTTTTTTTTTTGACTCCCTGCCTCTCACCATTAATCCTAAGCTCCATAGTGGATTCCCCTTGGGGACATCTACAGGTGTTCAGTGTAATTAGGGTGGGAACAGTGACATCCAACCTCATGCTTTTTAAGTGAGGAAACGGTGTCAGAGGCCTGTGTCTACCCTGACCACTGGCTCAGAGGGCCCACCTGCCCCCTGAGGGCCCATATGCTTGCTCATCTGTCTGCTGTTTCTGGGACAGATTGGTGCCAGCCTGCTGCCCCAGCTCTTGTCCTTGGCTGACAGTTCCGATCCTCTCATCTCTGGGTGGCACATCTTGGTGTGGCACGGAGCTCTCTGCTGGTGTTGAGTTTCTCTTCTACTAATTATCTTTTGATAATAGCTTTATTGAGATACAATTCACACACCACACAACTGACCCCTCTAAAAAGCCCAGCTCAGTGGATTTTACTGTATTTACATTTTTGCTACATTATGGGCAAACATTACCACAGTCCATTTTAAGTCATTTTCATCACCGTGAAAGAAGCCCCATACCTTATAGTTATCAGCCCCTGCTCCTCTCCCCTGAAGCCTTTGGTAACCAGTAATCTATTCTTGCTCTCTGTAGATTTCCCTCTTCTGGGCACATCGTATGAATGGAATTATACCATATGAGGTCCTTCATGACCAGCTTCTTTCACATAGCAAAACTCAGCCAAGGTTATCTATCACACTGTGTTTTGGATCAGTATTCCATTCTGTTTTACTGCTGAACAGGACTCCATCGTATGGATATACTCATTCACCAGCTGATGGACATTTAGATTGTTTTCACCTTTTGGCTATTTATGAATAATGTTGTATGAACAATCACATGCCATCCCCACTAATTCTTTCTGCATCTTGCTGCTAGGTTAACCTTTGGCCAATATGAGAGAGCCTCTCGTCAGCTGTGGAAGGGACCATGACAGCCCTCAAGAGTGCCCTGCATTGGCACCAAGCTCACACATACCTGTACAGGCTGCTCCCTCTTACTTCTTGGGTAAGCTGCAATGATCCTTCTCACCTGTGAATGGTTATGATACTGGTTCCAGCCTCATAGTGTTCTTGAAAATATGTGCCTAACAGCTTAAACTAGGCCAGAACAAGGAAAGCACTCTGTGTGTGTTAGTAATAATTTCTTCAGGAAAACACTTTGGTCTAGGGAGACATCTCTCCTGCCTGGATGCATGCCTGATTCATATCCTCCTGCATCTTGATTCTCCACCTAACCAAATTCTGGCTGTTTGTATTTGTTTCCTATTGCTGCTGTAACAAAGGACCACAGATTCAAATGTAAGTGGCTTAAAACAACACAAATGTATTATCTTACAATTTTGGATGTCAGAAGTCCAAAATTGATCCCACTGAGCTGAAACTGAGATGTAAGCAAGACTGTGTTTCTTACGGAAATTCTGGAGGGGAATTCATTCCCTTGCCTGTTGCAGCTGCCTGCATTTCTTGGCTCATGGCCCTTCCCCCATTTTCAAAGCAGCAACAGCTGCTGGAGTCTTTCTCTAATCGCATCAGTCTGACCCTCAGAGTCTTGTCACATCTCTGACTCTCTTGGCTGCCTCTGCCTTTATGATTTCATTGGGCCCACCTGGAGAATCCATGATAACCTCCGCATCACAAGTCAGCTCATTAGAAACCTTAATTCCATCTTCAACCAAATATCCCCTTGCCATGTGACCTACATAGCCACAGTTCCAGGCCTCAGGGTATGGGTACCTCTGCAAGCATTATTCTGCCTACTGCACTGTCCTTTAATGTTCAGTTCTGAGCTCCCCTCTGCCGTTTGAGTGTTCCCCAAATGACCCAGGCCTTTGGCTCCTTTCCTGAATACCCATAAAATTTATCATTTATAAACCTTCATTTTACACATCTTTTTTGTTTGTTTATTTTATTGCATTTTTCCATTACCATTTAGTCCCCTTATACCACCTCCCTCCCCCACAATCTCCACACTGTTGTCCATGTCCATGAGTCCTTTTTCCTTTTTGCTCAGTCCCTCCACCTTCTAACCTCCCTCTACCCTTAGTTGTCATCCTGCTCTGTATCTATGAGCCTGTCTTTTTTTTTTTGCTTGTTAGTTCAGTTTGTTCATTAGATTACACATATGAATGAAATCATGGTATTTGTCTTTCTCTGACTGGCTTATTTCACTTAGCATAATGTCCTGCAGATTCATCCATATTGTCACAAAAGATAAAACTTTCTTCTTTTTTATGGCTGAGTAGAATTCCATTGTATACATGTCCCATAGCTGTTTTACCCACTCAACCACTGATAGACACTTGGGCTGCTTCCATGTCTGATTTGTAAATTGTGATTTACAAATTGTAAATATCGCTGCAATGAACACAGGGGTGCCTATGTTCTTTCAAATTAGTGCTTTGGGTTCCTTCAGATAAATTCCCACAACTGGGACTGCTGGGTCAAAAGGAAGACCCATTTTTAATTTTTTGAGACATCTCCAGACTGCTTTCCATAGTGACTGCATCAGTCTACATTCCCGCCAACAGTACAAAAGAGTTCCCCTTTCTCTACATCCTCACCAGCACTTATTGTTTGTTGATTTGTTGATAATAGCCATTCTGACAGGTGTGAGATGAAATCTCATTGAGATTTTAATTTGCATGTCTCTGATGATGTTGAGCATCTTTTTATATGTCTATTGGCCATGTGTATGTCCTCTTTGGAGAAGTGTCTATTCAGGTCCTTTGCCCATTTTTTAATTGGGTAGGGTTTTTCCAGCATTAAGTTTTATAAATTTTTGTAAATTGTGGATATTAACCCCTTATCAGATGTATTAGCAAATATGTTCTCCCATTCTGTAGGTTGTCTTTTTATTGTGTTAATGATTTCTTTTTCTGTGCAAAAACTTTTTAGTTTGATGTAGTCCCATTTGTTTATTTTTCATTTGCTTCCCTTGCCTGGTGGTATTGGGAAAATTGGACAGATACTTACAGAAAAATGAAACTAGACCACCTTCATATACCACACACAAGGATAAATTCAAAAATTGATTAAAGGGATTAAAGGCTTAAATGTTAGACTCAAAACCATAAAAATCATAGAAGAAAACATAGGCAGCAAAAGCTCAGACATTGCTCATAGCAATATTTTATCAGATATATCTCCCTAGGCAAGAGATCTATATCTTTTGAATCATCATGTTCTGTTTCCTAAGTGAAATGTAAAGTCGAGAAAAGGTGACCCATGACTCATCCCCATGGGGGAGAGAACAAGGCAGAGCAGGAAACCTTGGGCAATTCCCTGAACATCTATGACTTTCATTTTTCTCATTGTGAAGTGGGGTTTATCCATAACTATAGCCCTAGTCATTGTAAGAATCAAAACAAAGCAACATTACAACAAAAACAACTCAATTTTAAAAAGTGTGCAAAGGACTTGAATAGACATTTCTCCAAAGCATATATACAGATTAGCCAAAGAACAAAAATGCATATATGCATAGCCCATGGACCCATACAACAATGTGGTGAGGGTTGGGGTGGGGGGGGCTGGGTGGAGGTGGGCAAAAAGGGGGACATGGGGAACATCTGTTTATAGTGTCAACAATTTTAAAAATGGTCCACAAGCCTGTGGAAACATGCCCAACATCACTAATAATTAGGAAAATGAAAATCAAAAAGGCAGAAAATAACAAGTGTTGGTGAAGATGTGGAGAAACTGGCCCCTTGGGCACTGCTGGTGGGAATGTAAATAGTGCCACTGCTCTAAACAATGGTATGAGAGTTCTTCCAAAATTAAACATAGAATTACCATATGATCTAGCAATCCCACTTCTGGGTAAACACCCTAAAGAAGTGAAAGCAGACACTTGAACAGATATTTGCATACTGGTGTTCATAACAGCATTATTCACAATTGCCAAAAGGTGGAAGCAATCCAGATCTCCACTAACAGATGAATGGGATAAACAAAATGTAGTCTATATAGTCAATGGACTATTAGTTAGTCTTAATAAGGAAGGAAATGCCATAACATGTGGATGAATTCTGAGGACATTACACTAAGTGAAACAACTTAGTCACACAAAAAACCCCACAATTACTGTATGACTTTATATATGAGTTTCCTAGAATAGTCAAGTTCATAGAAACAAACTAGAATAGTGGTTGCCAGGGGCTAGGGGAAGGGAGTTAGTGTTCACTGGGGACAGTCTCAGTTTGGGAACATGGGACATTTCTGTGGATGATGATGGTGATGGTTGCACAACAATGTGAATGTAGTTAATGTCAGAGTTGTACACTTACCAGTGAATGAGATGTTATGTATATTGCACAACAGAAATAAAGCAATTTAAGTGGAAGCTCTGTGTTAGCTATAACATTTACACAAATTTAAGGTGACATGATTCCTCATATTCCATTACCTCTCCCCCTCATCCACTCACCCATTCATGATCCTAATAAATAGTTGCTAAGGCAATGCAGTGAGTCCCCAAGGAAAGATATGCCCCTCTCCTCTTCCTTCCCTGCCCATTCTGCAGACCATCTTACCTGCAGATGTCTTTTCAACCATACCAGCTGAACACTTTTAATGCAACAAAACATGAGAAGTGTTGGACAAAACAAGTTAAAAGAAAGGTGTGTGTTGTACATTCACAGATTTGTGTTTATAATCCGGTGATGTCATTTTCAAAGTCTGCTAAAGCTGGTTCCGCCTGCTGTTTCTCTGGTGACCTGAATACATGTGTGCATTTCTCCATCAGCTTTAGAGGCAGTGCACAGGAGCTCTCTTGGTCCCCTACAGGCTTTCTGCAGGGAAGCTGGGAAACAATACATAGCACGTAGGCGAGGGAGTCCAAAATCCCCGCCTGCTGCTTGGGTGTGCAGAGAGCTGAGGGAAGCAATAAGACCTAATAACCTCACCGGTTCTCCTAATTGCTTTCTTCTCCTCACAAAGAACCACACCAGCAGCTCTGGTAGCCCTCAGGGAAATCTGCTTGTTATGAGGCCGGTGGGCAATCCTTTCATCACTGTGAAATGCTGGCAGTTTGTGTCAACAAATCCAATTTCAGTCAATCAATAGACAACCCACCTCCTGCTTCCTGGCTAGGTCCTCCCAGCCTGCAAAGCTGAGAGCAGCCTCCTTTCCTTCCCTGGCCCATGGGAGTCCTGCTACTAAGGATGCCTGGGCAGCAGGTCAAGCTGGGTGTGGCACAGAGCCATTGACAAGGACTGACCCACTGCAAAGGGTCATAGCCCACCAGAAAGAGACTGTGCTGTGGAGATGAGAAGTGCCAGTTTTGTGCAGACGGACCTGGGTACAAGTCTGCCACTTCAGGCTATATGACCTTCCCTCTTTGAACCCCAGGTTTCTTATTTGTAAAACAGGATGATAACAGAGCCTGCCTACTGGGCTGTTGGGAAAAGTGTATATTGCACACTAAGTACTTAGCCACTCTCTGTCTGATTGTGAGTGAAAAGAGAGAGAGGCACTGGTGATCTGCCAAATCTTACCAGCCAAATCAGGCAACAAATGGGAGCTATTGTGGATTTTATAATCATCATTAGCATCATCATCATTACCATGATCAGCCTGAGGATTGTGTGGGAATCAAGTCAGGGCTCTGCTGATAGGACAGGAAGCAGCCTGTGCGGCTCTACCAATACTGGAGGAGAACCTTAGCCACTAATTCATGAAGGTTAACTAGGCAGAGATGCTCATTGTGTGTCATCGAGGTTTGCAAAAAGAAATATCCAAACTGTAGTATCCTCATCAGAACCTGGCACCTGGCCTCAGGAAGGTCAGTCATTTGCAGGTAGACATACCTAAGGAGGTTTCCTCTATTGTATGGCCAAATACCAAAGTGGAATAGAGTTCATCCTTAAACACTCCTGGTCCCAAGAACAGGGCACAAGCGGTTGAAAAGTGGCTCCCTGAGACTTCTGCATTTCTACTGGGAAACCAGAGAAAATAAGTCTTCCCCACTAAACAACCCTCTCGCTTGTAGGGGAGATCACAACTTCAAGGACCCTGTGCTGCCCGGCATTGGGGGCTAGAAGTCCCTGCTGGAAAACAAAGAGTTAACACAATTTTATTTCTCACCCAGGTCATCACACCTAATAGAGGGGACACCACTCATTAGCATGTGGATTCCCCATGCTGGAGACAGCACTGGAGCCCTCCAGAACTGGATGCAGAGGGACAACCTAACCAAGCAATACAGTGTAGTATACAAGATCCAGGAGCTTCTGATGTGGGAAGGGCATATAAATATAACTAACTGAGGATGCAGACATTTCACTGGCAGGGAATGGTGACAAGTACCTTGGAGTGCATTTTGTGGCTGCTGTTGCTGTTTTGGTAAATTAGAAAGAGAAAGAGAGTACTGAGGTGAGGATCCCAGATGGAGATACCCTAATGTTTACTGACTTTCTACCCTGAGGGGTGCCCTGTGAAAGGCCCTTCCATGCCTATTACTTCATTTTATGTGTCACAATAACCATGCTGGGCAGGTATGTTCACCCCTTTTATCAAATGCAGATGCTGAGGCCCAGGTATAACCAGAAAGCTGGGGCCTGGCACAAAGCAGGTGTCAGTAGTGACAGAATAGCAGACTTGCCTAGAATCACAGTCAGAAACCGAGGTTCAGATGGAGATTTTAAAGGTCCAGGCCATTCCTTACCCCACCGGTTCTTTCCCTACCTGCTCACTCAGGGCGGGGGACTAGGAGAGCCTTTGTGGGTTTTGGTTCCTGGGAGAAAGTTCCAGATGGGGATGAAACAGATTTTTCTAGGGAACAGGCCCTTAAAAAGCAGCCAGACTTCTCCACAGAGCCCAGGGACACATCCCTCTGATCACTTAAGGTAGTCTCAGATATTTGGGAGGGAAAGTCAAAGACTTTGAACCAAAGAGAGAGAGAGAAACCCAAAGCCAGTAAAATGTGAGTTATGTCTGCTATGAAACTGTGCTTTTCTTTCTTGTGGCAGGGGTTCTCAGAGTACCTGTTTCCTCTCTGAAATTCAGTTTATTTTGATGACAATGGAAAAAAAAAGAAAGTAAAGAAAGGTTGCCATGCATGTTTGGGAAACAGGGGACTGAGACTTGCAACCGTGATAGGAAGACTACTGCTCCTAGCAACTTCATTGCTCCACAGAAACCTACACAAAAATCTGAATTTCCCAGCAGACTTCTCCTTGAGCTCCAAACTAGCAAATGAAACTGCTTCCTGAAATCCCTACATGGGTGTCCCACAAGCTAATACAACTCCACACACCTAAAATCAAATGAATTGTTGGCCACTGCATCCACCCACACCCACCATAACAAAGGAGGAAGTCACCTACATTCTCTACTCAGATTCATGAGATTCTAAGCCAGCCTGATTACAGTCTCTCTACTCCATCCATCAGTGGTTCTAGAGAGATTGCTCTACAACCCAAACTTGACAGAGGCTGCCCCTGCTTACCACCCTCCCTCTCCCACCAGCAATGAAGAATCTAGAGCCCAAACTCTGTAGCACGGATGAAAACTCACAGGATCCCCAAAGATGAATGGTCTGTACCTGTCAGGTAAATAAGCACTGCTGGGAAGGTTATTTTTGTGTCAACACGGCTAGGTGCTAGGCTGCCATACAAAATACCACCGATAGAGTGTTTTAAACAGAACTTAATTTCTTTGAAATTGTAGAGGTTGGAAATTCGAGATCAAGGTGACAGCAGGGTTGATTCCTCCTGAAGCCTCTTTGGTTGACAGTCACCCTTTCACTGTCTGCACATGGTCAGCCCTCAGTGTTCCTGCACCCTGAGATCTCTCTGTGCGGCCTCATCTCCTCTATTTAGCAGAGCACTAGTCAGACTGGATTAGGGCCCACCCTGACACACTTATTTTAACTTAATTACTTCTTTAAAGGCTTTTTGTCCAAATACAATCACATTCCAAGGTACTGGAGCTTTAGGACTTTAACACATGAATGGGGTGGGAACACAAATCAGTCCATAAACCTACAAAGTCCAATGTCTGCTCAAACTCTAATCTGGCTGTTGCTGTGAAGGTATTTTTTAGATGTGATTAACATTTAAATCAGTAGACTTTGAGTAAAGCAGATTACCTTCCATACCTGGGTGGGCCTCGTCCAGTCACTTGAAGGCCTGAGGAGAACAGTCTGAGGTCTCCTGAGGAAGAGGGAATCCTGCCTCCAGATGCCTTCAGGCTCGAGCTGCAACGTCTCCTCTTCCCTGGGTTTGCAGACTTTAGAATTGCCAACCCCCCACGCCCACAGGAGCCAGCCTCGTAAAACAAATCTCAATACACACACACCATACTGGTTCTGTCTCTCTGGAGAACCCTGATGAACACCACCACATAGCCGAAAAGATGACTGATAACAGGTACATATGTATGTCTAAAAGTGGCAGTCCAGGACTAGTGCAGTGTTGCATAATTATCAGGGGCCCAGGCTACTTCCATCTTGCTATCCCACAGTCCTTAGTGTGTCACCTCATGGTCCACCCAGGCTTCTTGACCTCCAGATATCCTGTCTCATTCCTGCCAGCAAAGAAAGAAAGAGAGACAAGGGGCACACCCCCTGAGCTTAGGAACACTTTCTGAAGTTGATTGAATATGAATACACTGTTAACCAGAACTTAGCTTATGACAAGGGATGTGGTCTTTATTCCAGAATACCTGTGCCTAGCTTTGTATAACAACAGAAAGGAGAAAGGGATATGGCACTGAACCACAATACAATATTCACCACAAGTACCAAGTGATGGGTGCCAACAAAGAATGAGTTATTTAGAAGTTAAGAGCAGAGAAATGGTGTGCGCAGGCAGAGAGGCCTCCATCGTCTAATGGGAACGTGGACTAACTTTGAAGGAAGGGTTAATCTGCTCAAGCAGACGACCATCTCAGCACACTGCCCCAGGCTGAATGAATTTAAACACCACTGTGATAGCGGGGTGACAGTGGGCATTCGCAGTCCAGGATCTGGTTTTGGAAGGCCACGCTGGAAAGCAGGCTTGCTCTGCAACAGGCTGGCAGCAACTGCCAGCCAAGGATGGCCACGCTCACAGGATAATGGGGCTCACTGCCAAGGGCATCGCGACCGCTCCAGCACCCCTACGAGCTTTTCTGAAGCTGGGGGAAGGCGTGGACTTGCAGCAATCTCCTCAGGGCAAACCAGCCAATGGGCAGCCTCGCTGATGCTGTAATACTCAAGCTCAGCATTTCATTGGCCAGCTCTTTTTCCAGGCTCAAACTGTTTATTCATTTTTTTTAGGAATTGCAATTAGGCATAAACAAAATACATAGGAGAAGACTGAATGTCTGAGCCTAGATAGGGGGAGAACACTCCCTGCGAAGTGCAGTGTGGTCCTGAGACAGAGGTGCTGACAGCTTCTGAAGCCTCACACAGGTCCGAAGGAGCCAGGGCTTTCCTGCCCAGACACCTGCTTAACTTCAGGGTCAGTACTGGGATTTCCCCCACTATTTATTTTTTGTCTTTATAGTTTTACAATTCGTGTTTCTTACTGTAGGGTTGCTTGGAGCCTTTAACACACCGAAGTGCACTCTGAAGCTCCACAAGGAATACGTCTGTAAGTAAGGAGCATTTCCCAGACCAGGATGGTTGCAGAACCTTTTCCTTCCAGAGCACATCAAGGGTCCAGCAGTGTGTCCACAGAGCACACTCTAGAACGATACTCCTATAAGGGACAGGTCACTACAGAATCCCCAGCGTCAATCCTGCTCCAAAGCCTCCTCACTTGACTGTTCTCTTCCCTTCACCCCTGCTGTGGAGTCCTCCCATACCAGGCTCTGGTTAGCTGGAGGGTTGTGACATACAAAGCAGGAGCAGCTGCCCCTGGTCACCAGTGGCCCTGACTGGGAGGTGGGAGGTGGGGTTGAGAGATTCAGGGTTGAGGGAGCCTTGCTCTGCCTTCCATTCTCCCCTCTGCACCCAAGTTTGGATCCCAGGTGGTCAGAATCTCAACCAGCCAGCAATAACAGAGGCCTTTCTCAGCACCAGCATCCTTGGGTGCTAGAGACAGATTCCATCCTAGGCTGGGAGGACCAAGAGATAGACTAAGCAAGTCACTGCAATACAGTGTGCTGGGTACAGGAGTAGAAGTCATGCCAGATATGGTGATGACCATAAGAAGGACATACAATTACTTTGCCTTGGAGAAAAAGGTGGGAGGAGGCGAGGCACCAGGGAGAAAGGAAACAGGTGATGCTAAGGACAGAGGTCCGTGCTTGAGCTGGTCAAATGAAACCCACACACAGTCCAGCAGCCTCGCAATTGTTCCCAACCCAAGGAACCAGGTCTGGAATCTGAGAATCAGGTTCCCATTTTCATGGGACAAGTGCCAGACTGGAGGGTGCACTGAGAGTGGAATGAATGCCCTGTGCCTGTGCAGAAGGGCAGTGAGCCTAGACTGGCACATGCCCTGGGGGCCCCATTCTTGGTCTTCCTATTACAGCCCCCAAAAGCTGCTTGGTGCTGCAGAGGGGCTCTGGTCAGACAATGTCCACATGGTCAGAGGCCAGCAAGACCCTCAACTTCCTGCAGGGTTAAGCACATTGCATGGTGATGGGTCGGGAGCAAAGTGTTGGTGGTGCAGTGGGTGTCCTTACAGCTGAAGTGGAAAAAAGAGTCTAGGGACAATTTGGAGCAGAATTAGGGAAAACAGGAGGAAGGGAGAAGACAAAGAGAGAGGATGGTTTGGGGCAGTGTTTGTGCACTGGCGTTAGGAGCTCTGCCTTCCAGCCCCTGCAAACCTTCTGACTGCCTGTGTGACCTTGGGCTGTCATCACTGCTCTGGACCAGCTCCTGCACCTATAAAAGGAGGGGAGAGGAGCTGTAGTCTCTAAAGTTCCCTTCTCCTCAAGGGTCATAGCATCCTCTTTTCTGGAAAGTCCCTTACCAACTGCAGCTCTCACCACTGTGAACAGGAATGGGCAGATGGCTGCAGATGACACGGTGGTGCTGATAGGGTGGAGTAGGGGTGCTGGCATCCAGGGTGATGCAAAAGTGGTGCAGCTCACAGCTGGCCTCCCTCTTCCTCTCCACCTCCTGCCTGTCAAACCTTCAGGACCCAGCCACTAATGTAATAGTCTCCCAATCGCCCTGTAATGGTCCTGCAGCAGCTACCACAGGCTCCGCCTCCCTCTGCTGACAGTAGTCTGTGAGTTCAGAGGGAAAATGAGCTCTCTGCACTGAGGAAGGTGAAGTCAGGCTCCTGAGTCACCTTAGGACAGGGCCGAGCTGCAGCTTCCTCAGACTCGGGGCCTGTATGCTGCCAAGCTCACTTGTTTCTCTGCCCCACTGAATCCAAGTGGAAGCACAAGGATCTCTCTCTGCTCCTCATCTGATGTGGTGTTCTCCTGCAGCTGTTTCAAACTGTGCTTAGCTAAGAATCCCTTCTTTAAATGCAGTCTTATGTGGAAGTGTGAGCAACACGTTATTCAATAATTATTTCTTGAAATACATACGAGCAGTGTTGAGAATGGTGCACAATGGTGGCCCGGACAGACCTGCTCTTTACCTTCACAGCTTGGCTTAGTGAGTGAGGCTGACTATTAACGAATAAATACTTAATGAACTCTGGTGATCAATGCAATGAACGGGAAGACTGCCTTTAGGTGTAGTTGTCAGGAAAGATTTCCTGGAAAGGAACACTCCTGCCTCTAGCTGGGAACTGTCAGTAAGAAAGCCAGAGACAAGGCCAGGTAGAGCCCTTCATGGCTGACTGACTACACCCAGGAGGAGCAAGCAGCCCCCGTGTGCTAGCAGGACAAGGAGAGACCTTGCCTGCCCTTCCTCACAGTGCAGATCCAGGTGATAGCTCCCACCATGCCCTGGTGGCCTGCCCAAAACCAAGTGTAGTCTTAATATGGGGAAAATGCGAAATAAATAAATATAAATATATATATAACATATATAAAATAATTATATATATATATATATATATATATATATATATATATAGTCTGGCACAAATAACACCCCTTTTTATTACAAAAAATATAAGCATGTAATTCTGTAACATAACAATATTACACTCAAGCACACCATATGACATTTTAGGTGAAATGTTCAAATTAAAACTATAAATTATTACACCCATGTTATTACCCTACCAACCACACTCAAGCAGGAATTACTTCTGTCAGATGTGTGTGTGTTTGTATATACGTGTGTGTATATATGTGTGTGTGTGTGTATATATATTCATATGTTATTAAGTAGCACTGCCTCAATTAGAAAAAAAAGAGAAAAGTGAAACCATTCCTCCTTCATGGAAACCAGGAAATAAAGAATGTATACACACTCATGTGAAGATGACCAACCCCACAAAAGAGCATTAATAAATTTAACAGAAGAAATATAACTAAGGAAACCAAGCTACTAGCGCAATCAGAGCAGAAATGTTAAAATCCATATATTTAGCGCCTTCAGAAAGAAAAGGGAAAGTATACATATATCTAGAGAAAAGGTGGTTAGGAATCAATAGCTGGCAATTATGAAAAGAACCAAGGAGAGATCTCAGAAATCACTCTGACTATAGTGTGGAGAATGAATTGCAAGAGGCAATATGCATAGGACAAGGTAAGAAATGATTGTGGCTCTGGCCAGGGTGGAGACAGTGCAGAGGAAGAAGAGTAGATTGACTTAAAATAGATTTTGATGAAGCATCTGGAGGGCTAATTTGCTACAGCTTGAATGTGAGGATGGAGAAGAGGGAGCACTCAGTGTATGGACTGCTCAGAGACTATAATCCCCTGCCCCTGCATAGACCCCAAAAGCCCCTTCACCCTCTGTGTGCATCAAAATGAGGCAGCCAAGGCCATTGCACAAGCCTCAAACTGTGCCCCGGAAGGCTTTCTCTTCTTGTCCTTAAGCCAGGGCCTGGAAAACTAAGGGAGAGCTGAGTCCAGCACTGAGTGCGGCCACTAGGTTTGTCATCCTTGGTGCCCTCAGGGAGGGTCCTGGAGGTGGAGGGAGAGCAATGTGACTGTTGCAAGTTGGGTGCCCCTGACAGCAGACTCTGAGATGGAGTATTCATGCAGAATGTTGATTAAGGAGTCAACACCTGTGTAAGGGAGGAGAAGGAAGGAGAAGCAGGCAGAGAAAGAAACTGAGCCAACCCAGTGACAGCCTTGGTCAAGCCCGTGGTTCCTCTGGGTGGTTCCGTGTTGGTCTGAGATGATCAAACCTTTGTGTGCCCGTGTCCCTCAGTCATTAGATTCGGCAGCACACCCCACTACTGGGATAGCAAGTTCTTACAGGGGCATCTGGGTGGCACTGGACAATGTTCACCACAGTGATTATGGCCACAGAAGCACCTGAAGTGGCTTGAGCTGCAGCCTTGTATGCACTTCACTGTGCTTTGCATGTGCCTTCTCTGAGGTCATGGCTAAATATAGCTCCCAATTTGGGGGAAATCAGGAGTTCTGAGGCTAGGGGAAGCCTAGTTAGAGCCAAAGAGACCACCCATTGGGGTAGAAAGAAAAGGAACAGCTTTATACAGGGTCGACAGCAAGCTGGAATCTCCTCATCTGTGGCAAACTGTATATCTAAGCACAAATCTTAGGAAATCCATATTCTGCAATCCAGAATCTATCAGCTCACTATAAAATATTCTGTTGAGAAAAGCAAATCTAACTCAATTGATAGAGACTGATTTAAATTCTGCTTTCAGATGACCTGACTGGCAGTGGGCTGAGCCCCATCTCTCAGATGCTCTGAGGCCCGGACCATGGCCAGTGAGCTGTTATAGAACACCTTTGATTCCCAACTGCACTTGGGGATTCCCCATCGTACCAACGTTGGCCTCTGTGAAACTTTGGTTTTGGGATGTAAAAACTGAGGTAGGAGGCAAGTAATGATGTCCTGAAAACTCCTCTCAGATATTTGGTTCAACAGGGGTTTTTGAAATTCTGACTCTTCAATGTACCCACTGTTTCAGGTTGGCACCCCCAGAAGCTAACCCTGAGATGAGGACTCATGTGAAAGTGACATATTGGGCAGTGTTCCTGGGATAGGAAGGAGGAAGCCAAGGCTTTGCACCTTTCCTCGGGTTATGGTGAAGCACTTCTCTGCTCATGGTATCAGGATCGTCCACCTGGAAGGTCCAGAGAGCCCAGCCCCTCTGCCCACCTGTCATCAGTTAAAGGCCAGCTCAGAGGGATGACCATCCGCAGGTACTTCCTGCTCCCTGTGCACACAGGCAAACGTGTTGTATTCCAGCTCCCTGGGATCAAGTTAGGTTCCAGTTCTCAACAATGAAGTCACTTACAGGTCAAGGCAATTAAAGCAGGTTGGACTTTCCTTCAGAAAGGTCGCATTTTGAAAATGTGGTACCCTCAAATGGGAAGGTACCATCTTCGAGTCCTTGGGTCACAGGAGAGCCACTTGATCAGAATCATCAGTGTTGGACTCTGTGTTATTGCATAATAAACTTTTATTAAGCTACGGAGATTTTCAAGTTGTTAACAGTTATGTTGCTCTTTATGGTTAATAGTGATAACCCCAGTAGCAACATTTTGTAGGTGGGGAAATTGAGGCTCAAATATTTAAAAAGCTAGCAAGTGGCAGAGCTAGGATTCAAATTCTATTTTTTAATCCTGATCCTGTGCTCATTTTTAAGAAAAGCTTAATGTGAAGTGTTTGATGCTTAGTGTGAAATGGGGCAGAGAGGGAAAATATGAAAGCTCTGGGTCCCATGGGTGGGATTAGAGTGGGAAGGAAGGGCGCAGAAAAGAAAGGCTCCAAGTCAGAAGCCCATTTGGGCTCTCCACAGTTTTGCTGAGGGTTTCCCCACCTGCTCAACATAGTCTGTTCCCAAACAGTCTCACTGCAATAAGGGTGTTTCTTCATTGCATTATGCTCATTTGCTTCATGTGATTCTAATGACTACTTGCTACTGAAGAGAAGAAATGAGATGATTCAGAGCAAACCCTGAATCCTCAAAGCTGTGCCCCTCAACTCCAAGCAGAGAACCTCTTGTTTAGTGTGAACATTTTAGTGGCCTTCTGTTCTGCCATCCACCCATTTCCTTATTCATATGATCTGGGTTTGTTCATTCTTTACCAATTTACTAAGTCCTTCACAGAAATCTAGGCAATTTCCCTAGCTGGGGTGAGAATGTGGTGGAACAATTTCCCCTGCCACACAGTCAGCTTAGGCATGGGCATGGGAGCCAATGGACCTAAGCAGGCAATCTGATTGAGGCTTCTGGGAAGGCTGTCCTTGAAAAAGAAAATAAAAGTAAGAATGTTTGCTTTGGACTTGGGGTCTGTGTACTGTTCCTGAAACCAAAGCAGTCATCTTGAGTCCAGCAGGACAGCAGTCTATGAGAATAAGCCAAAACACGTAAGTATGGCAGATTAGAAACATGGGAATAACCTGGGTCTTTGACACATTGGTGAGCTGGTGAATTAACCAACCCTGGAGCTATCTCTCTGAGCTCCTTATGTGAGATAACAAACTGATTAATTGGTGAAATCATGATGAATTAGTATTTTTGTTACTTGCGGCCAAATGCATTTCAACTGATTCAACTGATATTGTGTTAGGTGCTCTATCAAGAAGAACACAGAACAGTGTTACTAACTCCCGTGACCCCAGATTTAGTGCCTCAGTGGGCTTTCTAGGTAGATTATTGGCTTACATCCCCTACTCTGAACTCTTTCCCATTTCTCTTACTCAGGATTCCACTCACCTTAGCCTCTTCCTGTTATAGCAAGTTTCCACTGAATTACTACACAACAAATCCTAGAGTTTCCCACCTGGTTGCCCAGTTGTTCATTCTTATGGTTGCAAGCAGAAGATGTTGCAAACTGTGAGTCCTGACAATGCTTTGTAAAGAGATGATGAATGTTTCCATAGGTGAGTAATAGGAAGGAAAGGAAAAAATCATCTCATTTCTCTAAGATTAATTAATTCACACAAGGTCACATTTTACATTATTTTAATTAATTTTCATTGAGTTCATATTCAAAATGGAAAAAATGATTCATTAAAATATGTCATGAGGACCCTAGGTATAACAGCATGGGGTCTTTAAACAGGATAGAAAATTGGAAACCTTTTTATTTTGCTCTGATGTATGGTGGGGTTTCATGAACTCCTAACTTTTCTCAAACACACCCCCTTTGCAGATGACAGGAGGAGATAGACTTGAAGGCATTAACTCTTTTGGGAAGACTATCCCAAGACTTCTTGCCCATTTCCCCCTCCCCAGCCAATGGTTAGGCCCCCATCCCTGTCAACACTCTAAAAACCTCTGTCTCACGGCCCCTACATTATCTTGACATTGTTCACTTTTTCATTTCCACCATAATATTGTGAGCTTCTGGAGGGCAAAACCTTGTGTGATGTATTTCTTTGTCTTCTAGCAGAATACCTGACATGCAGTAGCTGCTCAATAGAAGTTTATTGAATGAATGAAAGCCAAGGAAATTTTTTCTGGGTTTTATTTTAATTTAACAAAAGACAGACACGTTTATATTGCACTGTGTGATAGAACACTCAGAGGGCAAATCCTTTTACAGTGGTGTTAAAGGGCTGCAAGGCCTGCTGCACGGGACAAGGTGGCTAGTGGGACACAGCTGGTGGCTGGGCCATTCTCTAAATGTGGACTTAGGAGGAATACCGGTCGTGTGCTCCTCACCTGGGAATATAGGATCAGAGAGTTAAAACATGGCACCTCCACATTAATCTGGGGCCACCAGAGGGACTTTTGTTCCATGTCACAACAGTTCAGATTGTCTCCACACTAAGCAAAAGCATTTTCCCAGCTGAGCTGGCACTGATTCTCTAGATACCTGTTCTACTAACTCATCAGCCCTCCACCCTTCTCAATACACTTCCATCAGGGAGAATTTCACCCCATGAGTTCTTGGTGAGCATGTGGATGTGCTCAGTTGTTCAACGAGTCCAAATGGAGGAACAAACCCTCCTGGACTGCCCCTTTTGGTTCCTTCCTACCTGTCCACCAGCCACCTCACTCACTGTCCCCTGCACTCCAGCTTCCTTGGAAGTGACCTTGCCTGACTCCACCTGCCAGACCAGTGTGAAATGAACAAGAGGAAAAAGCAATTGTCTTCTTATTTTTCAAGAGGAGACATGTAGAAGGGAAAGTTTGAGGCTAAATTTTACTTCCCTGTTGAAATTTGTAAATACTTATATGACTTACTTTTAAGAAAACCCAGGATTCAGATCTCTAAATATAAACTCAAACACTATTCACATCACAAACTAATTCTCCCATTTTCAAAAGAATTGTCCTCTTTGAACTCCTACAAATCAATAAGAAGAAGACAGGAGAGGGAAGACGGCGAGGGGATAGGAGGGAGCAGATTCCACTTACCTCTACACATGGGAGAAAAACCTAGCTGATCTATGGAGGAAAAGAGCAAACAGCCAACAGTACCTCAGCATATATGAAAATAAGAGGCCGAAAGTTGTAGCAGACACTGAAAAACCAGATGGTAAGGAGAGTGCTTCAGGATAATAAGGTCCCAGGGATCAGCTAGGGAACCAGGGCGGCTGCAGCTCCAGGTCCAGCTCCCACCCCCAGGTCTGCTGCAGAGTCCTTGGGAGAGAGCCAGGTCAACTGCTCCCTCCCTCTCTGGCCAATCAAGGTTTAAACAGCACTAGGAAAGACCTGGTTGCATGAAGTGGCAGAGAGAGGAAGGAGGACAGGGTGGCACACACAGGGGCTGTGGTCACCCACAGAGTCTGTGGATGCTGGCTGGGGAGAGTTGAGAGTCCAGCAGTGATGGGCACTGACCCTGATAGTCACTGGTCTGGCTGGAGAATTGGGCTGTATGGAGCGGCAGGCTTGAGTAGGAGGAATTTCTCAAAAAGAAAAACTGTTTGGGGAATACTCCAGCAACAGCCGCTCAACCTCCTCTCCACCCAGGTGGGCAGCGATCCTGAGGTGGCTTGGAAGATGCACAGAAGGCCCTGCACACCCCCATACCATTAGGAAAGGTGCAAGCCCGAACCCGAGGGACCAAGGCAGCCTGGATGAGCGAGCATGTGCTGCACCCCAGCCCACAGTGGTAACCTCAGAGCAAAGAGCACTCTCAGGAAGACCTGAATCAGACACCCAAGGCACTGGGGAGAGTCGTCAGGCTAGCTCCAGAGAGAGTGGGCGCAAGACTGGCTGAGTGCAGATCTGGAAGGGAGAAAAGCCATACCAATACCCCCTCAGCCTGCTGTAGCCAGCAAGACCAGAAAAACCAGTTTCGCCTGATTGAAACCAACAAGAAGGTTTTTTTAAAGTAATCTTTTATTTTTTACATTTTTATTATTGTTTTATCTTTCAATATCCTTTTCTTCTCTCTTTCTTTCTTTTTTTCTTTCTTGTTTTGTTCCTTCTTCCTTTCTTTCCAGTTTTATGTCTTCTTCCTCTCTTCTTCTGCTTTATTTTTAAATACCCACAAGTGAAACCAAAAAAACCTGGAACTGTGAAAAGACCTGAGTTGGACCCAAAGGGGGGGCATCCCAACAGCTGAGACAGTGAGACAAAATCCACTTTGCTATTACAGAGAACCTGCAAGTTATTGCATATTTGTATTATTTTTTCATTATTCTTACATCTTTTATTTTAATAGTATTTTTGTATTCCTCTTCTTTCTGTATAGTCTTGTTTACTTGGCTGGTTATATTGTATCATTTGACAGGTTTCCCCTGTTCTCTCTTTCATAGTGTATTGCTAATTTACTGTCCTTCACACCACTTGTGTTCCTTTAGCACACTACTCAAGGTCCTATACTCCCTATTCTTGTTATCCAGATCACATAGATTCTCATATTGTTACAGGGTGCAGCCAAGGGGGGACCCCAAATGGGCATTTGAAATGGGGTCCAGAACTCAAGGTGTCCAGGAGATTTTAAGATGTCTTCACCCCTTCCCCCACAGGTGTGAGCTGGGGGAAGGGGCACACAGAGCAAGAACATGCAGGGCAGCTTTGCAGCTAAGCCATGGCATAGTCATTTAACATACCTATAGCCTTTGGCTGGTCACTTGGATATGCTAAATAGCTATGGCCATGCTCAGGGCCAGGGGTATGGAAAGGGACCTCCCCCCAAGGAATGACTAGGGGGCAGGTCCCCCGAGCTACAGTGCCTGAGTAGGAGCTCAGAGAAGATTGGCTCCATGACATGGGACCGCACCTGCCCAGACCCATGATGGTGGCCAGAAAAGCTGGAAAGGACAGCAGATGGAGGGAAAATGTGGCCAAGTGTGGGAGGAGTTGGAAATGGGGCTACAGAGGAAGATTGGTGCAGGGATTTAAACCCAGACGCGGCAGCCACCTGGGGGGCGGGGGAGACCATGCAGCTGGAACGGTGGAGAGAGGACCACGTGCCTGTGCCAGAGTGAGGACCCCCACAGCTTTAGAAGGGGGAACCACCACCCAGTTTTAGCAGAGAATCGCCACTCAGCTTTGACAGAGTGGTGACCCCCCCCACCCCCGCAGGTTTGTGGAGAGAACCATGTGGTTTTGGCTGAGTGGGGACTCCCATGGCCCTGGGAGAGAGAACCATGCAGCTGGAGCAGAGATCCCGGTGACTCAGCTGAGGGTGCGGGGAACCAAGGGAGGCCTACCAGCCTAGCACGGCTGAGCCATGGACTTCTATTTCCTTTCCTGAGATACGGTACTCTGGACTGGGCAAAAGGGGAAGGAAGGACTGTGTCTGTTTGTGGGTGTTTTAAGGGACTTTAGTATTTTTGATGAAGACATCAAAAGTAGTAGGTCACTACTTTAAGTTTGTATAGCATTAAATAAATATTTCCTTTCCTTTTCACGAATCTCTGGCATTGAGAGACATCTTTCCTATAGATGGCAGACATAACGGACCTGGGGGTTTCTTTCAGTCATAGTATATCATCCCAGCCGCCCCCCCCTTGTTTTTTTCTGTAACAATATCATTGTTGTTCTAATATTATTGTAAATAATAGCTGTTCCATAGAATTGCAAATATCTCACAACACCCCTCCCGGATCTTAGCCCACTTCACAGTTTCCTGAACTCTATACTGTAGTGGTTAACTCTATTCTTTCACACACTACACCTATTTACTATCCTTTACTCTCACCTTACCTCAGAATCTGACCTCCCACAACCTCACTGCTTTCTAGATCTAACTCACAATTCTTCCCTCCCCAACAAGAGTCTTATCTTCTTTCAATCCTTTCTAAAAAGTGGCTAGTTGGGTGGAAGATCATGGTTAACATTATATATAACCAAAGGATCTCCTATCTCTTCTCTACCAGCTGCTACTGTAAATATCATAAAATACTCTATTGCTGTTTTAAACCATTTTGCCTTTCCCCTCCAAATGATCACAAAAAAAGAGTAGGTGGAAGCAGTGAACACCAGGTTATCCCTGGAAGAGGAAACCCAACAACACAGGAACCACCAACAAATAACAACAGAAGAAAGTGAAGGAGGGAGTGGAAACCACACAAACCTCAATCCAGGAACTATCTGGAAATACAATTAAATAGTGGAGAAACTACCCAGTACAAACAACTGAACAAGAGCAAGAGAGAATCTTCAAAAGCTTGTACACATGGAAGAACCAGCTTCAACACAACCTACCCTCACCAGCACAACAAAACACAAGAGGCGGTGGACAGAGTGACCCTCAGTTAATCAGCTGATGGGAAGGGCCCACCAAAGAAAGATCCAACAACAATCAAAACCCAAAGACAAAGACAGAGCCAACTTAAACGACAGTCTAAGACCAGTGAGCTTGGGAGATCAAGGAGACTGCACCACTGAATCTTACAGGTATTCTACCACAGAAGCACACACCATAAACCTAGGGAGCCAGAACACAGCAATTTAAGAAGCTGAAGCTAACAAGAAGAGTCCCACAAACAATGGGAAGACAAAGAAACATTTCCCAAATGAAAGGAAAGGAGGAAGCTCAGGAAGAATGCTAAATGAAATAGAGGTAACTCAACTATCAGATATTGAGTTCAAAGCAATGGTTATCAGAAAGCTCAAAGAGCTCACAATGAGCTACCAGAAACTACAGGGAAGCTACAATGAACTCACTGCAAACTATATCAACATGAAAAAAGAAATAGAAACTATCAACAAGGGCCAAGAGGAAATGAGGAACACAATTTCTGAACTGAAGAACACAATAGAAGGAATCAAAAGCAGGATTGATGAAGCAGAAGATCAGATGATGAGCTAGAGGACCAAGTAGAAAAAAACATCCAGAAAGAGCAATAAAAGGAAAAGAGGCTCAGAAAGAATGAAGAGAGATTAAGAGAAATGCAAGACAATATGAAACGTAATAATATCTGTATAATAGGGATACCAGAAGGAGAAGAAGAACTAGGGATAGAAAACTTATTTGAAAAAGTTATGATGCAAAACTTTCCTAATTGAATGAGAGAAAAAGCCACACAAATCCAGGAAACACAGAGAGTTCCAATCAAGAGGAAACCAAAGAGGGTTACTTCAAGACACATCATAATTAAAATGGCAAAATGCCAAGATAAAGAGAGAATCTTAAAGGCAGCAAGGGAGAAACAGGAATTAACATACAAGGGAGCCCCAATAAAGTTAGCAGCTGACTTTTCAATGGAAATGCTCCAAGCCAGAAGAGAATGCCAAGAAATATTCCAAGCAATGAGAACCACAGGCCTGCAACCAAGACTACTTTACCCAGCAAGGCTCTCAATCAAGATAGAAGGACAAATAAGGAGCTTCCCAGACAGAAGAAGTCTAAAAGAATACACCTCCACCAAACCAGCTCTGCAAGAGATGCTACAGGGATTGATCTAAGGAAAGGAAGGAAAACAGAAAGGCACAGAGGAACACAAGTATGAAAATAGCAATGAATAAGTACCTATTAATAATAACCTTAAACGTAAATGGATTAAATGCTCCAATCAAAAGACATAGAATAGCTGAATGGATAAGAAAGCATGACCCACATATCTTCTGCCTACAAGAGACCCACCTCAGGATAAAAGACCTACACAGGCTGAAAGTGAAGGGGTGGAAACAAATCTTCCAAGCAAATGGACAGGAAAAAAAGGCCAGGGTAGCAATACTCATATCAGACAAAATAGACTTCCAAAAAATGTCCATAAAGAGAGACCCAGAAGGTCACTTCATAATACTCAAGGGAAGAATCCATCAAGAAGACATAAATATTGTAAATATATATGCACCCAACATAGGAGCACCCAAATACATAAAGAAAATCTTAGAGGATTTCAGGAAAGATATTGACAGCAACACAATTATAGTAGGGGATTTTAACACCCCACTGTCAAAAATGGACAGATCTTCCAAACAAAAAAAAAATATCAACAAAGATATTGTGGCATTGAACAATGCCCTAGATGAAATGGACTTAACTGTTATATAGAGAGCCCTTCATCCCAAAGAAGCTAAATACACGTTCTTTTTAAATGCACATGGAACATTTTCAAAGATAGACCACATGATAGGACATAAAACAAGCCTCAACAAATTCAAGAAAATTGAAATCATACCAAGCATTTTCTCTGACCACAAAGGACTGAAACTAGAAACCAACCCCAAAAGAAAAAACCCAAAACACTCAAAATCATGGAGATTGAATATCATGTTATTAAACAATGAATGGGTCAAGAATGACATTAGGGAAGAAATTAAAAAGTTTCTGGAAACAAATGAAAATGAACTCACAACAACCCAAAACTTATGGGACACAGCTAAGGCAGTCCTGAGAGGGAAGTTCATAGAGATGCAGGCCTACCTAAAAAAGATAGAAGCATTTCAAATAAACAATTCAACCCTACACGTATAAGAACTTGAGGAACAATGGCAAAGACAGCCCAGAGCAAGTAGAAGGAAGGAAATAACCAAGACCAGAGGAGAATTAAGTGACATAGAGACTAAAAACATAATTCCAAGGATCAATGAATCCAGGAGCTGGTTTTTTGAAAAGATAAGCAAAATTGACAAACCTTTAAGCAGGCTCATCAAGAAAAAAGAGAGAGGACCCAAATAGACACAATCAGAAATGAAAGAGGAGAGATTACAACTGACACCACAGAAATACAAAGGATTGTAAGAAATTACTATGAAGAACTGTATGCCAAGAAATTTGAAAACCTAGGTGAAATGGACAAATTTCTAGAAAAATATAATCTTCCAAAACTCAATGAAGAAGAAGCAGAAAGCCTGAACAGACCAATAACAGCAGATGAAATTGAAGCAGTAATCAAAAAACTCTCGACACACAAAAGCCCTGGACCAGATGGTTTCACAGGAGAATTCTACAAAGCATTTAAGAAAGAGCTAACCTCTATCCTTTACAGACTTTTCCAAAAAAATCCAAAGTGATGGAAGACTTCCAAACTCTTTTTACGAAGCTAACATCATCCTAATTCCAAAACCAGATAAAAACACAACAAAGCAAGAAAACTTCAGGCCAATATGGCTGATGAACATAGATGCTAAAATCCTCAATAAAATATTGGCTAACCGCATCCAACAATACATTAAAAAGATCATACACCATGACCAAGTGGGATTCATCCCAGGGATGCAAGGATGGTTCAGTATTCACAAATCAGTAAATGTAATAGCTCACATAAACAAAAGCAAAGACAAAAATCACATGATCATATCAATAGATGCAAAAAAAGCATTTTATAAGGTACAGCACCGATTCATGATAAAAACACTCAGCAAAGTGGGAATAGAGGGAGAATTCTTCAATATAATAAAGGCCACATATGAGAGACCTACAGCCAAAATCATACTCAATGGTCAAAAACTAAAATCTTTTCCACTAAGATCGGGGACAAGACAAGGTTGTCCACTTTCACCACTTCTATTCAATATAGTATTGGAAGTTTTAGCCACAGCGATTAGATAAGAAAAGGAAATAAAAGGCATCCAAATAGGAAAGGAGGAAACAAAACTGTCACTGTTTGCAGATGACATGATAGTATACATAGAAAATTCTATAGACTTCACAAAAAAACTGCTCGACTTAATAAATGCATTTGGCAAAACAGCAGGATACAAAGTCAATATCCAGGAATCAAAGGCATTTTTGTGTACCAACAATGAATAAGCAGAAGCAGAAATCAAGAAAAAATCCCATTTGATATAGCAAAAAGAAAAATAAAATACCTAGGAATGAACCTAACCAAGGAGGTAAAAGATCTATACTCAGAAAACTACACAACACTGAAGAAAGAAATCGAGGAAGACACAAACGAATGGAAACATACACCGTGTTCATGGATCAGAAGAATTAACATCATCAACATGTCCATACTACCCAAAGCAATTTACACATTCAATGCAATACCTATTAAAGTACCAATGGCATATTTCACAGACATAGAACAAACACTTCAAAAATTTATATGGAACCATAAACGATCCTGAATAGCTGTTGCAATTTTGAAAAAGAGCAAAGTAGGAGGGATCACAATACCTGATACCAAACTCTATTACAAGGCCACTGTAATCAAAACAGCCTGGTACTGGCATAAAAACAGGCACATGGACCAATGGAACAGAACAGAGACCAGAAATAAACCCAAGTCTCTACGGTCAATTAATATTTGACAAAGGGGGCAGCAACATAAAATGGAGTAAAAATAGCCTTTTCAACAAATGGTGTTGGGAGAACTGGACAGCTACGTGCAAAAAAATGAAACTCGAGCACCAACTTACACTATACACAAAAATAAATTCAAGGTGGATAGAAGATTTAAATATAAGCTGTGACACCATTAAAGTCCTAGAAGAGACCATAGGCAGGAAAATCTCAGATATTTCACACAGCAACATTTTCACTGATATGGCCCCTAGAGCAAGGGACATAAAGCAAAGAATAAACAAATGGGACCTCATAAAAATTAAAAGCTTCTGCACAGCCAAAGAAAACAGTATTAAAATAAAAAGAGAAGCAACTGTATGGGAAAACATATTTGCCAATGATACCTCAGACAAGGGTTTAATCTCCAAAATATACAAAGAACTTACATGACTCCACTCTGAGAAGACAAACAACCCAATTAAAAATGGCCAAAGGACTTGAACAGACACTTCTCCAAGGAGGACATACAGAGGATCCAGAGACAAATGAAAAGATGCTCAATATGGCTTGCTATCAGAGAGATTCAAATTAAAACCACAGTGAGATACCACTTTACACCAGTCAGAATGACCATTATAAACAAATCAACAAACAACAAGTGTTGGAGAGGTTGTGGAGAAAAGGGGACTCTAGTGCACTGTTGGTGGGACTGCAGACTGGTACAACCACTATGAAAAACAGTATGGAACTTCCTCAGAAAACTAAAGATGGAACTTTCTTTTTGACCCAGCAAATCCACTGCTGGGACTATATCCTAAGAACCCTAAAACACCAGTACAAAGGAACCTATGCGCCCCAATGTTCATAGCTGCACAATTTACAATAGCTAAGTGCTGGAAGCAACCTAGATGCCCATCAATAAATGAATGGATCAAAACACTATGGGACATTCACACAATGGAATTCTATGCAGCAGAAAGGAAGGAGCTCCTACCCTTTGCAACAGCTTGGATGGAGCTGGAAAGCATTATGCTAAGCAAAATAAGCCAGGCAGTGAAAGACAAATACCATATGATCTCACCTTTAACAGGAACCTAAACAACAAAACAAAGGAACAAGCAAAATATAGTCTAAGACACTGAAGTAGAAGACAGGCTGACAGTGACCAGAGGGAAGAGAAGAGGGAATTTCAGAGGAGAATGGGAAGTATTTACAGGAACAAATTTAAAGGACACATGGGCAAAAACAAGGGGGCTGGAAATGGGAGGGAAGTGGGGAGCACTGGTGGGATGGGCTGGGATGTAAAAGACAGAAAACTGTACTTGAATAACAATTAAAATTTTAGGGGGGAAGATGGTGGCTTGACTCTAGGCAGCGTTTTTCTCAGCTTCTGTGAAGAGGAGGGAAACTCGCGGATCGGTGGAGAAACAGAGCAAGTGGACTAGGTTACCGAATCACTTTTGAAAGCAGGACATCAAAAATTATTGTGATCACGGAAAAACCAGACGGTAAGGAGACTTCTTCAGGACAAAAGGGGCCCAGGGATCGGCGCAGGGACTAGGGGTGTGCAGTCCCCAGGCCCGGTGCTCGGGGCTCCCGGGAGAGGGGAGTCGCTGCTCCCTATCCCGAATACGGGGGTGGGGGGTGAGCAACTCCAGGGGAGAACATGTTGCTAGAAGGAACAGATTGGCCAGTTGGACTGGGAAAAAATCGCCCAGGGACTATGAACACCCGCCCAGAGACTTGGGAGAAGTGAGGGCCTCTAGCCGACAGGACCAGGGGCAGTCTGGAAGAGTGCCTGCACCCATAGCCCGCACCCCTAGCCCGGAGGAAGTGCAGATCGGTGGAGAGCACAGAGTCGGAAGGCGCTTGGTTCGCGCCCCATAGGGAGGACTGAATCACGCGCCAGGATCGCACCAGGATCCCGGGAGGGACGTGGTGCTTGGTGCGTTCCTACAGCAGTGGCTCAGAAATTTCCAGCCACCCTGACTGGGGGAGCGGGGAAAGGCGCCAAAACCTGGTCGGAGTGTGGTTCGACGGTGACCACGGAGCTGGAAAGGGCTCGGCTTGCGCACCATGGGGAAGACTGTCTCGCACTCGCTGTGAACCCGGAACGGGTGCAGCGAGGCACTTAGGGCGATCCTAGACCCCGAATTTCAAAAGTTTGGGGGAAGGGCGCGCCCTTTTACAATTCCCAGGAAGGGCACAGTGAATCCCAAAAAGTCGCGGGTGCCTCCTGAGATCATAGAGCTGGAATCCTGCAGGACCCCAGAGTCTGGAAGAACATGGAAGTGAGATCCAGAGAGCCAGTGTGCCTGGGAGCGCCCAGGGTACAGCAAGTCTGTATTCTGACAGACTTGCTGAGATTTGGGCTGGGAGAGAGAGAAGCATTTCAAAGATCCCTCAGCCAGCTGAAGCCAGCAAGATCAGAAAAACTGGTCTGGCCAGTTAGAAACCAACAAGAGGTTTTTTGTTTTGTTTTGTTTTCTTTTCTTTTCTTTTTCTCTTCTTTTTTTTATTTTGTTTGGTTTGGTTTGGTTTGGTCTTTGTGGCTGTTAGTTGATTGATTTTATCTTGTGTTTTATGTGACATTTTATTTTTCAATTCTTATTATTTTTATCTCGCAATCCCTTATGTTTCTCTTCCACTCATCCTAATATTATTCTTTCCACTACAAATTTATCTCTCCTTTATTACATCTTCTGCTTTTCTTTCCTTTTTCTCTTTTTTTATCTTGCAAGTTACTGAAAATTTGTATTATCTTTTTCTCACTTTTCCAACATTTTTTATTTTAATATTATTTTGGTATTCTTTTTCTTTCTGTATAATCTTCTTTGCTTGGCTTGTTATACTGTCATTTGATAGGTTCCTCCTGGTATCTCAGTTACAAGGTGTTGATAAGTTACTATCCTTCATCTGTATTCCATTAATACACCCCTCAAGGTTCTATACTCTTTATTCTTGTTATCTAGACCTCATTGATTCTGCCACAAGACTGTCACTTTACTATTACTGTTAGTAAGACCTAGTCTATACAATTGTAAATACTTCTCAATACCCCTACCTGATCTCAGCCCACTTTGCAATTTTCTGAACTACACTATTGTGGGGGGTTGTCTCTATTCTTTTACACACTACTCCTATATACTAATCTTTAATCCAACCCTACCTTAGAATCTGACCTCCCACAGCCTCACAGCTTTCTAGATCCAACTAACAATCCTCTCGGCCCCAATAAGAGTCTTACCTACTTTCCACCCTTTCTAAAACGTGGATAGTGGGGTGGAGGATCACGGTGAACACTATAAGGAGCCAAAGGATAACCCATCTCTTCTCTACTGGCTGCTAATGTAAATATCATAGTATACTGTCTTGCTGTCTTAAACCATTTTGCCTTATTCCTCCAACTGATCCCAAAAAAGAGTAGGGGGAAGCTGTGAACACCAGGATACATGAAGGAGATTGCACCACTGAATCTCACAAATATTCTACCACAGAAGTTCACACCATAATTACAGGGAATCAGAACAGATCAAATTAACAAACAAGAAGAAACACACGAACAATGAGAAAGCAAAGAAACAACCCCCAACTGAAGGGAAACGAGGAAGCCTCAGGAAAAATGCTAAATGAAATAGAGGCAACTCAACTATCAGACAGTAAGTTCAAAACAATGATTACCAGGAAGTTCAATGAACTCACATTGAGTTTTCAGAAATTAGAGGGAAACTACATCAATCTCACTGCAAACTATATAAACATGAAAAAGGAAATAGAAACTCTCAACAAAGTTCAAGAGGAAATGAAGAATACAATTTCTGAACTTAAGAACACAGTAGAAGGAATGAAAAGCAGGATCAATGAAGCAGAAGATTGGATTAGCGAGCTGGAGGACAAAGTAGAAAACAACATCCAGAAAGAGCAAGAAAAGGAAAAGAGGCTCAGAGAGAATGAAGAGGGATTAAAAGAAATGCAAGACAATATGAAACATAATAATATCCGTATAATAGGGATACCAGAAGGAGGAGAAGAAGAAGAGCAAGGGATCGAAAACCTAGTTGAACAAGTAATGAAGGAGAACTTTCCTAATTTGATGAGAGAAAAAGTCACACAAATCCAGGAAACACAGAGAGTCCCAATCAAGAGGAACCCAAAGAGACCCATCTCAAGACACATCATAATTAAAATGGCAAAATTTCAAGACAAAAAGAGAATCTTAAAGGCAGCAAGGGAAAAAAGGAAGTAACATACAAGGGAGCCCCAATAAGGCTAACAGCCGACTTCTCAATGGAAACACTTCAAGCCAGAAGAGAATGGCAAGAAATACTCCAGGTAATGAGAACCAGAGGTCTGCATCCAAGGCTCTCGATCAAGGCTCTCGATCAAGATAGAAGGCCAAATAAAAAGCTTCCCAGATAAAAGAAGTCTAAAAGAATACACCTCGGCTAAACCAGCTCTGCAAGAGATCCTAAAGGGACTGCTTTAAAGAAGGGAAGGAATAATTCAATAGGGAAGGAACCTATCAATAATAACCTTAAACGTAAATGGATTAAATGCTCCAATCAAAAGACATAGAATAGCTGAATGGATAAGAAAGCATGACCCACATATCTGCTGTCTACAAGAGACCCACCTCAGGATAAAAGACCTACACAGGCTGAAAATGAAGGGGTGGAAACAAATCTTCCAAGCAAATGGACAGGAAAAAAAAAGCCAGGGTAGCAATACTCATATCAGACAAAATAGACTTCCAAAAAATGTCCATAAAGAGAGACCCAGAAGGTCACTTCATAATACTCAAGGGAAGAATCCATCAAGAAGACATAAATATTGTAAGTATATATGCACCCAACATAGGAGCACCCAAATACATAAAGAAAATCTTAGAGGACTTCAAGAAAGATATGGACAGCAACACAATTATAGTGGGAGATTTTAACACCCCACTGTCAAAAATACACAGATCTTCCAAACAAAATATCAACAAAGATATTGTGGCATTGAACAATACCCTTGAGGAAATGGATTTTACTGATATATACAGAGCCCTCCATTCAAAAAAAGCTAAATATACATTCTTCTCAAATGTACACGGAACATTCTCAAAGATAGACCACATGATAGGACACAAAACAAGCCTCAAGAATTTCAAGAAAATTGAAATCATACCAAGTATTTTCTCAGACCACAAGGGACTGAAGCTAGAAACCAACCCTAAGGAAAAAAACCAAAAACACTCAAAATCATGGAGATTAAATAGCATGCTATTAAACAATGAATGGGTCAAGAATGACATTAGGGAAGAAATCAAAACTTTTCTGGAAACAAATGAAAACAAACTCACAACAACCCAAAACTTATGGGACACAGCCAAGGCAGTCCTGAGAGGGAAGTTCATAGAGATACAGGCCCACCTAAAAAGGTTAGAAACATTCCAAACAAACAACCTAACCCTACGTCTACAAGAACTTGAGGAACAGCAACAAAGGCAGCCCAGAGCAAGCAGAAGGAAGGAAATAACCAAGATCAGAGCAGAATTAAATGACATGGAGACTAAAAGCACAATTCTAAGGATCAATGAATCCAAGAGCTGGTTCTTCGAAAAGATAAACAAAATCGACAAGCCCTTAAGCAGACTCATCAAGAAAAAAAGAGAGAAGACCCAAATAAACACAATCAGAAATGAAAGAGGAGAGATTACAACAGATACCACAGAAATACAAAGGATTGTAAGAAATTACTACAAAGAACTGTATGCCAAGAAATTTGAAAACCTAGGTGAAATGGACAAATTTCTAGAAAAAATATAATCTTCCAAAACTCAATGAAAAATAAGCAGAAAGCCTGAACAGACCAATAACAACAAAAGAAATTGAAGCAGTAATCAAAAAACTCCCGACACACAAAAGCCCTGGACCAGATGGTTTCACAGGAGAATTCTATAAAGCATGTAAGAAAGAGCTAACCCCTATCCTTCTCAGACTATTCCAAAAAATCCAAAAAGATGGGAGTCTCCCAAACTCTTTTTATGAGGCCAACATCATCCTAATTCCAAAACCAGATAAAGACAAAACAAAGAAAGAAAACTTCAGGCCAATATCGCTGATGAACATTGACCCTAAAATCCTCAACAAAATACTGGTAAACTGCATCCAACAATACATTAAAAAGATCATACACCATGACCAAGTGGGATTCATTCCAGGGATGCAAGGATGGTTCAACATTCGGAAGTCAGTAAATGTAATACATCACATAAACAAAGGCAAAGACAAAAACCACATGATTATATCAATTAATGCAGAAAAAGCATTTGACAAGGTACAGCACCGATTCATGATAAAAACACTCAGCAAAGTGGGAATAGAGGGAACATTCCTCAACATAATAAAGGCCATATATGAGAGACCTACAGCCAGCATCATACTCAATGGCCAAAAATTAAAATCTTTTCCACTAAGATCAGGAACAAGGCAAGGCTGTCCACTTTCACCACTTCTATTCAATATAGTACTGGAAGTTTTAGCCACAGCGATCAGACAAGAAAAAGAAATAAAAGGCATCCAAATTGGAAAGGAGGAAACAAAACTGTCACTGTTTGCAGATGACATGACAGTATACATAGAAAATCCTATAGACTCTACCAAAAAACTGCTCGACTTAATAAATGAATTTGGCAAAACAGCGGGATACAAAGTCAATATCCAGGAATCAAAGGCATTTTTGTGTACCTACAATGAATAAGCAGAAGCAGAGATCAAGGAAAAAATCTCATTTGAAATAGCAAAAAGAAAAATAAAATATCTAGGAATAAACCTAACCAAAGAGGTAAAAGACCTGTATTCAGAAAATTATATAACACTCAGGAAAGAAATCAAGGAAGACACAAACAAATGGAAACATACCGTGTTCATGGATTGGAAGAATTAATATCATCAAAATGTCCATACTACCCAAAGCAATTTACACATTCAATGCAATTCCTATTAAAGTACCAATGGCATATTTCACAGACATAGAACAAACACTTCAAAAATTTATATAAATTATAAATGACCCCGAATAGCTGCTGCAATTCTGAGAAAGGAGAGTAAAGTAGGAGGGATCACAATACCCGACACTAAACTACACTACAAGGCCACTGTAATCAAAACAGCCTGGTACTGGCATAAAAACAGGCACATAGACCAATGGGACAGAACAGAGAGCCCAGAAATAAGCCCAAGTCTCTATGGTCAATTAATATTTGACAAAGGAGGCAGCAACATAAAATGGAGTAAAAATAGCCTTTTCAACAAATGGTGTTGGGAGAACATGCAAAAAAAATGAAACTTGAGCACCAACTTACACCATATACAAAAATAAATTCAAGGTGGATAAGACTTAAATATAAAAGGTGACACCATTAAAGTCCTAGAGGAGAACGTAGGTAGGAAAATCTCAGATATTTCATGAAGAAACTTTTTTACTGACTTGTCCCCTAGAGCAACGGACATAAAGGAAAGAATAAACAAATGGGACCTCATAAAAATTAAAAGCTTCTGCACAGCCAAAGAAAACAGTATCAAAATTAAAAGAGAACCAACTGTATGGGAAAACATATTTGCCAATGATACCTCAGACAAGGGTTTAATCTCCAAAATATATAAAGAACTTACAAGACTGTACTCCAAGAAGACAAGGAATCCAATTAAAAAGTGGGCAAAGGACTTGAACAGACACTTCTCCAAGGAGGACATACAGAAAATCCAAAGACACATGAAACGATGTTCAATATCGCTAGGTATCAGAGAGATGCAAATTAAAACCACAATGAGATACCACTTCACACCAGACAGAATGGCCATCATAAACAAAGCAACAAACAACAAGTGTTGGAGAGGTTGTGGAGAAAAGGGGACCCTAGTGCACTGTTGGTGGGACTGCAGACTGGTACAACTACCATGGAAAGCAGTATGGAACTTCCTCAGAAAACTAAAAATGGATCTCCCTTTTGACCCTGCGATTCTATTGCTGGGACTCTATCTTAAGAAAACTAAAACACCAATCCAAAAGAACCTGTGCATCCCAATGTTCATAGCAGCACAATTTACAATAGCTAGATGCTGGAAGCAACCAAGACGCCCATCAGTAAATGAATGGATCAAAAATTTATGGTACATTTACACAATGGAATTCTATGCAGCAGAAAGAAAGAAGGAACTCCTACCCTATGTAACAGCGTGGATGGAGCTGGAAAACATTATGCTAAGCGAAACAAGCCAGGCAGTGAAAGACAAGTACCATATGATCTCACCTTTAACAGGAACCTAAATAACAAAACAAAGAAACAAACAAAATGTAACCAAAGACACTGAAATAGAGGACAGGCTGACAGTGACCACAGGGGAGTGTAGAGGGAATTTAAGGGGACAGTGGGAAGGGTTCACAGGAACAAACTTAAAGGACACATGGTCATAAACTAAGGGGAGGGTGGTAATGGAAGGGAAGTGGGGAGGGGTGGGAGGGGGGAATGGATTGGGAGTAAAAAGGAGAAAACTGTATTTGAACAATGATTAAAAATAAATAAATAAATAAATAAATAACTTAAAAAAAGAAAAAAACAATTAAAATTTTAAAAATGTTAAAAAAAGAATAAGACAGATAAACAAATTGAAAGATAAATAAAATGTTTAAACAAGCATTTCCTTTCAAAGTTTATCTAAATGGCTGGTAACATAGAAAATCATGCTCAATTTTATCAGTTATGAAGCAAATGCAAATTAAAACCATAATCTAATACCAATAGATACTCATCAGCATGGCTAAATTTTTTTCTAAAAAAAAAAGAGAATAATAAGTGATGTCAAGATTGTAGAGCAACTAGAACTCCCATACACTGCTAGTCAGAGAGGGAATTGGTATAACCACTCTAGAAATCTGGCAATATTTATAAAACTGAAATACACATAACCTCTGACTTAAAGCTTTCACTGTTAGGTATATACCCCAAAGAAATACATATGCATATCCACCAGTACACACACACTAGAAAGTGCATATCAGCACTATTTGTTGTAGAATTAATCTGGTTAGTATATAAAACATAATCAATGATAGGATGGATACAAATAAACTGTGATGTATTCACACAATGAAATGTTCTACATCAATGAGAATAAATCCACACTACATGCAACAACAGAAGTGGCATTTACAGATACAATGTTAAGCAAAAAAGATAGACACTAAAGAGGATAAACTATATGAGTCCACTTAAATAAAGAAAAAACTGGCAAAATTAACTATGTCCTTACAAGTCAGGACAGTGGTTATTCTAAGGGGGTAACTATACTTAAAAATGTTTTTCTTAAAGTTTGGCTCAATTTCCAGAATTTCCATGCCACAGGCAACTTTCTAGAAACATATTTGCAGTCTGGCATGAAATGTACCACCTATGTTCAATTAGAATGAGTCATTTCCCTCCCACCCTATCTTCACTATGACTAATTCTGTGAGAGTTTAGTGTGCGATTCTGTACACATGGCATTGGGGCATGTGTTTTGGGTATTATTCTCTAATTACACCATGCACTCCAATTGAGACCAAGGACAGGGACCACTGTACTTTCTCCTTCCCCTTCACACTACCCCTTTCTCAATGCCCAGCTGACCAGAGAATTCTTCAGAGGACAGAGTGCTGGGCTGCAGAAGATTATTCCTCTAGCTCAGTCATCAAACTCTGAGGCCTGTCCTTTAAAGGAGTATTTATTGTGACCCAGAATCACCTCAGTTCACCCCCATAACTCCCAAACCCATACCCATTTTACAAAGGAGGAACTGGAAAACATCACCTGAAAGGCCACTTCCCTGGAATGACCAGCTGGCACCAGGACCCCATGGGCCTCCGTCACCACACCGTGCTGCCTGGTGTTTCCTAGAGAAGCCTTATTCTGTGATTATCATTTCCCAAATGGCTACCTCCCTTCTGCAAGTAACAGCTTGGGCTGACTGCCATCAAGGGGAGATTCTGCTGTCATCTCCTCCATCCCAGGGCCTGGGGACAATCTATCAGGACTCATGACCTAGAGATTCTACCTCTCCCACCCAGGTCTCAATGGGGCCCAGGACAGTATCATCAGACTCTGCACCTGCCTATTCTTTCTCTGCAAGAGAGAGAGGAGGCCCCAGAGCTCTGCCAGCTGCAAGATGCGCCTGTTCAGTAGCTGGGAAGACTGCTCTGCACACAGGTCCTGCAGACGCTGTCAGGGCTGCCCTGTTTACAGGCAATGGCTGGCCACCCAAATTTCCCCCAGGCAGCCCTATTGCCAGCCTCACATTACCATCCGGCAGTGCAGAACTCTCTGCTATATTGATCATGCCAGCTTACCACTGCAGACAGAATGCTGTTCTGTAATATGCTGGGAAGGCACAGTGCTACCCGGTGATGTGATTACAGTTCAGCTTTGGGAAATGAGCTGTTGTTCTAAGCTCAGCCCAGCAGCATTTTTTCAACCCTGGGGGAAAATTCCCCAGGGCCTGCTGACCTCTCTCCCCAGTAAAGGCAGCCGTGCAGACAGTGTCTAAACTGGCACATCTTGGGTGAGAGTGTGGACATCCAGGATGTCTGTGTCCAGGGTCCCCAGACTCCATCCAGTCTTTGGCCAGCAACCACATCCTGCGCTTCATTCCTCCCTCCTCCTTAGGAGAAGAACTGCTGCATGATCCCAGTTTCACTTTGGTCAGGACCTTACAGGCCATCTGGTGCTCATTTTACCAATGAGGAAACAAGCCCAGTGAGGTTAAATGACTTGCACAAGGTCATGCAGCTGTGCAGGTGGAAGAGTAGGAAGAGAACCCAGGCCTCCTGATTTGATGACTCCTCACATTCCCAGATTGTTCTTTCAAATGAAGGGACTCCGCTAAGCCTTGAATGGCCCCAGGTTGCAGCTTTAGGAGTGTCCCCAGTTCATCTCTTTCAACTGGAGAGGCTGAAGAGATCTGTGAAGGAACCCAGCAGGGACAAGGACTGGAAAGGACAGCACAATTGGTGCTGATGTCACTTTTTAAAAAGCAGGTAGAAGCCCCGCCTGTGTTTGGGCAGCAGTAGGAAACAGTAGCAGCCTGAAGAGCTGTACCAAAGTCAGCACTGGTTGCCCTCAGGTGTCAGGACATCCAGGGATCTTCCCAAAAGGGGCAGCACATGCTGGCTCCCCACGGCCACTGACACCAAGCAGTGAAGTTCACGCCATTCCTGTGGCTCTGTTATCATTTGAGATGGCACCATGATCTCTCCTGGAGGCTCAGCATGGAGACACCTGAGGCAGTAGAGGCAGGCATTGGGTCAGTGAGCAGCTACTGCGCAAACTCTGTGGCCACTTCTACTATTCAAAGATGTCCAGAGAAGGGTCACACACTGGCTGGGTGGCTGATCCTGAGCTGGCATCTGCTGCAATTCCTTTCTCTCTTCCCATCAGCACCAAGCAAGGCCCACAGCCCTCTTGCCTTCAGCTGCCCCCCTCACTCTGTTTTCTAGAGTTTCTTTATCATGAAGGTCTCTTCTGGGCAAAATGCAGGTTTCTCTTGTACCACAATGTTAGGCTGGGTCTGAAACAAAAATAGAGCCATCCTGTCCTGGCTCCGGTGTGAGGCAGGAACAGAGGCACTCCGGACGTAGCCAAGAGGTCCGGTGTTCTCAGGCAAGTCTCGGTGGCTCCCTAACCGTCTTCCTGCCCCTCCTTCCAGGACCCTTACCTGCCCCCTTGCAGCTCAGGGCCCTGGACCAGGTCTCTGCTTCTTCTCCTTGCCCTCCTTGCCCCATCCAAATTGTCCAGGCCTGTGTCCCGCTCACTCAGGACCTGTCTTCGAGGAGACTGGCTGGGGAATAGGCCTAATACACAAGGCTGTAATGGTGGCGGGTGATGTTTATAGTTTCCCCATTCTCAGATAACTCCCCGAAGTGTACACCAAGGCACCACACCCCTAATGGGCTGCTGGCCTCACTGGACCTTTGTTTCTACATCTGAAGCTCCAGGTCTTTTTACTCAAGAGCCATCAGGCCTCCTACGAGTTCACTGTGGTTGCTTTTTTTAAAAATGTTCTTGCCATAATACATTTGTGCTCTGGATTCAGATGGAATAGACCTGTGCCCAGCTGTGCCCCATCCTCACCACCTGTGCGCTCATCCTCAGTGTCCTCATCTGTGTTATGGGGACAGGAGCAACGCCCTCCTCGCGGTTGGTTTGAAGGATTGAGTGAGACCATACACAGGCCCTTGGCCCTGTGTTTTCCACAATGAATCTGACAAATACACCTTGTCATACCCTGGGAAGCAGGGAGGGCCTGTTCTAGCACCTAAATCCTATGCGCACAAGTGGAAGCCCAAGAAGCCTCCCGTCTAGACTCAGAGAGGATGTAGGCCATGCCAGTACAGGAACCGTGGAGACCACCCAGGGCTGCCTCCTCCGAATCCTTGTGTCTGACGTGCTGTGCTCCCCTCTGCTTGGTGGGTTTGTGAGAAGCAGAGTGAGGCCTTCTCATCACACATGCAGTCCTGACTGCGAACCAGAATCCCAGAATAAAATCTCTGTGTCTGAAGCTCCTCGGAGTTTGCCCTGATGACTTAGCACAAAGGAGAAGATGTTAAGGCCCAGAAAGGCTAAGTGGTATACCTGGAGTCACACAGCCTGTCCTCCCCGCCCCCGTCTCCATGTTTGGGTGTGCTGTCCCTCTTCATGACTCAGGGCTCAGTCTAGATTGTCCTTGGCTTACTTACCCTCAGATCCTGAAGAGGGGGCTCAGGGGCCTTGTTGTTCAGAAACCTCCAGGAGCAAGAAAACCCTCGTGAGTCTTGCCTGACCCAGCCTCCACCTGCCTTCTCCTGAGTTGACAGCTTTCTCCTGGTCATGCTCTGCCCCTATTTTACACACATCTCCAGTTGTCCAGTGGCTATTTCTCTGCTCAGGCCAAAATGGGTTTTCTGTCAACAATGCTGGGTAGGCCTGGAATTAGGAAAGGGCCCCAGAGAGAGCCATGGGGAGAGCAGATGGAACCAGGGACTCATGCACCCCTTGAGTGGCACACAGACCAGCAAGGGGCCCTCCAAACCACAGGCAGGATGAGCCCAAGAAGTCGCTTCTGCAGTGAGCAAACTGTGCCCTTCCCCTGCGGTCCCAGCGGTCTGGAACCACAGCCAGCTCCCCTCATCTGCCAGCTGTGTCTGCCATGCTGACTTCACCCCCACTCCAGCTCTAGGGGTGCAAGGGCAGGGCAGAGTGTTCTCGGCATCTGGCTGAATAGATACCATGGAGCACAACTCCTGAAGGAGCAGCTTCAGGTGGGGAGCAGAGTTCATGTTCGAAGGTACTTGAAGTTCACCGTCATTAAACCCAGTCTGGAGTGCTCACTCTCCTGTCCCAGTTCTAGGTGGGCAGCAAACCGTGAGAGGGTTTTCTTCTCAGGAGAAGCTTCAATGAGGAGGAGGTGGTTGGCCTGGCCTTTGACAATGTTGAGGGGATTTAAGGTCCAACTCCAGTTTTTAGGAAGCTAACACAAATATTTCAGGCCTGAATAAAGCAGGATATGTGTTGAGCTCAGAGGAATCCCCACAACAAACTGGGGAATTCAGTCACAATCTTCAAACAGGGGTTCAAAACACTCTGCCCAATATCGGTTCCAGCTCCAGTGCCTCCAACCACAACAGTTCCCCATCACAGCTCTGTGCCGGCTGCCCAGAACAGAGGACGCCCTCACAAACCGGAGCTGCCGTTATTACCACAGGGCCTCCCGAGTCCCAGCAACCCTCTGCGTGGGCACAGGAGGAACGGGGACAATGGCTGCTAAGCCAACGGGAGGCCACATGGGGCCCAGAGCCTCACTGCCATGCTCAGAGGACAGGGGTCTGACAGGTGCAAGTGGGAGGCCAGCCTAGGCCCCATCTGTGTGTCACTCAGCTGTCTCTCAACGCTTGGAGACTGCAGGGTAAGGGGGGCCCTGAGGGGAGGGTCCCTCCTGCCTAGCTTGTCATCGTGAGCCCTCAAAGCTCAGATACTTCACATCACCTGAGGGGCACTTCACCACCAAGCATCTGCAGCCCCAAGTCCACTGTCCTCAGCCCTTACAGCTGCTATACTGTGCTTATTTCAGGTTTTTAATTTTTCTCCTCTTTTTTCTTTCTCCCTCTGAGAGGCAAATGTTCTAAAGAAGATGTGATGCTGGAAGGAGGCATTAATTTCAATAGTCACTTAAAAGCAATTGCCTGGGAAATATCTCATTTTCCCATTAAATGCTGCAGAGCTGAAACCTCAGGTGATTCTCCTTCCTCCCTCTCCCGTCCCTTCCTCTGTCTCCAGCCCCTTCCCCTCTGCAACAACTCATTCCAACCTGCATATTAGTTTCACTTCCTGGCCTAAAATTATGCCCTGGGTAGACGAATGATTCTGTTTGGCTAATAAATAGCCTGTAGACAGCAAATGCCTGACAGGCAACTTTCTCTGAAGAAACCACACTGGAGGGGCTTCCCTGACAGGCGAGATGTCTTCTTGGGAGCACAGAGCAGGTGGCTAATTGTGTTATAGTTTCTCGAACACTCCGTTCTGGGCAGGCACACTAGAGGGGCAGGCTGCCCTCTGAGGTCTTCCTCTGATAATGGGATAAGGCTAAGGTGAAGATAAAGCTCCCCCCAAAAAACACACCTTTCCAGACTCTTCTCTGGCAAGCGTGACCAGGCGGGTCGGAGCCCGATAGCCCAGGTTGGCTTGAAAAATTGATTGTGTGTCTTTCACTCCAGGTTGGGAGGGAAGCAGCTGCTTTCCTTCCTCCCCAGCTGAAGCCTGGGGCCTGTAGAACTGGAGGCAAGAAAAGGGCATTATTGGTCACCCCATCTCCCTCTGACACCCTCCCCAGTCTCCCCATTGCCCCTGACCCCTTCCCCGACCCCCACCCTGCACTTGTCTTCCTACAGCTTTCCTGGTTCTGTTACTGCAGGGCCTCCCCTTCAGCTGTCACCTAATCTTCTTCATCAGATACCCGCTGTATGCTGCAACCAGGGCTGTTCGCTTTTTCACTTCCAACTGCTATTCCATTCCAATTATTATTATTAAAAATAACAGCTGACTACCACAGAGCCCTTTTGTAGGTGACAGACATCTGTGACCATGTGTAGGTACCACCAGCCACAGGTTACAGAGGAAGAATGCTTAATGTCATGGCCATACTCTCCCCCTAGCCTGCAGGACTCAAGGAAATTCACCTCTAAGGGGGGTTCTGAGCCCTAGTGGTGGCAGGAAGGAGCTCTGGGGCACGAACCATGACCTTTTCCTGGTTTCTCACCTGCTGGCACCTGTGGCCACTTCACCCCAAATGATTAGAGACCAGGACCCTATAGCCACTGTGGAAAATACTGTGGAGCATCCTCAAAAAAACTTAAACTGGAGCTACCATTTGATCCAGCAATCCCACTTCTTGAAAACATTCAAAGGAAACAAAATCAGTATCTCAAAGAGTCGCCTGCTCTCCCATGTCCACTGCAGCATTCTTCACAACAGCCATGGCGTGGAAATGACATAAGTGTCCTTCGAGGAAGGAATAGATAAAGAAAAGGTGATGTACACATATGATCAAATGTCATTCAGCCTTAAAGAAAAGGAAATGCTGCCCTTTGCCACAACATGGATGAACCTGGAGGACATTATGCCAAGTGAAATAAGTCAGACACAGAAAGACAAATACCGTGTGGTACTTTTAGGTATGTGGAATCTAAATAGTCAAACTTATAGAAGCAGAGAGTAGAATGGTGGTTCAAAGGTTGGAGGGAGGGGGGAATTGGAAGATGTTGGCCAGAGGTACGAAGTTTCAGTTATGCAAGATGAGTAAGTTCTAGTCATGTAGTGCATGACATAGTGACTGTAGTTAACAGTACTGTGCTGTACGATTGAAATTTGCTAAAAGGATAGATCCTATGTTCTCACCATAAGAGAAGGAAGGAAGGGAAGGAGAGGGGAAGGAAAAAAGAAAGAAAATTAAGTAAGGTGATAGATTTGTTAGTTTAATTGTAGAGATTATTTCACAATGTATATATATATAAAAAAAAATCTCAAGTTGTATACCTTGAATATATATAACTTTTATTTGTCAATTATACCTCAATAAAGCTGGGAAAGGGAGAGTGAGAGCAGGAGCCAGCAGCTTTGCATACCTCTTTCATGAGTCTCAGAACAAATCGATTCTCTTTCAGGGGTGAGAAGCTGAGACTTGGTGAGGCTGAATCAAGTGGCAAAGTCACACAGCTTTAAGGTCTCTTCTCTGTCACTAGACAACAAATGGGCTTCTGCTTGCTGTTCCCTGAGGCCTCCTGAGTTGCTCTTCATGGGATTTGATGCAGCCAAGCTCTTGGGTCAGGTTTTGTACAAGTGCAAGCTCAGAGAGTAAATGCTGCCATGCTCCCATTCACACACAGGATTATCCTAGCACTGGGTTGTCAAATGGTCAGAGAAAGGGCCACAGGGTCCTGGTCTACCTGGCCACGTCTGCAGAAGGCCACATGTGAGGCCTGGACACTGTCCAGGGCTGGGCCACTGCACACAGAGTGTGGCTCAGTCAGCCAGCCTTGTTCCTGCAGCCACACACATGTGGGAAGGCAGCTTTTCATTCAGGAGCAGCCCCACAGCACAGAGGAGCCACACAGCTGCCAGTCTGCCTGGGGTCAGGCGAAGCCTCCAGGGCCCCCAGGCCCAGCTCTAGTCCTTCAGAGCAGAAATTCAAAGCACACTTAAGAAAATTCCATGAAAGTGATCATTTTTCTCCCTTAAGTTCCTGGAGTTGGCTTCTGACAGGACGTTTGGAGGACTGACTTTTATAGTAAAATGATGTGTCTGGCAAGAAGTGACAGTGTCCTCCCTTCCTGCTGCCAGGCCCATGAGTGCCAACCTCAGTAGTGGAGTGGCAAGGCAGAATGATCGCGCTCTATGATCTAAGGGATCCTAGGCACCCGTGACAGCCAGAGAAAGACACCATTTGGAGAACCCAGTCGTTTGCCTTCCACGGCCTTCTACTGCCAGCGCTGTATGGTCTTGAGGTGGACAACACAGCAGCAGTGCCCTGTGGCCCACCTAGGCCCAGGTGGTATGGGGCCAGGCGTTGGAGTCGGAGAGCAAGCAGGACAGACAGAAAGAGCTGGCTCTGCTGCTGTGCTCCGTGCAGTCTCAGGGGAAGATGCTCAGCCTCTCTACACCTCAGTCAGTTGGACACTTAGTTAACTGCAATGATGGCAGCTCTGCTACTACCGATGACCGACATTTGCTGAGCACTAACTGTGGACTGAGCTCTAGGATGCGTGGTTCATATTCATTGTCCCATTCAGTCGACCTGAAACTCTCATGAGGTCAGTGTTATCACTACCCTCATTTTACAGATGGGAACCTCAAGACTCAAGAAGGCTAAATAGGTTACCCAGAACCACTGCGCAAGGGTGCACAGTGTACGGAATGAGAAGCAGAAGTGTTCAGTAACCACTGTTCTCTCCTGCCTTTTCCACTTGCTCGCTCAGTTAGTGGTTGTTCTTTTAATAGAGTAAATGTGCCTGTTGTTTCAAAGACCGCTGGCCATTCCTATGCCCACAGCACATTTCATCTATACGTGTGCCATGAAGTATGATAGACATCTTTTCCTTTTCAAAATGAGGAAACAGGCATTGGGGGGGTGAAGTCACACACAGCTAGTGAGTGGCAGGGAGTGGAAGGAAACCAGCACTTACGAGCACGTGCTGGATGCCTAGTACTGCACTCGTTTCAGCTCCTTCTGTCACATGATCTGCCCAGGAGTTTTAGTAGGGGTTGGACTTCCATTGGCTTCCCATAACTAACCTCTAAAGAAGAGTCTGATTACTTAGCTTATTTTACAGACAAGGAAACTGAGGCCTGGAGCATTTAATTAGACTCCAAAGCCTGTTAACAAGGAAGGAGAGGGTCCCTCTCTGTTTTTAAGGAATGTGTGACAACTCTGGTTCCTGCCTGAGGAGCAGGCAGATGTGAGCTCTGGGTCCATCCCACATACCCACCTCAGCCCACCCCAAATACCACAGACCAGCCAGGCACCGGCTGCCCAGTGAGGGAATTGAGTTGAAAAAGGCCATCGGGACTTTTGTGGGTAACCAGAAGGATCTAAACGTAGGTGTTCATTACTCACCCTTCTCTCCCCCGGCTTCCCATGCCCCAGTAACGCTCCCTACCCCGGGAGGGTCAAATGCTACTGAGATCAGGAAAACAGCTGTAGACCGTGAATCTCGATCTTTGGTGATGAAGGGGTTTCCTGAACTCTAAGACCAGTAGAAGCAATTTTCCTTTTACAGAAATTCACAGAGCTACTGAGAAGATGGGCATTGAATGTGCCTAGATGGACCCAAAGGAGCAAACAAAACGACAGGTGACGATGGCGGCTGCCTGTGGCGGGCCGTCCTCACAGACCCTGAGAGGACCACTTCCAGTATCAGTAAAATAAGTTAAGGCATGCACCCAACATGGGAGTGTTTATTGATTTATAACTTCTATAAATGTGCTGCTGAGCTAATGAAAGCCTCACAAAGCAGACACCAACGTTGATGTTTGAAGGGGATAATACAAACCCCTAAGTAGAATTTCTGCTGTTTTCTCCTGCATGCCCAGCAGGTCCTGGTGTGGCCCTTCTGGGCTGGAGGCCACTGCCTTTAGCCTTGATGGAGAGCTCTCTGCGAGCCTGTTCTGGGGCCCAGGCTGCAAGAGGCCATCGAGTGAGGCTTTTGGAAGCACAGGCTTTGGGGTCCAACGCAAGTAGATTCTGAGTCCAGCTCCACATCTGAAGAGCTATGTGGCCTAGGAAGTGACTTTCTTTCTCGGAAAAATGAGGAAGACCACCTTCCAGAGCAGAGCTGATGAGGAAATAGCATGGCATAGCATGTGCATGGCTCATGGTGCGTGGCACTGGGGCGGTGGGTGAATGGCCTGGGTATCCAAAGGCCAGTCCTGAAGGTGGAGTCTAAATGGGGAGGCCTCTGACCAGCAGAAAAGTGCCTATGGTTCCCCTGCTCTCAGTGACCATCCGCCTGGGGGGTGGGCGTGCACTGCTGCAGGCAGAACTCCACAAACAGAAACACACCCTGAGAATTCAGATTTAATCCTGCTTTTGTCTTCTTCCCAGATTTACTCACCAATGCTTGTAAGTGCTTTATAAGCAACCTAGAAAGCAGAGTAAGGCCTCTTTACTCTCATAAAAACAATTCTGGAGCACCAGAAATTTATTTTTGGCCTGGAACAGCCCATGATTGTGAGAACCGTCCTCTGCCAAGTCCAGGCAGACCCCTCCCCTGTGCCGGTCAGCATGACCCACACCACTCTCACAAGGCTACCACAGAGAGGGGATGGGACACCTCCTAAGCCCCACACTGCAGGTCTGGGTGGGAACTGCAGGCTCTCTCTCTGCCAGGAGGCAGCGCCTCCTCCTGAGTCAGCAGCAGGCTCTCTGGGCACTGAGCTGTCAGAGCTATTCATCCTGGATGGGACACATCAGCCACTGCTGACCACCCTGACCGCTCCGCAGCGGCTGCGAGGCACTCCTGCGGCCAGAGATGCAGCACTTCAGGGAATGTCAGACTAGGGCCAGGCAATCACAGGACTCTCCCCTGGAAGAACTTCTTTCATAGGGCCACCAAATTCAAGTCCATCTCAGCAGGGGAGGGAAGTGGAGTGCAAGGGTGGAATATGCAGAGGACTGGCCACAAGCGGAAAGGGCCGCGTCGCTTCTTCTCAGGCACGGGTCTCATCCGGCTCCAGCAGCCATGTTGATAGAGAGCCCAGCCCTCTAGGACATGTGTGTGGAGTGGGTGGGAGGGACTGGATCCCCCTGATTACCTGTGTTCCCCACCAGTTACCTTCAGTGCCATTGCCCTGCTTTTCCCTCAAAGTGGAAGTGCTCCTGGCACCCCTCACTGAGCATTTAGCACAGTTACCTAATCTTTCACTTTCCCCAGCCCAACTTGCTGGTCTCTGCTCCAGCCACTGTGAGGACAAGACGAATTCATTTGCTAAGGACAAGCATAAACCTCTGGTGGAAAACAAATGCAATGTACCACAGTAAATGGGAGCAGCTTAAAAAAAAGCACACAATCCTTTGGGGACCCTGTTGCCATAGGAACTGGTGTTACAGCTTGCCTCTGATAATTAATGGAGGGTTTTGCTATTACAGTATTCTTGAAACTTCGCTCTCCCTGTGCTGCACTGCAGAATGCAGCATCCTCTCCTCATTCATAAATATTTCATCACCACCGGCTGCTGCGTTTCATCACAGTGGAGAAGGCTTGGCCTAACCCAATCCCTGCCAAACTCCTGTTGTCCTGTCAGAGTGTAGCTTCCACTTATCCTGCTTCCCTCTGCAGTCACCATTTACCTGTTCTGAAGTTCCTTACATTCCTTAACTCAGAAGGGTAGCTTTTACTTTGGCTTTCTTTTCAGATCCTGATACCTATTTCCTGTGCCTTGTGTTCTTTTCCTAAAGGTCAGGCTGGTCACCCGAGGTGAGAGCAGGGTCCAGCTCAGGGCCTGAGGTTCTTCATCTTCTGTTTGATGGAGTCCTGGGAAGCTTTCAGACTCTGGTTCTGCAATGTGCTTGCTGAGCTTCTGTCCCCTCATCAATATATGGAGACACTGCAGGGTTTCACAGAGAGAGTGAGATGAGACCCAGCACTGCAGAGCACCCAGCCCCTCTGGGCCCCAGGGTGTGCTCAGAGGTGGTCTGCTCCCGGCTGGTTAGTTCTCAGTTTTCCTGTTTTTAATCTAGATGATGTAACACCCATATCTTTTTTAACTTTAAAAAAAGATCTATTCCTCTTGACTGCCCTGGCTTAGGAGCTGCTTCTGGACAGCATTTCGAACTCTGTCATTCCAGGGAGGGCCCTTCCCAGGAGCACTGGACAGAGACAGAACCTCCCCATCCCCACAGACTGGAGCTGGAGACTGTGCTGTCTAAAGGCGACAGGGAGGGGTCAGGAGCTGGAAGGAACAGCAGGACCTAGTCACTGGCATTAGGCATCAGGTGCAGAAGTAGCCTCAGGCTCGGCTCTCGCCTCTCCTGTGACTGTGTTAAGGTTCAGTTAATGAGCATTTGCTCAGGGCTCTGTGTGCCCGGCTCTAAGAACAGGCACTGCTGGTGGGGTGGACCTGGGCCCACTGCTCTTCCTGCTTAGGTGTTAACATTGGGAGAGGATTCTAGAGGCTCAGAAGCTCAAGGGCTACTGGACACTGAGCACTGTCCTGGAGGCAGTGGGAAATTCTTCATGGGCTCAGGCTTGTTTTCCTTCTGCCTTCCGCAAGAATATAAGTACCGCCCTGTCTCTCAACAGCATCTGGCACTTTGATAAGACAGTGTGCATCCTCCTGTATGCCTCCACAGCCAGCTCTCTCCGGGTCAGGGTGGCATCCCCTTGGCAAAGCCTTCCTCAGGCTACAGGGAGGTGGGAACAGGTGCCTGTGAGGCTGCTCATTGCAGGTGGTCCCAAAGGCCTGTGCTCCCCAGGTCTGCTTTCCTCCATGCTGCCTTCACAGGGCACTTGGCCTAGGAAGATGCACATGGCCAACACAGGGGCCAGAGCCCAGGGAGGTGGGGCTGAGGACAGGAAGACACAGAGGGATCAAAACTGGGGAGATCAAATCCTGACATAAAGTCTCAGGAAAGAACTCAGGGGAAAAGACAGAAGACAAGGCCAAGAGGGTTAGAAATGGTGGGACTTATGCTTGAAACAGTGAGTGGGAAGCAGAGAGCCAGGTGAGATTAAGCACATAAGGGTCTGGCCAACAGCAGGTGGGACCAACAGGAGATGTTCCCCAGTGTGGGGCTGGCGTGGGTCACTCTGGGTAAATGTGTAAATGGGGGATAATCCCAGCAACTATGATCCCATTTCTTTGACCTCCTTGAGCTCCTCCTCGAAATCCTGCCCTAGTCATAGCTGCAGGCTGGCTGGGTGCTGCTGAGAACCAGAGTGCCCTCCCCCAGGACCTTCAGTCAACAGGCCAGTGGCCACTGGCAGAAATACTCTCCCCTCCCCCCAAGCTCCTCCTTAGGATCAGGACTCTCTTTTACAGAACTTCCAGCCTTCCAGCCTTAACTGATGAGTCTAGGAACTAGAGTGCAGTCTCATTCTCCAACACCGGGGACTTTTGCTGGAATCCTGGCCTGCTCTGATCCTGCCAGGCCCCACCTTCAATGGGAGCTCATCCCAGCCTCCAGGGACCATACTGTCCACACCTAGGCCAGGTCCTGGGGGTAGAACTCTGCAGGGCCCCCACAGGGCAGCAACTGTCTGCAGGTTCTCTCTTCTGACCTCCTGCTCCTAACAGTTCAGTGGCATTCAGAACATTCACATTGTCATTCAACTGTCACCTCCATTCAGCTCCACAACTTTTTCATCTTCCCAAACTGAAGCTCTGTACCATTAAACACTAACTCCACATCCCCTCCCCAACCCTCCATTCCCTGGCAACCACCACAGTACTTTCTGTCTATGAATTAGACCAGGGGTGTCAAACTCATTTTCACGAGGGCCCACATCAGCCTTATGGTTGCCTTCAAAGGGCCGAAAGTAATTTCAACTCCTTAATAGTTAAGGAGTAGTTACATTCATACAGTCCTAAAATTATTTTGACCCTTTGCAGGCAACCGCAAGGCTGATGTGGCCCCCAGTGAAAATGAGTTTATACACCCCTGATTTAGACTATTCTAGGTACCTCAGATGAGTGGAATCATAAGTACTTATCCTTCGGTGACTGGCTTATGTCACTTGCATAATGCCTTGAGATTCCTCCATGTTGCATCGTCTCTCAGAACTCCTTCCTTGTTAAGACTGGGTAAGACTCCATTGCATGTATAGAGCACATTTTGTTTATTCATTCATCCATCAGTGGATACTTGGGTTGCTTCCACCTTTCATCTGTCGGAAATAACGCAGTTATGCAGATGGGGGTATAAATATCTATTTGAGTCCCTGTTTTCACTTATTTTGGATATATAGCCAGAAGTAAAATTGCTGAATCAGATGGTAATTCTATGCTTAATTTTTTTTTGAGGAAACACCACAATGTTTTCCATGGTAGCTGAATCATTTTACATCCTCACCAATAGTTAACAAGCGTTCCAATTTTCTACATCCTTGCCAACACTTACATTTTGTTTTTTTAAATAATAGTCATATTAATGTGTGTGAAATCATATTTAATTGTGGTTTAGTTCACATTCCCCTAATGATTAGGAATGCTGAAGCATTTTGTATGTGTGTACTTACTAGATATTTGTATATCTTCTTTGGAAAAATAGATCTAAGTCCTTTGCCCATTTTTTAATCAGGATGTTTGCATTTCTGTTACTCAATTGCAGGAGCTCAGCCTCATCTGGGGTCCTTAGTGGCAGGCACCCATGCTCTCAATGAGCCCTGTGACCTTGAGCCACAACGCCCTTGAGAGAGCCCTTTCTGAGTCCGGGCCCCACAGTCACATCTCCTCAGTCAGGCCCACTTCAGCCAGCATCGTGGGACCATCTCAGGGCCTCTTTCTTGGCAGGCAGGAGTCAGAAGCAGAGGCAGCATTTGCAAGTTTGGGCTCACAGTGGCTCCGCTATGGCTGGATGTGTGACGTATTATTTCTGTGACCTTCCCCTTCCTGTTGGTGCCAGGGCCTTGCTGGCCTTGGGTCCTGGGAGCTGTCCACAGAGTTCCTCTATTGCCTTTTCCTTGGTCAGACCAGAGCGCTCAGAGCCAAACATCTCATAATCATTATTCCAAAGACTGTGCACCACAGGCACTTCAGGGAAGTGTCAGGGCAAGGAGAAAGGAAGTGTGTACTAGCATATTCTTCCCCTTCAATGTTACCTCTGTTATAAGGGTTTAAGGGCTCACCTTTTAGGCCCCACCGTGTCTGGGGCTAAAGCATCTGCCAGGAGCTCAGGGAGCCCTGTGCTGGTCTCCGGAGGCCTCCCTGACAGACTTCAGCTCATGCTTGGCAGGTACACAGTGCGAATGGTTAGGCACCCATTATAACTTCTTCTGGGATCAGGTTTGGATAGGAGAGAGCAGCTCAAGGGAAGGGTGAAGAACGCAGGGCTCAGAAGAGGGGTGCCTCCTCCTCTCCCTCATCCTGCACGATTGTTTCCAGGGCCAGCTCTGTGGGTAAGGCACAATGCTGTAGGCACAACCAGTAGCTGCCCCTGGCTCTCTGCCAGTGTGCAAGAGGCTTGGCATGTCCTGCCTATTACAGCCAAACCCAAGCCAGTGCCCTCCTACTGGAAGAGAGGCTGAGTGTGTGAGCAAGAGTGCCTGTGGCCACCAGCCAACTCCTAGTTCCTCTACACTTCCTGTGAGAAAAGACAAAAACCCATGTAGAAAAATCCACACCAAAACCACAGACTCTGTCCCCAGCTCCTCAAAACTGCTTTGGGAACCTGAGTTCCTGGAGAAACCATGTTCTTTGGGTCTGATATCCAGACCTTTCCTGTGTCACTTATGAACAAAGCTGTGTTATTTCTCAGGTCTGAACCAAACAAACAGGGGCCCCGTGGGTCTGTTTGGTGGCAGGGACCTAAAAGGGAGCGGTGCTCCCAGAGGCTGCAGGCTGACTCCCCATAGGTGTTAATTCCAGGCACAGCCCATTTAAATCCAAGAGCTGCACTTGTACAGAAAACGGGTCAAGCTCTGAGTCAGTCCCAGTCCTGCTCTGGCCCACGTCCTCTGAGAGGTCAGCAGGGCCCTGGGATGCTGCCCCAGCTCATGTGGGAGTGATAGCGTCTCTGGGAAGGAAGCCTAGGCTGCTCCTCCTGCAAGGAGACCCTTGAAGTGTGGTGAGAAAAGACTTCCAGTTTGGAGTCCGTGACCTTCCATTCACTGCTCCCTGGTTTTGTTTCCTTAGACCTCAATTTCTTCTCCTCTGAGCTAGTGGACTGCCTGTGGTACCTACCAACTCGGAGAGTTGTAAGGACAGATAGGGTGGGAACTTCTTAAAACTCTATAGACCTTTCTGGATAGGAGAGGTCACTGTTTGCTTGATCTGCTGCTGGCGCTTTGAGGGTGCAGAATGGTCAGGGTTCAATCGAATACAAGTTTCAGAGAAGTGAATGCAGAAAGCATTGGTAGTACAGGCCACCTGTGCCCATCTCTCAGGTCACAGTATGTCTTTGGGAAGTGCCAGGGGCTTCCACAACAGCTCACCTTTTGCTGTTAAATTTAAATTTATATATTTGTTTTCTAATTTCTCAGAATTCCCTGGGATAGGAAGGTCATTTTTTGTGTGTATGTGTGTGTGTGGGGGGGGGGGGGGTTGGTGTTTCCTTTTGCAGAGGCCAATTAATAATAATAATAATAGTTATACTTAAAAAATAATAACCTGATTCTATGTTCGGACCCACTGTGCTACAATGCCTTGTGTAGCAGGGCCTAAGGAGCTGCCCGAGGCTGCTGCCCTAGGGAAGGAGCCTGCCCCAGAGACCAGCTGCCTGCTGCAGAGAAAAGAGGGCCCTGAGGGGTCTGTCCCACACTGCCCCAACAGGCCGACGTCCCCTTTGCTTCCTTCTGCCCTGTGCATCCTCTTGGCTCCTCCAGAAGGCACACAACAACAACAAGGCGCCTTTATCAACAGTCTCCTCCAACTCAGGGACTTAACAGTCTCAAGAAATCCGTTGGAAGAAACAGCCAGCTTTGCAATCCTGGCAACATTCTAGGACTTTTTTTCCCTTTCCCCATTTTAACTGTAAAAATTCGTCTCCGACGTTGCACACATGAATGAAATCAACAGTCTTATCAGATCCCAAGTCTGTCAGCTGATGTCTACCAGCCGCCTGGAGCCAGAAGCCTCTTAGCACACGTGTGACTGGAGCTGAAACCGGGCTGGGACGGCAGCGCAGGCAGCTTGGTTCTGGCACCCTCATCCCAAACATTTGCTCTTTTAAGGAACGGGAAGTCGCGGTGCCTCCATTTCCTTCTACCTCAGTTCCATGGGCTTCCAGACATGGGCCAAACATCTCCCCGATGCACCTTGGTTTCCTTTCTGCAGGCACCGGGCACCAGCCTGTGGTAGTGGGACAAGGGGCCAGCCTTGTTCCTCTTTTGCCAACACCCACGAGAGCCCAGGTCTCCTCAGGGTGGGACAAACTGGGGTACTGCAGAGAAGGCCCTGGTGCCTGAGTGGTTGGGCTGGCCCAGGGAGAGGGAGAAGGCAGCCATCCCTGGGGCCGCGTTCGTCCACCCAACCCTGGGCCAAGAGCTTTCAGAGCCTGGGTGCTTTGGGCAGCACGTCCTTGGGCAGCACCTTTGGCAGGACCAGTTCTGAGACTGCTAGACTCTGGACAGATCCCACATGCCTCTCTCCAATACATAACTGTTCTCACCTTATCCATTGGAAAAACATGTAAGTGTAACAGAATGTACGTACCCTGAGAACAGGTTTGGGGTTAATCCATCCATGTATTCCCAGGTCTGGCACAGAAGGACCAATCATGATAAAGACCATTCATGGACATCCATCATATGTCAAGTACTTTATATACATCATCTTGTGGGTATTAATATATTTTTAAGTAGCTGAGTGGAAAAAGCTATAGAATTAAGGAAACTTCTTGAGGAAGCAAAAGCAGCGAAGTCCCTGAATATTTCCCCTTGCTCTCTTATTATGTTTGAAGAATAAATACAATGAATGGGTAAATGAATAAATAAGTGAATGGGTGATGACTGAATCTCTGTTTTCCCATTTATCATTAATCAATCTACGTGTCATTCTGTCTGAAGACAGGCAGAGAACATGATTAAAATGAGGGGTCCAGGTCTGTGTGATGAAGGTAGGGGCCCAGGTAAGAGTCAGGGTATACAAGTGAGGCTGGTGGGCTCAGACTCAGGGGCAGTAGAAGCAGGAGCCCCTCCTTCTCTCCTACAGCCTTCACGCCTAAGCCCCCACGCTGCGAGGGTGCACAGCCAGGGTAGACATGTTTTAGACTCTGCCCCATCCAGAAGGGTGCTGCAGGTCAAAAAGAACTTGTTTGCATTTGGTCATCACTGTCCACCACCACCAAGCAGAGGAGATGGACTGCTGGTTCCAGCAGCATCTTCCTCTCTGCAGCATCTTTTCCCCAACAAGGTTACCCTTCATGGTGGTCTAGATGTGAGATAACCTGCATCAGCTGAGGCAGAGGGGGAGGGGAGGAGTGAGGCCAGTATGTCTACCCACCCAGCCTCTCCAGTGGCCCCAATGAGCCCTGCACCCTCTCCCTCCCACCCAGGGGGAGGCATCTTGACATGCTGCCCACTGCTTGTTCCTTAAACAACCCTTCCCACCCTCTCCCTGGGTCTCAGCCTTCTCCTTGTCCTCAACCTTAGTGAGCACGGCCCTGAGGCTGCCTCTGATAGAGCAAATGGGTATGTTTGTCACTGCCACTGCTGCTGGCATCTCACATCACAGATGGACACACAGAGTGCTCAAAGGCACATACCAGGAGCTCCCAGAGACAGTGCAGGAGAGCACATTCAGCCACAGTTATTGAACTCTTACTGCGCATCCAGCCCTGGGAAGCTCTGAGAGGGTTTGAGAAGTGGCGGGAGGAATGGACCAGACTGAGTCGCCTGATGAACCTATAAGCAACCAGCACCTATCTGCATTTGAAGAGTTCCAAGACTTGTTGTGGTCAGGTATGATAAGACATATAGACATGAAGGTGACTGTCGTGAGGAATAAACAGGAGGCATGGCACACACACAGGGCCACCTGTGGAAGCACTGGGTCGGTCAGGAGGAGGAGGGTGTGAGGAGCTGTGGGCAAGAGCCTTCACTGAGTTTTCTGTGGGGAGGAGCAGGTGAGGCAAGGCACGAAGGCTTAGGGGTGGCCAGGCTGAAGAACTCCAGTGGCTCTGGGGCCAGGGGCTGTTGCGGTTGTCCAGCACCTGGTCCTGGGGTGGCTGCAGCAGGGAAACAATGGCCTGAAGTGTGAGAGCCCCGTAGAGGAGGTGGTGGGGTGTGGGCTCTGGGTCAGTTGGGTTTTATATGAAAGGTGAACTCAAAGTGGGGCTTGCTGTCCCTAGGAACTGGATCGCCCTGGCCGGGATAGTCCTTCTAGGGCCAGCAAGGCCCCAAGATGTCAAAGCATCAGAAAATAAGCAATAAAAGACATAGCTAAGACAACCAACGTCCTGAGGACCCACTGGGATAGCAGTCTGCCCTGGACATTGCACATCTACGAAAACATGGTAATGTTTTAATCCAGAAAAGAAGTTATTCTGGATGTGGTTCGTGTTTTAGAGTATAAACCCTATCCAGAAGAGTATGCATAAATAGAGTGTGCTTCTATGACCATCCATGGAGACAACACCTCTCATCACTCCCCTGCCATTTCAGGAAGCACATGAAGTGCCAGTGCTACGACAGACCCTGTATGGCTAGTCGTACCCCGACTCACCTCTCCAACCACATATCTGGCATCTTCCTCTGTTCCAGTTCCTCCAACATACAAGGCTCCTCCCTGGCCCCTGGCCCTTGCACATGCCCAACCCTCTTCCTGCCTACTGTTCCACCTTGCCTAGGCAACTCTTACTCTCATTCTTCAGCTCTCAGCCTAAAATCAGACCAGCTTTCCTTGCCCTACCCCCAACGCTGAACAAAGGTGTTTCACAGGGCCGCTCTAGACTTCCCTCACATAATTTCTCCTTCATTGGTTCATGCCCCAGTGTAGTGCTGATCTGTCTATAGGCTCATTGCCCTGCTCTGGTCCAGAGATCTGCCTGCTGACTCTATCTGTATTAGCAGTCTCGGTTCTCCAGCAGGAGTATAGACAGAGCAATAGAGATAGAGATCATAGAGATAGAGATAGAGACAGAGATAGAGAGATAGAGAGAGATAGAGACAGACATAGAGATATGGATGTATATATTAAAAATACAGCCCTGCCTGGTGTAGCTCAGTGGATTGAGCTCAGCCTGCGAACCAAAGGGTCGCTGGCTCAATTCCCAGTCAGGGAATTGCACATGCCCAGGCACATGCCTAGGTTGTGGGAGAGGTCCCCAGTAGGGTGCACATGAGAGGCAACCACACATTGATGTTTCTCTCCCTCTCTTTCTCCTTCCCTCCCCCTCTCTCTAAAAATAAATAAATAAAATCTTTTAAAAAATACATATGGGGTGGGCAAAAGTAGGTTTACAGTTGTAATATAGCTAAATACTACAATAATTAATCACAATAATACAAAACTAAACTTTTTCATGTACTTACAACTGCAAACTTACTTTTGCCACCCCTGCATATTGTATATAAAATTGTATGTAATATGTATATATTTGGTTCACAAAATTATAGAGGCTGAGAAATACCAAGGTCTGCAGCAGCAAGCTGAAGGAGAACCAGTGATAAGTGCCAGGATGAGGGCAAGAGAAAATCAATGTTAAGCTCCACCAGACAGGCAGGCAGGTAGTTTCCTCTTACTCTGATTTGTTGGCCCGGTCAGGTCTTCAACTGATGGGATGAGACCCACCCACATTAGGAAGAACAGTCTGCTTTACTCAGTCTACTGACTCAGATGTTAGCCTCATCTAGAAACACCCTCACAGACACATCTGGAGCTGTGTTTGGGCCACCCTGTGGCCCAGTCGAGCTGCCCCCACATGTAAATGAACCGTAACACTATGCAAATGTCCCAAAGACTCCTAGAGCTTAAAATGTCCAGAGCTGACCTCAGTACTTTCCCCCTCCCCACTGCCACCACCCACTCGTCACCTGAGCCAGAACTGGTTTGCTACACCCCTCACTCTCAGTCCACATCATGCCCTGCAGATTCCACCTCTGGAAACCTCTGCAGACCCGTTCCAACCTCTCACCCCCACTCACCTCCCTTACTTTGGACCCTGTCTCTTGCTGAGTCTCAGCCACTGCCTGTGTGGCCTCAGGCCGCCAGCATTTCCCCCCTTCCATCTTATTTTTCACACTGCCAACTGTCTGTCCTTCTGAAACACCAAGCCCTTGCCTGAAATCTGTTGGTGGTCTCCTCCCAGGATAAAATTCTCACCCTGGGCCTGACAAGGAGACCCTGCCTGGTGGAGCTCTGTCTGACCTGCCCCTCCAGGCTCATTTCACTTCTCCACACACCCAGTGTCCATCACAGAAGCCACCTGGATTCTGAACACCTCTTCCCTTTTATCATCTCCATCCTCACTTTCCTTCCTTTCCCTCTATTTCTCCTCCTTTCTAACTCCAGTCCCACCAAAATGCTTACTGACATGTGAACTCAGCACACACACACCCATGGCTGTTCCTTCTTCCTCCGCTTCATCCCCTTTCAAATGCTACTAGTCTCATGGTATGGCACAGATGTCATTACACACACCTGTACACATTCAAAGGGCTCCATCCCAGGCCCTGTGTAAAGATGGCTCAGGAGGCTTCCCCATCCTGGATCTGACCTATGGTATGGCTCACTCCCGGGTGGCAAACATTTTACAAGAGAAATGGCCTGTAGTTCCCCATGTCCAGTCAACTCCACAAGGCTCTGAGGGCAAAGGAAGGCTGGCAGTCAGTCCCATTCAGAGCTGATGTCATTATGAACCTCACAAGCAACACTATTCACTCGCTGATTTGGTCACTCAACAAACATATTCTGACACAGTATTTCATGTCTAGCACTGTGCTGGACACTGAAGAGATGAAGGAAAATGACAGCTGATCTATAATTAGGGAATCAGGAAGCACCACATGGAAACCCAACTAGCACAGAGGGGCATGATCGTGCCTGTGGTTGTCTAGACTCAGGAAGTGCTGAGAAAAGGAGGGAGTAGGAGGAAGGAAGAGGGGAAAGAAGGCAGAGGAAAGGGAGGGGGAATAAGAAAGGGAATTCTTGGTATTTATTCAATGGAGCTAAAAACTTACATCCACACAAAAACTTGCACTTGGATGTTCAGAACAGTTTTATTCATAATCGCCAATACTTGGAAGCAGCCAAGATATCCTTCAGTAAGTGAAAGGATAAAGAAACTGTGATATATCCAGACAACAGACTATTATTCAGGACTAAAAAGAATGAACCATCAAACCAAGAAAAGACATAGAGGAGCCTTGAATGCATATCACCAAGTTAAGAAGCCAATCTGAAACAGACTGCTTACTGCATGATTCCAACACAGGACACTATGGAAAAGGCAAAACTGTAGAGGGAGTAAGAATATCAGTGGTTGCCGGGATTCAAGAGAGGGATAGATGAGTAGGCAGAACACAGAGCATTTGGGGCCGTAAAACTGCCCTATGTGATACTATGATGAATACATGTCATTATACATTTGTCCAAATGCACAGAATGTACAAGACCAAGAGTGAACCCTAATGTAAACTACAGATTGTGGACGATAATGATGCCAATGTAGGTTCACCAGCTGTAACAAATGCTCCACTTTGGCTGCTGGGGTTGTTGATGGTGGCAGAGGCTGTGCAGCATGGAAGGAGGGGTAAGTGGGATACCTCTGTAATTTCCCCTCAATTCTACTCTGAATCTAAAACTGCTCTAAAAAATGAAGTCTATTTTAAAAAGGAAGAAGAAAAAAGAAAAGGAGTGAGGGAGGAAGAGTTCTGAAGGGGATTGAAGTCCCATTTTTGAAATCTTTTTTCCCCTTTTTTGAAATCTTTTTTCCCCTTTTTTGAAACACAATGACACTTACTAGCCACCAGCTTCTTAATCACCTCCTGGCCCCCAGTCACTGGGATGACAGCAGCCTGGGATTTGTGCCCTCTGACGCAGTCACCCTCTTGAAAGCATTGAGCTGCTTGCCGGCCCTGAACTCTCTCATACAAACTGTGAAGACCTCCTGAGCTCCCTGCTCCCTGTCCTGCTGGAGTTGCTCCCAGAGCCCGTGGGAAACCAGGTGGCCTCTTGGCCTCCTCAAGCAGGTGCCTGGGGCCTCCCTGTTCCTGTCTGCTCTGCAGACTTGTCTGAGTCTGCAGCATCCCACACGGATCACCTTCCTCTGGGGTTCAGCTTTCTTCGCTCTCACTCAACGAGCTCCCACCTCTCTTTTTCTCCTTTTGATTCTGCTCCTGCCTTGTCTCCTGGGAAGGGCCTTGTAGGTCTGAGCTCAGCCCAAAGCCTCCGGGTAGATCAGGACTTCAGGCGACAGACCCGCCATGTCAGTGGCCTTGGAGGGACTGTGTGTGGGCAGGCTGGCTGGCTTTTAATCTCCTTGGACTTGAATATTCAGAATTTAAATTTGATTCTCTATCAATGTGATTTTTATGTTCTTTCCCCTTTTTAAAGCTTTCCCCCTAAAGTCTAGGGTATATGTGTATATGCTCAGCCCTATAAATCCTAAAATGACATTTTCCTTTCTACCAAGAATCTTACTGATTCTTCTTCATAAATCAAAAGCTAATCCAGATAGTAGTTCCCCTATTACTTCTTCTTTTTGCTTCTCATTTCATTGCTAATTCAAAATTTCTTTGAGCTGCCACCACCACTGCCACTGCCTCAGCTCGGTGTGGGCAGCAGCCGCTGGAGCCCCTGTGCAGCCAGCACGCCCAGGAGCCTGTTGTTGACACCTACATCCAGCCCTTGCCGAATATATCCCACTGTCCACACATCCAGCATGAGGTCCCCCCAGGTACAAGGTAGGCACCATGACCGAGAAGTCTGCCACCACTGCAGGGACCCCCTGCAGGGCAAGTAGTGTGTGGAAAAGGAAGGCCGTGCTGTTTGCTGCCTGGAACACTCGACAAACTCCACCCCGAATCCTGTGTGGGGAGCAGCACGCCCATCGGCATGGACTTGAAGGGAGTGGGCCTCTGCAGGCATGAGACCTGCCTCCGCTGGGCCAAGGCTTGGCACCCCATGGCAAACAGGACCTCTGTGCCCAACAAAACAAGACCCCATGCAGCAGTGAGAGGGGACTGAACCCCTGGCACTGAGACTGCCTTACCTGCAGCAACTGCATGCTGAACATAGAGACTGGAAGCTTCTTCCCCAAAAGGGAGGACTTCTACTGCATGATTTGCCCTGAGGCCAATTTGCCAAGCATTGAGTGAAGGGCAACAAGGCCATCACGTCTGGAGGACTCACTTACCAGGATCAGCTCTGGCGTGCCCCGTGCTTTATGTGTGTTACACGCTCTAAGAAGCGGGCTGGGCAGTGTTTCACTGCTGTGGAGGACCCATGTTACTGCGTGGATGGCTGCAAGAACTTCATTGCCAAGAAGTGAGCTGGATGCAAGAACCCCATTGCTAGGTTGGGCAAAGGCTCCAATGTGGTGGCCTATGAAAGACAATCCTGGCATGACTACTGCTTCCACTGCAAAAAAACACTCCATGAGCCTGGCCAGCAAACACTTTGTTTTCCATCAGGAGCAATTGTTTTGCCCCGACTATGCAAAAAAAGCTGTGACTTGACCGGGGCTCCTGTCCTGTAAATGGAGTTGTCTTGTTCTCCTGTCCTCACCCTCCGCCCTGCACCATCCAGAGGGAAAGAGCGGCCTTTCACCTCTTCAAAGCTGGTCCTTCTGTCTTTTCTCCCATTTTACAGTACTCCTTAAGTAAGGGCACACAGAGATCACATTAGGATTTAACAAAAAGCAACTCCATAGCAAAACTAATTTTGAGACAGATTCAGTTAAAAAACAGATTGATTCTTCTGTATGTTTATCATAGAGCAGGAAAGTGCTAACCATTTAGCTGCTTAGTGATGCCAGCAAGAAGCTAAGAGATGAAGCCCCCACTCAGTGCCCTTTGTGACTCATTTGGGACCCTCCATCATCACAGGACACACAAGCATCACAGTGGCTGTTCCTACACGCTGCTCACCCTGTTCCACGAGCAGAAAGAGGACTTACCGAAGTGCCTGGTTTAACTTCCTCATCAAAACCTCCCTTCTGTTCTTTTATGCTTTCGATTGACTAGTATGAATTTCTAGAAACTTAACGTTTGAACGTAGCTCTGATTCTAAGCTGACCTTTTCCTCATACTAACATTTGAGTTCCTGTGTGCCGTGTTTTCTGAATGTTCCTACTTTCAGGCATGGAACTTGCAGGTGATTTGGAAAGGGCAGCAGACCTGAGAGATCGAGCCTGTTGTAAAGGAACATCATCACCATGCATACTTCAGGAAGCTTAACAAAAATAACCCAGCTGCCATTTTCCTTTTTTAATTAATATTTTGAGGTTTTTAAAAAGATTTTATTTATTTAATATCAGAGAGAGGGGAAGGGAGGGAGAAAGAGAGGGAGAGAATCATCAATGTGTGGTTGCCTCTTGTGTGCCCCCTACTGGGGACCTGGCTTCCAACCCAGGCATGCGCCCTGACTGGGAATCCAAATGACAACACTTTGGTTTGCAGGCCGGCATTCAATCCACTGAGCCACACTAGCCAGGGCTTAATGAATAATATTTTGTTTTAATTAATAGCAACATAGCTTATGGGTTTAGAGACCTGCATGAAAATATTTTAGCCCCCTCAAACATTCCTACAAAAGTAAGCATAAGACTCCAGTAGGGTAGCTGAGCAGGTGTCAGGACGGTCCTGGACATGGATATGATATTTCCAAAAAGTGGTGAGTCGAATCCCTTGTAACACAGTAGTTGTTTGCTCTTTGTCTCTGTGTTAAAGAGTCTCATCAACCTCCCTTCTCTCATGATTCTTATGACCGTTCTTCAGGAGCTCCAGATGGGTCTCCAGGGAGTGGGGAGGCCACCATCATCACAGGCAGAACTGGATCTCCATGTGTGCTTGCCTGACAGACAGAGTCACCTGCCTACTGTGTTCCAGTGGCACTGTCAGGTTCCACAGTAGAAGGAGATGAGGTCAGGGTGAACATGCAGTGACAATACATACTGACACCCTCACAGCAGTGGTTAGAAAAGCTGATGCCTCGTCTCTGGTTTTGTCATTAGCTATTATCATCTAATGTTTCAGTGTGTCCTCACAGAAACAAAGCAACATACAAATTAAAAGATGTATTTGAAGAAAGTGTGAAATTTTAAGATGTACACACTGTGTATAGAATAATTCAATGAAATATCCCGCATCTGCCTCTTGACTAGAAAAATGAAACATCGCCCATACATTTGAAACTCTCGGGGTCCCAGCCCCACAAACAGGCACATACTACTGTAGAGTCAGGCCTCACACCACCATGCTTTTCTCCACTCTCCCACTGCCTGTGCGTGCGCCTCTCCAAGTCTATAATATTGTTTTTCACATTTTGCATTTATGATAAATGAATCTTGATATATGTGCTCTTGTGCAACATGTTTTTCTTACTCCACATTGCATTTCTAAAATTCATGTGTGCTAATGTGTATAACACTGGCTCATGTGTTTCCACTGTCACACGGCACTCCCTCGTGTGACTGACTGTATTGCAGTTCATGTAGCCAATGCTCTCTGATGAACGTTCTAAATGATTCCGGTTCTCTTGTAATTCAAAGAACGCTGCTACAAACATCCTAGGGCAGGTCTTTTCTTAATGTGGTGCATCAGCTCAACAGCTTTTCTGATGTTAAGCCATCTTTCGATTCCAGGGTTAAACCAACTTGGTTCTGATGTATTTTTACTTTTATAAATTTCTGGATTTGGTACGAAACACAAATGTCTGCAGTTGTAGGTGACAGGTGGCCACTCCCAGAGTCAGGAAAATCCTTGAAGGACCTTGTAATTCAGGGGTAGGCAGCAGAACCAACTCCTTTCTGACTGTTCCGGGCCCCAACTCAAACCTCCCACTGTGCTCCCCCTGCTCCAGCCCCTGCCGAGTGTGTGCACTTACTGAACAGAGTAAGAGGCCCCGGCCCCACCGGAGGCCCTTCCCCTCCAGCCCGTCCGTGGCCAGGTGGCCTGCCTGCCTCTCCTCTGGTCCCTCAGCTGAGTCTCGGCATTTGCTGCTCAAACCAAAATCCACCAGCATCCATGCTCACTTCAGCCACCCATAGGGCAGCTGGAGAAAATTGCAGCTACACAAGCAGCAGTTGCTCTGCCCGTGGAGGGTGTTTGTACTGCAGAGCTCAGTTTGGGAAAGAGACACAGGCCCCGTCCAACTGAGTGATGATGGCACACTTGGATTTTTTCATGAGGATACAAGGATTTGCAAGGAGGATAATTAGGCAGAGTGCTATTTTGAGATATTAGAAGAGGGAAGGAGGGAGGGAGGGAGAGAGAGAGAGAGAGAGAGAGAGAGAGAGGTGGTCTCCCAGGATCTGCCTCTTTTACTGGTAAGGGCCTACACCAGAATGAGTAACACCTCTGGCTTTTTTATTTTGTAGGAAACCCAAAATACTTGGAGAAAGGGAAATCAAAGTACAGAAAACAAAAGAAATAGAAATGAAGAAAGAATCACATAGGCTTAAAAGAAATGCCCCTGCCACTTCCGCCATCCTGCAAACCCAGGCATGCCTCTCAGGGAAGAGAGGCCCCAGAAAGGGAAGAGCCACAGTGGTGTCTAGCCCCATAGGCCCACAGGCAGCTGCATGGGGTTTCTCTGCCCTGGGGGTCAAGGGTAGCACTTCATACCCTCCATGGGCCTCTGAGCAGCAGCCTGGGTGTCTGGATGCCCAGGGCCAGGTGGAAACCCCCACCTCAGCCCATCAGCACTTTTTTATTTAACCCCAGAGGTAGGAAGGGAGGAGCCCCGGGAACAAGCCTGTCACACTTCCTACCCAGCCTGAGTGGAAGCGTTATAGAAAATGTGAAACAGTGCGTGTTTTCCACACTCTGTCTGTGGGCTACAAGTCGCATTTGCCACAATCCATTAAGTGGGGAATTCTTTATTGTGTCTCATTGACCCAGAGTTGTAACCAAGGCTGGCACTGGCTGTGGCTGCAAGTGCCAAGGATGCCCTTGGGAAGGGCAGCAACATCCTGTCTTCCGGTCTTGTGACCTCCTTCCCAATGACTGGCAGCAACCCATCTAGGGGTGCAGCTCTCAGGCTCCATGAGACTGGCTTTCAAGGCCGTGTAAAGCTGGTGGGGAAGAGGGAGGAGGAGGCTTCTGCGCTTTCTGTGAGGAGCCAGGGGCGAGGTGTCCCAGGTTTGGAGAGCCCCCACAACGACAAGCCTGGCAGCATCGGGTTCCACAGGACATGGGCGTTTGAGCCCTTGCTCCCAGTGTCTCCTGGCCACCCTCGTCATCCTGCCCTGCCTCCTCGCTTCTCACTGGGGCCTGGGGTGCTTGCGTGGCAGGGACATTTGACACACCACAGGCTGTATGTAATTAAACACAATGGAACATGCTGGTGGTTCTGTTTTATTAAAGCAAAATGGAAATAAATTCACTTCAGAGAGAAGATCAAACGGTGAAGTCACACAGAAAAGGGAACAGGCCAGAAGGTTCTCTGCATTGTGCTTGGTGCTGGTTCCTCAGGCTAACAGTTAAATTGTCTTTTAAAGCCCTTTTCTTTTTTCCACCTGTTTTGAACTAATTCTATCCAACCATCCAGCACAGATTCAAAACTGTTAACCTGGAAAAGAGGGGAAATGAGAAGGTCGCCTTGGCAACTAGCACTCTGTGTGGCCAGGGCTGCTGCCTCTGGTGGAGGCAAGCGGGCTTCTGACTTGCCCCGTGGCCCAGCCCTGTATCGCTGCGGGAGCCACCCAGGAAGGGAGAGAGGGTCACGCACACCCACCAGAGGACCAGCTATGCCTGGGTGACAAAGCCCCTGCTTCGTGGTCAGGGGTTTTAAATTTGCTCTTTAAAAAAAGTTTATTAAATATATTGAGGTGACATTTGTTAGTAAAAGTACGCAGGTTTCAAGTGCACAGTTCTATAATGCATCATCTGCACACTACAGTATGTGCTCTTTAGTCTTTGTTGCAAATCTGCCTTTTTCCCATTTTATCCTCGAGTCTCTTTAGATTTCCAGAAACGTTTTCTGAAATGAAATAGTACCCTTTGACCCAGAAATTCCCACCTGGGAATCTAACCAAATGAACTAATCTACAAGACAGAACGCACTGCATGCCTGAAGATGTTTACTGTGGCAATTTTTACACCAGAGACAAACAGACAACAACTTACATATGAATAGTAGGAGGATGATTATGTAACTTGTAGTATTTACAAGAAATATGTAATTATGCAGTCAATAAAGTTACAACTAACACTATGTGGCAACAGAGAAAAACATATCTCACAGTCGTAAGTTTTAAAAGAATACATTATACATAGAGCAGGTGCAGAAATATGCACAGGACAGAGGACAAAGGAAATGCAGAAAATGATACTGGTTACTGTGTTAGATGAGGAGATTTAAGCATGATTTCCCACCTGCTTTTATAATTAATAAAGTAAATAATATTCTTAATGTCAAATATAAACCTAAATCATAATTATTTAGAAAGAACTTTTACCAGTTTTTGCTTAAAAAAAAGTAAACCTATTAGGTATGGGCTGAGTTAAGAAAGATTAAAAACTGAGCTTTTACAAATTTGGAAAATGACCTCTTTTCACCAGAGCAGAAAACTGCTCTTCTTTCTACCCCCATTTTTATTTCTGTTTCTTTAGATAAAATGCTTACTTTTTTATTACTGATTTATATCATCTAACGCTGCCTCCCTTGCACTCTTTGGATCTCTAGGTTACTGCTTTCCAGCCAACCCCTGGGGTCCTTGCTGTGTCGATGGATTGCGGCCCTGCGGTCCCCACTGTGCTCAGACAGCAGGCAGTGGGGCAGGTCCGGGAGGGGTGCTCCTGGAGCCCACCTCCGCTCTCCAGGTCCCCCAGACTGCCCGCGTGCGGAGGGGCTGGGGCCCAGCGCCTTGTTTTCACTACTTCTCCAATTTACTTGGAGTTGATAATTGCATAATAGCTATGTGCCTAAGGCATTTATACTTAGTTTTATAATTATATATATTTAAGTATCACTACAATAGAAATATTTTTATTCAATGCTGGGGGCGCATGAGAATTTTCTTTTTTAAAAAGGGTCAGTCCTCATTCAGTCTTCAACTATCTTCAAGTGAAAAGAACCCTGAGTCTAAGGAAGGCGAGTGACTAGTCTGCCCCCTGTGAGGGGTCCGGAGGGTGCTGAGACTAGAAACCGTTCAGGGTCTGCTCTCTGGCGCACAGGGTTTGGATTTCCATCAGACTCCACCTCACGGATCTGCGGCTCAGTAATAGTTGCAGCTTCCCAGTACAGTCTGTATGGTGATGACCAGACCTCTCCCCCAAGCTCCAGGATTCTATATTGACTTACACACTTGACACCCCTCCTTAGACCTCTCAGACTGGACACGGCCCAAACAGACCTGCCCTGGTGGACCCCACAGAAAGTGGGGCGGGGATCCTCAGGGAACTCTTACAGCTTCAAAGCATGGCTTCGCCCTCTTTAGATTAAACAGTTTTGAAATGTGGACTTATTAAGCTGGTGACAGGGGAGGGGACAAGGCTGAATAAAGTCCTTGAGTACAGAGTAGGTGAGAGAGAGCACAGGTTCATTTCAGCGGACATGTGGACGACTGCCTGCAAAACAGGAGGTGAGGCAGGTGGGGGCGCACAGGGCGACGGGAGCACGAAGAAGCTGTCTTCCGGTGGCTTCCGCCTGCCAGGGGAACTGAGGACTGAGGTCAGCTCCTGAGTGCGAGTAGGAGGAGGGAGGGTCTGCTGGAGGTTCACGGACGCAGGAGGTGTGACGTGACTGCCCGGGAGAGGGAGAGGCACGCTGACTGACGAGCGGTATGGGATGGTTTGGCAGCGCCGGGGGCCGCGGGGGCTCGTGGTCACACATTTGGAATGACACCTGTCAGCGCTGGTTGGCCTTTTCCTCCAGTACCAGAAGGTTGTGTCTGCAGAGGAGGTGGACAGACACAGACAACCGGGGCTGGGGGGTGTTGCCAAGCAAGCATACAGAAGACAGGGTGGGCGACCGGGTTACAGACATCTGTCAGAGACTGAGTAAAATGATAGGATTTGGGGTCTTCTCATCATAAGTTTATTTGGGTGTCATTTGATTAGTTACCATGTCCATAAGTGCTAGTTTTTTTACTTAAAAAAAGAGTCAAGTAGATGTTGGTCAAATCAAGAATGAAGTCCAAAGAAATATGTTTTGGAGGAACTGCAAGGCTACCCTCCACACCAGCCGGGTGCTGCTCCGGCCTCCCTCCTCCTGCGGTAGGGGCGTCGCCGGAGCCTGGGGACGGAGGAGCCGGCCCACGAGTGTCCACGGCCTCTCAATGAATGGGTTTTTCCATGGCAGAGCAGGTCTAGCTCCCTAGGGCCTGGCTTCCTCTCACAGAGAGAAGGCGGCCCTCTGTAAGCCAAGGAGAGAGGCCCAGGAGGAAGCACCCGCCAGTACCGCGATCGAAACTCCCGGCCTCCAGACCCTGAGACGCAGGCTCTGTGGTCGGAGCCCGGGTCCGCGGCGCTCTGCCGCCCCGGCCCTGGGAACTAGCAGACCACCCCGAGGAGGTGGGCTGTCTTTCTAGAACATAGCTAAACTGTGTCAAACATTTCAAACTGTTTTATAAAATACCAGCTGAAATGTTTCAGCAACGTTTCCTCCGCGTGTTCACATGTAGGTGAATTGTTGGTCTGTGTAGTCATAGGTGAGCATATGGTATTGGGTTTATTTCGTATGTATTTAGTCTTCTCTGGCTGAATTTTTTGTTGTCATTTATATTAACTTCCAAAAGAGCTTCTTCGTGTAAGTTAAGGAGAGACTATTAAATAGTTCCACCAGATAAATAAAGGGTAAGTCAGGGAGGCCAGCTGAAGTTGAAAGTCAGCATGCCGAGGTCAAGTTTGCTCTATTCTGAGTGTTAGGACACCTTGTGAAACAGGGCATAAAGGAGCTGTGCCCTAATTGTGAGCATGTGAATAAACTCTGGACTCAGTATTTTTTAAATAAACAAACCAACCACTCTAAGGCACTGGAGAGTGGATGTGACAGGCAGCACCTGGAAGGGCACTGACTCTGTGGACCAGGCTTCTGCCCGGCTCTCACCTGGACAGTCCCCAGCTGGCTGCTGCACGGCTGGAGCCGAGGCAGAAAGCACAGCCAGAGTTTAGAGGGACACTGCCCAAATGGCAAGGAAATGAAGGAGAAATGCAAGGTGGGGGGAGCCAGGCAGGGGAGCCCTAAAATCTCCATGTAAATCCCCCCAGGTCCATGACTGACCTCTGAACTGCATGTGGTGGACCGAGTCCAGAGAAGCTAGAAGGGGGAGGCAGTGGGGTGCTGAGGGAGGGACCATAATATCAGGTGCAGGAAATTTCAAAAGGCTGACCCTCTGACCACATATTCTATGTCCACAGTGCAATTGAACTGGAAAGCAACATGGTGAAACCCCCAAGTAGCTGTAATTGACATCACTGGGACAAGTGATGAACTTCGAACATGGGCTGAGGATTAGGCTGTAATATTGTATCAATGTAAATTTTTCAGATTGTGATCATTATACTGCAGTTATATAAAAGATTGTCCTTATTCTCAGGAAATATACACTGAGGTACTTACAGGTAAATGGAGTGTATGAGAGAGGAAGAAAAGGGGAAAGGCGGAGAGAGAGCATGCAAGAGGGAATAATAAACCAAATAGATAAATGTGAAGAAGTGGTGAATCTGAGCAGAGCTCTATTGGAGTTCCAAGCACTATTTTTGTAACTTATCTCAAAGTTTAAAATTACATCAGAATGAAAATACTTTAAGAACCTAACTCTGTTCCTATAAATTTCCTTCTCGAATGGTCTGTATTAGAGATTCGAGGCAGCACTTTCCACAACGTGTCCTGTTTCCTCCCCACCACGGTGTGGAGAAGGGCTAGGCGGGAGCTGCACCCCAGCAGCAGGCAGGGGTGCTGTCCCCAGCCTGGAGGGCAGACCTGGTCCCCTGCAGCCCCGGCCCCACTCCTGGGCTCCCTCTCACTGTTAGTTGGCTCCTAGGCAGCCGTCCTTGAGTTAATTGCAAAGTGAACACAGAAAGCCCGAGGCAAGGATTAGTGTCCTCTAGACAAATGGCCTGCTGCTGTTGTTGTCTTATTGAAAGGGGAGAAACCTCTGGATGGGGAGAGTGAGAGAGGTGAATTGTGGCGGCTGGGGTGATGGGTGTTGAGAAGAGGGTGAAGAGGGAAGGGAAAGGTTGCCTACACCAGGAGCCTTTTGAAGAGCAGCACTGACTGTGACCTGCTTCTGCCTCACTGCCTCACAGGAGAAGTACATGAGTGTCAGCATTTCCCGCTTATCCACCACGTGCCTGGCTCTTTCTGCCTGGTCTCCTCTGCCCCAGGGGCCAGCATAGCTCCCTGCACTTGGCATCCTAAACCACCTTGCACCTGCTTCCCACGTGGGAGAAATTCCCCTGTGTGTGCAGCGGGCCTGACTCCCACCTGGAATGGAAACTGCCAGAGACTCTTCAACCTACCCTGCAGCGCTGGGATAGATGGGAGCCCGCCTCCCTGAGTCAGACCCACGTGGCCGCAGGAGATCTAGGGGCTGGGCCCGCAGGGCAGGTGACTGCGTCTGTGAGGCTGTGGTGCGAGGTCTCAGGGTGAGGTGTGGCTGTGGCTGCCAGCACATCCAGCTATCCTGTGATGAATCTACCACACTTTTCTCCCATTTTCTCAATGTTGTGCAACCATCACCACTATCAAGCTGTAAAACTTTTTCATCACCTCAAACAGAAAACCCACAGCCATTAAACAATTACCTTCCACTCCTCACCTACCCCCACCCCTGGCAACAGCTAGCCTGCATCTATCTCTATCGGTTTGCCAGTTCTGGACACCTCATACAAATGGATCCCACACTACAAGGTCTTTTGTGTCTGGCTGCTTTCACTCGGCACAGTGTTTTCAAGGTCCTTTCCTATTGTAACTCATACCAGAGCTGAATCATACTCCACTGTATGTATATGCCCCACTCTCTTTATCCATTCATCTGTTAATGGCCAGTTGGTTTGTTTCCAAATTTTGGCTATTGTGAATAGAGCTGTTGTAAATATTTGTGTATAAGTTTTTGTTTGAGTACCTATTTTCAATTCTTCTGGATATACACCGGGGAATGGAATTACTAGGTCATATGCTAAGTCCATGTTTAACTTACTGAGGCAACCAGACTTTCTTCTCCAGCATCCTTTTTTAAAAAAATATTGATTATGCTATTACATTTGTACCATTCCCCCCCTCCCTTATTCCCCTCTGCCCTGCACACCCTCTCCCACCCATATTGCCACCCTTAGTTCATGTGTATGTGTTGTACACGTAAGTTCTTTGGCTTCTCCATTTCCCAGACTATTCTTAACCTCCCCCAGTCTATTTTGAATCTACCATCTATGCTTCTTATACCCTGTACCATTTTCCCCTCTCGCCTCCTCTCCCCTTCATGCTGATAACCCTCCATGTAATCTCCATTTTTTGTGATTCTGCTCCTGTTCTAGTTGTTTGCTTAGTTCATTTTCATTTTTATTTTTTTGTTCAGTTGTTGATAGTTGTGAGTCAGTTGTCATTTTACTGTTCATGTTTTTTTGTCTTCTTTTTCTTAGATAAGTCCCTTTAACATTTCATATAATAAGGGCTTGGTGACTATGAACTACTTTAACGTGACCTTATCTGGGAAGCACTTTATCTGCCCTTCCATTCTAAATGATAGCTTTGATGGATAGAGTCATCTTGGATGTAGGTCCTTGCCTTTCATGACTTGGAATACTTCTTTCCAGATCCTTCTTGCCTGTAAGATCTCTTTTGAGAAATCAGCTGATAGTCTTACGGGAATTCCTTTGCAGGTAACTGTCTCCATTTCTCTTGCTGCTTTTAAGATTTTCTCCTTAACTTTAATCTTGTGTAATGTAATTATGATGTGCCTTAGTGTGTGCTTCCTTGGGTCCAACTTCTTTGGGACTCTCTGAGCTTCCTGGACTTCCTGGAAGTCTATTTCCTTTGCTAGATTGGGGAAGTTCTCCTTCATTATGTTTTCAAATAAGTTTTCCATTTCCTACTCTTTTTCTTCTCCTCTGGCACCCTTATGATTCAGATGTTGGAATGTTTAAGGTTGTCCCAGAGGTTCCTAAGCCTCCCCTCATTATTTTGAATTCTTGTTTCTTCATTCTTTTCTGGTTGAATGTTTATTTCTTCCTTTTGGTCCAAACTGTTGATTTGAGTCCCAGTTTCTTTTCCTTCACTGTTGGTTCCCTGTATATTTTTCTTTGTTTAATTTTGCATAGCTTTTACTTTTTCCTCTATTTTGTGGCCATACTCAGCCATTTCTGTGAGCATCCTGATCACCAGTGTTTTGAACTGTGCATCTGATAGGTTGGCTATCTCTTAGCTGCTTAGTTGTATTTTTTCTGGATCATTGATCTGTTCTTTCATTTGGGCCATTTTTGGGGGTGGGGGGTGTCTTAGTGTGCCTGTTATGTAGTAAGGGGCAGAGCCTTAGGTGTTTGCTGGTGGGGGCAACCCACATCACTGCATTGTGACTCTGTATGTGGGGGAGGGGTCCGAGAGGGAACAATGCCAGTTGCTTGGCTCTCAGCTGGCTTTCAGTCACTTCCCCCACTTCCCACAAGCAAACTGGGCCCTCCTGGTGCTGATTCCTGGGTAGGTGGATTTGTGTACATTCTAGGACCCTGTGGGTCTCTCCAACCAACTCTCCTGGGAGGCTGGGAGTTTATTCTGCCACATCAATCCCCACAAGTATTTCAGTCAGAGGCTTTGAGGCTTTATTTCCCCACACTGGAACTCTGGGTTGCACTGTCTGTCTCGCTCCCCAGTTGTTCCTCCCGGTTTATCTGCATGTGAATGTGGGACTGCCCAGTCCCCCAGCTGCCACCTCCCCAGGTCTTTCAGCCACTGCCTTGCTGCAAGTCCTCTCAGCCCGCTGTCTGTCTCCACCCCTCCTACCAGTCTGTATGAATATTTCTTCTTTAACTCCTTGGTTGTCGGACTTCTACACAGTTCAATTTTCTGTCAGTTCTGGTTGTTTTTTGTTTTTAAATTTGTTGTTGTCCTTCTTTTGGTTGTGGGAGGCAGTACAGTGTGTCTATCTATGCCTCCATGTTAGCCAAAAGTCCTTCCCCAGCACCCTTTGAATGTACTCTTTTCTGCCTTATGTAGTCAGAGTTTGTTTCTGTTGCTTGCAGCTAGGAACACTGACCCATACCTCATTCCCATATAACTTGGGGAAAGCTGAGGCTCAAGGAGACTGAGAGGTTTGGCCAAGGCTCTGCTGGTAGGAGCTTGATCCTGGCAACCATCCCTTAGCAGCCAAGTGGCAGGACCCTGGGACAGTGGGATTTCCTTTTCATCTACTGCCCGCATGACACGGTGCCGTGGTTCCTCCATGAATTAGTGACGGGGGTCTGGGAGCTATTCTGAATATTTCACAAGGCTTAATGGAAAACTTCCACTTTCTCATAATGAGGCCACTCAGGCTATCTAAAACATCAAGTTTCTTTGCTTTTGGCAGGAATTAAATCAACCCACTGTGGTAATAAGGGTTATCTCCTGTTGATCAGAGACCTGGGCTGACAGTTATGTATATCTTTGATTAATTTTAAAAAATGGAGAAAAGAATGAATTATTGCTTGATAAATGCAGTTGTTTAGTAGATGAAAATCTCTTGAAACATAGCGTCCTGGTGGGGGAGGGGGAATCACAGATGAGTTTCTTGGTGGAAGACAGAAAATATTCATGAGAGCGTTTGCCTGGCTTCTGCTTTCCTCGGCTGAGCACTGGACCCTGGGTCTGGTCTTGGCCCCGCCTCTGACAGTGCAGCTGCAGCCTCCTCCCGGTCATGAGGGTGACTTACTGTGGCGTCCTGTGGTCTGAACCACTGACCAGGGAGGAAGGCAGTGAGGAGCAGGAGAATCCGTTTCCTCTAGGTGGCTGCAGCGTGGTTGAGCCTCCCCCAGGGCCTCAGCATGATCAGAGACAAGAGATGCTGCAAACAGAGGAAACCTGAGGACAGAGGTTGCCCAGTCCCTCTTAGACCCTCATCCTGCTGTGGACTCTGTCTGCTGGGAGGTTGGGGGTAGCAGTGGGTCACCACTCTCCCATCCAGTCAGTCCTCAGCCCTTCTCTCCTTCCGGCCTCTCCTCTGTGTCAACCCTCTCCACCCCGACGGCGTGTGCCACAGGGGATTCCTCCTCACAGCTCTGGCCCTGGCACTGCTCTCTGTTGTCCACGTATCACCACCCTTCTTCTGAAACCTGGGCCCAGCCCTGAGAAGATGCACGTGGCCCCAGAGGAGCCCAGCTGACCCTGCCTCCATCCTTTGGGTCAGCCATAGCAGCCTTCTTGACATTTAGCTCAAAAGAGTGACAAAGGGCTTTAGCATTTTGATTTTGGTGATAAACAGTGACCCCTGCAACAAATGTAGAGAGCCCCAGGGACTCAGAGTGCTGGGTTCTGTGCCCAGTTCTGAACCAGTGCCTCCACCTGTCTGGGCACTGGACACTTCCTTCACTGGGAGGGATATATGCCATCTGCCCACCCATGGGCTACCGACACAGACAAGTCAACACTTGTAAAGAGCTTAAAAATACCGGAATGAAAATACTAGGGAACGTGCTTTCTAGAGTCAGCTCCAGAGGGCAATCTTCCATGTCCTGAATACCAACGTCCTTGACTGGTTAATCCACAACCCCCTGCTGGCCACCCACCCTTTGGGACAACACTCTGGCAGAAAGGCTTGAGGGGTGACACAGGCGGAAGCCTCCTGGAGCTCTCTGGTGAGCGCTGCCGGCACACCCAGGCCGACTTCCGTGGCTTCACCTGGCCTGCCCGTGAGGCACGCTTGTTCAGTGTGGGCTCCAAGTTATAATTTAATTGTCCTCTGGCTGAGGACAAGTTTCCCTTCTCCCTGCCCTTCACCACACTCTACTGTTAAGGTCCTGCTCAGAGATGAGGCCGCAAAACAGGAGGAGAGATCTAGAGAAATTTACAGCCAAGAGAAATGGGCGGTAGGCCCCCACAGGTCCTGGTCAGCAAGGAGCTGAACGATTGGGGGCAAGTCTGGGAGACACGGTTGGTGGCCTAAAAACAGCAATCTCCCTTATTTATTTATTTTTTTCTGGTAGAGAGCCTTTTTGCTACACCAGGGCTGGAAGTGCTAGGATAATTCTCCCTCTCCCCATTGCCCTGAAGCTGGTGTGTGGCCATGGGAACCAGTCCCAGCCAAGGAGACTTGAAAGAAGGCTGAAAAATGTCTTCCTTATGATAAAAGAAAATTGTGGGGAGAAATTAATACCCTGACCACTCCTTCCTGATTTGGAGGTTGTGTGGAGGTTTGCAGGTCAGTGCTTTTGCAGTCACATTGCAGCCATGAGGAGATGTCGCCCACAGACCACAGAAGGCAGCAGGGAGAGCCTGGGGTCCCAGGAACAGGGTTAACTCCCGAGCCAGCCCCGTCTCCTCCACTTCTCTTGTTCTGAGGTAACCACTTAAGTCAGTCTAGATTGGGTGTTGTGCTACTTACACTTGAAATCATTCAGATGACACTGGAAGTCGTTCGACTTCTCTGAGCCCACCAATGCATCTCTAAAATGGGGCTGGTGGGCAGATGAAGTTCCTCTGAGTTCAGACTATGGGACACCTGTGTGTGTCACATTTTTTCCAGATGATTCCCAGAGCCTTCAGTTGGGATCGTGGCCTCTCTGAACCCACAACTAGACTTCCCCTCTCCCTTGCACTGTCTGCTTCCCAGGCTCCATGCGGGCAGCTCTCACATGTGCTGTGTCACTGCATCCTCACAGGAGTTGACGTCCCAGCCTGCAGGTGTGGCTCAGTGAGGCTAAGAAGTGAGGGGCTCAGGGACCCTCACATTTGAACTTGCATCTGCCTGACTCCAAACCCCAGGTTCTCAATCCCTTTTTCAAACTGCCTGTGTTATCTTGGAAACGTGTTTCAGGCAACTCTACTAAACAATATTTTCCAAGCCCTGAGGCCCACACACAGGAGTTGACAGACGATGCTGGCTTCAACAGCAGACACCACTGGGAGCCTGTTGGAGGGGCTGGCATGGGAAAGACCAGTCTCGGGGCCCAGGTCCAGCCCACAACAGCCCAGGGCGTGAGGCAGGGCGGTGGCGTGGTTTTGCTGTACTGGGCCAGAGAAGCGCAGTGAGCTGGTTCTCTCTGTGCTGTTAAAAGGCCCTGCTGCTGTGCCCAGCCTGGGCCTGGGGGTGATTAATGCACAGTGACAGGAGAATTGGCTGCTGCCCTCGCCGGGGAGTGGTAATCTGCCAGGTGCTGTTTCCCTCATCAAAGGTGGTGAGCAGGGGAGCAGGCTCACTGTCTTTCCCTCTGCTGGGACTCTGGCTTCATTCTCCTCATCCAGGTCTGAATTAACCCAGGTCAGAGTGGCCCTCTCTGTGGGTGGGGTGGGGCAGGCGGATAGGAGAGGGAAAGAAAGAAAGAAGCACAGGGCAAATGAGGAAGGGGTTAGGTGCTACTTGGATACAGCAGGACTTCTTTGCTAGGCAGACGTGGGAAAGCAAAGACTGTGACTGGTTGTAGGGCCCAGTGAACCCCCCTCACAGATCCACACACGCCCACCTGCCATCAGTGGCTGTCAGAGTCTTGCCCCTCCACTGCTCACTGAGGACAGATTCCTGGGGGATCCAGAAACTGGTCACCTGGAGTACAGAGAGGAACTCACTCTCCCTCTTGTCACGGGTGTCATGGGCAGTCCATGGCCACCCTGTCTCTTGTGCCCTGCTGGCTTTGGTCACTGTGGTCACCAGCTGGCAGAACCCACAGTCCTCACCCTCTCTGAGTGGACAGGCCCTCCTTAGCTGGCTGGCACTCCTGAGGAGGTCAAGTGCAGCCCCTCCTGCCCTGGGGAGAGGCAGAAGGCTGCGAAGTTAACGTGGTAGAGGGGACATCAGAATGCTCCAGCTGAACAGGCAGCAAAAAGAGCCTCCCTGTCACAGACGTAGGGCCAGATCTCCTCCAAGCCTTGTGCTGGAGCTCCCGCTGACTTCCCAGTGGCTGAAGGATCGAGGGTGGACTGGGCTGCATTTCGGAGGCGGTGCAGCACATCCGCCCGCGTCTCCATGTTAGCCCCGCTTCAGCAAAACACCATGTTTTATTTCTCTTGGGAAATACCCTAGGGATGAGATGGCTGGGTCACATGGTAAATGCATGTTGAACATTCCTTCTAACAGCGTTACTGGGATACACAAGCTCAAATACCACGAAGTTCATGCTTTCGAAGCACACAATTCAGTGGACTGCAGCACAGCGTGCAGGCGAGCGACAGCCACCACGGTGTGTTCCAGAATATCCTCCCAGCACAGGCTTTTAGGAAACAAGCACTAACTCACACGTATGACACATTGTGCTAAAAACGAAGGGCATCCTGTGCCTCAGCTCATTTGATCCTCATCGCCCTCCTGGGAGAGTGACTGGTGTCCTCATTTTACCAATGGGAGGCTGAGTTGGGAATGGCTCAAGGTCACCCAGCTCTAAGCGACAGAACCACAGTTCACATCTGATGCCTGAGGCGTCCAACACCAGCAGGGCCTTCGGCTCCTTCCAGGGTAGGTGGCCGGTTGTTGACCTGTCCAGTTCAGAACTGTAGTATATGGAGTGAGGGTGCTGCTAGGCATAATCAGGACCTGGTTCAAGGGTGGGGGCTGGTGTGCTCACCCCACCCAGTGCAAGGAGGCTGGCGCTGGGCTGGGGGCCTGGGAGCAGGAGGGAGCACATCCTGTGGCCTGATTTCTCACCCAGGCCACACTTTGAACCTCCCCGAGGTGGGAGAAGGCTGTTCTGCTGAGCCGGGACGCAGGGACAGGGGCTCTACTTTCCTGTGGGATCACTGGGTGACTCTGGGTGGGTGGGGCCCACAGGACACAGGACGTGCTTTGTCAGAAACTCAGTGCCCCCACCTGGAGCAGGGGGCAGCGTGGCTTATGTCCACCATGCTGCCCGGCTCAGAAGAATTTGGGGACTTTGGAAACAAGCTGCACAAAAAACAGACTCCATCAGCAGCCAGTGGGGCCTGCCTTTCCCCCTTCCCCCCGTGCCATGCCTTCCACTCCAGCCTGTCCCCACATGCTGCTCTCTGGGGCAAAGTGAGTAGTGCCCCAGCTCTGAGGATGCCACTGCAGGGGGACAGTTGAGGTTGGCAGGGCCCCCTTGTGTCCCTACCTGTGTCCTTTGCTGGCCTGTGCATGCACTCTCGCTCCTCCAGAATCTTCCTGTCTCCCCTCCACATGCACCACCCCCTGGGGAGAGCTGCACCCTGAGTGCTCTGTGCACTCAAAGACCACCTGTCCCCAAAGTCCTCTACCATTCTCTGCCCATCTCCACCGCAATCCCTGCTCCTCAGTGCTGAGCCGCTGTCTCCTCTGTGCAGCTGGAACGCTCACTGGGTTGTGAGATACAGCACATGCAATTTTTCTTTTCTCTTGTGGTATCATTTACATACAGAAAAAAACACACATCTTAAAGTATATGATTTGATGATGTTTTGACAAATGCATTCGCCCTTGTAACCCACACTCTTATTAAGATTTAAAACATCTCCATCAGCTAAAATTTCCCGGTGTGCCCCTTTCAGCCAGTCTCCTCCCAGGCCCAGGCCGCCTCTGGTCTGCTTTTTGCCACCAGAGATTAGTTTCATCTTCTCTGTAACTTCACACATGCATTTCCCTGATGAGTAGTAATGTTGAGCATCTTTCTTCTTACTGGTCATTTATAACTCTTTTTTGTGAAGTGTTTGTTCAAGTCTTTGTCCATTTTTTTTCCCAAAAGTGTTTAAAAAATTATTATTGATTGTAGGAATTCTTTGTATACTCTGGGTAGAAGTTGTCCATCAAACATATACCACAGATATTTTCACCACCCCATGGTTTGCCCATTCATTTTCTTAATGATGTCTCAAAGAGTATAAGTTTTAAGTCTTGAAAAGTTCAATTTATCACCCTTTTCTTTACTAGTTCTTCCTGTGTCCTAAGAAATCCTTGCCTACCCACCTTGCAAAGATAGTCCCTTGTTTTCTTCTTTAAGCCTTGTAATGTGTTATTGGCTATTATGTTTAGGTCTCGGCTCCATCTTAACTTTTGTGTGGAGGGTGAAGTAGGGGTTTAGGGTCCTTTCTTCTCATCTTACATGGATATCCAATGGTTTCAGCACCATTTGCTGAAAAGATTTTCCTTTCTCCATTGAATTGCTTTGACACCCTAGTAATTTATTATTAATAATAAAGTATAGATGACTGCAAATGATTCACTCTTGGTAGATTGGAAGCTGTTAAAAATAGATTTCAAAGTTTCCTTTATAATAACTTCATGCTCACACCTTGCATTTTGAAATCCTTCTTTGACTGGGAGAAAAGGAGTGGCACTACCTCGCCAGCAAGCCACACTCTGCACAGAGCGGTGGGCGCGTTGGGCCCTGAATGAGAACTTCCTGCAGCCCCGTGGGGAGTGTGGAGCAGGTGCCGGGATGTGCTGCTCTGGAGTTTGTCACCAACTTCCTCTCTAGAACAATCCTCATAGCTTAACCAGTCTCAGGGGCCTCCTTGGTGTCTGTGGTTTAATTCCTTGTGGCCTGGCCTCCCGTCTGCTGTTTTGATGTGCGAGGAAGCCAAGCCCTCTTTAAGGCTTCCATCTGGGACAGACAGACACACACACACACACACATGCTGGCGCTCATTCTGGGAGAGCAGGGTGCTGCTGCGCACTTCCCGCTTCACATCTGAGGCTGCAGAGGACAGTGTGCCGTCCCCGCGTTGTCCCTCATTTCCCATTAGTGGGGGACACAGGGCACAGTGGGGAGAACATGGGCTTTGGCCTTACGGAGAATGGCCCTAAATTCTAGCTCCGCACCCACTGACACAGGACCCTGGGCTCACAGCCTTGACTCCCAAGTAAATATACGTATCTTGCTGTGTATAATGTGCACCCACATTTTTGGCCCAAACTTTCAGGGAAAAAATCCTTCCTTTTAATTTTTTAATACAATTTTTATTTATTTATATTTAGACACTTGTTTTTATCATAAAGGAATTTCAGCATTTATTTTTGAACATATTATGGTACAAGAAATTTTACATAATAAATAACCACACAACACAAGAACACAGACAAGGTCCAAGAGTCTGTCTCATCCTGTGGATAACAATACACTGCTCTTCCTTTCACTTCCTTGAATCGCTGGCCGAAACTGTTTTCGTTGCATGTTCAGCAAAACCAGTCACCATATTCCAGGGTATTATTATGCACAAGGATATCATTATTGCTCTCTAGAGTTACACTTTTAATGTATAAGCATAAATAAAAGTTAAAAACATATATATACATAACGGAATTAGCACCACCCATGTATAACGTGCACCCTTATTTTCTCTCAAAAATTTGAGCAAAAGTGTGCGTTATATAGGGTGAAATACAGTAATGCAGTCAGCTTTCATGAAGTTTTTGTGAGGCTAACATGAGATGCTTGAGAGTTTCACAAATGATTTTCTTCCCCTTTACTGAGCCATTCACATTCAGTCCCACTCAAGGCAGGAAGGGCAAGGATCACCACCTTCATTGTAGAGTGAAGGAAATAAACCTCAGAGATTCCAGATGGCTCATCGGTGGCAGAACCGGGTTGAGCCTCGGACCACACTCAGCCTCAGGCTTGGTCCAGGGCTCCACCGGCTGCTGCCCCACTTGCCTCTTGTGGATTTCCCTGGGTCGAGGAGTGGGGAAGAAAAGGGACCAGAGGAGGGCAGCCTGGCCTTTGAACAGGGCACTGGCAATCCTTTGTTTGTTTGTGTTGTTTGCTTTTTTTTTTTTTTCTTTTAAAGCAATGAGGCATTTCTGGGTATAGGAGCCACGCAGAAAACTCAGAACCAACACCATCTTGAGTAACTGAGGTCAGGACACACTTCTGGAACACGGATTACTCTTGCAAGGTCCTAGATTGTTCAGTTTTGAGCTGGAACCTGAAGCAGCAATGGTTGCAAGTGGAAATCTATCGACTACTTTGAGCATCAGACGGTAAAGAAGAGCTTCTGATGGCTGTGGCACAGAGCCCTCACAGCTGGTGCGAAGGGCCCACGTCACACGCCTCCGAGCCTTGTTGGGAGGGCCCTGTGGTGTGTCTGTGGCTGCAGCTGCTGCCCTGGGGGCTGGAGCCCCTGCTGGTGATGTCTCTACCACCACGGTGGCCCATCGCCTCTGCCATGGTCCAAAATGAGTTCCTAGCCTTGACTATAGTAGGCCTAGTGTCTGGCCAAGTGTGTGAGGAGGAGCAGGAGACATCATTAGGAGTACAGGTTTGCTTTCCAGTTCCATCCATATGATCTCACCTTTAATGGGAACCTAATCAACAAAACAAACAAGCAAGCAAAATATAGCCAAAAACACTGAGATTGAGAACAGGCTGACAGTGACCAGAGGGGAGAAGGGTGGGAATTTCAGGGGAAAAGGGGAAGGTTTGCAGGAACAAGTATAAAGGACACATGGACAAAACTAGGGGTGGAGAGGCGGAAAGAGGAGGGAAGTGGGGAGGGCTGGGATGGGGGAAAAGGCAGAAAATTGCACTTGAACAACAATTAAAATAAAAAAAGATCAGAAAATAAAATGACAGATTAAAGAAGGAAAAAAGAGTACAGGATTGGAATCAAAAGGATTTCCTCCAGCTTTGACTTGGAAACATCTCCTTGAGCCGTAATGATAGCACCAGCCCCGGGGCGGGTGGAGGATTCAGTGAGATGACAAATGTGAACTCTGAGAGGGCTGCCTTGGTCTGCCTTCTCCTGGCTCCATCTGCTGCTGGTGGAGCAGGGGCCTCCACTCTAAATAGCTGAGTGACTGTACGGGGCTGTGCCTGGGACACCGTGAGCATCAGCGCCACCATCCCGCACTGGGCTTTGCCGCTCGTTGCAGATACTGACGTTTCACCAACGTCAGTTGGTGAAGACACTGACGTTGTCTTCACCAACTGAAGTTGATCAAGACACTCCACCAGCAAAAAGGCTGTGATGCTCAGAAGGTGCAGATGATCGGTAGTAGTTTTTAGCAAAAGTATTTTTAAATCGAGGTATGCACTTTGTTTTTTTAGACGTATGCTATTATACACTTATTAGACTACAGTATAGTATGAATCTAATTTTTATAGGCACTGGGAAAGCAAATATTCCTGTGAATCACTTTGTTGCTATATTCGCTATATTGTGGTCTGGAGCAGAACCAGAACCTGAAATATCTGTGAGGTCTGCCTGCATGTGACCCGTGGACGGCGAGAGAGTGGATGGTTCTGGCTAGCAGCTGCTAAGTACAGAGCGATCGTGGTCAGTGTGGACACTGGAGAACTCCTGGCGTGGGAACAGAGGACCCAAGTGCCCACTGAGGTGTCTGGGTAGGCAAAGCCTGCTGTGTGGGGACTTTGAGGTTGCCACATACTGAGTTCACTCACTGGTTCCCAGTGTTGAGGGGTGTGGTTTCCTTTTCATGTCTTGACTGCTGGACCACCACAGGCCAGTGGTGGGCCATGCTGGCCAGTTCTAGGACTGACGAGCTGGAGGGCCAGCACAGGAGCCAGTGTGACAGGGTCCATCGGCAGGAAGAGAGGTGGGCAGGGGGCAAGGGCACCAATGGCTGTGGAGCCCACAAGGCCCCCCACACCACCCTTGGGGCTATAGCTGGTCAAAGAATTTATTGCCATGACATCAGAGTAGTCAGTGCCTGCTGACCTTGGTCTGTCTGGCATCGTGGCTGTCCTGGTCACGGGGGCAGGCAACACAAGTGCTGGAAGGATCCTTGGTCCTCAGCTCCAGGACGCAGCTGCAACCTCAGCCTGACCCGTTCTTACCTTACGAGTGAGCAGCCTCTTGGTGGGCCTGAGGCCGACAGACAGGGTGCCTCATTCAGAGTGGGGCTATGAAAACAGCTCTGCACCCCCCCCGCCCTCCCTCCCCCAACAGCCCCAGCTCTACAGTAATTAGCTGTGTCCTCAGTAAGTCATTTGTCCCTTCGCACTCCAGTGTGCTCGCGTACAGACAAGGAAGGAGGTGCGGCTGCTCTCTCGGACGTGTTCCAGGTCTCACATTGCAAGCTTCTGCCTTTCCCCACCTGAATGATAATCAGGGCAGCCATCCCTTACTGCTGGCTCGTTAGGTCCTGGGTTCCCTGCCAAGCGTAGCACATGCGATGTCTCACTCTGTCCTCACGACCGGCCGCAGGGCCAGGCATTGTTCTTACTCCCACTGTACACAGAGGGGACCTCGAGTCCCTTGGGTCACGGTGACGACGCTGCCATTAGTCACCATGCTCTATTGCAGGTGGGATTGGATGTTCTTGAAATGCAATGTGCTGATTATCTTGTGGATTAAATTACCTTTCTCATTTTTTTCCTTTTCCATTATTTATTCTCCTGTGGGAACAGCACAAAGAAGTCAAGAGCTGGATGTTCCCCAGGTTTCCTGGTCGGCCTGAGTGCCAGTAGCCACAGAGGACCAGGGGTGGGGGATGTCTGTGCAAGCCCCCCAGCTAGAGTACGTATGGAAACAGGACAAAGGTCCAAAGGAGCAGAGTGAGGGGCAGACCGTACAGGCAGCCAATGCCCACTTGGACAGAAGTTCTAAATTTGGAGGAAGCAGGCCAAGGGTGAGGTCTGCCACCTCTTAGTTATGGTCCTGATCAAATCCTGTGACTTTTGTAGGCTCAGTTGCTTCATTTGTAAAATTTAGGTAACAGCTGATTCTACAGCATGGAGTGTTGAGAGGAAGGCTGGAGAAATCCCTCTGCGAACCCTCCTGAATGGCAGCCCTGCCCCTGGCCCTGGTGTGCAGGGCTTGGCACAAGAGTAGCATTTGATGAACATTAGCTGAGGGCAAACGTGGGCCATGGGGTGCTTCCGTGGTTTCTGGGTGCTACCCACCTAGCTCGTTTTGTTAGAGCTTATTAGTGCAAGTCTAAGTGGTCTTAGGGACAAAGGGGTCCCTGGGAATGCAGCCCAGGCCTGGGACAGAACTGGTCTGCTGAGCCAGCAAATGCTGCAGAAGAAGAAATTACTAATCACATGTGCATTCCCACTCACACCCCCCACCCCCAACAATGGAGGAATTATGTCCAGTGGGCCCCAAACCCTGGGCAGCAGTTTGGATCCAGGCTTGGGGTACAGCTTCCTTAATTCCCTTGATAACTGAAGGGTAAAGTCCAAATGAACAACGCCCTAAAATGACATTAACACTCATTCCTTCCCTTTGGAAGCAGCTCCCCCCTGCCCCCATGCTGCTGGCTGCTAATGGCCACCCTCATCAAATATTCATCCCAGCACTTGCAGCCTCGTCAGCCTCCAGCACAGGCCAGGGATGGGATCTGATCATCAGAACTGGTCAGGAGTGAAGCGGGCAGACTACAAAGTGCCTGGGACAGAAAGGGGACACATCAAAGCTCCATACTCTTCCTTAAAGGTCGCCTGCAGATGCAGAGGCCTCCTTTTAGGAAACCAAACTCTCAGGGGGGTTCAGGAGCTGGCCTCTGTGTGTCGGCAGGCCCCTGGGCAGCTGCCTGCGTCCTTTCCTCTCCAGTGGGGCAGAAGGCAGCTAAGCTCAAGCCCCAGGGCCAGAGGCCTGACTCCAAGTGCAGGTTTATGAAAAGCAAGTAAATACCTCACCCCACTCAGGGACGTGACTCCTTCACTTTTGAGGGCAGCCCTGGCATTTCATTAGTGCCCTGTTTGAAGCCTGCCCTTTGCAGAACAGAAAAGGAAGAGAAGAAAGGAACAGAAGCTGATTCAAAGAAGCTTCCAGAGTCTGTAGTTTCTGATACCCCTTTGTGAGGCTTCACTCCTTACATGGGTGGGGGAGTCAGGCAAGCAAGAAATCGTGTCTGGTGTTTACATTTTAATGGAACCCAGGGACCAATTAACCACACTGGGCACCAATGGGCCAAGCATCTAAAAGGAAAGGAGGAAACTCTCACATTATTGCTCCCTTTTCATCCCATTTCCAAAATAAAAGACAAATGCCATGTCTACAGTTTCTAAAGAGCAATCCTTTATTTTCTCAAAGTCTCAAAACTGACCTCTCTTTTATCAAAAGGTGAGCAATGCCCCAGTCCACCAACAATATCCTTCTTCTTCTTCTTCTTCAGCAAATCCAAGAGAAGGGAGGGCCGTGGCCTGGGTGCTGCTTGCCATCAAAACCTGCCCTCGACGGCCAGCAGCTGCACAGCAGCCTCCTGCACAGCCTGGTGGATGCGCCTTACCTCCCTCTGGGACAGGGTCCGCTCCATGTGGCGGTAGGTGATGCGGTAGCAATGGCTGGTCTTGTGTGTCCTAAAGAATAAAAGAGAAAGGCAGGTGAGTGAGGGACGGGTGACTGCCACCTGCAGGAAAAGTACCACCGGCTCTGACCGGATCGCCCAACCCCAGTGGAGAACTGAGGACAAGCTCCAGGGACTGGCAACATGGCATGGCAGAGCCTTGACCCCTGCTAACAGTCTGCTTCTTTTACAGTCATTGGGGGAGGTGGTGGATAGGGGATCATTGGCTCCCACTGCACCAGATGCATCCAAATCCGCTGGGAAGAAAGCTGGTTACAAATTTGATTTCCTGGGCCAAGGCCTGGAGAGCAGGATGCAGCAGGTGGGAGGTGCCCCTGGGCTCCTGGGCTTTTCTGAGGCTCCCCAGGAGATTCTGACAAACAGAGAAGGCTAGGGCCCAACACTAGCACCCCTGAACCTTCCTCATGTCCTAGGAAATAACCATGTTTAGAAGGCACACTACAGACTCCTTGAGGCCCAAGACTGGCCCCAGGGAGAGTGGCTGCCCCAAAAGCCGAGACGATAACTCTTTCAGCAGTCCCATGGGCCGTGGGAAGCACACAGACAACTGTGCCGCACAGACAACTGTGCCGCACAGACCATGTATCATCTCTGTGCCATGCAGACAATCATCTTAATCCTCTGCTTTACCAGGAGGTGGTGAGTTGATTTTTATGAACAGCTGGGTGATTCTGGAACATTTTGACATGACAGCAGCAATGCCTTCTGTTTGCACGTCAGCTGTTAAGAAACACTAGTGAGCAAGATCTCATCAGAAAGCACCTGGGGCTTTTCCCAGAGCTGCCTTCCTGGCCGTAGGGTCGGGGTCTGACCCTGCCCTTTCTGGGTGCTTTTGCTTCTGTTCTTCACAGCCACACACATTCCTCTTTTCCAGCCTAGCTGCAGGAGAGTCGGCCCATGCCCTTCTCACTGCAGATGGAGAACTGCAGCAAACGCAGTGGATCTGGGCAGATCCCACTGGATGACACCAGCCAGTTGTTAGCCTGACCATGTTCTCTCTGGTAGGTGAGGCACTGCTGGGTCTTCAGTAATGCCAGACCATTGAACAAATGGGCTTCTGGTGGGTTCCCTCCTGGGCCCCTCCCATACCTGGAAGACCCACAGGTCCCTATTGTTGCCTCCCGGGGCCAGAACCTTTGCTTCCAGGACTGCTGATACTTCCTAGATTTGCTCTCAGAGGGGCTGCCTCTCCTCTCTCCTGCCTCTGTTTCAGTGCCAGACCCCTTGGCCGAGTAAAATTATACCAGATCAGTGAAGAGTTGCCTCCTGCCCAAGCTTCCCTAATTTGCTCCTTTACCTCCTCTTCCAGAGTTTGCTACAATGAGGAGCCCAGGCTGTCAGTGACCTAGTGACTGTGCGAAGTTGTGAACATGCTCTCCTGCAGGGACGGGCACTGCCGCACCAAGCTGGCCACACAGAAGCTGTTAGGGGTTCGCAGCAGCCCAGAATTCTACTACGGGCTCCTCCATTTCCAGGCTATGACACACCTGTTCTGAGTCTCAGTGTCTTCTCTGCTGACAGATAACAGCACATGCCCCATCAGCCTTTCCAAACTGTTGGAGACCTGTTTGGAACCTGACAGTACAAATTATAAAGTGCTATGTGAGTATGAGGTACCATTGCAGAAACTGTTGTATATTTTTTCATCAGTTCACTCTTAGATAAAAGAAGTTGGTAATATGGCCACTGTATGAGATGAGATTTCCAACCAAAGATGAAGGGGGAAAAATTACCTTCCTGTTTCTAGGTGTTTCAAAGAAGGCTCCTGAAAGGATTCTTGGGATTCAAACAGCTTTTACAAAACATTTTGATGAGTTGGGTGTAAATGAATCCATAAACATATGGATTAATTTTATACATTCAGAGAATAGTATTGGCATAATATTTGGTGACAAATCAGTGGATTCAATTGAAAATCAACCAGGTTTGGCTTTTCTGAACCACTGAAAAGAGAGAAAGACTTTTTAAATTTGTTTTCTAGAAGTTTCTGTTTGTAGCATTCGTATGGTGGGATGTGCTCCTGTCCTTTGCTCGCTGCAGACCTGGAAGGAGTGGCACTGACAGCTGGTCGTGGGGGGAGACCCATGCTGGCCCATTCTGGAGCAGTGGTCCACCTACGAAGACCCCGGGGCCACGGAGCTGAGGCCCGCGGTTTATCACTGATACAAAGATGCATTTCTCAAAGGAAGGGAATCCCTCAGTGCCCAACCCCAGGTGTTTTGTGATTCTTTTATGTCATCCATGCAGCCTTTTTCAGTCCAAAAACTTCGATCTTTCATCTGCTGTGACCACACTGTCCCTTGATAACAGTGGCAGCAGCAGACATCATGCAGCTTATTATGTACCAGGCACTGTTCTAAGCCCTTCACACGTGTTAACTCATTGGGTAGATGGATTATAGTCCCTGTTATACAGATTAGGAAACTGAGGCACAGAGGGCAGAAGTAACCTGCCTAAGGTCATGCAGCTCATAAGTGGCAGGGTTGGATTCGAAATGAGGCAATCTGGTGGGAAAGTAAAATGACACGGCTGCTGTGGGAAACAGTTTGGTGGTTCCTTAAAAAGTTACACATAGAGCTAGCATGTGACCTTGAGATTCCGCTCCTGGTGTACACCCAAAAACCTGAAAGCAGGAATTCAAGTGAACACCTGTACAAGAATTTTCATAGTGGCACTGTTCACAGCAGCAAAAGGCGGACATGTCCGCCAGTGGATGCACAAACAAAACCGGCGCAGCCGCATGACGGCTCTGGCGGGGAACGCCCGCAGTCCCCGCGAGGAAGGAAGTGCCGGCACTGCTGCAGCGCGGGCCATGCGGGCAGGCCTCGCGACGTGTTGAGTGAAAGGAGCCAGTCAGAACACATCTCACAGTGTGTGTGTGACTCCATTTATGTGAAATGTCCAGAATAGGGAAATTCAAAGAAATCAAAAGGAAATTGTAGATTTTTAGGGGCTGGGGGAGGGGAGAGAATATGGAAAAACTGTTTAATGAGTATGGGGTTTTCTTCAGAGATGATGGAAATGCTTTAGAACCAGATAGCGGTGGTGACAGCACAATACTGTGAATTCACTAAGTTCCACTGAATTGTACACTTTAAAAATGGTTAATTTTACATTATGTGAACTTCATCTCACTTTAGAAAACCCCTAGGCAATTAGGTTTCAGAGCCCGACTACCAACTGTGACACTGGACCGCGCCACCACGCTCCTCATCTCCTCCCTCCCTCAGCTCCGATCTCGTCCTTCCTCCCCAACGTCCCCTAGGAAGTGGTGAGGTTTGCCCACTACTGAGGACACAACTTCTTTTCATTGTTCTGTTCAGAAAGAGATGGACCGAGCCCTCTGGCTAATGGAGAGGGCACAGGCTGGAGACGAGGCTTAACTGGGCACGCAGTGGGAAGCACCTGGAACAGGGCCCTTCAATACAGTCTTTCCTGCCCACAGGGCCCCAAAAGGTAGCTGGGCAGCCCAGCAGCTGGCAGGATCTGAGAGGACTCCTGTCCTCCCCCAGCACACCTGCCAGCCCTCGGGGGCCCAACCTTCAGGACAAGAAACCTCCCCTGAAGGAGATAACAGCGTGACAACTGGGGGTTTTTAAAGGCAAATACGTTTTTTTAAAATGTATTTCACAGCTTCTATTCATAGGCAAAGTAAATGACAATACTCATACTGAGTATGAGAGGTCACATTTCATTATAATGAGTTTGAAGAGACAGTCTCCTTTTTTTCTGGTGTTAGAATTTCATTACTTTGGGATATTGGCTGAAACAAGTTGGTCACTGGCAAAAGCTTGAATTTTTAAAAGAGATTTGAGTGTTTGAGCTTCCAGGGCTTCAACTATCACTAGTTCCTTTAGTCATTCAATAAACAGCAAGCTCCAGGCACTGAGCTGAACACAAAGAACCAGCCAGCTCACACGTGGGGCTAGAGCAGTGACCGAGCTCCCCAGTCGGAGGCCTATCCCCCTCCCATCAGTGAGGACAAGGTGTGGGCTTGTGCGGCTGCTTGCAGTGGGGTCAGCCATGCACACTCCAACCTCACGTGCTCCTGAGGTGTGCTCTTTCAGCAAACACCTTTTCCCTCTGGTGCTTCCCCACAAGCACTTGTGTGGTGTTACTTGTTTAGCACAGTGCGGGGCACTGCAGAGACCACAAAAGGGATTCGGCTCACCCTGCCCATGAGGAGCTTACCTCTAGTGAGGAGAAAACAGGGCAAGACAGCCGCCGTTTGCCTGTGAACAGCTGGGTACACTGCTCTGCCCACCTCCACCTCTTTTGCTGTCCTATCAGCTCTCATGAGGAGAGATTCAGCCTGGCTCGTGGAGGTGGATACTTGCTTCGGGCTTCTTCTGAAATCTACTTCCACTTGGATCCTGTTCCCTGTTTGAGTGTAATCGTCAATGTCCACCCGACTGCCACCCTGTGCATGCCCAGCTATTCACGCAGTGATGGACAGCAAGGGCCGGAGAGGCAGCCAGTGTGGGCAGAGGGGAGAACTGGGATGGAGGGTGGGCACGGCAGCAGGCAGGGATTCTGTGCTTAATGCCTCCTCCTAGCAAAGCCTGAACCTTAGTCCTAAAGAAAAGGATGCTTAAGTGCTGCATATAGTCAAGCCTGGATTAGTAAAGGATTGCCAACATTTTAGATGTTACATGGGATCCTGTTCTAGGTCTTTCCTATTTTCTTGAGCAATAATTTTCCTAAGTGATAAAATTAACAACTATCCAAAAATTGCTGCTCTCCAGTTCACAGTGTGCCAATGAGAGACTTTCTGAAGGGACTCAGGACTTTGGAAAGTTTCACTGGAAGGAAGGAGCAATGGGTCACAGTGCAGGCGAGGGTTGGGATACTTCTATTATACAACCACTTGGTTTGTCCTGGCAACACACAGGCTTTGAAGTAGAAATAAAACCTATCTAGGGGATGCGGCCAAAACCCATCTCCTGCAACACGCACGCTGGTCTGCTTTTCCATCTGTGGCAAGAGCAGCTACTTCATGTTCTTGGACGGTGCACTGGACACCTCCCGGAATAGACCATCTACACCCAGTAGCCACTGCCCATGCCACCTATGCACACAGGGATTCCTCAATGGGAGAGGAGGTGCTATTGTGGGGTAGGACCCATTCTCAGAGCACTGAAGGTGGGATGCCCTGACTCACTCCTAAACTGTCTCCTGCTTGTAGGATGCAGCTCAGTATGAAGCCTCACAAGGCCGGTGTCCTGTGCACCGTCAGGAGGGTAAGACCTGCGATGCTTTCACAGGTAGGGTTGCAGTCCGGCAAGAGGAATAAGGTAAAGGAAAAGGATGAGGGAGGGAACCACTTGCTCACAGCCAACTGGAAAATGCAGGAGATGAGGCATGGTGGAGTGGAGGAGCCCCATGCTTTGCAGCTAGTGGGGCTGGGTTTGTTTTCTTTCTTTTTTTAAAAAAATTTCCATTAATTTTAATGAGAAAAATTATGATGCATTCCATCCCCACCTATGATACCCAAACAATTTTCACATTGCTAACTAAAAAATGAGAACAAGTTATATAAACAACAGACAGCAATATTTTAAAGGACATGAATATCATTTATACGTTGAAATATAAAATAAAGATGAATAAATCACCAAATAAGAAAGAAGAGACTTGATAGGGGTGTTGGCAGGGGACTGCTGGGAGGGAACCATTTTTCTGGTGGACAAGTTCTCTATACTCGCTGATATCATGTTCTTGACCAACTTTTTAAACTTTTGGGGATACATGGTTATTATTTTGACTGAAATTAGACTTAGATGCAAGTTAAAACACTGAAAATTACTTTTAGAGTAAAATAAAGGCTAAACCTGCCAGTCCTTAGTAATGTATGGAAAGAGCACGGAGAGATGCTGGGGTCTGGGCTGAACTGCCTCCTCTGGCCCGTGCCCTCACGCGACCCGGGCCATCATGTAGCCCTGGGCGGTGATGAGAACACGGGCTTCCCAGGGCCTGTGCTGTTGAGTGAGGAATGTCCGTAGAATGCTCACACAGAGTCTGGCCGCCCAGCATGGGTTCTCAATGCTTACCAGTCTGTCTCCTCTTTCTCCTTTTTACTCATGGGGCTTACAGAGAGAGGAATGACACTTTGGGGGAAGAGGCACTTGTATTTCCTATGAGTTTCTTTTAACTTCCCCTAATGGGCCTGGCATCTGACCTAAGGCCCAGGCAGGACACGTGTCCCTCCCAGGGAGCATGGACACAGCTTTGGCTGGGAAAGTAAACTGAGCAATGGAAGTCAGGGACAGTGATGGACTGGGCATCAGAACTGGGCATGATTTAAACAGGTGGCCTGGAAACTAAGCAAATCATTCACCCCATTCACCTTCCCTGTATTTGAAAAAAAAAGAAAGAAAATGGAGGAGAGAATGAAATTCTGACATACCTAGGGTCCAATGACTCTACACCACTTTCCATTTAATGCTAACGTAAGGAAATAACAGGCCTGGGAGGCAGGGACTTGGGTCCTTGTCCAAGCCGCAGCAATGTCTGTGTGACTTTGGGCTGGTCATTTAACCTCACCCATGAGAGGGCTGGACTAATGGGGCTCCAAGGCTCCTTCCAGCTCTAACAACCCAAGCATCAGCTGAGAGGACAGAAATTCTAAAGTACACGCCCCTCTGCGGGAATGAGCCAGCCAGTCAGCCATCACTTGCAGAGCCTCCATGGATGACAGAGAAGAGAGCTGTGATCTGGGGGAATTTTCAGACAGCCTAAAGCACAGATACAAGATGCATCAGTGATAAAAGAGGGAAGTGAGTAGGGTTAATGCGGGTGGATTACAGCTTGGTGGGGCCCATGAAAGAACCCATCCAGGAGAAGGCTTGTTCTCAGTTGTGACAGACACCCTGGACACCTTTTAGCTCCTATCCATCAAACTACCTTCATCCCCCATGGCTCTCCCCCACCCCCGGCAAACACATGCTCTCTGAAACTAAGAGGTTTGCCTTCTCATTCTCAGAATGGTCTGTCTTAGGCCTGATGTGCCCTGGTGTTGGCGGGGGGCAGGGAATGCCCCCCCATTCACAGAGGGAACATCTGAGTTGCCGCTCACTGTGGCTGCTGTGGCTGCAATTTCTTCCCAGAGGGATTTCTGTTTCTTAGAGTCAGTCACAAGAAACTGAACCAGATGGCTCCCTGACAGCGCCTTGGGAAAGACAACTCCAGTCCAGGCCTTGATGAAGGGAGAGCCAGAGCTGCGGAAACAGACACTTGCTGGGTGCAGTTCAACAATCTTGCTTTCAAAACTGCTTCCTGAACCCGGCCCAGCTCCCAGTCGCCAGAACACGGGCAACTTCAGAGCCCCTCGGAGACACACGCTTCACATCAAACCCTGGCGGAGTCCTCAGGGAAGTTTCAAAGCACCCTAGGCTCTATTCCCATCAACCCCAGTAACTTTTCCTGGTACTTCTGAGTTGGGGTCTCATGCCAAGCACCTCAGGAGGAAAGGGTTCACGCTCTTGCCTCCTGGAGACTGGGCCCGATGTTCCTGGTCTCTGCATGCATGTGTGTATGAAGATAATGGCCCTGGGGAAATCTTCTAACAGGCTCTCTTATGGAGAGGCACTGGGTGCAGCCTCACCCGGCGCTGCCCCTTCCCAACCAGGGTGCCGGGCCAGTTCTTGTCCTTTGATCCCCGTTCTCATTCTAAGATACAGATAACGAACTCACAGGATTTCTGAAGGGACTAGATGAAAGAAGTGTTAAACATAGTGCAGGCTTACATTTAACAATTGGTACTATTATTTACATACCTAAAGATTACAGAGCCCCTACTTTGGGCCACACAGAAAGACTTGAATGACCTTCAACAAATTACCTGAACTTCAACTTCCTCAACTGTAAAAATGGATTACCAATATAATGCTATAACATGGGGAAAACTTGGAGACATTTTAAGTGAAATAGGCCAGATACAAAAGGTCAAACATTACATAGTTCCACTTACACGAGGTTCCCAGGGCAGTCAGAGCCATAGAGACAGCAGGTCGAAGGCGAGTCGCCAGGGGCTGGGGGAGGGGTCAGAGAGTCAGTGTGTAACAGGCACAGAGTGTCAGTGTGGGAAGGTGGAAAAGTCCTGGAGATGGAGGGCGGGGATGGTTGCCCCACAAAGTGAGGGTGCTAAATGCCTCTGAACTGTACGCTTAAAATGGTTAAGATGGTAAATTTTGTTATGTATTAACAATAAAAAAATTTGAAGACAGTTGACCCAAAAACCTAGTTAACTATTACTAGAGTTGAAAGTTGGGAACTCACATTTACAGTAAAAACAGACCAACACAAAAACAGCAGCAACACCTGAACCCCATCAGGTCACCAACATGCGTGGGGCAGGGCTGCTGCAGGGAGGGAAGCGGCCAGTGCCCGCCCTCCCCAGACAGCGTGTCTTCTTGGTTCATGACTTTGCAACTACGCTGACCTGCCGTTGGTGCGCTGTTCTTTAAACCCCCTCGCTCATAATGCTCTATAGCAGGGTCTGACCAAATTTGAAACATCCTTTTCAACTATTCTATTATCTTCCCAACCACCCTCTGACATTTCTAACAGACTTGAAGTATCATGTCTCATTTTGCACAGATTTTCAAAGCTCTGTGCTTTTCAGTTGTGTAAAAAATTTGGAAGACATTTTATTTTTCTCCCTGGCTTAGTGAACCAAGCCAAAACCGACAGAGCTGATTCTCACGCTGTGCCGCCCTGCAGCACACTGACACTGTGGCAGAGCCGTCAGGCCACAGCAGAAGATTTGTAGTAGGCGAAGTGCTACATTTTCCAGCTTGGTCAATTGATCAGTAATTATTTATTCCGTGCTGAGGTAGACTTTGTGGGAGATGCAAAACAGGGATACGATTTGCTTGATCAATACATAAATATTCATGAAGCGGCCACTCTGTGCACAGCACAGTGGCAGTGTGAAGGGAGCAGTATCCCAAAATAACACAAAGAAGGATTAGAGTAGCTTACCACCTATATGGGGTTAAGGCATTCATGCAGGAGACAGCTAACAGGACAAAGCTACTAATGCTAAATATTAAACAGATTACAAAGACTGTAAATAACTTATCAGTCAAAAAAGACTGGTAAGGGAGATGAGAATAATTCTAGATCTTAAAGCAGGATTCGGCAGGTGAAGAGCATGTGGTGTATTCGAGCTGGCAAAGTGGCGTAAGTGGCACTGGCGGTGGGGGCTTTCATTGTAGTTTTTTTCCTCTTCCATGCCAACAAAGAGTTGCTGAGTGTATGTTCTATAAACAGTCCAGTGAAGGACTGTCCACAGGACGTGTGATCAGCTAGAGAGGGTTGTGTACGATTACATCAGGAAGTCAGCTCTTGTCATGGTGAGTACAGGAGAGACCACAACAGTCTCACCGATGTGCCAGTTGAACTGGGGCTGGGAGTATGAGAGATAAATTTGGAACCTGGATAAGTGCTAAAGGGGGAAGGTCATTTCTGCACAGGCACAGGCAGACGCTGAGCACACATGGACAGGCTGAAGGACAGGTGAATAGGTTGGAGTGGCTGGTGTGGGTGTCTGAAGGATAGAATACAGAAATGGTGGGCAGAAGGCTGTGGGGTGGGGTGGGCTCACAGAGGAGGGCCTTACACACCTGGTTCTAAGAAGCCTCAACTGAAAAATCTATCATTAAGCAATTACCTAAAACAAGAGTCTAGACACCATCACTGCATCTAGAGGCTAGCCCTCAGTTAACTTTATATTTCATTCCTCCCAACATAACGGAGGGCTACGGAAATATTATGGTACTAATACTGGTACTAACAGCCGCCCAACCAAGAAGTCTGCTGTATCTGCCTTCAACCCCGTTACTCATGAGTAGAACTGCCCATGATGGTGTTATGTTGTACAGCTGCTATTTCTTTAGCGAGTCATGGATGGAATACACTAGTTACTTAAAGAAACACTCAGTGTCTACTTAATTATGAAGAAAATACATATTATTAAAGAGAAATTTTATATTTCCAATGACATCATTATTTTGCAAATGCTTCTGAGGAGGAACTCTCTGGGTCTAATAGCACTATCCCTTGACGAATAGTGAGAGGGAAAGAGAGACAGAGACAGACAGACAAGTAGGAACTGGCAGGATGAGTTTCCTCGATCTCTAACATTCTAGGCTGGGATACTGCTGTGATATCTTGATTAAAGATTCACCACATAAGCAACATATTTTATGGAATCAATAAATCCACAATGAGGGACCCTAAAGATTTTCTGGTCCATGCTTGAGTTATTTCTACAAAGACTTATGTTGGATTACTTCTGGGTCCATTCCAGGCTGGGAAAGAGTTACCTTTTACATTGATTGCTTCCTGTGTTTCTCCTTGTTTCACGGCAGTCCTTCTCCCCTAGGACAGCCCTTCAAACTCCTCAATTCACTACCAGCAACAAAACAACACGATGGCCTTTGCTGGGCACTCCCAAAACCACTGGTGGTCATAGTAGGAAGGGACCTTGGAAGTAGCACATGTAATGTTTAAATATCACTGCCTCTGAGATTAGACAGCCCTCTGTCCATCACACATTCCATTCATTTATTCATTCATTCATTCATTCAACAAACATATACCTGCTATGTATTCTGCTAGGTACTGAAAACCTAATGGTGGAAGAAAACAAAACAAAACCAGACAAAACAAAACAAAGCAAAACAACTTGACTTCATGAAGCTCACAGTCTAGCATAAGAGACAGGCATAAAAGAATTACAAGGTAAACTGCAATTATGCTAAAGAGTTTGAAGAAGTACAAGGAGCCATGAGGGTACACATAAGGGCAATTAACTTAGATGGGCAGGTCAGAGAAGGTTCCCCGTGAAGGTGTCTGTGAGCTGAGACCCACAGGGGGAAGGAATTAGCAACGTAAAAGTTGAGTGAGGTGGTGGGCAGAGCTCCTGGTGGAGGGAATGGCACGGTTCAAGGCCTATGATCTCAGCGCAAATCCTAATTTTTCCTCCACTGAGCTATATGATCTTGGTCAAGTTGCTCACCTTCTCTGAGTCTTCATTTCCTCATGTATAACATGGAGAAAATGATTCTGCACGCCATGCAGGTGAAGTCTTTGAAAGCTCATCCTAGGTTAGTTATTATAAACACCATCACTTGAGGGTTTCATGGTGAAGGGGTGCCCATCCTGTGGCCTGAGGGCCGCATGTGGCCCAGGTGGTTATGAATGCGGCCCAACACATTTACTTAAAACCTATTTTTTGCTCATCAGTTTTTGTTAGTGTTTGTGTATTTAATGTGTAGCCCAAGACAACTCTTGTTCTTCCAGTGTGGACCAGAGATGCCACAATGTTGGACACCTCTGGTAGGTCTTTTTTTTTTAAGCAACAGGTTCCCAATCTCTCTCCCATGTGGCACCTTTCACATTTGTTCCCTCTAAATTGCACAGTATATACAGCACAGCTGAAAGCAAAGCTGCTTCAGCAGAGGAGGGCATGAGGATCCCACCCACTGGCCTTGACTTCCTGCCCATGGCGCCCTTCCCTAGCAGCTCCTCAGAATACCCAGGCCTCTGAAAAAGGCAATTTAAAAACCACCACAATAGAAAAAAGCAAAGCTCAGAGAAGCAATGGTTTGTCTATATTCATCTCAGAATTTACAAATCCAAATGAAATTTCCTTCAAATATGGTTGGAGCTCATTTAGAGGAACACATTCATCTAACTAAAGGGAAATCCTTGCTCCCACAGAGTGTAAAGGCAGCAAGATGCAGCAGAAAGCAGGCAGACCGAGGAGATCGGAAACACGGAGTCTTGCCATAGAAATCCCCTTTATAAGGCAAGTGACTTAGGACAGGTCTGTTACCGCTCTGAGCCTCAGTGTTCCTGTTTTACAGAGGGAGTTATAATTGCCTCACAGCGTTATTGAGAATTAGTAGGTTTTCAAAGCACTTTGCAATTACAAATGACTGCTTAAATTTATCATGATAAAAGAGAGATTTTAATTGTGAAAATGGCCAAACAACATTTTGGGCTAAAATTGGTGAGGAAATGATCTAATTGAATAATATTCCATATGTGTTACAAACACACATAGCATAAAGTAATACAATGCACCTTCTGATGTGGCTTATTGTTGGTCTTTTAAGAAGTCTTAAAAAAATGAGGTCCAAACAGCATTTGAGAAGAAAATGTCACACAGTGTTCAACTCAGAAGTTGCTGGAATGACTTACTACTTCATAGTCAGACCAGAGTTATGGCTTCTTCCTAATGGATTCACTTTGACCACTCAGAGAGGAACATGACTGATGACCTCTTCCCCTGAAGAGCTAACATGAGGGCCCTGGCTGGGTGGCTCAGCTGGTTAGAGCATTGTCCCAATATGCCAAGGCGGTGGGTTCATTCCCTGGTCAGGGCACATATAAGAATCAATCAGTGACTATGTAAATAAGAGGAACAACAAATTGATGTTTTTCTCCCTCACTCTATCCAAAATCAATTAAAAAAAAAGAGAGGGAGCTAACACAAGGAAATTGCATTGACAGAAACTTGTCCCAGAACCTTGTGCAACTTATATATGAAAACAACTTTTAAATTCCAAATATTGATAAAATTAAAGAAAGCTCTGGGCCTTGCCATCACAAAGTCTTTGTATATACTTTGAAGATACTTTATGAAAACAGCAGTGCCAATAAGGAATTTTAACAGTTATTATAAAGTATGCAACTTCCCGAGCATGGCACCCACACGATCTCACTGGTTATGCTCCACGTGGTGATCCTGAGAGGCAGACACTGCCACCTCCTTTGGCTGAGTTGGGAACAGGCTCAGAAAGATGAAGTGGCTTAGTGAAGGCCACAGCTGGACTATGACCTGGCTGGGACTCCACTCGCTCCCGTGGCATTAGACGCTGCTCGTCCTGTCCTAGGAGCACTCTGATCAGCTTATGAAAGTCCACTGCAGCCACTATTGATTGCTTTTAAACAGGGATATCACAGTAAACAATTAGTATTTACCAACTAAATTGCAGATATTTTTAGAAATCATTTAGCACAACAAAGGAAAAAAAATTCATTAGTAAAAATTACTTAGTAGATAAAGTATAGTTAAGTATGAACAAAGTGAAGGTGAAAGGAGAAAGAAAAGATGCTTTAAAGGGAAGGCTTGTGCATTAAATGCTATGTACTTGACTGTACCTCATTTTATCCTCAGCATTAGTAGAAAACAGGAAAAAAAAAGCCAGAATAATATAAGGTTGATGAAGACAAGGTTAGACCTGGAAAACAGAACACAGATCTGCAGGTTGTGAGCTGAATTAGTGGGGTCAGAAACATGACTTAGAACTTGCTATCAAAGCGGGAAGAAAGCCCGATCAATTCTATGGCTTGCATAGTTCTTAGGGGAAGCAGAACTTACCCAAATATAATATTTTAAAAGAAAATTCTCAGGTGAGTCTTCATACAGGGAACTTTAGATTAATAATGGCTATGAATTATGGGTCACTTACAATGTCACTGAGGTGCTGAACTAAATCTATGTGCATATCTCATTTAATTCCCATTGGAATCCTGTCATAATGGGATGTCCTTTATTTTGCAGGTGAGAACACCGTAGCTCAGAGAGGTTAGAAGTGACTTGCCAGGTCACTCAAGTGGCAAGTTCCAATTTAGGTATCCAACTGCCTCCAAAGCTATGCTTTTAATCCTGGGCTGGGGATGTTGTCTGTTATTAGGGGCCATATCACTCAACCATATCACTATGTCAAGGCAGCAGCAGGTTTAATAAGGCTGTTCCCCCAATGAAACCTGATGGAATAGCCCTGAAATGTACTACCATGAGAAAGCAATTTTGTTAGGGGCCAGGGGGATGGGTAGGTGCAAATACACAGCTCCTTTGCTGGTCTGGCTATCTTTGTTACTTGGATAAATCTGTTAACCTCTAGTTCTCAATAAAACAGAAGTAATGCTATTTGATCTCAACTAGTTCCTCAGGTAGGAAAAAACTGAAGTCATGTGAGCAAAGCATTGTCAGCAACTTGGAAGAAAGTGCCAATAAGGTAAAAGTCAGATTCAATAAACCATTCAAATACTGTTGAGTTGCACTTGTCCATTTTGAAACTCAGTGAAAAGAAATGTTCTCTTTTTGGCATTTTCCTACTTCATAACAAATATCAAGTTTATATTTCTGGTATACTAGAGAAAATAATCAACTTTCTAAAGTTAAATCCTGTTCAGTGTAATGCTTAGGCAAAATTCAATTAAGCTGTCCATTAATTAATTGCAAAGGTAAACAAGATACCTCAGTCACTGGAGTGAGGGGCAATGTGATGCATTGTCATGCCTTCAAGAAACTACAGGTGTGGTCCAGCATCTTCAGACTCTTTTACTTCATGCTAAATTTTTTACTGGGCAAAGGAATGGCTGCAGAATTGGGCATAGTGTGTGCTTTGGACAGACTGCTGGGACAGGTGATCAAAGAGTATGCCTGTCTCTCTCCCTACTACGTCTGTCCCATGCATGACAATTAGCTCAGAACAAGATAGTAGTGAGAATGTTCCACAATGATGGCAGAATAAGATAAACTGAAGATCCTACTGTTACATACACCCAGATGTGCTGACATACATGTAAGAACATGGGATTTAAGGATAAAAAGTAGATAGCTGACTAGATAATATGAAAGCAAAGGGAAACCTCAGGTGAAAAAAAATAAAGAAAAAATTGCAACAGTGAGTGCCTCACGCTTTAGCTACCTAGAGTAAAAAGCAGCATCAGTTGCTGTAACCTAGGGTTTATTTTTTTAATGTTTACTTGAGAACAGAAGATAAAGGCTTTGGTCCACATGAAACAAGAACTTGGAACTAAGATTCCTGCATAAAAACAGTGTCCTAAAGTGCTGCATCCTCGATGTAACGGTAGACTAATATATACACATATCACAGAGAGGAGGAAAGGAATCTTATCTCTGCCTGATTCTGAGAACAAAGAAACGGAATCTACCCTGAAAATCAAAATCCCAGGTCTGTGTTGCAAGTGGATTTGGGTTCCAAATGTACAGCACCTTGGACCCTTAAGCTGAGATACCAATGTAAAATTGGTCCTGGAATTGTGCTGGCCCGAGGATACCTAGGATACCTGGCAGAAAAAAAACTCAGAACAGCTTTGGAGAGAAGGCTGGCCACATGGGATCATCCCAGGAAAGACACCAGTGAGTAACCTCATGGTCAAAAATTACAGAACACATGAGGAAAGAATCCATTATATGCTAGAGTTATTAGATGTAAAACACAGAAGAATTAATATGCCAAGAATTTCAGACACAATAATCATCTACAAAGTGTTTCAAGTGATTAAATACTAATTTAAACATTTGAACATGTTTAAAATGCTTAAAGATATAACAGAACCATGTGAAATAACAATATAAAAAAAAGAGCAGATGTGAAAAAGACCTGCATAAAAAGTACAGAAATAAAGATATAGTATAATTTGAAAATGAATGGAAGGGTGACACAACAGATCAGACACAGACGAATGGAGAATCAGTGAACTGGAAGGTAGATCCAAGGACTGTTTGGAACGCAGAGACAGCTGTACAGAAATGGGAAATACGAGAGGGTGAGAAACACAGGATACGGGAGGAGTATCAAAACAAGAATATAGACGGAACTAAAAGATGCAGTATCTGAAAGTATAATTGCTAAGAAATTTCCAGAATTAATGAAATCCTCAGACTCAGGAAAGCACAGTAAGTTCCAAATGAGGTAAAAGGAAAAAAAGTCTGCACTAGACACACTGCAGTAAAATTGCAGAACACCTAAGACAAATAGATGACCTTGAAAACAACTAGAAAGGAAAAATGGGTGTTCCTAGGTCTACTTAAAAAGTAAAGCCACCCTGAAGCTGCAATTTGGGATATTGATTTTAGGACGTTTATTAAGAAACGAAGGACTCAGGACCTCTGACCCTCCCCACTTTTCCTACCCAAGATATTCAAACAGAGAAAAACCTGCTTCAGGAAGAACACAGGATGCTGCCTCAGCCTAGTCTGAATTAAGTACATAGTATATAGTAGTACAAGAGTGCTTCAGGCAGGCGCCTGTTGGCGGGATACCCACTGTGTCCCAGAGTTTCCGAGTTACCTAGGAGGACGGTCCTGCCGTGTGTGTGCTGCTCGTCCTCAGCTACCTGTGAACCACCTGCCCTCACTTCTGAAATCTAATACCACTCCCGCCCATTTTTTCCTTCATCCAAAAATGTCTTATGTACCAAATACTGACTCACTGTCTGGGAATTTTCATGAATTTATCATGTCCGTATGAATTCCCCATGTGCATGTATTAAACTTTTATTTTAATATTGTTAAATAAAAATGTGTCCCTAGATTTACTTAAAAAGAAAAAAATAAACAAGAACATTAATATTACCTGAAAACTTAGTAGGTGCCAGTGCTTAGCCAGTGCTAAGCACTGTACCCCTCCTACCACTCCCCCTGGTCTGTGAGCACCTCCAAGTGCATGACTGACAGCTAAGCGGGTCCTCCGTCAGCACCACCATGTGCTGGTTCAATCGGATTGCTGGTTTTCATGAAAACTGGGGAAGTGGCTGGTGAGTCAGTCTGTGCAACACTGTGTTGCTCATACTTGATTGAAAATATATCCTGGTTGGTTTTGTTTTTTAAATCACTATCTGCACTTATCTCTGGCCATGGAAAAATTCAAAATAGAGCAGAGAGAAAAGACAGGTCTACTGTTCCTTTTCCACAGAGAGGACAAAGCCACAAAACTTATGGGCATGTTAACATGAGGAAGTCATGGGCAGCAAAAGAAAGACCTGGAGTACTGATGGCTCTGTGCTATAATTAATCATTTTTCAATGGAATTAAAAAAAAAACAAAACCTCATTTACCTTAGCTTCTAGGTATAGAGATATAGGTCTATTTCTGTGACAAAAACAGAAACTCACGAAACACAGGCAAGTGTCCAAGGAGCAAAGCTGCAGAGGGACCTCATATCTTGTTGGCAAACACTGAGCAGAGCTCCATAGCTGGTATGGAGGTGTAGGTATACATTCTGGTCCCTCAAGAAAAGTGCCAGAGAGGGTACCTTTCCTCTTGATCAACTGAATAAACTGATGTTCACAGCAGGATCCTCTCTGGCCTTCTTTTTTCAGTGTTTGTGGAAGTGACTTTGATTCATGTCTTCATCTCTCTCTCTCTCTCTCTCTCTCCTTTCCTCCTTTTGCCTCAATGCCCTCAAATCAAGATTGAAGGGACTTGTAGATACTGAGTTTCTACTGTGTTTCGGGCACTTTCATGAAGCTACCTTCCATACTTCTCAAAACTCTCTCACACAGTGGTACTCCCATGGTAATGATGAGAAAACTGAGAACCAGAGGGGTTTGTGACTTGCCAACCTCTCCTGCCCTGCTCTTGGGGGCAGAGACTGCAGGGACCTCTCCAGGACACCCCACTACCTACTTCCTAAGATGTGGCTGCAGGTGAGAGATGCGGGGAACATAGGGTATGAGGAATATGTGGAGTGTCAGGAGGTTTGGGTTCCTGTGATGTTAGCCTACCTCCTAACCTCTTGGGGAATCGTGAGCAAGCACCTATCATCCCTTATGTGGACCAGATGGTGGCTAAGATCTCTGGCTCCTCCATTCTGTGGGTCTCCAAATGCTTCTGTGTCAATCACAGGTAAAGACAGATGAAAAGCTGGGAGCCAGGGGGAAGCATATTTCCAACTCACCATGGCGCCCAGCGTCTGCTCTATTCACCCTGGCTGTGATAATTGCTGATTACAAGCAGATCATGGGTGGGGAGATCTGGCTGTTTGCAGTGTCTGAAGACAGACTTTACTAGAGCTGTTCTGAGTAGGTAGCTACAAAGCTGCTAATTGAATTCGGCAAGTTGCTGAGTCACTGTCGGGTAAGATCAAGTTGCTGGCACAGATGATGAGACCCATCCTGTCAGCAGCTGAGAACATGTTCTTTGTGATTAAAAAGAACAGGAATGTGCAAAGATGTGCCCTGGATTAACTTTCACAATTTAAGAGGAGTAATTAAAATCTAACAAACCACAATTAGAAAGCATCCACCACAACCTTATTTTGGCATTTGTCTTTTAATTAAATGTGTCCCACAATTCAGCTTTAACTCTACACAGATTTCTGATGGGGGCTGGGGAGAATCACAGAGCTGCTGGAGCCCTGATGTATTGGTTATGACACCTTCTTGGAGGAGGAGGTTAGAGAGAAGATGCTCAAGTGTTTCATATAGATCACTGATCTTTCCCTTTTTGAGATCTTCGCACATCACAGCAGAGCTGTTAAGTGAGGCTGGCCCTTCCCCAAACTACCTCTGGGCACAAAAGGGGTTCAGGAGCATCCTGCAGAGGAGCCAGGGAAGACATGGTGGGAAGACTACCCCCCCCCCCCCGCCCCCGTGTTGATAGGGTGATAGTCGAAGAAATGTACCATGATGCCATCAAAAAGAAATGTCTGATAGGGCGCTCTGGCATAAATGGGGAGGGAGAAGTAATTTTTCAATCGAAGAGATTCAGAGAGAGTCCCTTTTTGTGATACCAATGGCTTATCACAAATGAGCAGTAACTGAGTGCTTGGCAGGTCCAAGGTCTCCGCATGGAATCAGCGCCATGGAACAAGGAAGGGCGTTGGGAGGGAGGGTCTTGGGGGTGAAACTATTTTCATGAGCACAGCCTGGGTGCCTCTCGGGGCCAGCTCAGGCTTCTGCCAGGCTCAGCCCTGGAGCCAGAAACAGGTGAAGGAGAAGCATCTATGTAGCTGCCTGGCTCTTTGGAGTTGAGCGTGGGAGATATATGCTACTTTAGAAGTTTCAGAAGGACCATGATGGAATTAGATTTACTGACTCTCATTTAGAGGATTTCTCACTACAATGAATGCTGGTGAGGCAGAGTTGAAGTCAGTTCACATACTGGATCACTAAGTTTGCTTTGCTCAATAGAAAAAGTTGCCAATTTCTTGTTTGAAACTGCTGCATTTTTATTACATATCGACCATCAAGTGTCTAGGACAGCAGCACCTGATCCCCAGGCTGGGAGAAGCCATTGGCCCGGCAAACCTGAAAGCTCAGGTCTATTGGCCTGAGTCACTTCATTGGCCACTCTTGGCATACTGCCCTAGGCTAACATACCAAAGAGGCTGAACTTCTACAATTTCCTGAAATAGTTAAAATCACGGAAGGAGGGTACTTTATGAAGTTATGTTCCCAAATACCACGTATAAGACAGACAGTTTGTATCTAGAGTGCATGTCCAACACAGAAGCAACATTGTTTGTGGTATTAGGTATCCAGCCTGGCCTCTCAAAATCTGCCCAACATATCATTTTTATGAAGTTTACCCTAGCATGGAAAAATAAAGCAAAAAGTTCCAGGTTGAGTTAATAGGGTGTCTAGCAAAGGAATATGCAAATGGTGAAGAAAGACTTATAAATCCAGTAAGAATGGGTTGACCAAGAGAAATGCTCAGAGACGAGTTGGAAAGCTGAAAAAGAGCCTCGTAACTGTCATCTTTTAAATATTCCTGCCTTCTTTCCCTGACAGAAATAAGGAGTCACCAAGAAAACCCCTCAGTTTCCTGACACCGAATCTACCATGGCTCAGCACCCACACCGGTCCTTCCTCTCTCCGCCCTGCCCTTCCCCAGCCACAGGCTGTCCCAGCACAGGGACTCACACTCCTCTGGGAGGACCATGGCTGCCAGCGATGCTTTCTCTCTGTGTCTGCAACCCTCCTCTCTCTGCGGCCTCCCACCCCTCTTTAGACAAGCCTAGGCCCAGTCCATCTTAAAGAAACTAAAGAAACTCTCTCTCAACTGGGCCCCATCTGGTTATCATTTTATCTCTTGCTTGTCCTTTGCAGCCAAACTTCTGAAAATGTCTACCTCCCTGCTCCATGCTCTCCTGCCCCATTCACTTTCTGGCCCACTACAGTCTTGTCTGATCAAGAGGAGGGGTGTAAGTCCAGCTGACACTGTGCTTACCATGTGCAGGGCCAGTTTTGCATCCCAGGAGAAAGAAGGGCGACTGGCCACCAACTCGTAGGGGCTGCCGAGAGCACTCTTCATCTCCTTCCCTCCAAGTACCCTCTCCCACCTCCCATTTCACTAATTCCCACTCATTCCTCAGGTTTTTGCTTGGTCTCTCATTAGCAACAATCATACCTTCCCAGCCTGGCAATAGCAGCACCTAGGTTATAGCTTTGAGATGAGGAGGATAAATCTCTTTATGGCCACTTTGCTTCATAAACTCTAAATATGCCAGAAGGAAGAAGTCTGCATGCTCGTAAAGAAGCTTGAAGAGAAAACACCTTTCACAGGGGCCTTCGGCTCACAATGCTTAGCACATGGTCTAAGGGCAAGGCAGAGCCTTGCTGTGCCTTGGCTGTGACTCCGAAGCTCTGAAGATTAATTTCTCTTTGTTTTCTGCATTTAAGCTGGTTGTGCCCTTTGCTCTAAAAGTATCATGACAGTCTTCTCAAGGCTCTGAAAGAGCCCCAGTCTCCACAAGGAAACCAAGAGCAGGAGACGAGAGCAGAGGACCCTTGCTGGCCTCCACCCTCACCAACAGCTCTCTGTCCTGGCTCCCTGTGTCTGATCCTCCCTCCTCCACCAATTTCTCCCCATTACAGCCCGTGTGATCTTCTAAAAATATAAATCTCACAATGTCACACCCTGCTTACAGTGCTAAATTAGGCTGCCTCCACCCTTGTGATAAAGTTGAAGAAATCCCTGCAGGCCAGGCCCGGCTCACTTCTTTGCTCTTACCTCTGTGACCCCTTTGCTCTTGCAGTTGGGGTCACATAGCTTTCTTGTTTGGTTTCCCCTCAAGGCGTGCTCCCAGGCTGCCGCCTGCCTCAGATGCTCCCACAGAGGAGGGATTAGTCTGAAGGGCAGATAAAGCAGGGTTTGGTCCCCTCAGGGCTCCCCAATCTGCACCCGCCTTTGTTCTGAATGTAAGTCGATTTACAAGGGAGGGAGCAGAGCTGATTTCAGGGAAGGTAAGTTAGGGAGCCCCACTGTGCCTATAAACTCTCATTGTATCTCATCAATAATAGAACTGTATTTTGAACTTCACCTGTATATCTACTCAATTACATGTGAACTCAGTGAAGAAGAGAGATGCCATTCATTGGTCCTTCTCCGAACACAAACCCCATCTGTTACTGCTTCCAGGCTGACCGCATGAAAGTTAACAAGCGAAGTAGTCAGGATCCACAGTGTTGACCCACAGACGAATTTGTATTTGCTGAACGGGTGAATGAAAAGTATTCTCTATTGGCAAGCAAAGCTGACCTAGCTTATTTCTGGGCTGCTGTTCCAGGCTCTGTCAGTGACTGGTAGTGTGTCTCGTAATAAGTTACTCAACCTCTCTGAGCTCGGTCATGTTCTTAAGACAAAATGACGTGTGGCATGCAAAGAACTCAGCCACTTGTCTGGCACACAGTAACAATCAAGGTTAGCTCTTTTTATGATCAGTTTTACCCTTGCCCTTGATTCCCGCCTGTGCCCACGATGGCTGGTGCAAGACCCCCGTCTGGCCCTCACCATTCCTGGTGAGGAGAAGGCTCCGGTTCTTACAGCACATTAGCCATGAAGGCTGTGACTCCGAAGCTCTGAAGATTAATTTCTCTTTGTTTTCTGCATTTAAGCTGGTTGTGCCCTTTGTTCTAAAAGTATCATCTTTTTTACTAGAAATGAGTCCCTGAGACACACTTATTTCTTCCTTTTGCTCAAAATAGGAGGCATTACCTTCCTTGGTCAACTATGGGGGAAAAAGCCTCCAGAATGTCAACAGTAAAGGTCCGAGGGGCAGAAGGCCAAAGCTCTGGGAGGACAGACTCTTGCCCCCACACTAGGAATGAGGACGGGAAGGCAGAAGGCAGGGTGGGCGGAAGGCAGGACAGGTGAGGAAGGCGGAGGAGTTTATTGGGGTGGGGATGGAGATGGCTTTGGGCCAATTTTGAATGAAACTACTTGTTAAAGCCATTTCAGATAAACTCTTGATCTAAAGAAATGGGCCAGAGTAAAGCACAGGATAGCAAAAGGAGAAATGAGCTTAGAAAGGGAGAAAATGGAGTCTTTAGATAAAGATTTTAAGGACAATCTATCTCTAAATTTGATAACTAAAAAAGAGTGGCATATTAGGGATGTAAAATGGGATAATAACTCCAACTATTTCAGTCGTCAATGAGGAAAATCATTCAGCAACAATGTGAAAGCTGACAGGCGACTGCGGGCCAATCTGTCCTTTGGACTCTCGAGCCTCACTGTAGGGGGACACCAGTGGTGGCCTCTCTAGCACCCTTCCTCTGTCCCACACTGGTCCAGTCTCCAAGGTGGCCCCCCAACGATCCCTGCAGCCTGTGCTCATCTCTGTGTAATTCCCTCCACCATCACACAAGAGTTGGCCCATGTGGCTAAGAGGGTGGCAGCCACTACAGAGTGTCACTTTCATGCCCCACATCTAAACTGTAAGCAAATCCCATAGGCTCTAGCTTCAAAACGTACCCAGCCTTTGACCACTTCTCACCACCTCCTTCACTACAACCTAAATCACCACCCTCTTTTATCTGAATTACTGCAAAAGTCTAACTTGTCTCCTTGCTTCCACCCTTTCCCCTTTAGAATAGCCAAAATAATGCTGTCAAAACCTAATTCACATCATGTCACCTCTGCTCAGAATCTTCTAAAATCTGTCCATTTCATTCAGAGTAAAAGCCAATGTGCTTTCAATGACATACTAGACTCTGTGTGACCCAGGCCCCACCTGTTACTTGATTTAATCTCCTACAACTCTCATCACTCACGCTGCTCTAACTGCTGTGGCCTATCTGGGCTGCTGCCCATTGTACCACCGATTGCTCAAATTGGGCGCATGCTCCTGCCTTAGAATCTATCTCACTTCCTTGCTTTTTCCCCAGAGCACTTATCACAATCTAAAAATATTGCATATATTATTCATTTTATTATCTGTCTCACTAGAATATAAGCTGTGTGTGGACAGTGCTTTCTCCTTCACTATGTTCACTGTTGTAGTCTCTGAGGCTGGCAAACAGCAAGGGACCAATACATACAGGCACACCTCGGAGACATAAAGTGAATCTTGCAATAAAGAGAGTCTCACAGATTTTCGTTTCCTAGTGAGTATAAAAGTTATGTTTATATTATCTGGTAGTGTATTAAGTGTGAAATAGCATTATGTCTAACACAATGTACATACCCTAATTAAAAAAATGCATTAGCCCTGACCGGTGTGGCTCTTGGTTGGCTGGGCACCATCCCACAAAGTGGAAGGTCAGTGGTTTCATTCCGGTCAGGGCGCATGCCTTGGCTGCAGGTTCAGTCCCCAGTTGGGGCGCTTACGAATGGCAACTGATGGATGTTCTCTTTCACAGTGTTTCTCTCCCTCCCTTCCCCTCTCTCTAAAATTAAATAAATAAAATCTTTAAAAAAATACTTTATTGCTAAAAAATGCTAACTATCATTTGGGCCTACTAGAAAAACGGTGCCAATAGACTTGCTCAACACATGGTTGCCACAAACCTTCAATTTATAAAAAATGCAGCATCTAGCAAACACAATGAAGTGAAGTGCAATAAAATAAGGTCTGCCTGTATTAGTAGGTATTGACATTGATTACAGTCATCCCTTGCTATATTGCGGTTCACTTATTGTGGCTTCACTGTATCACGGGTTCTTTTTTTTTTTAAAGATTTTATTTATTTATTTTTAGAGAGGGAACGGAAGGAGGGAGACAGAGAGCGCGCGCGAGAGAGAGAGAGAGAGCGAGAGAGAGAGAGAGAGAGAGAGAGAGAGGAACATCAATGTGCCGTTGCTGGGGGCTGTGGCCTGCAACAGAGGCATGTGCCCTAACTGGGAATCGAACCTGCGACACTTTGGTTCGCAGTTCATGCTCAATCCACTGAGCTATGCCAGCCAGGGCATATCACGGTTCTTTTAAAAAATATATCTAATTCTGTACTGTGGAGTTTTCGCTATATTGCAGGATTTTGCGGTATATAGGTATTTATATAATACTTACGATTTTAATTATTTTGCCTAAAAATTTAAAACAATATAAAAATATTAAAAATGTTAATTCAAACATATTAAAAGAATATTAAATCAAAATCAAATACAGAATGTATTTCATCAGCAGATGAATACCATACTGTACACAATGGAAATGCAGTACGCCACTACTGCTTGTGCAAGTTTGCCAACAGGAGATTGTACATGGCACACTATTGGCTGATGGAATGGAAGGCGACCACCACAGCACTGTGTGCTGTATCCTGGGCGCTGATTGACTCAGTGACCATAGCATCAGTCTGTTTGCTCTTCTGCACTGCCCATATGTTCAACATCTCTCCTTGTCCACTTCACCTTGATGACTGATCGCTGCGCATAGTGTTGCTCTGCAGTGTTGTGTTTTTGTGAAATTTTTGTAAAAGTCTGAATTGATTTCAAGCCCTACAATGCCACCCAAACGTTCTATACCTTCTAAGGCTTCTGGCAGTGAACCCAAGTGCCAGAGGAATGAATATGCTTACTATCAAAGTAAAAGTGGAACTTCTCGACATGTTAAAGGAAGGCAAAAGCTACACAGCTGTAGGCTGCCATTACGGGATCAACGAATCTACTGTTTGCTACATAAAGAAAGACGAGAAGAATATTAGGCCTATGGCAACAATGACTTTTAACAAGACTGCAAAGAGGGTGGTCATTTCCCACAATAAGGCCATTGTGAGCATTGGCCCTGTGGATAAATGACTACAGGAAGAAGAATATCTCGCTGGATACCAAAACCATCGGGACGAAGGCCAAGAAACTTTATGATAGTTTTGTGGAAAGCACTGACGTTCATAACGGTGATGAGGATGAAGACGAGGATGACGACGTAGAAGCAGGACGGTCGAGTGCTACTCCCACCAGACCAACCCCATTCAGTGCCAGCAAGGGCTGGTTTGACAAATTTCAGAGACGCTTGGGACTCAAGAGCATTTCTCTGCATGGAGAAGCTGCCTCTGTGGATAAAAAAAAGCACCAGCAACTCCCCAGAACTATGTTCATCACTCGACGAAGACATCAGTTACGCCCATGCCTTTAGCGGAAATAGAAGTTACGGCCCAGGGCGAAGATACTGCACCACCTGATGAAGCGCCCGATGAAGTGGTGCCTTCAGAAGAGCTGTAATGCTCTTCTTGGCTGTGCGGCACACTCATCTCCTCATCATCACCTTCATCGCCATCAGTACTTCACAGCTACATAATTTATGATCTCCACCCTTCAAGTTGTAGTATACTTCACCAGTGAGTACCCACATAGAATTTTTTATGTTGTTAAAATTACGTAGGTTTAAGAGTGTAGAAAGTGTTTAAGAGCATATGAAGTGTTTCTAAGAGTGTGGGAAAAGTTAATAAGAGAGCGGGAAAGGTTTATAGGTGTGTGGGAAGATTTATAAAGCCTTAATATATATATAAATAATAAAATAAATATAACGCCGCTACTTCTCGGATTTTCACCTATTGCGGGGGGTCTCTGGAATGTAACTCCCGAGATAGGGGAAGGATTACTGTACTACGAAATGACCGGCACTGTGTCAGGCACTGAGGGGACAAGGATGAGTGAGACCTGACCTTGCACTAAGGACACCTCCCCGCACTGGCTATTTGGCCAGCTTCCTCAGTCCAAGCCATCAGTGTTACCAGCCAAATCCAGCTGCTGCCCCGAGGCTGGGCCACTATTCACTGAAGCCCCAGGTCTGAGTAGGTGCTGTGTGCAAAGAACTCTGGTTTGAAAAAATTAACAGCAGTCTGTTACCCTCCTTGGCTGGGGGACTCTGAATAGCAGGAGCTCAATAACAAGGGGCACAAGAAAGCCACTGTTTGGATTATACAGCGTGAGCAAAAGCAGGTCTCCAGTTGTTTATGTGGAAAATAATATAATAATGAATAAGTAATAATACAAGAATAAACCGTATGTTTCCTGGACTCACAACTGTAAACCTACTTCGCCCAACCCTGTACTCAATGTGTAAATCAATATACAGCAAGTGGACAAGAACCTGCCACTGTCAAACACATAAATTAGATACCACTGGTATGGAGGAGGAGTGTGTGTGTGCTCACATGCCTCCTCTTCCGCGCACCATCTAAGGGCCACTGCCTTTGTTCTCAGGGTAGGCTGGGACTTCTAGAAGAAAGCCTGTTGGGGATGGGCTGGTCTCAGCAGTGTAAAAAGATAATTATTGGCTGGCTGCCTGGGAATGCAAGGTATCCAATAGATTACTTTAGTAATTAAAATAAGAAAGGAGTCATCAGGGCTGGAAGATATCTACTGTCTTTTTAATTGAAGGCTCTAAATAAGGGTCTGAATTGGAGAGGGTCCTCCTGATTAATCCATCTCATAATTAGAGGGCGCGCCAGTTGGAGGTTTGTCTCCTCATTACAGGCTTTTGGGGTTCCTTCCAATGTGAGCTTTCCCCAGTGTTCTCCTCTCACTCTGCACTGGGGTCAGAGGGCTCACTTTGGTATAAGAGGTAGCTATATAAGCCCATTGATTTATTTATTCTCTTATTTGTAGCAATGGACCTTCTGTACTTTCTTCAAACAGACCTTTTTATTCTATTGTCTTTGAGAAGAGGTAATAAAGACTCAATTAGAAGAGATTTACACAAACAGAAATTGGTATTTATCTATGTGGCATATCTGCTCAAAAGCAAAAAGGGCATTAAACCACAGGCTGCACAGTGAAATGTGTCTACTTGAGATCATCCACCACAAATGTGAGCTCGCCCACTCTGACAGGAACGGCTCAATCCTCCCGGCAGAAGAAAAAGGAGCAAAGAGGAGGCCGTGGGTGGGGACAGTTCCTACTTCTTCCCAAGAACCCTGGAAACCACTCTATCACTTTGGGTTTCCAGGAAATCTCTTTAGAAGCCATTTTTCCTGAGAATTTGGCACCACAAGAGCCAGAAAAGAGGACAGGGCTAGTAATAACTTCATTGCTGCTACAGTCCCAATTCAGAAACTGCTTTACTTTTTAATGGCTCTTTTCTAGGGTACCATTTTGTGGGTATATTTGTGGATGGATGTTAACTATGGCATGAATGTTATTGACTATGGCGTGGACACCACTACTTTTCCTAAAGAGTGCCAAATGCTACAGATAAAGTTCATGCTGTGGTTTGCCTGGGGAGAAGGACCAAGATGACATATCTATTTCCTTTGCCATGAACATTTAATTGCCAAATCCAAATAGATCTTGACTGGGGTATTTTCTTGATGATTGTTCATTATACCATATATCTTATGCACTTTTCTGCATGTGTATCGTATTTGGCAATAAAAATGTAAAGCAATTTAATGTGCTGCCTACCAAGAGCTCTCTGTGCCTATGACCTAACGGTACTTCCTGTGCTAAAATCACAGGACTGCTCTGGAGCTCTGAGGGGTGTGCAGAAATCCTTGAGCACTTGCCCTGGGCCCTGGCCTTGATTCAGTTTTGTTCAAAGGCAGGGCAATTGTGGGCTTCCTACTGCTTCCCAGAAAAATGAGGGCCTTCCTGATGGGAATGGATGGAAACCATGGCAAGAGAGCACTGGCCGAGGAAGCAGGTAGAATGGGTATGCATCCTGGTTCTGTTACTTCCTACTCCTGTAGGCTGAGTAAATTACCTAATCCCCAAAGCCTCTGTTTCCTCGTCTGGAAATAGATACTCTAACAGCACCAATCTCAGAGAACTGTCGTAATGGGTGAATTGCTAACACACTGATTCAGTCAGGTTGGTGATGGCTGTGGGTAAAAGAATTCCCAACTGGAACAGGCTCAAATAATTCAGAAGTCTATTGGAACCCCTGTTTTTTTTAGAGTAGGGCAGGTGAGAGGCCTGTCCCACAGCAGGGGCTCTGGCTTGATTTCTCAACCTTTCTCAGCTCTCCTCTCCTACATGTGCCAGCTTCACCCCCAGACTTGTGGCAACATGTCCAGACTTCTCATCCACACAGGAAAGCAGCCTCCTTGAGTTTGTCCCTTAAGAATGAAGAAATACTCCCAGAAGCCCACAGATATCTCACAGTGACCCCTCTTAAATCACTGGTCTCCAGTGGATTATCATCCATCCCTCTACCAATCCCTGTCATGGGGGAAGTACCACGCGCTGATTGGCTTAGAACTGGGTGGGAGAAATGAAGTGACCACCATTGGCTGAGATTGGCTAGGGGCCTCCCCAGAGCTGGGGTCATTGCCCCAGACTAGCAGGCTGCTATATAATCTGTAAGGGTGGAAAAATGTTAAGGAGAAATGTATAGGAGTATCACACAAATGTAAACTGTTCCTAGCGTGTAACTAGCTCTCAATGAATGAAAATGATTAGTGCAGTAGTTGTGTCAATAACTGACATTTATTAAATTCCTATTGACAAAATAGTTTGTGTTTTACTTCCTTAAAGGAGATGGAAACCACCGACTTTAAACTCAGCATGCTTTCAGTGAATATGCTTCCTCAGCCTCCATGCAGCCACTCTTCCCACTCCTCCAAACCAGGGTCCCTGCCAATAATGATCTCCCTTAAAAAGCCATCCTAATAAGAAAGCACACTCAGTGCAAGTGTAAGCCTTCAACAGCAGCTTTAGAAACATGGTTTGTTTTAAGCTAGGTTTGTTACTGATCAAATGCTACCATAAAACTTTCGTATTGTTATTACAGCGCATGGCTTTCACTTTCTAATATTCCAGTTGTTTGTACAGCTACAAGGAGGCAACAAAACTAGCATTGATTAAGTGCTTCTGTAGATCAATACAAATACTGTAGCCTTTTGGCCACTGTAAGAGAGGTAATGTAGGATCTGGGTCGCATCTGTTGCCCCTCAGAGCTTATGATCAACATCCTTACCAGAGGGACGGTCCCTGTGGCTTTCAGTCTCAGGACTGGGTGCACAAAAGAGGGTCTCCATGGTCTCCAATGTGACTGATCAGTTTAAAAGATTAAGTTACCAATTTAAGTCTGTCCCACTGAGGGAATTTTAGAGATGAGAAAAGTTGAAGTTTCAAAAGGGAGCATAAGTTGCCACTTAATAAGATACTGTACTCTCTAAAAGACTTTTCTCAAGGTTCTCAACAGGGCTGAATCAGAGGAGAATTCTCAAATCTCAAATAACTAGACATAGCCTACATTGGACCTGCTGGAATACATACACATTCCCAGCCCCACTCCCACACGAACACACACGCACCTGTAGGCAGCTCACTGGCTATCAGGCAGAAGCATAATTTCCCTGAGAGGCATTGTGAGCCCTTTTCTCAGCACAGCTGTGGACATCTGATTCTTTCCTTCCATGTCAAAGTCTATGACTTTTTTTCTGCTTGAAGAAACCCTTATGAATAGGAAGTTTACCTATTTAGAATAATATTATCAGATTCCTTCTCCTTATTGTCAGTACTCTCTAACATAAAAGTTTTTCCTACAGGCACTCAAAGAGTGTGAGGCAAGTAAGGAAGGGCAAGTGGTGGTGGGGACTGTGGGAGGGTAAGGAAAAGCGACCAGCCAATCGAACAAGCCAAGAAATGAAACAAAACAACAAAAGGAAAATCCTGCCAGATAAAAAGAGGAAATTTTGTACAGGCAAAAAAAAAATAAAAAATTCCAACTTTTCTAAAGGCTTTCCAGCAGTGAAGTTCAAGCTAATGCTGAGAGGTACCATATATAGTGGGAGAAAATAAAATACACCTCATAAAGACAGACTACTAGGATTTTTGAGATTGTCATCCTGTCCCCATCCATCCTCATCCCTTAGACTGACTGACTTGGTTCTTTTGTAGAAACTATGTTTAGAATTGAAGAACAGGAAATCTGGGAAGAGTAGCAATACAGGAAGAAGGGACAAAACAGAATTAGGATGATGATTAAAAGCAACATTGTGGGAGGGTAAAAACCTGTATCCCAAATTGGACCTGCAGGGAATGAGGCACCAGCAAACTCCCCGCGAGCCCCACTGCAGGGAGCACCTTTGCAACAAACTATAAGAGAAGATTTGGGAACAAGCAACCTGGAGTTTCACACAAACTCTGGGGAAAAAACCTGGCTCCAACATACTCATTAATCTTAGAATTGAACGAATAGGTCTATTTTTCTCCAGGTCAAATCTACACAGAAGCTTTCCATCTAAAGCAGAATTTTAAAAAATGGTGGCCAAGGCTGAGCTCAAACACAGATCCCCAGCAAATATCCCAGGAGGCTGTTGGTGGTGGTGGAGGCATCTATAACTACTGAGGTTGCTCTGTGGGGCCAGGCCAGAAAGCTATTCTATGGGTCTGGCTGTCAGTGGGCAGTCAGGGTGGCTGTAAACCAACAGCCTGAAGGTGAAGTGTGGGTGCATGAGGGAGTGGGGTCAGCTGGATGGTGTCAGTTAAAGCACAGTTCAGGAACCGAGTGCACCCCAGCGATCCTGGAGAAATGCCCCCCAGCTGCTGGCATTCTAATCTTATGCATATCATTGAAGAATCAGCAGGAAACCCAGGGACAGAACTAGAACCTGTAAAAGGGTGGGAGCGACTCAACGTCACAGCCCCCAAGCCTGTCATTATAGTGTCCACATGCCGCCAGCACACAGTGTGTGCCTGTAGGGATAGGCCAGTGTATGCAGACAGTCGGAAGCACAAAAGCTGAAATGGGAATAAGGTCTTATTTGGGTAAACTCTTCCTCTTCAAACTAAAAGTGAACTTTTGTCATAAGAGTGAGGAATTAGTGCATGAAGGCTCTTGGGCAGCTTTTAAAGCTATGTGTAAAGGTTTGTGTGAAGGGGAAGGCAACTGCTTCCTGAGGAGCCCAGGGGCTCTGCTGTGGCACCCAGGGATGACCACGTTGCAGTGTGAGGGTTGGTAGCTAGCCTATTTTATTTTCAGTGAATCCAGCAGGTCGCTGCACATATGCTGCCTCAGTGAGGCTCTTGGTAAGGAGAATGCGGCACTCTGGGCAGAGTGCACAGACACTGAATTTGTCCAAGGGAACCCGTGAATAAAATGCAACACACACCCGGGAGCACCAGGCATCAGTAGCACTGCTCTCCACAGGTTAGAGACTAAAGAGTTGTTTCCCCTCTGATTTCCCCGAACTTTGTCTATCTGCTTAGGGGGCTGTAAAAGGCAAGTCTCCAAGAGGGTTTCCCTGTCTCGGTTTAGTGTGGTGAGGCTGCTGTTTCTTATTACAGGTAAGCAGCAGGATCCTGGAGGGCAGCATCTGGAAATGTGGGTCCTTGTGGTCCCACAACAATCCTGGCAGCGGGGCAGGTTGTCAGTATCCTCGGTGTGGTTGCTTAAACCTAGCTGAAGCTTTTGCTTTTTCAAAAAAGCAAGTGGTAGGGAATAAAGGAGAAAGAAAGATTTAAAGAAATTTTTAATGCTTTACCTCATACCAGAGCCACTAATTTTTAAGGGTATAGACCAACTACTTGGTACTTAACCTTTGTTAGAGGCAACCCTGGCACAGACTTCTGCTTCCACAGACTTACGGGAAAAACTGTAATGGCCTCCCAGGCCCCAGGTCTTTGGAAACCACCAAGGTAGGCCCCCATACCGTGAGTCTCCCCACAAATCGTAGTTCTCATTTTTTTTTACCTTTAAGGAACAGCTTTAAACTTTCACATATGTATTTTATCACACCGTAGACAAAAAGGTTTCAAAGGGCCCTAGCCCACAACTTAGGGAGATCTCGAGACTTCTACTGCCACCACTAGAAACGTGTTCTCTACCGGCACACAGGGGCAGATGCTGGTGTATGTAGGGCCTGCCTGCTTCTCACTCGGGACTAAAATAATTTGGTGATTAATAGTGAGGACTCTGGGGTCCTTTAAACCTTACTTCAAGTCCTGGGCTTGCCATTTGACCTGAAGGAGTTATTTTTCCTAAGCCTCAATCGCCTGACCTATAAAATGGGTTCAGTAACTGTCTTATACTGAGAGTTGTTGAGAGGATTAAATAAAATAATGCAGATAATGCCTTTAGCAGAGTGGCTGGGACAGCAGAGGTCCCAAGGACAGAGAGACCCAGGTCTGGCTGTAGCTCCCTTGCCTGTGCTCTAAAACGCCGTGCGAACATGTGATGGCACGGGGAGCCTCCTGCGTCAGCCCACCATCTAGATAGGGAACTCACCCCTGCCCTCCTGGGTGCAAAGCGAGGACTAGAGAAGAAGACCCAGAAGGGAGGTCCTTTTTGACCAGTACTCTAGAGTTCTGCTACAAGACATGAAATGATCAATTTTAGCCCGAGAAACACATGTCTGTCTTGTAGATGTTTCATATCGAGCAGGTCCCACCTCCTACACACAAGCTCTCAGGGACCCTGAGGGCCCAAGGCCCCGGTTCTTCCTCCTAAACAATGTTTAATTTACTCTAAATGTAAAAAGTAACTGTTTGGTTTGAAGTGTTGCCTCCTAGGGAGGGATCAAACAACAGGCCAGGTTCCGAATGTTGCCAAAGTTGGAAATGACTGAGTTGAAAGTTAGGATTCTTGGTGTCTTAATACATACCACAACTTGCAAGGATCTCTTGGGCATTATGCTGAATGAAAAAAGGCTGTCTCAAAAGGTCACATACTGTATGGCTCCATTTAAAATGACAAAATTACAGAGATGGAAAACAGATTAGTGGGTAGGACAGGCCAGACGGGGGGGGAATGTGGTGGTGGAAGGTGAGTGGGTGGTGCTAAGGCAGAGGACAGTGGCAGTCACACAGCCCACTGGCGCACACCCATACCCTCATGCACACACATGTGCACAGCCTATCTGCTGCTTTGCCTTTCAGGGAGTTACCGTACAATTATCTATCATTCAAGCAACAGGCCAGTGGTAACATCTTCAAAGTTGGAAATTTCTGAGCTGGAGATTATTTTGTTTTTGTTTTTGTTGTTGCTTTTTGTGGGTGGGATGGGGTGAGGCCACCTTTCCTGGTATCTAATACCAAGGCATTACAGTAGTTTAAAACCACACCAGTGGTTTAAAACCAAAGCAGTGCAGAGACAGAAACAACTCAATCCAACCAACCACCTGGCACATTAACATTCTGCCAATTTCATGGAGACCAGATTGTAAATGATCATGAATAGATCTGCAGATGGAAATACGTTTCAGCATCACACACACCATGGCCCCTTGCCTCAAGCTTTCCCGAAGGCTGATGTTCAAGACTGCACCAGGCACAACCGCACCTGCGGCTGTGGCCAGCATCTGTCCTGTCGGTGCCCAGGCTGTACTGGTGGTTAAATATTTTGAATATGAGTCCTAAGTCTTATAAGACTTCATTTTGTATTCTAGAGAATGAAAAATCAAAACAAAACAAATGCACAACTCTTTGATGAAAGTTTTACACTTTCAGGAGTCTTGAAACTTGCGAAATTTTTTCTTCTAAATGTAGGGTCTGTGATAAGTGTTTTTGAATTTACTGTGGGAAAGAAATCTGTGACTAGCTTCGTGACTTGTAACTAACTCTTCTTGCTGTTACCATATGGTGTTTCCTTTAATAAAAAACACTTTGCAGAAATAATGATAAAAATTACTTCAAGCTTTTATAAAAGTTAGATGTTTCTGGCAATAAAAACACTCCTTATAATTATGTGGATCAATTTGCATCTGGTAAACAGGAAGCACTCCACTGTCCTTTCACTTTACTTCTAAGTAAAAATAGTTGATGCACTGCACTGTCATTCATCCTTATACAGTTCCTGAATATCCTGCTCATTGGCCTCTTTCTAATGCAGAAATATACATTCAAGGACCCATTTTATTGATGTATCCTTTAGGATCCCATTTCCTTTGACTATTTGTAACAGAATGATATATTTTCTCTCTTCAGAGCTCTGAGCCACACTGTGCATCAGTTTTGATGAGTTCAGCTACATGCAACAACAAAAAAAAAGCTGACCTGGCTTAAGCACATTAAAAAACTTGAGGTGTGCAGACCCAGGCAGCTGTCAATGACAGCACAGCATGAGGGATCTGGACCCTTTCTTCTTTCTGTTCCACTGTCCTTAGCAAGCAGATGCTGTCTTCGTGTGACTTTCCTCATGGTTGCAACATGGCTGCTCCATCTCCCAGCCTCACGTCAGCATTGCAGACAGACAGATGGAAGAAGGGTTGAATGGTAAAAGGCAAAAAGCCTTCAGGAAACCTCATCCAGAAATTTCTGCTTATTTTTCAGCCAGAACTGGGTTACACAGTCACTTTTAACCCATGGGTAAGAGAGTTATGGATAAGGATTAGGCCAGCTGACCAATACCACCTGATACTCACACTGTTGCACAAAGGGAGGAAGGCCTTGCTTGCCTTCTCATAGGATCTTATTTCTGAATTGAATTCTACTTCTTGTTTCCCCCACTATCTCTTAGGATCCCTCCGAGTGGTTTTAAGTGCGTATAGATGAGGTTTGGGTTTGGGTTGCTCAATTTTACCTTTATAAGAGTTAACTGTGTGATCTCCCTTTATGTAAGCTTGACTGTTGCTAATGTATGGTACCTATGAAGTTTGATTTCATTTCCTTGCATCAATTCATGGGGCAAAGTAGAAGTAAAGACAGTTAAATCAATGTCCGTACCCAAAATAATCTAGTTTAGTGTGGAGGGATGGTATAGCCTCATGTACTAATGGAAACTGGAGAGATAGAAAAGAGATGAGTGAGATGCAATGCAAATTACTCTCATTGCATTCTACATTACAGATGTGGAAGCAGTTAATTGGTTTGCTATGCATTCAACCATCAGTCTTGGGTAACTCTTCCCTCTGGATGGAAAAAGGAGTATTCTACACCTATGATGGTTTTAAATTTGTAGGAGCTGAGTTCACGCTGGTCTATACTTGAGGTTCTGCAGCCATATCTACAATAAATAGCCAAGGGTACATATGGTAAAAAGAAAGAAAAATCTCTTGAGGTTAAACTGGAAATATGTTTCTTGCTTTTGTTGCAAAACTAACATTATCAGTTGGGCTTTTTGCATTTTGCCATAATCTGCAAAATAACCAGGTGACATGTCTTGGAATAAGGCTGCTTCTGAAAGGTTGCTGACTTTATTGTGATGCTCATTTTAGAGGCAACAGTTGTGAGGAGGAGGAGAAGCATTATTCATGGATGGCCAGGGTGTACTATGCTATGGATAGATACAATTATCTATCTATCCATCCTCTGTATTCACAGAGAGATACTCCAGGTTCTAATTATTTATCCTTATTTTGTGTCAATTTTGTGAGCATAACATAAATACCTACCACAAAGGGTTACTGTAAAAATTAAATGAGATCATTTAAAGGTCAGTATGTGGCATTTAAAGTATTATCTGGCCATATTAAGTTTTATATGTGTTCATTGCTGTAGTTATTTGTTGTAGTAGTTGTTGTCATCATCATTATCATCACAATCACCTCCTGGATGTCCCTTTAAGGAATGGGATTCTGACCTGGAGGGGCAGGGCGGGGTCAAATTCCAGGTCACAGCCTGAAGGGATGAGACTGCACTGGCAGAGCTGGGGCTCTCCCTGATGCCCTTCTTGCTTAGATTTCAGTGCAAAGAAGATGAAAACCCAAGGTCTGCTTCCCGCTTCCAAAAACTTGGAAGTCCAAAAGACAGCTCTTTTTCCTGCCTGTCCTGCCTCCTCACATCTCCTGTCCTCCAGCGTAGGACCCTGACATCCGATTTGGGGGGTGAAAGAGATGCCCTAGGCCTCTGAGACAGGCCTGTTGCTCCAGCTCTGCTTTCCAGAGTTCCAAGAGGAATGATGTCAGACTACATTTCCCATGGCTCATAATGTTTTAATCTGCCACTAGAATTTGCTAAGAAGTGATGGCCACTGTCCACAACAGATTTGATAATCCTAAATCCTTTAGCTATACCAGTTTAGCATTTTTTGAATCCCATAATTATTTCCAACAACAGCAACAAGTGATTATGATAGCTAGTATTTCTTATGGACTTATTATGCACTTAGACATTCATATATCAATTAATTCTCAAAACTCTAATGAAGAGGCTATTGCAATCCCTATTCTACACATGTAGACAAAGAAGCTCAGGGAAGTTACTGATTTCACATGGTTACATGGCAGAAAATAGGCTGGGACCAGGAGCTGGGTCTCTCTGACTCCATGGTTGTAGGGCCCCATCAGTGTGCGGCAGCTGTGGGCGCTCTGGCTTGATTTCCTCATACTGAGGAAAAATCACATTGGGAGTACAGTGTGGATGCCACTATTTTGACAAGTCAAGCTCTAGGCTACTATTCTCTATATGTTCTTGGCAAAGGTAGCTGTATTAAAAAAATCAGTGTAACTATTAAAATCAAGGCATGGCAGTGGGGAAAATAGAAAATAAAGCAGATTATGACCCCACTTGGGTCTATGAAATGATTTCAGTGTTTTAGAAAGAGAACCAATAGGTATGATGGAAAGAAAAAAAACCATCTTTTTAGGGTAAAAGGAAGTCTGTTTTTTTAGGCCATGGTACTACAAAGGTTGAAGAAAATGCAGCCATGAGATTCCCTGGTAGAATCTGAAATGATGCAGGACACACCTCACTTAGATGGGGAAATGAACACCACGTGACTGACAGAGCTTCAGTTTCCTCTGCTGAAAACCAAATCCCATTTTCACTGGTGGGTATTTCATTCATCTTTGCTTTTTTAATTACACAGCAGAAAGTGCTACTGTAATTTCCTCTCCGTGTAATGACAGCATTATTCATCAAAACACTTTTAATTCTATACAACAATTGCTTCTCTTAAAAAATTTGATTTCAATCTCTTCAGAGGCAGAAGGGTATGAGTTTTTGACCCTAGGGTTAATTATCTCCAAGTAAGTTAAAATCACAGAGAACCTCATCCTGGGCAAAGGGAACCCACGCAGGACCCTCCTGCTACCTTTCTTACTGTTTGTGGTGGTGCGGGAGGTGAGGTGGGGGGGGCACCCCACACCCTCTGGAGTGCACCGTCTGTCCTGCTAGACTGAGCTCCTGGAGGGAAGGACAGGGTTGTGTCATTTCCAGCTCTATTTTTAAAGCCTAGTGCAGTATCTGGCACATAGGAAAAGCTTGATAAATGTTTGCAGAAGTGATTTGAATTAAAGGGAGAGTGAATGGAGGAATGAGCACTGAAATATTTCTGATTAAAAAACAAGTGAAGCGTATGAGAAAGTCCTATTTCTGGAGAACGGGAAAGGGAAGCAATGAAGAGACTCACTAGAGGCCATCAAGGGGCCAGTGGCGGGGCTCGTGGACATGGCCAACCCATGGGAAGAATGTTGGATGTGCCCGTGGGACCAGCCTCTTCGTCCCAGACTCACCATGGCACACCGACGTCTGCTCTTCTCTAATTCACTCTTGATGGGCCCAATATCCACTTGTGCCTTTGTTTTATTTTAATTAGGAAGAATTTCTGAACACTACATGTTTGGTCCAATATTGGACCTTTGGGAACTGGGCTAGAGGGGAGCACAGCCACCAAGACAAGAAGGATGACAAGTAACATGTGCTGAGTGCCCACCATGTGCCAGGCACAACTGCACACACTTTTAAGCATTAACCCACTGACTCCTCATCTCACTCCTCAGAGCGGGACATGGGGGAGGTCCCTGCCCTCCCAGAGGGCTTGCATGCATCACTACCATGGCCTCCGAGATGCACCTGTCTCATTACACTCACGTCTTGTTACCAGAGTCATTTATTAACATGTCTGTCACTTGCAAGAATTTTTCATTCACTTTTGCATCCCCAATGCCTAGCGAGCTGGCTGGCACATGACAGGTGCTGAATGATGCCTGCTATATTATTGAAGTGACTTCTGATCCAGCGACGAAAGATGCACATTAAGAGGCAATGCAAAACCGTGTACAGAGAGCTCCAGAGGGCAGCGTGCAGGCAGGGGCCTGACGACTAAGACACACTGGTGCCTTGAGGATGGAGGGGCAGCTCTGGAATCCTGTCTCAGCGACAGGCTTGAGTCAGCAGGACCCCATAGGAGGAGAGCAGGGCAAGGAGAGACAGAGAGTGTGGGGGGACAGGCCTGACCTCCACCCAGAGGCCCTCATGGCACAGGCTACATGAGGGTCTGATATGGCCTGGCTGCAGTGCAGCCCAGACGAAATGTGATGTCATTGACCAATTAGGATGTTCAAAAGGGAAAGTTCCCAGCCATGGCTAACCAATGTTGAGGCCCTGAGAGGGACTGAGGGGCCTTATTTTTATGATTGCCCATTTTTTTAAATGATTTTTTTTCTCCTCACATGAGGGTATTTTTTTCTTTTCATTGCTTTTAGAGAGAGAGAAAGGGAGAGAGGAAGGGAGAGAGAGACACATTGATGTGAGGAAGAAACATCAACTGGTTGCCTCCTGTACGCACCTGGGCCAGGGATCGTATGCACCAAGCCCAGGGGTCGAATCTATAGCCTGGACATGTGCCCTGACTGGGAGTCAAATCCACAACCTTTCAGTTGTGGGATGACACTCCAACCAACTAAGCCACACTGGCCGGGGCGTATGATCTTCCTTTTTTAAAAAAGATTTTATTTACTTATTTTTAGAGATAGAGGAAGGGAGGAAAAAATGAAGGGAGAGAAACATCAATGCAAGAAAAAAACATCAACTGGTTGCCTCTCCTACAAGCCCTGATGGGGGACCAAACCCACAACCCAGGAATGTGCTCTGACTGGGAATTGAACCAGCGACATTTAGGTTTGCAGAACAATGCCCAACCAACTGAGCAACACTGGTCAGGGCTTTTCTTCCATTTTTAATGGGAAAAACTATCCGAAAAGATGGACATCAAACAGTGTGCCCCAAACTGAAAGCCCCAAATTTCAGGTGACACTTCACTGCAAAGGGGCTGTGAGCTCCAAATACACAGGATGGCCCACTCCCGCACCCCCATGACACAGCACTGTCCGCAAGCACCGCAAAGGGTAGGACAGAGTAAAAAATTGTTCATTAACAACCACATTTTGTGTGTGAAGTGCTCTGTGTGTGCAACCTGTGCCTTCAAACCCAGGGGGCAGGAGGCCATGGAATGAGCGCAGAAGGGGGAGCACTGGGAGGACAGGGAGCGGGGGTGCTGAGGTCTGGGATCACCTGCCTCGTGGGAGGCAGGCTACAGCCCAGCAGAGACGGAGGTGAGTTTTGCAGCTGGATGGGGAGAGTGGAGAACCATAAGGAAGAAGAGGAAGGGAAAGGAGTAGGGAGGAAAAAGGAAAAGGAGGGGGAATGAGGAAGGAAAGGAAAACAGGGAGTTATCTTCCTCTGGGTGGTGGTTCCTAGGGTCTGTCCATACAATGCAGTCTCATATCCCAGTTTCTTTATGCCTTAAAAAACCCAAAACCCAAACCAATCCCCAGATTCTCTTAAATGCCCAAGGTTTGTTACCTGCTCAGATCAGCTGGATTTCCCGAGAACCATCAGCTCATCTGGGTGGTGTGGCGCTCACACTCACATGCCCAGGTTCCAGTGTTTTCTTCAGACAGTGAGCGCATAGTCTCGGGGCTGTGCTTGCAAGGCCAGACTGCTCGGGTCTGTATTCGAGCTCTAGCACTTAGGAGCTGTGTGATGTGGGACAAGTTACTTAGCCTTGCTGTGCTTCAGTTTCCTCACCTTTAAACCAACTCATAGGCCTGAGAGAATAAATTGAATTAATCCATGTGAAGCTCTTAGAACATAATAAGTACGTAATAAAATTACTAATCCACAATGAGTAGGGGAGGTGGAATTACTACTAACAAGAGGACCATTTATTAAGAGTGAATAACTGAAAACTTAGCTCATGACCTCTGAAGGACTGCCAACTGTTGTGTAATCTGTCCTTCGTGAAAAATATTTTTGTCACCTACTACTCCCTATCTACCCATCCAGCTCTTTTCGAGTATGTAGCCGTCAACTCAGTCTTCCTCTTTGACACTTTCTCTCAGCCTTCCACCACACTGCATGGTTGGAAATCTTAATAAGCCTTTAACTGTTCCTTCTTGGGCTTGGAATCTGCTCCCTCTTCCGATCTCCTCACTGTTCTAGTCCGAATCCCTCCTGGCCGTCTTTCCCCCATTCCCATCCAGTCTCCCCTCCAAAAATCTGGGTCGACCCCCAGCTGTGCTCTGTTTCTCATGGGAGGGGTGCTGTTATCTCATCTACAGATGACAAGAGTGAGGCTCAAGGAAGTTAGGTCTAAGAAGCAGAGCCAGCGTTTGCATTCAAGGATGTCTGACTCCAAAAGCACTGGTATTCCATGGTTTGGATAGATGGTGTATTGGCTGCCAAGCTGGGTGGACAGATGGCTGAATCAATGGGTAAATAGGTGAATAAATGAACAAATAACAAACAGTTTAATACTCAGAATGACCTGTCCTGCCATATGGACTGGCATATGTTTAAAATGGGTGGGCAGCCTTGACATGGCTCCTGTGGAGCAGGGGTTCTTAACAGGGGGTTTGCTCCTTGAGGGACACCTGGCAATGTCTTGAGACAGTTCTGACTGACACAACTGGAAGGGGGGTGCACACTGCTCCTGACATCTAGTGGGGAGAGGCCAGGGATGCTGTAAACATCTTACAAAGCACAGGACAACCTCCACAATAGAGAATTATTTGGCCCAAAATGTCAATAGTGCTAAGGTTGAGAAACTCGCTTCACAATGAATTAGGTCAACCCCATGGTAAACAGGCAGTTTTATTGAGGGTAAGTGAGGGAATTCGGTGAACAGTTTTATATTTGAAAACCTGTGCTTCAAAAACAAGCAAACAGAAAACAAAAACAAAGCAGGAAAGCTTTGTGCTTCAGTGAATGAAGGCACAGGCACCTGTGAACAAATGGTAAGCCTTCCCTCACGGGGAAAGAAAGAAGAAAGCTGAGGACAGAAGCAGAACTCTGAATTCAGAGGAATACAAAGTATTGTGATGTATCATAAAAATTTCCAAAGAGCAAAAAAATGAGCACATACTTCATCTTTGAAAAATACATACAGTGGGATCATGTTGCCTTTTCTGAACAACCTTCTCTGCTCTAAAACTGTGTGCCTACCCCTGCTTCCCTTCCCCCATTTTCCTTGCCAACCCTGCTGCCATCTGCTCACCCCCATACCCTCTGCGAGGTGCGTGCCCACCCCCAGGGCAGACTCAGACGGAGACCCTCTGGCCAGGGTGGAGCTTCAACCTGACACAGCCTCAGGTAGCCTGGCCCAGTCAGTGGGCCCCCGTCGGGCACCGCCAGAGGCTGGGGGTCTCTGGGAACACCTCACCATTAGCACAAGCTCGTCATTTCAGTTATCCTGAGAGGAAGCCGAGTCAACATACACTCAAACCAACTCCAAACACCAGCTGCACAGGGCCTGGCTCTTTCCTGAAGCACGAAGATTGATTCTGCCCGGGACTAAATGCCTGCTTCACTGAAGTGCCCTTTTCAGTTAAGTTGTGAAAAATGGGAATAATAGCCCTCTGCAGTACGAGTGAGCACCACTGATGCTGAGAGCCACCGGGATTTACCGCCAGCTAGCTCGGTAGCTCCGTGTCCTAACAGGCTGCAGGACGGGCCACTGCCCTAAGTGTGCTGGAGACAAAGGACATTTTCCCCTTTGCACCACCTTTCGAAGTTAATGAAGGGAGTGCTGATGAGCCCAGGCTGGGCTTTGGTTGTTTTCTCTTTAACACAGCAAGCTAGGAAACCCTATAACTCAGGGTCCCCAGATGGAGGGGCTGGGGCGGTGACCAAGACTGGAAAGTTTTACTGAAAAGCACAGCTCACACTGGGCAAGCCCCTGGTTACATCCTGAGGAAATCCAGCCAGTCACAGGAGGCTCACGCCTGGGCTGACATCTCTGGTGCTGCCAGCCCTGCCTCCACTCCCTGGTAGTACAGGCAAGGTGCACACTGGGGCTTCCTCTGCGGTTTAAGCCAATTTGCTGCTGGTTATAGCTATCCACATGGTGCAATGTGTTGTTCCTGTCACTTACTACAGGGGGAGAGTCATGTGAGTGTGCTCTCAGCTTTGCTACTGGCAAAAAACATTTTGAAGAAGGCATTGTTTCTAGATGAGTAGAATTATTATTCCCTATACTTCTTTGTCCCCTCCCTGACATGAATAGTGATTTCAGCTTTAGCAAACTTCACTTCAAAAATAGGCAAAGCAAAAGAAACAATAAAGCTCTAATGCTCTACAACCCATAATTCTCCAAATGTCACAATGCGAAAGCACCCGAGACCTTTCTAAGCACATTAGCAGGCAATACAAGGCCATTCCCAGCTATTAGACGATTTTGAAATAAACTCAAATTACTGGGGAGCATGGTAGGCTCCACATAATTCCTCCATTTCAGTTTCTCATGAAACTGTATCCCTGTGATTGGGAACTCCTGCTACCATTCAAAATTAACAAAGGATGCAGACACTGTTGATGAAACATTAATGACCAATTTGTGAATGTTCTAGGACCCCCTTCGTTCACCACAGGCTCATCAATTCAGCATTCCCTGGTCTCTTACTTCATCCTTTCAATTATTTAGCATCCATTAACCCACAGTAATCTGAGCTCCAAGCCACCTTTCACCCACATTCCTCCCCCTCTAGGGATTTCATTCTTTTCATTCACCCTGTGATCCTTCTAACTGCAGTGGTCAGTCAACCTTTGCCTTAAGGCAGGAAGCTCAGTTAGAAATCATGCATGGCAATGACCACTAGATGACAGAAGCCAGAGGGCCTTTTCTAGGCTGTCCCATTGCACTGGAGGGAAATGTACCTGAATAGTAGATCCAGGGGTACCTCAGTCTGTGAATTCTTCAGACCCACTTTAACTGGGCTTCCTTAATTCAGCCACTTAGTAAATATATTCTGAGCGCCTACAGTGTTCCCAGCATGATGTCAGTGGGCAGCAGAGGCAGAAGCAGATAAAGAGCAATGCGGTGTGGTCATAGCTGCAGTGGAGGACTGAGCTCCTTCTGATGACATAGACATGAGGCCACCTTTCCCGTAAGTGAAGTAGGGAGCCATGCAGGAAGGACGACTTGGGGGATATGGAAAGAACACCCCCCTCACTACCTATTACAGACTCAAATGTCCATGGGCAACCAAGACTGAGTCCAGAAGGTGCCCTGAGTGCGCTCTCTTCACAATGTCCTGACACCCACTGGGGTAGCATTTCTGGTCTTAAACAGAAAGTCCCTGACCTGGCCTCTCCTTCATTCTGGCCACTCCGCATCTCTGGAAAATGGTAACAAGGTAAATGACACTGCTGCTACCGAGAAAGTAGCAGTAGCAGATGGTATGAGATAGGTGCACACAAAATGCTCCAGAAGAGGGCGGGGCGGAGTTCTTGGCAGAGGAATGTTGTCTGACTGTTGTCATTTGAGCTGGCCATTGCATGGTGGTTCTCTCCAATAAAGCTAATAAAGGTAATGACAACCCCTATTCTCACCTTAATAGCAGCTACTACTGTTTACTGAGCAATTTTCTGAGTGCCAAGAACTTTACTCATGCTTTTTCTACTAATAACAGCCCACTGAAAAAGGTGTTAACATCTCATTTAACAGATGATAAAAGTGAGGCTCAAGGAGGCCAAGGTCAATGGCTGTTTTGCAATAGGGGTCCCTGAGGCACAGGAAGCTGGCTTCATGCTGCCGCCTTCATTTTTTCTACTTTTTACATATTTTTAAAAACAATTTCAGAAACATTAAAGGAGAAACCATTAACATGCTTATACTTTCCCCATCTTAATGCAAATGTTTTATGTGTTGACATGACAACATTTACAGTCCTTGCTCATATGCATCCACATGTTCGCACAGCTATGGTGATTTTCTCTGTACAGATTTAGCTTTCATTTCATCTAATTTTATTGTCTCAATACTTTCCCATGTGCTGCACTCTTCATAATTATCATCTTGATGGTGGGCTCAGGCCATCAAATATGCATCCCCCAAACAGGGACCTGCTGGATCAGGAGAAAAGCTTGAAATTCCTCCCCCAAATCTTCACAGGAAAGCACAGCCCTAAGGGTGCACACATCCATTATATGTTCTGGAGAAGGGTTTCTGGAGTATGGTTAACCCAGGCAAGGATCCAAAAGATGATTTTAAAAGGAACAAAAGATCAACATTTCTACCACTTGTGTTTCAACTGCAGGAGTGGAGGAAGAGGAGAGAACCTGGGGCAGGCGCCATGTGGGGTGTGGGGGCGGGTGATGCACGCGCAGCCTTTCCAAGCCAGGTCTGCAGAGGCTGGTGTGCCCTACTGTGGCAGTCACCTCACGGCTCACACTCACCTACCTTCCTTTCAATGACGTTCCTAAAACAACGATGATGACAATGACGATATAATCATTATACAAGGTAACACTTTCACAGCACTTTACACATGCCAAGCACTATTCCAACAGCTTCACCTGCACCGACTCACTCAATCTTTATAAGTACATATTATTATTATTATTATTATTCCTGTTTTACAGATGTGGAAACTGAGGCACTGAAGACACACAGCTCTTCCCCACAGCTAGTGGCTAAGTGACCTGGGCAGCCAGGATGAAGAGGCCACACACTGGAACCATTTTATAACATCTGCCCCAAAACTCATATCTTGTTTTCCTCCATGCTCAAAACTTTTCTACCTCCTACTTATCATCAAATTCAGTTCTAACTCCTTACCCATTTTTCTGCTCTAGGAGCCTCCTCTTCCTGTAGTGTCCATCTCCCACTTCTCCAAACCCTGGAAACAACTTTCTATGATGCCTCCTAACAACTGTGGCATTGAAGTCTCATGGAGGAAAGGAAAAGAGGATTGTAATTCACAGCACACAGCTGAATGTAACTCCTTCTTATTAGTCTCTCTGCCTATTGTCCTTGAATTTCTACCCCAAAGCCCCCCCACATTTTTCCCTTCCTTGGAGTTGAAGGTCATCCTATACTTCTGACTGAACCTCAAAGGTCTGGAAGGAGCAGTTTTGGAAGGGCATTCTTTTTGCTTCAGCTTCCTCCTAGGGTCTCTGAGTTTTTGAAGGAATAGTGTGTCGGTTGAGCATTTTTTCTCTTACGTACAGTTTGTTAGATATTGCTATTCTTGTGAGAATTAAAACAAACAGGTACATATTTCTATCACCTTTAGGCCCAGTCAGGCCCTATTTATCACTAAACCTACCCTATCTCTTGAGCTAGCATGTAATCCAACCTGCAACACAAGAAACAACTCAGGGGCCATCTCTGATCCATCGCAGTGCTCTAAGAAGCCCTCTCTGAGCAGGGACAGGAAAACAGCCTGCCTCCTCCTGAACCCCACTCAGGGCTTTGACCACTTAGGACTTAACCCTAAGAGACTATGGCATGACCTGTACTTTTTACCTGGTATTACTCTCATTTGGAAAAATATCTTAAATTTTCTGTATGATCCTAAGCTTCTTAGAGGATGGCTTAACACTTTCCTTTCCTTTATATTCTCTGTAGTGCCTTGTGTAAAACCTGCCACTTCATAGATTTTCAGTAAATGTTTGATAAATGAATAAATGAGTTTTCCCAACAGGACCAATATGATTACTGTATGAAGAATAAATTAACATAAAAATACCCACATTATAACTCTGTCCATATAATAAGGCAAAAAATAAAAAGGTGTATGAATTAGAAAGAAATAAAATTCTCTTATTGACAGATGACATGATTTGCCTACAGAGAAAATCCTAAAGAATCTATTAAAAATTGTTACTAAACTTAAAAAGGTAGAAAAAAATACAAAGTCAATATTAAAAATCAATTATACTTCTATAAACTGGTGATGAACAATTTATATACATAAAAACTAATGTAATACAAATAGTACCATTTGCAATAGCATCAAAAACATGAAATAGTAGCAATAAGTCTTAGAAAATTAATGCCAGATATATATGCTGAAAAGTGAGAACACTGATAAAATAAATTAAAGAAGATGTAATTAATGGTGAGAAATACTATAGTCATGGATTGAAAGACTCAAAGTATTGATGTCAATTCTTCCCAGACTAATCTATATATTCAACACAGTTCTAATAAAAATCTGAGCAGAAATTTTTGTAGCAATAAACAAGCTGAATTTAAATTTTTATGGAAAAGCAAAGGAACACCCTAAACAACTATGTAAGTTGAAGAGCTCACACTACTTGATTTCAAGATTTATTATGAAGCAACAGCAACAAGCCAGTGTAGTATCAAAGAAACGATATAGATAGATGTAATATGAAGATAGAAAACACACACTATGACATACGTGTCAACTGCTTTCTGAAACAGGTAAAAATGCAATTCTGTGGAGAAAGGAGAGTCTGATATTCAACACGATGCTAGAACAGTTGGATATCCTTAAGCAAAAAGAGTAAAAAGGAACCTCAATTTACATCTCTCACCTGTTGCAAAAATTAACTCAAACTGAATTTAAGTGTAAAGCCTGAAACTACAAAACATCTAGAAGAAAATCTCTGTGATTTAGGATAAGGTAAAAATTTCTTAGATACAACACCAAACATATGATCCATAAAAAATGTGATATATTGGACCCTAAAAACAAGGAAATGAGGGGGTGGGAGGTGGGAGGAGGAGTGCAAAGGGGGGGCGAAATGGGGCATATCTGCAATAGTGTCATTAATAGAAAATAAAACTAAAAACTAAAGTAAGTAAATCTATAAAAGATATGAACAAAGAATTCAACAATACATGGCAAATAAGCACATAAAAAGATATTCAATATTACTGGAAATTAGCAACATGGAAATTAAAAGCACAATAACTTATCACTACATTTATTAGACAAGCTAAAAAACAAATGAACAAACCAACAAACATAAAAAAACTGACAATACCAAGTGCTGGTGAGGATGTAGAGCAACTGAAATGATCATACGTTGTAGGTGGGAATGTAACATGGCTCGGCCACTCTACAAAACAGCATGGAAGTTTCTTACGAATTTAACATACATTTATCGACTTCTAGCCAAGAAGAAGCCATAGGTAGACACAATGTGCCTCCTTGCACAACCAAGATAGGGACAGCAACAATTTAGAAACAGAGTAACAACCAGAACTGACAGAAAATTGAACTGTATGGAAGTTGGACAACCAAGAAGTTAAAATAGACATGTTCATCCAGACCGGTAGCAGGGCTGGAATCAGGCAGCTGGGCGCAGGTCACAGCGCAGAGACCAGAGAGCGTTGGGACTGGGCGCATAAGGCATCCAGGGCGCACAAGACCACAGCAGGCAGACCCTGAGCGCAAAAGCGGCAGCTGGCAGACCTCAGCTGAGGGGTGGCAACCAGCAGACCCAGGGAGGCGGCCATTGTGAAGCAAGGTACTGTGCGCAACCTAGGATCACAGTGCTGGGAAATAGAGCCTTGGGGCACTGAGAGAAAACACCTGTGGAGGTTGAGGCGCAGGGAGAGAATCCCAGCCTCACAGGAGAGGTTCTTGGGAAGTCCCACAGCGTGCACAAGCCCACCCACATGGGAAATGGCACCAGAGGGATCCAGTTTGCTCGGGGGAAGCAGTGGAAGGGACTAAGGTTCCACAGTGAGCACAGCAAGTGCCATTGTTCCCTCTAGAACCCCCCCCCCCCATACAGTGTGCCAACCTAGCAACTGGGGTGCCCTGCCCTGGTGAACACCTAAGGCTCCACCCCCCATATGTAACAGGCGCAACAAGATTTAAAAAAATGGCTCAAACAGAAGAACAAATCAAAGTGCCAGAGCCACTTTTAACCGACCAAGAAATAGCCAACCTATCAGATGCACAGTTCAAAGCACTGGTGATCAGGATGCTCACAGAACTGGTTGATTTTGGTTGCAAATTAGATGAAAAAATGAAGGCAACAGTAAGTGAAATGAAGAAAAATGCAGAGAACCAATAGTGATGGAAAGAAAGCTGGATCTCACATCAATGGAGTGGACCAGAAGGAAGAAAAAAACATATAACCAGACAAGAATGAAGAAATAAGAATTCAAAAAACTGAGGAGAGGCTTAGGAACCTCCAGGACATCTTTAAACGTTCCAACATCCGAATTATAGGGGTACCAGAAGGGGAAGAGGAAAAGCAACAAGTGGAAAACTTATTTGAACAAATAATAAAGGAGAACTTCCCCAATTTGGCAAAGGAAATAGACTTTCAGGAAATCCAGGAAGCTCAGAGAGCCCCAAAGAAGTTGGACCCAAGAAGAAACACACCAAGGCACATCATAATTACATTACCCAAGATTAAAATGAAGGAGAGAATCCTAGAAGCAGCAAGAGATAAGGGGAAAGTCACCTACAAAGGAGTTCCCATCAGACTGTCAGCTGATTTCTCAAAAGAGACCTTACAGGCAAGAAGGGGCTGGAAAGAAGTATTCCAAGTCATGAAAGGCAAGGACCTACATCCAAGACTGCTCTATCCAGCAAAGCTTTCATTTAGAATGGAAGGGCAGATAAAGTGCTTCTCAGATAAGGTCAAGTTAAAGGAGCTCATCATCACCAAGCCCTTATTTTATGAAATGTTAAAAGGACTTATCTAAGAAAAAGAAGATTAAAAAAACATGCATAGTAAAATGACAGCAAACTCATAATTATTAACAACCACACCTAAAGCAACACCAAAAGAAACTAAGCAAACAAGTAGAACAGGAACAGAACCACAGAAAGGGAGATCACATGGAGGGTTAGCAACAGGAGAGTGGGAGGAGGAGAGAGGGAGAAAAGGTATGGAGAATACATAGCATAGACAACAGGTAGAAAATAGACTGGGGGAGGGCAAGAGTGGTAAGGGAAATGTAGAAGCTAAAGAACTTACGACACATGGACATGAACTAAAGGGGGAGAATGTGGGTGGGAGAGGGTGTGCAGGGTGGAGGGAATGAAGGGGGGAAATGGGACAACTGTAATAGCATAATCAATAAAACATATTAAAAAATACATTTATCATATGACCCAGCAGTCCCATTCTTGGATATTTACCTAAGAATGAAATGAAAATGTGTTCACAGGAACACCTGCCTGTAAATGTTTAGAGCTGCTTTATTTATATTTGTCCCAAACTGAAACAACCCAAATATCCATCACCTGGGAAATAGATGAACAAACTCTGATTCATTCATACAATGGAATATTACTCAGCAATAAAAAGGAAAAACTACTAATATACAACAACATGGATTAATCTCAAAGGCATCATGCTAATTGAAATAGATCAAGTTCCAAAAGTTAAATATCATATGATTCCACTTATTTGGCAGTCTGGTGGAGGCAAAGTTATAGGATGCTGTAAGGCTGAGGGTGGGAGGTAAGGTCGGCCAGGAGAGTGCACACAGAAATGGGGGTTTTCTGGCAGATGATCGGACTGTTCTATAACATGGCTGACAATGATTATATGACTGTATATGATCATGAAAACTTATAGAAATGTCCACAAAAGGTCAATTTTTACTGTATGTAAATATACCTTACTTTAAAAATACAAAAAAATAAGGTAAAGAAAAATTTAAGTTTGTTGGATACTTGAAAAACAAGACCACTTTCTGTCTGGCCTTGGTCTACCAGGTAATTTTAGAAAAACATGCTTTTTTTTTTTTAGTCACCTAAGCTGTACTTTAGCAGCATTTATGGAAAATACCCACAGGAATCCACTGAACTAGTCTCTTCTGTTTGTCTGCTGCACACACTGATAATTTTTCCACACAACTCTTGCTCTCATCTTCCCTTCAGCAGCCCCCAAAACTCCGCTCACAATCACCCCCATTTCTATCCATGGCGGCAGCTAGTGAAGCCACCCTGATCATGCCACTTGATGTGATTACTCCACCTGTGAATTGCACTGCACTGTGAGGCCTCCAGCATCCGCATTCTGCCTAATCAGCACCCACAGCCCTATCTCAAGGTCTGTGTTTACTAATGATATTACGATAATATTACTGCTCACTCACGTTATTGAAGATCTACCTTGTGCCAAGTGCAGCACAGACACTTTACATTGGGAGTTCCTCAATCCAACAAGGTGAGTAGGTGGTACATATTCTACCTTGCAGAATTTATCTGAATAATATCTACCTGGTCTGTCACTTGGCAGAGCAGCACTCCAGGTGTGGACTGAGCTGTGCTCCTGCTGGACATAGTCTAGGGAGATTTCCTGACCTTCCTCCATTGGGCTGTGGCCTCTGTCTCTCTCCCATCTCCTTTCCTTTTTGGCTCAGGGAACAGCCCAGGGACTCAGAGTTCGCCTTCCAAGACACTTCATGTGCTCAGGCAATCCTGAGACTCACAGCACGAAGACATTACTACACCATGCTCATGTATTTTTTTTTCCTGATGACCACAAAGGGAAGAAATGATGGCTATAGAAGGAGTTCCCATATCACTTACTGCAGGTCAACACTGTGTTTGCTCCTTGTCCCTGGTTATATGCCAGGTCCTGGCAGCTCCTTTTCATCACAGAATCCAGAATCACTCTGCAATTCTTGGACCTGGGGAGGGGCAGCAGTGGCTGACACCTCAGGTCTCTAATAGCTGACAGGCCTGTGCCAACCTCTTCCTTAGGAAAAGGGTCCACCTGGTGGAAGCTACCTAATCTGGCAGATTCCAAACCCCTGTAAGAGAGAACTGAAATCGTGAAGTGTGGAGAAAAGTGCAGTGGAATTTAAAACACTGGTCTGGTGTGATCTCCCATGTAACCCTCAGGGACAACCCTTCCCTTTGCAGAGTCCACTCTTCCTCTGGCAGGTCCCTGCACAGTGGGCTGTGCAGCACGTGCTCCGTAGGGCGCTTCCGCCGACCTGGGGGAATGTGCCGGTGACCAGCAGGGACCCTCACAACCCAGACCACCTGCTGTAGATGCTTTCAAAAATCATTTCGAGCCACATTTTGGCCCAAGGCCTTTTTTCAAGAGGAAAGCCTAGAGCTTCCCAATTTTATTTTATTTCTTACTTCTTGTTCAAAGAACAATCACATATGATAAAAATATCTTCCTCAGGCAAGGAAAATTTAATTCAAACATTCTTAAGAACAGATTCAACAACTTTTTCCTCACAAACAAAATAAAAAACAAACTTGCTTCATTTTTTGTTTCCCCCAATTACATAAGGAAAGAAAAAAAGGAAACAGGGAGTATTTACATGAAATAGTTTTCACCTGCCCTGTAAACATGACTGAGAAACCTTGTAACAGCTACTTCATAGGCATTATCCTAACAACCCTCTGAGAGGGACGTTGTTGTTACGTCACATTACAGATAGGCACTGAGACCTGGAGGGGTCAGTAACGTGTCCGAGGTCGCAGAGTTGTAGTGCACAAGGCAAAGACCTGAATCCACGCAACCTCACTCCAGGGCCCACGTTCTTAACTGGGTGCATCAGTTGATGTTTGCATAGCTGTGGTCAGAATGAACTGAAGCTGCCTTTAGCCACTTTGTGAAGAAATTTAAGAGGTGTTAGATTTCTTCTCCACTTTTACTTTCTTTTTATATTAAACCCCAGGTGCACACACTGGATCAGTCATGAACCATGGCTCCCAACACTATCAACTTTCATTTTGGCTCCATCCACTCCAAGTCCTGACTGACTTTAAAATAAAACCTAGCTTCTTATTCTTAAACTGGTCCAAAGATCTAATCCAGTGTGGCCCTTGACTATCTTGCTGACCTATTCTCTCACCAGGTCCTGCTTACTCACTGTGCTTAGCAATGTGGTCTCTCTTTCCATTCCTTGAGCATTCTTGTTTTGGAGCCTGAGCTACTGGCTCTAAGTTTCAGCTTAAATGGTATCTTCTCCAACAGGCCTTTCATGACCATCCAACCTGAAAGAGCCCCTCTGCCACACTGTCCTGCTTTATTTCGGTTTATGACTTGTCCTCCCCCTCTACAAGAAGAGTCTTGTGTAGGTCAAGCTGTGTATCTATGCAGCCTACTGTGAACCAGTGATAGCCATCGCTCTTGGCTGGCCATACAATCCAGAGCTTCTACTAAAGCCCATAGTAAGGTCTTTGTATTGAAGCCTGAGAAAGCATCCACATACAAGGGCACTGACTGTACAGTCACAATTGCTTTGCTTGGCTTTTCCAAAGAAGGCTCTTCTATTTTCAAAATCTCATGTTAGCATGTGAGTGCTTTCCTTCAGCCACAGGGAGCCTTTTCTTCAGACAAGTACAACTGAATCAGTAGGTGGGGGTGGGGGAAGTAGGCGGCAAATTTCAGACCCTGACTATGACGTAAACAATGAGTTCTGCACACATTGCAAGAGGAAAAGCTCCATGTGTCATTGGAAATGCTCCTGTGGTCTTCCAGAGGAAGCCTGGGAGACATATATTGGTTTAGTAGAACCAAAGATTCAATGTTAACAGGAAGATTCTAGATAAAATTTCCCTGTTCTTGCAACACACTGAACTTAAATCTAATAAACCAGAATTTAATTAAAACATTTTATTTTCACATCCAAGAAAGGAACCACATTGCTGTGGGCTGAGAGTCAGATTTCACAGGCTGAGCAGGAATGGGCTCAACTTTCATTAACAGTTCAGTTAGGAGAGGAGACCTGGGGCCACAAACTGGGAGTGGAGTGGGGAGGAAAAGGCAACGTAACATTGGTTCAAAAAGATAAAAGAGGTTTTGGTTAAAAGAAAAAATGCAGGCTGCATTCCGAATGGTCAGCCTTGAATTTGATATTCTAAATGTGCCCCATTGTACTCCCACACATCACAGCCTCCTTCACCTTGTTTGTTGTTCAACAGTGGCATCCTCTGAAAACAGGGAAGTCACTAAATTTCTACCTGCAAAAATGTGGGCAACACTGGTGTCACAGGGAATCTTCAGAAGAGGGTACACAATAATGAGCACATGGTATTCACACACTCAGTATCTACTTAGTGAGCTCCTCCCATGGGCCAGGCTGGGGCAGGCGGGCTCTGAGGACCCGGTGGCAAACTACACAGACCTGCCTGGCTCCTGCCCTCAGGAAGTTTCCAGTCTAGCACAAATGAGTTGAGTGAATTATTCACAATTCATATAAAAATAGAATGTCCCCTTAATTATTGATACCTCATTTCCATCCTTTGTAATATAAGGGAAATAAAATATGGTAGAGAGAGCACTGTTGCACTCTTTGGAGGCATCTGACTAGAGTGTTTAGGAAAGCAAGCCCCCTTGATGAATAATGGCTCTAGGCAATGTTCACCGATGGCAAAAACCACTAGGTAAAAAGCTGACCGAGGAACTGTATCACAGATATATTAAGCTGAAAACCCCCAAATCTACCGACTAATCTTAAAAGAATAAAGAGAGAGACATAGGGAAGTACAGAACACCACCCATGGAGGAGTGTTGTCTCCCTCCCAAAATCAAACTTAAATCTGAACAAGCCTCTAGGTTCAATACCAGTGGTAGGAAATGCAGAGGACTGCAGAACTGTTGATGACACCACAGGGATGCAACTGCAAAGTTTTAGAATGTGGGCAACTCCACAGGACAAACAACCCAACTTCTTTAACACCAAGAGTTACCCAAAAGAGGGGACAAGGAAACATAGTTTAAAAGGGACCTAAGTGTCGTATCAACTAAATGTAAACGTGTGCCTTGTCTGGACAAGGATTCAATCAAAAAGTGAAAAAAGAAAGTATGAAACAAACAAGGAAAACAGAAAAATATGCACTGACTGCATATTTGATAATTAAATATTTTTTTTGGTTGTGATAAAAATATTGTGGTTATTTTTTTAAAAGTGCTTTGGTCAGTTATATGCACATACATGAGTATTTATGGATGAAATGGGGTTAGCTTCAAAAGAATAGGGGAGAAAATAAGTACATAAAATGATGTTCAACATTATTAGCATTATTATTACTCAGCAATAAAAAGAAATGAAGTATTAATACCTGCTACAACATGGGTAAACCTCAAAGGCATTAGGTTAAGTAAAAGAAGCCAGTCACAAAGCACTACGTATTATATGGCTCCATGTACATAAAATGTCCAGAACAGGCAAATCTATAGAAATGAGAAGCAGATCAGTGGTTACCTAAGGCTGGAGTGGGGGGAGAGAGACAATATTGGGGGGTGACTGATGGCTAAGAGTTCTTGGGTTTCTTTTAGGGTAAAGAAAATATTCTAAAATTCATTGTGGTGAGAGGTGCACAACTCTGTGACTATGCCAAAAGCAACTGAGATTGATATGTAGATTTCCGGCAAAGATGGAGGCATAGTTAGACATACTTTGCCTCCTTGCACAACCAAAAGAAGGACAACAACAAATTTAAAAACAAAAAACAACCATAACTGACAGAAAGTCAAACTGTATGTAAGTTCAACAACCAAGGAGTTAAAGAAGAAACACTCATTAACACAGGTAGGAGGGATGGAGAAAGGCAGCGGCGGGGGGGGGGAGGTGGTGGAGGACCAGGTGGTCCCACATTTGTGTGTACATAAACTGGGAGGAACAACTGGGTAATGAGACAGACCACGCAACCCAGGGTTCCAGCGCGGGGAAATAAAGCCTCAAAACCTCTAACTGAAAAAACCTGGGGGAATTACGCAGGAAGAAACTTCCAGTCTCACAGGAGAGTTCATGGAGAGACCCATGGGGTCAGAGAATGTACACAAGCCACCCACCTGGGAATCAGCACCAGAAGGGCCCAATTTGCTTGTGGGTAGCAGGGGAAGTGACTGAAAGCAGGCTGAGAGCCAAGCAAGCAGCATTGTTCCCTCTTGGACGCCTCCTCCACATGCAGCACCACAACCCAGTGATGCTGTGGCAAATACCTAAAGCTCTGCCTTATGTAAGAGGCACAGGGACAAAAAAATATGGCCCAAATGAAAGAAGAGATCAAAGCTCCAAAAACAGAACTAAGTGATGAAGAGATAGCCAACCTATCAGATGTACAGTTCAAAACACTGGTAATCATGATGTTCACAGAAATAGTTGAGTATGATAGCAAAATAGAAGAAAAAGTGAAGGCTATGAAAAGTGAAATAAAGGAAAATATACAGGGAACCAACAGTGATGGGAAGGAAACCGGGACTCAAATCAATGATTAGGAGCAGAAGGAAGAAATAAACATTCAGCCAGAACAGAATGAACAAACAAGAATTCAAAAAACTGAGGAGAGGCTTAGGAACCTCCAAGGCAACTTTAAACGTTCCAACATCCGAATCATAGGGGTGCCAAAAGAAGAAGAGAAAGAACAAATGGAAAACTTATTTGAAAACATAATGAAGGAGAACTTCCCCAATCTGCCAAAGGAAATAGACTTCCAGGAAGTCCAGGAAGCTCAGAGAGTCCCAAAGAAGTTGGGCCCAAGAGGAACACACCAGGGCACATCATAATTACATCACCCAAGATTAAAGATAAGGAGAGAATCTTAAAAGCAGCAAGAGAAAATGAGCGAGTTACCTACACAGGAGTTCCCATAAGACTATCAGCTGAATTTCTCAAAAGAAACTTTGTAGGCAAGAAGGGTCTGGAAAGAAGTATTCCAAGTCATGAAAGGCAAGGACCTACATCCAAGATTGCTCTATCCAGCAAAGCTTTCATTTAGAATGGAAGGGCCGATAAAGTGCTTGTCAGATAAGGTCAAGTTAAAGGAGTTCATCATCACTAAGCCCTTGTTATATGAAATGTTAAAGGGACTTATCTAAGAAAAAGAAGATGATCAAGACTATGAATAGTAAAATGACAACAAACTCACAACTAACAACAACTGAACTGAAAACAAAAACAAACTAAGCAAACAACTAGAACAGGAACAGAATCACAAAAATGAAGATCACATGGAGGATTGTCAGCGGAGAGAGGGGGAAGAATGGAGGAAAACATACAGGGAATGAGAAGCATACATGGTAGGTACCAAATAGACGGGGTAGGTTAAGGATAGTACAGGAAATGGAGAAGGCAAAGAACTTATATGTACGACCCACGGACATAAACTAAGAGGGGAGAATATGGCTGGGGGTGCTGGGCAGAGTGGAATAAAGGGGAGAAAAAATGGGACAACTGTAACAGCTTATTCAATAAAATATATTAAAAAATAAAAGCAATGAAATTGTGCACTTAAAAGCAAGAATCAGATGAGACTGGGCACACAGAACCAGAGTCATGGAAATAAACAGACACTGATGGAGGCAGGGAGGACAATGGGGGAAAGAAGGGGAACATGCACAGAGGACCCATGGAAAAGGACAATGGGGTGGGGATTGTCTTTGGGAGCAGAGGTTGGATGGGGTAGGGGAGAGAAATGGGTGGGAAAATAGGAAGAACTGTAACTGAAAATAAAAAATATGCAATAAAAAAGAAAAAAACAAGAATCGGTGATGGGAGGGAGTGGGTAAGGACATAGGTGAAATATAACAGACCACATGTTGAGAAAGGTTTTGAATGCATAGGTTCCATTGCCAGCCTCTCCAGGTCAATACCTGGCCCTGTTGATTACTAGCTATATGACTTTGGGCAAGATAATTACCTTCTTTTAGTCTTAGTTTACTTAAATGGAAAATGGGAGTAATCTGTAGGTTTGTACAGACAAAATGAGGCTGACACACATAAAACATGTGCAACAGTGTCTGGCACATGTAAAACACTCAATAAACAGTAACTTTTACTATTTTCAACTACTTTTCTCATACCATTTCCTTTGGAAATATGTTTCTTCAGTATCTGCCTCAGAAATCAGTTATTGTGACTTTTCCTGATGTTTTGCTGCCTTTGTCCTTTTCAATTGTTGATTTTCCTTAACAAGGTATTATCCTTCAGAGATTTCATTTACTGTGTGACTTGGTTTGTTTTTGGTTTCAGGCTAAAGATGAGGAGCAGCAAAAAGAGATATAAAAAGTCTGACTGCAGCCATATCAATCAACTCTGCCAGAAGGCCTGACCCCTGGCCCCCAAGGGCCACAAATACTGGAACAGCAGAGGCTAACCCCACAGACGACCCTTTCAGACCCCCTTCCTTCAGTGGTGCTTTGGAATAACACTGGTTCAGCGGTGGCAGCACTTCATTCACAGCCTGCCAGTGTCTCCTCTGGATTCCGCCTCGGCTCCACTCGTACCCCAACCAGGGCCTCCTAAATTAGCAAAGTGCTTTGGCTCTTTTTAATAACAAAGGCCCTGCATGAGCCTAAATCAGTAAAACTATGATAAATATTTTATAAATGGCACTCTGAAAGCACAGCTCGGACTAACACCACATACAATGGAATTTCTATGCTCACTTATGCTCACCACACAGAACTGCAGCATTTTTTCCATTCAAGTTTGCTCCAAAACAGATTTAAAAATTGTTTTTATTGTATTATACATATCAACTGCACAAGGCAATCAGCCAAGTAGAAATTTAAACATATGGACTAAATCTCCTGGCTTTGAAAAACATGGCAGAGCAAGACAGCGACATGCTCTCATGCTCTGCTCTCCGGGACTGCCACCAGGGACAGGTGTGTGCCATGCCTGGGTCACCTTCTTCCTGGGGGCCACCAGGTCAAGGAGCCACCCCCATCTTTGCAATGACCTGTTCAAATATGCAAAGGTTCTTGTGAAGCACCATCTTAAAGCAGTGCTACTTAGCATTCTCTCCACCCTGAGAAATGCTCCTTTGCATGTAAGACCTTCCCCACGGGCACACCCAGGACTGCCGAGACAGTTGGCAGAGCTGAGCATTTGTGGCTGTGTGCATCTGACATGTTACCAGTGTGTAGGTGAGCTCCCTGTGTTCTCTGAAAAGCAGATGTAAAGTAAATGTAGTAATCAGATTTGTTTTCCTAAGTGTCGATTTTTCCAGACCTCCATCCCATTTGTAAGGTAAGCAAACATGACCTACAAAAGAGTGACGAAAAATAAACTTTATTTTACTGTTTTAATATCTAGACTTTATAAATTTTCAACATTTGCTAAAATGAATAGTGTTCTTCCGATTCACTTGCATAATCTCTGGCTTCCTCTGACTTACTAACTGAAACAGAAATGTGTATTGAGTTATTTACTCAGATACAACATTGACTTGATGTTTTGTAAACGAAATGCTGCCACCTCTGAGAACACAATGTACTGTTCTCAGCTACAGTCTATGTCTTGCTTTCTTGTCAAAATGTGTCCATTCCCAGGTAAAGGTAAAAAGAACAAAGGTTAAAAAAAATCACAAGCAGACAGTTCTACTATAATGCCAAATTGCCATGAGCATTTAAGTTCTGTGGTCCTCACTGAAGGCCGGGACAAGACAGGGAGCAGGTTATACACCACAATGTGGCTCTTTCCCTTCCTTCCAGAAAGCTTATTGGAATGGAACGATCACAATGGTGACGGCGAGAGTTTCATGGGTATGCTTGTAATGTGCTCCTTTTCAGGAAGAGGTGCTGGAACACATTCAGGCATGTGAATCTGTGGCCTGAGCTTTGGGACCAAGATGCTTAGTCACAGTTCCCTTGGTGCACACCTGACAGTGTGCCTGTCCGACCACAGCAGCTGCAGAGCCACAGCTGGGAGGAGTGCAGGCTCTCTCCAGCTCCCGTCAACAAGACGGGACTGATGGCAGGTGCTGGGGACAGGCAGGTGCTGGGGGCAGGCAGGTGCTGCAGCAGAGACTGGGGCCTTTATAGTCAGACATATGCTTCAGTTTAAACTGTGGTGCTGGCAGTCTCTAGCTGTGTGATTGGGATTGTGAATCCCAATCACATCTCTGGGCCTCCAAGTTCTCATGTGAACAACAGGACTCTTCTGGATTTCAAAGTTGTTGAGGAGATGGAAAGTGAAGAGCCAGTGCTCAAAGGGGCAGCAGCAAGGGCAGCAATAGAAGCTGGGGTCGAGGGGTGCAGGCCCACACAATCCCTAAGGGACCCCTTGGCAGCGGGACACCCAGCCCTGCTGTCCCCCTCTGGATGCTGCCACCCCACGCTGTCACAGCAGACTAGGAGGCTTGCAAACAGCAGGACCCCACAGAGACTGACTTTATCTCAAGGGGTGACTCAGGCTGAAAGCACAGGTTGATCTGATTTGTGTGAATTAAGTGATTCAGAATTAAGAGATTCAGGTTTTAAACATAAATTTTTTTAAACCTAAGTTAATTACACAATTTGAACGTTGTGGAGCCCCTAACATCTCTTGCACTGTCAGGAAGGGCTGTCATAGTAAGCAAAGGAAGGAGAAAAAGGGACACCTACTTTCACTGTGCTGGACATTTTATTTCAATGCCTTTTTAATATTCAAAACAACCTTGTGAAGTAAAAAAGTTTCAATGTTTTTCTAATATTTATCACCTTTATTTTAAATGTTATTTAGTTGTAAGTTTAATTGTGTTCATAAACTGTTTATGTCAGAAGAGTTGTAGAGACACAGAAGAATTGCAAATCTAGTACAGAGCTCCCATATATTTGCACACCGAGTCTCATTAACATCTTACATTAGTCCAACTTACATTTATTTGTCACAACTAGTGAACCAATACCGACACATCAGTATTAACTAAAGTTCACACTTTAAAAAAATTTTTCAGATATATTTTATTAATTATGCTATTACAGTTGTCCCATTTTCCCCCTTCACTCTTCTCCCCCCTGCACACCCCCTCCCACCCACATTCCCCCCCTTTAGTTCATGTCCATGTGTCGTAAGTTCTTTAGCTTCTACATTTCCCATACTATTCTTACCCTTCCCCTGTCTATTTTCTACCTACCATCTATGCTACTTATTCTCTGTACCTTTGCCCCATCTTTCCTCCTCCCACTCCCCTGTTGATAACCCTCCATGTATTCTCCATTTCTGTGCTTCTATTCCTGTTCTAGTTGTTTGCTTAGTTTATTTTTGTTTTTGTTTTAGGTGTGGTTGTTAATAATTGTGAGTTTCCTGTCATTTTATTATACATGTATTTTATCTTCTTTTTCTTAGATAAGTCCCTTTAACATTTCATATATTAAGGGCTTGGCGATGATGAGCTCCTTTAAGTTGACCTTATCTGAGAAGCACTTTATCTGCCCTTCCATTCTAAATGAAAGCTTTGCTGGATAGAGTAATCTTGGATGTAGGTCCTTGCCTTTCATGACTTGGAATACTTCTTTCCAGCCCCTTCTTGCCTGTAAGGTCTCTTTTGAGAAATCAGCTGACAGTCTGATGGGAACTCCTTTGTAGGTGACTTTCCCCTTATCTCTTGCTGCTTCTAGGATTCTCTCCTTCATTTTAATCTTGGCTAATGTAATTATGATGTGGCTTGGTGTGTGCTTCCTTGGGTCCAACTTCTTTGGGGCTCTCTGAGCTTCTTGGACTTCCTGGAAGTCTATTTCCTTTGCCAAATTGGGGAAGTTCTCCTTTATTATTTGTTCAAATAAGTTTTCCATTTGTTACTCTTCCTCTTCCCCTTCTGGTACCCCTATAATTCAGATGTTGGAACGTTCAAAGATGTCCTGGAGGTTCCTAAGCCTCTCCTCAGTTTTTTGAATTCTTATTTTTTCATTCTTTTCTGATTGTATGTTGTTTTCTTCATTCTGGTCCACTCCATTGATGTGAGACCCAGATTTCTTTCCATCACTATTGGTTCTCTGTGCATTTTTCTTCATTTCACTTACTGTTGCCTTCATTTTTTCATCTAATTTGCAACCAAAATCAACCAGTTCTGTGAGCATCCTGATCACCAGTGCTTTGAACTGTGCATCCGATAGGTTGGCTATCTTTTGGTCAGTTAAAAGTGGCTCTGGCACTTTGATTTGTTCTTCCATTTGAGCCTTTTTAATCTTGTTGAGCCTGTTACTTATGAGGGGCGGAGCCTTAGGTGCTCACCAGGGCAGGGCAACCCAGTTGCTGGGTTGGGACACTGTATGTGGGGGCAGGGTCTGAGAGGGAACAAAGGTGCTTGCTCTGCTCTGTTGGATTTCAGTCTCCTTTGCCGCTTCCTACAAGCAAATGGGGCCTTTCTGGTGCTGGTTCCTGTGTGGGTGGGCTTGTATACTTTCTAGGACCCTGTGGGTTTCTCCAACAAACTCTCTTGTGAGGCTGGGAGTCTTTCCTGGAACCTCAACCTCCACAGGTGTTTTTAATGGGTGCTTTTAGGCTTTATTTCTAAGCGCTGGGGCCCTGGGTTGCGCAGTCTGTCTTGCTCCCCGTTTTTGCCTGGTTTGTCTGCATGTGAATGTGTGTCCAAGGTCAGCCAGCAGCCTTGCGTGCCTCACTGCGTCTGCCTGTTGCTTCCCTGTGCCCGGGGTCTGCCACCAGGGCCTGCTGGCTGCCGCCTGCTCCCTGTGCGCCCAGGTCTGCCAGCCACCACTTTTTCCTGCCTCGACCCCTCTCCGCCGGCTGACTCCGCCCCTCTTACTGGTCTGGATGAATGGTTGTTGGGACTTCCGTACCGTTTAATTTTCTGTCTGTTCTGGTTGTTTGTTTCTAAATTTTTGCTGTCCTTAATTTTGGTTATGTGAGGAGGCACAATGTATCCACCTACGCCTCCATCTTGGCCAGAAGTCTCTGAAGTCCGCACTTTATTTGAATTTCCTTCTTTTGGCCTGATGTCCTTTTTCTGTCCAGGGATCCCATCCAGGACCCTACATAACATTAGTTGCCATCTTTCCATAGGCTCCCCTAGGCTGTACCCACCTCTCAGGTTTTCCTTGTTTTTGATGACCTTGACTGTTTTGAGTAGTGCTGGTCAGGTATTTGGCATAATGTCCCTCATCTGGGACTTGTCTGAATCCCCCCCCCCCCCGCCCCCCCTTGTGATTAGACCAGGATTCTAGCTTTGGGAGGAAGACTACAGGGGTCAAGTGTCATTTTCATCACACTGTAGTATCCAGGGTGCATGCTACCGACATGACATGTCACGGCTGGTGCTGACCTTGACCAACTGTCTGAGGTGCTGTCTGTCAGGCTTCTCCATGTGAGACTGCTGTTCCCCTCCACTCCCCACAGTACTCTGTGGAAGGAGGACACTATGCATTTTATTCGCCTATGGGGGTCGGGAGTTCTGTTCCTCCTTTCAAGGGTGAGCATCTATCTATATTATTTGGAATTCTGCTTCATGGGAGATTTTCCTGTTCTCTTCCATTAATTTGTGTATTCTTGTATTTTATTCAGTCTTTTAGTTGTATTAATACAGGCTCATGAATATTTATTTATTACTTGAGGTTAAAATCCAACATTGCTTTATTTATTTTGTTTTTCAAACTGTTCCAACTGCGGCCTTTGGGAGCTCTTTCAGTTGGCTCTAGTGTCCCTTTGACACACCCCACCCCTCCCCAATGCGGTGGGTTTTTAGCACTTCCTTTTTCTTGGGCACTACAAGATCCTTTAGGCTCACCTTATAGATTTCCTGTCCAGTCCTACAGTCAGTCATTTCTCCACGGAGCGCTGGAGATTTACTTTTGAGTTCTGTTGGCCGGGACCAGGGCAGCCTTCAGTCTAGGGCTGTCTGTCCCCAGCACTGAGGCTTTCTCCTTCTGACCACTGTACCCAAGGTTTTTCTGCTGTGGCTGCTGGGAACACAAACTACTGCCCTGCATGACCTCAGAGATTGTTCTGCTTATTCCTTTCTGGTGGCTCTTTCCTCAGTCACTGGGATGTTCCCTCCACAGTGAGCTGATGACTGAGGGATCCTCGCAGATCTCTGAGCTGGCTTTCTGGGCAATACAGCCCTCTCAGACTCACCTTGTGAATTCCAGCTGCCTGAGTCTCTCAGATCCCTAATGTTGTCTCCTCAACTTAGAGACTCCTGGGCTCTGTTTGGTCCTGATCTTGTGCCATGGCCTAGGAACTTCTCCAGGCCATGGTGAGCTGGAGAACAGTAGGACTCACCCCATTGTTCGCCCCTCAGGGACTACCATCCTGTGTTATCTATGTTTGATGTCTGAACACCAGTTTCATACATCTTGTTTAGATTTCTAGTTGTCTAAGGTGGGAAGGTAAATTCAGTTCCTGTGATTCTACTCTTGGCTTGAGTAGAAGTTCTGAAATTCACTATATAGAGGGTCTCATTTAGAAATGTGATTGGATTTGCTGGATATAAATAGTACAAGCAAGTGACTCAGCTTTGACCACACAGCACATGGCTAAAATAATGGAGCAGGTTTAATCTGTCTGTACTACAATGAGGTTGCTGGAGGTGTAAAATATAAATGGACTGAACTGGGAGGCTCTGAAAGCCCAGATGCCCTTCTGCATCTGCTGCAGGATGAGCAGAGCTGGCACAGGGGGATGGCACCTCACCAGGTGCACATACTCTTCTCAGGAGACAAGGTCTAGACTGGACAGCAGCAACATGAAAACAGCCCACATGTGTGATGTGCGCACATCGAAGCAGCCTTAAAAACCCACAGGAGGACAATTGGCTTCACAGAATTTTCCCTTGTCCCAGGCAACCTGAGAAGTGCTGGTTAATATGAGTACTCACCAATAGTTTGAAAACTCACTCAGTTAACAAGGGCAAAAGGTGGAAGATCATGGGTGAAAATGTCCCCCATGGGGCTTGCTTACTTGGCGCCTTCCCTACATCTCAGCAATACCAGAGGGAGTCTAACACACACACACACACACACACACACACACACACACACACCCTCCTTATGGAACATATACAGGGACCCATAATTTTCTTCTAGGTCTCTCAATTTCATTTTCTTCAGGTCTTTGAGATCTTAGTCCCAAAACAGTGAGGCAGACTTTAAAGATCTGCAAACATTTTTAAAATCTAGGAACCTTGTATCAAAGAAAAAAAACACTTTCAGATGTAAGAGCCTCAATCATTGTAAGGAATTTTCTTCATGCAGCTCATCATGCATATCAGTGTTTCTGGGGTGCAGATTCACCTGCGACACAGGACCATGGAAACATCTCCAAGCCAGTTACCGCCAGCACATTCTCCGCCCTCCTTCAACTATGGTGGGTGGTGATGTCTGGGGTAGAAAAGCTACCAAGATGCAGTGACCTTCCCTGCTCTACTGGAAACCAAGTGCCAGGCCTCATACGTGTCTGAGCATGGGGCACATGCATAGCATCTCTAGCCTCACTTCCATCTGTTCCACTACACACCTCTTACTACCCACACCATTCAGCCCATCCACAGCAAGTGGGCACTTAAAGACATGGAAACATGTATCCCCATCAAAAAGGAGGAGGCTCCTCATTAAAGAAGAGACTGTAAGAGACCATGAAATTGCTTCAGACATGGAGTTTCCTCAAGACTTGTTTATTGTGATGTGTGGCAAGTTAGGAAGTATCCCATTAAGGTAGATGGGACTAGCACCCTGGCTTTATTTATTTATTTTTAATATATTTTATTGATTATGCTATTACAGTTGTCCCATTTTCCCCCGTCACTCACCACCCTGCACACTCCCTCCCACATACATTCCCCCCGTTTAGTTCATGTCCATAGGTTGTACACATAAATTATTTGGCTTCTACGTTTCCTATACTATTCTTACCCTCCCCCTGTCTATTTTCCACCCACCATCTATGCTACTTATTCTCTGTACCTTTTCCCCCGTCTCTCCCCTTTCCACTCCCCCGTTGATAACCCTTCATGTGATATCCATTTCTGTGCATCTGTTCCTGTTCTAGTTGTTTGCTTAGTTTCTTTTTGTTTTAGGTGTCATTAATAATTGTGAGTTTGCTGTCATTTTACTGTTCATAATTTTTATCTTATTTTTCTTAGATAAATCCCTTTTACATTTCATGTAATAAGGCCTCAGTGATGATGAACTCCTTTAACATGACCTTATCTGGGATGCACTTTATCTGCCTTTCCATTCCAAATGATAGCTTTGATGGATACAGTAATCTTGGATATAGGTCCTTGCCTTTCATGACTTGGAATACTTCTTTCCAGCTCCTTCTTGCTTGCAAGGTTTCTTTTGAGAAATCAGCTGACAGTCTGATGGGAACTTCTTTGTAGGAAACTGTCTCCTTTTCTCTTGCTGCTTCTAGAATTCTCTCCTTCATTTTAATCTTGGATAATGTAATTATGATGTGCCTTGGTGTGTTCCTCCTTGGGTCCAACTTCTTTGGGATTCTCTGAGCTTCCTGGACTTCCTGGAAGTCAATTTCCTTTGCCAGATTGGGGAAGTTCTTCTTTATTATTTGTTCAAATAAATTTTCCACCTCTTCCTCTTCTCCTTTTTGGTACCCCCATAAATCAGATGTTGGAACATTTAAAGATATCCTGGAAGTTCCTGAGCCTCTCCTCATTTTTTGAAATTCTTGTTTCTTCATTCTCTTCTGGTTGAATGTTTCTTCCTTCTAGTCCAAACTGTTGATTTGAGTCCCAGTTTCCTTCCCATCGTTATTGGTTCCCTGTACATTTTCCTTTATTTCACTTAGTGTAGCCTTCATTTTTTCATCTAACTTGTGACCAAATTCAACCAATTCTGTGAGCATCCTGATTACCAGTGTTTCGAACTGTACATCTGATAGGTTGGCTATCTCTTCATTGTTTAGTTGTATTTTTTCTGGAGCTTTGATTTGTTCTTTCATTTGGGCCAGTTTTTTTTTTTTTTGTCTTGATGTGCCTGCTACGTAGTTTGCGGCGGAGCCTTAGGTGTTCACCAGGGCGAGGTAACCTATGTTGCTGCATGTGGGGAAGGGGTCGGAGAGGGGACAATGGCACTTGCTCCACTCTCTGCTGGCTTTCAGTCACTTCCTCCACTACTCACAATCAAGTTGTGCCCTTCTGGTGCTGATTCCCAGGTGGGTGGGTTTGTGTATGTTCTAGGACCCCGTGAGTCTCTCCAATGAACTCTCCTGTGAGACTGGGAGTTTCTCTCACTGCTGCCTCAACCCCCACAGGTGTTTTTAATCGGTGGTTTGAGGCTTTATTTCCCCTGTGCTGGAGCTCTGGGTTCCTCCATCTGTCTCACTCCCCAGTTGTTCCTCCCGGTTTATCTGTGTGCGAATGTGGGACCACCCGCTCCACCAGCCACAGCCTTGCCAGGAGTCCTCTTCACGTGTCGTCTCCACCCCTCTTACCGGTCTGGATGAGTGTGACTTCTTTAACTCCTTGGTTGTCGGACTTCCATACAGTTTGATTTTCTGTCAGTGCTGGTTGTTTTTGTTTTTAAATTGTTGTCCTTCTTTTGGTTGTGCGAGGAGGCACAGTGTAGCTCCTTGGTTTTATAGTTCGTTGTTATGCTCATCTTCAAAAGGCAAGGTATATGGGGGCACAAAAGGATGGAGAAGGGTTGTTATGAGCTTAGCTTCCATAGTTGCTTCTCCAGAAGGTTTGCATTCAGTGGACACTCAACAGACAGATCTCTGCTAAATTAAACTGAAGTACTTCCAATGACTGGCCACCTCCCACCCCTTGACATACAAACACTTTTTACTCCTTTCCCTTCAGGATAGCCACCGGGGTCATAACTGCAAATTCCCACACCTGTAGGAGAAGCTGGAGCCAACTGACCATGTAGAGACCTTCTGATAAATGACCACAGCTGGCCAGTGACAGAGTCCCTTTGATTTCACATCCTGACAGAGAGTAAAATTAGAGAAAAAACAAAACAAAACAAAAAATCAGTCCAAATACAGACTCAGGCTTGAATCACAAGGAAATCCCATATATTTGGGGTGAATATAAGAGATGAAAGTTTCTAGAAAAATATGATATTTTCTACAATGGCTGTTCCTTGCAAAGCCTGTCTGCCCAGGCATTTTGCCATCACATCAGACTGTTCACTGCTCTATGGACCAACCACAAACTCTAGTCCTATACATTTTCATTCTACCCACCACATCCCTTCCACCTGCCCTACTTGGTAAATTTTTGCTCATTTTTTAATGTTCAGTTCAAAGCTTGCCTTCCCCATGAAGCACATCCTAATATTCTGAAAATAAGGATTTAATAACCAATGTCTTTCTTCCCTGTGCTCCCACAGTGCTGAAGGCACCCCTTAATTAGAGCAGTGCCCCCTGCATCCCAACTACCTGTTCATTGTTTGCCTTCTGTTTTGGCATGTGAGGTACCTGAGGGCAGGGACTGTACTTCCTGAGCCTCATGAAGTGCCTGGGACGTGGCAGGACCCTGAGCTGTACACTGTGAGGCTGCACATGGGGAAGGAAGCACACAAGCTGCCCTATTCAAGGTGATGTGCTTCAGGGCTCTCCGAGGAGACTTACATACGCACTCAGCTCTGCCTTCCCTACCTTGGGCAGGAAAAGTACTATTATTCACGCTCTACTCTGAAGGAAAAAATCTAGTGTTCAGAGAGGTTGAATGTGCAGCTGTCCAACACTGAGTAAAGTCCTGGACTAGACCTAAAGAGATGTAGGTTCCAGTCATGGCTGTTCTACAGAGTATTCTGGGAGACTTCAGCAGCTGGGAAAATTATCTAAATTGTCTCTAACCCCACTGTAAACATCTATGCCTCCCCTAAGGCCATGTGCCCATATGTGATGAAGCTTGAACTAACACCAGGTTTTCTGATGCTTACAGGGTTGTTAGAGGTCCTGATGCCATTTCAAACCTCATTGCTGCATTCATTTCATTTTCAGATGCTGAATTTGTTTCTCAAATCCATGCACCATTGGAATAATGGCTGTTCCTCAAATGCCAATGAGAAGCTACTTTTATGAGTGAAGCCGCAATGCCAGCCCTGCTTGGGGTGGGCCCATGCTGCTAACTGCAGACAGGGCTCACAGGAGACTGCACGTACACAGTTGTTTCTTTTGGCAAATATGGCAGCAAAGTGATGATATCAAGCAGGTCCTTAATAAAAGGAAGTGGGAAGAGAACATACAGAGGAACAAAAAGTAAGAACAAGCAAGTGCTTACAGGTCCTGGGCTGACTATGCCTTTTGTTAAAATGAAAACAAGCCATTTTGGTTCATCAAGGCAACTTGGAGAAGGTAAAGCTGTATCTGCTGTCTTTCTCTGCATGGCCAACTGAGATGGAAACAAGGGGAGCTTCGTAAATGGAGGAAAAGATCGCCATTGTCCAAACTGCATCAAAGTTGACAAAAGCTTTATCTAGCTGCTGTTCTGATAATTTCATCCAACACTTAGAAGACTTTAAGGATGGAGAAGTAGAACTAAAATTAACAGAAGAGCAGCAATGGGAGGAGTATGCCAAATGCATTTCTCTGTCATAACAGTGAGGAACAACAGAGAAAGTTAAAGGTGGCCAGCTATCAATAACTGGCTTGCTCAGTTTAGTAGCTAAAGCTCTCATTCAAAGGCAAGCTAAATAGTTTTCCTTGTTGGAAACCCAACAGTTGATGAAGCTTAGGTTTAAAAGCATCTCCTCTGGCTACTTTCGGGGGCAGGCAAGTAGCATGTGTTGGCAGCCATGCCCAGTGACCTGCAAGTCTCTAAGAAGTCAGCACCATCATTCTGAGACAGGGAGTGTATCTGAAGTCATGGGAACAGCAATGGTCAAGGTTAATTCAAGCACTATTGACCATCAGCCTGCTATGTGCCAGGGGTATGATGGTGACCCAAACACAGACCTACCTCAGACTTGCTATCTGGTGGAAGGAAGGAAGAACACAAATATGTCATTGTTGAGTGGAGAAGACTAAGATAACAATTACGAACAAGAAATACATTGTAAAGTGTGGTTGAGGTTCAGAGAGGGAAGGGAGCACAAGAGACTGGGAAATAAGCAGTGGCATTCAGGATGGGCAATGAAGGACATGCAAGAGTTCAAGAAACTGAGAAGGGGAGATGCAGGGGAACAAGTATGAGCACAGGTGAGGAGTGCGATGCATGGAGTTTAAGAAATGAAAACATCCCAAATGGTTTGAGCAAAGACTACGTAAGTAGAGAAACACGTTGATGGTATTAGGGGCTGAATATTTGTGTCTCTCCCCCAAATTCATATGTTGAAACTATAATCTCTAACGTGATGGCATTTGGAGGTGGAGCCTTTAGGAAGTAATTGGCTTTAAATGAGTACAGGAGGTGGAGCTCTCACAATAGGATTACTGCCCTTATAAGGGGACAAAGGGGCCAGAGCACTCATTCTCTGCCTTGTAAGGAAGCCAGGGAGAGGGCCCTTACTGGAACCTGAGTATGCTGGGCATCACATTGTAGACTTCCAGCCTCCAGGACTGTGAGAAATAAATGTCTGTTGTTTAAGCCATGCAGACTGACTAAGAAGATGGGATCAAAAGGGTCTTGAGCACTTGGGTTTTAGTAGGGAGAGTGGAGATTCACTGTGCATTTCTTAGCAGGAAGGTTTTAGCCTCTGTCTCTAGGAGGATTAGTTGGATAGCAACATTTAGGATGAACTAAGGTAAGGAGGTAGACAAACAGAAGCTGAGAATAGGAAAATAGAGGCCTGCTCTGGCTGGTATGGCTCAGTTGGTTAGAGTGTTGTCCCATACACCAAAAGGTTTGGGGTTCGATTCCCATCAGGGCACATGCCTAGATTTCGAGTTGGATTCCCAGTTGGGGCATGTATGGGAGGCAACCAACTGATGTTTTTCTCTCATATCGATGTTTCTCTAAAATCAATAAACATATTTTAAAAAAAAGAAAGTAGAGGATTAAACAGAAGGGAATAAAAACTTGCCCTAGGTTGACAATCCAGGTGGAAGAAGAAAAAGGTGGGGATGAAAATAAGCAGGGAAGGATGGGAGACAGGAAGGGGGGGTTTGGGGGGGGCAATGCTGAGGCTGTGACCTAGAGAAGGGTGAAGCCACTTAGATGAATAAGAAGTCACAAAAAGGATGGCAGTAAAAGATAGAAAATTGTACTGCAACAACAATTTAAATAAAATAAAAAAAAATACCATGAAAGAAAGAAGTCACAAGGATAAAATGAGCCCCACTTTATCCATTTGAATCCCTGGCACAGGCAGATTATCCAAGCCCATGTATCTAGAAAGCGGCTGGCGAGGTGGACCTGAGGTTCTGTAGAAGAGTCAGCTGTAGAAAGAGCCATCAGAAGAAGAGTGGGTAACCAGGAAATGGGGGAGCTTCACATTTAGGGGATGTTGGAGTAAGAGAAGTGGAAACTGGGACAGGCAGGGGAGCCAGCAGAGGGCTGCAGGGGTCTGGCCAGCACACCCACCCAGGGAGGAGAGGCTCTTACAAAAGTGGTCCCCTAAGAGGCAGGTCCATGCTCTCCCCCAGGGGGAACCCGCAGGGATTCCTTTGGTCTATGAGCACTGTGATTATGTGAAAATGGGCGGGGGGAGTGGACAAGGAGCGCAGAAGAGGGTAAAAGCGTTTCCTAGTTTTAGTACTAGGAAACTAGGAAGACCTAGTATCTAGTGTACCTAGTACATTTCAATACTAGGAAAAATGGAAGACCTTTGGCACTTCAATTTTAAGTGGAGGCAAACACCTCACATTCTCACTACTCTCCAGGCCCAGTTACATCAATTCTTAACTTCTTGGGCCAGGCCAAGGTTTCTTGACATCCAAAGATCATTTTAAGGGTATCTGTCACATACCCGAACTGATACTACTTGGTGATTTTTAAAAAGTTGAAGAAGCAGTGGATAACAAAATGAAACCATTTTAAAACTGAACATTACTTTTGGCCACTATCAGCAAGAACTCCTTCAGCAAGGGATCTGCATGTTTCAGGGATGGCAAGCGGGCACCTGGATGGGGGTGGGGGTGGGGGTGGAGGCACGACACAGCCACAGGGCCTGGAGTCCTTGGTTGGTGCTGTGCACAGCACAGCTCTGCCACCCCTAAACTGTCCTCGCCTGCATTCCTGCAGTGTATGCTGGAGACAGCAATCAGACCCACGGGAGCCTTCCAGGAAGGGAAAAATTGAGAAGGGCATCTGTCACAGAAGAAGCCTCAGAAGCATTAACTTTCACCCCTGCAGTTAGTGCTACTTTCCATTTCTACTAGAACAAAGATCCTAAAAAGCAATTACTGTCATTTAGCCAAAGGGCAAGTGTTCAGAGGCTTTGTTAGGTGGTAGTAGTAGGCACAGGGATCAGCCCTTACTGGAAACTCCCTCTGGAATCAGTCAAATCTGAAGTCCACAAGCAGAAAACACTCAACAGCTAAAAGGGCAAATACGACGGACTTGGGAGGAAGAAAGCAGTGAGTGACTTCCTAATCTATTCTTTGTCTTTGTTTGCACAAAGTATTTCTTCACATTCTGTAGTAGCATTTAGACGTAGTTAACAACTCTGACCTTTGATGCACAAGGAGGTGTGGCACCCGCTATCTCTGCGCTGGGCCCCGGGAAAGCAGGGCCTGGCAGACCGCTGCTCCCACGGCTGCTGTGTTCAGCACTGGATCAGGGACAGAAGCATCTGGCCAACTCCCTCTATGGACTGCCAGCGTGTAGCCCAGTGTTTGGGTGCAGTCCTTTCTTCTCACAGAAGCCCCTTCCTGTGGCCAGGTTGTGGTGCTGCCAGTAATGACCCCAGTGCATGCTTTCCATCCACAGTAGGTGTGAACGATCATTACTTAAGCAATAGACATCCTTTTGTGGCTTGGGTTTTGGGGGATAAATACAACAGAAAGTCACACGTACCCCACTGTGCAGAGGCATGCTCTGTGGCTTCAGCAGAATGCAAAGTGGGGTGTCTGCCAGCACGCTCCCGGAGCAGAGCTGCTCCTCATGTGAGCACCACACGGGCAGGCGCCCCCACACCAGCACTCCAGAGGGATCTGCCGGGGGCTCACTCCACTTCTCTGGTCACGTTAAGTCGAAACACGGATTTTCTAATATTTAATACTTTGGACTTAAAAAGTGGCAATTTCTGTTTTTGAAATATTTGTTTTATGGTTTATTTGGCCAGACTGTACGTTGCACTAACTTTTGCGACTATGAGTGATGCTGCTACAGTTCCCATCACTTCTCCACCTTTATCACTTCTGTACCGAAAGCACTTTTTCCTTTTTTTCTGGAAAACTCAATAACCTTACAGCGATCACTGTGCTGTATGTTAACAATGATACTAATAATGACTAACAATAACACAAATAGCACATAAGTATACATGGAATTCTGTATATATTTATTCCTCACAACAAACCTGAGGTCAGTTCAGTTATTACTCCCATTTAAGGAGGACCATATTTAACAGGGTTCCATAACAAGACTAGAGTTGAATGGCTCCCCAGATGCAAATAAATTCAGGTTTTTCAATATTCTTTATCATAGTTCTATTTGTATGTTTCTTTTTTGGCTGCTTTTGAAAAATCATCACTCTTGCAGATGAACAATCCAAAGTCACTTAGACACCCATTAACTATTATCATCTGCATGTTGATTTGAGTTCTAAGATTTACATATACTTATTCCCTTTTTGTATTTCAATAAGCCATTTTATTTTACTTTTTAAAAATATCTATCTATAGATGGAGGCATAGGTGGACGCACCGTACCTCCACGCACAACCAAGACTAGAACAACAACAATTTAGAGGCAGAATAACACCCAGAACTGATAGAGAATTTATCTGAATGGAAGTCAGACAGCCAAGAAGTTGAAGTAGACCCGTTCATCCAGACCAGTAGGGGGGGGGCGGAGAGGAGCAGCCAGGTGCAGGTGGAGGTGCTCTGAGAACAGGGAGAACTGGGCGCATAAGGCAACCGGGAGCGCGTAAGGCATCTGGGGTGCACAAGATCACAGTGGGTGGACCCTGAGTACGCAAGCGGCAACTGGCGGACCCAGTGAGGCGGCGATTGTGGACCAGGGCAGAGCGTGCAACCCAGGATCCCAGAGAAGTGACCGAGGTCCCAGGAGAATGGAGCTGCCGCCATTGTTCCCTCCCGCCCCCGTCCCCACATACAATGTCACAATCTAGCGACTGGGGTGCCCAGCCCCAGTGAACCCCTAAGGCTCTGCCCCTCACCGTAACAGGAGCAACCAGACCAAAAAAAAAAAAAAAAGAGAGAGAGGGAGAGACATGTCTCAAACAGAAGAACAGATCAATGCCCCAGGACTCATCCTTTTGAGCAACCAAGAGATAGCCAATCAATCAGATGCACAGTTCAAAACACTGGTGATCAGGAAGCTCATGGAATTGGTTGATTTTGGGTGCAAATTAGATGAAAAAATGCAGGTTACCATAAAAGAGATGAAAAAAGATGCATGGAGAACCAATAGTGATGGGAAGGAAACTGGGACTCAAAACAATAGAGTGGACCAGAAGGAAGAAAAAAACAACCAAATAGGAAAGAACAGAGAAATAGGAATTCAAAAAAATGAGGAGAAGCTTAGGAACCTCCAGGACATCTTTAAACATTCCAACATCCGAATTATAGGGGTACCAGAAGGGGAAGAGGAAAAGCAACAGATTGAACATGTATTTGAACAAATAAAAAAGGAGAACTTCCCCATTCTGGCAAAGGAAATAGACTTCCAGGAAATCCAGGAAGCTCAGAGAGCCCCAAAGAAGTTGGACCCAAGAAGAAACACACCAAGGCACATCATAATTACATTAGCTAAGGTAAAAATGAAGGAGAGAATCCTAGAAGCAGCAAGAGATAAGGGGAAAGTCACCTACAAAGGAGTTCCCATCAGACTGTCAGCTGATTTCTCAAAAGAGACCTTACAGGCAAGAAGGGGCTGGAAAGAAGTATTCCAAGTCTTGAAAGGCAAGGACCTACATCCCAGACTGCTCTATCCAGCAAAGCTTTCATTTAGAATGGAAGGGCAGATAAAGTGCTTCTCAGATAAGGTCAAGTTCAAGGAGTTCATCATCACCAAGCCATTATTTTATGAAATGTTAAAGGGACTTATCTAAGAAAATATTAAAAAAAAAACATGTATAGTAGAATGACAGCAAACTCACAATTATTAACAACCACACCTAAAGCAACACCAAAAGAAACTAAGCAAACAACTAGAACAGGAACAGAACCACAGAAAGGGAGATCACATGGAGGGTTAGCAACAGGGGAGTGGGAGGAGGAGAGGGGGGAAAAGGTACAGAGAATAAGTAGCATAGATTGTAGGTTGAAAATAGGGGGAGGGTAAGAATAGTATGGGAAATGTAGAAGCTAAAGAACTGATAAGCATGGCACATAGACATGACTAAAGAGGGGGGGATATGGGTGGGAGAGGGTGTAAAGGGTGGAGGGGAGTGAAGGGGGGAAATGGGACAACTGTAATAACATAATCAATAAAATATATTTAAAAAAAATTAAAAAATCTATCTATCTATCTATTTGAGAAAGGGGAAGGGAGGGAGAAAGAGGGAGAGAAACATTGATGCGAGAGAGAAATGCCAATTGGTTTCCTGTTAAACATGCCCTGACCAGAGACCAAAACTTCAACCTAGGCATGTGCCCTGACCAGGAATTGAACCGGCAACACCAACACTTTGCTTTGTGGGACAACACCCAACCAACTGAGCCACATTGGTGAGGACCAACAAGCCATTTTAAACCATGGGTCCAACCACTGATGAAAAGGCAAATTTAGCATATGTAAATATTAACATGTAAATGAGACAAAAATACATTTGCCAATAATCATACCCTTTTAATGGAATGTTGGCTAAGAAGTAACCAAGATCGTCCTTTAGCATGTGTTTGCTATTAATACCATTTCTTAGTAAGTCACCATGACTTATCAAGAATATCTGACCAGTGTTAAAAAATTTTTTAAACTGATCATCCTCACCACTAAGAATTGTGTTTCTAAAGCCCACCAAATGGAGGTGACACAGGATTGCCCAGGGAGGAAGAGGGGTGGAAGGGGAGGGGAGGTGCTAAACTGCAGCAGATTTGGAGGCATATACCCAGAAAGCACCAAGAGTTTGGAGGATTCTGAAAGAAGGGGAAACCAGAAGCTGGAGCCTGCACAGCATGTCCTCATGGTGGCAGGGTCTCTCTGGGAGACTCAGGGATACTGGGTGGACTAGGCAGCAAGAGCTGATGAAAGACCCCTGTGCCCAGCTTTGCACAGAGGCAGAGGACCTGCCTGCCTTTCAGGGACTCCCAGGATTGGACATGGAGCATATCAGAGATATGACCAGTGTGGTCAGGCTGAGAGCGCTCTTTCCATTTCGCCCAAGCTGATGTGTGAGCATGGTGGGCGGGGGTGGGAGGGGTGGGGTGCGGGTGGAGGGAGAAAGTAGTATGAGTCAGAGTAAACCAAATTTAGAGAAATAAGGCAGGTGCCATTTCTCACACCCAGAGTGGTGGGATAAAATGTATACCACTACAAATTTATCATTAAGAACCCAATAGGATAGTTGCAAAAATCTCAATTGATCTTATATTTTACATTTCCTCTGAAATCATTAATTGCCTATAGACCCACTAATTGGCCCACCAAAGACCACAAGAGGTCCATGAACCTATCTTACAGAACAATATTCTCAATCTTAAGTCACAGGAGGGCAGGGATCTTCTGGTACCAATCAGATCATAAACACACAACAAAAATGTGTTGAACTGACCTGAACTGACCCGATGCTGTCTGATATAGTTAAGTTTATGCCTTCAGAATCATAACACATTATGAAAACCTCCCATTCCAGGGCTACACCAGAGGCTCACCATTCTTTGGAATCATAACATATAACCCGTAAGACTTGACAGTTATACACACATACTATCGACAATTGTGTGAATTACAGTAAATGAGAATTAAAAAAATAACTTGTCCTATGTAACTTCTTTCGTGCTGCCTGCTGCCTGCCTCCTTCTGTCCTTCTCTCCCCGCTACCTCACTGCCTTTAAGAAATTTTTGCCTGTGGAAGTTTTCAAGCTCGAGAAGACCTCACTTCACTTTGAAGCAGAAGGATTTCATAAATATCATGAAGCCAATACCCATAAAACCAAACCAGTACATGTGAAAATTCTGCCCAAGTCCCTCTATGTGAAAGTTTCTGGTGTTCCCAAGGGGTGAGTGTGGAAACAGTGGTGCCCCAGAGGGCACAGCAGGAGGAAGACCACTGCCCCGCCCCTGAACAGCCAGGCCATTGGCCCCCGTCTCCCTGTGTCCACCAGCTCAGGCCTCCCAGCCTCGACTTCTAGCCCCCAATGTCTGGGGCATGGCAGGGCATAGAAAAGAAGAGAAAACAAAAAAAAATTCACCAAAAATCTTAATTAACTAAAATTCAAGTGAGCAGAAAGTCAAGCAAACTTTAATTTTGTAATCGTATTTCACTTTTAGATGTTAGACTGAGCATTTGTTTTGAACATATAAAACAAAAACTTCCTAAATATGGCTTAGAGACAATCCAACTTTAGAAGTCCTATCTATACTTTCTTGAGTTTTACAGTAAGAATTGACCCACAGGAATTCATTAAACTAGTGAATGGCCTTTCTACCAAGTTCTAGGAACATTCATAATCACAGCCCATTAGAAAAACATTTCAGCTACCAAAAGGAGATTGAAGCTAAATTTTATGTACTTAACTAAGGCAGAAAGTACACATATCACTATAGCAAGATAAACAACAGGAACAGAACTAAGAGGGCTTTCTGAATTAATTCTGATCAATAAAAATATTGAATTCATCAGAACCTACACCTCACAGAACATTCCAATCAGCTGAGGCTGATCAAACTAGCAGCCATTATTTCTGCAGGCAAGGCTGCCCCACCCAAAGTTTATTTATTTTGTTCAACACTGAAGAAAATGCCATTAGAAATCTGGTTGAGTATATACTTTGCTAAAGGAATACTTTCTGGTATACCAGTTTAAAAGTATAAAACACTATTTCCAAAAAGAATAATGTTAGTGATTTTTTGTTGTTCAATTGCTTATCCTGAATGAAACATTTAAAGAAGATATATACCACTGGCTTTCAAAAGTCCCCAATTTTTGGATACATTTTGTAAGTTATATAAAAATTCTAATTTTGGGGGAATGTCAAGACAGCAGTGCAAAAACATAGAAATCAGTGAAAGGCTAGAGTGGATCATGGAACAGCAAATATGAATGTGGAGATGAGGTGAGAACACAGAGACACACACTGCTATGTTTTGTGTTTGACAAGTCCCCCATCTCTTTTCCAGCTATATTACTGCTCCCAAGATCTATTTTAATATTTACTGTACATGTTAATAAAAATAAGCAATGAAGAGGATTGTACTCAATCACAAGCCATGAGTAACCCATTAAAGCACAAAATAAACTACTAACAAAACATTCTTATTAGAACACACTGAGAATTTCAATTAGCCTTTCTATTTACTAATATTACCTTAAAGTTGGCAAAGATAACTGTTCCCTACTTTTCATTTATTTTATTTAATGACTATTTCCATTATTTTTTTAGGGGCAAAGTCAGTGGAAATGGAAAACAAAGGTACTGTCAGCACTGTAATGTCAGTTCTTGATATCAGCACTTAAAAAGCTGGGAGACTTTCTGTGCCAATCGTATTCTCACAAACACGGCGAATGTTCCTAAGACCCGCCAGACTTTCAGTAAGAAGTGTGGCTGGCATCAATCCCACAAAGTGACACAGTACAGGAAGGGCAAGGATCCTCTGTATGTGCAGGGACCTCGGCATCATCACAGGAAGTAGAGTGGCTATGGCAGGCAGGCAGCCCATTTTTTGCAAAAAGGCTAAAGCTGCAAAGACGACTGTGCTGAGGCTTGAATGCGTTGAGTGCAACAGCAGGCCTAAGAGAATGCTGGCCATTAAGACATGCAAGCATTCTGAACTGAGAGGAGATAGGAAGGACCAAATGATCCAGTTCTAAGCTTCATATTTTGTTTCACTATGTGACAATCAAGTCTTAAAGATAAAAAACCAACCACCTATGGGAAAGAAGCTGCTATTCTGGTTTCTGGCATGTCACTGGAGTCCTCTAATCTGCACCTGTCCAAAGCAGCTGCTGTGTGTGAAGTCCCCGGTCCCCCAAAGATCCCAGTAGGATGGCTGGGGCACAGGCTTCTAGATTAGTCATAGTTTGTAGTCATATCAAGATAACACAAATTTTTTATGGGCATGTTTCCCCAAGTGACCCTGGCCCCATACCCGCAAGCTGTGCAGACAGAGCCCTGCCATATAGGGAGCACAGTTCTGAGGGCAATGTACAGGCGGCCTCGAGGGAGCAGTGACTTTCAGGGCAGCTCAGGCAGACGGCACTAATCCTGGGTCTTTGCAGAAAGAGGCACACACGGAGCTCTAACTCTCAAAGGGCCAGTAGGGGCAGAGCCCAGGTAATCCCCATGACTTAGCGCAGACCCTGCCTCCCAACACAGGGCCCACAGTGACTGCACACTCGTCATAGTCTGGCAGTCCATTTGTCTGCAGCCACCAAATCCCACTGATCCTCTGAGCCCCTGTGGTCAGCTTTGCAGACCCTGAATCTTACTTAATGTTCACATGAAAAAGCAACCGCTGCTTGGCTGAGCCCATAGACATCTTGTTGAAAATTAACACCTTGCTCAAAAAAAAAGCATAACGAAAAGCACATATCCCTCTTATGAGGCAATCTGGGGAGAAAACAACATAGACAAGAGCAAGGTTCGGTGACAGGCGAGGGGTGTGGATGTCTGTGTGTCCGACGTCCTCATCTCGTTAGGAAAGGTGGCCAAACGGCCACACATATATATATTTGATATATGTTGCCAAACTCAAGTGTTTCTCAAATACAAGAAGAGAGGACCCCCCCACAAAAAAACAAACAAAAACTTGGCATTATCTTCTGGAGGGCAGGCCCCTTGTAGTATAGGCTTCCCCTGCTGGGTGAGTGTTCTAGGAGACCATCTGTGTCAGTGTACCAGCTGGCGTTGTTGTGAGAGGCATTTGGCTTCAGTGAATTTGTCTGAAGGCTCTTTCAATGCGTTTGCCCGTTTCATGATGGGTGATTTACCAGTGCACCTGCTCCCATCACCCTGAGTGTTCAGCAGTTTTTGACCAAAAATGGCATGACCCCTGGCCCCACCCTCTGTATTCACTTGATCTAGCCACACGTGACTTTTTTTTGTTTCCCTGGATGAAAACAGTCCTCAAAGGGAAATGTTTTGCCAATGTGGGAGAGATGAAACAAAAAATGGCAGAAGCACTAAAAGGCATCAAAATCGACAAATTCAAAAAGTGTTCTGAGCAGTGGAAAAAAGTCTCGATAGCAAAAGTACTCTGCATCAAATGGAGAGTACTGTGAAGGTGACTGAAGTTTAAACATGTAACAATAAATACACAACTTTTTAAAATAAGTCCCATTTTTATGGGGGTCCCTGTGTATGTGTCACCAACCACAAGTTAAATGAGTTAAAGCAGTGGGCACGATTAAAAGCAGATTACCACAGCTATTGCTACATACATTTAAAAAAAGTCCTCTTGGTTTGTAACCCTCAAAGTTAACAAAATGAAATCAAGCACATTCTTCCCATTATCTACTATATATTTTTATTGTTCAATTAAGAATTATACAAAATAGGAAACATGATAACATAGGAAGGGATCTTTATGCTGTTATCTGGGGTAGTCAAGTTTTAAAATTTATTAATCAGTAAAATGATTTAAATGTATAATTTAGTAAATTAATGTTTGGATCTCCATAACTTGCAGTCATGCAAGCATTAAAAAAACATGGATGTGGTGACTTCCGGTAATGGACTAAAAGCTCACTTTCTGTGAGAGCACAGAGAGCACTTGGGGGTCAGAGGTCAGTCTGACATTGTTGGAAAATGGCACTGGGAAGCTTTTGGGGGACCTGAAAGGTGGCTGTGTCACTTGGGTTCCAGTACAACAGTGGCTCTCAAACTCGGCTGTGCAATAGAATCGCTGGGGAGCTTTAAAAGATCTTGGAGCACAGCCTCACTCCAGACCTGGAAACTGGGTGGTAGCAAGTTTTAAAGCTCTTCAGGTAATGTGCACGTGCTGCCAACTTGAGAACCAACGCTATGGGTGAGTGCTTTTCAAGTTCTAACCTGCACACAGGCCCCCTGCTCTTGTTGAAGATGCAGATTCTGTCAGAGGAGGTTGGGGTGGGGCCCTGAGAGGCTGCATTTTAACAAGACCCCGGTTATGCTGCTGCTGCCAGCTCACGGATTAGTTCAATAGCAAAACTATAGATAATGGGAAACCACGCCAAATTTCCATGTGAGGGAATCAAAGCTGAGCTTCCCAAAGACAAACAAGCACCCCTGAGCATAAGCAGATTTAAAATGCAGCGGGAGATGAGTCGGGAAGCTACTGAAGGAGACAGAGTGGGGTTTGAGGAGTCTGAAGGAATCTTGGCGGCAGGCTCTCTGAGAAGTAACCCTGTCGTGGTCAATGCCACCCCACAAGGGGCCAGCTGTTGCTATGGGGGCACTTTAAAAAGCCCTAAGAGGATCTAAAAGATCATAGAAAACTATGTTCTACTTTGGTAGATGGTCCTTCCCAGCAGTGTGAGCAATGGATAGCAGAGCGTGGGTGACAATGTTGGTGCCTTTCCTTCTCTTCATGGAAACAACTTTGTTGCCCCCATCACCTCTCCTCTCCTTCTAGGTACTGGGGGGATTCCAGTGCCTGGAATCCCCTTTCCACTTGTAGTTGAAAGGACCCCATAACTGGCTGTGAGCACGTGGGGTGGGCCAGGCCTGCACTTACCAGGGCTCACCCGTCCCTCCTGCCATCTGGCTGCCCAGTGACAACTAAGAGTGCAGAGCTCAGCTCCCATTGTAAGAATGATATTGGCAGTGTGCAACGACAGGTAGATGGGATCAGAAATACACCTTGTTGAGTTAAAAGGCAGCGATTTTCAGGTTATTTGTTACTGGCCCATCCCAATAGACTGATCAAGTGCCTTCGCCCACCGTGGCCAGTCCAAGAAACCTGGCAGAGGTATCTGAGGAGGCTCCTGGCCTGGTAAGTCTGCTGATGAATCACCCCAATTCCGTTCAGGATGAGGGATGTTGCTTAAAGACCCTGGTCTTAATGACTCACGTAACCTACAGGACCACTGGGAAACTCCACAAGTTCCCTCATCTTAAAAAGGTTTCCCAAGCTCTTGAAGCTCCCTTAGTAAATAGGATATTTCTGAAATAAGTGTTTTTGGCCATTGCATTTTATCTTTCTTCCCTAGCTCTCATATCATGGCTAGAGAGAATCTGACATTATTTGGCTTTCATCTCTGATCTCTATTTCAATCCAGCCTTCCTCGAAGCCAGTTTTCCACAGAGTTTTAACTGAAGATCATGACACAAACCTATTGTGAAGAAGATTCAAATAATATTGGATGATATTTTTAATTAAAAAAACAAGAGTTGCTTTTAAGTTGAAGATTTAGCTTGATAATCTTCTCAGACTTCACACCAGACCAAAGACAGTTCAGAAGGCGCTAATGTCACTCAGCTAAACTTCACCCTGAAATGAGGTATTTGAAGCCTGCAAATGAATGTAAAACAGGTTCTGTGTGAATGCAGTATTAAAATGACCTGAAACCACTTCAAAGACAGCTTATCAATTTTAGTTGTATCTCATAACTTTGCTTTGTTTATTGAAAGCAACAGCTATTTCCCAAGTGAATAATGGGCACTGTCCCAGAAAGATATGTAAGATTTTAATTTTTTTCTTTGAGCATATTGGTATTTTCTTAATTTGACAAGGAATACATTACTTCAGTAAATAGGGAAAAATATACTAAAATACACTGGATAACATCTCAGAAAGTGCCTCCTGCCTTTTTTCGTTATTTCTGTAAGGCTGAAAAATTCATCTAGCCAAAGAGATTCATTCCCAAGAAATTCTAGTTGTTTTTGCTGCCATTTTTATTGCCTGATTGTCTATTAAGTAGCTGATAACTGTTCTCTAGGGTTGGGTGAATTTATCTATCAACATGGGATGGTCAACTTATATCGGCTGCTTCTTGCAAACTGGGTCCTAATTAATAACTGTCTTCCATACTGGATTTTTAAAAATTACTATTTTATTAAGAAGACACGCTCATAATAAAATTTTAAATTGTACAGAATGGGGTATGAACTTAATAGTAGAAGAGATCCCTAATTTCAGTCCCCTATTGCAGAGGTAACAATTATTAACAATTTCTTTTTTTATCTTTTTAGATATTTTCTATGCACAAAAAGTCAACATGTTTATAAAAACAGAAAATGGGTTAATAATTTATTGTTGTACACATTGGTTCTTTCAGTATATCTTGGACATCTTTTCTTATTAAGGTACATAATTGTTTACAATGACTGCTAGTATTCCACAGTATGAACACTCTATAATTTATGTAATCAGCCTTTTATTGAAGAATAGTTTTTGGCATGATATGGAACACTGCAATGGACATACTGGTACACACATCTCTGAATACCTGTATTGAGATATTTGTGGAATAAAAGAGTATGTATATTTTAAATTCTGATATATATCTTGAAACTGCCTTCCTGAAGAAGTGTACCAATCTGTACATCAACAAATAACACAGATGGATAGTATCTGTTATCTCATACATCTGAACATTAGCACTGAGTATTATCAACTCGTAAAATCTTTGCCAGTCCAACAGCTGAAAAAGATAACTCGTAGTTACTAATTTGTATTCCTCTAATCATGAGAGCACTGAGCACCCTTTCCTATGTTTACTAGCAGCTGTTATTTCTCACTGATTAATAAAAGTTCTGTTACATAAAGAAAATTGGTCTTTTATAATGGCATGTAAATTCTTCCTCCCCACTCCCCTAATTTGTTAAATGTCCTAGATTCAATATTTTGGTCATTTTGTTGAGCCGAAGCCTTAAATTTTTATGTGGATAAATTCATCACTCTTTTCCTTTATGGCTTCCCATTAGGTTTACTTTTCCAAGAAGCGAAGAACTACTTCTAATTTAATCTCTCTAAACTGCTCAAAGTAGTCTGAGAGGCTAGCTCCATTAGTTACACATCGTATGACCAACCTTCCGCAAGTTACTCATTCTCCCAGAATTTCAATTTTCCCATCTGTAACACTGGGATAATAAAAGCCACCTCCAAGAATTGCTGTGAAGACAAATAAAATAATGTAGTTATGACTCAGTGCACAGCACATAGGAAATGTTCAATAAATGGTAGCTTTTCTCCCTCTAGACTTCAGACATCATCATCACTTAACAGCTCCAGTGAATGAGAAATAGACCTGTGGTGAATGCACATTTCCTGGGAGGATGAGGTGGCCACTGCTCACAGGCCCAGGGACCGCCTGGCCGAGCCACTGTCACAAACGATTATGCTGTTTGTTTAACTTCCCATTGAGCAAGATCAATTCTCAGCTCAGTTCTTAGAGTACTTTAGGATCTAGAGATTTTTTTATCATTTTGGGATCGGAGCTCAGGCCCAGGACAAATGCCAGAGAAAACTCCATGGGCACACAGCTTCTGGGTAAGCACAATGTTTTTACTTTAACTCTGAGAGAACAAAAAGAAGAAATTGCTCCAGAGCAAAGACCAGAATTGACACAAGAAAGTAACATCTATGTGCATCTCACTGAAGGCACATGCTGCACATCCAACAGTCACATCAGTCTCTGATCTGACTGTATTTATTATGGGTAAAGAGATCAAGAAAATAAAAAAGAAACATTTCTTCAGAGAACTTAACTATTTTAAAAACATGTTAGTTTAAAAGAGTATGGAGTCAGATCTTAATCAGTTTTTATATGAAGGAATCTACTTTTCCCATGCATTCTAATCACAGTATTATCACTGTTATTCAAGAAAAAAAGGTAGCCTGGATCTAAGGTGTTATGATAAAATTGTTTGGAGCAGCAGTAGCTCTTTTGGTTAAACTTCAATTTTTAAAAATACTCATATTGGTTATCCACTGTTAACTTAGCACTTGGGTCTACCATTCAGATACCAGGCCTAGCATGCCCTGACCTTGGTGTGTGCAAGGAAAACTCGAGGCGTAGTCGTATTCCCACAGATACATTTTCAGATGTGCTATGGCCAGAGCCCAAGTCATCCATCGCCTGTGGAACTCTCCACATGGAGCGTGGCACAATCCCTTTCTCAAACATGGCAGCAATGACACATTCCTCCCTATATGCTCTTCCTCTGATGTGACCTTGACAATTCTACAGGATCTGTCAGGAGTAATGTCTGCTTGAGTGTAGGTGGTAGGATAATAATTGAGTAGAATAATTTATAGTTTTAATTTGAATAGTTCACCTAAAATCATATGATATGCTTGAGTGTGATATTGTTATGTTACAGAATTACATGTTTATGATTTTTTAATAAAAGATTTTATAATAAAAAGGGGCGTTATTTGTGCTGCACCCTTTATTTGAGAGGTGTGGGCAATGTCCTCTCCCCTTGAGAATAGATGGGCTTTTGTATCAGTTCAAGTCACCGCTGCCATCCACTGGCACACTTGGGAGTGAGGATGGCTCGCTCCACCCCCACCATCAAGCTACTCCCAGTCTTTGCATCTTCCCAGACAGGGCCTCAACATCGCAGAACAAAGACAGAGATGCTGAGTACAGCCAGTGCTTTATATCACAAAGTTTTGGGGGCAGTTTATTACAAAGAAATAGATAACTAGATTTTTACCTAGGTCTATTTGAAAACAGGGCATCTTGCAACTGCTAAGGATAAATGGTTCCCCAAAGCATTGCAAAACTTCCGCAGGAACAATGTGAACAGATTAGTCACCCTGCCCATTAATATCCTGCTAAACAGCCGCATGCTGGGAAGCAATCGTCCATCTCTTACTCTCTACGTAAAAGCAAAGGATGGATTCCTCATAAATCATCAGCTGCTCAAATATTAGTGGCGAAGGAGAAAAATCTGGTGAGGGTTTTCCAAAAAGAAAATAAAATATTTAGATCATCTTGCTCTTCAGATGCCACATTTTTCTTTTTCATCAGCTCCAGCTGGCAATGTTTGACAGATGTCTCTGCGGCTGTTTAAACTGAAAACCATTTATCCTGAGAACATTAAAAATGAATGCCAGGCTGGATTTGCTATATACGTAAAAGCAGACTAATAGAATGTTACAGTGTCAAAAGAGTGCAATAACTTATTTTTATTGTTAATATTTATTTTGTAAAACAGGTGAAATACAAATTCTCTGATATAAGATCTAACAAAATTCTGGATGGGGAGCAGAAAATATAGTATTTTTTTACTGAATTTACTGGGGTGACACTGGTTAACAAAATTATACAGGTTTCAGGTGCGCAATTTTACAACACATCATCTATACACTGTATTGTGTGTTCACCACCTCAAGTCAAGCCTCTGTCCAGAAAATACAGTGTTAATTAGAATATATAAGGATTCTTATTTCTGGTGGAAAACACAGGGGAGGCTGGGATAAAGAGCTAGAAGATTACCAGGCCTGGTAATTGTGCTACTGACTTGGCTTTATGACATATTCTATTTCCAGGCCAATGTACAAGGGTATGAATGTGAAATAACCACACACATATCATATCTCACATGTTCACAAGGCATAATACATTAATGCACATATATTTTGCACAATGTCAGCATCTATTAAAGATTTTCTTGGGTCCATTATAAAAATAATTTACCATCCTTCTGCCTAATGTTGGTTAGCAGTAAATAGATTAAGCTTTCTACATGTTAAGCATTAATTTTTTAAGCCTATTAGTTTCTACATGTATATTTTACTTTTTCTAAGTTTTCAAAAATTTCAGTATCAAGGTAAATTCTGAATATTACTTCCCAGTGCCTAGCTTAGGTTGTAGTGCAGAGTTATTGCTTAGCCAATAATTTCTAAAAGAAAAGAGGCCAAAAGAGTTTTCATGGCTTGCCACAGTATATACCAATGGTTAGTTATATTAAAAGCTTAAGTTGAGATGAATTTTAAACAGTATAAAAGGTTCACGGAGGCCTGGCTGGTGTGGCTCAGTGGATTGAGCACTGGACTGCAAACCAAAGGGTTGCCGGTTCAATACCCAGTCAGGGCACATACCTGGGTTGTGGCCCAGGTCTCCAGTAGGGGGGTGCACAAGAGGCAACCACACATTGATGTTTCTCTCCCTCTCTTTCTCCCTCCCTTCCTCTCTCTAAAAATAAATAAAATCTTTAAAAAAATACGTTTTTAAACAATAAAAGATTCATGGAAACATAGACTGTTATCACCAACAAGATCAAGCCTGCCTGACTTCTGCAGACATCTGAGCACTCACCATGGCCCAGGCGCTGTGCTTGGTGATGCAGAAGAAACAGATCAACATCCTCGTCCATCACAGTCTTCCTTAGGTGTGCTTCCAGGTGCCATATATTCAGCCCAGGTGTCATTTTCACCAGTTATATGGGAATCTTGAGGTGTCAGAAAGTGACTTAAATGTCTAACAAGTAGCATTATGGGAACTGTATTTTAAAGTTCTTCGATTTAAATAATAGTCTTTTAAAATTATAGTCTATTCTTCTGGTTAGGCTAAAAAGGGATATTTTTTTTTCACCTGAAAGTATGAGAAAATGATGTCAAGACTTGGAGTTGGGAAGTAAAAGACCTACTCTGAGCCTCTTCTAGGCAGCCTTTGAGTGTGATCTCACTCTGATCCTGGACATGAACTATAGTCCTAAAATGCCATATAGTATGCTTGAGTGTGATATTATAATGTTACAGAATTACATGCTTATGATTTTGTAATAAAAAGGAGTATTATTTGTGTTGGACCTGTACTGAGAGGTATGGGCTATGTCCTCTCCCCTTGCAAATAGATGGGCTTTTATATCTGTGTCAAGTTTTAAAAAATTAATGTTAATGTTTAAAAGTTTAATCTATTTACTGCCAACCAACATTAGGCAGAAGAATGGTAAATTATTTTTATAATGTACCCAAGAAAATCTTTAATAGATGCTAACATGAAAATACATGTATATTAGTCTAAAGTAATTATGCATGTGAACATGTGAGATATATGTGTGTGGTTATTTTACATTCATACCTTGTATGTTGGTCCAGATATTTAGAATATATGAAGGGAAGCGGGAGAGCATTCTCCTCTTTTGTGTCCAGTCCCTACAGCCAAACCTCAGACACTTTACTCACTATAGGTAGAATGTAAAATGCCTTCTCCAGTCCAGGGAGTCTAGCTTAAACTGCTCCCCAAATGAAGTTTCTCCTATTCTCTGTACAGCAGAGTCAGAGAGGCTAGCAGAAATGTCACCAAGGTCCATTACGTTTGGATTAAAGCTAGCTACCCCGTTAAAATAGTGACTTGCCCAATGCTGCCAAGAGGACTGTTTACCTCCATTGTTACAACTGGAGCTTGTTTTAAGGGCTGGGCAGGACAGTTCTGAAGCCAGCCATGGGCTCTATTAACCCAAAGCAGTTCAATATTTCCGTCTGGGCACAAGAGGGAGAGGGGCACAAGAAACCAAGGGGGAAATCTCAGCTCCTATACCTGGCTCATGAATAATGAATCTTTTTTGCAAAAGCAATTATACAGAGGAGGAAAAAAATCTTTCCCTGAAATGGCAGAAATTAAGAAACTATTGATTGGCTTTGTCCTCAAACAACAGGCCCACCTCGAGTCCGCTTTCAGCCTGCACTCTGGGTGGATCTGCCTCCGTCCTCGCTGTGAAGTGCCTTCTGGGCGAGCTGCTTCCACGCACATCACGTCTTTTGAGGTGAGCTTCTCCTCACTGTCATGAGCCTTCACAAATGCCATAGGGTTGTGGGTGAAGGACTGAGTGTCTTCAAGAAAACTATAAAAGGAAGTTGTTTGGCTTCACTGAATTTTTTTAAATTGCTATGGGAAAAGACTTACGTATTTTTCTCTAGCTGGTGGGCTGGCAATCTTAATGCCCTCAGAAGTTTAAATTGAGTACTAGGAGTCAAAGAACCCTGTCTTAATAGAGTCCTTTCAGATGTAATAGAAGTAGGCTCCTGTTAGCAAGGAAAACATCTCATGGTTTAGTTTAAATTGTCCTTTCAAAATCCACTCTACTTCTGTATTCAATGTATATCTCCTTTGGGTGATAGCTGCTGGGACTTTTCAAGATGGTACTTAAGAGGGCAAAAGAAAAAATATTTCACTGACTAGAACTATTAGGCAGTGCTTGGAGGGGAGAAGTTAGCTTCTTGCTGTGGCTTCTCATTTAAATGGCTGGCTTAATCTAGGGTAAGGCTGATGGAAATGTCCCTCGGAAATACAGCATGTGCTAACACAAGAGGGCAGTAATAATAAAAACAAACCAACCACCTCAGTTGGCAAGAACTCTCAGAGAATGACATGCAAATTTAATTCTCTGGATACTAAGGGATTCATCAGAGTATGCCTTTGTTTCACTCTTGAAGGGGCTCTTGTTAAGCCATTTGTTTTTAGTACTAGTGCACAGTGCTTCCTTGGCATGTGATGGGTGTGTGGCCAGTGCTGGGTGAGGGGCCAGTGAATCAGTGGGTTTTAATAATAGAGCCAGCACATCAGGTGAGATCCTCTGATGGCCCAGCCTTTCACGTATGCTTCAGGTAATGATTCTAAACAGGAATATTCACTCTACAGAAGTGCAGGTAACAATGACAACATCATACTGTCTCTGTATTCAACTTTAAATGTTTTATAAAGCTCTGAAAGGCAAACCAGGAAGATATTCAGGAAACTGCAACTCTAAGAGATGAAATAATGTGCCCTGCACCACACTGCTATTTTGTAGCAAGTTTCCTAGCTCCTAGGCTGAAGGTCTCCCCACTGTCCTATGAAATCCTTTCCCTGCCCTGAAGATATAAACATGGAATTCTGGAAATTAGGGACAACTTCCAGACTGACCTAGCACACTCAGGTCAGATGTAGGTTTTTTTTTTGTTTTTTTGTTTTTTTGGGTTTTTTTCACTGAGAAATAATAAAACCTATTCCTTCCTCTCCCAGGAAAAGTCATCACCATTCACCTGGTGATTCAGTCCCAAACCCAAGACCTGTCCTTGTCTCCCTCATACCCTACCCACATCAGCACGTCCCTATGTGCTCTTCTTTCAGCAGATCCTGAATGCACACCTACCCTCCCAGGCACCTATCATCTGGACTGTTGAACCTGTTTCTCCTCCTCTCTAACAGTCCATTCTCTACTGAGAAGTAGGAAACCTGCTCATGCTCCTTAAAACTTGTCATAATACTTAGAATAGTTCCTCTATTATGGCTCACATAGCCCTGCATTTCCAGGTCCCTGCCCACTTCTCTGAACACATTTTCTCTCACAAACCTACTGAACTTGTTCTTGCCTCGGCACCTTTGCATGCTCTGTTCCCTCTATCTCCCCCAGACTTCCTATGGTTGCTCCTTCACTTTCCTGGTTTCTTAGTGGGGTTTTCCCTGACTCTCCTTAAAATGAGCTATTGCTTTCCACTTTACTCTCTATCTCTATACTTTATTCTTCACTTCAAGTATCACTACTTGAAATCACACTGCCAATGTACTTGTTTCTTGTTTAGTGTCTGTCCTTCCCAATAGCCTGGAAGCCCAATGAAGTCTCTGGGTATTGCACACACCTGAATAGGACCTGGCACACAGTGGCGGTGACTATCTGTTAAGTGCATGAGTGAAAGAGTAACATGCAATGGAGGAGGAGAAAAGCTGAATCTGGGTCACTAAGGATTAAATAGACATATCAGAGTCTGGCAGAATAAATTTTACATGGGTCTAGTATATAAAAAGATGGCACAATATATTAAGGGACTTTTAGATACAGTCACATTTCCCATAGTAACCTCATGAAGGTGTATTCCACCACCGCTACCTTTTATTTCCTTAGAATTTAAATTATTATACAACTACATTTTAAATATAAATAAGTAAATGGGCTTAGCACCGTGTCTAGCATATGTGAGTGCTCAATATTCATTTATTACTGAGTTCAAAAAATATTTCTATCACTTGCCATCAAATTATTTTCTTTTTTCCATGCTTCTGCTAATGCAAGTATATATTTTTACATTGTTGTAAACATATACAGGTATTAATTTGCTTTGTTTTCTTTTACAACACTTTTTGATGTTACAGTTTAGTCTTTGTCATTTTTAATGGCCATGTAACATTCCACTGAGGTGATACTCCATAATTTGCAGACCCATTCTTCTCTTTGGGGGCATTTGGATACTAAAAGCTCACTAAGAGCAAAAGCACCACCTAAACTAGGATCATCAGAAGTGTCCTTTCAGTGGAACCACAACCGCATTCTGACCAGGGTAGAGTATGCACTGAGTAGCCTTCATTCCAACTTCTATTTGCATTAGTTTATTAGGGCAAACTCTGGGGTGTTGTTAGAAAACTTGAATAGCTTCATAAATTATTAATAAAAGAATGACTTCAACCACTGACCAAATGTAGCCAGCTTCAGGAAACAGCATGAATGAAGGGAGGGAGGAAGCCGGGGAAGAAGAGGAGAGGAGAAAATGACAGGTGCAAGCCACCTGAAAAGACTTCAATATAAAGGCAGAGTCAGAGCTCGGGTTACTTCTTTCGCCTCCTGAGAACAGTCAGCAGTTTGTTAGCAGGTGGACCAGCCAAAGTCAGAGTGGGGGAGAAAGGGCTTGTATATCTTGTGGATTTTCCCATCTTGCGTTGTTAAAATGCCTGATAAGCTGCTGTAACGGAGTGAACTTTTCTTCTTTTTTTGGTTTATGTAACTTCCCCTGCCCCATACGTATACAAGTGAAATATTCATTGACAATGATTTAGGAGGTAAGGGAAAAAGTATAAGAAGAAAGTAAAAATCACTGTAGTCCTATGATAACCATTGTTACCACTGTATTCATTCCACTCTTCCTTATGGAAGCATAGGTAAATGTTTATAAAATTAGAATTAAGCCCTGGCTGGTGTAGCTCAGTGGATTGAGCATGTGCTGCGAACCAAAGTGTCACAGGTTCGATTCCCAGTCAGGGCACATGCCTGGGTTTGCAGGCCATGACCCCCAGCAACCACACATTGATGTTTCTCTCTCTCTCTTTCTCCCTTCCTTCCCTCTCTAAAAATAAATAAATAAAGTCTTTTTAAAAAATTAGAATTAGAGCATGTATTCTTCTCCTTACTCTTTAAAGCTATTGCTTTATTATGACCTGTTTTATTTCAATGTCCATAACAATTCTTTTAAGAGTTATAAATATATGCAAAATAATTCATTATTCAGATGAATAAAGCTTTTTTTTCTCAATGGGTATCATTTCAGTTGTTTCCAAATGTTCAGTTTCATAAATAATAATGCATATGTCTCTAAACTCTTCTCAGATAAATCCCTTAGCACATATTTTTAAAAGTAGAACTACTGGATCAGGGCTATGGACACTTTTAAGTTGATTTATACAACCATTAGACTCTTGGAGCTTTTACACTCACAACAGCCTTGGATGAGAGCAGTTACACCACTACTTTCTCGTCAGAAGGAGATACTGTTGTTTTTACATTTTAAACTGTGGATGAAAAATGAAATCATTATTTTAAATTGCATTTCTTTAATTACTGGTTAGTGAACTGCTTTCTATTGAACTGCCCATTTTTCTATTAGAAAAAGAATTTTTTTCATTGATTGTTTGAGCCACTATTAATATTACTTTGTAAGTGACAAAAATTATATACATTTTAAATGCAACTTTGCAAAAGAAAATGCATGGAACCAAGATTAGAAGGAAGTACAAGAGACAGTAACCACAGTTATGGATTAGGTGGTGGATCTAGGAGTAACTGCTAAATTTTCTAGAGGAAAATAGATCATCTTCCATATAAGCTGCCTATGGTGAATGAAGGCAGGAAAGACAGGACACATGTGTGTGAGCCAGAGAGTAGCTGTGTGGAAAAAGCATTTTGCTTTTCTTTTTAAATTCTAGTTTATCATAATTTTCATCTAACACACTTTCCCTCGTGTGAACACAAGAGAGGCCACACACTAAACCTGCCGGGCTCGGGGGAGGCCTGCACGGCTGCCTCACAAACTCGAAGCCTGAAAGCAACCACACAGGATGGTCTGAACAGAAAAATTCCTAACAAAAAGCGTGTATTGGTGGGTAGTCATGTTCTAGACCCTTGACTAAGGCTGATCTTTAAGTTAACTGAGCCTGGCTATTGTCTTTTTTAAAAATTTTTTCCCTCTTTTTTTATTGTTGTTCAAGTACAATCGTCTTTTTGCATCTAAGAGAACATACCTTTGAAATGTCAGAATGATTCCCTTTTCCAGATCCCTCAGGGCACAACCACTGCACCAGAGCAGGAGACCACAGGACCTCTGATTGTTACCTTGTTCCCCTCATACCACCTTTCTGTGCTGTAATGTTAATTATTAACTATCCTGCACCCACGAATGTAGAAGAACTTACGCATCTCTCTGTTTTACTCTTTACCCAATCCTAGAGATTTCCCCACTTTGCTTTCTCCACCTCCCTAGTCTACCACCAATGAATTTCATGCAACCCTCCTTACACCTCCTCCTTTGATTGTAATGTATAAAATAAGGTGCACAACTGCCATTCTCTGGAGCATTTTCTCAATCTGTTGATATTTTGCTTCCTGACATCTGTTGTCAGTTTGGCTCAGATAAACTTCTAAAAAATGTTACAGGTTTGGCCCTGACAGGTGTGGCTCAGTTGGTTGGGTGTCATCCCACAAAGTGAAAGGTCTCTGGTTTGATTCAGTCAGGGCACATGACTGGGTTGTGGGTTTGGTCCTCAGTCAGGGTGTGTTCAAGAGGCAATAGATAGGTGTTACTCTCTCTCGTCAATCAATGTCTCTCCCCCTCCCTTCTCCTCTCTCTAAAATAAATAAAATCCTAAAAGAAAACCTCTTACAGATTTGGACATTTCTCATGTCCACACCAGGTGCACTCTATCGTTGACAGAGGTACCTGCCAGACATCCTTTTCTATCTGACCCTGTGGATAAACAACAATGGGTGATATCTGGACAAGCCGGAGGAACAGATGACTTTGCACAACCCCTGGCTACTTTTACTATCAGAGTTATGTCTTGTTTTCCTGGTTTTGCATCCCCCCCATTGGAAGGGCACAAGACCATGGACTAAAATACAACTTTGCCTACCTTTACAGGATGTCTAAGCAGAACATAAGTGCTCTCACCACATAGTGGTTTCTAATGAACTCGTGGAGCCTTGGAGCTACACTGTTAATGGTGGCCACCAGAGTTTGTTGAAATCAGATTTTTCAACATGTAGCAGAAAGAAAAAATTGCTATTAATCCATATCTGAAATCACCTATTTTTACATTGGGTTAGAGGATACATGTCAGCTTTAGAGGGAGAACAACTCTTTAGTTTGCAAAAACACTATAATGAATTTTCTTTTTTATAATGAAAAGTAAGCCCTTCAGGAATAGGAAAGTTGAAACAGAGGAAGCTAAATTGCTCTAAGTAGTTAAGTAAAAAGATATCAGTAGGAGACTGTCATGAAGAAAACTGACTTGTGGGGGTGTCCTTGGGTCAGTCCAAAGAGATGGCAGTTTTGGGAAGAACAGCACCCACGAAAAGCCAGGAAATGATAGAAGGTTTCCCCTAAAGAGACAGCTGCTTCATTCAACACAGAAGCAGACAGGAGATGACCAGTGAATGATTCATTACAATGACAAATCACTGAAAAACTGTCACAACTGTGATACATAAACTCAGCTTTAGTTTTGTCTCCATTTCCAACCCTTTTAAAAGTAATAACATTGTATTAGTTTCAGGTATATAACACAATGATTCAATATTTATATATATTGCAAAATGATCACCACAGTAAGTCTAGTTAACAGTCACCATATATAGTTACAGAACCTTTTTGTGATGGGAACTTTTAAGATTTATTCTCTTAGTAACTTTCAAATATGCAAAACTACAGCATTATTAATTATAATCACCATGCCGTACATTACATCCTCATGACTTTTTAAAGTTATATTTATATGTTTATGTACATGTTTTGCTGATTTACATAATGTTTTCTCTTGTGAATCCACATAGAAGAGCGACCATATGGTATTTGACACTCTCTGTCAGACTTATTTCACTTAGCATAATACCCTCTAAGTCCATACATGTTGTCACAAATGACAAGATTTCCTTCTTTTATATGGCTAAATAATATTCCATTGTGTGTGTATGTGCTCTTATCACAATTTCTTTATCTAGTCATCCATCAATATACACTTATGTTGCTTCCATATCTTGGCTATTATAAATATTGCTCCAAAGCACATGAGGGAGCGTTAGTGTTTTTGGTTCTCTTCAGATAAATATCCCCAAGTGGAATTTCTGGGTCCTAAGGTAGTTACCATTTTTAATGTTTTGAGAAACCTCCATTGTTTTCCAAAATTGTTGCACCAATTGTAAATTCCCACCAACAGTGCACAAGGGTCCCCCTTTTTCCACATTCTTGCCAACACATTCTTTTCTTCTTGATAACAGCCATTATTACAGGTGTGAGGCAATATCTCGTTGTGGTTTTGATCTGCATATCCTAGATGATTAAAGATGTTGAACATCTTTTCATATGCCTGCTGGTTGTCTGTATGTCTTCTTTGGGAAAATGTCTACTCAGATCATCTGCCCATTTTTAAAATCAAATTGCTTGGGTTATTATTGCTATTGAGTTGTATGAATTCTTTATATATTTTGGATATTAATCTCTTGTAAGATACATGATTTGCAAATATTTTATCCCATTCAGTAGACTGTCTTTTCATATTGTTGATGGCTTCCTTTGCTGTGCATAATCTTTTCAGTATGATGTAGTCTTATTTATTTTTGCTTTTATTGCTTTTGGTGTCAGATTAAAAAAATCATCACTAAGACCAATGGCAAGGAACTTACTGCTTATGTTTTCTTCTAGGAGTTTTATGGTTTCAAGTCTTATGTTCAAGACTTTAATCCATTTTGAGTTATGGGTAATTTTTGTGTATGATGTAAGATGTTGGTTCAGTTTCATCCTTTTGCATGTGACTATTCTGTTTTCCAAACATTTATTGAAGAGACTGTACAATGAGGTCAACTGCATCCCTCAAAAATTATTTATCTGGAATTAAGAGGTTAATTACACCAGCAGCTTAGGGCACAGAATTTATAACATAGCTTGTAAGTAGAAGTGTGTTTTCCCTGTTGTGAACTTACTGTCACTGAAGGCACCATGTTGACCCTTGCTGGCCATTACTCTTAAAGAATGAACTTCCACTGGGCTGTAAAAGCCTTCTCCTCAAAACATCAGTCTCAGATTTTCTATATCCCTCACTCCCTTTCCTCCTGTGTCTACAAAGGATGGTGGCCTTCAAGAACTGAGGGAAATGTTCTTTAAAAGATGTACATCTGCTAGTCTATAACAGTTTTTTTCCTGCTAAAAGTAATTTACCTGAACAAATATCTCCAGGAAATATGGGTGGGAAGATGTCAGAGGCTAGAAATGGAGGCATATTTCAGAGACTGTTACAGTGAAAAAAGAAATTAAACACACAGTTCTCAACTTTCATTCAATTGGTTTCAAAGTACATTTGTCAACTTCCCTCATGAAACTTCTCTGAGTCCCCTTTTCTACCACGGCTACCAGAGTCCTCCCTTCTGTGCAGCTTAACATCTTCAGGACGTGGACTCCTTGATCCCCCTCTTACTTCTCCTCTAGTTCTCCCTCTCTGTATTTCACATCCATCCATGTATTTGCAGTTTTCAACATCATCATCATCATCATCTGAATCCATACTCTCACTGTTGCCATCTGGATTAACAATTGCCTTACAGACTGATTCACTCACTCACTCACTCACTCACTCACTCACTCGCTCGCTCACTCACTCATTCATTCAACATGTCTCCTTGGTGCCAGGCATGAATATATTTCCTGCCCTCAGGAATTTTACATTCAAGTGAATGAAACAGACATATAAACAAACATTTCAAATAAGTGCAAGGCAAAACTAGAAGTGTTAGAAGTGTACACACACTCTATTATACAAGCACATGAGGGACGAAACAATGACTCTGGGCTTTGGCAATAGTCCCTTAGGTGCTTGCTCCTTTCTGTTCTACTCACTGAAGCCAAGTTAATTTCTCGAAGCCCCATGGCCAGGCCACTGTCATTAACAGCAATTCACCCAGCACCTCTAAGGCTTCCTTTCACACCAGTGACTTGAAGATTGAGGATTGATAGCTGCCTGTGTCTTTGTGCTACACTTCAATTATTACAAAATGTTTGGAACAGACCACATAAATGTTCTTTCTTCAGAAGTCTGGCTAACAGCATTTTATTATGTTGGCTCATTGCCAAGTTCTTAATGGACATTATGATGTGAAGGGGCAAGGCAAAGTAAGATGGGAAGAAAGAATGTGATGAAAAGGAGCTAGGAGAGGAGACGAAAGAAAGCTTAATACAAACATTACCTACCTACAGACCAGTCCTTTTTAATTATGGTTGCTTTGAATCTCAGAATTTCTATCATGCCCATATAAAAAGAAAGCCAGATGCATGGTTTGATAAAGAATTTTTGATTCATACATTTACATAAAAATTAATCATCTTTGGTTATGCATTTAAAATGTTTTTAATTAAAAGAATAGCAGTTCATGAAACTAATGGTAAACAATCTTAGATGTGTGGACACTTTAAACACACACATGTCTCTGAATTTGAAATAGATGTTTAAAGAACTATTTTAGTCATTTTTAAAGTAAAGCAGGGCAAAATAATTCTTTCCAACGTTGAAAACCATCTCTTGGTTGTTCCAGGAATGACTATACTCTGTGGTTTTCTCAAATAGAATTTTCTTTGTACTAGGTAAATATTGAAACAACATTTAAGTTGGCTCAAGTCTGTCTATATTGACTTCAGGAAGCAGCAAATATCATGGGACAATGCAAAAGTAAGGGAGGAAATCATGTAGTCATTCTCACCAAGGCAAGATGGGGCATACCTTCAAGATCGACTATAGCATTTTCCCTTGCTAATATAGAACAAAAGCAAAGACTAAGTCCTACTAAGTTTGTGAGCATTTAATAAATAAACAAAATGAGACTTTCACAATCAGAAACATGGCTCCATACAGAATTTTTAACTGCTTTGAGAATTTTCTATATAAAATCCTATTTGCAATCATAGTTTGAATATATAGTTATGAGGCACATGGTACACACACTACCTTAATGTGACACTGTAAATGTCCTCATGGCTAGCTCTACTCTCTGCAGTGGTTTTATCAGCATGTTATTGAGAATTTAAGCAGATCTCAAATTAGGACACCAGAGACATGTGCAATAAAATATATTGTTAGTCTCATGATTTAAAAATGGAAGATTACATAAATGCATATTTCTAAATATGTATCCAGTCTCATATGTGTGATATTATTTGTATTTAATGAATGCAAAATCCAATTGAAGGCATAGAGCCTAATAGGAGAATGGAGGAGAGAAAAAGAATAATTAAATCATCAATAACAGACAAGCACAGAAACCCCTCATTCATCTAATGCTCTCTCCATTCAAGTGAGTTTCCTTGATAACTGAAGCTGACATCTTTAAGTACCATTAAGAAAATCTTCTTGCACACTTAAATGGACTGTGTAATATTAAATTTTTCTGTACCAACATGGAGTCAGGTTGTTTTTACTGCTACTTTATTATTTTTGTATGAGCCCAACCAAATTCAATAGTAGTTATCTTTATTTTGATTTATATTTGAAATGCCTCCTTCATTCAATAAAAAAGTGAAACTTCCTTTGGGTGAGAGAAAAAGAATGATTTTTGCCATACTTTCAACATAGGATATGCCACAATAATGACCAAGATGTTGCTCAATATGTAGAAGAGGTGATTAAGAAGACATATTCTGGGAACTGGAAAAAAATGAAATTTAACTTCCCACTGGGTATGTTAACTAAAGGAAAACATGAAAACAATGTACCCTCTGTGAGGTGTAGTGAATTAGTACAGGTTTATTTTATTTATCTCGGAGCTTATCACTCCATTTTAGTGAAGATTAGCTCTTTGTTTAATGCTTTATAAGTTACTCTTTTAAAATGAAATACAAGAAACTTAGAAATTCAAATATGAAACAAAGATGTATTATATAATGACAGTAATGTTCTTACTACACTTGCTCTATGATTATCCTAATTTAACAAGTCTTTTAACATTATATTTGGTACATGTGGAATGGCTGGTAACATATTTCATGACCAAACAAAGGGTTATTGTAGACAATACAATGAAGTGGTACCAAAACACAGGCAGCCATTCCTCTCCAGAGTTTCTTCCTTTACAGAGACATGTAGACTTGGGATGCACGTTAACTAAATTCTCGTGCTGACTGAGAGCACACATGCTATTACCAGCTACATATTACCCAGTACCTAATCTGCCTGCCAACCTACCTGCCTGCCTACCAACTTATGTGTGTATGCAAATGTGCTACATTTTTTATTTACTTAATAAGTGAACATATGCAGTTGTATCAAATATCTTTGTCACCAAGTATTTTATTGACTACCTGTGTTGTGCCAGGCACTGTGCTTTTAAATTCTTTCCCCCTAACAAATGCACATCAGAAAACATTGTTTTCTAGTAACCGGAATCCCCCATCATAACTGGGAAACTTCACGTAAAGAGCACTGAAGATCAAAAGTGGTACAAAGAGACCTGGGCTCTGGCCTCAGCCCTGCCTCTACTTCGTGGGACTTTGGGCATTTCCCTCTGACTGGACTTTTTCAACTTTGTCTCAATTTTTTCATGTTTATAATGAAGAACTAGACCAGATAATCTCTTTTAAAAATCCCTTTGAGTATAAAATGCCACAGTTCCAAATAAGGAAGTATTTTATAATGCTGGAAACTTACAAAACTGGTACTTCTCCCAGAAGAACTTAATGATATTGATCTCATTTAGGTTATAGGCATTTCAATGTGAAAACGCAAATACTGTGCCCTCTAACTCCTGTTTAAGAATCTGAGCCTAGGCAAAAAGAAATTAGGCGTTCACAGAACTGGTGTGGAGAAAACAAATTTGAATGGCCATAAATACTTTACATGCCATAAAATACAACTGTCAAGTCATCACTCCTTGTCTATAGGTACTGGGTAAGTGAAGGAGGAAAATGGAAACAAGATTTCCCAACTTCTAGTCTATCACACTAGTGTGTTTCCATATCATCCATGGGCCAACCAGCAGTTCAGTCAATTAGAACTTAATAACTGACCAACAGGTTTTTCTCTTAATATTCCTATCAAACATATCCTTAAGGAAGTTAACTTTACGAGAATATCTACAAATGGAGAACGTTTGGGCTGTTGCCTTTATTAGGTTTAATGGAAAAAATGGTGTGAATCTATCAACATGCAGCAATTTCTCTGATTTGTGACATCTGCTTTGCTATTTCTTTTTCCTTTTCTTTTTTTTTCCAGGAAAGCAGTCCACTGACTGAAAATAGCCATTGTTAAACTGACAAAAAAAAAAAAAAGAAAAAAAAAGACATATACTCAGGACAAATGGTTTCCAAGTCAGCACTGGAATATAACATATACATAAATCTTTGCTGCACCACTAAACATTGCTAAGTCTTACTTCACCATTTTTGTTAGTACTTGGTTGACTTAAAAAATTGCATGATTAATTCATATAAATGATTTAAAAATAAAAATTAACAAGTAAAAAATATTAAAGGATACCATAATCCTACCATCCAGAGATAAGCAGTTACCATCCTGTTGACTATCCGTCTAGTCTTCGGAAATGTATATACACTACATATCCATGTCCATATCCGGATGCTTCTTGATGTTTGGTGGGGTATGACCAGATAAATGATTATAAATTGAAGTTCTGTAAGTCAAATTTGCATTTAATACACCTAACCTACAAAACATCATTGTTTAGGCTAGCTGGTTTCTACTAAATGCATATCTTTTTCATACCATCACAAAGTTAAAAAAATCACTAAGTTAAATCAAAAGTTGGGGACCTGTCTGTATAACACCCATCCCATACTGCAAATGTTCCGCAAGAGCTCAAGAGCTCAAGTTGGCACACATATGTGTGTGCACCTGTATATTAAGGTACCCCATTTGAGAACTCACTCTACATTTCCCATAAGCTTGAGTTTATCTGAAACAAGCAATATCAGCATCGCAGTGAAGCAGCTTCGTTTCTTGGAAAGTCCCCATGCTCCTTATATTTGCCCCTCACTTCCAAAGAGCTGGTACAAGTCCAACTAGTATAAGTTCAGCTGAATTCTCCTCAAATGCAGGGAGCATAGAATTCTTTACTGCCAAGTCCCACTTTTAAAATAAAGCTATTGTAATTACATCCTTGCTGACACAGATCTCCTCTTCCTTCCCCAGACACCTGCACCAGGGTGAACAGGCCCAAATGTGTGTCCGAGGAAGGGCATGATGGGATGGAGGGCTGACTGAGACCTGATTACAGAAGGAGGCCAGCAGGTGCTGCAGGCAGTACCAGTTCATTTCTGATTCACAAATACGACTGAGTCCCCGTTCCCAAATATGTGTCAGGCATTGTGCACAGGACAGGGGTTTTGCCCTCAAGGCACAAGCTGGTTTGAAACAGACACATATGTGATTAGAATCAACATGGCAAGTACAGGCTTCTGTTTTCATTAGTTAGCTTTCCCCAAGCTCCTTTAAGGTAGGGACCACATTTATTCAATTTTTTGCCTCTCCTGGTTAAGAAGCACAGTGTGGGGCACACGGAAGGTGCTGGGCCACTTGCTGGCAGGCTGACTCGATATTACGAGGCAATAGTAGAGGAGGTAAATTTCTTGCACGACTATCTTCCCCATAGGTCTTTAGCTATGCTAATTACACATACTTTCCCCTAATAAGTGGCTAGGAATTCTGGGCATCATAGCAGAAAGGCCCAGAGGGTACATTTGCTGTAGTGGCCCATCTCATCCCATTCTTATCACCACACAAAGGTATTTCTACTGCAAAGGAAAAATATGGTGTCAGCAAACTCCAGGGAAAGAACAGAAAGGAACATATTGTCAGTGGCAACCGAAACTTAGCTTCCACCATGAACACCTGTGGCCTCATTCTGACAGGTCCAGTTGCAGCCTAGAGCTGGATTACACCAAGCAGTGACTCAATTACGATTAGACTTACGATTCCCCTCCCCACCCTTAAAAAAAGATGCTATTTTTAAGGGTGGGGAGGGGAAGTAGGGGAAGGGAAAAGAAGGTACAGAAGAGACTTTAATATATTTACTTCTCTGAATTCAAACAGCCTAAAAACTAAATCTTCACTTTGATACCAGAATTCTGGAAAAATTAACCTGCCCCTGAAATTATGTAACCTATATAGATTACTTTTGATAAAACAGCTTGCCCATTAAAATCACAAATGATTTGCATGGCTAAAAGTTGTTTGATCAAAATAGAAAAGGAGAGTTTTCAGAAGAATCTGGGCACAAAGGAAGCAACTGTCATGCAGTGGAAAGGACACTAGTGTGAGTCAAGAGCCTTGATTTTGGGAGCTACATCAGCCTGGGACTGAATGGCCAGCATATGACCAGGGTTAGTGAGGCTGGGCCACCTGTGCCAGATGGAGTCACAAGGCGGGCCTCTAGGCATGTGTGGGTGTGCCTACCCTGCTAGCTTTACACTTTGTACTCGGTGAAGGAGACTACACTACTGACCCCAGTGACCCTTGATTGGATTCCACATACTTCAATGCTATCTTCTTATTTTTGTCTTCCCAATGAAGACGTTTGTTTCTGTTTTCTAACCTTCATGTAGCCACCGACTGACTCCTGTGTCCATTCACCTTCTCTTGAGCTATTATAACAGTGCTTGTGTTTCTAAAGCAGATACATGATATTTTTATGGAAAAACAGGACAATGTTTTCCTGAAATCCTTGCTTCTCACGATGATCAGAATTTTGTTTCCTCTCCTGGCATGGCTCCTGTCTTCAGGAGAACCACCTACCTACAGTGAATATTAACTTCTGTTCTTAGACAAAAGCTGATGGCTCATAACACTTCACCTCAGTGCTGGTGTGATTTCTCCTATGGGTATCCCATTTTCATTCAGTACAAATATCTTTCAAAGGTTAAACAAACCTCTGGTTTGGTGATTTGAAGAAGTTCTTCTTTTATACTTTTTCCTAGAGAAAACATTCTACCAGGCTGGAAGGCCCAGTTAGAAATAATGCCTTTAGCCCTATGATTTTGAGATGAAGGGGGTCATGAAAAAAGGGGGCCTAACAATTCAGAGAGAAATCTGTTTCTTTCACAATGACTCTGGGTTTAAGGGTTTTCTGTAAGGTTTCTGTAAGGGTTTGCTGTAAATTCAGTAAGTTCCAAATCAAAACAGAGAATTGATCAGAGCTCTACTTTAATGCTGAGATCTCCTCTTGTTACACCACATTAGCCCAATGGCTGACTCACTCAGTAACCAAACACTTGGAGCCGCAAACCCGTCCAACTCTGGGGACAGGAAGAAGAAAGACAGAGTGGGAGTAGCTCTTACGTCATGTTCCAAAAGCTCAGTCGTGAGCCTCGTTTTTCTTTCTGAGGAACTCATGGACATGAAACTTCCTCCTTCTCAGCTGCTGGCCAGGAATAGGCCCTAAATTAGTTAAATTTAACCATAATAAACATGCAGCAAATGAATTATATTTAACTATAACAGCTACCTCAGGGTTTGTCTCGAGACAAAATAATTTTAGCTTATGCCACTGTAAGTCCCCTAACTAAGGCAGAAAGTAATTACCTAAGGATTTACCATAATGAGTTCACTGACACCCATTATTTATTACAGTGTGTGAACATTTAATTTTTTATATAGTCAGGTGTGGACTGCAGACTGCTGAATATTATTATGGTCTAGGGTGGGCACAATAAGGACACTAAAAATAAAAATTTCCAGGAAAATACAAATTAGTAAAGCCACCTGATTTCAGTCTTCACTAAGAATTGGTAATAACTGTGAAGAGCCCCAGCTGTAACTTTATACTGACAGTAGGGCAGGGCCTGCTAAGAAAATGAACACTGTAAATCAGATGATAGCTTTTTGAGAGAATAAGCTGCATGGAAACACTTAAAAAGTAAGTGTTTGTTTTTAAAAAAGTGTCATGGGGCTTCAGTGCAGTGCATGCTAATGAGAAGTCATGTTTATCTATCCATTAAAGCAGGATATCACCCGGCAGCATTTGGTCAGGGGAACAGTTTGTATTTCTTAAAGTACATACAAGTAATAACAACTTGTCCAAAATGCTACTCCTTGGCAAATATTTTGTTATTCTACATTTCATTTATTCTGAATAATCTGCCCATTTAAAAAATTCTCATTTGTCCATTCATCCCTTATGCATTTACTATGCATCAGCTGTGGGCCAAGTACCATCAATGTGAAGGACAATGAGGCATGGTCTCTGCTCTCTAGAGAAGCTAAGAGTTGAGTAGGAGACATAGCCCTGTGAATAAATGGTTTTCTGCAGTATCGTATCTACAATGATTAGTGAGGTGCACTGTTTGTTCAATACAAATTAATTGGTCAGTATTGACTTATGTGATTCGAGTGCAGAAATTTAACTATGACTTGACAAATGAGCAAACTGCCTATGGCTGGTCCCAGCCACTGAATTCCTTTTGTTTGTTTACATGTGCATTTGGGGAATACTCACCCATGTTTAATGCATATATCATTAACATGCTACATTTAATTTATATTTTATATATATACATATGTGTGTATATGCATAAATACATATATATGTATTTCATCTGAAAGCTTTGTGTTTTTATATCTTGCCTCAGTCTATGAAGGATTTAAGGAGGCTTACAAAAGAAAGTACAAAATTAAAAACTGTTTGAATATGAATAAAAATTAAGACTCAATATGAGGGGCAGAATGTTATTGACACCTTTCTTGAGCCAGACTCACTTCTGCTTACTCCTTCCCATTCCCCCAGCCCCTTCAAAGACCATAAGCAGTGTGGTAGGCATTACAAAGATCTGAAGGTTGGGTTTAGAATGAAGTTGGAGTGTGCTTTGGCTAACTTGTCCCTCTTCTCCTTCACCAGTTTTGGAGTGGGGTGCAGTGTGCACCTCTGCTGTTTTACACTATGCTTGACACTTCAGGAGAACGTGATGGACAGGAGTGACTTGCATGGCAGGATTGGGCAACTCCTGAGTTGTAGTTGAAATACCATAAAGCAGCATCAAAACCTCTCTCCCAACACAGAACAATATGGGAAATGTAAGAGTAGAACCACTGAGCAAGCACACCGCACATAGCAAGACGTGAAGGCTTCTGCAAAAACCAGTTGAGCTTCAAACTTGGCCCTGAGCCTTTGTAAAAAGGGAAAATGGTGACCAATGTGATTCTCAAGATTAAATTCACCTGTATCTCGAGGCAAGCTAAGTTTCTCTTGGTAGTACAGTAGATTTTTAAGACATTTCTCACTAAAGGTTTTATAGAGTGGGTGCTGAGTGATATAATGGAGAAGATCCTTAACAATTTTCCAATCGCACGTGCAATAACCTGTTCATTATGGCTGTTTCTTACAGGATCCAGTGATAGATGCTGAGGACATACCACTCCAGGACTTGTCAGCGAAGGCAATGGTGTGGGAGGACAGCGTAGCACAGTCTGCTTGGTGCTAGGAAATTACTCCCATTTATCCATCTGGGATTACTCTTTCTTAGGAGGACAGGAATTAACATTTGTTTGCTTTTTAGGTTCTGTGCTAGGTACATCCTATATTTATTATTAAAATATAACACTCTTGAAAACACTATGCAGTAGTATTACTAACCCATTTTACAAGTGAAAATACACTGAAGTGCCAAGACAGAAAGTAACTTGTTCAAGGTACACAGAATTAAGAGGTGAAACCAGAATTCTAACTTAGATATGTCTTCAAAGCCATACATTTTTGCTTCAGCTCTTTCTACATAAAAAATAACAGACTGACTTTTTTACATGAATCAAGCACTAACATGTGACAAAAAAATAATTTATTTAGTTAAGTTTTAGAAATGATTTTCCCACTGGTTTCTCCGATTTTCTGACTGAAATGACTAATCAACCAGTTATTTCAGTATCATATACACATTTGGAAAATCCTAACAGTGTGCTGGGTATCTACCAAGCTTTCTCAAAGGCAGTCCCATACTGGAACCCTTATAACATCATCTACATCATTTACACTAGCTGTTGCTATACAACAGTACAAGAGTGAAAGTCAATTAAATATTTCCTTATGTGGTTGCATGGGAAATACATGTAAAACAGAAAATAAAGCTCATGTTGTGTGTAAGTTGTCACCATTTATAAGTGAAGTTCAACATAACTGAAACTACTAAACCTCACATTATCCCTCACAGGGAAAAGCCAAATTTGAAAACCTCTCATCTATTTTCAGACCTACTATTATTGTCAATGTGCAAATACTTCTGAGGGAGTCAAGCTGAGGAACAGTAGAGAGAAACTCTCTCAGGCATTAAGAGAATGTGTTATGAAATAATAAAGCAGGAGATCACGAAAAGGCTTGGCAGCATAGGACACTTGCACATCACAGGTATATTTCCTCATCAACAGCAGAAAGTGGCTCTCATGCTCTAAGAGCCAGTCATCAGCAGCCAGAATATTTTGAGAAGAGATAGCATCTCTCTTCATCAAACCACTAAAGTGAAGGTGTATTCACCCACTGTAAACAGAGCCAGAGAGAAATGTAAATTAAAGTGGACCAACACCTTTACCTGTCTGGTCCTGGGTCTCCATTTCCCCACCTCTACACTAGATTGGGACAGATGACTCTAAAGGCTCATCTAGCTCCAACACCCGGTAACATTTCTATGGGTTCAGTTGCTGGCTCTACAATGGCAGTGATTTTAAGAGGCTATCTTTAACGCCAAATGATACATCGTTTTTTCTCCCCAGATTTTGGTTTTGTTGGTGATGATCTTAATGACATTTTCATTATTTTGTTTCTTTGTCTATTTGTGTATCTCCAGTGTCTAGCACTGCATATGCCTAGTACGTGGCAAATCTGCATTGTGCACTAAATGCTAATTACATTTCTCTCTTCCCTTTTAACTGGCAATTCTCCTGGAGCTCCCAGCACCAGACAGGAGAAGACTCTGTACCGTTATTACATAATCTGGCTGGCTGTTTCCGTTTGGAAGAGTCACTCACAGGGCATCTAGGTGGTAGTTTTTTCAACTCAAAGCACATTCTGGGATCCTCAGGGTTTACTGAGCACATTACTGTGCCTTGCTCTGTATTTTTAAAAATATGGTGGCTTTTAGTTGTGTTCCTTTAAAGAACTAAATTTCAAAGTTAGTTGAGAGAGTTACTGGATTCTTCTTTGTATAGCTCACCATTCCTATTGCAGGTGTTGCATGTAGGAGGCACCCAGTACTTGGGGGTTAATTGAGTTCAGTGAACCAATAAACACCACAGCCTTTGTGGGCACAGCACCCTAGATTTCCTGTGGCTATGGACTATCCTTTCTTCCTTTTGGATCTGACCAGAGGGCCAGACATACCACCCCTTTTTGGGATACTTCAATGCCAACGCCTCTACACGTATAGCCACCACTTTTCCAAATCCCTCATAACCCTTTGGCACCTCACCAGCTCTTTCCATTCAGCAGAGTGGCACTGCCATAGAGCTGTCATCTGCTGCCAAGATGTCACCCAGTAACTGGCTGATGACTAGCTTTTCATTTACCCACTTGAGTTCTGCCAAAGTCTGTTTTGTTAAAGAATTAAAGGGGGCAATACTATATAGTTAAATCTCAAAGGAAATAGTTCAAAGACAAAGAAGTATAATTTCCATTATCTTTCCAAATGGTTAAATGTATTTCAGCCCCTGATGTTTCCAGAAACTGTGTCATGTATTTTTCTGTGATCCAGGTCACTAAAATGCCTTTCCTGACTACCTACCTGTTTCTGGCTCAGACACCTAATGTGAGGGGAAAATGAACACAATAGAAACATAAAGCTTACAGCCTTACCATTTAGCAGATGGAAATCACACATACCCATGCCTCTGTGTCTCCTTGACATTCTCATCTCAAATTCCCCAGGAGTGTGTATTACATTTCCAAGAAATTCTTTCCATGCTGAAGACAAGGTGCATCATGGCCCCAGCATGCCAGCCTGGTCATACTCTCCATGCATTCTCACAGCTGTGCCCCAAGGACTCAAGCACCTTGGTGAACTGCCAGCCCTAGCCCGCCCCTAGAGAGGGCCTAAGGAGCCACAGTCACGTATTCACCAACTACAGCTCCTCCATTCCTACGTGTCAGCTGAGGTTCCAGATGTTCAGGCTGAGAGGGACCTCCAGGTCAGCCATTAGTCAACAATTTGGCCATCTGAGTCTTGGGGCAGGCACCCAGTTTTATGATGACTACACAGCTTCTGTTTAAACACATTCATTGATAAGGGACTTGCTCCTTCACAAAAAGCCCCCATAGTTAGAAAGCTCTTTGTGTGGAGCCTGAAATCAACCTTTTATCATTTTCTCCATTGGTCTTAGTTCTGTCCCTTAAATAAGAAGTATTCTTCCTTTTCATCATCAATGGTTTAAAACAATATTAATAAAACAAAATGCCAGCATCATCACATATGGAAGGATACAGAAGACTAGGTGAAAAGAAACAGCAGGATCAAACTGATAAAGAGAAGTGTCTTTGTAAAACCAATTAAAAGAATAGTGAAAATGACAACCTTCCAAACTCGTCTGCACCCACTGTCCTTAACTACGAGGGGGCAAACCCACAGGAATCTCCAGAGGTCACAGTTATAAAGTTCAACACGAGTGTAGTATGTGTGTACTCTGAGGAAGGTTCCATGTTAATGCTAAAGGTAGAGAGATGAGGTTCCCATCCTCAATATCTCATGTTCCAGTAAGAGAACAGACATGTCTAGAATTAACATAATACAATGTCCTCATATTCAAAGAACTTACAGTCATGGAATTATGGGTTACTCTATGAGTTTGAGATAATGCTTTTATGAACTAATTATTCATTTAAAACAGAAGTGGAGGAACTCAAGGGATATACTAGGGAAATCACTGGTGCAAGACCAAGGAGAAACAGGCAGACTCTTTGGGTCATAAAGCCATGTCCAAGGCTTGGGAGTCAGCTTTCTAGGTGGGAGGTGAAGCCCTTGGCTCCCCTAATGTGGCCCTCAGCACAAGGCTGGCTATCTTGAGGGCCAGGTCAGCCCAGAGGACAATTTCTATGTAGGACTGAATTGAGGGGGTTCATTTGACTCTCAGCCATCAGACAGTCTTTGATTTCTAGCCTGTTCTCTGCTCTTCCAGTGCAAAAGAGGTCCTATTTTGAGCATTAAATTAGCATAGAGATGAAACCCATTTCACGGGACACATAGTGAACTGACACAAAAGACATTAAATTTTTTTTAATGAAAGTTTCCCTTTTTCTTTAAGAAACAAAGATTGCCACTTAATTTGTGTTCAGACTGCACTGCCCCTCCTGAGCTGTCAACATCAGAGCAGTGCTGAGGAAGTCTGAAGGAGGCAGGGGAAGGCAGCAGCTACGGGGGGGTGAGTGGAGCCGTCTACTGTGGAGACAGGCAAGTGCCTGCAGGGCATGGCGGTGGGCAGCATGTAGACATTCCATCCTCTGTGCCTCCGGTACACACACTGACAGGGCCCAGGAGCAAACCATAGCACTGAGTAATCTTTTCTTGAGATCTGCAGGGCAGGACCTGATCTACCTTCACTCCGTGTCTGCCTCTGGCCTTCCCTATATCATTTCAAAGACACCTCCATTGTTCTTTAGGACAGGGTTTCTTGTCATCTCTCTTCCCATGGGAAAAAAAATTCTGAGTAGCTGGACTAGGATGAACGACAAATTTGCCAGGGAGCTAGCCCCACGCCTTCATCCACACCAACTTCTGTCTTTTTAAAGGTTTTCTCACAGCACTCCTCTTCACTTTTTTAAGCTCTCAAGTTCTCTCTACTTTTTCTTTAGTAGATTGCTTCTGATTTCTTCAGAAAACATTCTGAATCGTTAACAATACAAGACACTAAAGAAAGCTGTCTGGTGGTAGTCCCAAAGCCAATCCCTCTCAATGTCAATGTCAGGGCTTCTCAATTAAGGGAGCACAAAGTGGCTCTGAATAATACTGTGTCTTTACAGCAATAGATGCCATGCAAATGGACTTAGGAAGAATATTTTCTTGAAAGGTAAATCTCCTGAGTCCTCTGCTACGTGGTGTAAGAGAGCTGAAAAAGAATGTTTTCATCTGTGTCAAGCTGGCTGAAGATAGTCCCTGTATCTGACGGCCATACAGTACCCCAGGGGAGGGGAAGTTGTTTTTAATGCAAAGGGAATAAATATTACTTATTATATATATGGGAGAAAACAAATCCACACTCATATAACAGAAAATATCATTACTGTGGCTCATATTAATTCAGACATACAATAACCTACTTCATTGTTTGCAACAAAAACTGTTTCCTAAATGGAACTGCCAACAAGTGGAGGCAATAGAAGAGAACAGACTTCAGAAGCACCATTATAGTACTAAAAGAATAGAATGTCTTAAGTACTTATTATGTACTTAATATGTACAATGTCTGTGCCAGCCATTGTTCTAAAAGCTTTGTATGAATTAACTCTTTTAATCCTTACAATAATCCAATGAGATGGGTACTATTTGCTTGATTTTGTATAAAAGTGAACTGGGGCACAAAGAATTTATAACCTGCCCAAGGTCACACATGGCCAGTAAGTGGCAGGACCAGCATTCAAACCCAGGCAGTCAGACCTAAGGGTCTCTCCAATGAACTCTACACCCACTAACTGTATGTTACTAGCTTCCTTTGAAAGAACCTACAAAATGGCTACTTAGCAACATTTTCTTAGATTATTATAATTTTAATTAATAACTGAAAGTAGAATTATGTATCTTTACACACATTTGAATTAATCTAGAGACACCTGTTCCTGAGTTAGTTCAAATGGTAAATGCCAGAGAGGGGAGTGGCCACAGTAGGCAACACTTCCCTGTACGGCTTCATCCTAAGAAGGATCGGGGAGGCTCCTTTTAAACACAAGAGGGAACATGAAGCTTTAGAAGCTGACAGTGTGGTAACTACTTCTACATTGATGTTTGAGGGAGTGTAACATACAGCAGAGAGGTGTTATGAGAATGATTGTCATATTTCATAAATTACATTTTGCCATTCATAGAGAACTCCCTGCAAAACTAAAGTAGTAATAACATGCATAAAGAACAGCAGTAATAACATTGTAAACAATGCATTGTAAGAATGGGGAAAATACAATAAATGAAAAGTAGTGCCTGTAATAAAAAAGCTGACAAAGAAGAAACAAAGATTGAAACAAAATTTGTGAATTTAAACACATGTTGAGGCTGAAAAACCCATAGTAAGAAGTCAATAAAAAGTATAATGGCCTAGATCTATATTGGAGATAAGCCCAAGTAGAAATCTAAGCAAAACAAGGAGAAATATTTTTCCTTTTATTTTTCATTCAATATAAAATACCATTTTGCCTGGTTGAACATATCAACTTCTCAAGAGATTAGTTCAATATAGGTTTCCCAAAGAAGAAAGGAGGCTGGGATATGTCAGCATGGTGAGATGCTCAGGAAGGATTTGTGCCTGAAGTCAAACCGCAGGCAGACAGTCGCACCCTTGGTCTCCAGCACGCGCCTCACACAGCTTGGCTTCTCTGCTTTGCCTCCTCCCTGCCTATCACACCATTTCAATTATTCCCCGTTATCTTCAAATTTCCCTGACCTGACCTACCTTTCATTTATCCTGGGGAAAATCTATTTTCTACCCATCTCCTTCACAGAGTAAAGAGAAGTCACTCAGGTGGGAGCTCTATTAACTTCTAGTTGAATTGAGAAGCCAGTGTTATGTTCACCTAATTCTCTGTTTCTCTTCCTTTCTGAGGTCAACTCCCCAACTCCTTGAGCTCTGAGTCCCACACTGTCCTGTCCTCTCTCAGGAATACTGCACCACTGGGGATCCCTACTCTTTCGTTCTATCTCTTACATAGACTCTCCTTTTTTTTTTTTACTGGATCCTTCTATTGACTTTTTTAAAAAATAAGTTTTATTTTGTAGACCTGTTTTAGGTTCACGTAGAAATTGGGCAGAAGGTATAGAGGTTTCCTACACAGCTCCTCCCCTCATGCATGTATAGGCTTCTTCATTATCAATATCCTTCACTGGAGTGGCACATGAGCTATAAACAATAAACTTAAACTGATACCCCAAATCCATACTTTACATTCAGAGTCATTCTTGGTGTTCTTCTGTTGACTTTTAAACACACTGAAGTTTACTATAATTGCACAAAACCTCCCTCCACCTGCACATCCCCTCCAACTACCTTGTCTCTCTCTTTCCCTTGAGTTATCTCTACTCACTAGCTCCATTTCCTCCCCTCCCACTTTATTTCCTCAACCCTTCTAACCTTGCCTCATAAATGATGAACCTCCACATCATTCGGAGTGATCATTTCTCATGAAGTTCACCAATAATCCCTGTGTAACTAAATACAATGGCTCATTGTTAGTCATTAACAAAACTGTTATTCTTTTACTGTGTTATAATATGTTGGCTTGAATTATTATTATCTTGAACTCTCCATATCCCTTGACTCCAAAACCTCACTTCCCCTGACTCTCCCACATTCCATTCAGCTTTATTACCCTTTACCTGTCCACTAAGTGAAGGAGTTCCTCAAGTTACCCAAAGTCCCTTAGTCAATCTTGTCTGTACCCTCAGTTTCAAAAACATCTTAAATAATGATTATTCACACATTTATATTCCAGTCTCTATGTCTCCTGTATACTCCAGACTGTTTCAAACTGGCTGTGTAACATGTTTACCTCAGCATCTCAGGTAGACCTCAAGGTCAATGGGTTCAAACCTAAATCTCAACAAGGTACATCCTTTTTATCAACAAATGGCAACACAATCCATCCAGTTCTATAAGTCGGACACTTGGTGTCATCCCTTATAACTTCATATTCAATTAAGTAGCAAGTTCTGGAAATTTTATGTTTTATTAATCTTAAAATCCATTCACTTACCTCATTCCCTTGGCCATGACCTGAGTCCCAGTTTCCACCATCTCTGGTGCAGCCACTGCAATAAATGATGAACCTACACACCTGCCCTCATGGCTCTACTCTCCCCATCCAATCCTTTCTCCACAGAGCATCCAGAGTAAATCTTTCTGAAAACCAAATGTAATCATTTAACATGTTTTGCTGAAAACATTTCGGGGGCTTCCTGCTGCTGCTGGATAAAGCGAGAGATCCTTATTAGGCCCATGAGGCCCAGCACGGTCTGGCCTTACCCAACTCTTCAGCTTCATTACCACATTGCCCCGTTTGTCCAGCCACACTGATCCTCTTACTGGGTCCCTGATGTATCAGTTGCTCTTGCCAGAGCCTTGCTTGTGCTCCTTGAGCTTTAAATGTTGTTCTCTCCCCCACATCACATTCAATCTTGATTCCCTTGTCTTGATGTTCGTAAAGCACAATGTTGATAACACTTATCCCAGCTGTCATTTCACATTTGTCTCTGTGATTATTTGATTAACATCAGTCTCTCCATGTAATCTAGATGATAAGCTCTTTGAGAGCATCAGCCATGTCTGTTTTTGCTTCCCATTGAATCTACAGTGCCTGGCACATAGTAGACATTCAGTTAAATGAATGAATGAATGAATGAATGAATGAAGGAAGGAAGGGAGTAACTAGATCATGAATCAGTGCAGATCTGGTGAATGGCATTCTCTTTCTAGAGTAGGGTAAACAGAGGTGACTGCTTCATTCTGGGGAACAGAACTATGTCTGCCAGCAGAACCTTTTTCAGAAATGCCTCATTCTGAACACATTCCCCAACCTAAGAGAAAGGAAAGGGAAAGAGAAAGAATAGAAAATCAAGAGGTCTAACCCACTTTAAAATGTACATGTCCTTGAGAAGGTTAATTCCATTAACTATCACATGAAATATCTGTGAAAACTTTAGGTCCAGGGGTGTCAAACTCATTTTCACTGGGGGCTACATCAGCCTCACAGTTGCCTTCAAAGGGCCGAGTGTAATGTTAGGACTGTATAAATGTAATGCTCCTTAACAGTTAAGCAAGAGTTTGGCGCTGCCACCAGATAGAAACAAGGTGCCAAGCTGGATAAAATAAGGTGGAGGGCCAGATTTGGCCCATGGGCCTTGTGTTTGCCACCCGTGCTTAGGAGGATTTAGCAGGATCGAAACTGTGTCTTCAATGTACCTTCACACACACACACACACACACACACACACACACACACCTCACAGTTCCTTCGATACAGCTTTGTACTTGGTTCTTTATATGCCTGTCACCTTCAACCAGCCTATAAATTACTTGGAGGCCAGGATTGTGATTTTCTTTCCCTGGTATGAGGCATTACAGTGACTCTGGTGTCCAGCATAGCTCAGGCACTGATGAGTGTTTCTGATGAATGACTCAGAGATAGTAAAATACATGACTGAATACATATAAAGACAGGCATGAAAAAGAAAGCTGACTTTACAATTATACAAATTGTATAGATGGACCAAAAACCTTTATTTACTAAATAATTACATCGCCCTGACAAGGGCAGGAGCACAGACTGGGGATCTAAAGACAGTTCTGCAGTTACCTAAACACCTCATTGTCACCTCACTAAACTCTGAACTCCTCAATGGATGGTGAGCCTCTGTGTGGAGTGAATGTGAGTTCTCTTCTCAACCCCCTTCATTTAGTTACCAAATGAATCAAAGTCTAGTGATAGTTCTCAAACTATGTAGCAGGGTTAGTCTTGGCTGGAGAAATTTTGTCTCTCTAGGTTTAACAATCTCAACAGTAAAATGACATAGTAGGACTATATGATATTCAAAATCTTTCTCTCAGCTCTAACCTGTGATGAATTCATAATTAACCATCTGCATAAGCAGAGAAAAGTTAGGGACAGTGAGGCCCTAAGCAATTGTACTAATCACACGCAGTAAGTCTCATCTGACTTAAAAAAACATCCTCTATATTGGTAATCAAACCAGCCATTGCATACAAAGATCATGGTAAAAGAGCTACAGTCCAATGTGGGAAATCTGCAGAGTCTCCCAATATATTGTAAATCAATAGAGGGAACAACTACAAAATGGGTGGTCATCATGGCCAAGGCACCTGGCAGTTCAGGAGGCATTCGCTTAAAATAAAAGTGATCCAAATCTGAAATGGAATATGATCATATATAAAATAAAATTTTTATAATCAGTATCCATGAAAAGAATGATTAAGCAATTTGACATGAATTTAAAATTACTTAATAACTTGGTTTTATCTTGGGGGAAAATGCTTAATTTCTCCTAAAATTCATCTCCTTGAAAATTCCTGATAGAAATTCCAGTCATATATTTTGCTAACAGTGAATCTACCCCATTCTGGAAAGATTTAGTTCTTTAATGGAAAGTTGTTGGCAAGTTCCTGCCAGTTTCCACAATGTAAATGCCATAATGGCTATACCAACAATGTGCTGTGCAGTACACAGTTCTTACAGAAGCCTCAGAAGTATACCTTTGCAGAGCTCAATGTTTCCTCCCTTGAAGCATCTACCTGACTTTTTGGTTTTAACTACTGGGGATGAAAATTATTGAAAAATGTGTTCTTGTTTCCAATCTCTTCAGAGTAATAACAACAGTAAGTTGGCAATAGTACTAACCACTAATGTCATAGTCCTTACTACGAGCCAGTCACTGTCCAAAGTGCTTTTCTGTGCTAACTTGTACAATCTTCACTACAGCTCTGAGGAAGGCACTGTTTATTATTATTCCCCATCTCATGAATGTGAAAGTTGAGGCATACAGAAGTTAAATAACTTGCCCATGGAAACATATACAGTAAGTGGTAAAGCCAAGACTTGAACCTAGGTGGCCTGTCTGCAAGCCCACACTGAGGCACAACTTGAGTCTGTACCTTCATAAACTATTACGCATAGTGCAAACTTTTATTAAAAAGCTCAGAGTTATAATTTTGAACATCAATTTTTGGAAATGACTTGTGTTCCATTTCTGTATTCTCTGCTTTTAAAAACATTTAATGCAATTCAGGCTTCATGTAGCTGAGTGCACGCAAATCCCAGTGGAGCACTAACAATCCAAGGCTCTGTGAAACCAGAACCTCATTTATAAGGGCAGAGGACTCCAGAACAACACACGTGTAGAACCAGTTTTACTGCTGCTGCCTTCCTGCATCTCAACGGTGAAAACCTCTAGTCCCACAGTAAGCAGAATTCAGTGATCTTCTAATGGGAGGGCAAATACCTAAATGATTTCCCACATCTAATCTTCCATGCCATTTCCTCTTCTAACCTTGACTGGGCAATCTGATCAGTGCAGCAAAGTGAAAAAGATGTCTTCACTGCACCAAGTGATCCTTAATCTGTGTTCAGTCAGAGGAATTTAGCCTCTTAGTCCTCAGTTAGACAAAGGCTTCCACTTAAAAAGATACAGGGATCAGTCTTCTACACTGAGGGGAAACTGGTAGCTGAACAATAATAAGTGCACTTTTTAAAAAAATTATATAGTCTACAAAAAAGAGAATTTGAGGATAATAATCGAAAAGAATTTTCAAGGTTTTTCACGTTATATACTTTACATATTACTATATTTGTATTCATTTATAAATAATATATGTACACATACAATACATATATATAATCTGCATACATGCATTACATACATATATTAAATAATACATGAAATATATAATATTTTACTATCTGTATCTATGTAATATTAAAGAATGTGTCAAAAGCCAATCAGGTGACACTCACTGGATTATCAAGATGCAGACACCATGGTTGGCCATTTACAGGTTTATTTTTTTTCATTCTCATGGGGACATACCACATGGATGCTTAAAACAGCTGTATCAGAGAACAAGGTTAAAGGGAGACATGTAACTGGTCCAGGGTTTGTTTAAAAGTGTCACTGCTCTGGAAGGTGGGCAAGAATTAGAATGAACGAAAAAGTAGGCCATGTACATAAGCTCAAGCATACAGTTCACTGAGCTTATTTCCTCTTGTTCAGAAACCTCTCCAACAGCTGGGCTACCGGATTATAAGTGTGTGGTACATGGGAAGCCTGCAGACGGGGTCCAGGTTTCTACAGAAAAGCGCTTTCTACAGGTAAGGCTTTAGCACAGATGACATTTCCAGACTTGGCTATGTGAACGGAAGAACCCACAACAACATGACAACAGCAATGACAAAGGGACTGTCTTCTTTCCTGCCTCGCATGTTATTTGGAGACAAAAGAAAAGTGTCCAAGAAAAATGCAGATACTGCTTTTCCTAGAATGTTGCTGACTCCCTCCCTAGGATTATACTCAATACACCTGTAGTTAAATCAAGTTTTCAGAGTGTAATTAACTCCCACTTATTACAAAGATAACTTACTTGTACCAAAACTATTTAAAGAACTCATATAAATTTTCTAAAATTTCTTAATTTATGAAGTTATGCATTTTGAAAAGCCAGTCCATAAATATTTAGGGACAGATAGGGGAAAAGAAACAACCAGCTGATTTAAAAGTTTTAAAAATTAGCTTCCGCTGTAGTAGGCAAAATTATGGTCCGCCAAAGATGTCTACTACCTAATCCCTGAAACCTGTGAATACATTACCTTATGTGACAACAGGGACTTCACAACCGTGATTAAGTTAAGGATCTTGAGATGGGGGTTATTGGGTGGGCCCAATCTGACCACAAGAGTCCTAATTAGAGGGAGGCAGGAGGGTCAGAGCGAGAAGAGAAGCTGAGGTACAAGAGGCAGAAGCCGGAGTGATATGAAGAAGGGGCCCCAAGACAAGGATTGCCAGTGGCCTCCAGAAGCTGGAAAGGTAAAGGAATGGATTCTCCCCTAGAAGCTCCAGAAGGAACCAGCCCTGCTACCTTCACTGTAGCCCAGTGAAACTGATTTCTGACTTCTGTAAGGTAATAAATCTGTATTGTTTTAAGCCACTAAGTTTGTGTTATTACAGCAATAACAGTAAACTAAAATATCTATATTATAGTGTAAGGTGGATCCTGGACACAGAAATGAATGAAAACAAAATCAAATTAAAAAGAAGTATGACTCTCATTGTAAGGAAAGAAGACTTTCTTAGATATACTGGAACTCAGACTCTACTGATTTAAGAAAGACAAAATTTGGCTAGAAAGACACTGAGAGAAAAAGCATATGATTAGAAGGAAAGATGCCAAAATATCTCAAGTGAAGTGGAGTAGAGGGCTTCCAACCTACTGAGTAGTACAGGGAATATGTAAATATCTCCTGCAAAGTCTTTTCAAAGGCTGGAATTCCACCCTCATAGTTTCAAGTCTTCAGTTCTCAAGACATTTGTCTTGTGAATCTCCTTACAAAACCTTCAGTTAATCCTGAGGGGAAGGGCAGGACCCAAGCCCTAGGGACAACTAAGGCAGTCCAACCTATTATTCACAAAGGATGTACTAGTCTGACAATATCTTTCTTTGAAGGATAAATATTTTAAACAGCAACTCCAGGAAAGCATTTTAAAATTCTGATTTAATCTCTCTGAAATGTTCAGCTAACACTGAAGAGGGGGACTGGGAAAGAACTAGCTGACTCATGCTCTGCCAGGAGGAAACACATGGACATGGCAGTGGGAAGGTGGAAGACAGTACATCAGGACCCGTCAGAGCTGGGTCATCCACCCTCCTATGACCCAGCTTGGCTGGGGCAGTGCTGGCTTTCACAGTCAGCCTGCTTCGGTCTCCTGGACGGCCTGAGGGCCCTAATAGGACTCTGGTTCCATGGCCAAAGAGGCAGGGCAGGAGCTTCTGCCTCTGATGGGCGTGGTTCATTCCACCAGTGATGTGGAGGCTATCAGAGAACCCAGGGTACCATCGATACTGTGCTTACATACAGCACCCATGTCAGGCAAACCCTGAGACTACCAAGAACTATCCAGATTTGCTGAGGATTAATGTCTTGTGCACCAGGCAGGAAACATCTCAACAGTCATGAAATGCTAGTTAAAGCCAGAGCAGGGGAGATGCAACCTATCCTTTTCCCATTCTGTCCAAGCAGCTGCTGTGGATGAAAGGCATTCCATCTGGGCCCTGTATCCATGATGGCAGCTTTGCTCTGTTCACTGATGGACCCCCAGTGCCCAGAGGGGCATCTGACACACATTACGTGCTTTACTCTTGTGGAATGAGTAAATGAATTAATACAAGGAGGCTGGAGATGTGCTCATTTTATAATTACAATATGGCAAATTCCTAACTTAACTCATACTCTAACTCTTCCTGATCCCTGATATGAGATCTTTTCCTTCAGAGCCTCAAGAAGGAGCCTGTTTATTCCTCTGATATGCTATTCTTCTCAGACTTCTGTTGCTGTCACTTAGTTCTCATGAATTTATTCTCCAAAACAAACTGTGAAAAGGCTAAGGGCCTGCCTTATCCATCTTTGTGTCCACTGCAGCCTGCCCAAAACCTTCCGTGTAGTAAGTGTTCAATGAGTATCAATCAGTATATTTGAATTGGTAAAGCACCTTTTCTCCCAAGTTTTTTTTTTTTTAAGAGATAGGGTTTGAATGTAAAGTTCATCTGGATTACTGAGTAGATGATCATAACAATACAATATACTTTAAAAAAATTCTTAATTATTCTACGATAGGCAGAACTACTGCAAATGAAGAAGTGATCTTTCAGTAAGATCCAGATTTATCAAGGTTTTGTTAGAAGTGAAAAACATTTTACAATTTATCAATACAAAAAACTTGATATTAATAAAGATATATATGCATATATAACTAGATTTGCTAATGAATAGAATTTATGTTTGAAGAAGAGTTAAAAATAAAGTGCATACTGCACTGAACAAATGACATATGTCATGATTTATAAATACACACATTTTGTCTCTCTCTCCTGCACATACACAAACCCCAAACTCTGCCTTTCAAGATACTGTCCTCTTGCCCTAGTCTGAGGTGCCCAAACAGAAACCTGAACACCTTTGAGGCCATTGCTTCCTTATAGACTGTCTACAGGGGGTGGGGTGGGTGTGGGGTGGGGGGGCAGCAGTCAGGAACGCACTGCATGCCTGCTCCTCAGGGAGGCACTCTTAGTGCCCCTTCCCACCCAAGCCAGAAGTTTCTCTAACCACATCAGCAACTCTTCAGACCTGTGTGTTTGCTGTGCCTCAATCTGGTTGCCCAGGAAGGTCACAGATGCTAACAAGCACTGATCAAAAGTCTCAATCAATAGAATTCCCTACTCTTCTCTGTCAGATGGCAGTGACTAAAAAATAAAAGGCCTGAAGGGTAGCTGGGCAATTTTAACAGAGAAAAGTGGTCAGCTGCATGCCAATCTTTGATTTCTGCATGTGCCTTGAAAGTAAAAGGAAGGAGAAAAACTAACATTTACTGTTTCTAGGAAGATAAATATATTTTGTAATGGTACTGCAAGGTATTCCTTTCTAAAATTCAGGGTTTTTGCTTTTATCAAAGTTACACTTGCATATATTTGAAGAGTCAAGTAATCCTCAGACTTATTGTGAAAGATAGCAGCCCCCAACCCCAGTCATGCCACAGTCAGTTCCCCAGAGGCAACCTGTTTTCCACTCCTCTAGTTGATTCCTTTGGCATTTTTCACTGTATCTTTAAAGAAGATACTTTTATAGCTACTTCTTGAGAATTTTTTGTTTGTTTGTTTTCGGCATTACCTATGAACTCTCTGTTGTAGAAGAAAAGCACTGAGCTCCCCTTTGTACCTCACTGCCCTGCGCCACTGTTCTCTGCATGCACTTGCTCCACCATCTTCCCAGTGGAGCTATGCTGACACTGTCAGCTCACCACTCACTGGGAATGAGCTAACACTGTGATGTGTGAAGTCATAGACTACACAGACTACTACATAGATTGCTTTTCCTTTTTTGTACTTTTTTTCTCCTTGCTGTAATAACTGTGCTGACTTTCCACCTGCGTTGTTTCTAATGTGTGCACTCCCACGCTCTTCTGTTGTGAGGGAAGAGGAAAGTGTGGTATGGTGGCTGCATGTGTGCAATGCCTGGTTTCAAATCTCAGTTTGGCACTTACTACTATATAACTTTGGACAGATTATTTAAGCACCGAGTGCCTCAATTCCCTCACTTGTACAAGGAAAAATAATTACCTATCTAATAGGGCTACTGCTAGGATTTGTTAATGCATATATGCTCAGAATTATGTCTGACACATAGTGACTTCTCAATACGTAGAAGTGGTGATGATTGTTATCAGGTATCCAATTGTTATTATAGCAGAGCCTTCTGATCTGCTCCAGTCTAGGCGATTCCCCTAGAAAGGCTGCACCAGAGCTGGGGCTGGGATGGCAGTTCTCCATCACCCCAGAGATGCCTTTGCCTGTCTCTTAGGTTGGATCTCCTGCTTGGAGTTCTTGTCTTGACTAACCTCTCTTTTGGTGAACAGGTCCTCTAGTAGTTTGAAAGTATCATTCTTCTACCCTCAGGTTTGATAAACAGTATGACTGAACATTGGATTCTAGGGTGAAAATTATTTTGTTCAAGCTTTTGAAGGCATTGCTCTCTGGCTTCTAGAACTGCTGTAAGACATGATACCATTCAAAGTCCTGATTCACATTCTGTCTCTCAGCTTTTGGGATCTTCTCTTTTGTCTCCATCATTCTATCAGGCCCTGAGATTCTTGCTGTGGTTCTAGTTTTGGGACTCACACTGGGTACTAGTTGGTGAATCTGGTGAGTCCTTTCAATGTGGAAACATATTTCTTCTGGTTCTGGAAAATTTTCCTTCATTATTTCTTTGAGGAGTTTCTCTCTACTTTTCTTCTTTTTTCTCTTTCTGAAACGTCTTTGGATGTTAGACTTGCTACACTGTGCTCTAATCGTCTTGTGTTTTCTCCAAAATTATTTTTTCTTTTTAGGAGAACTCAAAGTTAGTTTTCAACCCTTATAACTTTTACATTTCTGCTATCACATTTCTAATTTTCAAGAATACTTTCTGTTCTCTGAATATCCCATTTTTAATGAGTCTTTCTTTGCATTTGTTACTAAATACAGTTTCCTTCCTTACTTCTCTGAGAATGTTTAAGGTAAGTTCTTTTATTCACATCTTCTCCCTTCACAGGGTGAAGGGAGAAGAGTAGTTCCTTTAAGCTGAGTTTATTGTTTTTGTTTTCTGCTGTGGTCCTACTTTGTAAATACTTGGTATTCTTGAATGTGTGTTTATATTTCAGAGTGAGCTGCTGAAGTCCTGTGTGTTTGTGTGTGCTCAATGCACAAGCATGGGGAAGCCAAGGCTTACTGAATGTGGAGTTCATTGGCAAGTAATCTGTGTGCTCTGTTTCTCGGGGGAACCCCTGGTGTTAATATACAAGCTGTTTTCTCCTAGGCTGGTAGGATCCCCAGAGTGGCTACTCCAATCTCCTACTAGGCAATAGTAAGGGTGATAATCATAGTGGCCAAGGTCCAGGGAGGCAAGTGAAGAAGGTGGGGCCTCTCAACATGAAGCTTGTAAAGGTACACTTCAGCCCCCAAACCTGAGATCCTGTGCTTTGTCCTCTCTAGAGACTAATCTTGAGACTTCTACCAAGATAAAGGCTTGTTAGTTATTGGATTCTCGCAGGTATGCAACACAGAATTGGGGAGAAAATCTGGAGTTCTGCTTCCCAGGCACACATTCTACTGTCTTTACCCACTCTCAAGGTGATGGGTCTACCAATTCCTGAATCTATGAAGGATACTGCAGTTTATGTTGAGTTGCTGCTTCACATTCTCCACTGCCACTTAGATTTTAGCTTTTTGGTATCTGCTTAAAGTAGTTTCCGCTTCTCTGCTTTTCAGCTTCCGAAATTATGTAGCTGATGTCTACTATCCCATTGACTCAGTTCTTGATTAACTTATGACTTAAAGAAAAAGCTTTACTGCTACTGTAACAGCATTTTGAGAGATAACTGAGGTTAATGCTTCTGTTCAATTTGTCATCTTTAATCACAAGTCTACTTTTCCTACTTCTTAGGTAAGGTAACTGAGGTACCAGGAAAGGGTAAGTAATTTGTTGAAGTTCACAAAACCAGTAAGAAATAAAATCAGAACCTGAACTTGGGTCTGCCTGACCCCCCCAGGAGCCGTCGACGAGAGACAGAGGTCTACTCTGAAGTCTGCACCAGGATAAAGACTATGAGACCCTGAAAATTCATGTGACACCCCCGTGTCCTGCTGCTACCACATCCCTTCTACACCTTGTCCTGCATGCCCCCCCACTCTTGCTCCAGGAATCCTGCCAAAAGCCCAGGCTTAGCTCTCTCATCTTTGTTTGAAAGAATTCCTAGCAGGGAAGGGAATGGTTCCAACAGTGGGGCCCTTGCCCAATAATAAGAATGTCAACTGCTACCTTTTTTAATGATCAAAATATTTCTGAGAAATCAAAGACACCCCTTCTCAGAAAATGTCTGGGATTTTTTTAAACCAAAAAGGCAATGAGAGTGGCACTTTTAGGTCTTACTAACAGTCATTGCTTTCATCTTGTGTCAAACTTAGACCCCATGTGACAGATTTCACCTGTGGATCCCCATCAGGATCAAACCATCCTGTATAGCAAACAGTAAGACAACAGGATCTAGAATCACACAGGCTGGAGTTCAATTCCCAGCTTTGTCACTTAGTACTCGTGTGGACTTTGGACAAGTTACATAAGTTCTCTAAACCTTGATTTTCTCATTTATAAAATGGTAATGGTTATAGCATTCACTTTATAAAGTTGCTATCAGTTCAAATGAGATACTATAATGTTAAGCATTCAGCATGAGAACTAGTGGTGCACATTTAATAAATGCTAGCTGATATTTTATTCTTGTTATTATCACATTCAATAAATATTTATGCACAATAAAAGAATTTGTAACTGTGTGGTGACAGATGGTAACTAGACTTATTGTGGTGATCATTTCACACTATATACAAATATCAAATCATTTTTTGTACACCTGAAACTAATGTCATGTTATATGTCAATTATGCCCCAATAAAATGTTACAAATTCACTTAAGATTTATGAAAACACCTATTATGTGCAGAGAGTTGTGTTATACTTTGTGGAGGATACAAAAATAAACAAAGAAAACCAGCTCTATCTTTAAACGATCTGTGGTACCCAGGGTGGTGTTACTGTGACTAAATTACCCAGTGGCCAGCACACACAGCTCCGGGCCTGCAGCGAGCCTGGGGGCCACTAGAAGCTGGCCTTGTGTATTTTTAGGGTTGCTCCCAACCACTCAGATCTTCCAAACAATGTATACCAGAGACAGAAACTTTGGTTATGTAAAAGTTTAAAAAAGTGAATGATGAAAACTACTTGAAGGATACTGGAGATACATGATCTATTTATATTTTTAAGATGAAGACATAAATAGAAAAAAACACAGCAAAGAAATGTTCTTTAAAATATATGTACAGTGTGGATGAGAGATATGTGCACAGAACAAACAGATGCTACCTATATACTTTTTCACACCAGCCATAACTCAGCAAGACTCACTGATTCAAGGAGATTAACCAACTACCAATGTCATTAAAGAATTAACTCTCTGACAAATTAGGCCATGGTATGGTTCGGTGTTTTTAAAAAACATTTTGTAATAAGACTGTTGAACAGAATGAGCAGCCCCTAAACACCAGCCTTGATTGACTATTAACCCACAGATATGGTAAGTATATAGGACAGTGTTGTTTTATATAGCATTTACTCATTCAACAGTCACTGACTGAGAACCTGCTGAGCAAGAGGAATTGACTGGTCCCTGAGGTTACCGCACAAGCAATACAGACAAAGTTCTTGTTTCCATGGAGTGTGTGCTTGCTGGTAGACATGCTAATAAATAATATTTTTATAGATCTAAAAATGCTACAAAGAAAATAAAAATGGGTAGTGGGTTTGAACTATATGCTTCAAATAAATGGAGTTGTGTTAAAGAAAACAAAAAAAGAAATCCAGCCTTAGGATTTGAATTCTTTGGCGGGGGGAGGGAGGGAGGGAGGGAGGGAGGGAGGGAGAACAAGAGAGACAGACAAAGATGAAAAAAGAAAGTATCAGAAAGGAGATGGAGGAGTTCTGGTGGTCTTGAAATAGAAATCAAGAAGGACACCCACCTACAGATTCTGGGTCCAAAAGAGCCTCATTTCCTTCTCTCTCCCTTCAACCTGCTGTGAATGGGTCCCTGTGCACAGGAGAGGGAGGTGACCTCTAACTCCCGCTCCAGGCACACAGAGCACCCAGGTGGAGAGAGGGATATGCTGAGCCTGAACAGCTTGGTAGGACTGGAGTTCAGAAGCTCAGAGTAGCACACAGGCAACATGGATTTGGGGGATATCTCATATTCTTGCCGGCAAGTGAGAGCAGGGACCAAGAGTGCCACTTGGAAAGTCAGTCCTGCTTCTGAAGTTTCAGTGAGATTACGACATTAGTGAGTTGGTAAAAGAGGCTGGCTGGCTGCTCAGAGATGTTATGTTTTGCATTTAACTTGGAAAATCTACCCTGGGTCAGCAGATGTGACTTTAGCAAAAGGAATTTCTCTGAAAGTATCCTATGTCTCTCAGACTACTTATAAACCAAACAATAGTATATGTGCTTACAATGAGAAATATAACTTGTTGAGATCAGAAGGCAGTGTGCCTGGCATCTTACATACTTTAATTCATTTAAATCTCACAGTAGTATGAACATAATTGAAACTATTACCACCTCCATTTTGCATACCAGGAAACGGAGGCACAGAAAAATAAAAATAACAGCAAGTAAGTGCTAAGTTGTAATATATCCCAGACAGTCTTGTTCCTGATTTCATGCTCTTAATCATTAGGTTATAAGTCAACTGCAGGAGTTGCAAAAAGGAGAATCTAGAACGGGGGTGTCAAACTCATTTTCACTGGGGGCCACATCAGCCTTGCAGTTGCCTTCAAAAGGCCAAATGTAATTTTAGGACTATGTAAATGTAACAACCCCTTAACTAGGGGCAAGGAGCTCAGTGCTGCCACCAGGTAAAAACAAGGTGCCAGGCCAGATAAAACAAGATGTAGGGAGAGATTCGGCCCGTGGGCCTTGTGCTTGCCACCTGTGATCTAAAAGGTTGTTTGGATCACTGGATGTGTGTTATCATTTGCTGGTAATTCTGAGGAAGTTAAAGCATATGTTTGTATTTTACCTGAATGTAATTCTACTCATTTCACCATCTGTCCCTTTCATAGGAGACATTATGCTTTACTTTTAAACTATTTCTGTTCTATTGTATTCAAGGTGTGGTACCTAACACATTTCTGGATGAAGAAAGCAGTTATTTGAATAACTTTGATAGAATAAGTTACAAATCTTCCAAGATGTTATAGAAATCAGACATGGTCAATCCATCACCAAAACTTTTTAGATTATTCTAGTCAACATTTATTCATGCCCAGGATGCGAAATGTGCTATATTTTTCCTAGTTTATTATGTTAATTCTACTTTATTTTGAGGACAAGGTGGATTATGTTAAATTCCAGTTTTAATTTCAAGTATTTCTTCTCATCTTCTTTGCCTTCCTTATGAACCAATGCAGTCGACAAATGTATTTTGATTATTTGCTACGTGCCAAATATTATACTAAGAGTACAAAGATGAATAAGACGTTGGTCCCCACCAGGAAGGAAAGAAAAGAGGAGGCAAGAGAAGACAGGCCTAATGTTACCCTCCCTGCAGAGAATGGGATAAAAGTGAAAAACCTCCCTAGTCAAAGAATAGCCAGCAGTAGAGAACAACTGTGCCCTCACTAACTGGGTGAGGAACACAGCAAACATAACTAAAACAAAAATAAATCTGGGTCATTGTTTTCATTCTCCTGCTTCAAAATCTCAAACTCATCAGTGGGAACAACAAGCAAAGGAGATATCCAGGGTTCAATATCTTCCTGTCCTAGGTATTCTATAATGAAAATATTTCTAAGAACCTAGGAAAACCATCATAGTTCTCATAAACAGATTGATAATCCAGATACTACTTTGAAAAATGAAGGATTTTGAAATGAGGAAGCTCTTTTCTACAGTAAAGGAGTCACTGGAATCTCAGGCCATGAGACACAAACCACTGAAGGGATATGCTGGAGTGGATGCGGCGACTAGATCACCTCACTCCCTCACTTCACAGGTAGAAAAGTTGGTTCTCAGAGATAAGTGATTTGTCCAAGGTCACACAACTACTTAGTGGCAGAGCCACTGCAGCCTAGATATGTTCTTTACTAATCTAATTATCATTGCCTTAATATGAGGGGCATCATTAGTCATACTCTGGAAACAGTGAAAGGTCACTGGAATAAAAACAGCATTAGAAAAAAAAAAAGGGACTTCCAGCCAGGATGGAGGCATAGGTAGACACACTGTGCCTCCTCGCACAACCCAAATTAAGGACAACAAAAATTTAGAAACAAAAAAGCAACCAGATCTGACAGAAAATTGAACTGTATGGAACTCCGACAACCATTCATATAGACCAGTAAGAGGGGCGGAGTCAACAGCCTGCAGAGAGGGGTTGCAGCAGGAAAAAGTGGTGGTTGGTGGTCCTGGGCATGCAGGCAGCAGCTGGCAGACCTTGGGCATGGGGTGGCAACGGGCAGACCCAGTGAGGCGCAGAGGGTGTCTGGCTGACCACGGACACACATTCGTGCGCAGATAAACCAGGCGAAAACTGGGAGCAAGACAGACTGTGCAACCCAGGGCCCCAGCGCTGGGAAATAAAGCCTAAAAGCACCAATTGAAAACACTTGTGGAGATTGAGGGGCTGGGAGAGACTCCCAGCCTCACATGAGAGTTCGCTGGAGAGACCCACAGAGTCCTAGAATGTACACAAACTAACCCACCTGGGAACCAGCACCAGAAGGGCCCAATTTGCTTGTGGAAAGTGGCGGATGAGATTGAAATATGAGAGTGGAGCAAGCACCCTTGTGCCCCCACATACATAGTCACAACCCAGAGACTACATTGCCCTGCCCTAGTGAACACCTAAGGTTCCACCCCTCACTATGTAACAGGTACAACCAGACTGCACCCCCCCACCCAAAAAAAAAGGCTCAAACGGAAGAACAGGTCAAAGCTCCAGAGCCAATACATTTAAGCAACCAAGAGATAGCAAACCTATCAGATGCACAGTTCAAAGCACTGGTGATCAGGATGCTCACAGAATTGGTTGATTTTGGTCACAAATTAGATGAACAAATGAAGGCTAGGCTAAGTGAAGGAAAATACATAGGGAACCAATAGTGATAGGAAGGAAACTGGGACTCAAATCAATGGAGTAGACCAGAAGGAAGAAAGAAACAAGCAAACAGAAAAGAATGAAGAAACAACAATTCAAACAAATGAGGAGAGGCTTAGGAACCTCTGGAAAAACCTTAAATGTTCCAACATCTGATTTATAGGGGAACCAGAAGAAAAAGAGGAAGAGCAACAAGTGGAAAACTTATTTGAACAAATAATGAAGGAGAACTTCCCCAATCTGCCAAAGGAAATAGACTTCCAGGAAGTCCAGGAAGCTCAGAGAGTCCCAAAGAAGTTGGACCCAAGGAGGAACACACCAAGGTACATCATAATTACATTACCCAAGATTAAAGATAAGGTGAGAATCTTAAAAGCAGCAAGACAAAAGGAGAGAGTTATCTACAAAGGAGTGCCTGTCAGACTGTCAGCTGATTTCTTAAAAGAGACCTTACAGGCAAGAAGGGGCTAGAAAGTAGTTATTCCAAGTCATGAAAGGCAGATAATGTGCTTCTCATATGAGGTCAAGTTAAAGGAGTTCATCATCACTAAGCCCTTATTATATGAAATGTTAAAGGGACTTATCTAAGAAAAAGAAGATAAAAAATATGAACGGTAAAAAGACAGCAAACTCACAGTTATTAAAAACCATACCTAAAACAAACTCAAACTAAGCAAACAACTAGAACAGGAACAGAACCACAGAAACGGAGACCACATGGAGGTTTAACAACAGGAGAGTGGGAGAAGGAGGGAGGGGGCAAAGGTACGGAGAATAAGTAGCATAGATGGTAGGTAGAAAATAGACAGGGGGAGAGTAAGAATAGTATGGGAAATGTAGAAGCTAAAGAACTTATGACACATGGACATGAACTAAAGCGGGGGAATGTGGGTGGGGGGGTATACAGGATGGAGGGGAATGAAGGGGGACAATGGGACAACTGTAATAGTATAATCAATAAAACATATTTAAAAAATTTAAAAGAAAAGAAAAAGAAAAGAATGACATTAGACTTCTGGTCAAGATAGTGGAGTACGTAAATGCTCTTCTCACCTCTTTCCAAAACTACATCAAAATTGCAATGAAATTAAAAAAACAGCCATCATTGAGAACCACGTGAAGACTAGCTTAACAGAATTCCTATAACTAAGTATATAAAGGAGAAGCCATGTGGAGACTGGTAGAAGGGGTGGCAATGTGGAATGGGCAGGTCCCAAACCCATGGAATAGTGGTTAAGAAACAAGAGGAGTATCTTGGCTTCAGAGATTTCCCCCTGAGGAGTAAGAGGTCCTAGCCCCACATCAGGGTCCCCCACAACATCTAACTGTGAAATCCAGTGGGAATTGTGGCTGTATGAGAAAAAGGGCTGCTAGAGACATAGGTGCTGAAGGTCTTAAAAAGCCTGCACACAGACTCACTCACTCATAAATTCACTTGCTCCAAGCTGCAGTACTGGGGCAGCTGATTGTAAAGCACCAGGGACACCTATGGGGAGTAACTGAATTGACTAGCTTTAGGGCAGCTCTCTCTGGGGGGGAGGGGAAGTGCTGGCACACAGTGTTGTTCCTTTATTGAATCCTCCCTATACCCAGCAGGCAGGCACAGGCAGGCACCAGATCTGAGCCAACCATGAACTTGCCTAAGGGCAATCACCTTGCCCTAATGACTCCCTGAGACCCCACCCCACGCAGCTCACTAGCCGCGCCAGAACCTCTTCCAGCAGCTTTTCCACACAAGTGGCCTTCTCACACTGCATACTTTCCTAAGATCCCTCCAAGAATCACAAACCCCAAACAAGCAGTGACTGGCCTCAGTGTGCTTTGTATCTCTTGCTAAGCCTGGCACTAGTGGCAGCAGTCTTAGTTGGCAGCCTAGCCTCTCCCAGGTACCTCCAATCTTAGTATAGGTAGCTAACAATTGAGATCACTCTATAACTCCTTCCAGGTGGCCCTGGGATGGACACAAGGAGCCAATTAACTTGTACCAGAGCTCCTCCTGAGGCCTGAGAATTAGCACACTTGGTGGCCAGCATCAGACTATATCAGAACACCACCTAACTAACTCCACAAATGACATACCCAAAGGGTTGACTCAGCAGGCATCAGAGTCCTGCTAAAGTGACTCCCATGCTGTGGGGTCACCCCTACACAACATATTGTCCACTGCAGGAACAATCATTGCTTACAGCTACTCAGCCTAAGGGTAAATACCACCTAATGACATGCTTACATCAATGAAGATTTAATTGCAATAGGAGGGTACATACAACCCATACAAGAGACACCCCTAGAGTACCCAATTCATGTGACCCATGTGACCATAGAGACTGTACCACTGGGCCCCACAAAACACCTACTATATAAGAACATTCTGCTAAGCTAGGGAAATGTACCAGATCTACCTAATAAATAGAAACAAATGCAGTGAGGCAGCCAAAATGAGAAGACAAAGAAACATGTCCCAAATGAAATAACAATAAAAAAACTCTAAAAAAAAATTAAACAAAATGGATACAAGCAATCTGCTAGAAGGAGAGTTCAAAACACTCGTTTACAAGGACATTTAATGAAATTAGAAGAACAACTGATGAACTAAGAACTTCAAAAAGAGATAGGAAACATAATAAATGGAGATAAACATAAGAACCAGTCAAAAATGAAGAATCCAATAACCGAAATAAAGAGTACATTACAGGGAATCAACAGTAGATTACATGAACTAGGAGATGTAATCAGCAAACTTAAGGACAAGGTAGCAAAAAACATCCAATCAGAACAGCAAAAAGAAAATGAACCCCCAAAATAACAAGGTTAGGTTAAGGGACCTCTGCAACAACATCAAGCCTACCAAAATTTCCATCACAGCAGTGCCAGAACAAAAGAGAGATCAAGGGATTGAAACACTATTTCAAGAAATAATGACTGAAAACTTGCCTAATTTGGTGAAGGAAATAAACATACAAGTCCAGGAAGCATAGAAAGTCCCAAACCAGATGAGCCCAAGGAAGCCACACCAAGAAACATCATAGTTGAAATGCCAAAGTTTAAAGATAAAAAGCGAATCTTAACAGCATCAAGAGAAAAGCAGTAAATTACTTACAAGGGAGTTCCCATAAGACTGTCAGCTGATTTCTCAACAAAAACTTTGCAGACTAGAAGAGTCTGGCACAAAATTTCCTAAATAATGAAAGGTGAATACCTACAACCAAGATTACTCTAGCCATCTAAGCTATCATTTATGATTGAAGGAGAGATAAAGAGCTTCCCAGAAAACAAAAAAACAAAAGGACATCATTACACTAAACCAGTATTATAAAAATCTTAAAGAGATTTCTTTAAGAAGATAAGATTGTCCTGACTAGTGTTGCTCAATTGGTTGGGTGTCATCCCACAAAGTGAGGGGTCACCAGTTGGATTCCTGGCCAGGATGTTTGCCTGGGTTGAAAGTTCAGTCCCCAGCAGGGACACATACAAGAGACAATGGATCAATGTTTCTTTCTCATATCAATGTTTCTCCCCTTTCATTCTCCCTCCCCTCCCCTCTGTCTAAAAATAAATAAATAATAGAAAGGATTAAAAATGAATAAAACTATATGAAAGAAAGCATTCTCACTGACAGAGGCAAACACATATTAAAACAGTGGGTCAACCAACTATAAAGCTAGTACAAAGGTTACAAGGCAAAAGTAGGAAGAACATGAATAATCACAACAATAAATTAAAGGATACACAAAAACACACTCACACAAACATAAACATGGAGGGGATAAGTACAAATTGTAGTGATTTCATAATGTGTTTGAACTTAAGTGATCATCAATGTAAAATACACTGCTATAAACATAACTTGCTATATAGGAAGCATATGTTAACTATAAATCAAAAATCTATTGAGATATACAAGAAATGTAAAGGAATTCAAACACAATAATAAAAAGGCATCAGCATAAAAGAGAGCAAGAAAATAAAAAATGAACAGAGAAAAATCTATAAAAACAATAAAAAACAATTAATAAAATGGTGATAACTACATCCCTATCAATAAGTACTTTAAATGTAAATGGACTAAATGCTCCAATGAAAAGACACAGGATGGAGGAAAGGATTAAAAAAAAAAAAAAACAAGACCCATATACATGCTGCTTGCAAGAGACCCATTTCAGATCAAAAGACACACATAGGGCATGGAAAAAAATATTTCATACAAACAGCAATACAAAAAAATGGGGTAACAAAACTTATATCATACAAAATAGACTTTAAAACAAGGGCTATAACACAAGACAAAGAAGGGCATTTTATAATGATAAATAGATCAATCCAGGAAGAGGACATAACTCTTGTAAACACCTATGCACCCAACTTAGGAGCACCTAAATATTTTGTGTTAAGCAAATACCAAAAAACATAAAGACACAGATGAAGAGTAATAGACTATTAGTAGGGGACTTTAGCACTTCATTGACATCAATGGATAGATCAGCCAGACAGAAAATCAAGAAAGAATAGTGGTCTTAAATGACACATTATATCAAATGGGTTTAATTGATATTTTTAATGACATTTCAACCTGAAGCAGCAAAATATACATTTTTTTCAAGTACACATGGAATATTTTCAATGGGTAGAACACATATCAGGCCACAAAACAAGTTTCGGTAAATTAAGAAGATTGAAATCATATAGAGCATCTTTTCTGATCACAATGGTATGAAACTAGAAATCAGCTACAAGAAGAACACTGAAAAAACACAAACAATGGAGGCTAAATAACAGGCTACTAAATAATGAATGGGTTAACAATGAGATTAAGACAAAAATCAAAAGATACCTTGAGACAAACAAAAATAATATAATGTACCAAAACCTGCTGGACACAGCAAAGCAATTCTAACAGCAAAATTTATAGCAATATAGGCTTACCTCGAGAAACGAGAAAAATCTCAACTAAGCAATCTAAACTTTTATACCTAAATGAACAAGAAAAAGTCCAAAGTGATTTGAAGAAAGGAAACAATAAATATCAGAGTGAAAAGAAATAGTCTATAAAAAATACTTAAGATTAGTGAAACCAAAAGCTGGTTTTAGAGAGGATAAACAAAATTCATAAACTTTTAACCAGACTCATGAAGAAAAAAGAAAGCCCAAAAAGAAAAATAAATAAAATCAGAAATGAAAAAAAGAGAATTATCAACCAATACCACAGAAATACAAAGGATCATAAGGAAACACTATAACCATTTATATTCCACCAACTGGACAACCTGGAAGAAATGGATAAATCCCTAAAAACATACATTATTCCAACGTTGAACCAGGAAGAAACAAAAAATCTGAATGGACTAATACCTGCCAAGAAAATCAAATGGTAATAAAAAAATCCCAACAAGCAAAATCCTTGAACCAGATGGTTTCAGAGGTAAATTTTACTAAACATTCAAAGAAGAATTAGTACCTATATTTCCAAACTATACCAAAAAACCTGAAGAGGAGGGAAGGCTCCCAAACTCAATTTATGAGACCAGTATTACCCTAAAACCAAAACCAGACTAATACACTATAAAAAATTAAAAGCTAATACTCCTGATTAACATAGATGCATAAATCCTGAAAAAATTATAAGCAAACTGAATTCAGCAATACATTAAAAAGATCATACACCATGATCAAGTGGAATTTATTCCTGGGTGCAAGGTTGATTCAATATCCACTAATCAATTAATGTGATACATCACATAAACACTATGAAAGATAGAAATCATATTAATAGATGCAGAAAAAACATTTGACCATATACAACATCCATTTATGAAAAAAACTCTCAGCAAAGTGGGAACAGAGGGAACATAACTCAACACAATAAAGGCCATATGAGGCCTGTCCAGAAAGTAGCCAGCCACGTAATGTAAAAAATAGAGACATTTATTGAAGAAAATATAAGATACAAGAAACATTGTACACAGGATAATGATGCCTCAGTCCCCTTCAAAGTAGGCACCTTGGGACTTCACACAGTTCTCCCAGTTGCCATCAGCTGCCCTGCTGTATTTTTCTGAATCTCACTGAAGGTCTGAAATCCCTTCCCTTTCAAAGGTGATTTTAGTTTTGGGGAAAGCCAGAAGTCACAGGGTGCCAAATTTGGGTTGTTAGGGGGATTGAGTCACCTGGGTGATTTGAGGTTTCACCAAAAACCTCTGCACGAGATGTGATGCGTGAGTGGGTGTGTTGTGATGAAGCTACCAATCACCAGTTGCCCATAGCTATGGCCTTCTGAATCATAGTAATAGTTTCTGTTCAAGCTTAAGGCAAAATTTGATGTAGACTGGTTGCTCTACTCACTTAGTCATTTTGAATGCCATTGCAACACAATATATATGCTCACTCAGTGGCATCACTGTCCCTACTGACTAGTACAGTGAAGTTGTTGTTGTCCACACATGCACATTCCAGTCCACTCTCCTTGGCTGCCAGGTAACATCAATGTCATGCAAACCATTCTCATTATGTTAACAATGGTTGGACTTTTCCTGGACAGACCATGTATGACAAATCCACAAATAACATCATACTCAATGATGAAAAGCTAAAAATTTTTTATTTAAGATCAGGAATAAGACAAGAATGTCCACTTTCATCACTTTTATTCAACATAGAATTAGATGTCTTAGCCACAGCAATCAGAGAAGAAAAAGAAATAAAAGACATTCAAATTGGAAAGGAAAAGTAAAACTGTCATTATTTGCAGATACACAATAATATAGAGAGCCCTAAAACATCCACCAAAAATCTATTAGAACTAATATATAAATTCAGTAAAATATCAGGATACAAATAAATATTCAGAAATCAGCTTCATTTTTATATACCAACAGCTATCAGAAAAATAAGAAAATAGTCCTATTCACAATAAATACCTAGGAATAAGTTTAACAAAGAAGGTAAGGTATATACCTAGAAAACTGCAAGATTTTGAAGAAAGAAACTGTAGAAGATACTAATAAAAGGAAGACTTTACTGTGCTCATGAATAGGAAGAATTAACATTGTTAAAATGCCCATTCTACCCAAAGCAGTCTGCAGATTCAATACAATCTGTATCAAAATACCAATGACATTTTGCACAGAACAAGAACAAAAATAATCCTGAAATTTATATGGAACCACAAAAGATCCCAAATAGCTAAAGCAATCTTGAGAAAGAAGAACAAATTTGGAGGTATCACACAACCTGAAATCAAACTATACTACAAGGCTATAGTAACCAAAACACCATGATACTGGTGTAAAAGCAAACACATGGATCAAAGGTACAGAATAGAGAACCCAGAAGTAAACACACACTATTATGGTCAATCTATGACAAAGGAGGCAAGAATATACAACGGAGCAAAGACAATCTCTTCAATAAATGGTGCTGGGGAAACTGGACACATATATTCGAAGGAATAAAATTAGATCACTTTCATATACCATATACAAGGATAAACTCAAAATAGATAAATACTTAAATGTAAGGCCCAAGAGAATGAAATTCCTAGAAGAAATCATAGTAGGTAAACCCTTTGACATTACCCTTAGCAATACTTTTTTGGATGTGTCTTCTCAGGCAAGGGAAACAAAAGAAAAAGATAAATAAATGAGACTACATCAGACAAAATATTTTTTTGCACAGCAAAGAAGACCATCAACAAAACAAAAAGACAACCTACTGAGTAGGAGAACCTATTCACCAAAGATATAACTGATAAGAGGTTAACATCCAAAATATATAAGGACCTCATACAACTTACCACCAAAAAGAACAAACAACTCAATTAAGAAAATGGGCATAGGACCTGAACAGACATTTCCCCAAAGAGGACACACAGATGGTCAATAGACATTTGAAAAGATGTTCAACATCACTAATCAGGAGGGAATTGCCAATTTAAGCCACAACATCACCTCACACCTGTCAGAATGGCTATCATCAATAAATCAACAAACAAATGTTGGTAAGACTGTGGAGAAAAGGAAACTCCCCCTCACCATTGGTGAGATTGTAATTTGGTGCAGCCATCATGAAAAATAGTATGGAGGCTCCTCAAAAAATTAAAAATAGAACTGCCATATGATCCAGCAATTCCACTTCTGGGCACTTATCCAAAGAAATACAAAACACTAATTTGAACGAATATATGCACCCCTATGTTCATTGTAGCATTATTTACAATGATATTGAAGCAACCTAAGTGTCTATCAGTAGGTGAGTGGATAAAAAGTAGTGGTACATATATACAGCAGAATACTACTTGGCCATAAAAAGAGTGAAATCTTGACATTTGCAACAACATGGATGGACCTAGAGGGTATTATGTTAAGTGAAGTAAGTCAGACAGAGAAAGACAGGTGCTATATATGATTTCACTTACATGTGGAATCTGAAAAACAAAGTAAATGTACAAACAAAACAGAAACAAATTCACAGATACAGAGAACAGACTGGTGGTTGTCAGATGGGAGTGGGGTTAGGAGGATGGGTGAAAAATGGGGAAGGGATTAACGCATACAAATTGCCAGTTATAACAAGTCACAGGGCTGTAAGAGAAAAAAAGACTTGTGACTGAAGTGTTTTGTAAATATAACTAAAAATTTTGACTCTGAAACTTGGGAAAAAAGGAATGACATTAAAAAGTCATAATTAAGAGCAAAAAGAAACCCCCAAGAAAATCTTACCATTTTCATCTCGTGTTTCCCTACTGTTACCTCTCTGTCCTTAGTTCTGCCTTCCTATTCTAGTGGAAAACTCATCTTTCTCATCCCAATCTGCCAAACCATGAAAGAGTTGCTTGTAAAAATACTAAGTAAAGCCTACAAACAGAATGGCCTTCCTTGCATCACCCTATTCTTGTACCTCCATTAAACCCTCACTCACAGAATGAAGTGTAAGACAACCAATCACCACAAGGCACTAAAAATGACAAAGCAGAAAAGCTTCTTTATTGAAATGCATGATTTATCCGACAGCCTAAGGAAACATATGAGGCCTGTGCAATTAATTTTAATATTTCACACATGTCAATTATTTGAAGCACCAGGTCAATTTAATGCAGCCACCTGTGCTAGACATCACAATTGCCAAGACAGCAGAACGATTTAATTGGACTAAATCCCTGCCCCTGCCCCATTAGGCGCTCTTCTTCATCTTGAAAGCTTCCACACACAACAGCTTTACTTTTGCTGCAGTTCACATTCATGGAGAGAATTTTGGAAGATAGTAAAGCAGGAAAATGACTACAGAGCACTGAACAAAAGGCTCTTCTGCTCTAGTCTTTTCCTTCATAAATGCACCTGTAAAGCCTGGCCTGAGTACAGAGGGAGGGGCCTGGCACTCTTCTTCGGTCCCTCAGGGTCTGTTAATCTCTTTATTTTTCTTCTGAGGTCATATTCAAATCAGCCACACAGCTCACTTTACTTTGCTTGTGACTCTAATTGAATAAATCTAAAATAACAACAGGCATACTGGCCCAGAGCCTTGGCCAAATTTTTCTTTAGATATTTGCAACACATTCTGGCTCTTTTAATTCCTCCTGCAAGCAGGTAGAGGTACCCTGGTGCAGTCTCCGATTTTATTTTATTTTTAAAATTTTTCAGTCACAGTTGACATTCAATATTATATTAGCTTCAGGTATACAGCACAGTGGTTAGACATTTACAAAACTTACAAAGTGATCCCCCCAATAAGTCTAGTACCCACCTAGCACCATACACAATTACTACATTATTGACTATATAGGGTGGGGAAAAGTAGGTTTACAATTGTGAGTACATGAAACACAAAGTTTATTCTCTAAACATTTTTTTTCTTTTATTGATTCCAGAGAGAGGGGAAGGGAGGGAGAAAGAGAGGGAGGGAAACATTGATTGGTTGCCTCTTGTACATACCCCAACTGGGGACCAAACCTGAAACCCAGGCATGTGTGCCCTTACTGGGAATCAAACCTGTGATCTTTTGGTTTGTGGGATGATACCCAACCAACAGAGCCACACTGGCCAGAGCCAAAGTTTATTCTTGTATTATTACTTATTAATTATTATATTATTTTCCATATGAACTGTAACCTATTTTTGTCCCACCCTGTATTCCCTATGCTGCACTTTCCATCCCCAGGACTATTTTGTAACTGCCAAATCATATTTCTTAATACCTTCACCTTTTTCACCTAGCCTCCCAACACCCCTCCCATATGGCCACCATCACTTTGTTCTCTGCATCTATCGGTTTGTTTTGTTTATTTTCTCTCTCATTCTCCCCCCCCCTTCGATTCCACGTATAAGTGAAATCATATGGTATTTGTCTTTCTTGTCAGGCCTTAATATTACACCAGAGGCAGATTGACTGTCATTTACTGTTGTAAAGGTTGCTAATATTTACTGACAGGATAATTTAGGAAGAATTTAAGTATCCTTGAAGGTGGGGAGATATCTTACCCAAGTCAGTCAGTTTTCAGTGCTAAGATTTTCTTTAAGGTACTATTCTGTGCTTAAATATCACTTCTTCTAAGAATCATAAAATCTAAGTCAAGTATGGGAGTTTAGTTTATTTTCTAAGTTACATTAAGGTGAATCCTCAATGATCCTGAATTTGTAGCTATTCCCATTTGTAAACATATTCAAAGAACAACCAACATAATAAACCTGTCACTCACTGTAGCTTCTCTCAATTCTTTTTCAAAGGGAGAATTTTAAAAAAAAAAACACCCATATTATTACCTACTGGGAGTAGGAATGCAGGTTGAAGCCTTAGGAAGACTGTAAGAGAAGCAAGCCATTTGTACTGAGTTTAAAACTGGTAGATCACACGCTGGATCTTGCAAGCTTTTCTCTGGGGAGAGTATAACCTCCCAAGAATGCTTTCAAGGGAGGCACGTGGCTAAGCATGCTGAGTGGCTTTTGAAGATCACAGGCATAGAAATGCTGACATTCTTTCAGTGATCTGAAGATACGCTAAAAGGAACCAATACCATGATCAGCACCTCTCAAGGGAGCAGGCTCAAGGGTGCTTGTACTATGGCTAAATGAATATCCATTGTGGAGGGATCTTCTGTCATACAAAGCATGGTAAGCTTCTCTGTCTGAGCATTGCCCCACAACAGGTGGTCATCATCATAAATATTTCTGCTTCTTGGCAGGCAGGTGTTTTCATTATGTGTTCACTGTATATTCTTAAAGAGTTAGAAACTCTTTTTCATGGGCTCAGTAAATGCCCCATCAAGCATTTTGGGTCAGGGACATCTTTTCTCCTTAACAGAGTGGTTTTTACCTTCTCAATAATCCCACCAGACACTTGAACCTAGTCTCTTGGTTTTTCTTTCACTGGTAGAATTATTCCAAGTCTTTTATTCACTTTCCAAGCCACTGTGTCTGATCTTGGACTAATAAAGCCCATTTTCCACTACTGCTTAGGCTAGAGACTGTGTACCAAGAAGTTTATGCTAAAACCTGGCCCTCAACCCCGGGGAAATGGTGAGAAGGTGTAAGTGTAGTAGCCCAAACATCTCCAAGCTCAAGCTTAACGACAGTCGGCTGGTCACCTTATCTTTGTATTTTAAGGGCAGCATGTGCCAAGCTACCTAACACCCTGCTGCCCCAAACATCTGGGAGCTGTTTACTGAGTAAGTGAACAGGCATGTCAATGTCACCTGTCAAGGTCACTGCCTGGAGCACACCTTCACACTTATTAAATACTCCATAGACCCACATTTCAGCTCCTATCTGAGATTTCTCCTTCTTGTATTTGTTTCTAATCACAGCTCAGAGTGAAACATGTGTAAGGTAATTAATTACTCCTTTGTGCGCTGTGGTAGCTCATTGATTAGAAATCATTTTCAGAGGGAATGTTATAACAAGTAGTTGTGATCAAAGCTAGGTTATCATTTCAGTCTTTGTCTCATCCACATACATTGTGGAAACTCTTTTGTCTTCCTGAAAAAAAATTGAATTTGTGAAGATAAATCATAAGAGAGTTAAGAGTTTTTCTTAGAGTGGAGCTATTTATTTCCTTAATTATGTGTGTGTGTATAAATATATAAAATATTTCGTTAAAAGGCTACTAATCAAACTTTTTCCTGAGCTCAAGCTCCAAGCCCATAATCTGTCTGGGATAAAGCCATATTCATGTCAAGATGCTGTGCACTTCAGGGACAGACCCAACCAGGGACAACAACGAATACACTCATCAAGCCTGCTGGGTGCCAGAGTATCATGAGAACGTGGAGGGATCTTTGGACACATAAACTGGATTGCAGAAGATCTGATGCACCCAGTGAGTTTATTCACGGATCTCATCTTTTTGTGCCTGTCCTACCAGCACATTGGACTTTGAACTGGTCAGCACCTAACATAGCACAATGCATTTCAAATGTGTCCTCCAGTTGTTTGTTCACAGCTGTGCAAACGACTCTCCTCTACCCTGAAGAGCAGGCATCCAAGGTCTGTAACAGAAGCTGCAGTGAGGTACACAGGAGGAAGTTCTGTTTTTTTGTATTTTGTGTTTTATACATTTAAAAAATCTTTTTCCAGTCTTCCTCCTGAGGTGCAGGGATGGATTCCACATGCATGGACAAAGACAGGATATGCTATGATGTCAATTCTCAACTACTGTTTTAAATGGGAAAAAATATCTTAAGATATTCCAAAAAGTTCTAACTTGAGAATTTTTTTCAGAATAGCAGCTTTATCTTAGAGTAAAGCATCATTGGTCCTTATTCCAAACTCAGAATGCTTAAACAATAGAAAAATTACTTTAAAAAAGACATCAAAGATTTATATTATTCAGAAGAGCACTATGTATGGATTGTTTTCTACAGTAATGAACTTGTCCCCTCCAAATGATAAGCTACAGGTGTCTAAAATACATATATTATATCTAAAGTATAATGTGTATTATATATAATATATAAGTATGCATTATATAATATGTAATATAAATATGTATTATATATAATGTGTATTACACATATGTACATGTAATAGTAGCAGTAGCATAAGTTTGGTTAAGGGGAGCTTATTCCTTCAGTGAATATTTATTAATTGTCCAATCATTATAGTAAGCCCTGAGGAAAATAGATCAGTAAGACAAAATGCCTACTCTTGAGTGTATACTCTAGGGGGAAAGACGAAAATACTAAGTGCACTAAAATGTTAGTGGCTTTTTGATGATATATATACATATAGACATAGTGAACACCAAAGATGAACAGCTCTCCTTGGAAGACAGAGGTATCAAAAAAGGTTTCCTAAGGAAAGTGGTCCTTGAGTTGCATTGTGAAGGTTGCCTGGTGGCCTCCATATTTGAACTCGGATATCTGGTAACCCAAGCTGGTTTGTGTGGTAACTCACAGATAACCATTTTGGATAAACAAGCATCTCCTATTTTAGTTCCCTGGGCTAAATAATCCTGAGTTTCGCATAAAGGAAATGCAGACTGGGAGTGTGCTGTCCTTAGTACTGCTGACATACAAAATATAGTGGAACATTTGGCATATAAAGATGCCTGTTAAACAGAATCAGTTGGTATATCCCCTCTCCATGATTGTGTGGTGACACATTACTACAAGAAGAGTACTAAGGGAGATGAATGGTGTTTTGAGAATGAGGACAATCTTCCTAAAAATGATTGTTCATTCTCCTCACAGTGCTCTTCCCAATATGAGAGAAGCTGGCCAGTCTCCAGCCTGTACAGGGAGCAGGGAAGTCGGGGGCTCTGTCATGAACCTCTGCTGTTTGCTAGTTATGTGAGCAATCCGGGCCTTGTGTCTACTACACTGACCTGGAAAAATAAAATTCTGATGCTTCGACTGGGGAGGATGGCGAACTCCCAGATTTCATTTGCTTGTTCCACATGACATGAAGCAAAGTGGAGCTGCTGCGACTACTTTAAGTCCTGCCACAACCACTCAATAGCTGCGTGACATAAGGCCAGTAAATTAGACTCCTTGAGGCTCAGTCCTACAGAACAGGTACTCAACAGCATGTGTGTTTGCATACACATACACACACACCCATAAGGAGAAAGCCCACATGGAATTACAGGAAAAAAAGACTTGAAATAAGACACCCTCATGAAAAAATTAAACACTATCTTAGGAATATAACTTAATCCAATAGTAAAACATATACTAGCAAAATGGAGCATGATTTTTTCTTTACAGAATTATCTAGAAAACCACCAGATGAGCTCAGAGTTGATTACAGAGACAACTTACCTTAGGATAAGTGGCCCTTGGATACTATAGCTTTGCAGCAAGGGGAAGAAGGCTGGTGACCCTTCAAAGACCTCTGTGTTCTAGCCAGATGCCCAGGACTGAAGCAGCAGGCAGGCAGTACAGATATCCCAATGCAGGGGCCCCGAACACATCTTGAATGGTGAGTGACAGACTGGTTCTGAAGGAGGATGTTGCTCATCACTTAGTGAAATAGTGCAAGTATAACACGCCTTTTCAAGGCCCTAACCTTCAAGAACCACCACTGGCACTGTTCTCAGTGACCCATATGCAAATAAAGAACCAAATGTTAATGAACTATAGAAGTGATCCCTGAAAGTATAGTCTTAAACATCAATGCGTGGTTGCTTCTTGAGTGCCCTCCACCAGGGACCTGGCCTGCAACCTGGGCCTGTGCCCTGACTGGGAGTCAAACCAGTGACCCTTTGGTCTACAGTACTGCTTTCAGTCCACTAGAAGAAGGTGGGTCTAATTCTCCAATTCCCAACAAAATTCGATCTTTCCAGGTACCACAGAGTTTCCCAAAGGTCACTGATTCAATGTTCCTCTCCTCAAGCAAGAACCTACTTCTCATTCCCCCCAATTATTCTGACTGTATCTGACATGATTCCCAGATGAGCTCAAATCTTCAGGAGTTTTTGAAGTGCACCATATAAACATTACAACCTTTTACATGCAAATTTCAAATAACACTGAGACCAACATGGCTTTGGGTTAAATAACTCCCATGACAGGACATGAAATACAAAGGTACAGTAACAGGCACTGGGAACACACTGACAAATAGAAGCCTGAAGAAACACACATTAAAATTAAAATTCAATCACCTTGCTGTAAAATATTTGGATGTACTTTTAAGAACTTCGTCTCATTTTAGGCTTATAATATTGCTTTTAAAGTAGGGCTATTAAACCACTTTTTAAATGATGAACCAGTGGCTCAAAGAGGCCTACTGACTTGTCCAAATTAGAGAAAGTATGGGGTTAGAATTTCTCTAAGATGTATAATTACATATGCATCTTAGAGAAATTTCTTAAGAAGTAGGCTTATCTTTTTATAATGTTACATTTCAATTACAGTTGACATTCAATATTATTTTAGTTTCAGATATACAGCATAGCAGTTAGACATTTATATACCTTATGAAGTGATCACCCTGATAAATATAGCATCCATCTGATGCTGTACATAGCTATTACAATATTATTGACTACATCCCCTATACTGTACTTTACATCTTTGCAACTATTTGTAGCTGCTAGTTTGTACTTCTTAATACCTTCACCTTTTTTCCAACTGCTTCAACCATTCCTCCTCACCCCACCCTGCCCCAGGCAACCATCAGTCTGTTCTGTGTATCTATCACATTCTTTCTACTTTGTTTGTTTATTTTCTTCTTTAGATTTCACATATAAATGAAATCATATGGTATTTGTCTTAAGAAGAAGATTGCTTTTATAGTGGACAGGCTATCTGAGCTGCCTGACAGTTATGAGTGCCACTAGGGCAGGCGGTCGAGTGCCTGCTGTCCTCACTGCCCCTGCAGAAGTCTCCGTGCTCAGGCTACTCAACCCCATTAGCAGGCCTGGGATGACTGGACCAAGACTGGGCACTGGTCATACAGCAATGAGTGACCTGCACTCTGCCCAACTGAGGCCCCCATGCTGGTGGTGACTCTGTGGACCAATTCAATCCTCTCTCCTGAGGAAGCAGGACATACCACAGGCATAAAAAGTCTTTAGGAGCAAGTGGAGAAGGTACCATGATATGTCCAGATACCATAATTGTTGAGCCCTGCACAGATGGTGCATAATAAAGGCATGGATGGGACAAGCTCCCTGGGTGCTAACAAGGCACCTGATCCTGTGAAAGATCAGTTCTCAGTGAGGTCTGCTCTGAGAAGACTAGAGTGGTTTTATGTCTCCCCTGCCATCTTATACATCCTCCCAGGAAGCCTGTGGTTACTGAACTAACTCTTTGTTGTAACCCAAAAGAGAAAGGCATGTGATAATTTTAGAGTCCTATATTAGAATATTGAATTGGAGAATGACCATCTCCCTGTATATGGCACAGCAAACCCAGGCAGAAGTACTTCTGAAAGGGCTCTCCTTGAGCTCACTGCTCACTTTAGACATCACACTACGACTGACACTGAGAACGATCCATTAAGATTCCTAGAGGAAGCTGTTGTAGGATCAATGTTGAAGTCCTAACCCCAGTACCTCAGAATTTGGCTGTAATTTGAGACAGGGTTTTTACAAAGGTAATTAAGTAAATAGGTCATATGGGTGGCCCCTAATTCAATATGACTGGTGTCCTTATAAGAGGAGGACATTGCGATATGCCCAGAGGAAAGTCCACGTGAATAGACAGGGAGAAGATGGCTATCTGTAAACTAAGGAGAGAGGCCTCAGAAGAAATGAAACCTACTGATACTTTGATCTGAGACTTCCAGCCTCTAGAACCATGAGACAATAAAGTTCTGTTGTTTAAGCCACTCAGTCTGTATTTATTATGGCAGTCCTACCAAACTAATACAGAAGCCTTCAAGCTGGGTCTTTATAAAGACATCAAAGAGACCTGCAAGAGATTAAAGCCATATGGTAGAGGCAATATAGTGATTTGGTGGAACATGTCCTGTGCTCAAACTGTTGGGGTTGAATTCTGGTTCTGTCACTTAGAGGTTGTGTCTCCTTGGAAAAACACTTTACCTCAGCCACCTCAGGTCTCAAAGGGAGCTCGGAACTCTGAGGGTGAAATGAGGTCAGCGAATAAACACTCAATGTATGCTGGAGCCAAGTGAACGGTGCCCTCAGAAAGGTCCACTTTCATCCCACACAGTTAATCCAGATACCACCAGATGGAACTAGATGTGATACAGGGAGGATGGGATATTAGCATCTCAGTCCTCCTCTCCAGGAACGGTCAAACAGCACTGGCCTGACCTGGTCTTCTCATTCTGCTCTGGATCCCTCTCATTCCTCTTCCTCATGAGTTTGCCACACTCTTGGGAGCATCTCACACCACTGAGTGCTGGGGCAATGGCTGTGTGTGTCAAATGTCTTCCTGTGCACTTTCCTGAAGCTCCCTCTGACAATGTGTATGGAGAATTTCCATAAAGAGGCTTTGCTTCTAATCAGTGTATTCTATGGAATTCTTGCCATCTGGTGCCTGGAATGGCTTTTCCTGTCTGCGAGGCATTCTGCTTACTACCTGACCTCTTGGATATGTGAGTGGCTTGTACCAGTGCACAGGTGAGGAAGAAAAACTCACTGACTGAAGTAGACACTTAGGCTAACAAAGAAAGTGTCAAGTGCCAAAGTACTTAGTCACTAAAGAAAGAGGCTCTCAAAGGACAGCAACAGGACACCACTGTACTTTCAGAAAGCCTCTGTCAGACTCCTGGGGCAAGCAGAGAAATATGTTCCTGCTGCCTTGGTAGGTAAGGGAAACTTGTTTCAGAGGGCCAAGAACAGCATAGGGGTAAGGGACTTGACTGTCGTCTATACTCCACCTTGTCCTCCCATCTTGACTTCCCTCTATATTTCTGCTCAGCTCTCTTCTCTGTACACTGCTGTTCTTTGCCTCTTTGCTCCAGGCAAACAGAGATGTGAAAGGTACCTCTGTCAAAATAAAGACTGAATCTGCCTTGGCTGGTGTGGTTCAGTAGATTGAGTACCAGCCTGTGAACCATAGGGTCACCAGTTCGATACCTAGTCAGGGCACATGCCTGGATTGCAGGCCAGGTCCCCAATAAAGGTCCTGCAAAAGACAACCACACAATGATGTTTCTCTCCCTCTCTTTCTCCCTCCCTTCCCTTCTGTCTGAAAATAAAATAAATAAAATCTTTTTAAAAAACCTGAATCTCTGCCATTCCCAATTATAAATTCTCTTCATGGGTCAACTGTCTGTCTGGGTCCAGTGAACTGGGACTGGGGTTCTGGGGAAGGAAGAGGAGATGTAGAAAGGAAGCCTCACCATACAAAACGGCTGCCATGGCCCACTGCTCTGCTCTGTATTGGGAGACAGGAGTGGTTCACAGAGAAGGAGAAATTGGAGAAATCACTGGGAGCCAGAAAGATACCCGCAAAGGTATCCACTATGTTATCCAGCCTTAGATGTAAAAGCTCAGAGTCCTAGAGTCAAACTCACTTTCAAATGGACTATACACTTCCTCAGAGAGATTTTTATGTTTGGTTTTCCTTGTAAGTGTTGCCATTCTTTTAACTACATCCAGTGTTATGATTTCATATACGATTTTGAATTTTGGAATGCTGATTAGATATCTCCAAATAGAAATGCTGATTAAAAATTTTAAAAAAGGCAAATCTATCACATTTTTTAAAACTCAAAAAGAAATGCAATTGCTTTTTATGAATTAGTGAAACAATGCTATTTTAAAATACATGTCTAATAGTTGATGTGTTTTGGGAATGATTTTACTATGAAAAAGATTTTTAAAACACCAGTACATGATAGGAAAATAGTGTCATCTCCTAAAAATCACTGATATTCCTTGTTTAATAAACACTGACAACAGCCCTTTGGAATTCACTTACATCATCAAATCAACTGTGCATTGAATTCCAAATCAGAATGCAAAGCACTCCCTGCCTAGTGCAGGATCCCTCTGGTATTTAGACTTTGGGCCTAAATCTAAACCTTGAGAAGTAAAGGTGCAGGTCCTGTCCAGAATGGAAGTCTCATCAAATATTGTTCTGCAATCAGATGTGCAGGCTGCAAATTCCAATTCCATCATTTCTTACCACATGGCATCCTTCTCATTCCCTCTCCCACACTTTTCTACCAGCAACTGGTATGAGATGTTTTGTTTTAAAACCACCGAAAAGAAAATGCAGCCAAAGCACTTGAAGAATAAGGAGAGGAATTAAAAAAATTGAGCATAGACTTACCAAATGACTCAGCAATTCTACTCCTGGGTACATATCCAAAAGAACTGAGAATAGGTACTCAAATAAATACTTTTATACACATGTTTATAGCAGGATTCCTCACAGAAGCCAAATGTCCACTGAGAGATGAATGGGTAAACAGATTGTATATATGCATACAATGGAAAATTATTAAGCCAATAAAGAATGAAGTGTTGATACACGCTAATATGTAAATGAATCTCAAAAACATTAAGCTAAGTGAATGAAGCCAGACACAAAAGATCACATATTGTGTGATTCTATTTTATATGAAGTGTTCAGAACAGGGAAACAGTGTAGAGACAGTGTGCAGTATAGAAATAGTGTAGATGGGTGGTTGCTGGTGCTTTGGGGTGGGGTAGTGGATGGGAAGCAGTGTGTAATGGGTACGGGGCTTGGGTGATGAAAACATTTGCCACTAGATAACCAGAGGGAGGTGGTGGTTGCACAATATTGTGAATGTACTGAATGCCATTCCATTACTCACTTGAAAATGGCTGAATTTGTCATGTGAATTTTACCTCATAAAAAAAATAAGGCTAGATCTTCTATGGGGACACCATTTAAATGGAGACCAATTTTAAGTAGACTTACATCCCTGAATTTGAGACACTCTAGATTCAGAGGTAAAATGCAGTAGAGAAAGTAACACCTGTGGAGAGTATCTGCCATGGGTTATTTGGTTCCACGTTTCCACAGAATCAGCCCATGTGATATTTTAAGTAGATATAATCTCTTTATTTTTATTAAGGAGTGGAGTAGAGAATTGGTTTTAAAAACATAATCTAAAGGACCAACTGATAAACAGATATAAACTTTCAAAATTATTAATACTAACTTTTTTCACATTTCTTGATGATAAAGAATTAAAACCACCATCTAACTAAAATTATTAGCCACTCTTGGCAGCATACCAACAAATCATAATAGCTATTTTTCAGTTGTTTAAAAGTGTGTCAGAACAATTGAATGTATTTTTAATTAAACAAATTTGCAATTATGAGTATAATTACTGCCTTGTCATTCTTACATTACAGCATGAGCTAGAAGAAAAAAAATACCCTCCGTGTACTGCCAGCAGGAAACCTAAGTAAAAGTATTAGTTAAAATAGTTAGAGTACAATTATAATACGTAAATGAATAAATATGGTCTTGTGTTATAGGGTCCAATTTCAGGTCTGCACTTCGTCCAGCCAAGGACTAAGCAAAGCTGCCCAAGGGGCAGGGCAGTACCCAAGACCCGAGTCCTGTAAAGGGAGGGTGTCAGGACTCCACACAAAGAGGGCAGGGAGGTGTGGAGGAGCAGGCTTACCACTGTCTTGGGGTCTCCCAGTTCAAATCTCTAACACATTTGTATTTTGAGAAGCACTTAAAACAGATCTGTTTTGAAGGTTGAAGGGACCTTGAATTTTAGTTTTCCATTAACTATTAGTATGTTTCCATCTTTACTATCTACATTGATCTCCTTTACCTAAACTATGCTAAGAATAGCTTCTATTCAGAATAGGCTTCTCAACAATTTGATCTGTTTAATATCAAGCATATATATTCCTGAATCAGATATGATATAACATTTGGGATTCATATTTAAATAAATTTTCTTGCAGTAGACATCCTGAAATGAAGAAGTTCAATGTATAGGTATTCATCAATTCAATCCAGGTTTTAAAAAATAACATTCTAAATATAATTAACTCTTCTCTGTTTTCCTTGCAATATGTTCCTCACACCTTCCTTTCCTGGCTTTCCTTCTCTCATTTTGGGGAGGCTATTTTTGGCTTGAGAGGCGAGTGGAGGTTAGGTCTAATTTCAAATATTGTGTGTACTTTGTATTGTATTGCACTTCTATTCCTAAGGGGTGGACTCATTCTTTGGGAGAGGCAATTCCACACAGACCTAGATTCCCCTGCCATACAAAACTAACAAGAATTATGTGCAACTTTAAGGAGTTTTTTTTTTTCCCCCTGTGCCATTTGAAGAAATGCTGATCAAAGTATTGTTCAAATTCCCAAATCCATTCATATTATCAGGTCTTAACGTGCACTACATATCCTTTTTTAAGTTAAACACAATGAATTTAATGAGGTTTATCTTAAGTGCTGGGAGGTGAACTGATCTCTAATTATCTGCTTCTCAGAGAAGGCCCAGATCTTTCAGCTCTCTTACTTCATCTTTTAACTGTACTATATAAGGAGAGAAAATAAAAAAATAGATAAAAGACAGAAAAGTGAAAGTTCTCTATAGCACTATTCTGAATGAAAATTACTGGACACACAGCTATGAAGAGGCAGGTCTAGTTACCAGACTTAAGACATTTTGTTTGCTCATTAAAAGAGCAACCCTCTGTATATATCCATTGACTCAAGTATTCTCTATTTATTTGTCTGTGGAATAAATATAACTGAAGGCACAGCAGGGGGGAAATGTGAAGAGATATAATTACACAAAGTATTTTCCATCATTGAACTTAACATGAAGATTTCCTAGTGGCCAAATCTATGTGGCCTTGGTGTATCGCCTACTGCCTCTGTAACCTCCCTTCTGCAAGACAGTACCATCCATGGCTTTCACCCCTGGCCTCTGCTTCTCTGCCTTGACCTCTGGGATCACCCTTCTGAGTTCCTCCCTCACATCCATCCCCTAAATCCTCCCTGGGGTTATTTCCTCTAACTCTTCTCTTGTGCTAGACACTTACTGAGCATCTCAGTCATGCCTGGGCTCCAATTGTCAGGTATACATCTCTCTCTCATGAGCTCCTGTCAACATTCTATGTCCTACTTAAAACTCAAGGAGTCCAAAAGTAATCAAACAGTCCTCACCAAAGCATTGCTCCCCCTGCTTACTCCCTATCTCAAAGTCAACCACCATCCTCATAGCCACACAAGTCAGGACCCTAGGACTTATACTCATTTCTTCATCTCCATGTTCTCCTCCCTCAAATGGGCCCAACTTTCCTATGGATTTTAACTCCCAAATATCTTTTCCACTGGTCAGCTTCTTCCCACAAGGCTCTTCCCTGTCACTGTGTCAGCTCAGACTCTCAACTCTTCTCAGAAACTCAGACCACCCAGATGTGCTTTTACATCTTTCTCTACCACCAACCTATTCCTGGCCAATACTTTCAAGACAGGTCATTGCTCACAAACTGAAAACAGTTGAATTAGCTCAATGGCTCCCAACATGTTCTACCAGGTAAGTCCACATTTTTATAAGAGAATACAAGTCCTTTAAAATCTGACCCTTCCAAACTCTCCTGTTTCATTTCTTCCCCTTTTTTACGCTTCATATATATTGGTCACACTAAATTCCTCTTATGTCTCTATAGCCCTGTCTTTGTGCATGCTATCCATTCTGTCTGGAATTTCGTGGCCCTTTCCATATCTGATTCCTAATTTCCGTATCTAACGTCAGCTGATTCAGCTGTACCATGATCTGTAAAAGTTTTTCAGCATATAAGGCAAGGTAAGGTGTTAGGTAGCCTTCTTTGAAATCATGGTCATGCATGTCTCATCTAAGACACTTTTCATATTGAACTGCAAATATATCTGTGTGCACTGACTCACCAGACTATAAGCTCCTTGAAGATGAGAGCTCATTTTTACAAACCATTTTTATAGCTCTTGACCAAATATCACAAATAGCATAGTGCCTCACCCATGATAAGTGTTCAATACATGTTCATTGGAATGAATGGGTCACAACTTGAGATAGCATTAATTTTTTTTTATTTTTCCCTAGCTAAGAGAAAAATAAACATTTAAAATTCATACTGAAAAGAAACAATAGGAGCCCGAGGACCAAGCCTCATCTCTATGGTGCTCCACAGTTTGCTGAAGTTGATCACTTCAGCCTGTTATCTTTTCCTTCGTGCCCACTTGCAGTGCCAAATGTGTGCAAGTAATTACATGTGTCTTTGAACTCATTTGGTCTCAAGTAATGGAAACCCACATCAAACCATCAGGAGTATTACACTCCCTTATGGAATCTGAGGACAACTGAGCTGTGTGAAGGGCAAGTTGCAGCTGGGCCTCAGAGTAGGGTAGAACCAGAGACTCAGCCACACCAGCATTTTTTTTCCATCTCACATCTCTGTTGCTGTTTCCTTCTCTTTCTCTCTTCCTCTCTCTCTCTGCTCACCACATTCTCCTCACTATAGGAAACATGGCCAGAGATGGATCATAGCTCTATCCCTCACACTATAAGCTCTTTGATTTTTCCTCTAAACATCACACATTTGTCAGGCTGCACCACCCTATTGCTCTAAACAGGTGCAGTGGTTTGGAAACTCCATATTTGAGAGATCTGAAGCTTCTGTCTTTGTCATACAGACAGCTTTTTTCTTCTTTTCATGTTACCTTCTTTCAAACGTTTTCCTTGCTCCTCATCTTGTGGAAAACAAACAAATACACAGAAACACATTATAGTTTGACTTCTTCAATTTCCATCCAATCCTGTGATTTCCTTTCTTCCAATCAGAAAACAGTTTCTTAGGTAGTAAGCTTGCTTGTGAACACATGTGAAATACACTTTGGAACTTTCAGAAATACATGAGAGGGTTTTCATGAGATAGATTGTGTGAGCTGGTGAGTGATGACATGCTCAGGATATTTGAATACGAGCTCCCTAATTCACTTCCTAGACTGCTTAACTGTCACAAGCGGCCCCTGTCAAGGCAGGTTTCCCTCACCTGCATTATACTGCTTTGAGGTATCCTTCTCTTTGTGTAAATCATATGGAACATTCCACCTTGCTCTTCCCTCACTAGAAACCTGATTAAATTTCCATCATGATAACATCTTCTCTGTCTTCAAACAACAGTGGAATAATTAGATCACTGTGAAACTATACACTATTGAAACAAAACAAAACAAAAAAAAACAAACAAGCACATTGAAGCTCCTGTAAAGAACTGTTGGTCTCCTGGATTTTATAACTTACCTGCCCTCCATACCCTGCCACCCACAGGACTTAGATGCAGCCTTGTTCTGGACTTCAAGCCCAATCCTGACTCTGAAGAAGAGACGACCAGGAGCCCTGGCAGCAGACCACCAGCACAGCTTCCAGCAGTCCTGCTCATGGTTCTGCTGTGACACAAGGAAAGCAGCATCCACACCCCTCTGTGACTAAGCCTACATCAGTAACTGAATTGCTGCCCCTAAGCCCAGCTTCTCTGTGACTGCTTGTCCGCTCCCCAACACTCCTCCACTGTGCTCAGTGAGTGCTTGTCCTTCTACCAAAGTCCTTAATAGGATACCTTAGACCTCGGTTGCTGCTTGGACCATCTGCGCACACCACTGGTCCCTCCCCCTGGAGCTGACCTCTCATCTCATATGTTCCTGCCCCTGTCTTCTTTTGTACACCTACATTATGACCAAGGTAGGGAAAATAAGTAGCCTGAGAGACAGATTGGGTTGCTGCTGCATGGCACTGCCCAGCCTATGCACTGTGCAAGTTGTGGCTTTAGGCTGTGTGATGTTGGAGCCCAGAGGGATTGGTAGCAGAAAAGGGCTTATTTCTAGCTCAGAGGACACCAGCAAAGCAAGGCCCAAGTCTGCCATGGCCATCTCTGCTGTTCAGAAATTTTAATTTTTGAAGAGTGACACAAAGAAGTCTCACTTGTAGATCTGTAAGACCGCTTTACAAATCACTGGCCCATCTTTACAGATTCAACTCTAAAATCTATAATTAGGATAATGTTTGGTCACCCTATGTACAATTCTGATGTTGAATAGTGGTTTTTATAAATCTTTTGGTTACTAGGACACATCATTAATTGTGATGGCCACTGCACATTCAAGGCTAAGATTCTATGAGTGTGAAGAATAAGGTAGCTGACATAGGAACTGACAGTGGAGGTGGGTGGCAGGAGGGCAGACTCTCATTGCTGGCTCTGGACATCAATTCAAAGTGGTAGCCAGTCAAAAGAAGTGACTCTATGAACTGGGTTAACAAATTTAAAGACCCCAAACAATTTAAGGACTTATTCATAATTGCCCAGACCCCAGTGGGACTGCCCCTCTCTATCCCATTTATGTTAGCAATTTGTTACTTATTTTCCCCTCACAGGTTACCTTTAGTACGCATTTTAATTTGCTTTAATCTAATCAACACTGTTGGATTTGGGACATGGAAACATCAGGGACATGAGTTACTCTTACCTTACATCTTGGAAAGATAGCATTCAATCTCTCCACTACAAACAAGTACAAGGGATGTCAAGACAAGACAGTATCCAAAGACCGCCTCCCCCCACCCCCCAAAAAAACACTAATGGAAAGATAAAGAGGAAAATGTGGTTTCACTGTGAATTTTCATGAGGGTGTGCTGTAACCCAGCAGCTCACTACAGGTGTGGCTCACCCAGTGCCTGACTCCTCTCCTGTCTAGCTGTTGTCAAGCAGTCTCTCTGCTCCTTTCTGCTCTGGGCAGAGATGCTACTCCAAAGGATCCTGCCAGGTCAATGCTGAAGGCAATCCAGAGAGTCCTTCAGCAATTGGTGACATGCTGGGGGACAAGGCACAACGAAGTGCTGAGAAACTGAACTAATTGTGTTTTCATCTAACAATGATGGTAAATAAGGCTGCTCTGTGACAGCGATGAAATGCAACCCTCGTGGACTGCTTAAAAAAAGAAGGTAGGGAGAAACAAATATCCAGGCTAAAAATAGTTTTCTTAGAACTGCTTTCTGCACTGTCTGAACCATAACAATAAAAGTTCTTATAGTTTCAGCACCAGCACTGCAATAAAAATGAAGAAAGAGAAGCAGTCAGGAGAGCTCTAAAGCAGCCCAGCTGCCCTCTAGCCTTCTCCTTGGCAGTGCGTGCTATCAATTTCAAGGGGACATGACTTCTGGCAAGCCTCCCAAGATTAGCTGTGGTTGGCTTTTCATTGCTGACCAATCTTTAAGTTCAGCTAACTGCACTTACTTGCCTCTGTCAAAAGAGGAACAAGACCAGGGAGTGATTTGCAAACCAGACATGTCATCCCACCTGCCACTGTCCATAGCACTTTCCCAATGCATAATCCAAAGAACAGCTGCACTGACTACACAGCTCTGCTGACCAGCATCTATGCCAAATGAAGAAGAATTTTTTTTCTGATTATAATTTTACTCCTTAAGTTGCAGGAAGAACATGGATCATTTCAAAATGACAGTTTTATATAAAGTCTCATTCTGCATATAAAGTCTTATTCTGCATTTCCATTATTACCAGAACTTCCCATTCATCTGTATTTGGTGTCAAATCTAAGACTCCCAGCTGTATGGAGGTTATTCTTTATTTTACTAAACAAGAGAGGCTGATTGTGAAAGTTAATGCTTTTTACTCTAATAGCTATTTTTTTTTCCTGATTTCTGTGTAGTTTTCAGAGAATTCACATATATAGGCATATGACATGTTTGTAGCTACTATTTAAGAATGCTATTAGTACTCTTGGTGGTATATGAAAAAACTGAGGCTCAGAAAGTCCCAATATCAGACATCTAGGATGTGAAAAGTCAACATTCCACTTGCGGCTTCTGACTCTGAATTCTGAGCTCTTTCCACTGGACTACATTGCCTCTGCTTCTTACATCATAAAACTACTTCCAGTCCTTGAATGAAGGAGGATCAACTTACCATCCACCAAGCATCACGTGGTAAGCCTCCTTCCACTAATATCAACATTGCGGGAAGATGGAAGCAAGCTACTATACCACAGTTCCATTTAACTAGTTTCCATCAAGTGAAATAGACTAGGAAAGTTTACATGTAAATAAAGAATAAAACAGATGAATGAGTCAATAATTAGGGGCAGTTACATCGAGTTCTATACATGGAGTAGACTGGTGGGGTAAGAAGAAGACAATACTTGGGTATTTGTTCTGAAAAACTCCCCAGTGAATCTTTCTGGTTGAAAATACCCAGGCTGTGGCTTCCTATTCTGGAAAGCAGGCTGGACTGTTTTATTAATGGTGCCTAACTGGATCAACAATGGGTTCTTGACTCAATAGTGGTCAACCTACAAACTGCCAGCCACTTCAGGAGGCCTGGTACAAGGGCTTTGCCCAAAAGGGATGATGTTCGTCAGTCAATTAGGTTAGTTCCTTCCAGAATTTGTACTGGGATCATGGAGAGGGCTGGCCAGAAAAGACTTGGGCCAGTGCAGAAAGAGGTAGAAATGTTCACATGGGATAAGTTGAGGGAAGGGAGTGGAGGATGCAGACACCAACCAGGAGGAGCAAGAATAGGGACAAAGCCAGAAGCAAACAGATGTAGAAGGTCTCTGGTCCTTAGACCTGCCTTGGTCTGAATAGCTTTCCAGTTCTAATTCAGGTGTCTCCTTAAATAAATCGCCTTTTCTTAAAGTGATCACCATAAGTGAATCTGTCCTGGCAAAAAAGAACCTAAAAACTCATAGTTCTTTTTATACAAACTCAAGTTTTCAAAGAGATTTACTCACATTAATTAAAATCAGAATTAGATGCATCTCATTCATAGTATCAGAAGGTTGTCAGACATAGAGGGCTTTTCATCCTGCCTCCGTGGTAAATCTTCCCAGACCAATCAATGGTCTCTTTCCTCTATATCTACAGCCCTAGACATGTGCTTCTTATTTTAAGTCAATGCAAGTTTACTGAGCATCAATTATGTGCAAGAAACTGTACAGGCCATTTCTTAGGTTTAACCAACCTTATTGTTACCTTACACTTTTTGTTGCTCTTTTGGTTTTCCTGTGTTATTTGGCTCCATAAAACTGGGATCTTGCCTCAACATTCCTGTGGTACCAATAGTCCACTATTTCCTATAACAGAGAAACTCAAGAATCAATTGCTGAATATATTTATGGCATGTCTTTTTGCATAAAATTCAAGGAAATAAAAAAAAGATAGTTCCTGAGTCAAAAGTTACTGAGTTCAGGTTAAAGAGAAAACAAAGAAATATCTATATAAATAGTAAACCTACAAACTTGTAAATTAAGGTCAGAAGTCTGTCCAAGATTTCTAGAAAAATATAATCTCCCAAAACTGAATGAGAAAGCAGTAGAAAGCCTGAACAGACTAATAAAAGCTGATGAAATTGAAGCAGTAATAAAAAAACTCTGGGCATGCAAAGGCCCTAGACTGGATGGTTTCACAGAATTTTACAAAACTTTTAAGAAAGAGCTAACCCCTATTCTTCTCAGACTATTCCAAAAAAAAAAAAAATCCAAGAAGATGGAAGACTCCCAAACTCTTTTTATGGAGCCAGCATCATCCTAATTCCAAAACCAGGTAAAGACACAACAAAGAAGGAAAACTACAGGTGAATATTGCTGATGAACATAGACACTAAAATCCTCAACAAAATATTGACAAACCGCATCCAGCAATACATTAAAAAGATCATACGCCATGATCAAGTAGGATTCATCCCAGGGATGCAAGGATGGTACAACATTTGCAAATCAATAAACATAATACATCACATAAGCAAAAGGAAACACAAAAATCACATGCTCATATCAATGGCTGCAGAAAAAGCATTTGATAAGGTACAGCCCCCATTTATGATAAAAACACTCAGCAAAGTGGGAATGGAGGGAGCATTCCTCAACATAATAAGGGCCACATATGAGAAACCTACAGCCAACACCATACTCAATGGGCAAAAACTAAAAGCTTTCCCACTAAGATCAGGAACAAGACAAGGATGTCTGCTCGTGTGCTTTCACCACTTCTATTCAATATAGTATTGGATGTCCTAGCCACAGTAATCAGACAAGAAAAAAAAATAAAAGGCATACAAGTTGGAAAGGAGGAAGTAAAACTGTCACTGTTTGTAGATGAGATGATGGTATACATAGAAAACCCTACAGACTCCATCAAAAAACCACTTGATCTAAGAAGCAAATTTGGCAAAACAGCAGGGGTCAAAGTCAATATTTGGAAATCAAAGGCATTTTTATACACCAACAATGAAAGATCAGAATCAGAAATCAGGAAAAAATCCCATATGCTATAGCAACAAGAAAAATAAAATACCTAGGAATAAACCTAACCAAGGAGGTAAAAGACCTGTACTCAGAAAACTACACAACAGTGAAGAAAGAAATTAAGGGAGACACAAATAAATAGAAGCATATACCACGTTCATGGGTTGGAAGAATCAATATCATCAAAATGCCCAAACTACCCAAAAAGCATTTATAGATTCAGCACAATCCCCACTAAAATATCAATGACATATTTCACAGATACCAAACAAACATTTCAAAAATTTATATGGAACTGTAAATGACCTTGAATAGCTGTGGCAATTTTGAGAACGAAGAACAAAGTAGGAGGGATCACAATAACTGATATCAAACTATATTACAAGGCCACTGTAATCAAAAGAATATGGAACTGGCATAAGAACAGACACACAGACCAAAGGAACAGAATAGAGAGCCCAGAAATAGACCCAAGTCTCTATGGCCAATTAATATTTGACAATGGGGGCAGAAGCATAAAATGGAATAAAAGTAGCTTCTTCAACAAATGGTGTTGGAAGATCTGGACAGCTACATGCAAAAAACTGAAACTTGAGTACCAACTTACACCATACACAAAAATAAATTCAAGGTGGATAAAAGACTTAAATATAAGTCACGACACCACAAAAATCCTAGAGGAGAACATAGGCAGGAAAATCTCAGATAATTCATGCAGCAATATTTTCATTGATATGTCCCCTACAGCAAGGGACATAAAGTAGAGAATAAACAAATGGGACCTCATCAAAAATAAAAAGTTTCTGTACAGCAAAAGAAAACAGCATTAAAATGAAAATAGAATCAACCTTATGGGAAAACATATTTGCAAATAATACCTTGGACAAGGGTCTGATGTCCAAAATATATGGAGAACTCACAGGACTCCACTCTGGGAAGACAAATAATCTAATTAAAAAATGGGCAAAGGACTTAAATGAACAATTCTCCAAGGTCATACAGAGGGCCCAGAGACATGAAAAGGTGCTAAGCATCACTAGCCATCAGAGAGATGCAAATTAAAATCACAGTGAGATACCACTTCACACCAGTGAGAATGGTCATCATAAACAAAGCAACAAACAACAAGTGTTGGAGAGGTTGTAGAGAAAAAGGAACCCTAGTGCAGTGCTGGTGGGAATGCAGACTGGTGCAGCCACTATGGAAAACAGTATGGAATTTCCTCAGAAAAATAAAAATGGATCTGCCTTTTGACCGAGCAATTCCACTGCTGGGATTATATCCTAAGTACCCTGAAACACCAACCCACAAGAACCTATGCACCCCAATGTTCATAGCAGCACAATTTACAATAGCCAAATGCCAGAAGCAGTTGGATCAAGTGGTACATTTACACAATGGAATAGCACACAGCAGAAAGAAAGGAGCTCCTACCCTTTGAGAGAGCATGGATGGATCTGGAGAGAATTATGCTAAGTGAAATAAGCCAGGTGGTAAGAGAGAAATACCATATGATCTCACCTATAAGTGGAACCTAATCAACAAAACAAACAAGCAAGCAAAATACAACCAGAGACACTGAAATAAAGAACAAACTGACAATAATCAGAGAGGAGGGGGAAGAGGGATAATGGAGGATAACAGGGGAAGGGCACCAAGGAACATGTATAAAGGACATATGGACAAAACCAAAGGAGGTAGGTTGGAGGGTGGGAGGCAGGGGTGGGGGGTTGGGGGTGAAAATGGAGAAAACTCTACTTGAACAACAATAAAAAATAAAATAAAATAATAACTATATCGAGAAAAAAAGAAGTTTGATGACAAGTGCATAATGCATGATTTCATTTAGATGAAACTTTAGAAAATGCAAACTAATCTATAGTGATAAAAGGCAAATCAGCAAGTGTTTGGTATGGGGAGAGGCAGGAAAGGAGCTGCAAAGGGGAGAAACAACTTTTGGAAATGATGATTGTTTATTCTCTTGACTGGGATGATAGTTTCCCAGGGGTATCTATATAAGAAAATTTATAAAACTGTATACCTTAAATATGTGCACTTTACCATACTTCAGACCTCAATAAAGCTGTTTAAAGAATACAAGAAAAAAAGTAGTGTGTTCACTTGACTTATGAGGCTAACTAGACAAGGGCAGGCATATGACTAGAGTGGAACCTGTCCACAGTCTGGCCAGTGATCTTGCATCTAGTGAGAAAAGTTGAGTTGGGCCCACTGGTTTGATTTGTCAAGAGTTAGAATTGAGCAAGAGACTCGCAGTTGACACTGAGAGGTGGAACATGATCGTCATTTAGAATTAGCAGCTAGGCAGGGTATTCTCAACTCTGCATGATAGGAAAGAGCAGAAACTATATGGTGGGAAGGTGGGGAGAAATAAAGTGGATGTGAGAAAGTAAAATGGAAAGAGAAGAATAAATTGGTAGACATACCGCATAAAGAGTAATGGAGATAGAGCAAGGTCAGACCCTGCCTTAGTTCGTACTCTTATGAAGCCTAGTTGGTTTGCCCAGATTTTCCTGTGCTTCATCAAGTGTGTTCCTTGGAACTACAAGGACCCCCACTGAAACACCTTCCCCTTGTGAAGTCCTTCTATCCCTTCTCCCTGCTGGTCATAGCATAAAAATAATGAAGAAATCTTTTTTAAAAGAAATTAAACATTTTCTGCTAAATGATAGCTCAGTGGTTCTCAACAGGGCAATTTTGCCTGTCAAAGGATATTTAGTAATGTCTGGAGACATTTTTGATTGTCATAGAGGGTGGGATTGGGTGTGTGCTACTAATATCTAGTGCACAGAGGCCAGAGATGCTAAATATCTTACAATGCACAGGACAGCCCCACAGCAAAGAATTACCTGGCCCAAAATAGTACAGAGGTTGAAAAGCCCTGCCCTAGAACCAATGGAGTGATAATACAAAGCACATACCATCTTCAGTAGTCAAGGGTCAAATGTCATTTGATGCTCAAGTACGGAACAAGTCAAGACTGGGAAAACATTAAAATGTTGATTGTTAAGAGTGTTGAGATGATGGCTGATCTCTTTTTATTTTCAAAGTTTTGTGTGTTAAGTACTATTTGATATAGCAAAAACACATAAACACATAAAAAAAAGAAAGAAGAAAAGGAAAGACTGGAAGTAGGGAGGGAGGAAGGAGGAGTCACCTGAACTGCCTCACCCACACCACATCATGAAGAGTTATGACCAGGCAATGTCCACGACTCATACCCACTCAGAAGAGGGCCAGCCACACTGAGAAAGTGACTTTCATGGTGAAGCCCCTCTTCTGAATTCTGTTAAAAATAAAGACAAATGTTCCAGTATACTTATAGGCATATTTTGGAGATATTGTGGGTGTGGTTTCAGGCTACTGCAATAAAACGAATATTATAATAAAACAAGTCACACTATTTTTTTGGTTTTCCAATACTTATAAAGGTTATATTTACACTATACTATAGTCTGTTAAGTGTGCAATAGTATTATTGCTAAAAAACCCAATGTATATACTTTAATTAAAACCACTTCATTGCTAAAAAATGATAACTATAATCTGAGCTTTTAGAGAGTTGTAATCTTTTTTGCTGGAGGGTCTTACCTCCATGTAGATGAAAATGAAGTATCTGTAAAGCACAATAAGGTGAACCATAATAAAACAAGGTCTGCCTGTACTTTTGAAAAATTTTATAAAATGTAATTGTGAGAAAGATCAAGTAGGGCTGAGGGGAGCCAAGACTCACCTCTGGTGTCCACAGGTCAGAGCGCTCACCTCTAGTGTCTCAGCCATTACCAGACCCTGACTAACAGTACATGGATTCAGGAAATGTGCACACAACTGTAGGAAAAGAATGCAGCAAAGTCAGCAGCCCCAGGAACAAAGTGCAAAGAATTGGTTTGCAGACTTCTCCAGCCAGCCCCTGCTGCAGACACTTGGAACATTTTTCACTACCACCACTTTCTTGTGGTCAAATCAAATAGTACTTCTTTTAAAATCCATAATTCTAACTTTCAAAAAGTTCTGTCCTAAACTCAAAGCAAATCTGTGCTATTCAAGTTTACTTTATAGTCCAACTCCTCAAGTCAGAAGAGACTGGCTTGCTTCCCCAAATGAGGTATCAGCAGTTGAAGACAATGGTTAAGTTTTGTTTTTGCTCTTCTTTGCTCCTTTTCTTGCCCTAGCATAAGAAATATTTCAAGCAACTGTGCTTTATTACACAGTACATGCATATAGTACTATATTCCAAAGGTATCAAAGTATACACAGTAACCCCAGCTCTTTTCTCCAGAGGTAATTAATCTGCATTCTACTTTTTGTTGCATAAAATTTGGAAATACAAGGACTCTTCTGCACATTAAGTGGCCTATAGATTATATGGCAAGTGCACTCTGGAAGAAGGTTCTGAATGATGAACTGGAAAAAAAGTGTCAGCTTCTTCTAACTTGAACAACTATCCTCCTTCAGGGCACAAACTGTTATTTGAAATCAACAATAAAATAAAATGCCCATTTGTGTAACATTATAAAATTTGGTTCATATTCAACAGTTTATGTCTCTTTAAAACATCTTGGGATCTGTTCTTGTCCAAAAAATAATGCTTGTCTATTTCAGAGGGTGGCCTTTCACTCAGCACTAGCATTTCTCAGGTTTGGATGTTAAGTAAAGACAGGGTCAGAGTACTTTTGGATTATCTGATAATGTTTAATTGATGTGTTTAGATAATAAATAAAATTAAAAAATCTTGAGGTCAAGGTAAGCATTGATGAGTCAAGGTTAGGTGACACTTCACTGCCACCACGCAAATGAGCAGAGACCAGGAAAGTGCCAGGTGCTCAAGGAAGAATGAGCTTCTTTGGGAGAATTCCACAATCTATGAGTGGGGGGGTCTTTTAAAAAATTACATGTGTCTTCTTCCCCTTTAAGAGGGGTCAGCAAACTATGAGCCAAATCTAGCCTACCACTAGTCTTTAAAACTAAAGCTTTATTGGAACACAGCCATGATCATTGGATTTTGCTTTTGCTATGGATGCTTTCAAAATGGCAGAGTTGAGTAGATGTGACAGACACTATGTGGCCCACAAAGAAAAAAGCTATTTACTATCTGTTCTTTAACAGCAGAAGTTTGTAACCTCTGCCTTAGATCCTTCCTGAGAATCATTACACATTATAATGAGCCACCATCACTTTATAATATGTTCTTTTCCTCAATGCTATAAGAGCAAGTTTTGTTTGTCCCTACTTTGTCAGTAACAAAAGTTTGGAAAATAGTGGTTTAAACAAGATTCTTCTCTCTCACCTAAAATCCAAGGCTGAATTGACACAGAGACCCAGGCTCGACTCCACATAGCTCTCACTACCACGGTCACACTGCGGTCCAAAATGGTTGTCAGAGCACCAGCCAGTATGTTCACATCCAGGTCACAGCATTGAAAAAGGACAGCCTCAGCCCAACTTCTAAGGAAAGTTCTGGAAATACCACTAAACACTTATAAACTATTGGCTAAACTTGCCACATAGATATACTAGCTGAAGTGTGGACTTTTCTTTGGCTGGCAAATTGCTTAGATTAAAAAAATATACATCAAGATTATGTTGTTTTTAAAACATGAGATTGGATATTGAGGGGTAATTAGCAATCTCTGCCACAGGAACCTTACCTGAGTGATTAAGCCCTTCATTAATACAGGTACACTCTCTGGACAGGGTAATCATTTGGCATAGCTCTAAATAATACGCCTTAAGTCTCTGCTTAACATTTATTTAAGAGATGGTAAGATCAGTGACTGAGAAGCAAATTTTGGCTGGTTGTTTTCAAACTTCCAATCAAAAGTATTGTTTCCTCCAGAAGGAATTGGACATATTCTCCTTTCACCAGTCAGTAAGGGCTTGTGTGTGTAGACCTGAGTTAACACAGTACTCCTGTATAGTCCAGTGATTTTCTTTTCAATGGACTGTCTGCTTGCCTGGCCTGTCCCTGGGTCCACAGGACCCTGATCCTACCCCACTCGCCCTGCAGTCTCTCCAATTAACATGCCCATTCCACTCACCTCATCACTACATCCAGGGCAAAACATCACACAGTAACCTTTAGACTCTGATAACCTCCAACCCAAAACAGGATGCTTGTCTTGCTTTTAACAATGGTGATACAAGCGGTAGAAGTGGATCTAAGGCAATATCAGAAAGCAAGAGCTTAAAAAATAAAAAATTAAGAGTGGATTCTGAATCCTTGATTCCAGAAGGTTATCTGCATATTAAACAAGGGAAACACTGCCAAGTCATGTGCTTTTGGCATGTCGGTTAATACTCAGTAGTAAGTCTTATTTCCCTACTTTTCCTCCTTTTCAAAAGTAATTATCCAAGCTTTCAGTATCAACATGTAAACTCCTGGAAACTTCTTTTTTCACATAAAAGTACAAGGCTGAATGGGTACTCTGTCAAGTCAGGAACCCAGGCTACCCTGCAAATTCATTCTATTTTCTCCAAAGTTAGGATATAGACATCATCTGCAAGTTCCAAAATACATTTAAAGGCTGCCAAAAATAGCTGAAACCAAGTAGAAGCCAAATGGCAGAAAGCAGAGAAGAAACACAGAGCATCATATATCTGAACACATGTTCCCAAATACCAGCAAAAATATACTACTCATCACTGAGGGTTATAATCTGAAGTGCAAAGGCCATATCACCAATAAGTACCGGAAGTGGAGTTAGCAAAGGTAAATCTTCTGTTTGTAACAAGGGTAGATTTGGGGTGGGAGGCAGACCTGCACAAAAACTCAAAGAAATGAATGAGCCATATTTAAAGAAAAAGCTGGTTTCTTCGCAGTGGGGAAAAAGAAAGCCTTACAATTGTGAAAACAACTAGCCTGGATGTCTACGAGCCTCTCCATGCCACAAGAACCCTTAGACCACACCCCTCAACTCTGTGTAAACAGCTGGTTTGGAAGATCCAATGCATTCAAACATGAGTGACAAAGGCAATCACGTGCAAGTCACTGACACATCAATGAAAGAGAGTAAGGAATATGACAGAGAAGTTGTAGAAAAATGTGGCTAATGAATTATATGAAATATCTAGTCAAATATTTTACAATGAAGTTTAAAAACCAAATGAAGCAATTTCTCAATGAAGGAAAATCACAAAGCAGAAACAACTCAGAGAAAAGATAGCAAGAAAACAGGAACTGAAATGTTAGCTTCTAGAACTCACAAGAGGGGATAAACAAAGTAGCTGAAGATCGAAATAGAATGTGTGCAGGGAAATGCATCAAGAAGCAAAGTGGATAACACCTAGGATAATATTCAAAATAAAGTGGAAAACATGTAAAACAGAGTTTTAAAACACTGAGAGAAAATGATGGGTAGAAAAGTCAGACAAAGGAGAGCCTCCTCATGCATGACTGGAATCCCTCAGTCATGGATCAGTACAAATCCTTAAATAGAATTCAAGAAAAACATTTCTAAAACCAAAGCAGAGTTAAACCTGATTAATCTCTCTCTCTCTCTCTCTCTCTCTCTCTCTCTCTCTCTCTCTCTCTCTCTCTCTCTCACACACACACACACACACACATAGGGAGAACAAATCAACACTGAAATGGGTCCTGATAAAGTTATTAAATTTTATCTTAGGATCTAGTATAATTCTTGTTTGTGGTATATGCTTAATAAATTTTCACCTAGAGATGCACAAAACAGCCTTTCCTCTACACACCCCTCTTTCTGTCCCATCCCTTGTGATATGATATGTGACAAAATCACTTCCAAAAGAAATACTGAAAAACTCCAAGAACTTGAAAACATTCTGTTTCATACACTTTCTTTACTAAGGCAGGGAAAATTAAAAATGCATTTTAGAAAGATTTTCAGAAAGGACTGATACAAAAGCCTTTTCTGATAAGCTAACGTTCACTGTAAATTGAGAAGATATTTTGTCTCATATGCATTGGGTTGCAGCAAAAGTTTATTATATGTTTCTATATGCTACCTGTCACATAGAAAAAAGGATAAAATCTCAAAGTTTTTTACTTACTTTGGATGTTCAAACTTGTCTATAAGATCAACTTTTTCCACCAGGTCTCCTCCAATTGTTCGGACTAAGTCATAGAAATCATTTTCTGTGTAATTCTCAGGTGGCAACCAGAAGGAAATGTCATTTATCACTGCAGGGTATTTGCTAAGAGGCTAACAAATAAAACAAGAGAAGAAAATACAGATTGATTTGTGAGTTGGATAAGAATATTTAAATTCGCCCTGCCTGATGTAGCTCAGTAGATTGAGCATGGGCCTATGAATCAAAGGGTTGCTGGTTCAATTCCCAGTCAGGGCACGTGCCTGCGTTGCAGGCCAGGTCCCTAGTTGGGGACACATGAGGGGCAACCACACATTGATGTTTCTCTTTCTTTCTCCTTCCCTCCCCTTCTCTCTAAATGAATAAAATCTTAAAAAAATATTTAAATTCTTCATGGAAAGTTATACTTGGCTAATTAGAAAATGCTAGTAAAACATTATTTTAGCACTTGAATTTCCAGGAACAAAATGAACTTAAAAGATAAGTCAACATTCAAAATTTGCAAATTCTATTATGAATGTTAAAGATTCTTATCACATTCATGTGTTACATTACCATTTGTTATATCTGTATCACTATCAATGTTCAGTTTAGTAGGAAGCAATTTGAATTTACCACATTCAGTTTTTTCCATTTTAATAGTAGAGAAAAGTTCACATTTAATTAACAAGCGATTCATTACCTTCTTGTGATACTTTCAGGAAGTCATCTTAATGAAGAAATAAAGGCTTGCCAAAATGGATATTTCAATTAATAATGTCATTATCTGTTAGTATTTCTAATTGTTAAAATAAAGAAATGGTCATTTAGGGAGTTATTTTTCAAAGTATGCCTCTAAGGTTGTGATAAACAATGCAGCGATTTCTTCCATTTTTCCACCAATTTTTTCAGTTTATTAGAGTTTACTAGTTCATTATTATATTGGATAGACACTTAAAATTAAATAGTTTTAGAAGTTACTGCATTTGTTCACATGGTTAACACACATACACATACATATTTGAGCATACTTTGGGTTTATAAGTTACAAAAAATGTTTTATTAAATGTTTCATTAGATAACTATGAAGTCCTAGCAGGGGCACCCAACCTTTGGTGTCTCCGGGCCACACTGGAAGAAGAAGAGTTGTCTTGGGCCACACATTAAATACACAAACACTAATGAAAACTAATGAGCAAAAAAAAAGATTTTAAGTATTTAAGTAAATTTACGAATTTGTGTTGGGCCGTATTCATAGCCATCCTGGGCCACATGTGGCCCACAGGCTGCAGGTTGGACTCCCCTGTGAGAGAATATCTGCTAAAGCAATAAATTTGTTAGAAGGGAAAATTTACAAATTTATTTACATCAAGCCTGATATCACTATAAACCCTTTGGTAAATCCCTGATCAGAAAATGTATAGAAGTTTTTTAAAATGCCAAAAACCTCTGAAAAACCAAAAACTCAAACATAAAGAATTATTCAACTTGAAATAGCAATGGAGTTGTCTAACAAAGGCATCAGTTTAGAATATACATTTCAAATGAACGTAATTAAGCTACCATCCAGGTGCTCCTGACAAAATACCAGCACTTCTGAAGCACATCCATTTTCTCTCTTAAGGTCAAGGCACTGTGATAAATATTCCATGGGTTAATGCAGCAACTGGAGATGATAGGAGTTTGGTAGTTATACAAGTTGCTTTTCCTTTGACAACACCCTTCTGTCACTCAATCGATATGGAAACTTAGAAAGACTAGGTAAAAGGTTGTCATTGCCAAGATTAGCATGAAATCTCCTCTCCACCTGACCAAGCTGAGGGGCCACGCTTGCTGAGACAAGAAATGAGATAAGATGACAGAAAAGGGAGCATCTGCATCAGCAATCCATCGACCTGACTAGAAAGCTGTCAACCAAAATAGAGGCTCCCAAAACATTACACTTGATCTTAGCCAAAAGGCCGAGAAGCGATGATCAAAACATTAAAAAATATGTATTACAGTACATACAGTTTTTGAAACCATGGAGTAAACCCTACACTATTATACTGCAAACCTAGTTCAAGCTAACAAATTATAACAAGTTTACAGTAATGGCTTAAATAAAAGAATCAATCACTATACTAATTAGTATGTGTCAGGTGTGGGTTACCACCTACACTACTAGGGACTATTGTTTTTTTAGAGGGGGACAATAAAATTTTGTTTTTAAAATAATAGGATAACTACAGATCTATGGTTCCTAAAATACAGGCTTTTGGTGCTTAATTAAAGGTAGTGTTAAAAACTATCCAGGGTTTCCCATTGCTCTTAGGGTAAAGTCACCAGTTCTTAAAAGGTTGTATCTTTCTGTTGTTCTCCAGGCTTGAAACAGCCCAGCTTATTTGGTTTCTTGAACACACACTATTTCCTGCCCTCCCTACCCAACTTCTGGTCTTCTGCTACAAACACTCACTTCTTATCCTCCCAGACCCCATTAGTCCCTTGTTATGTCACCTTATACTTCTTTCATTGTACTCTGCATGACTGCAATTGTTTGTGTAGTTACTTATTTAATGCATGTCTTCCCAGTATGTTACAATTTTGAAGGTGGGATGTGTATCTTTCTTCATCTCAGAATCTCTATCATCTTGCATAACCCCTGTGACACTGTAGATATTGAGTAAGAGTGAACTGCAGTGCTGCCTTGTGCGAACAATGGCTACATCACAATGAATCAACTCAGCCGTTCTTTCTTCTCTAACTGGACTAGCTAATGGACATATCAAGTAAATAAGGCATAGAGACTTGTCTCCACCCCTGGCTACGCTGTGATGAGGAAATAGTAACCAGGGAAAATGACAAAGAGGCAAAGAGGCTATAGGTGGACAGGCCAAGTGACCTGGTAGGGATTTAATATTCCACAATTATAGAATTAGAATTTTAAAATTGGAAAATAATTGTCAACCTAAATAAACAGGTAGACTGAGGCAAGCTCAAATGACCAGAAATTGAGTTTATTCATGTATGGCCAGGGAACTGCAATTCATGAAACACATGCTGTAAAAAGCTGCAGGCAGGTCTGTTGAAGGTTTGGGGCGGGCTGTATTTATGGGCAAGTGTAAAGAGGGGGATGTCCAGCCAGCATCTAAGCAGTAAGTTCACTGGCTTGCAGAAGGGGAGAGATTCTTCATGGATTTTCAGTGGTAGGAGATCAGTCATGGTCTTCTGGAAAGCAGGCACCTACTGGAAATCAGTCTCTCAGTTCTTGAGTTCTGAGGGTCCATGCATGAGGGTCTTCATTTCATATTCTCCGGTTCCATTTTAGATCAGAATCCTTTCACAGACCTCAAAGAGCAATTAATATTGTTTGTGTTTTCTCTTTTCCTTTCTTGATCTAGACAGAGGTATGTCTATTTTATTGTGTATGTTATGCATTGTTGAGTCAGCTCTGACTCCTGGTGACCCTAAGAATGAGTGATGACCATAGTGTCCTGTCCTCAACCACCTGCTCAGCTCCTGTAGCCTCATGCCTATGGTTCTTTTATGGAGTCAGCCCATCTTATATTTGGTCTTCCTCTTTTCCTGCGGCCTGTTATCCCCACCCCATTATTGTAGTTTTAGCAAATAACCACCTACTGGTGAGCTCTTTTAAGATCCTGTCTATAATCCTTATTTGTTTGTTTTTAGAGAACTGAAAAGGGGATCAAAAGTTTTAACTATAGGTATAGTAAAAACTTTCAAAGCCACAAATGAATATTATGACCTACTTAATAATAATAAATTTGATAACTTGGATTAAATGGGTAATTTTGACTCAAGACAGAAAACAAACCAATGACTGTATCAAACTGAATCATCAGTCAAACTTACAAGAAAAGTATTCAACTCAGATGATTCATAGCATCACTTTAGCAAATATTTAATGTAAAGGTAGTTGCTTTAGTAATACAAATTGTTTCATGAAAACATAAAAGGAGGAAAACCCAACTAATTTCATGAGGCTACTATATTAACTTTAAGCCAAAGCTAGACAAGCATAGAATAATTTATTTAAAAAATTGTAGACCAATTTCACCTTACAAACTACATGAAAAAACCTAAATGTAACTTTAGCAAACACAATTCAATAGCCTATTAACAAAATATTACATAGTGACCAAGTAAGGTTTCTCCTTAAAATAATGGGAATGATTTAAAACTAAAACAACCTACTAATTGACAAACAGTATGAAAAAAAACATATGATTTTTCATAGACAGGAAGCGTTTGATAAATATATTTATTATAATTTTTGGCAAAATATGAATAAAAAGGCAACATTCTTAATCTCACAAAGTATTTAGTAAAAACCTACAGCAAACATATTTAATGCTAAATATTTTTAGGAACATTCCAAATAAGGTTAAGAGTAAGATAAGAAATCCACACTCATCCTTGCTTTGACTCATTACAAACCCTAACCAAGGTAACAAAGAGGAAAAGCTATGAACTAAATGAACTGGAATAAAACAGGCAAAAGTTGTGATTCTAAATTTAAATCTTTTTTACTGTTTAATCTCTGCTTTCAGTTTTATCTGAAAATGGAGGTATTATTAGTATCTACCTCATATAATAATTATTTTTTCATATATATATACACACACACATACACACACACAATGCATAAGATTTAAAGTGAATGAAATGGAGATGTACATACCACAATGGCCAAAATTCAAAAGCAGGTTGACTTTTTTAAAAACGTAAATTTTATTGATATATGCAGTGTAATATTTATATAAAGTTACAAAACAGGATAACAATCATTTATCTATGTAAATTATATTAAAATAGGTATCAGAAGGCTACATATACTAGACTTGAGAGCAATGATTACCTCTGGGGAAGGAGGAAAAAGCAGTCAAGAAGGGTATAGAAAAAATTTCAGCTTTATCTTTAAGATATAAAAGAGCTCAGGTTCAACTTTGATTTGTGCAGCTAAGGCACTGAGTGACTTCTGCATGCTGGTGGAGTTGGTTGCGTTTGGGTAAAGGCGGGTGGTACTGTACGCCCCAGAGAGTAAGGTCAGCCCAACTTACACTTTATTCTCTATGCCGATTGAGGGTAAACATCCTTGTAACTCTCCCTTCTTATTGGAGGATAGCAAAATATGCTACTTTGAGATAAGGATTATTTTGAACTAAAGACAATTGAGAAGCTGATATAAGAAAAGCTCTCATCCTTTCCTTGATTTGCCTAAAAGCAGGACATAAATTTGCAAAAGTATCCCAACTCCTCTCTCTAACTACCAAGGACAGAGGTTAATCACTAGAGACAAATCTAAACTCTTATAAGCCCAGAGAGAGCACCAGAGGAATCTACATAAGCAACTTTACTAAATAGTTCTTATCTTCAATAAGTTTTATATATTTACCTTTCTACAATTTGCCTCCTCTATAGACTCACACTACTTTTTCTTTGTCTTATCACTTCTTTAAAAATTTGTTGTTCTTTTTCTAAGTTGCAATATAAGCCCAAGTTCTAACCAAATGTTTGAGTTACTCATCTCTGGATACTCCTGTGTGTAAGGAGTCCCGTGTATAAAACACATGTTAATAAACTTGTTTTTCTCTTAATCTATCTTGTTACAGAGCCCCAGCAGAGACCTAGTAGAGGGAAAAAGACTTTCCTCTCTTACATTATCCTTACATTTATTGTATTGTGACTACCTCTAATGGTCTTGGAATAATATTTTGTTTGGTTGGGCTGATTCTAGGGATCTATACATGTATTTCACAGTTTGCTCATCTTTACCTCCTGTCTCTCCCACTTATTGACACGTCCAACCCAAGAACTGTTTTCTTCCCTGTTGAGGGTTGGGGTAATCCTGGAGTTATGTGCATCCCTGATCTCAGGCCTACCCCATGCCGCACAAATGCACTGAGCCCCTTTTAGGCTCATTTCTGTCACTGTGTCCTCCAGGGTCAGCACTGATGTCTGACTCATCCATGTAGCCCAGCAGCAGCATAGTGCTTGGCTAAAAAACACTAGTTGAAATGTTGTTGTACTACTATAGGGTCTGTGTCCACATTTTCCAAGTTTTCCAGGAAAGTTTGGATTTTTAAAAATAAATAATTATGTTTCCAAAAAGGACAAATCTCCATGTCGTCTAGGTCACATAAATTTGATTTTCTAAGATGTTAGTCTTCCCCTTTCCTTTTCATTGAATCCCCTTTGTTCACTAAGTTTTGCTCCCATGTCCTTTTATTCTCGCCCGGTCTTCCCCTCCCTCACTTTGAAAGGCTCACACATCCCTTCAGACCCCAGTCTCCCGACTTGCAGGTAAGACAGGTGGCAATTTAAGTGCCAGAGTCCAGTTACTTAACAATGTCTTATTTAATTGGTTTTATTCTGTTCTTTTTCCAGATTATTTAGGTAGAAAATAACTCATTTATTTAGGATCTTCTAGCTTAAAAAAAAAAGCATTTAAGGCTATAAAGTTTCCTTTACCTACCTCTTTAGTACCTCTTTAGATATATTGCACAAGCTTATTCTTTCCATAAATTTTCTTTCTCATATTCTATTGGATTGAGCAATATTTTAAAATATTTTAATATTTTCCCTCTTCAGTTTAAAAAACTCTAAGTTATATTTCTATTCTTTAATACAGACACACTTAGATAAATTGTCCTAAAGCCTAAATTTATTTAGAGTCTCTATTCAGCTCCTAAATAAGACAGGAACCTTAGTTTCATTTAACAGACACTATACCCAACAATTAAAGTTTTATCTTTTCTTTTTAAATATATTTTATTGATTATGCTATTACAGTTGTCCCATTTCCCCCCTTCACTCTCCTCCACCCTGTACCCCCTCTCCCACCCATATCCCCCACTTTAGTAATGTCCATGTGTCATAATTATAAGTTCTTTGGCTTCTACATTTCCCATACTATTCTTACCTTCCCCCTGTCTATTTTCTACGTACCATCCATGCTACTTATTCTCTGTACCTTTGCCCCCTCTCTCCTCCTCCCACTCCCCTGTTGCTAACCCTCCATGTGGTCTCCATTTCTGTGGTTCTGTTCCTGTTCTAGTTGTTTGCTTAGTTTCTTTTGTTTTTGTTTTAGGTGTGGTTGTTAATAATTATGAGTTTGTTTTCATTTTACTGTATATGTCTTTTATCTTCTTTTTCTTAGATAAGTCCCTTTAACATTTCATATAATAAGGGCTTGGTGATGATGAACTCCTTGAACTTGACTTTATCTGAGAAGCACTTTATCTGCCCTTGCATTCTAAATGAAAGCTTTGTCGGATAGAGCGATCTTGGATGTAGGTCCTTGCCTTTCATGACTTGGAATACTTCTTTCCAGTCCCTTCTTGCCTGCAAAGTCTCTTTTGAGAAATCAGCTGCCAGTCTGATGGGAACTCCTTTGTAGGTTATCTTTTAAAAAGTACACACAAAATGATGTTATCTAAGGCAACAGTTAATTTTAAGTTAAAATTGTTTTCTAATTCTATGCTTCTTATTTTTATCCCACCTGTTTATTGGGAGACTATTCTTTAAGGGAGGTCTACACAACTTGTACAGGCTTGTATAACAGCCTTTGAAGACAGAGGTAGCCCCTCCCTTGGGGACAGAGAGCAGATTTGTTTCTCCACCAGGATAATAAAGATCATGTCTTCCTCAGGGCTTTCTAACAACCTCTTTAAAAGATTGGTTAAAAAAACAACCAAACATACAAATGAACAAACAAAATACTGAAGTGTTCTTAAATTCCAGGGTTTTCAGCTCTGCTCTCAGTCCAGAGTGTGAGCCAGTGTTCACCAGAGCTGCTCCACATCACCCCTATGGGATCTGGGGGGTTAAGAGACCCACTGGAAACAGGAAACTCATGCTACCTCTGTGTTGTGAGTAGTAAAGTCCTTTGTCTCTGACCTAGGAGTCTCATATCATTCTGCCAGCGGTCATGAATCTGTGGCAGGCCACCTTGTTAACTTGCAAGTATGATGAAATTTTAGACCTCTAACAGGTTCTGACACAGCCTTCCTTCTCAATTTTGTTCTTGCAGATGAATATCCTTTAATAGTTTTTTTCAGTGACAGCACGTGGGAGGCAAACCTCTCTCATATTTATATGTCTGAAACCCTCACACAAATAATTTGGCAGGGCACAAAATTGGAGGTTTATAGTTGTCTGCCCCCAGCACTTTAAAAATATTTTTCTGCACCTATTAGTAATGATGGCAAGTTTGGTGCCAGTCACTGCTGTTTCCTCCTAGGGTACCTGTCTTTTCTTCCTAGCAGTTTTAAAGAGTGTTATCTTTAGCTTGAGGCGCTGCACTTTGATTCTGATTATGCCAGGCTTGTGTTTATCATTCTTTACTCTGCTCAGTATTCAGAGTGTGCTTTCCATCAGAGGGGTCATGTGTTGGCCCAATTCAGAAAAATTCCACCCATTACTTCACTGTGATTCCTTTCACTGCAATAATATGTATTGCAAAGCCCCTTGATCCATCTTCCATTTTTCCTAATTGATCTGTTTTAGGTTTTTAATCTGTATGTATTTGTGCTGTATTCTGCATGAATTCTTCAGTAACAGCATCTTATTTACTAATTCTCCTTTTAACTGAGTCTAGTATCATCTGTTTTTTCTTCATTTCAATAAATCTATTACTCATTTCTAAGATTTCTAATTTTTTCATATCTAATTACATTTCATTCTTGCTTGTCTTTGCCCCTTATTCAGAATTTCCTATTCTTCTTCTTGTTTTTTTTTTCTTTTAATGGCTATTATTCCTACATCAACATCTTTGAGGGCTTATAAACTTTTTAAATAGAATGGTTTTTAATTTTGCTTTAACCTCCAGTGAATTCAGATTCTGATTGTTTACTTGGTTGTCTGACACTGAGGTCAGAGTTCATCATGGGTTCTGGAATACGTGTATGTAGGCCCATTTGTGTGGGAGAGAATTGCTAATACTGACTCACTAACCACCCCTCCTTGGTCAGAGTTTTTTGCAGTTCCTCTGCTTGTATTCATAACCCAAGGACCAAGTTGATAGTGTTGCCTGGGTTCCTGCCCAACCATGATACTGATGATGAAGCAACAGAGATGATTCATCTCACTTTCTGATGAAGAGATCAAGTCTCTGTCACCCTCCTGCTCTCTTCCTAGGTCACAGCAGGCAGCAATTTGCAGCAGTTACAACTGCCTGCTTTCTAGAGCAGGAAAGCTCAGCCACCACTAATCCTGATTTTCAAGTAGAGCATGTGCTCTGGCCCCACACATTGTGTAGCGCCCTTTTAGTCCTGACACTCGACCAAGCTAAACCACAGTTTTTTTCTCCCTACTTTTGATTCTGGAGCCCACAGCATCTGTCTTCAGTCTCACTCTATGCTTTGTGTTTGTGTCTTGTCCACAGATATATATATATATATATATATCTTTTTTAGGGACAGAACACAAAGGCATGGTTTTGACTTTTTCATGTTCTCTCTTTAGATTTTTATCTATCACTGTTGTGTGTTTGGAACAGATAAAGAACAGCTTACAAAGCAACACCAACTTGACTTTCCATATTTATTTACTTACTGGTTCTTAACTTTGTCGGGGAGGGGACACAGCCCTCTCTGAGAATATGATGAAAGATTCAAATCCTTGTTCCAGAAAAGTACATATTCTTACAAACACAAATTTTTACATAGAACTTCTAGGACTTACAAACTCAGTAAAAGTCATTCAAGGAGTCAGAATAAGGATCTCCATCTTTAACCCATATTCAAAATCATGTCATGAGTTCAAATACAGACAATTGAGATTACTGTAATAAGGGAGCTAAAAAATACCAAAATCATTCTTTACTAACATAGGATGTATACATGTATGTTTGTATACTTTGCATCCATATTAGAAATGTATACTGGTGTCCTTATAAAAAAGGGAAATTTGGTCAGAGGAATGGTGGTGTGAGAGATCCCCTTGGTCTTTCCTCCTGAAATTTCAATGAGTTGATCAGGTATAACTCAGCAAAGGATTCCCTGCTCAACACATTGGCATGCCTGAGAGATTAATGTATTAAAACATTTAAAGAAGGGCAAATGGGAACAAACAGAGGAACTGAGAAAGGAGGAGAAGAGCTCGAACAGGCCACAGATGCAGCCCCATAGCCTGGAGTTCTCTGTGGGGTCAGCCTGGAGGGGAAGAAGCTGGTTGTAGCTTGTCCTTCCTTCAACTAGCCTGGGGCAGCAGAGTGTCTTGGTGGGCACTCCTACAGGAAGAGAGAGGTGCAAACTGCGGCTGAGCCAGCTGAGAGGCCCAGGCAAGGACACAGCACAGGGGCTCTGCTACCACTGTTGGCTGTCGGGCAGCTCGTGTTCCAAACAAAGAAATGGGGCCACAGAGCCCTGATACCTTTTAGACTCCTAAAACTCACCTTCTGTAGCCCTTGGTATTGGGTTTTGGAGCACGTTATTGGAAAACCCCCGAACTATTGCGTCAGAATCACTATTTTCCTCTGTGACTGATCCCCAGCTGGTGCATGTGGCTGGGGACCCTGTGGAGATCTGAGCTTGCCATTACTGAGAGGGCAAAACAAACCCCACCCAAACATTACTGCCATCTATGACTATACTGACACTGACAACAGCTGCAGAGGTCAGGTTTGGGATTTCACAGTGCTTAAAACACTGTGGTTCAGCACCATCTACTGGATGATAGTAGAAAGACCTCTTCATAGAAATCTGCTAGTGAAGTACAATTAACACATAGATGCCTAGGCCAAGAAGGATCCCATCCAATACCATGAACAACAAAGGGAGTGAGGCAGCTCAGAAAGATAATGAAAATCTCCAGAAAGCAAAATGGAACATATGGAAATATATGATATAAATGACAGAGAATTCAAAATTGTAGTTCTGAAAATACTCAATGAGATGTGAGAAAATATAGAGAGAAAATTTGATGCGCCCAGAAAAAATATTAATGAAGAAAACTTTAGCAAAGAGACTGAAACTTTAAAAGGAATTGAAGAGAAATCCTGGAGATAAAGCATACAATATAGGAAATCAGGAATGAACTACTGAGCATAGGAAAAAGAACTAACAAGATGGAGGAAAGAATTAGTGATATCAAAGATTGGAATCTAGAAATGATGCAGAGGGAAGAAGACAGAGACCTGAGCATTAAAAAAAGAAAAAAAAATGAAAGAGCTTTATGAGAACTGACTCTATCAGAAAAAGCAATATAAAAATTATAGGTATATTGGAAGAAGAGAGGGAGAAGGGAATGGAGAGTCCATTCAAACAAACAGTGGATAAGAACTTCCCAAACTTATGAAAATAACTAGATCTTCGAATCCAAGAAGGAAAGGGAACAACTAATTACTTTAATTCAAGAAGCTCTCTCCAATGTGCATTGTATTAAAACTGTCAAAAATTAATTAGAAAGAAAAAATTGTCAAAGCAGCCAGGAAAAAAAAAAAAGAAAATGATCTACAAAGGAAAGCCCATCAGGTTATCATCAGACTTCTCAGCAGAAACTCTACAAGCCAAAAGAGAATAGAACCAAATATTCAATGTATTGAAAGAGAGAAACTACCAGCCAAGAATAATATATCCTTTAAATAAGAAGGAGAAATAAATACCTTTCCAGACATACAGAAGCTTAGGGAATTTATCACTAGAAAATCTCCACTGCAGGGAATATTCAAGAGGTTATTCTACCTGAAACAAAGAGAAAAAGGTCAAAACACTACAAGTAAAATCATAAAAAAATTTACAGCATAATTTGTGGCAACAAAAACAGAAAAAGTGAAGGGGCAAAGGTTTGAACTGGCAAAGGAAGATGGAAATTAGATGCACTCAAAAGAAAAAGAAAACTACTGTATATATGGAGGTTTCTTTTTCATAATCCTAATGGTAACCCACAGACACATACACACACACACACACACACCCCCCAAAACTGAGACATATAGCTTAAAAAAGAGGAAACAGAGGCAAGAAGCATGGAATACCACCAAACCAAATCAACAGACAGAAACACCAAGTAAAAGAACAAACAGAGGCAGAGAGCTACCAGAAAACAAAGGGTAAAATGGCTACAGGAAATCTTTATACATTGATAATCACCATAAATGTAAATTCACCAATAAGGAGGCACAGATCAGCAGACTGGATCAAAAAACAAAACCCAACTATACACTGCCTTCAAGAGACACATCTAAGCTGAAAAGACAAAGGTATATTCAAAGTGAAAGGGTGGAACGTGACCATCCAAACAACATCCACAGAAAAGCAGGTGTAGCCATACTTAGATCTGACAAAATAGATTTCAAGACAGCAAAGGTAACAAGAGACAAAGATGGACATTTTATAGTGATAAAGGAGACACTATACCAATAAGACATAATACTTCCTAATATATATCCACCCAATTAGGACGCACTGAAATATATAGAGCAATTACTCACAAAACTAAAGGGAGAAACAGGCTGAAACACAATCATTGTTGGGGACCTTAATACTCCACTGACAACTCTAGATAGATACAAACAGAAAATCAATAAAGAGATATCAGCCTTAAATTACACATTAGACCAAATAGACATAAATGACATATACAGAGACTTTCATCAGATTATACCTTCTTTTCCAATGCATGTAAAACATTCAAGGATAGACCACATGCTGAATCACAATACTAGCCTCAACAAATTTAAGAAGACTGAAATTATACCGAGCATATTCTCTGACCACAATGTCTTGAAATTACAAATCAACTGCAAAAAGGAAGTAAAGAAACCCACAAACATATGGAGGTTAAACAACATACCACTAAAAAATGACTGGGTCAAAGAAAAAAATAAATGGTGAGATCAAAAGATATATAGAAATAAATGAGAATGACTACACACCATATCAAAACTTTTGGGATGAAGTGAAGCAGTAATATATGGGAATTTTATATTATTATGGGCCTATCTCAAGAAACAAGAGAAATCCCAAGTAAACAACCTAACATTACATTTTAAAGCTCTAGGAAAAGAATAAAAGCAACCCAAAGTAAGTAGAAGAAATGAAATAATAAAAATTAGAGCAGAATTGAATGAAATAGAGAACAGGACTGTATAAAAAATTAATATACCATAGATCTGGTTCTTTGAAAAGATTAGTAAAATTGACAAACCCCTGGCTAGACTCACTAAGGAAAACAGAGAAAAGACCCATGTAAACAAAATCAGACATGAAAGAGCAGAAGTAGCATAGGCATCACAGAGATACAAAGGATCATACTAGAATACTAAGAAAGACTATATGCTACCAATTTCAATAACCTAGAATAAACAGATAAGTTCCTAGAAATATACAACCTCCCTAAACTAAACCATGAAGAATTAAACAATCTAAAATAGACCCATCAGCAGTGAGGAGGAACCATCAGAAACCTCCCCAAAACTAAATGTCCAGGACCAGACAACTTCACCAGAGAATTCTACAAAACATTCAAATAAGATTTAAAACCTATCCTTCTCAAATTCTTCAAAAAATTGAAGAGGCAAAACTTCCTAACACATTTTATAAGGGCAATATAACTCTAATACCAAAATTTGAAAAGAATAACACATAAAATAGAAAACTACAGACCAATATTTCTGATAAATACATATGCAAAAATCCTAAACAAAATACTAGCAAATCAAATACAATAATACATTAAAAAATACATCATGGTCAAGTGGGGTTTATTCCAGGAGCACAAGGATGATTCAACATATACAAATCAATCAATGCATTATACCAAATTAACAAAATAAAGAATAAAAGTCATATGCTCTTATCAATAGACATGGGAAAGGCATCTGATGAAATTCAACACCCATTTATGATTAAAACCCTTAATAAAATAGGAAGAGAATGAAAGTACCTCAACATAATAAAGTCCATATATGACAAACTCTCAGTCAATATTAATACTCAATGGTGAAAAACTGAAAGCTTTTCCTCTAAAATCAGGAACAAGACAAGGATGCCCACTTTCACCACTGTTATTCAGCAACTCTTAGCCAGAGCAATAAGGCAAGAGAAACAAATAAAAGTCACCCAAATTTGGGAGGAAGAAGTAAAAGGGTCACTCTTTGCAGATGACATGATTCTGTACATAGAAAACCCTAAAGGCTCCACCAAAACTATTAGAAACAATAAAATACAGTAAAGTTGCAGGATACAAAAATCAATGTACAAAAATCCACTGCTTTTCCTGTATACAACAAAACTTCTGAGAAAGTGAAAAAAAAAAAAGCCCATTCCTTTTGCAATTGCAACCAAAAGAATAAAATACCTAGGAATAAACCTAGCAAAACATGTGAAAGACCTATCTACTGAAAACTACAAAGCATTATTAAAAGAGACTGAAAAAGGTATAATGAAATGGAAAGATATTCCATAGTCATAAATTGGAAGAATCAACACAGTTAAAATGGCCATATTACCCGAAGCAATATATACAGATTTAATGCAATTCCCATCAAAATCCCAATGTCATTTTGTAAAGAAACAGAACTGCCCCCCCCCAAAAAAAAATCATTAGATTTACATGAAACCACAAAAGACCCTGAAAAGCCAAAGCAATTCTGGGGGGGAAAAAAAGAACAAAACTAAAGGTTTCACACTACCTGACTTCAAATTATCCTACACAGCTATGATAATCAAAACAGCAAGGTTTTGGCAAGAAAACACACACAGAGATCAATCAAACAGAATTGAGAGCCCAGATATAAGACCACGGGTACATGGACAGACAATATTTGATAAAGGAGCCAGAAAAACACAATGGAGAAAAGAAAGTCTCTTCAATATATGGTGCTGGGAAAATTGGAAAGCCCCATGCAAAAGAATGAAACTGATTACAGTCTGTCCCCATATACAAAAATTAATTCAAAATGAACCAAAAACCTAAATATAAGATCTGAAACAATAAATTACATAGAAGAAAACATAGGTACTAAACTTATGGACCTTGGTCATGGAGAACATTTTATGAATTTGACCCCAAAAGCAAGGGAAGTAAAGGCAAAAATAAATAGATGAATGAGACTGTATCAAATTAAAAAGCTTCTGCATAGCAAAGGAAGCCCACAACAGAACAAAAAGGCAACTGACCAAACTTGCAAACAACAGCTCAAATGAAGGTTTAATACCCAAAATATATAAAGAATTCATAAAACTCAACATCAAACAAATAATCCAGTTGAAAAAATGGGCAAAGCATCTGAACAGACATTCTCCCAAGAAGACATACAAGCAGTGAACAGATATATAAAAAGTGTTCAACTTGACTAGCTATTAGGGAGATGTAAATCAAAACTACCATGAGATCCCACCTCACACCTGTGAGAATGGCTACTATCAATAAGACAAGTAATCACAGGTGTTGAAGTTGTGGAAAAATTGGAACCCTCATTCACTGCTGGCAGAAATGTAAACTGGTGCAGTCACTATGGAAAACAGGATGGGGGTTCCTCAAAAGATTAACAATAGAGTTACCATGCGACCCAGCAATCCCTCTCCTGGGTGTCTACCCAAAAAACATGTATTCACGAAGATATATACACCCCTATGTTCATCGCAGCATTATTCACAGTGGCAAGGACATAAAGACAGCCAAAGTGCCCTCTGATAGAAGACTGGATAAAGAAGATGTGGTATATATGTACAATGGAATACTACTCAGACATGAGAAGAGATGAAATTCTGCCATTTTCAACAACATTGATGGACCTTGAGAATATTAAGCTAAGTGAAATGAGTCAGAAAGAGCTAAGAACCATGATTTCACTCATGCAGGATATAAAACTGTAACTGGTGGACACAGACAGCAATGTGGTGGTTGTCTGAGAGAAGGCATTGGGGGGTGTGGGGAGGATGAAGGAAGCCTATTATATGGTGGTGGAAGATGGTTTGACTGTAGGTGGTGGGTATACAGTGCATTGTACAAATCTAGTATCACAGAAATGTACACTTGAGAACTAAATGATCCTATTAGCCAATGTCACCCCAATAAATACAATTAAAAACTAATTTTTAAAGGGGGAATTTGGACACAGAAACATACACACAGGGAAGAAAGCCACATGAGGATGCTTTTACAAGAAAAGGAATACTGAGGACTGTCAGCAAACCACCAAAAAGAAATTAACCCTGCTGGCACCTTGATCATGGACTTCCAGCCTCCAGGACTGCGATAAGAGAGTCTATTCAGACCCCAGTCTGTAGTACCTTGTTAGGGAAGCTCCTAGAAACCAACATAGCCCCTTTTGTTCCTTTCCTGTTGTGTGGGAGGAAGACAATGGGGAGTGGGCACCTGTGGCCACTCTTCTTATGACAGTTTGTGTAAGTGACAAACTGTCTACATCTCAAGGAGGTTCACTGTATTTTTTTTCTCTCTCTTTTTTTTTTTCTGTTGTTCAGTTCACTGTATCTTTACCAGCCAAATCAGTCAGGCCTGGGCCATAGCCTTGCCTGGTATGTGCACATGCCTAAGGTACAGTCACTCACCTCACAGCTTCTTCATCTACAACATAGAGATACAGCCTACATCAGCAAACTGCAGAGAAGATGACATGAAGTAACATTCACAAAGCATATACCATTTTCTAGCCAAAACACTGACTAGAGCAGTTAGACCAATACACAATTTCGGCAGTTGTCCATGACCCAGTTAGAAATCATAAACTTGCCAAAGTGACTGTGGGGAGGGGAGAGGGGTGTCCAAAAAGTGAGATTTTGGTTTAACAATATTGTTGCATCCTAACTGGCCTCTTGTTCCAGGCTCACTCCCACCCTCCATATTTAAAATACAAATGTCTCCATGTACCTTCTAAGGTTAAAATCCTCAAAGACTCCCTTCTTATCCTTCTACTATAAAATCAGAATTCTTCACCCCCCGTACCTACTCATAAATATTCAAGGAAGATAACCTTACACTGTTGGTTGGTAATGCAACCCAGTATAATAGTACTTTTATTCCAATAAACTTTGTTTCTGTGTCAAAACCTTCCTCTTAAAGGCTCTTCTCTTTTCTGATGTCACTGGGGCAGGATAACAGAGCATCATCCTCCCTAACGCAGGTTTTTTTATTTCCTAGTCAAGTATTATTAAGTCATTCTCTGTTTTCCTCCTTCAGGCAAAGCTATTTCATATATTTATACACATATATTTATATATTTATTGGGGGGAGTTAAAAATTATTTTGACAGTCACTCTAATAGAGTTCTGACATTGCCAAGGTGACTTTCACTCAGCTTTTAACCACAGCCAAGTTTAGGGGGATTTTTTGCACCTCTGGGTATTGTTTCTCTTTCTAGATCGGAACACATGTCCCCTTGGTTTTTATTGTGATTATATTATTAGCAGTTACTTTTCATGGGGTGCTAACTGTGTGCCAGGACTGTGCTAGGCTCTTTATACATATCAGCTCAATAATGCACAGCAGGATGCTAAAATGAGACGGCCACTATTCCTTCTGTGGCCATAAGGAAACTGTGGGTTACAGCCCAAGGTCAAATAGCCAGTAAGTAGCAGAGCCAATATCAAATGCAAGGTCAGGCTGTGTTCTTAACCCCTACACATTAAGGCCTCCCATTTAAAACTAAGAGCTCAAAGGAAATCAGTTTCTATCACCTTTTCCAGAAGCAGTCTATCAGCCTAATTAATAATTGTGTAAATAAGATGAAATCTAACATTTATCCCTATGGTGCCTTCCATGACATTTCCTTTTCAAATAATTCACTTAGTTTTTAGATTAATTATCTTGATTCATAAGGCACTTCCAGTCGATTTACAGTCCATGTGATAGTTTTCTTATCTAAATTAACTAAAAATCAGTTTTATCTATAAAAATAGTATGCTCAGTCAGTTACTTTGCTCTATATTCAAAAGCTTGATGGCTCTTACTTTAATTGCACCCATCCATTTTATAAGAAAAAAACTGCTTATCAGATTTGGCAGGCAGATTTGCATTTTGCAAAGTCAGGTTGTTCTAACTCATGATTCCATGCTGCCTTGATGTTACAGATTTTCTCGTTGTTCCAATGTTTTAATTTTTATGTAATTTCACTGCATGCCAGGAGCACACAGTGTTGGTCAGAGGTGGGCATACTTTTGGTACTTCAATGGGAAACCACATGAGGCCCACCAAGTTCTAAGCATTCTTCTAAACTTTAAGGAAGTTTCCCATATTTGTTCTTAACTTTTGATAGAATTTCAGTTCTGTTCGAAAAGGCACAGGAAACAAAGTATTTCCATAATAAAATCACATGGAACAATCATTTTGTCCACCTTGCATTGAATTACCTTTCTGTGTTTCTTTACCATGGCCACCGCATCTACTGAACTCCTTATGAGCAGAAACAGAATTTCAAATATTTCTGAATCTTCTCAAATTTACTTCAGAGCTCTGGAACTCTTTATTTGAAACTAATCATATGCCACTATGCATCACAACAACACAGCTGCACTCTGTAGGCGGTTAGGTTAAGCAGAGTCGGCGTGGAGAGCACCGCTGCCTGCGCCCCACACCCTCCATGGGGCCTTTGGGATCGGAGCAAGGGTTAAGGGCCTTGCCTGAATGTAATGGTTTTTAACTTAAGGAAAAAAAGGAAGCCTCAGTAATCGGTGTTCAAAAGAAATGTCATCTGTGCCTCTAGTTAAAGAAGGCGTTGCATAGAGGGTGGCGGCCTGTAGCTCAGACCACAACCCCAGAGCACTGGCTGAGTGACACAGAATACCAATTCTAAAGATAAAAGAATAACTTTTCAGGGTCATATGATGTTCTAAAATTCATTGTGGAGATGGCTGCACAGATCTGTGAATACACTAAAGATTGCTGAATCACACAATATAAATGGATAAATTGTACAGTATGTGGATTATATCTCAATAAGTTATAAAAACAATAAATAAATAAACTTACTGATGGAAGAAATAAGGTTCTTTAGAAATGGAACACTGCTATTTTCTATTGTCTCTATTTCATCTTCAAAATTTACCAAAGACTTCATCTCTTAAATTCATTTTTTCAGATTAAATAATTTAGTCTTTCTAAACCATCATTACTTTTGTACTCTGGTTTTTCCTCTCAGAAGTAAAATATTTGTAGAAGTTTGCTCAGTCATTTAAATCCTCCATGAAATTTGTTGTCTGTATCTTCAAAGCCTTATACAATCCCTGTATTTTGTGAGATCACATAATTTATGATTATAATTTTTCCAGTTAATCATATTTAATAGAAGACACAATTCCCTTACATATGTCTCAAATATGTGAAAGGAGGCCCTTGATTTAAAAATGCATAATGAGAAACTAGGTCTATTAACCCCCAACCAAAAATTTAACCCCCAAATAAATGGTCCATGTTTAGAGCACAGACTCCATGAGCTGGCTTGTCATTTCTTTTCTCATTCTATGTCATTTTGCAATCTCTACAAGTCCCTCATTCTGTTTGGGACTATAAGTGCTGTGAGGTAAAACTGAGGGCCAGTTTGAGAAAGTAAATTAAACTTGCCTGACTATTCCAGTGTTCAGAAGAAAATGGGCAAGTCAAAAATTAACCTGAAGAACTTAAAACATCTGATTTCCAATGGTTTGTTCAAAATTGTAATAAAAATGAAATGTTTGACTCTCACAGACAGGAAGCCTTTCTTCCTCACCCTACCCTCTTCACTCATACCCTTGTCTACTGATCCTTTTAGGCCAGATCCCTTATACTACATGTTTCAATATGTCTTCCTCACCCCAATAATGCCAAAGAATCAACACGGTTTCAGTTGCTTCTCAGCAAAAGACCCCACTGGACATAAATCCATCCTGTGACTTGTGTCTAAAGTTTTGTTCTCCATCCTGTTTGGTGACATTAGTGCCCAGGGGAGATGGGTTAGGCTAATCACTTCTGAAAACATTGATTTGATTTCTCTAGAATATAGTTCAATATCAACACCTGGCCATAGGGTAGACATAGGAAACAAGAAGCTAACTGTGACCACCTAAATTTTTAAGACAGAATATCATGTTTGATGGCATGATATCATGTCTCTGATGACAGAGAGGGAAGAGGGGAGAGGGAGGATGGGATGGGATGGGTTGGGATGGAGAAGGAAACACAGGAGATGCAAAGCACTCATGATAGTCATCCTAGCTGGGCGACGGCTTCATGGGAATCCGTTCTATTATGTTCATAACTGAAACACATTATTTTTCAAATACCAAAAATTAGATAAAAAGAAAAGTAAAGCAATGTTTAGCCATTTACTTAGAAAAATTATGTAGTGGAGGGAAACACTGGCTCCAGTTTGTGCATGCACATTTTAAAAAGAAATTGTTTTTTCTTTATTTAAGATAAAATTCTACCTGTTAATATTAGATTGTATTGAGTTGGCCAAAAAGTCTGTTTAGTTTTTTTCCATAAAAATAAGACATATTTTTTATTTTCATGAATAACTTTATTGATTTGGATATTTTCAGTATGTTGTCCATCTCCCATGTGGTATGATGTTGATTGTTCTCAATACTGTCTTGATTTGATGACCATCAACTTCAACTGGTCTACCTGACTGTGGAGCATCTTCCAGCGAGAAACCTCCAGCACAAACCTTTGCAAACCACTTCTGACACATTCAATCAGTCACAGCACCTTCTCCATACACTGCACAAATCCTTTTTTTTTTTGCATTTCAGTTGCATTTTTACCTCTCTTGAAATAATAAAGCATAATATGCCAAAAAACTTGGCATATTTTCTACCATCTTCAATACTAAAATTGCTACAAAAAATTTGCCAATTTTGATGTTTTCTTAAAAATGCACACAGATATGACAGCTATCACAATACAATCTAACAAAATTGTTTCAGATGAAGTTAAGGACATCTATATGCTATTAGAGCCATCTTAGGGAAAAAACCGTAGAAATTTTTTTGACAACCCAATATTTTAACAAACAAAACAGAGTTCTACTTCCTACATTAAAAATAAATGTGAAGCATTTTCTTTTGCACTGAATCCAAATGAGTCCAACCAAGTCCACAACAAAGTTCACAGTGGGCAAATGTGATACCTTAATTAAAAGCAAATGAAATGTTGCCCTAGCTGGTGTGGCTCAGTGGATTAAATGTCGGCCTGTGAATCAAAGGGTTGCTGGTTCGATTCTCAGTCCAGGACACATGCCTGGGTTGCAGGTACCTAGTTAAGGGTGCGTGAGAGGCAACCACACATTGATGTTTTTCTCCCTCTCTTTCTCACTCCCTTCCGCTCTCTAAAAATAAATAAATAAAATCTTTAAAAACCAAAAATATCATTATTAAAAAAATAAATAAAATGTGAATATAGGGTTCTGATGGAGAAATCCCCACTCTCCTGAAGCTAGCAGAACTTAAGTGTAATCAGAGCAGAGAATCAGACAGCCAGTATTCCCTAGACGCCTATGATGTATCTCACCACTTACTATGTGTCTTGCCTGTCCTGGTTGTTCTGGCTACTTAAACACCATTCCTGTGACCAAAGAGCTCACCGACTAGAAGGAAGAAGGCCACAAAAAGCAATACATACACAATGTGGTAAGTGCACTGGGACCAAAGAAAGACCCCCTGTGGTGTGGGAGCAGACACAGTCATCTTTGTAAATATTGCTAAAAGCCCAAATGAGGTCATTAGTTTACCTTCCCCTTCCCAGAGGAAAACACATCTTCCATCCATTAGGTGAAAGTCTCACTAAGATATCATTAAACCAATAAAACAGGAAGAATATAGGAAAAAGTTTTTGGCCATCTGTCTCATCAAAAGTCAAACCTGGCAGGGAAAGAAAGGTGGTAACTGACTTCCTTCTGGAGAAGATGCTTCCATAATGGGGCAGAGGCAGCAGTTCCAGAAATCTGCTTCTAGTCATGGACAAACTGCCAGCTCTTGGGGCCCAAGTTTCCTCATCTGCCAAAGAAGGCCCTTTTAATACCTCACACACTGTTGTCTGATCAAAACTGCCCCACAGGATGTCATCGGGGGTACCTTGAAAAACCTGGCCATGTCAAGTACATCTGAGAAATGCTGGGTTTAACCAAGTTGGGGAAGGGGAACCTGATAAGGATTATCAGTGAGGTTTGCCCATACTAAATTGTCAAACAAAAGACGAAGTGCAACCTGAATTTTTGATTCTGCTGGTGTCTGGAGCCATGCCACCCTGCCTCTCGGAGCCAGAAGAGAAGAGGCAGAGGCATCCGGTGAGCACGTCCACGCCCTCACTTTCAGGGTGCCTCAGTGTCGCCTTCACTCAGACCACACTTCCTGCCACTCCACATGACCCTGGGTTTCTTGCCAGTTTAAAATGTTAACTATTTAGAGGTGGGAAAACAAGCTTTTCAGAGTTCCATCAAATAAACCTTAGGTAATGTTGCTGAGGCTATGAGCAAGCAAAATTTTATCACAGAAGAGGTAACATTCCACGTTCAATATTGATTAATTTCCCTTATGTAAAGTAAATCAGAATGTTTCTATACACAGGGTCAGCTATGAAACCAACCTTTGGGATTTCTTCTTCAAGAAGTACCATTTATGCTGGTTACCTGTACAGGACATAAGATTTTTCACTTGCCTTTAGCCACCCTCAGTGGCGTGAGGCAGTGTTGTCTAGATTGTATAGGTGGAGAAATGGAAGAGCAGAAACTGCTGTGCCCAAGGATGCCCAGGTAAGGGGAGAGGTGGCGTGTGAACACAGGTGCATGTCACTCCCAAATCTCTAACTCACCCATTCCATCACACCACACCTGGTGAAGGGCCCCTCTTCCTCAAGGCCCCCTGAATACGGAGAGCCCACAATGGCTGTGCTGCCCTCCCTAAGTCTCTTAGAACCCCTCTATTCCTAGCCGTGGCTTGTCCCTAACATCAGTAGACTCCTCTGTAAACAGAAAATATATCCTTACCTCACTGAATTATTATGAAGATTAAATGGGATAATATATATTAAAAACCCCTATAAGTTACAAAACACTATGTAAGGTAAGGTATGATTAATTATCCCTTTCTTTTTGTGTTATAAGCTTTAAAAAATGTTCATCAGATTAACAGCATAACAATGGTTACCACTCAGTGCCCACCTATGACAGACACTGTTACCCCAGCCAGTCTTCAAATGAAGCCCATGGGGGAGGTCACTCCGCTGGTACAACTCAGGCCTGCCACTAGCTCGTTTTTGTGACCAGGAGCAGTTCCCCTGTGGCTCAGTTTCCCATCTGCAAAACGCTGCATCATGGTATTGCTGTGGGAATTTGTAAATACCTAAGTGTTACTGCTTTATTTCTTGCTCCTACCTGGCTAAACCATAACTGAACTCAGATCCAGCTGACTCTGCTGTCTCCACAAGTTGTGGCACTTACTGTGGTTAGTAATCTGGGAAGAGTTTACATATCTCTTTGTATTATCTGATTTAAAAGGCCTCCAGGGCCTTGTAATTCAGGTGACACATTTTCTCCCTCTTTATATGAAGTGCAGTACCTGGCACACAATGGGAATGACCAACATTTGTTGAATTAAATTAGAAAACTTTGTGGCTCTTTTATGTGATAACTGGTTTCACCAGACTTGGTCTGGCTGCAGGGATGTTTGTTCTCATGGCAGTGAAGCAGCAGTAGGGTGAGAAGGGCCCCCAGGAAAATGCTGAGAGATGACCAAAGCTACTGTGAAGAAGGGGAAATCGGGAGGTAGAGCTGAACCATCATTTTCCCTGGGGGTACAGACATCTGAGGATTAGGGGTAGAGCCCTTTTGGCAGAAGGAGTTGAAGGACTTAGAAACTGGACACACGTTAAGCTGAGGGCTTTTTTAGACCTTCATTCTGGAGAACTAAACAGTCAAGTGTGGAGCTAGAGAGGAGGAAACAAGAACAGGATGCTCAAGACTGAGTGACCATAAAAAACTCCCATTCCCTCTTAGACTAATGAGGCACTTTAACTGACATGTCAGTTACTAAGCTCCTGCCTCCCAGCTCCACACCCACCTCCACGCACTCTGCTGTGTGAGGCTGAGCTGGCCTCTGCAAACCACATCTCTGCCCTGCCAGATCTCTCCCCTGGAGGGAGACTGCAGGTAGGAGGGCAGAGAAGAAATGGCTCCTCCCTGCAGGCTTCTTGCAGTGAGGGCCTCACCAACACTGCTTCTGTACCCAGTAATGCCAGTTTGACCAGCAGCGGCTGAATCCACAGTGCAGTTTTTCTAACACCTGCAGAACCAGCCTCAATGTACCCTCCCCAGGTACTCCAGCCCCCAGAGTGCCTCTTCTGAGCTCAGGGACACCTGCTCTTCCTTCTCTTCAGGGGTCCTGGTCTTAGCTTTGAGGGAACCCTCCACCATGCTTTTAAGTTTCATGAAATCCCACTTCTTCCTCTGTTTCCTCAGCTTAAGAGGGGTAGCTGCATCCTGCAGTGATTCTATACATGAAACCTTAGTGTTTTCCTTTTCACTCCTTAGTTGCCTCCCTCAAAAAATAAAATTTCTTAGATCAGATACTCATTACTTAAAAACAGACATACAAACAAAAAGCTGGTATAGTTTCTGTATTCTGCATGGATCCTGACTGATATACATACCTAGGAAAAACGGAGGAAGAGATTTACCAAGAGTCAGGTGGTCCCTACCCCTGACATCATGCCAGAGTCTCATACCCACAGGAATAAGACCCAGAAACTGGATCCACAACATAACCAAATAACCAATCCACAACATAAATCTAAACAAAGCAATGAAAAAAAAGGGTGTTGATAAGTTGCTCAGGGAAAAACAAAATTTTTTAAAGTACAGATCCTCTGATCATTTGGGGAAATTTCCAAATTTCCCACCCAATAAAGTAACACTCCAAGTACTGCACCCTAAAGTACCTCTATCCCTGCAAAGATATCAGACCTATGATCCTTCAAGTTTCTTTCCATTCCTTTATCAAATAAAATCCAGTGGTGTCAGAAGGTGAGACCCTAGCAAGGTGAGAGTTAGGGGAATGAGCATCAGGAGGTGGATCATACTTCTAGGTTGCTGGAACAAGGCTGGAGGGGGGCATGCCACTCAAGCCAGCTACAGAGCAATGCCTCCCTTCCTGGGTCCTTAGCCAGGGATTCAGTCTGTGTGTGCCCACCCACCTGCTACCCTGAGGGACTGTCATTAATTGTGTTCAATAAATAGCAATGAGTCAGAAAACAGCCCCGTACTCTCATCAGCATGGATTCTTCCACTGTCCTTCTGTCCGCAGTGCTCTCTTCTGCCCTGCAGTGTCATAGGAAATTCGGCCTTAGCCTGATTGAAATGGAATCAAATGTTTTTCTATAGGCTGTTTTTCAGTGACATCATCCCCTAAAAACCTGAGGATTCAAATGGTTTGCAATGTTTCCCTGTTATCCTCACTTCACAAGTGATACAGACACCATCTTTGTTCCTATGGAAGGTGTAAAGAACCTTAATTTGACAAACCAGATAGGAGGTAGTTTCATCTTGGCAGAGGTTTCTGAGGTTCTGAATTTCACTCATTGAACTGTTTATTTTTTGGAAAGGGAAGCTGAAAAAGGTGGGGATAAGGGAAGAAGACTGGCTCCTCATTTCAGTTGTAGGATTGTACTACTTCGTTGCATCTATTCTGTTACCTGTATCACCTAGTCCCTGAATTATGCTGATAACTATGTTGCTGGGCATGAGTCCATAGGTTTGGAAAGGTGTTGGCCGAGGCTGAGGAGGAGAGGAGGAGCAGTTTCTGCATGGAGGTGCTATAATGGTGAACCTTCAAGAGAAATGACAGAAGAATGAACTGTAAAACCTTGAATTTCCCTTGAGGTGATACACTTGTTATGGGCTCACTGTCAGGCAGGATTCTGCCTGTGTTGTCTGCCCCTCCTCACCTCTTCTGTGTGCTGCTAATGAACCAGAGCTATGTCAGTGCTCAGGAAAGCTTTGGTTGGCTCACCCCTTCTCAGACTGTGTTAAGGAGATAAGGCAGGAAGAAGAGATGAGAGGAGGGCAAGGGCTAGATGGAGGATTTGACTGCTGAGGCAGAATAGAGATGAGCCCACAGTTGCCTTAAGAGGCTGCGAGCAGTAGCTCAGTGCTGGCCCAGCCTCAAGGATGGTCTCTCATGCCATCATTACCTTCATGATGCCCATGTACCTGAAATGTCTGCCCTTCTGGGCTTCTCCCACTGTGGAGCCTGGTGCAGCAGGCAGGGAGTACTGGCTGGTGATGAAGAGGGAAGTGGGGGGAAACACAAAGTGGGATATGTCAGCATCAGAGACACTCTTATCGTCTATTGATTGTGGATGGGTGAAATATGGGATCCCTTTGGGTGAATGGCAAATGCCCTCTCAGCTCTAAAGCAAAGGCACTAGATAAATCCAGTAAACAGAGAGTCTGTGTGGCAGCTGAGTCTATTTTAGGGCTGGCAGGTTGGTGAATTTTCCACTGTTAGCTCTCACTACTGTTTTCAACTGTCTTAAAAAACTATATTACAAGTGATGGTAGAGGTCGGATCTTTTAAAGATTGGAGCCAATCAAAGCAAAAATAGCACATTTTAGAAAGGCTAGAGAAGTGATATAAAAATACAAATGTCTACAAAATGTATTGTCTGCAAACACTTTGGAATCAATGAACCCAACTTTGTGTTTCTTTTTTCTTCATTCTTTCAACAAATATTTTTGAACACTATGTACAAAGAAACACAAAAGGCAAACGAGACACCATGATTAGTAAAATATTCTTTTCCCTAATTTACAAGCTGATAGGGAGATAAGTATGGGCTAATTTAAATAAGTAATTTAGAGACTTCCAGTCAAGATGGGGGTATAAGTAACCATGGCTCACTTCCTTGCAAAATCACAGCAAAACTACAACTAGACTACACAACAAATTCATCCAAAATTGTCAGAAAATCAAGTTGTATGGAAGTCCAAAACCCAAGGAATTAAAGAAGTCACATTCATCCAGGTGCATAGGAGGGGTGGAGTCACGGAGATGCACAGACAAGCGTGGAGACTCAGGACTGGAGGTCCCACAACCACATGTGGTAGATAAAAATTGGGAGGAATACTTCAGGCACAAGGGATCCCAGCCCCACACTAGACCAACCAGCCCAGGATTCCAGTGCCAGGAACATAAGTCCCCATAACTTCTGGCTGTAAAAGCTGGTGGGGTTGGGGCAGTGGAAGAAACTGAGATTCTCAAGAGTCTCCTCTTAAAGGGCCCACAATGGACTTAGGACTTACATAGACTCACTCCCTCTGGGCTTCAGTAATGGGGCAGCAGCTGGGAGGGTACCAATGGCATATGGGGAGAAATTAAAGTGTCTAGCACCAAGGCGAGCACACGAGGACAGCTTTCTACTGGGCAAAACTCCAGAGGCCAGGCAGTGGCACTGCCCCCTTCCTGCACCCTCCCCCTCACAGAGCCACAGAACACGGGTTGCCCCTCTTTAGTGATTACATAAGGCTCCACCCTATTCAACTTACAGGTATGTATTTCTACAATAGACCACAATACTAAGACTGGGAATCAAAGTTATTGGACTTTATTTGGAACATAAGGAAGAAAAAAACATTCCATCAGAACAGCAAGAACAAAAAAGAATTAAAAAACAAAACAAAACAAAACAAAAAAACGAGGAGAGGCTAAGGAGTCTCTGGGAAAACTTCAAGTGTCCAAATATTTGAATCATAGGGGTGCCAAAAGAAGGAAAGAAAGAGCAAGAAATTGAAAACTTATTTGAAAAAATTATAAAAGAAAACTTCCCTAACTTGGTGAAGGAAATAGACATATAAGGAAGTACAGAGAGTCCCAAACAAGATGGACCCAAGGAGGACCATACCAAGACATATTATAATAAAAATGCTAAAGGTTAATTATAAAGAGAGAATCTTACAAGCAGCAAGAGAAAAGAAGATAGTTACCTAAAAAGGAGTTCCCGTAAGACTGTCAGCTGATTTCTCAAAAGAAACTTTGCAGGTTAGAAGGGACTGGCAAGAAGTATTCAAAGTGATGAAAAGCAAGTGATGAAAAGCAGACCTACAACCTAGCTCTGTCCAGCAAAGCTATCATTTAGAATGGAAGGGCAGATAATGTGCTCCCCAGACAAGGTCAAGTTAAAAGAGTTCATCATCACCAAGCCATTATTATATGAAATGTTAAAGGGACTTATTTAAGAAAAAGATCAAAACTATGAATATTAAAATGGCAATAAATTCAAAACTATCAATAATTGAATCTAAAAAACAAACTAAACAAACAAGCAGAACAAAAACAGAATCATAGATATAGAGATCATTTGAAGGCTTATCATTTGGGGAGGGAAGAGGGAGAATGGGGGAAAAGGTACAGGGAATAAGAAGCACAAGTTGGTAGGTACAGAATAGATGAGGGAGGTTAAGAACAGTATAGAAAATGGAGAAGCCAAAGAACTTAAATGCATGACACATAGACATGTACTAAGAGGGGGCTTATCAGAGGGAATGGGGGGTACCAGGTGTAGGGTGGCAAAGGGGTAAAATTGGGACAACCATAATAGCATAATCAATAAGATATATTAAAATGCATAAATATTTAATTTAAATATCGATTAAATTAGTTCAATGAATGAAGGGAGGGATCACCTTAGCGTAATGATTATACAATGTCATGAATGGGATGGAGGAGGTCCTCGAGGCAAGAACGTTGTCTTCAGCAAAGACACTGTATCAGCAAAATCTAAGAGATAATAGCTGAGGTTCCTTTAAGTTCCAAATGCTAAGAATAGATGAACTATGTTTGTTAGCATGCTGAATTTGAAACACATTCAGCATATTCAACTGGACATGGCTACTAGGTAACTAGACTGCCTGTCAGGAGAAGAATGAGTGCTCACAAGCGCAGAAGGCAGGTCTCGTGTTTTTGTGGTCTTCCCCACAGTATCTAACAGAGTGACTACTCAGAGAAGTTCATGTAACTTATATAGACAACATAAGATTTTTTGTCATATTCAGTCAACTCTCTAATATAAAAAATTGATCGCCTAGTCTAGGATCACTTGGTTCCTGGGTTAACCCCTTGCCTATTGCTGTTTGGCCTTAGGTCTTAGTGTGACTTTTAGATAACTAAATTTGATTTAAAGATAGTATTCTCCCCAACATCCAGGAAATTAATTTGTATTTGTGTTTAAAAGGACAAAGGGTCAAGGTTTTCTTTATCTGGGTTTCAATGGCATTAATACCAGAGTGTTGCCTCATACATTCCCAAACTTTAATAAATAAATGTAAGTGTAGATTTATTGTGAAAGTGTAATGTTTCATTTGTACTTGTTTTCTCAGATCTACATATTTTTTTTTATACATGGCTGATCTGGACAATTTAATGACCCCAGAATAAATTTTCAAAGCTGATCGTGATGACTGGTTACTACTTTCTCATGGCTAATCCAATTCTCCAGGAATTCCACTCTGCTTACAATGTGTGAGGCAGTTGGTAAGAAATTTAAAATGAACAAGATATAGACTCTTCAAAAGGAGCTTAAAATTTAGTGAAAGAAAAAGGACTAGAAATGCTTATAACATGAGACTTTCTAGGCTATGTGCAAAAGTGAAGCAAAATCTTTTTTCCCCTTAAAAAAATCAAAATACTGACCAGTCTGGTCCAATTTACAAAGCTATACTTTCACTGACTAATATAAAATCTAAAGGGACAGGTACTACGTGCATGGGGTTTAGTGGTAAAAGAGGAATGTGTCTGCTGAGTTTAGTCCCCTCTTCTACCTAAATCCCTATCAGGGGATTTTATGCTGGGAGTATTTTCTCAGAGGTGGGGATAGAGCTGAATGAACACTAGTACTCCCACCCTGTTCTTCATCAACCTAGGCACATCTCCATGCCAGGTGATGTTAAGGTGCAATCTTCAGTAAGGGCTGCTCAGGTGGACACTGGCCATGACCAAATTATCTGTGGAGCATGGATTCTGGCCCAAGGGTTCTCAATCCAGCTGGCTGGGCACCCCAGCTCGTAACCAATGGAATGTACACCTCTGAATGTAGGGCCTGACATGGGTCCGTTCTGAGGGCTCCCAAGGGAACTAGGATGTGTATAGATCATTAGGAACCACTGCTCTAGTTGAATGCACTCTTCTCTTGCTCTGTAAAAGGATTCTGGTCACCCACACATCACTATTCACTCTTCCATTTGCACACACTGAGACCCAATTCAGTAGGTCTGTCAATTTTAAATATGTTATCCAACATTTATTGAGCATTTATTATGTGCCAGTATTTACTAGGTACTAAGCTGAAGACCTTTCACACATTGTGAGTTTTAATCTTCAAAAACAACCTTAGGAGATACATACCACTGGCTTCCTAGTTTATAGATGAAAAAACTGCAACTTACAGACATTAAGTGATTTACTCAAAGTCACACAGCTATTCAGAGTGGAGACAAGATGTGTACTCTGTGTGCTTGACATCAAAATTTGTGCTTTTAACCACTAAGGTACACCAGCTTATTTATATGTATGACACAGTCAGTTTTTAACATGTGTTCTGCATCTTTGCACAAAAGACTATTTGATACCTACTTATCCACAAAAACAGAGAAAAACTAAATATATACTTGGAAATGACTTCCAAAAAAGACATATATTAAGCATCCATGTTCCTAAAACATTTTGCTCATTATGTGTCTGGAACCTTAACAGGATGCCACTACCGCTCCCAGAGACAGCATGTTCAGTGCTTCACCTGACACTATGGGAGTCACTGCAGTGCAACTGCTGCAGTCCAGCCCATCTGCAGAGGTGACCTCATTCAGCCTGTATATGAATCAAGCAGGCTCTGAAAAACACCACACTGCTGAGCAAAGCTACAGGGTTCTCACTGTTTTCAAAATAAAAGAGGGTTCTCATATTGTTCTAGGGAAGATCACTGCCAAAGAAACTAGTGTTCTGAGCTCATTCCTCTGACCAGCACATATTACCTTACAGCCACATGAATGTTAACGCTACTACTAATGAGAGCCAATATTTATGGAACTCCACGTGCCAGATACTGCCCTCTAGCTCTCTGTTGGTCCTCATACCAACCCCTTGGTAGAGATGAGAAGCCTAAGGCACAGAGAGGCTAAGAAACTTGCCCAGGATTATAGTTTTACACTATATAGAACCATATTGTTTTAGTCAGTGAGCAGCACAGTTGGGGTAGGAACCAAGAAGCTGGCTTCAGTTCCTGGGCTTGTTACCACCCACCTCCCACCGCTTTCCATGTATCAGTTACTGTGACAGGCACAGAGATTATAAAAATGAATAAGATACAGCTCTTCAGGAAATGGAGAAACACCCTAATGACAACAGAAATAGAATAGGAGGGCCAGTTTTCCATGTAAGTTTAAAGGGGCAACATAGTAAACACTAACCTAAAACTGCCCAAAAAACTACCAAGAAAGGTTCAATCTGATGGAGTACTAATTTCTGGAAACTGGTCCCCTAAGGCACTGGTCAGCCATGGTGATGGTGTGAATATAGAGAAAGGCAGAAAGAAAGAGGCAGGTGTGGCCCTTAAAATGCTGCCATGACTCAAGACCTGTGAGGGCCTTACCAGGCCACCGCAGGGATCAGTGTAGACAGCTGGGTCCCCATTAGGAATGACCTGTAAATGGACCTACAGAGCCTGGCATCTAGTGGGAAATCTGTGAATAACTGGTGATTACTGGGTATGAAGGACTCAGAGGAAACTGTCCTACAATGAGAACAGAGAACCTGTCTCCAGGCAGAACCAAGGGAACCCATCAGCTTAAAAAAATGGGTTTCCTTCTTCTTAGCAAGGGGAAAGGGCAGATGTCAGAGCAAAGCTAAAAGGTGGGAAAGATAGTAGGGGAGAGAGAAGGCAGCACCCACAATCTCATAAGCAGAGATGTCCACAAGCTTCCTTTTAATGCAGAAATGGTGAAACCGACAACTCGTGAGTCAAATGTTGTGTTGTTTTGTATTTCTAAGTTATCTCATAAAAAGTAGTGTGGCCACACAGGACTCAGACTTCCGTAAGACCACTACCATGGCTCCTACAGAAGAGGCAGGCAAGGCCCCATTGCCCACAAGCCAGATCACTTCCCCAAGGCCTTTCCACTGGGCCTCTTCTTAACTGCATTACATCTCCATGGAGACACATTTGAACTGGTGACCTAAAGTTCAGACACCAAGAACAGGAGGTTAATAAGACTGCTGTGGGAAGAAAAATCAAGGCCATGCTTCATACAGTAAGAAGAAAACTTTATGAAGAGATCAGGCTGTGTTCTTAATTGGGGAATAAAAAGCCAGAGCGGACCACCAGCCATCAAGTGCTTCCAGCCTAATCTCTGCTCCTACCACCTCCAAACTCATAGTTTTACATGTCTATAAACCTGTTATCTCATAATTAAAATATAATACCTCATTTAACAATATGTATTAAAGATATACATGATCTTATTTAACAATGCTACAATATTAATATTATTGTCCCCCTTTCAAAAATGAGAATATGAAGCTCAGAGAAATAAGTAATTAACTCAAGGTCATATAATTGAAATTTGAACACAGTCAGTCTGTCTCCAGAGTTCATGAACTTGAGGTAGGATGGGGCATTAGACCTAAAGAATGTTAATAGATGCTCTCGTTAACAGGGTTCCATGGTCAAATGAGTTTGGGAAATGCCAGCTTCAGGTTTCTTACTCAGAACCTTTAAAACACTAGAAGGTTTTGTGAATCTCCAAGTAAGGAAAACCACGTGCCCAAATTTAGTTATAAAGCCTTCTTTTTCAAGGAACACAGCATGGAATAGACTGTGGTGGGAAGGACAGGTTCTGGAGCCACATATATGAAGTATCATAATTATGGGTTGAGTGATATAGATTTTCTAAAACAAGTCAAACTTACTTTTGAAAATAATGTTTTATTTATAGAAATCTTTTAGCTTATGATCTCACCTTTTCCTCATTAACCTGAAATCTCCTCAATTAAAATAAATCTTGTTGTTATGATTCTGTTAATCTCAAATTATATTAACTATCACCATAACACATCCGTGATAGGAAAATAATGAAAAATAATCTTACATGTATGAGATATTTTGACACTTACTGTTTTAAATATTCTTCAATGTTACCTTGGTAAAACAGAAATCACTGCATTCCATTTTATTGATGAACAGAATATGAGCCCACTCTTTCCACAGAAACACATCCTAAATTTCTGCCAAACGGTACCATGCTGATTAAACACTATTTTCAGTATAATTTTTGTATTAAATGCATTTTGTTTTCTTATTTATCAGTCATTTTACGATTAGTCACGTAGCTTCCAGTTAGTCACACATTTTGATTAATCCCATTCCTCAGCCACGGTGGTTTACGGAGACTATATCATCACAGAACTTCTACATAATTTGGCTTAGTCATATTACGATTACTAGGACTTTAATACATTAAGGAGCCAATCCTGAAGGTCAATGGCCTTTAAAAAAGAAATATGAAAGGTTTTTATTTTTATTCTACAGAAAGTAAATATTTATTTTCCCCACAAAACTCGACTTTCTTTTTATATATAGTTATTCCTAAAGATCTCTAGCATCCTGTTTTGGTGTGAAAAAGAATATGGGAAGGAGGATATTACAATAATAAAAATAATGTAGTTTTCTTCCCTCTGCTGCCTCTTGTCATTTAGTTTCCATGTAACCTAATTCTTATTCTGATCAGAGAAAAAGGAACTGAAAACCAGGATTTTTATTAACACCATTGATATGTAGCCCTGCTCTGCACCCACTCCCTCCTCAGACATATGCATAAACAGTCCTCTCATTTCTAATTATGCATTTTTCAGATGAGATTCCCTGGCTGTCCTCCATGAACATGATGAATAAAGTAGCTTTTTTTTCAGAGATTTATTTCAAAGAACTCTTCATTATATGCTATATGGGGGCAGATACATGTCTATAAAAGGTGAAAAAAATGCTGATAAAAATAACCACCAAGGAAATGTGCCACTGACAAAACCTAAGGTGGTCTATACACACACACACACACACACACACACACACACAGAGGCTTCGAGTACATAAAATTCCTTGGCAGAAAGCAGTAAGCACTTGAACATATAGTTAGAAAATGGATGGCTGCCTGTTTGCTTGTTTTGATAGAGGGGGTTGGAGGGAGGGGGAGATAATGATGTTGCAAAAATTGCCCAATTATTTCCAAGAGTCTAGTGAATTCTGTTATTTCTGTCTTACAGCTTGAATGAATAGGTTTATGAAAGTAAAAGGAAGAGGAGAAAGCAGAATTCTGATAAGGGGGTGGCATCAACAGCCAAAGAGGGGAGAGCTGACCCTGTCTTTTCACCTAGACTGGCAGAACGCAGGCCTGCTGGTGCCCTCATCTGCATACTCAAGGTGAGTGGGGGGAGGGAGGCTAACGAAGAGGACAGACTTCACTTTTCCAAAGCAGAAATAGAGATGGCTCTTGGAAAAATCCATCTTTCTGCTTTTTAATTCCACCACAAGTTGGCTGAAAAAGCCCCTTAACCCTTAGGCAGCCGCAATAATTTCCTTGGGAAGTAAGTGCAAAGTGCCTCACATTTAGGAACACAAAAGAAAACCCACCCACCACAGGCTTCCCCAGTAAAAACAGCCACTTGCTTGTGCTGAGAACAGACGAGACTGCAGGGCTGTCCTTTGTACTCTGTAAGGGTATGAACCAGACTGTCTGCATTCAAAGCTAGTCTGCCAGGTACTGTCTGAGAATGTGGCTGGGAGCCTATTACATGACCTTTCTGAGTCTCAGGTTCCTCATCTGTGTTATGGGGTTTTTACACATATCTGCGTAATAGGTGTTTATGTAAAGTGTTTAGAACATTTCCTGAATGCAGGATATGAGGATCTGTTAAACAAACAAACAAATAAATAACTCTAATTGTAAATATAGGACAGAGTGAATGAGCTGGTTTCTGCTACTGACCAATATTACTTAATCATAATTTAAATGGCATCCATGTTTCATTGGAAATTTAAGCTGTCAAACAAATGAAATACCTTGAAAGTAGAGCTGTGTTCATTCATTTTACAAATGGGGAAACTGGGGCACCAAGAGGGCATACTTAAGCATGTACAACTCTTCTGCAGGTTCTTCCAAGTGCTTCACATCTGGATATCCCCACAGTAGGTGCTCTATAAACACTGGTAGCCAGGACTGAACTTCCTGTGGCCTGAGACCTAACTGGGAATGTATCTGAGATAAGAATATTCATCACTCTAATTCCATTCCTTTTAAGATTATAATTGCTAAGGAAGAACAGTGATACTTTTGGCATCCTGAACCACTTGGTTTTTACAATGACATTTTTTAAAGCACGAGAATTATGTATTGGGCATGGGAACGCTCATTCATTGGTAAGATGTGTGTTTAAAGAGTATCACTGGTACAATGATGAATGACTGGGGGCTGGAAAACACCAGACATGACAGGGCCTTTATTACTTAAAGCCCATCAGGCCTTGGCTAAGCACTCCTTTAAAATGCCTAAAACATCTTTAAGTGCATTTCACTGGTTTCCCTGCTTGGAAAAAAACTCAAGCCAGCAAAACTAAACCAACATACTATATTACAGAATCAGCCAAGTTGAGCCCTCTTTTATCAGCAGGGATATCATCAATTTCATTATTCTGTATCTCTAACTTTTAACATAAAGGATTATCCTATTTTACTGAAAGACAGTGTAATTTTTTTAACTTTGGCAAAGGTCATTTTTTTTCAATAGATGAAATCTGATTAAGAGTTAGCCCAGTCATGGAGGTTCTACATCAGTATACACCAGAAGCTTAGAGCTATCTGGTAGTGAAGGCTGGGCCACAAATTATCAGATTGAACCATATGAAATTGATAATTGACTGTTTTGATATGCCTCAAAAGTAGTATCATATGGTTCAACCGGATAGTTGTGAAACTTAGAAAAAAATTTCTGAATTCTCTAATTCTCAGTTTCCTCATCTATAAAATAAGGATACTCGGTAGTTTTCTTTATGGCATTACATAAAGGTTATAGAAATTATAAAAAGTACTTAGCATAAACACTTAAGCAGGTACAGCACATAAGTGCAGGTACAAGTACTTATTAAACACATAAGTGCTTAATAAAGATTGCTTATTATTCATAGTGATAACATTAGCATCTGGTTCCCATGCTGACTTACTGAAGTAAAGCTGTGACCCTGCTAAAAAGTACATGAAGAAATATGACTCCTTGAGAAGAAGCCACCCTGTCCCCCAAGTGCACAGGCAACACACCTAACCATGCCCTTTTTTTCCTTTCTCTCTCTTCAGCATTAGCAGCGGCAGCACTTTCACAAAGCAGCTGTCACCTGGAGGAGGTTCCTAGTGCAGAGCAAATAAGCACGCCCAACATCTCACACACACCTGGCCTGGAAACTGCCTGTGTGTGCTGCTGAGAAATGGCACCCTGTGGGATGCCGTTCAGCAACAAAACGGCTGCTTCTTCCGCAGCAGCACTAGCAGGATGGACATTTTTTTAAACTGACCTTTTCCTTTTTTAAAATAAGAATCTTAATATAAAGGCTTTCTGAACCCACTGTTCTGCCACTATAGACTACCTTCCTTCCTCCTTGTTATCTATCTATCTATCTATCTATCTATCTATCTATCTATCTATCTAATCTATCTTAGTTTTGAATCCTTTTGTATTTCCAGTCAAGAGAACACTCACATGTTCTGAAAGTGTTTCTTGTGCATTGGTTGTCTCTCTCCAGCTACACCAAGCACTCTCTAAGACAGAAGCAATCTCCATTACTGGGCACACACCAGGCTCTCAAAATATACAGGGTGACTAACTGATGCTGTAAATCCCTTTGTGAGAATGGCTCTTCTCCTCTGTCATTCTGCACATTTTTAGGCTACAGATCTTCAAAATAGCAACCACCTATGTTTTTGGCTTCCTATAAACTCTGCCATGCTGCTGTGATTCCAAATACTTGACCTTTTTTTTAATTGAAAAGGAAATGAAGTCCACTGCCCTGACTTCTGCCACCCAATACACACAGGTTTCTTCATGGCCACTGCACATGCAGTGACAGGCAGGCCAAGTCCTGTGAAGAGGTTTGTTTGACCACACTCCCACCAGTCCAGAGTTCCCTCCCCACCCAGATGGTAGATCCCTGCTGGGTGAGAGAAGTCATTGCCTGAGCTTCCAATGGTGGGTCAGGGCTTAGGGATGCTGTAACCTTGGCTGAGAACTTTCTCTTGGAAACTAGCACCAGAAGTGCCGAGGAAGAAGGAGCTAGGCAGCCACCAGAAGACACAACCACTATTAACTCTTATGTAAATGGAACGGAAGTGTTATCAGAGTTCAGGAAACAGCAACTAAGATTAATGGATGCAGGAGGACACTTTGAAAGACATGATGGCAACAAATTTATTTTTTCTTCCAAAGCTACTGCTAGGTATTAGTATATCCTGCTTTCTGTATCAATCTTTAGCAAAGTCACCATGGCCTTGCTTCCCTATAAATTTAGTATACAGTTTAGTGGAGTAAGTAAATATAATTCAATCCTTCAGAAAGTATTGTGAAGGGAAAAATAAGATAAAATCACAGCAAGTTCAGTGACATATTCCAGGCAAATCTCATATTTTTCCTGTTCTGGCCATGGATTTAGTCTTTTTATTGCAAAAGGAGCCCCACTTCCTTTTAGTGGAGAATGGTATTTAGAAACCAAGATCTGGGTTCCAGGTGTGCTCACTGCTACTGCTGTGTCACTGTTTCTAGGTCCTCAAAGTAGACGGAGTTAGGGAGGAGGAAACACACATGTGCACACACACATTTTACTTCCCATCTAAAAAAATCATGAGTTTATATCACTGCCTTGAATTCTAATCAAGCAACCAAGATTTGTTCTTGCCTTTCCTTTTCTCCTATCTATAACTCCTTTCTTCAATAGTGAGAAACCTGACTCCCATTATCCTCAGCATTATCTGCTCCTTTACTGAAGCTAGAATAAATACAAGATAAGTGACCCCATAGACTAGAGTTCAGTATTTTTAATAGTCTTTTTTTGGGGGGGTAACTTACTTTCAGTGAAATGCACAAATCATAAATGTGCATTTTTATGAGTTTTGATATATGTGTACATTCTTAGAACCCAGCTATCAAGATAAAGAACACTTCCAATCACCCCAGATAATACAAAAGTTGGCTAAGAATCATAGAGACATAGGAGGTACCTTGAAGAGGCGCCTGCTGCCAAACCTGGGAAAATGAGAGGATCGTTAAAAAAAAAGAAAAATGGTAATAGATTTTAACTCACTGAATAAAGTAAATAAATGAGGGAGAAAGGAAAGCACTTCTTATAGTAGAATTTTAATGATAAATATCAACTTCCATTAATAATCACTAAAACCTGTGAGTGAATTCAGAGTATTGCCCAGTAAATAAATTACTTATTATTTACAAAGGGAAAAAGAGTAGCTTTCTGGTAGAGAAATTTGGCCTAGTGATAAAAGCTATCACCACCAATGTGGGGCAAACTGACATCACGCTCCTCCTGCAATATAATGTATTGAAAAGAAAACATCACTCCTGTGGTATTAATGCAAAGCATGCACAATCCAAATCTAATCATGCGAAACCCACAGACAATTCAAATCGAAGCTTCTTCTAGAAGTTGTTTTTAATTTTCAAAGAATGTCAAAGTCAAGAAACATAAACAAAGGTTGAGAAATTACTCCAGATTAAAAGGACACCAAAGACATATAACGACTAAGTGCGCACATAAAATTGTATTGGATCCTGGATCAGGAAGAAAATAGCAATAAAGGACATAATTGAGAAGGCTGACAAAATCTGTGTACGGGCTATGGATTAGATGTTGACTCAACATGAAACTTCCTGACTTTATTAACTGTACTGTGATTATGTAAAAAATTTTTCAGAGATGCAATTTAAAACCACAATAAGATATTAGCACACATCTTTCAGAATGGCTACCATCAATAAATCAACAAAAACAAGTGTTGGTGAGGATGTGAAGAAAGGGGAGCCCTTTTGCACTGTTGACGGGAATGCGGATTAGTACAGTCCCTGTGGAAAGCAGTATGGAGTTACCTCAAAAAGTAAAAAATGAAACTACTTTTTGACCCAGTAATATCACTTCTGGAAATATATCTGAAGACACCCAAAGCACTAATTCAAAAGAACATATGCACCCCTATGTTGATTGCAGTGTTATTTACAATATCCAAGATATGGAAGCAGCCCTAGTTTCCATCAGTAGATGAGTGGATAAAAAAAGCTGTGGTACATTTACACAATGGAATACTACTTGGCCATTAAAAAGAAGGAAATCTTAACTTTTGCAACAGTATAGATGGACCTGGAGAGCATTATTCTATGTGAAATAAACCAGTCAGAGAAAGATGATTTCACTCATATGTGGAATCTAATAAAAAAAAATAAATTAACAAACAAAAGAGAAACAGACTCAGAGAATAGACTGACAGCTGTCTGAAGGGAGGGGTGTTCTGGGGGTTGGGTAAAAACGGTTAAGGAGCCCTGGCTGGCATAGCTCAGTGGATTGAGTGCGGGCTGGGAACCAAAGTGTCCCAGGTTCAATTCCCAGCCAGGGTACATGCCTGGGTTGCAGGCCATAAGCCCCAGCAACCGCACATTGATGTTTCTCTCTCTCTCTTTCTCTATCTCCCTCCCTTCCCTCTCTAAAAATAAATAAATAAAATCTTTTAAAAAAAGGTTAAGGAATTAAGCAAAAGAAAAAATCTCATAGGCACAGACAACAGCTTGATGATTACCAGAGGGAAAGGGCATGGGGGGAGGCAGAAGAGGGTAAAGGGGTATAGATGGTGATGGAAGGAGACTGGACTTGGGGTGCTGAACACACAATACAGCACACAGATGATGTATCATAGAACTATATACCCAAAACCTATACAATGTTATTAACCAATGTCACTCCAATAAATTTAATAAAAAGAAAAAGAGAAAGAAATAAATATATTTAAAAGATTTTTAAAATAATAAGTAAATAAGAAAATACATGCTAAAGTAGGGGTCCCCAATCCCTGGGCGGCAGACTAGTCACCGCCCCTACTCTGTGGAAAAACCGTCTTCCATGAAATTGGTCCTTGGTGCCAAAAAGTTGGGGACCACTGTGCTAAAGCATTTAGGAGGAAAGGGCATGTGTGTACCACTTGATCTCAAATGTCTGGAGGGGCTGTATATATGTATACTTACATCATAGAAATACTCTATGTAATACTCATTATATACCTTACAAAAGATACTATGTATATATTTGATACACATCATTCACAGATTCCATATTTGGTAATTTGCCTACTCCTTAAAACATATTTGTAATCCCAAAGTCAATATTCTCAGCATTTTCACAGTCATTTGAAGAACAGAGTAGCAAGAATTTGAGTTGAGTTGCTTGACTCTCACATTCTCAACTGAGGCTGTACAAGGTGATGCTCTGCCGTCTTGTTTCAGATCTCCTATTGCAAACAAGTGTCCTTTCCAAAGTCTACTTAGTGCTACACTTTTCCTATTTTTGTGCTTTGTAGATTGGTGATTTCAATGTTTAAAATGGTCCCTAAGCACAGTGCTAAAGTGCTATATAGTGTGCCTAAGTTCAAGAAGACTGTCATGAGCCTTATGGAGAAAATATGTATCTTAGATAAGCTTTGATTAGGCATAAGTGACAGTGCTGTTGGTCATGAGTTTGATGTTAATGAATCAAATATTAAACAAGGTGTCTTAAACAGAAATATGCCTAAAATAAGGTTATGCACTGATTGGTTGATGAAAATGTAATCAGAGACTGTTAGGAACCTAATCCTGTATTTCTCCCAAGAGCTTAGTTTAGTATTCAGCATTCAGGGTGAGTTTAGAGACCATAACTACTCCAAATATGAGAATCAACTGTGTATACACACACACAACCCCGATCTGCATAAAGGGTATTTGAGTGTTCCTTTCACTGTTCTTTTACCTCTTCTGTAAGTTTTAATTTATATGAAAGTTAAAAATTACTAAAAAATCACAAGTATGAAACAAATAGACAAAAATTTAATACATGCACACAGCAAATAAACCAAATGTTATAAAGTTTTACGATATAAAAATGATGTGTCCCTCTTAACTTAGACCTCTAGCTACCTCCTCCCCACAGTGCAACTACTGTTGAGAGCTTCTGGTATATTCCTCCAGGGGTTTTCTGTGATTACACAGACAGTCTATATTTTTCTTATTTTCTAAATCCAAGTGGGAGCATGCTATAGCTACTGTTTTGCAATTTACACAGAGCTACCTTATTCTTTTCACTGCAATATAACATTTCTTTTACAAGTGGTCCATAACTTATTTGACCAATCTCTTCTAGATACAGGTCTAGGTTATTCTTAATTTTTTATTATTACAAACATCATTGCTCCATACATTAGATCTACTTTTCTTAAGATACTCTCCTAGTGATTTTAACAAAGTACCTGGGAGGCACATGCAATTAGCATATTCACCATTTAAACACAAATGCCACTATTAAAGTGTCCCTAGGAAAAGTCTGTCAGTCTTGACTGTGCAGCAAGCTAAATATGCTCCTCTTTTCACCATGATTTTAGTTAGTAAGTACTTATATTCACAGATTACAGGAAATGCTATGCTTTTTCTAACTGAAAATGCTCTGCTTCCTTGATATTATTCATTAACCATTACTGAGTGCTGCCATGACCAACACACTGTGCCAGTATCACAAAGAAAACCAGCACTGAGCACTGAAGAGAAATGGAACAAAATTTGATCCACTGTACTTTAGAGTCTTCTAAGCCCAGAGGCAGGAAGAAAATAGGACCAACCATGATAGTACTTGAAAAGAGCTACAAAAAAGCCTAGTGTGGAACAGGCACTTAAATTTTGTCAAATGTTTGTGGAATAAACAAAGTGTTTAGAGGAAACACTAAAATAAAGGAGGGAGAGAAAGGGCGTAGGAAATGGGAGGACTATTGAGCAGTCTGACAGTGGCCTTGCAGAGCACAGAGAAGAAAAATGAAAGCCCAGTATCAGGACAGGGCTGCAAATCCAGTGTCCTTGTGTCAGCTCCAGGACTCTACACTGCAAGGGTCTTCACTGTAACAGGGCAGTATCAAGATAACAGCACCTATACGCCCTAGGGCCGAGACTAAATAACATTACACACAAACTTACACATACACACTTATATGTGTGCATAGACATGTGTGTATATACACAAACACATATAGGAGAGAGAAAGTGCGGAGGGAGGGCTGGCTAAAGCACACTGCTTGGCCCAGGATAAACATTCAATAAAAGCAAGCTGTCATTTCCAGCAAGGAAAATGGGGAGACAGGCACCTTTTGGAAAGAAGCAATGGAGCAGAGGCATGACTGTAGCCCTGGGGAGAGCAGGGACGATGCCACAGTCACACACCAACGGCGAAGTCCAGAGCCTGGATCACAAAAGACTCAGTAAAATGTTATGAAATCTATGAACCAATAAATAATTAAATTCTGAGAGCAGAAGTTGTATGTGACTGTCAGAAAGAGGACATGAGGGAGGCAAGGGCAGGAGGCAGGCTAGGAATGGGCAATGAATGAAGAAAAACCTCGGATGTCATGCTAAGGAGTTCAAGATTCATTCTTTATGCAACAGGGAACTATTAAAAATGTTAAAATGAGATAGTAAGATCATGATATGAGGATAATGGCTGGAAATAGGAAGAGCACAGAGTCACTGGAACCACTTAGGTTGTTATTATAACAGTGGTTGTTAGAGGTTCTCACATGTTAAGCTATCTAAGCACCACAGGGAACATATTAAGAAGCAGATTTCTAGATCCCATCCCAAAGATTCTGACTGGATAGAACTAGGACAGACAGAAGTATTGGGAAAAAAAATCAGATGTGGAGAAGAAGGAAGATGAGAAATTTCATGATAGATGGCCTTAGTTTTTCCCAGTGACAAAATGAGGTTATTTGTTCAAGGTTGGAGGTTGGGGAGGCTGTGGCACAAATCTAGAACTCCCAATGAGAAAACATACATTTGTAGAGGAGTCTGCCCTGCTACGCTAGTAAGCATGTTCAAGATGGAAACAAAATGTGCAAACAGGAAAAAAGGGAATTTGGGCATCAACATAGGAAAAAGGCTTGCGTAGGTAAGCTGGCAGAAATAAGAGAGGGAACTGCGGGTGCTGGTGAGAGAAGAGGGGAAGTCATTAACCGTGGGCTGGTCTGGACTTGATGGAGCAAGAAGTGAGGCGGTGCAGGCAGACTCGCAGACTGGCAAGAGACAGAGGGAGAAGAGGAGGCCGAAGAGAGGGCTTGATGGAAATGTGGGAGTGGGAGGGGCAGAACAGAGGACTATGCTATGAGAGGGGACTTGCAGCAAAAGGACAATAGTTGGATGATCCAAGTGCACCTGTGAAATAAATGTGTGCAGTCAAGTGGAAATGCTTTTTGTCTAATTTATAGAAAACCAAGTAACTGTGGTACCTGGGCATTGCTCCTAGGATGATGGAGAGAAAAATCCAGCCACGTATCAGAGCCACTAGGTGATGTAGGAAGGTGATCAGATGATAGCAAGAGGGTTGGGAAGACGCTGTTATAACCTGAGGGCTCCTGATTCAAAGTCGTCCCAAAAATGCCAAACGTGGGGAATCTTAATCAAGGTCTCATGGTGTCTTCAACTTCTGTTGCTTTAAAGGGCAGGACTCTTTAAGCACTACTGTGAGAATTGCTTTTGTATATGATTAACAATCTTTTCCATTAAATTATCTACTATTCTTAAAGCTATGTAAAGATCTAAATCATTTTTAAATGAAGGTATTACACCCCTATGTCACAAAAAAGGTGTGAATTAAGTAAGACCAAAATAAAATTGACAGGTGTTTATATTAGTGCAGACTCACCACCCATAGCTTCATATATCCTTTAGGCTCTCCTGTGATGATAATGAAACCAATTAGTCAATGAATACTGTTTGAGGCTCTACCTCATCTGTTCAGTGCCCAACTTCAATTTACATCCTAATGATTGCATATTTGCCTTTCATATATGTGGTATGTGAACGTAAGTAAAATGAATAAATATCCATTTAAGTGTAAAGTTACCATGTCTTCATGAGAAATCTGAAAATGAAACAGCCAGTGAATCTACTTATTTCTTCTGTATTAGAAAATAAGGTTATCACAGGATGACAGGATTAATGAGAGTTATTTCGGAGAGACATGGTAATGGAGGTGCCTCTTTCATAAGAATACATGCAGAAACAGATGGAAAATAGTTTACTCATTAGGCTTGATCTCTGTTGAAACTGGAAATGCATGCTGCAGTGACAGTGCGGCTGTCCTGCCGGATTCTGGGGACCTGTCAATAACCTTTCTTGTTCCACTTCTAGAATCTATTAAATAATCAGGTTCTCCCCTGCAATTATGCTGAGGCTCCACACCCAGAGACTTCCTTTGAGGTTGAATTAGCCCATTAACAAAGTATGCTTTCCATTCTCTTTTTTTCTTTTAAAAAGGTTAAATGGCACAATACAATTTTCTGTGCAGCAGACATGTAGCTAACAGGGTGATAATTGGGAAATTCTGAGAAGGAAAAAACTCTACAAAACTAGAAATCTGCAGTATCTGGGAAGAGGGCAACTGAATTACCTTTAGAAGATGCAAAGTTATGGTAATAAATGCTAACAATTCAAACTGAAGTCCATAAAAGTGAAGAAAGATTTTATGGCTTTCATCATTCCACTAGAACACAGAGGACATACCATAATCAGGATCGTCGAGGTTTTAAACAAGAATGCAAGCCAACTTTCAATACCACCCTCTTTTCTCATGTCCTTACATTTCCAGCAAAATAAACACATTAGGAAGATCTTCCAAGTATTCCAAATGTGAATAGTATTTACCATAATATTTGATTCTAATTTTTTCCTTTCATTTTACAGTCTTTGATCAGAAAAAGAAATATTTTCTAACTAACTTACAGAATCATTCCAGAAGAGATCTCCAAAAGCTTAAAATAACTGTGATCTCTCTCTCTCTGTCAATAATTTGACACTAGCCTTCAATGATGATTGGTATATATGTAGCAGTACTTCAGCAAGGTTCAAGAGTCTGTAACATCTCCAAGGAGGCACATCAGCTAGTGCATCGAGCTGAGCAGGCACCACAGACTGTATGTCTGACTCTGAAGCCCCACTTTTACAGCACCCCCCCACCCCCGACTTCCATTCATGTAGTCCTCTTATCTGAAAGAAGCTTCACCTGTATCTTATTTGTTGGCTGCTGCACTCTGCCCTTTTTAGAGCAATTACTAATACCAACACTGGTCCTCACTCACCACTACATCTCGCTTGGCAATGATATACACACCCCAGACTTAACCTGCCCTGGACCATCCTCTCAGAACTCAGCTTTGACTTGTCCGCCACAAGAAACACCCCTGTTCCAACTTCCAATTTTTGCCTTGGCTTGAGATGTCCCTTAGGCACTGTACCACCTGCAACCACACGCTCTACTGAGGACTTGCCTATGCCATCCAAAACAAAATAACATGACAACAAAGACAACAACAAAATGTAGAGTATGCAAAGGTTATATGGATGAACCTAAGTTTAAATTTTTCCGCTAATGTAAATTCTTCAAATCTGTTTTTTTACTGTTTCCCATTCATCCAGCTCAGAAAGCCAGAAACCTAGGAATCACTCTCCTTCTCACTTATCTTTACCTGAAGTGTTTAAGTATCCTGTTTGCCCAGGTCTGTATGTGTAGCTGCAGTCTGCATGTGTAGCAGCAGCACACCATTAACAGAGCCCCCTTTAACTCTCAGAGGGAGCCACATTCAATTTAGATGGTAAACTATATGGTCACCATACTTCTGCTAACACCAGGCTCCAAGGTCTTTCAATTTTTCACCTAAAGTGTCTTGATCCCAAACCCTACCTTTTAGCTTTGCTTGTTCTGCTTTCTTCCCCAGACACTATGCCAGACCTAGAATGGACTCCTAGCCTCATGGCCCCAACCCACCTTTTCTTATTACCTGCCTAAAATGGAAATTGGATCACAACATTTGTCATGTTGCTAATTGCCTTCCAGATAATATCCAAACTCTAGCCTTCATATTCTGCAATTTCCTCTTGCTACATTTGCCCCTCCGTCTCAGAACATTCCCCTATACACACCCTAAAAACAAAACCAGAGATATGGCAGGGTCACGCCTCCAAGCCTGTGTCCTTGATTCTCTTTCCCCCCTTGATTGGCTTGTCTCCCACTCAGTACAGACTTCCATGGATCACCTTTATCAAAGCACTTATCCATATTATGTTCCCTCCACCAGTGTATGAGCTATCTGTGGGCAAGGAACTATACTCAGTCTGCATGCCCAGTGTCAGGCACAGTGTCAGGCACAGTGTCAGGCACAAGACCAGATGTTCACAGTTTTCTGAAAAAATAATTGATAATGTTCTTGTGTTTGGGATAAATCCTGTCACATGTCATACACATCATCTATGGTCTGAATGAACATCGGGTGAAAACCTCCCTGGATTTCATGCAGCCCGAGACCATTTCCTCCCTGCTATGCTGACAACCCAACTTGGGTCAGAAGCACATATTAAAAGTGTGACGGAGACAGACTATGAGAAAATGTCACATAGAAAAAGACAAGAGAGAGACATGGAAGGACAGAGACAGACATGAGACAGAAGTAGAGAGGCTTATGTCCTTCACTGTCAGCACAATCAATCATAAGCCAACTAAAAAGAATTCTTCAATATCCAGTCCTTATAAACCACCAGTTACGCCACTACAGGGACGGCAGCCAGTGCAAACGCCCAGGATGAAGAGCTATCCTTGTTTTTATACCTGCAGAAGGGAGCTGTAAGGAAGGGCCACACTGATGGAGAACTGCTCCTGAGGCTCCTTAATAAACCACAGTTCTAAAGGAAATTATTTTAAAAGATAAAGATTTGGGTCTCTTTCACTAATGCCATTCATATTACTACCTTCTTTTTATTCCTTTTGGTCATAGAATTCAAAATCAGTTTTGAGGTATTTCTGCCACTTGGCAGGACTTTTCTGAGGGACAAGGGCCTAGGAACAGACATAATCTCTCTTCATAACCAACTAAAAAACAAAAAAACATTGGCAAAATTAGGTTAAAATGAATATCAGACATAGCAATGTAATCTGAGGTGTACAGCAGAGAAGATTTAAAAATCTTACTTACTTGCATACCATGAAATGACTATGAAATGACCCTGGAGAGTATCCAACTGGACTTACTTCACCCGTGCAGAAATTTAGTGATATAATTGATAGGTTAAGTGGCCCAAGGCAAAATAGCTATGAGAACTAATGGTTCTAAGGCCTAAGGCTTCTAAATCATGGCTCAATCCTTTCCCAACACATCATAAATGATGATGGGGGCTGATATGACTGTTATGTAAACTGATTATATTAATAATTTGCAAAGACTGCAAGAAGCAACTCTTTCTCCTCTACTGTCTGAACTTCAGGAACCTTAACATACAAGATCTAAAGTGTATATAGCCTATCACACTAGGCTATACTAAAAAAAATAGGTATATATCTAGAAAAATTAACAGAGAGATGATAAAAAATAGAGCAAAAAAAGGCGCATGCAAATAATACCAATGACCTTGTAGCCAGTAATGGCCTAAATGTATTATACAAAGAGTTTTCAAACATGATGCTTGACAATTGTGATCTGTATTGTCAGAAATTTGTTGCTAACATCACAACAGTCAAATTTGCAAATAATTTACTTTTGAAAATATATTTTTAAAATCTCAAACAACCTTATTAAAAATGAGCAAAGGACTTGCACAGGCATTTATCCAAGGAAATGTACAAGTGGCTAATAAGCACATGAAAATATTCTCAATATCACTAGCTATCAGAGAAATACAAATCAAAATCACCACCAGATACATCTTCATACCCACTAGGTTGGCTACTATTTAAAAAAAGCAGAAAGTAAAAACTTTTGGGAAGAATGTATACATTGTTGGTGGGAATTTTAAATGGTGCAGCTACTGTGGAAAACAGAATGATGGTTCATCAAAAAGTTAAAATTAAATTTACAATATAATCCAGCAATTCTACTTTCTGGGTATATACCAAAAAGGACTGGAAACAGGGTCTTGAGAGATATTTATACACTGATGTTCACAGCAAAATTATTCACAAAGGCCAAAATATGGAAGGATCCCAAGTATCTACCAACAGATGAATGGATAAACAAAAATATGTCACAAAAAGACATAATTATATAAGATACCTACAGTAATCAAATTCATAGAGACAGAGAATGAAGTGGTGGCTGCCAGGGGCTGTGGAATAAGGGGTTGAGAAATAGTTATTTCATGATTACCGAGTTTCAGCTTGGGATAATGAAAAAGCTCTGGAGATAAACGGTGGTGATGGTTGTATAATAATGTGAATGTACTTACTACTACCAAACTGTACACTTTAAAATGGTTCAATGGTAAACTTTATGTTCTATGTATTTTAAAATTTAAAATATATATACATACATTGTATATATCATATAATCATTTATATATAATATATTACAGCTTATATATTATATAATAATTTATATATGATATATACAATATATGTTTTATATTTCTATGTATATTCAAATCAGAGTGGAGTCAAGGTTATCACTTCAAGAATATCAAATTGATTCATTTGCATAAAAGTATGCTTTGGTTGTGTGAGAGAAGGGTGGAGTTACTGACAGTTCAAAAGTCTGGGTACACCTGCGGAAATGGGCCATGCCAATAAATGTCAGGGCAGAGAAAAGGCTGACTGTGACACAGACAGATGACATATAACTTGGCTTCTGGTGAACAAGGACTCATCTAAAAACCTAACTGTTCAGTAAATTAATGCTTCGTGGTCTCATCTTAACTTTCTTCATGATGCTGCTGAGTTCATGCTTTGAATCACCTCTTCCTTTACAGGAAAAAGAAGCCTAAGGGGAAAAAAGCAATAGATAGAGTCTCTCGAACCAAATTCCCTCTAACTTGGTGACTATATAATCAGAAGTTAGGCACTCTAAAATAGCAATGGAAAAAAAAAAGCTAGTTCTCAACTGGGCACCCTGGGGCCAAGTGGAGGCCATATAAGGCCAGTAGACCAGGAAGGGTGAGCAGGCTATTTATGATTTTAAAAATGGACAAAAATGAGCACATGTTCAAAATGAGTTTAGAAAACTAGATTTTTGAAACAGTGAAAAATTATAATATGCACAAACTCAGTCAATTACATCAAGGACCAGAAGACACTTCAGAAAAAATTTTAATATTATAGAATAGCTAAACACTTTAAAGTAACACAATAGAGATATTCAAATTGCTAAATAAAGAACAAATAACCATTTTAAAATCAAGGAATTAGGAAACAAAATCAGGCAGAAACGAAAAAGAAGGTAGAGAAGAAAATAAAATAAACAGTGGTCTTAGAAAGAAGTAATAGTTATAAAGTTAAAAAAACTTGAATAAAACTATTAAGTTGGTAGAAAGTACTAAGAAACTGACTAGCACAGGAGCATAAAGAATAGTTAAGATACATGGCTGATAATTATCAAGCTCCAGTACCTAAGAGTGGACCAGAAAAAAGATGGTGGATGGAATGGAGGACAACCACTATTCAAAGAGAGCTAATAAGGCACATTTGTCCACAGTACTGTCATAAATAAAGATAAATCTATGCCAAGATGTATCATGGTAAAATTGGAGGGATTCAAATGTAAAAAGAAAGGCATAAACAAGAGAAAAGCATCATTATCTGCAAAGAAATAACAATTCTGTTAATATCAGACTTCTCAAGAACAAAGGTCAGAAGTAGTATATTCAAAGTGCTTTGGGAGAATGACTGCCCTTCTAGAATTTTACACCCCACAAAATTATCATTCAAGAATGAGGGCAACATAAACACATTTTCAGATAAATAAAAAACATGGAGTTTACCACTTATAATCCCTCACATAAAAATATTCAAAGGATATATTTCATTAAGAAAAAAGCAAACTGTAAAAAAAAAGCTTAGGGTAAAAAAAGGTGAACACAAAACTTGATAAAATGTTAGTAAATATGCTTAACTACTGACTAATTAAGAAGTTTTTTCAGTGTCAACATCATAAGAGAATATTACAAATAACTTTATGCCAATACATTAGAAAGTTAAATGAAATAGACACATTCCTAGCAAAAATACAATTTATTAGAACTGACATAAAAAATAAAATCTGTATAGCTTAATAATTAGGAAAAATTTAATTTGTGGTTTAAGATTTCCCACAAAGAAAACTCCAGGGCCACAAGGTTTCACTGGTAAATTTGACTAAAAAGTCAAGGGAAAAAAGGAAAGAAGGTCAATCTTTAAAATAGTCTTGCAGACAATAGAAAAAGGAAATACTGGCCCTGGCCAGCGTGGCTCAGTTGGTTGGACTGTGGTCCCATATAACAAAAGGTTTCAGGTTCAATTCCTGGTCAGGGCACATACCCATGTTGTGGGTAGAATCCCTGGGTATATGGGAGGCAACCAATCAATGTTTCTCACATCTATGTTTCTCTCTTTCTCTCTCCCCTCTTCTCTCTCTAAAGTCAATAAACATATTGAGAAAAAATTAAAAAGAAAAAGGAAATAGTTCCAAACTTAGTTTTATATAGATAGCATAATCTTAATATCAAACACTGGTAAGAAAGACCATAAGAAACACAGAGGGTTACAGACCTATCTCACCCCTGAACACAGATTTAGAAATCCTGCATACCTGCAAATCAATTCTAGAAATATATTAAAAAGATGCTGTATTTTAAACCAAGTTATGTTTATGCCAAAAACAATCACTATATATCACTACATTAACAGAATAAAGCCAAAAATAATGAGATCACCTCAAAATATATGGAAGGGCCTGAAAATTTTTAAATCATTTATGATAAAAACTCTTTGCAAACTTAGCAAAGAAGTAAACATCCCTAGTTTTTATAAAAGGCTTTACCAAAAAAAAACTCCTACAGCAACCACTTTAAGTAAATACTAATTTCAAAACTTTCAAGATCAGACATTTAATTAGGTTTTAATTTTACATTACCATAGTTCATTTAGTTCAATCTCTCCAATTAGATTTACTCCAATAAGAATCAAAGAATCATTCATGGTAAAATAGCTTTTTCGAAGTTAGTATAAATTGCCTTTCACATTTAGATGTATAAACATCCTGGAATTCTCTGTTGAATAATTACAAATATGGGGTGACTTCATTTTTTCTATATGGATACTCAATTATCCCTCTGCCATTTGCACAAAAGGCTTTCCTCCTGCTTCCCTGTTCCAGAGTGCAGGTGTTATCATAAGTCTAGCATAACATAGAGGTGTTTCTGGGTTCTTATTGCATCTATGGGCTTATATGTCATGTCTATCTTGCGTCAGTTCCACACTCTCACAGTTATTGTAACTTTTAAAAAGACATCAGGCGAAGCAAATCTTTTAACTTAGTTATTTGCGTATTCCTGGCCCTCTGTATTACCATGCAAATTTTAGAATCTGCTCATTAAATTTCTCATATAATTGCCCTAAATTTCTATTTTTTTAACTATTCTGGCTATTTAAGATATATTTTGAAACAATCCTACAAATTGTTTTTGGATATATGGAAATAGCATTACAACGGTAAACATCAACTTGAACTCAGTTGTCACCTGTGGGGAGTAAAGCAGGAAGGAAAATGTTATCAGGGAGGCATAGGTTTGTCAACTGCATTTCCTTTTTTTTAAACTATGTATTCTTTTTTTTTAGACTTTATTTATTTTTAGAGAGAGGGGAAGGAAGGGAGAAAGAGAGGGAGAGAAACATTAACATGTGGTTGTCTCTTGTGTGCCTCCTCCTGGGGACCTGGCCCACAACCCAGGCATGTGCCCTGACTAGGAATCAAACCAGCAACCCTTCGTCAGTTCACAGGCTGGCACTCAACCCACTGAGCCACACCAGCCGGGGCTGTCAACTGCCTTTCTAATGCTTTCAGTCCTGAAAAGAATCTGTGGTAAAATCCTACCATATTTGTAGAGGTAGACAGTTGGCTGGAGGGCACACAGTCCTATTTATTAACAAATCAAGTCAAGGAATATATGTATGTATGTTTAGAATATTTCATCATTTTTAAATGAATAAAAATAAATATAAAATAGCTATATGGGAGGTCAACACAAATTAACGTGTAGTTCAAACTCTGCCAAATGGACTCTATGAGGGTCATCTATTTATGATTCACTATCCTTGGTAGTGAATTATAGTCAGTAGTAGTAATTCATAAATCTCATGGGGAGGCTCTTTAGAAAATACATTCTTCCCTCTTATTGAAAGAAAACATCTGATTCATTACTCAGCTAAGTGACAGAAAGAATAATTAAGCTATCCACTACATAAATTACTGCTTACTTTACCCATTTTTCATTTGCAAGATCACAAGATTACACATACAAAATGAAAACGTAAATGTACCGTTGGAAAAGCTGTGCAATGATGTCATCACAAAGCAATTCTCATTTCTGTACCAAAACACAGTACAACTTTTAAGTCCTAACATTTCATATGAGCCCAAATCCTCTTCTTATCCTGTGTGTAAAGGAGCAGTGCACACTTGTAATTGAAATAGTGAAGAGACTTGTTTTTCCTGTTGTCCAAGATGAGGTCCATTAAAGACACAGAACAACTACGCTTACCTGTGTTGACTTAAGAATTCAGTAAGGTAAATTACTCTATTTAATTTGGTCACTAGAACATCAATATAAACCTTAGTTTTTTCCATTTGCATTGGCTCTAATCAATATTTGTTATTTGACAACTTTGAGGATCTCATTTCCAGGGTGAGTGACCTTGAGGTTAGTGTTTCAGCCCTTTTCCCTCGGGCCAACATAGTTAACTTAGTTGGATGTGCCATGAGGACCCGGAGAAAATAATGCCCCATAGCCACATACTACTATCTATGAATTGCATCCATCTGTCCTGTGAAAATAGGCAGAGCCAGTTCTAGGCAAAAAGAGTATTTTACATTTGACTAGGGATCAAAGCATTAAACTAAAGGGAGCAAACTCTAATGGGTGGTTTTAAGCACTAGCCAGCAGAAGGTAAAAGATTTCAGGGTGGAATCGCTTTTCAAATAGTCCCATTATCCCATTTCATAAGTGACTGTCTATTCATAAAAACAGTGCCATAGTAAGAGATAGTTGCCTACAGGGAGGGCTTAATTGAATACATCTGGCATTGCTGGTGGTGAAATAATGCAAAAGCATAGGTCTTATTTATGATAAGAACTTGGTATAAGTATCAGAAAACAGCAGGCTAACTTTGACTACCTTGAAAACGAGATACAAGGAAAGCCTGCTGAGGATTTCTGGAAAACTCTGCTCCATGTTTAAAAAAGAAACAAGGGCACTTGTCTGCATTTGACTTTGTTGTAGGAGTGAGTGGTGCTTGATACCCTTGCTGCCATCTTTCAAGCCCGAGGGAAAAAATGCTCAAATTTTAGAGCCCTGGCATTATTGAAGGTTTCCTGGTATTTTGTTCTTATTTAAGCCATTTTGAGTTTGGTCTTTCTTGGTTGAAGCCAAAATACACCCCTATTGCTCTCTTGTAAGAGATACTTCCCATAGTCACGTCTGGAAAAAACCCATTGAGCTGCCTGCCCATCACTGCTTAATTGACATATTCTTTCTTCGTATAGCAAGTCCTTCAAAACCATTTGCTTCTGGTCTTTATTCTGAAGATTTCCTTTTAAAACTATAACATTTTTCTCCACAGCTTTATGGAGGTATAATTGAGAAATCAAAGTTGTATCTACTTTATGGGATAAAACATGATGGTTTCATACACGCATACATTATGAAATGATTATTAAAACTGTAACTTTCAACTTCATAATCCATCAACTATTAGTATCTGGTTTAGATGATTTTGCAGTTATTAATGTATCTCTTTGATTCTAGAGATAAAAATACCAAAACTTCTTCTAGTTAGATAGATGATTCCTAAAATATATTGCACATATTTTGTCAAATTTTATAGATGTTGGCAAGACCTAAGATTTAGTGTATTGTCTATAAATAGAAAGTTCTTGTACATTTCCATAAGGTTAATAGCCAAGAAAATGTAATATGGGTATTGAATGTGTGTATATATAAAGGTCATATAACACATAATCTTTCCAATCTACACTACAAGAAAGCTATTAAAGGAGATGCTGAGGACCTCCTTATTTTTTTTTAAAGTGCCTTAAACAAAGAAGAAGTTTGTGGTAGCAATTCTCTAAATATGAAAAGTATCACAGAACCACTGCTTTCAGGAAAATACAGAGCAGTCATAAAGTTGCAGCCCCCTGATGAGAGAAGCTCTAATATGAACATGGGGCTTCAATCCACAGGACTCTAAACAGACTATGGGGTCAATGAAATATCCTGGTATCAGGATATTTAGCAAAGCAAGCTGAGGATGGAACTGTGGGCACAAACGATCAGGAAAATGATGTCTGCTGTGCTCAGAATCTTACATTTTGTAGTAGTTATGGTGATGGCAGTGATAGTAATAGCAGAGGTGGTGGCAAAAATATGAATAATAGTTAACATGGATGAAATGCTTACTAAGTAATAGGCTCTGTTATGAACATTTTACATATAAGCACTATAATGATTCCCAATACAAACTTGTCCATTCTCTTGCTTATTGCATCTCCTCATTTGGCAGTCAACAAAGATTATGGGGCACATATCAAAGGTTTTATGGTCAGCCATCTTCCCCACTTCTTCCTCTTCCTCTTACTATTAGTTTTTTTCTGGGATAAACATATCTTTTCTAGCAAAAGAAAAATATTAAGTGCTTTTTTGTGTATGAGATTGGAAAAATAAACATGGAAATGGTGAAAAAATGTGACATGCATTAATTTCTTGCAACACAAGAAAGTTGATGGGATTCTCATAGCTGAATTTATTTGGGAATAGAATGAGGAAACACTGCATAATCCTGCATTAAGTCTCTATCAGACAACGTTTATGATAATGAAAGCAAAACTAGATCTAGGAACTATTCCAAGTCATGGAGATTAGCAAGTAACCACAGGCTCAAGTCCTAATATAATTCTGGAGAAACATGAAAGGACTTGAAGAATTAACTAGCAAAAAAGAATCTTGAATAAAGAAAATTTTGACCTTCACATGCATTGGTCAGTACCAGCAAAACTGTACTTTCACCTATATATAGCTCCATCATTGTACCTTCCTTTATTTTATAATTACCTCTTGATATATCTAAATTGGAAGGAATCAACCTGAAGTCAAGAATTGTGGATTTCATGTTACTGACTCCAGAAAAGTGCATGGTCTAGGCAACAACCTGTAGTACTTCAATTTAGTAGTTTAATATTAGGAGCTCTCTGGAGTGGCTCCAAGCCTCAGTTTCATCATACTGTAAATGTGTTTATAGTACCTATCCCACTGGATTGTGACAAATGGAAGCTATAATATAGTCAAAGTACTTAGTTAAGTGACTTGGACACAGTACTCAACAAATGGCAAGTATTATAAGGTACAAAACAAATTAATGTATAGATGTATGGTTCAGTGAACTATGGTTGCCTGAAGACATAAATAATGAAAAATGGCCAACCCTGGTCTTAAGAAACTCCCAGTCCTCATAGAACACAGCACTCACTGTTGATGCAGAGTACGATAGGGAGAGCAAGAACAAACTCTGCCACAGTTTCCCCAGTGGGGGGATGACTAGGTTGATATAAGACCCTTTTATTGTTATTGACTACCAAATTCTGTGTGCATTCAGTCTTATCTTTCATCATCTCTAGTTCTATTTATTTCTAATTTAAATATTAATACTTTCTCTTCACAAATTACCTAAAGTACACAGACACATCTGTGACTTGGGCATAATGTTTGAAATGTGCATTTAAACAGAATGACTTCATTTCCACAGTCCCTTCACACTGACAAATAGTAAAGAATGAATGAATGAGTGAGCAAAAAAGAAATTAAGACAGGAAGAGCTTAGGCAGTTCATAAAATCAAAAGAATAATAGTACTGCAACTCTGAAATTTATGGTAACAAAACCTAGGACAAGAAGAAGAAAAGACTGCTAAGATTAGTGCAAAATGTATCATAAATTATAGATTTATGGTGATAGTTATGTTAAACTGAAATTTACAGTGCAAAAGAGGAGAAAGTGGATTTAATCACCTGGTCAGACCATTTCATTTTATCATCTCATTTGACAGCTGAGCTTTGATACATAATATGAGTCTGTCCATCATTATGTAGATTTGAAGTGTGGTCCATGGACCAACAGCATCAATATCACCACGGAGTTTGTTAGAAATGCAGAATCTCAGGCCCCATATTGAGCATACTGAATCAGAATCCGAATTTTAACAAGATCTTCATGTGATTCATCAGTATATTAAAGTTTGAGAAGCATTAATATAGGTAGCTTGTTACCAGGAAGTCCATAAATTAGGTAATTTAAACTCAATGCCTTACTTTCTATAAATTATGTTTATCTTCAGATTTGTAAGCAAAATTTAAATCCTTTAGCTCTGAATAATCAACCTATAAATTTTATAAGCAGGATAAAACTTTAGGAAATGGTTCTTTGAATCCCTGAATGAAAAATACACTTGCTACTTACACAGTGACCACTCAGCTACCATTTCCTCATTTGTAAAACAGAGAGAATAACAGTACCTAAACTCAGAGGGTTATTGAGAGGACCAAATTAAGACATGGGCCCTGGCTGGCGTAGCTCAGTGGATTGAGCGCGGGCTGGGAACCAAAGTGTCCCAGGTTCGATTCCCAGCCAGGGTACATTCCTGGGTTGCAGGCCATAACCCCCAGCAACCGCACATTGATGTTTCTCTCTCTTTCTCCCTCTTTCTCCCTCTTTCTCCCTCTCTCTCTCTCTCTCTCTCTCTCTCTCTCTCTCTCTCTCTCTCTCTCTCTCTCTCTCTCTCGCCCCCCCTTCCCTCCCTGAAAATGGATGAATAAAATCTTAAAAAAAAAAAAAAAAGACATGGAAAGCCCTTAGAATAATGCTGAACATAGAGTAAGATTTACATGAGTGTTAATCACTAACTATGATTATTAGGATCTTGAATAGGGTTTGTTATGACAGGTTTGCATATCAACACCCACCAATTCTCACCTATTTTTGTTGTAGTGAAAAGTATTTGAGATGTCATCCAAGATTGGAGAGAAAAATACTCCATGCCCACAAAAGAGAGAGCCATTAAAAACTCCTTCACTGAGAAGAAATTTAACAATCAACATTGCTGAATTACTTCATCAAGTGTGGACTGATTTTTTGAGCAACTATGGATACACACAGAATAAATAACTTTTAAGTAAAGTATGTGAATAAAATTTACAATATTGATTAATGAAAATTCCTCAATAAGAAGTATTACTCTGTATAGGACTAAATATTGAATTCATAATTCAGGATTGTATAAAGAACACTTAAAGAATGAACAAAAGTTAGATTATTGAGTATCCTACTGAAAGTACTGTAACAGTGAGTTTTACTTTAGGGGTGGTGCCACACTTACACACAGGGGCCCAAAACAAGCCTAGCAGGAGGAGCTGGAGTGGGAACAGAGAGATCTCTTGCACAGAACAAGACAATGTTCACATGATTAAAGCCACCAGCTTGCTCATCCACTTATTTCAAGCACTGATCCAGGTTGGGTAAAGACAGCCACAAAAAACAAGCATTTAACTCAAAACATGTAAAATATGAAACCAAGAATTAAAACCACACTATAACTTGAGTTTCCTACTAATTAGACTTAAACAATAGTTTTCAAGGTATTCAGGAAATAATTGCAGAGATGAGGCTTCAGGGTGATGTAAGTCAGACTTGTTAGATTGTAGAAGTGCCATCACAGCCAGATGGATGAATTTACAAGACCATGGAGACTATGCAGAGGACGATGCCAGAGAAGGAGAGACCTAAAGCATAATCAGAGAGAGACTGAAGGAGAAGGGAGAAAGAAGAGAAATTTCTGCTTCCTGCCAGCCCCGCACAATACAATTCCCAGATGGCTCCCAGAGTTTCCTGACCAGACAGGCCACAAGCTCTCAGCAGCCGGCAGACCTTTCCCCCAATGTTTCCTCTCATCCCCGCTAGGGAAGAGTCTTGCACAGTATTATAATCATGTACAATCTTCTTCTTAAGATAGGCCAACAACATTAAGTGACCAAATGAGTCTCTTATTCTTTTCATATACATAACCATGATCACTCTACACAGTTAAAAATTGCCAACACTTGCCAATAATAATATCTGTAGCATTTATACCTAACAACAAAATCTGCTCTTTTATATCTGAAGAGGTAAGCAATTTGCCATGAGGAACATGTAATATATGAAGGTATATGTGATAGGCTGAATTATGGTCTCCCAAAGGTATCCATGTCCTAATCCCTGGAACCTATGACTATGTGACTTTACAGTCAAGAAAAATTTCACAGATGTAATTAAGAGAAGATCTTGAGATGTGGAGATTATCTTGAATTATCTTGGTGAGCTTCATGTAATCACAAGGGTTCTTGTAAAAGGGAGACAGAAATTCAGAGAGAAGGTGATGTGACCACAAAGGGAAGAGAAGAAGAAAGGCAATCCAGAACCATGAGCAAGGAATGAGGACAGCCCTAGAAGCTGACAAAGGCAAGGGAACAGATTCTTCCCTAGCGCCTCCCAAAGCACCCAGTCCCGTTGACACCTTGACATTAGCCCAGCCACATGGGTTTTGGATTTCTGAACTCTATAACTGTAAAATAATAGACATGTTGTTTTAAGTTGCTAGGTTTGTGGTAATTTGTTATATCAGTGATAGAAAACTACCCAAAAATATAATTAATAGACACTAATTATACTAATTATAAGTGAATAATTAGGAAATAGCTCTCTCTGATCTACAAATTACAAAGTACTTTACAGACACATACTTTTTCAGCAGTCAAATCCTAACTGCCCTATCAGAAGTTCTTAAGTTTATTACACAAAAGCAATAATGGAAATTACATAACAGTGCCGGTATATATACACTGATTTTCAACTTTGAAGGCAGGAAAAAATTTCTAATGCAAAAAACTCAGTCTATTTCTAGATATCTCTTTGTGTCCAGAGATAAAACAGTTGTGAGTACATTTAAAATTGGACTTGAGCCACTAACTTGTGGTAGCAACTGTGTTACTCATCTGTGCTTGCCCGGCACAGCGTAGGGCACACTGCTCTCTGTACAGTGCTGGTTGGGGTTCCATCAATGTCTGGCGATTAAATGAATGACTCAACAAATGAAAAATTAAAGAAGAAAAACTTAGATCCTTAGCCAGATTTTACTGTTTATTATTTAGATGGAGATTTATTCCAAATTTACCTAGATCCTGGCAATAGATTAAAAATGAGCAGCTTACTTGTTTTTTTTAAGAAAATGGATTTTTTTTCCTTTTTTAAAATTGTTGTTCAAGTACAGTTGTCTCCACTTCCCTCCACCACACTCCCTCACCCCAGCCATCCCTACCTCCCACCCTCAACCCTACCCACCTTTGGCTTTCTCCGTGTGACCTTTAGACATGTTCCTTGATGACTCTTCCTCTTTTTCCCTCCATTATCCTCTCCCACCTCCCCACTGGTCACTGTCAAATTAGTCCTTAATTTCAGTGTCTCTGATTATATTTTGCTTGCTTGCTTGTTTTGTTGATTAGGTTCCACTTATAGGTGAGATCATATGGTATTTTTCTTTCACCACCTGGCTAATTTCACTCAACATAATCTCCAGTTCCATCTATGCTGTCGCAAATAGTAGGAATTCTTTCTTTCTTTCTGCTGCATAGTATTCCATTGTATAAATGTACCATAGTTTTTTTGATCCATTCATTTACTGATGTGCACTTAGGTTGCTTCCAATACTTGGTTATTGTAAATTGTGCTGCTATGAACATTGGGGTACATGGGTTCTTTTGGACTAGTGTTTCAGGATTGTTAGGGTATAATCCCAGCAGTGGAATTGCCTGATCAAAAGTAGTTCCAAGAAAATAGAATTTTTTAAAGGCTATTAAAGGTGAAACTAAAAAATGAAGTTAGTAACAGAAAGTTCCAGTTTTAAAACAAATCAGACAGAGAAAGGCATATACCATAAGATTTCACTTATATGTGGAATCTAAGAGACAAAAAGAAAACAGAATAAACAAAGTAGAAACAGAAAGAGATATGTAGAATAAGCTGATGGTTGCCAAAGAAGAGGGGGTGGGAGGGATGAGAATTTTTTAAAAGGCTATTTAAAATGAAATAAAAAGAAACAATGATAAGAGGCCCAACTTTTGGTTAGGATGCAAACGGTTGCAAAATAAAGAAATTCAGCCCCACTGTAACAATGAAAAAACAATACATTTAAAAAATCTTATCTGTCATAAAAGATATTGAAGAGATCTGGACAGAAGTCTAAATGAATGAAATTCCAGACAGATGAATTCTTCTAGAGTGAACAGACATTGATGGCTGCTTCTACCATGGGTGCCTGAGTAGTCAGAAGTTAGCCTGCTCTTGGTAAAGAAACTGAGTTGGAATAAGGAAAATGAGTCAAATCTTTATTAGCCAGTCATTGGCTGGTGTGGCAGACTGGAAAATGGAGAAGCAGTTAGCCCTCGCTGTCAGCCAATTCTCCTTCATAATATTTTTGCTTAGCAAGCACTGGTGTGGAAGAAGCTAGCAACTGGGTAGAAGGCAGAGAGAGAGTTTATAATCTCACATACATAGACCCCAAACTACTTCAGTGCCAGATCTCAGCATTCTGAGCAAATCAGATGTAAAATCCAGTTCCTGATTAGAAAGAAGAGATCTGGCTAAATCCCCTTAGTTGTCTGACAGCAGAAAGGGTAAGGCTTTCTGAGGGTAGGTATTATCTATTTCAGCCCTGCATTCTTTTAAACACAATTTAAAAAGACAAGTGAAAAGCAGGAAAAATGTGACCCATAAGAAGAAAAAAGCATACAAGGGGAATAATAGATAACTAAATGGTTGGAACTAATAGATACAGACTTTAACTTACGAATATGCTAAAGAATTTAAGAAAAATGTACAAAAGGATTAAAAGGTGGAGAATCTCATCAGAATAATAAAAAGCCTTACAGGAAAAGAAGTAGAAATTGTAGAACTGATAAGTACAATATCTAAAATGATTAATTCATTGGAGGGGTCTAATGATTACCTGGACAAAATAGAAAAGATTAGTAAACATAGAGATAAATCAATAAAAACTATCTAAAATAAAGCACAGAGAGAAAAAAATAATAAAAAACACACTCTGAGCATGAGTTCTATGGTGTAATTCCATATAGTCTGACATATATGAAGTTGCAGTCTGAAAGGGAAAAAAAATGGAGTACAATTGTTGGAAGAAATAATAGATGAGAATTTTCAAAGGCGGTTGAAAGACAATCCAACAGAGTGAAACCCCAAGCAGGATAACAGACAGAAACCCATATAGGTCAAACTGCAGAAAACCAAAGTAAAAGGAGAAAGGCAGTGAAATGGTATCTTTAAGAAGCTGAAAAGAAAAAATAAAACATTAAAACTGGCAACCTAGACACCTATATACAAGGAAAATATTCCCAAAAAGGAAAGGTGAAACAAAGATATTTCCAGACAAACCAAAGCTGAAAATTTCATGTTACAATACAAAAAATATTAAAGGAAGTTGTTCAGATTTAAGGAAAATAATCACAGAGAAAAATCAAGATCAACAGAAAGGCATAATCAGTGTGGGGTACATATCAAGGGAAATCTAAAACAATATACCATATTTTTCAGACTATAAGACACATTTTCCCCAAAATTTGGGAGGAAAATGGGGGTGCATCTTATAGTCTGAATATAGCTTTACATTTACATTGGTGAAATATTATGTTATTTATGTTATTAAATATTTTACCACATTTTTTGCTTCAAAATGTCTTTCCCTATTTTCCTCCTCTAAAACCCAGGTGCATCTTATGGCCCCAAAAATATGGGTAGGTTTAATTTCATTGAAAGACTGTATGAAGTAAATAGAGCAATATACTGTGGGATTATAATATATGGAGAAATAAAATATGACAATAATACAAAAAACAGGAATAGTAAAAAGAATGACACTATTGTAAGGTGGTTAACTGTTTCATGAAGCTGTGTAATAGTTACTGATAGTAAAATAAGATGAATTAATTATGCAATTATAATCTAGAATAACTACTTAAATACAAAATGTGAAACTAAATAGCAATAAGGGTACTAAAATGGAATATAAAAACAAACAAACAAAAAAGTCCAACAAAACTGCAATTTCCAAATAAAGAATAAAAGGGAGAAATGGGGGTAAAATAAAAGAATAATAAATTAAGCCCAAGAATATCCCATGTAATTATATTAAATGTAAGATATATTTGACACTCAAATTAAAATTGAGTTTTAAAAAAAGACCCAACTCTATGCTGTTTACAAGAGACATACTTTTTTTTGAGATTTTATTTATTTATTTTTAGACAGAGGAGAAGGGAAGGAGAAAGAGAGGGAGAGAAACATTAGTGTGTGGTTGCCTCTCATGTGGCCCCTATTGGGGGCCTGGCCTGTAATCCAGGCATGTGCCCTGACTGGGAATCGAACCTGTGACCCTTTGGTTCACAGGCTATCACTCAATCCACTGAGCCACAATAGCCAGGGCAAGAGATATATTTTTAATGTAAAGGTACAGAGTGACAGTAAAAGACAAAAAAGATGCATTACGAACACTAATCATAAGAAAGGCAATGTCTGTACATTAGTATCAGAAAAACTAAACTTTAGAAGTATCATCAGTTATAAATATTGATATTTCATAACAATAAAATGCCCAAATAATTTTTTAAAAGCCCCAAATTGGTTCTCTGCTTACATTAATAATAAGCTTGATAAATCTTTTTTCTCCATACAATTTCTGAAGGCTTATAAACTTTCGTGGAGTGTTTATGGACCTTAATATGAAAGAAACCTCTTTTAGAATTCACATTATTTTTAAATTCAATAATTTTCTTTTCAAGTAGATGACCCCCTCAATTCTTAAAAACCATTTTTACTGTTATTTACTTGAGTCTTGCAAGTCACCTTACCTGAAATGTCACCTTCTGGCTGATGTCAGACACGCGGAACTGCTTCAGAAAACGCTCGTCCTCGCTCCAGAAGAGGCGAATGTCAGGGATGTTGTAGAGGATCATGGCCAGTCTTTCCAAACCCAGGCCAAAGGCCCAGCCAATTCGATCTTGAGCACCAGCTACAATCAGGAAACAACAACAACAAAATAAACACTGCTTTAAAATTCATGGAGAGTTCACAGGTATATACCACTTCTGAGAACTAACCAATAACACTGGTGAGTGCCTACTAGTGGCAAGGCACTGGGGAGGGGCTGTGGGGACATCCAAGATGATGCCCAGTCTCAGATTGCTCCTGTTCCTCATATTCCTTACTTCACTCACTGAGGCACTTTAGAGTCATACTGTCTCTGATACTGACTTTCATTTCTGATTAAACTGTAGGCTCTTTTAAGCCCTGGGTCCTGCTTCTGATATATGATTTTCCTGTAATCCTTGTTTGCCCTGATTCAAACATAACTATGCTCTGGTTCCAAATGATAGGCAGATGCATTCAAACCCTGCTACAGTAGACCACTGACATTCAGAAAATGTGTGCCAGGCCTTCAAGAACTGTGAATAACATTAAAGCACAACTCTTACTCTTAGAAGAGCTACCTCAACAATATGTTGAGAGCAAGCAAGCCAAGGTGAAATGTGTATCTAATACCATTCACTACAAAGGTAAAGTATCTTGTTTAGATTACGGCAAGGCCATGAACACGATGGGTTTATTTCACTTATCCGAGGCAGAGTAATACAGAAGATAATACACTGCTGTATGTAGAAGGTGAGAGAGCAATTCACATTGCTGGAAAAGCTCCTGAAAAGAGCTCAAGAAAGGAACACAATTTCAAATGCACACTAAAGCAGCAGCAGTATCTTGGGTAGACGAGATGGCCTCAAGATTCCTACCCGGATGTGTGTGCCCTGTATAAATCCCTGCCTTTGAGTGTAGGTGCCACCTATGAATGGAGTGCATTTCACTCCTGTGTTTGTATTACTTTATATGAGTCCATCTTAGCAAACTACATTCTCCTGCTGACTAGGAGAAGTGAGCTGATGAGATGAAGTGAGAGGCCATGTGGCTAGGACCTGAGGGAGGCCTCAAAAGGGGCTGAGCAAGGTCCTGGCAGTTGGCAAGGATATGGGAACCTCACTCCCACAGTCACAAGGAAATGATTTCTCCCAACAGCCTGAGTGAGCTCAGAAGAGGACCTGGAGCTCCAGCTGAGAACACAGTCCTGCAGACACCTTTGTTTCAATCTGCTGAGACACTGAGAATGGGATCCATTTGATATATGTGCCCAGACTCCTGATGCAAGGAGACTGTGACATAATAAATTTGTGTTGTTTTAAGCCACTAAACATAGATTAATTTGTTGCCCAGCAAAAGGATATCCAAAATGTGGAGAAAGGGAAAAGAAATTCCAGACTGAAGAAACCTCTTTGATAGTGAAGGTGTGGAGGTGCAGAAAAGAAGGTTTAGGAATTGACTCACAGAGAGAGCAAATTAATTAGTTTACTGTAAATTAATCATTCATAAATTGATCATCTATAAATAAAACAACAAAGACAAACATGATAACAGAAGCAATGGAGAAGTGTGAACCTCACTAAATGATTTGTTTAAAAGATAAATGAATAAAAATATTAAATGAGATCACAAAAAGGAAGATTCAGAGACTGGCCCAGAGGTGAGAGGGAAGGTATCTGAAAAAGAACTGAGTGGTTGGCTAAGTGCAGAGAGCACCTGTGTCCCTGAGTAAGAATGAATGTTCAAGTGAGGAGAAGGCAAGAGTATTTAACCACACAAACAACGGGCCACAAAAATGTGTGCACAACTCCTGGCCAACTGATCAGCTGCCTGAGAGAGCAGTTGAAGAGCAAGGCAAAATACTGTAAAGCTGATTTACATTGATACACAAAAAACTTAAAAAAAAAAGCTGGTGAATAATTAAAAACACAAAAATTGACAAAATCATGATATACTGTTTTTTATTTATTAATAAAGGTCTATAAAATGCTCACACTCATTATTCTTATGATTCTAGTCAGAAATTTATCCTAAGGAAATAATTCAACAGAAAAAGATAAATGAAAGAAGATGTTTGGAGCAGTATTACTTATAAGACCAAAAATATAAAAACAACCTAAGTGCTTCAAATTAGGGAATGTCTTAAAAAATCATAGTATATTTTAATGTAGATTAAGAATAAGTTATATGAATAAATGTTTATTAAATTTATTAATTATGAAAAGTATTTGAGAAAATGAACTATGATACTATTTAATAGATACAAATGAAAATTGTAGTGTAAAAAATAAAAACAAAATGTGATGTTCAACGATTATAATGAGTAATAGTTTTTTAAAAATTTAAAGCATTTCTTTTTGTAATTGTTAATCTTGTCAAATAAAAAAAGTAATAAAGGCTGGCTGGTGTAGCTCAGTGGATTGAGCACGGGCTGCAAACCCAAGCATCTCAGGTTCGGTTCCGAGTCAGGGCACATGCCTGGGTTGCAGGCCACAGCCCCCAGCAACTGCACATTGATGTTTCTCTCTCTCTCTTTCTCCCTCCCTTCCCTCTCTAAAAATTAATAAATAAAATCTTTAAAAAAAAGTAATAAAGACAGGTGGGAATGTTAACGCTGCTTTGTGAGTAAAGCATTTTACTTTATTATTATTATTATTATTAAGGAAATAATAAAAATTATTAATTGGTATTAATAATAACAATTAAGGAAATAATAATGATTACTAATAGCTATTAATAATTATTATTTCGTTAATAATTATTATTTCCTTAATTATTAAGTCTTTTAGATTTTAAAAATCTTTTAGATAAAACCAACCATTTATAGAGTCTAATATATGTAACTGAATGAGTAGTAGATTTAGGGTATTTGACTTCTTTTAACATTTACCAACTTTTTATTATCTTAGCTTTTTTGCTCCTTTCAACTAACCTCAGCTGGCCCCTCATTCTCAGAAAGTTTTTCTAAAGCAGGAACAAGAATAACAAAGAGCCTTTGTTATTCTTTTAGGAAATAGAGAAGAAAAAGAGGAACAATCTAATTTTTTAAATGGACAAATAATATTAAGACATTCACAGAAAATGAAAGAAAAATTAACCTCCTGGCTGGCGTAGCTCAGTGGATTGAGTGCGGGCTGGGAACCAAAGTGTCCCAGGTTCAATTCCCAGCCAGGGTACATTCCTGGGTTGCAGGCCAGAACCCCCAGCAACCGCACATTGATGTTTCTCTCTCTCTGTCTCTCTCTCTCTCTATCTCCCTCCCTCCCCTCTCTAAAAATAAATAAATAAAAACTTAAAAAAAGAGAAAGATGCATTCTTTAACTTTAAAAAAAAAGAAAAGAAAAATTATCCTTAAGCAAATGAAAAGCTTACTTAAGAAAAATGCAAGATAAAAATGTGCCAAGTTATCATTTTTTTACTTACCAGGTTGGAAAAATAAAAGCATTTGGTGACATAACATTTGAGAGCAAAGCCAAGGAAAAACAAGCATTCATACATTGCTGATAGGTTCATTTGCGGTTTTTAAGCTGTTCACCTATGGAGTACATCAGTGGGTATCAAAATAAAAAATGCATGTACCATTTTGTTACTTTAAGTACTAGAATGTATCCTACTTATGGGAAATTACGAATGTATAAAGCTATTCATTGAAGTATTGTTTATAACAGCAAAGACTGTAAGAAACCCAAATGTCCACCAACAGGGAACTGATTCAATAAACTATTTTCTGTCCATTCAATGGAATATTATTATTATAAAAATTTGTGACAGATTTCAAAAACTAAAAGCACCAGTTGTTTGTTTTGTTTTGTGTTTTTTTTTACATTTATGTGCCTTTTTATATAAAGAGTGACAAATACTTCAGATCACAGAAATGTTGATAGACAGACAAAATATAGTATTTTTGTTTATTTTTAAGAGGTTATAAGAAGAAAAAATTATTCTTCTTTTGTCACACTGGTACCAAACTTTCAGGAAAATCACATGATTAGTAAAAATGGATCTGCCTGCCCCCCTTACAGTATGAACTGGTCTCTTTCTTTCTGTAAAAGCTAATATATTTCTAAGCATGCAAATATCATTCATTACCTGTGGAGGTTTCAAAAAAATACCCTTCAAATTCCTTAATGTCCTTCCCCTTGAATTTCAGTGGGGGGAAAGTGAGACTTCTCAGACTATGATAAAAGACCCTGCAACAAACATCTGGTTTTCTTGAAGTACTCTCCAGACACGCCTCTCAGGATTCTCCTTCCAGAACATTCTCTCTTGGAACCCAGCCACTGTGCTCTGAGAAGCTGTAGATGTCATGCTCTCTTAACCTAGAGAGGCCATGCAGGGCACTCCAATGGGCAGTCCCAAGTACAGCCAGCTCTCAAGCCACCTCAGCCTCAACAGCAGGCATTGAGTGAAGCAGGTTCAAGAGGATGCCCAGCTGAGGCTCCCGGTGTTGCAACAAAGATGAGCAACAAAGCACCTCATTGTGTCCTGTCTAAATCTGTGGCTCTTTATGCCCTTAAGTTTGGAGCCGTTTATTATTCAGCAAAAGGTAAATATCACTCTTGTTAAATTATCTGGGCTTTACTTTTTATTACAAATATTTCCCACTATGTAAAATAAGGCTAAACTGTTGCTACAACCTCATATACTCAAAATATAAGAATGATGCAAATAAAGACTAAGCCAAGATTCTGACAGAAGAGTTCTGAAGTTGAAAGCCTAAAACAGGATGAACACACTATATCATAGCACCTCATATATACCATATTATCCATTATGTCATAATACTAAAGGCCATGCCACCCATATTTTGACCACATTGCTCATCCTACAAATAAAACTGTCCTAAGCCCAGGCTACCCAATATCCCTTTTCCAAACCAACTATTACGTTTCATCTTATTTCTCCATCTTGGTGAATGGGGTCATCATTCATCTAGTTACTCAGTGAATTTGAACTCCAAAGGCTACGTCATTTCAAATAGAGACTTGTGATTTATATCTCAGAATTTCTTTCAAAACTTCCTTTCATTCTAGTTCTATTGCTACTGTACACTTGTGCCTCCAACAAACATCTCTCACCTGGGGCACTCCAAGAAACACCTAGTCACAGTCTGTCTCTGTCTCCCTATCCAGTCCGTCTGTCATAGTGTCCCCCAATTTTTTTCTAAACCATAAATCTGGCCTTGACCAGGGGGCTCAAGTGGTTGGAGCATCGTCCAGTACACCAAAAAACTGTGGGTTCAATTCCTGGTCATGGTATATACCTAGTTTGTCGGTTTGATCCCCGGTTGGGCATGTACTAGAGGCAATCGACGCTTCTTGCTCACATCGATATCTCTGTCTCTCTCTCTCTCTCTCCCCCTGCTTTCACTCTCTAAAGATATTCTGAGGTGAGGATTAAAAAGAAAAATACGTAAATCCTGACACTGTCACCAGTAAGTGTGTGTGAGAGTGTAACAGTGAATAATTCATCTCAAAGAGCCATATTTGACACTTTGTTCTTATTTTACACTTACACATTTTCTAAAACATAAAAAAAGCAAAACTTAAAGTTGTTTCACAGATTCCCATCCACTCTAGCTGAACTTAAACACTCATGAAACCAGGAGATTAGCTGTGCAAGGTCCAGCTGGAAAAATGCTTCATTATAAGCATTTTTCTTATAATTTATTTATAAGAAAATGAAATTTATTTATAAAAGAAATTTATTTATTTATTTATATTTAAATACCAGCGCCTTCAGCTATCACATGGTGTCAAGTCAATCATAAAGATAAATGGAAACAGACTATTCAGCTATAAGTTACAGATAGATTGGGAAGAACTGGTCTTTGGTGAAGAACTTTGAAAAATTCCAGTGCATCACAGGCTGGTAATTTTGTCACATATAAAATTATACACAAGACACTGCTCAACAACAGAATTCTTTTCAAGGGCAGATGGGCCATTTGTTAACACAGATCATATTCTGAGACACAAAACATCTCAAAATATTTTAAAGGATTGAAATTTACAGAAACTGTCCTATGTCTAAAGTAAAAATAAATCAGAAATCCACAATATAAATGTACCTAAAAAATCCTCCAAATAAAGATAAATTAAATAATATACTTTTAAATAACCCATGAGTCAGAAAAGAAATCACAAGAAAATTTTAAAACACAATGAATGAATAAAAATTAAGATACAATACATTAGTATGTACATCTAAAGCTGTGATTCAAAAGAAACTTACAGTATTAAATTTTTATACTAGAAAAAAGAAAGGTCTCAAAGATACTACCTTAAGGACCTAGAAAAAGAAAATTAAGAACAAACCAAGAAGAACAAAGGGGGAAAATAGCATTAAATAATAAGATAGAAAACAGAAAAACAATAGAAAAAACTGATTAAAACAAAAACTGGATTTTTGAAAAGATCAACAGAACAGATAAACTTCTAATGAGACTAATAATCAAAGGAAAAAGATCGAGAGGAGACAAGACACAAATTACCAAAGTCAGGAATAAAAGATAGGGTCTCACTAAAGACAGATCCTAAAGACATAAGAAGGATAATAAAAAACTCCTATAAATAAACCTTATGCTAAGCATATCAACAACTATTCAACAATCTACATGAAATGGAAAAATTCCTAAAAAAAAAAACTACCAAAGATTATTAATAGACAACCTATATCAATTAAAGATATTGAATATGTAGTTAAAAATCTTCCCACAAATAAAACTTGAGTCCCAGATGGCTTTACCAGTGAAATCAATCACAATGTTAAAAAAGCAACAGTACTAATTCTAAAAAACTCTTCCAGAAAGAAAAAAAAATTATGAAGGTATGTAGGGTAAGTGGAAGCAGTCTGGCTTCCTTACCCAGGTGCCCGGGTACCTAAGGGAAACAGTGTTCCCCATAGCCTTGGAGGGGCCTGATAAGTAGTGTTCTCATAGCTTTGAGACTGGGTCCCATAAACTGTTCCCATAACATGAAGTGGGCTCACATGCACAGAATTATGTTATGTTACATAATTTCTGGCATCTTGCTGGCTTTGTTCCCCTCCAGTACTTAAACAGGTAGGGACTCCCTGCTGGGGCAATGATGAAGAGAGACACGCAAGGGGACAGGTGCCATGTGGGTGCCACAGTGGGGAGAAAGGGCCATGACATGAGACATGCAGATAGACAGGCAGCTTGTGGCATGCGTGGCTTGCCCACCCGTGAATGAAGGCATGCCAGACATCCCAAGGGCTACGTGAATATTTTCCATCTACATGAATACCATGAACCTGCCTGGCCTTAAAGGATGGCAACACAGGCGAGCATTACTCTTATACCAAAACCTGATAAAGACATTACAAGGGAAGAAAGCTTCAATATTTGTCATGAACACAAAAAAGCAAAACAGAGGCTTTCAGCCAAGATGGAGGTGTAGGTAGACACACTGTGCATCCTCCCACAACCAAAAGAAGGACAGCAACAAATTTAAAAACAAAAAAAAAAAACAACTGACAGAAAATCAAACTGTATGGAAGTCCAACAACCAAGAAGTTAAAGAAGATATACTCATCCAGACCAGGAGGGGCAGAGTAGGGCAGCCGGGGCTGAGAGGGCTCACGGCAAGGCAGTGGCTGGTGGACTAGGGTGTACAAGGCGGCAGCTGGCGGACCTAGCAAGGCAGCAGACTGTGGAACAGGCAGTCCCACATTTGCGCTCAGATAAACGAGGTGAAACTGGGTAGCGAGACGGACCTCACCATGCAGGATCCTGGCTCCAGGAAATAAAGTCTCAAACCATTGATCGAAAACACATGTAGGGGTTGAAGCAGCAGCTGGAGAAACTCCCAGTCCCACACAAGAGTTCACTGGAGAGACCCACAGGGTCCTAGAATGTACACAAACCCACAACCTGGGAATTAGCAACAGAAGGGCCCAACTTGCTTGTGGGAAGTGGGGGAAATGACTGAAGTCTGGCAGAGAGTGAAGCAAGGGCCATGGTTCTCTCTCAGACCCCTGCCCCACATATAGCATCACAACACAGCGACACAGGTTACCCCACCAGGGTGAATACTTAAGGCTCCGCCCCTCACTACGTAACAGGCGCATCAAGACAAAAAAATGGCCCAAAGAATAGATCAAAGCTCCAGAAATAATACAACTAAGTGATGAAGAGTTAGCCAACCTATCAGATGCACAGTTCAAACACTGGTATCAGGATGCTCACAGAATTGGTTGAATTTGTGGCAAATTAGATGAAAAAAATGGAGGCTATATTAAGTGAAATAAAGGAAAATGTACAGGGAACCAATAGTGATGGGAAGGAAATTGTAACTCAAATCAACAGTGTAGACCAGAAGGAAGAATGAAACATCCAACCAGAAAAGAATGAAGAAACAAGAATTCAAGAAAAAATGAGGAGAGGCTTAGGAACCTCCAGGACAGGTTTAAACATTCCAACATCTGAATTAGAGGGGTACCAGAAGGGGAAGGGGAAGAACAACAAGTGGAAAGTTATTTCAACAAACAATAAAGGAGAACTTCCCCAATCTGACAAAGGAAATAGACTTCCAGGAAGTCCAGGAAGCTCAGAGAGTCCCAAAGAAGTTAGACCCAAGGAAACACACACCAAGGCACATCATAATTACATTAGCCTTCAAAAATGAAGGAGAGAATCCTAGAAGCAGCAAGAGATAAGGGACAGTAACCTACAAAGGAGTTCCCATCAGACTATCAGCTGATTTCTCAAAAGAGACCTTGCAGGCAAGAAGGGGCTGGAAAGTATTCCAAGTCATGAAAGCAAGGACCTACATCCAAGATTGCTCTATCCAGCAAAGTTTTCATTTAGAAATGGAAGGGCAGATAAAGTGCTTCTCAGATAAGGTCAAGTTAAAGGAGTTCATCATCACCAAGCTCTTATTATATGAAATGTTAAAGGGGCTTATCTAAGAAAAAAGAAGATAAAAAATATGAACAGCAAAATGACAGCAGACTCACAATTATTAACAACCACACCTAAAACAAAAACAAAAACAAATTAAGCAAAGAACTAGAAAGGAACAGAACTACAGAAATGGAGATCACATGGAGGGTTATAAAGAGGGGAGTGGGAGGAGGAGAGACGGGGAAAAGGTACAGAGAATAAGTAGCATAGATGGTAGGTAGAAAGCAGACAGGGGGAGGGTAAGAATAGTAGGGGAAATGTAGAAGTCAAAGAACTTATATGTATGACACATGGACATGAACTAAAGGGGGGGAATGTTGGTGGGGGAGGGTGTGTAGGGTGGAGGGGAGTGAAGGGGGGAAAATGGGACAACTGTAATAGCATAATCAAGGAAATATATTTAAAAAAACAAAAACAGAAAAACCTTTAACAAAATATCAAAAAATTGAACCCAACAATATAAGAGAAGACACTTTTTCATGACTGGATAAATCCAAGGAATGCAAGGTTTGCTCCACATGTGAAAATCAATCAACCTCATTTATTATATAAGCAGGTTATCAAAGAAAACACATAACCATCTCAGTAGATACAGAAAAAACAAGTGATGAAATTCAACATCCATGCATTATAAAAACTCAGCAAATGAGTAATGTAAAGAATTTCTCCGTTGTAATAAAATACAAAATAAAAAACCAACAGCTAATGTCATGATGAATGCTGAAAGACTGTTGTTTTGCCCTCATCGTCAGGTGGAAGACAAGGATGTCCATTCTCATTATTTATTTCTATTTCTATTTCTAGTAACCTGAATTCCAAGCCTTTGAAAAAACAGAAAAGCAAAGGCAAAAACTAAAACAGATTAACAACAGATTGGTAAGGAAAAAGTGAAACTGTCTTTGTAGATGGCATGGTTGTTAATATAAAAATTCTTAATGAATACATTTCAAAGGTAATTAATATGTGAGTTTAGAAAATCACAGTATACAAAAATCTAGTGTATACTTGACTCAGGGGCCTCAGCCCTACCTGGCTGTCAGGAGAGACAGGCCCAACCAGGAGACTGGCTCTACTTAAGAAACCAATGCTAAGGTCAGTGAAGGGGCCATTCCATCAAGCACCTGAAATCTTAGCCACCTGTACAACAAAGCTCAAGAACTACGCTGTGATTAGGAACAGGGAGCAGCTGGACTCCAGCTTCCTGCCAGTTTACAATCTTTGATTGTCAAAATCATTCTTATCAAAAAGTCTTCCTATGACAATCAATTGCCATGGAGGGTTGCAAGAAAGAATGTTGCATCTATTTGCTGAACTGTACCAAATTTTACCTTTGAAACACTTTGGCTTGGTCTCATGTAGAGTGGCTTCTGTTGAATTGCACCCCTGCATTGTGCAGGGTCCTCCTTGTCAAGGGTGCTGATCACCGTATGACATAATCTTCCCTATGAGGCTTCGGGAAATAAATTGAAATCAGATCTATGAAAATGTCTAAGAAAGCGGGAAAACAAAAAGTTTATCTCTCCCAAGAAAATGGACTTTTTTTTATTCTAAGGATACCGAGTCACATAATTGATCATAATTCACTCCTTACTTTGAGCCCATGGAAGCTTACAGCCAACCATGCAGGTCACCTCTACAACTGTGCAAGTGTTCTGGGTACATTTCTCTGTGTGACTCCTGTCCCAGTTCTATTTCACCCTTATTTCCTCTTTGTCCTGATTATCTCAACTACTTATTTTATCCTCTGGTACATACTTTTATATCACACTTCAAATTCTTTATGAAAGAAAGTGAGCCATAAATAACTAGACGCTTAAAGATAGTGTCAGCCAAGGCAGGTCTAATTTTCAGGTCTTGGGCACTCCTCAGCTGTAATTTGTTGCTAGGTGCTCAAGAGCTGACAGGGCTTTTGGCTGTATTTTTTTCCCCAATCCAATACTAGAGAGTTCCAGTAAACTAGAGACTGCAAAGGAGAAAACTGACTGTGGAGAATTATCCTAAATTAAACAGAATATTCAGGATGGGTAGAGACTACGTATTCTTATTAATGTAATTTTGTACTAAGCTGAGCATCCCATGCAGGAAAAGCTTTTGATGTTTCTTGTTATTGCTAAAAAATCTAAGATTAGCCTATGTAAAAAAGAAAACTAATGTGAGACAAGAGTCCAGGGATGGCAAAGCTTGAAATGAAGAGAAGAGGGGTATGGTGATGGTGTCAATAAAAAAGTGAACAATAAAAAGTCGTTAGTCCGAAAGTGGAGAAACTAAGTTGATTTTAGAGCCTAAAACCATCTAATTTCATGAGTTGTTTTCTGCAGTAATTGGCCCTGCAACTCTGCCTTAACAGCTGCAGAAAGAGAAGCACTAACGATGCATATAGCCTCTGCTCCACATCTCCAAAACAGAGACCCTCTGGGCATGGAGCATCTGGGACTAAGAAGGCTAGACTGGGGATGGGATATGGTGAGGAGCAAACAGCACTGGGGGAAGGACTGAAAATGGCTACTACTGCTCAACACCATACCTTGGAAGACACAGGACACCTGTGCTGTCTCTGAAAAGTAATAGGGGTGGGTTCGGGCAGGGGTGGAGACACTTTCCAAACCTCCATCCCAGCAGTCCTTAGAAAAATCACTGTGCCATAAAGAAAAGGTCACATCACCAAAGTGAGAAAGGGTTGAGAATGGGCAGTTATTGTTATGAAACAGCTCTATACATAAGCAAACAACTATTTAAATTGCACAAGGCAAGTGAAGCCTGTATGCCTTCATATCAAGTGTGTGTTGACCTTGAGCTATAGAGAAAAGGTTATATTACACAATCATACTTTTGTCTGGCAATAAAAGGTGAGAAATTTTGGGAAAATTTAAAAAAATTCACATGCTGTCTTACATTTAAGTGATTATTCTTCAACTTCCAAGAAAATGTAACTTCTCCGACAAATCTTACCTGAAAGTTGGAAGCCATGAGGTATTTAAATGAAGTCAGACTTACCTTCCTATCAATTTAAAGAACCTGCTACAGTGAGATCACTCCCAATCTCCCACCTGAAGCCTGGAAAAGAGAGTTATTTCCCTACCTTCGATTATGATTTTTTTCCCCAGCCCTCCTCACCTCCCTCCTGATTCCACCCACTCCTTGTTATTTTCCTTGTGTCCTTTATATTTGTTCCTGCAAACCCTTCCTCTTTTCCCCTGAAATTCCCTCCCATTTCCCCTCTGGTACTGCAAGCCTGTTCTCTATTTCAGTGTCCTTGGTTATATTTTGCTTGTTTGTTCATTTTGTTGAGTAGGTTCCTGTTAAAGGTGATATCATATGGTATTTGTCTTTCACTGCCTGGCTTATTTCACTTAGCATAATGCTTTCCAGCTTCATCCAAGCTGTTGCAAAGGGTAGGAGCTCCTTCTTTCTTTCTGCTGCATAGAATTCCATTGTGTAAATGTACCCTAGTTGTTTGATGCATTCATTTGCTGATGTGCACTTAGGTTGTTTCCAGCACTTGGTTATTGTAAATTGTGCTGCTATGAACATTGTGGTGCATAGGTTCTTTTGGATTGGTGTTTCAAGGTTCTTAGGATATAATTTTAGCGGAATTGCTGGGTCAAAAGGCAGATCCATTTTCAGTTTTCTGAGAAAATTCCATACTGTTTCTGTAGTGGTTGTACCAGTTTGCAATCCCACCAACAGTGCACTAGGGTTCCCTTTTCTCCACAACGTCTCCAACACTTGTTTGTTGCTTTGTTTATGATGGCCATTCTGACTGGTGTGAAGTGGTATCTCATTGTGGTTTTAATTTGCCTCTCTCTGATAGCTATCAATACTGAGCATCTTTTCATGTGTCTCTGGACCCTCTGTTGTCCTCCTTGGAGAAATGTCTGTTCAAGTCCTTTCCCATTTTTTAATTGGGTTGCTTGCCTTCATAGAATAGAGTCAAGTGAGTTCTTTATACATTTTGAAGATCAAACCCTAGTCCAATTTATCACTGGCATATATGTTTTCTAATATGGTTGGTTCTCTTTTCATTTTAATACTGTTTTCTTTAGCCACGCAGAAGCTTTTTATTTTGATGATATCCCATTTGTTTATTCTTTCCTTTATGTCCCTTGCTCTAAGGGACATATCAGTGAAAATGTTGCTGTGTGAAATATCTGAGATTTTCCTACCTATGTTCTTTGGACTTTAATGGTGTCATGACTTATATTTAAATCTTTTATCCACCTTGAAATTATTTTTTGTGTATGGTGTAAGCTGGTGCTAAAGTTTCACTTTTATGCATGTAGCTGTCCAGCTCTTCCAACACCATTTATTGAAGAGGCTATTTTTACTCCATTTTATGTTGCTGCCCCCTTTGTCAAATATTAATTGACCATAGAGACTTGAGTTTATTTCTGGGCTCTCTGTTCTGTTCCACTGGTCCAGGTGCCTGTTTTTATGCCAGTACCAGGCTGTTTTGATTACAGTGGCCTTGTAGTATAGTTTAGTGTCAGGTATTGTGATCCCTCCTACTTTACTCTTCTTTCTCAAAATTGCAGCAGCTATTCGGGGTCATTTATGGTTCCATGTAAATTTTGAAGTGTTTGTTCTATGTCTGTGAAATATGCCATTGATACTTTAATAGGTATTGCACTGAATCTGTAAATTGCTTTGGGTAGTATGAACATGTTGATGATGTTAATTCTTCTGATCCGTGAACATGGTATATGTTTCCATTTGTTTGTGTCTTCCTTGATTTCTTTCTTCAGCATTGCATAGTTTTCTGAGTACAGGTCTTTTACCTCCTTGGTTAGGTGTATTCCTAGGTATTTTATTTTTCTTGTTGCTATATCAAATGAGATTTTTTTCTTGATTTCTGCCTCTAATGCTTCATTGTTGGTATACAAAAAATGCCTTTGATTCCTGGATATTGACTTTGTATCCCGCTGTTCTGCCAAATTCATTTATTAGGTCAAGCAGGTTTTTAGCCGAATCTATAGGATTTTCTATGTACACTATCATGTCATCTGCAAAGAGTGACAGTTTTGTTTTCTCCTTTCTTATTTTGATGCCTTTTATTTCCTTTTCTTGTCTGATAGCTGTGGCTAAAACTTACAATATTATTTTGAATAGAAGTGGTGAAAGTGGACAACCTTATCTTGTTTCTGATCTTAGTGGAAAAGATTTTACTTTTCGCCCATTGAGTGTGATGTTGGCTGTAGGTCTCTCATATATGGCCTTTATTATGTTGAGGAATGCTCCCTTTATTCCCACTTTGCTGAGTGTGTTTATCATAAATGGATACTGTACTTTATCAAATGCTTTTTCTGCATCTATTGATATGATCATGTGATTTTTGTCTTTGCTTTTATTTATGTGATGTATTACATTTATTGATGTGGAAATACTGTATCATCCTTGCATCCCTGGGATGAATCCCACTTGGTCATGGTGTATGATCTTTTTAATGTATTGTTGGATGCAGTTTGCCAATATTTTATTGAGGATTTTAGTGTCTATGTTCATCAGTGTTATTGGCCTGAAGTTTTCTTTCTTTGTTGTGTCTTTATCTGGCTTTGGAATTAGGATGATGCTGGCTTCATAAAAAAAGTTTGGGAATCTTCCATCATTCTGGATTTTTTGGAATAGTCTGTGAAGGATAGGGGTTAGCTCTTCCTTAAATGCTTTGTAGAATTTTCCTGTGGAACCATCCAGTCAAGGGGTTTTGTGTGTCGAGAGTTTTTTTGATTACTGCTTCAGTTTCTTTTGTTGTTATTGGTCTGTTCAGGCTTTCTGCTTATTTTTCATTGAGTTTTGGAAGATTATATTTTTCTAGCAATTTGTCCATTTCCCCTAGGTTTTCAAATTTCTTGGCATACAGTTCTTCATAATAATGAACCCTTTCTTACAACCCTTTGTATTTCTGTGGTATCAGTTGTAATCTCTCTTCTTTCATTTCTGATTGTGTTTATTTGGGTCCTCTCTCTTTTTTTCTTGTAGCACCTGCTTAAAGGCTTGTCAATTTTGTTTATCTTTTCAAAGAACCAGCTCCTAGATTCATTGATCCTTAGAATTGTGCTTTTAGTCTCTATGTCATATAATTCTGCTCTGATCTTGGTTATTTCCTTCCTTCTACTTGCTCTGGACTGCCTTCATTGTTGTTCTTCAAGTTCTTGTAGGTGTAGGATTAGGTTGTTTATTTGAAATGTTTCTATTCTTTTTAGGCAGGCTGTATCACTATGAACTTCCCTCTCAGGACTGCCTTTGCTGTGTCCCATAAGTTTTGGGTTGTTGTGAGTTCATTTTCATTTGTTTCCAGAAACTTTTTGATTTCTTCCCTAATTTCATTCTTGATCCATTCATTATTTAATAGCATGCTATTCAATCTCCATGATTTTGAGTGTTTTGGGGTTTTCTCCTTGGGGTTGGTTTCTAGTTTCAGTCCCTTGTAATCTGAGAAAATGCTTGATATGATTTCAATTTTCTTAAATTTGTTGAGGCTTGTTTTGTGTCCTATCATGTGGTCTATCTTTGAAAATGTTCCATGTGCATTTGAAAAGAATGTGCATTTAGCTTCTTTGGAATGAAAGGTTCTATACATATCAGTTAAGTCCATTTCCTCTAGGGCAATGTTCAATGCCACAATATCTGTGTTGATATTTTGTTTGGAAGATCTGTCCATTTTTCACAGTGGGGTGTTAAAATCCCCTACTATAATTGTGTTGCTGTGAATATCTTTCTTGAAGTCCTCCAAGATTTTCTTTATGTATTTGTGTGTTCCTATGTTGGGTGCATATATATTTACAACGTTTATGTCTTCTTGATAGATTCTTCCCTTGAGTATTATGAAGTGACCTTCTGGGTCTCTCTTTATGGCCCTTTTTTTGAAGTCTATTTTATCTGATATGAGTATTGCTACCCTGGCTTTTTTTCCCTGTCTGTTTGCTTGGAAAATTTGTTTCCAGCCCTTCACTTTCAGTCTGTGTAAGTCCTAACTACAACTTTTGATTGGTCATCAAATAGGTCATCACCTATTTAACTTTTTGGAGACTATGAGTAAAATCCTCAGTTTAAAATGTTATTTTAAGCTTATGACATATAGAAGCCTAGACACGTCATTTTTTCAGAAGTAAAATACAATGTTTAATTTAATATTTCCTGTTATTGGAGCTATGGATGAGACTATAAAGGTGTTAGAATATCAACAAATTGCTGTTCTGCTTTCCTCACCCCCTTAGAGTGCCACTTCCCAACATGCACTAAGCTAATAAAAGACAGAATATATTCTTGGCTCACTTACACAAAGTAAAATAATTCCCAACAAACACTCCTATTTGTTTAGAGGTGGTAACATGAGGTTGGAAAAAGAGAAATTAAAACTAAGGATAATAAAATAAAATGTAATTTCAGAGGGGCTCACTAAAAGAAAACAGACCAATACCCCTTATGAATACAGATACAAAAATTCTCAACTAATTGTTAGCAAATCAAATTCAGTAGCACATTTAAAATATTATACACTATGACCAAGTAGGATGTATCCCAGAAATGCAAGGATGGTTGAAAATACAAAAAACAATCAAAGCACTACACTACATGAATGAATAAAAAAGCAAAACCAACCCTTGTCACCATCCAAATTGATGCAGTGAAAGTATGTGACAAAATGCAAAAGCATTTCATAATAAAAATATTTAGAAAAGTAGAAATAGAAGGGTATTTCCTCAATATACTGAAGGCTATATAGGAAAAACCCACAGTTAACATTACACTCAGTGGTAAAAGACTGAAAAGATTTTTCTGTAAGATCAGGAGTAAGATCTACTTTTACCACTTCTGTTTAACATAGCATGGGAAGTTCTGGTCAGAGAAATGATGCAAGAAAAATAAATAAATGATATCTAAGCCAGAAAGAAGTAAAATTACCACCATTGCAGATGATATGATCTTCTATGTAGAAAACATTAAAGTAGCCACAAACAGTTTTAACTACTAGAAAAATTAAGCAAAGTTGTATGATACAAATAAACATGCAAAAATCAGCTGCATTTCTACAGTAACAATAAAAAATGTAAAAAATGTAAGAAAATCATTCCACTTACAATAGAATAAAAATAAATAAATTACTTAGGAACTAATGTAACCAAGAAGGCAAAAGACCTGTAGACTGAAAACTATAAAACATTACTACAAAAACTAAAAATGACACCAATATATACAATATATCCATGTTAATGGATTAGAACACAGTGTTAAAATGACCATGGTACCCAAAGAGATATACAGATTCAATGGAATCCCCATCATTGTCCCAATTGAATTTTATGTTGACATAGGAAAATCCATCCTAAAATTAGTATCAAATTTCAAGGAACCCTCAAATAACCAAAACTATATTGCAAGTTGGGGGACTCACACTGCCCAATTTTAAAACTTACTACAAAGCCACAGTAATCAAAAGTGTAGTATTAGCATAAGTATAGACACATATAAAAATGAAATGGAATTGAAAACCGAGAAATAAACTCTTACATCAACGATCAACTGATTTCAGATAAAGGTGTGCCAAGACCATTCACAGGAAAAAAAAAAAAGTCTCTCCCACAAATGGTGCTGGGAAAACAGGATGTCCACATGCAAAGAAAATAAAGTTGGACACTTATCTCAAAGCATGTACAAAATGATTCAAAGTAGATCAAAGGCCTAAATTTATGAGTTAATACTATAAAACTCTTACAAGAAAACTTAGAAGAATATCTTCATGACACCCAAAGTATAGTCAACAAAAGAAAAACTAGATAAATTTAACTTAATCAAAATGTAAAACTTTTCTACATCAAAGGCACTATCAAGCCAGTGAAAAGATACAACACCAAGTGCTGGTGAGGATGTGGAAAAACAGAAACTCTCATTTATTGCTGATGGGAATGCAAAGTGGTACAGTCACTTTGGAAGCCAGTTCAGTGGTTTCATATGAAACTAAACATACAGGCTTCTGGTCAAGATGGCAGCATAGGCAGACACGGCTTGCCTCTTTGCACAACCACATCAAAATTACAACTAAACTATAGAACAACCATCACTCAGAAAGATCAGAAATCAAGCTGAACGGAAGTCTGACAACTGTAAAATCAAGTTAATGAAAGTCTGACAACTATGGAATTAAAGAAACCTTATCCATTCAGACTGATAGGAGGGGCGTGAATGCAGAAAAGACAGATCCCACACCCACGTGGATAAAAATTCAGGAGAGATATCTTGGGAGTGAGGAGTCCCAGATCCCCCAAGCCCAGTATTCCAGTGCCGGAAAGGTAAGTCCCCACAACTTCTGGCTGCAAAAACCAGTGGGGATTGAGTCAGTGGAGGAGGCTGATAGAACCCTAAATTGTTCCTCTTGGGGAAGCCACTGTAGGGTAAGTGGAGACAGTCTGGCTTCCTTACCCAGGTATCTGGGTAACTAAGGGAAGCAGTGTTCCCCACCGCCTTGGAGGGGCCTGATAAGTAGTGTTCTCATAGCTTTGAGACTGGGTCCCATAAACTGTTCCCATAACATGAGGTGGGCTCGCATGCACAGAATTATGTTATGTTACATAATTTCTGGCATCTTGCTGGCTTTGTTCCCCTCTAGTACTTAAACAGGTAGGGACTCCCTGCTGGGGCAATGATGAAGAGAGACACGCAAGGGGACAGGTGCCATGTGGGTGCCACAGTGGGGAGAAAGGTCCATGATATGAGACATGCAGATAGACAGGCAGCTTGTGGCATGCGTGGCTTGCCCACCCGTGAATAAAGGCATGCCAGACATCCCAAGGGCTACGTGAATATTTTCCCCTCTGTTCAAATACCATCAACCTGCCTGGCCTTGAACAATGACAACACACTACACATGGACTGACCTACTCAGACTTGCCCCCTCAGAGCTCCAGAACCAGGGTGGCACCTTGAAGGGCACCAGTAGCATACAGGGGAAAACTGAAGTGCCTGGCATCGGGGCGAGCAGAGGTCACTGTCTCTTTGCTGAGCCTTCTCCCCACACAGCCATGGATCTGGCAGGCTGGGGCCATATTTGAGACTCCATCAACCTGGGTAATACTGTTTGACCCATCTTAGAGATCCACAGAGGCTCTACTCCACCCAAATTATGCACCAACCCAAGCTGCTTTTCCATAAGAATGGCTAGTCTTGGCTCCTAAATCCTATGAAACAAGCAACAGTTGGCTTCAGTGACCCCTGTGCAGCTGGATTAGAGTCACAGATTGGCTTCACATGGGAATCTCCCAGCCAAGCACAAATAGCAGTCATCTCAGATTGCTTTCCAGCTCAGGCAGGGTACACTGAGCAAAACACAGGTTGGGGCTGACCTTGGTCTGCACCACCCAGGAAACAACAGGGCCAAGGCACCCAGTGGACAGCCACACACCATGTCAGAGCACCATCACCCTACTGCTGCACAGCTGATCCTCCATGGAGGGCAGCGGTTGGTGGTCAGTGGTCATAGCAAATCCTTACAGCTGACTGGCCTGGGTAAATCCCTCCCACTGATCTGGCAACAGCAATCAACACTCAAGTACAAGAGAAGCATATACTCAGCCCACATAAAGGGCACACCTCGAGGACCCAGCTTCTGTGATAGGGGAGGCTATACCACTAGACCATACCAGACACTACATTAGGCCACACTACCAATGTACAGAGTCAAAGCAACTCTATCTAACACATAGAAACAAACACAGGGAGACTGCCAAAACAAGGAAACAAAAAAACATGGCCCAAATGAAAGAACAGATCAAAACTCCAGAAAAAGAGCTAAATAAAATGGAGATAAGCAATCTATCACATGCAGAGTTCAAAATAGTGTTTATAGGGATGCTCAAGGAACTTAGAGAAGATTTCAGCAGCATAAAAAAAGACCCAGTCAGAAATAAAGGATACAGTAATTGAAATAAAGAACAATTTACATGGAAACAACAGTAGAATGGATGAAACCAAGAATCAAATCAATGATCTGGAACATAAGAATGCAAAAAATAACCAATCAGAACAACAGGAAGAAAAAAGAATCCAAAAAAAGAGGGTAGTATAAACTGCCTCTGGGACAACTTCAATCTGTCCAACATTCACATTATTGGGATGCCAGAAGGAGAAGAGGAAAAGCAAGAAATTGGAAATCTATCTGAAAAAATAGTGAAAGAAAACTTCCCTAATTTGGTGAAGGAAACAGACATACAAGTCCAGGAAGTCCAGAGAATCCAAATTATGATGGATGCAAAGAGGCGCACTCTCAAGACACATCAAGACACAGCCTAAGATTTAAGATAAAAAGATAATCTTAAAAGCAGCCAGGAAAAGTAGTTAGTTACTAGATGGTTGTCAGATGGGATTGGGAAAGGAAGAATGGGTGAGAGGTGAGGGGATAAAGAAGTACAAATATGTAGTTGCAGAGGAGCCCTGTGGATGTAATGTACAGTGTACAGAATGGAATAGCCAAAATACTTACACACATGACCCATGGACTTGAACAATGGTGGGAGGATTGCCTGAGGGAGTGGAGGATGCTAGGTGGAGAGGGGCAAAGGGGGAAAAACCAGGCAACAGTAATAGCATAGTCAATAAAATATCATTAAAAAGTAAAAGTAGGAGACTTCTGGCCAAGATGAAGGCGTAGGTAGACACACTGTGCTTCCTCGCACAACCTAAATAAGGACAGCAACAATTTAGAAACAAAAGAATAACCAGAACGGATAGAAGATTGAACTGTATGGAAGTCTGACAACCAAGGAGTTAAAATAGACACATTCATCCAGACCGGTAGGAAAAGCGGACTCAAGCAGCTGAGCGGAGAGGATTGAGGCACAAAAAGCTGTGGCACTGGGTGCATAAGGCATCCCAGGCATGCAAGACTGCAGCAGGTGGACCCTGTTTGAGCAGGTGGTGGCTGGTAGACCCTGGGCACAGGGTGGCAATGGGAAGACCCAGCGAGGTGGCAATTGTGAGGCAGGGCACTGCATGCAAGGCTGACTGGGCTGTCCCACATTCGTAAGCAGATAAACCAGGCAAAATTGGAGAGCAAGACAGACTGCACAGCCCAGGGTCCCAACTCTGGAAAATAGAGTCTTGGGGCACTGACTGAAAACACCTGTGGGGGTTGAGGTGCCAGGAGAGACTCCCAACCTCACAAGAGAGTTCGTTGCAGAGACCCATAGGGTCCTAGAATGTGCACAAGGCCACCGACACGGGAATTAGCACCAGGAAGGCCCAGTTTGCTTGGTGGAAGTGGTGGAAATGACTGAAATCCAGCAGAGAGTAGAGCAAGTGCCATTTTTCCCCTCTCAGACCCTGCCCCCACATACAGCATCACAGCACAGCAAATGGGTTGCCCTAGCCAGGTGAACACCTAAGGCTCTGCCCCTCATGGGTAACAGGTGCATCAAGACAAAAAAAAATGGCCCAAAGAAAAGAATAGATCAAAGCTCCAGAAATAATACAACTGAACAATGAAGAGATAGCGAACCTATCAGATGCACAGTTCAAAGCACTAGTGATCAGGATGCTCACAGAATTGGTTGAATTTGGTTGCAAACTAGATGAAAATATGAAAGCTATGCTAAGTGAAATCAAGGAAAATGCACAGGCAACCAATAGTGATGGGAAGGAAACTGGGACTCAAATCAATGATTAGGAGCAGAAGGAAGAAATAAACATTCAGCCAGAACAGAATGAAGAAATAAGAATTCCAAAAAAAATGAGGAGAGGGTTAGGAACCTCCAGGACAGCTTTAAACACTCCAACATCTGAATTAGAGGGGTACCAGAAGGGGAAGAGGAAGAACAACAAGTGGAAAAGTTATGTGAACAAATAATAAAGGAGAACTTCCCCAATCTGGCAAAGGAAACAGACTTTCAGGAAGTCCAGGAAGCTCAGAGAGTCCCAAAGAAGTTAGACCCAAGGAAACACACACCAAGGCACATCATAATTACATTAGCCTTCAAAAATGAAGGAGAGAATCCTAGAAGCAGCAAGAGATAAGGGACAGTAACCTACAAAGGAGTTCCCATCAGACTATCAGCTGATTTCTCAAAAGAGACCTTGCAGGCAAGAAGGGGCTGGAAAGAAGTATTCCAAGTCATGAAAGCAAGGACCTACATCCAAGATTGCTCTATCCAGCAAAGTTTTCATTTAGAAATGGAAGGGCAGATAAAGTGCTTCTCAGATAAGGTCAAGTTAAAGGTGTTCATCATCACCAAGCCCTTATTATATGAAATGTTAAAGGGACTTATCTAAGAAAAAGAAGATAAAACACATGTATAGTAAAATGAGAGCAAACTCACAATTATTAACCACACCTAAAACAAAAACAAAAACAAATTAAGCAAAGAACTAGAACAGGAACAGAACTACAGAAATGGAGATCACATGGAGGGTTATCAGCAGGGGAGTGGGAGGAGGAGAGATGGGGAAAAGGTACAGAGAATAAGTAGCATAGATAGTAGGTAGAAAATAGACGGGGGAGGGCAAGAATAGTATGGGATATGTAGAAGTCAAAGAACTTATATGTATGACACATGGACATGAACTAAAGGGGGGGATGTGGGTGGGAGAGGGTGTGCAGGGTGGAGGGGAGTGAAGAGGGGAAAATGGGACAACTGTAATAGTATAATCAATAAACTATATTTTAAAAAGAATGGGAAAATTCATGGACACAGAAAAATTATAGGTTACTAGGGCTGGAGAGAGAGAATGGGGAGTTACTGCTTAAGGAATCACAGTTCTCTGTTAAAGGTGATGAATATATTTTGGAAATAGTGGTAATAGTGGCACAACATTGTGAATACAATTAATGCCCTGAGTTGTATATTTAAGTGTGGTTAAAATGGCTTATTTTATATAACATATATTTCACTGTATAAAAATAAAGTTTCAGAGGGGCTAAACATTTACACAGTTTGAAGGAAATTTCTGTGTTCCTCACTAAAATAAAATCTTTGTTCTTTTTTAAAAAGATTTTATTTATTTATTTAGAGAGAGAGGAAGGGAGGGAGAAAGAGAGGGAGAGAAACATCAACGTGTGGTGGCCTCTCACATGGCCTATACTGGGGACCTGGCCTGCAACCCAGTCATGTGCCCTGATTGGATGGAACTGGAGACCCTTTGGTTCACAGCCTGAGCTCAATCCACTGAGCTATACCAGCCAGGGAAAAATCTTTGTTCTTATTATCAAATCCACCTCCAAAAACAATCATTATCTACTGGTTGCTCCATTTTGCAGCTAATTATCTCAGTGGGCCTCAACTTTTCACGCCATAAAATAAAAGAACAGCATTGATAGAACACTTCAAGTTTTTATAGCTTTTAACAATCTAGGATTTGTCTCAGTTTAGAATAGTTACCTAAGATTCCACCCAAAATAAACTGTAAATGAAATACAAACCACGACAAAATAATTTTAATATTTAACAGCTTAACAAGAGATATCAACCTCCTGCTCTCTCCTCTGGCCACCTGGTTCTGCTGGACCCTTCAGATGTGCAGGAGGGACACTCAACTTCGCACCCTCTGCTTGGACAGGAATGTCCACTGGGGATGGTCTTTGCTATACCTGTTTCAGGTCTCTGTTCAAATGCCACCATCTCCACGAGGCGTCCTCCAGCATCCACTTTACCACAGTAAACCTCTCACCCATCTAATGCTGCCAATTCCCTCACTCGGCCCTGCCTTCATCAAAGAATATCATCTTCTAAGATAATACAAGTTTCCATATTTATTTTATTTATTATTTATTGTCAGGCTCTGCTGCTAGACTATAATTCATGAGGTTAGGATCTTTGGTGGTTTTCATCACTTGTATATCTCAAAAGGCTAAAGCAGTGTCTGGCATATAAGCAAATGCTCAGATACAGTATTTTTGAGAAAATGAGTGAATGGTATGAAAGGCAAGGTTTACAGATTTTTCCACTTTTTAATTTACTTGCTTTATTTAAATGAGTAGTATTAAGAAGAATTTCATACCTAAGATGAAGTTTTGAATATGGATAGTGACTCTTTAATTTTATATGTGTGAGAGACCTTTTCTCTCACATTATGAGGAGACACTTTAACTGGTGCTGTTAGAGATGGAAATTCTGAAAAGACACCTCAGAAAGGAGAGAACTGGAACACAACAAAGGAACAACAGGAAAGAATGATTACTCTACTCATTCATCTCTACCTTCATCACTGTTCACTGAGCTTATTCTGTACAGGACAACGGCAGGTACAGAGTCATGACCTCCTTGAGACCTAGGATCTTACTGTTTCTGCTTCCATATTCCCTCTATTTTATTTTCTTCCCCAGTAACTGAACTCTTGAACTGTAAACAGCCTTCTGCATCCTGAGGTTTCCCCTCATAGGTTGTTTTGTAGCAAAGCCAGGGTCAAATTAGAACTATAAAAGCTTTATTACATATAAATTTTTAAAAAATTATATTAAGCAAGTTTTTCCTTCCGTGTTAGTAGGGGCTGATTTCTAGGAATTCTTTAATTTAATGAACTGACACTTTCTGAAAATAATTGCTACCAGTAATAGTGAAACAACCAAGTATTTAACATTCACGTATTATAGAACTTTACTAATTACAAGGCATTTTGTCTATATTATCTAGAGTTTGATTCTCACAATGATCTTATGGGAATGTCAGACTGGTATTTTTATCTGTTTAAAAAATGAACACCATTTAAACAAGATCACACAGATACTGGGATTCAAGTCTATGTTTTTCTTTTTCATTGCAAGCATATATCCAGGAAATGCTTCCCCAGATTCAGGTTCAAACACTAATTTAGAGGGGGCTACATTCAAAGTATTTTATAACATTACAAAGTTTCACTTATGTCTGTTAGCTTTCTATTTTGTAATTGCCAATTGCCTGATCAACTTTATCATTGGTCTACAAAAGCCAAAAAAATGGCTTGCATAAGCAGACTTTTCTGAATGTGGGGTTTTATCGCTCCAAATACGCCTTTCAAACTGGAGTTGATACAGAGTGAACTGATGGGGCTTGTCTCTAGGAGTGGTATTCAACAAAAGCTTCTTATTTCCCTTGATCATTAGCTATGATGACAGCCACACAGGAAGGAAAGCCCCACAGTACCCCAGTGCAACAGTACACATCCAGACACAAACCAAGAAAGGCCAGCACGCATACACAAATTGTGATTTCTTCTCTGTTTGCCACTGACTCAGTCCTTGATCCTTTGCATTCCAGCTACAATTCTTGAACAGTTCCCTGAGAGACCTGCCACTAAATGATTGACTTTTCAAGCTGTGCCCAAAGATTGATCTCTCCTGCCTGAAAAATTTCTATTGTTGTATGTAATCTTGGCCCCACACACTTCTGTCAATAAGTCCTCCACATGATCCAAAGGCGGACCTTTCTTAAAGGAATCTCTCCTTGATATGGAACAGACCATGGATTACCATATTTTTCAGACCATAAGACACACCTAGGTTTTAGAGGAGGAAAACAGGAAAAAAAAATTGAAGCAAAAAATGTGGTAAAATATTTAATAACATAAATAACAATATTTCACCAATGTAAATGTAAACAGAACTCAACAGCAGCATTAACAATGATACTCCTCCCAAATTGGGGGGCAGGAGGAAATAAGTGCATCTTATCATCTCAAAAATACGGTAGATTCTACAAATCATGAAAACAGTGGTGCTTAACACAGCCTGATTCTAGTCAACTTAAACAACCACCACAATCTCTTTAACACCTATTTTAAAAACCTTACCTTGGACCACCCCCTTTTCTTCTTGAGTCCTACACTTCAGTTTTCTGCAGTTTATTAAGGACACAGCAGTCTCTTGTGCACACATTAATCAACAGTACATGAAGCAATTTCCAATGGTCCTGTCCACTGAGACTCTTATAGATGTCTCCAGTTTCCCTTAGGGATCTATGCTCTCAGAATTTGCATCCCTCTGCTTCTTGAGCTTTAATCTAGGTGTTGTGGACAGTGTTGGTTGCCTGTGCAGCAGTCATTCTGCCCTATTTGCAGTTTGGACAGCAGTGTGCCTATTCCAAGTAGAGGGGTCATCCCCATTTTCTAATGACTGGTCTATGGGAAGGCATGGCCAATGAGATGCAAGAGGAAAATCTGCTAGGATGCTTAAGGGTGAGAGTTTCCTCTCAGACAAGGACACTTGGGAACTCTCTCCATCTTCCTTTGTGCATTAAATACTATCACACAAGAATATAATGCCTGGAGCTGTAGCAGCCAACATGTGACCAGGAAGTAACAAGCTGGCAGAAGAAAGCTAATGTGTGAAGGAGAGAGGGGGAGAGTTTAAATAGCCTGCCCTGCAACCTATATATTAGGATTTCTTCGTTTTTCAAATGAACCAAAAAAAGTCTGTGCAACTCAAACCACTGCTATCTATGGCTTCTGCTTTCACTGCCAGGTTTATAAATCCTGATATACTACAGAATAGGGAAAATATATAGTTCCAATTTAATGCATTAAAATTACTCTTATCTCCCTGGTCTTCTTAAAGCCTTCTCTCAGGACTGAGAACTCAGGACTCAGGACTCAGAACAAATGACACATTTAAGCTTTTATGTGGGTCTCAAGTAGCCTTCTCTTCGGCCTAACAATCACGTATTATTGGGAGACGTGTATACTGAGGGTCTATGTCCTGATGGCACCAGACCTGGAAATTAGGATCTTACTAAGATTATGAACACCCTAAAATAACCATGAAAGTGGGTCAAGAATCATATGGGAAATTCCAGAAAAACTAAATCAAAGGATGCTATAGAGATTCATCCCAAAAGCATAGAAAGAAGCATATTAAAAGGTACTACAGACAGACAAGTATGACTTCAACTCTTATCAGAGGAAGAAAATGACCCTGAAAAGACAGCCATATAACACACTTCAATTATTTCTTCAATAGGTCCAACAAATAGAAAGTGCAGTCATCAGATCTCCATGCAATAATGTAGATGTCTCCACATGCAGAGGTAATATTATGTCTGAGTCAAGAGAAAATATTAACACAGCTAGGCCTAGAAATAAACTTCCTTAGGGAAGGCAACTAATGAGCATATGTCTCAGTCCACATGAACAAGAAATCAATGATGTCAACAAGTCAGAGGCATATGATGGTCACCGCAGGTCACCAATCAACACTCAGAGTACAGGAACTCTAAACATCCAATGGAAATCACCCTACAGGAGAGAACGGCAGCACCCAGTGTCAGTATCTTGATCTCATAGGTTGAGAATTGGTGATGCTGATTTTGGATTCACTCTTATAAGCTCCAAAAGGCTCACTTTACCTGAGCACACCAAAAGGTACAATCTACAGAAAAGAACACTCCATAAGAATAAACATAATATCTTATGTATGCATAACACAGTTATAAAATTCATGAAGTTTCATATCAATGACAGCTTAGGGTGGGGGCAAATTCGGGGATGGTGGGATTGAGCAAAAAAAAGGACTTATGAACATGGACAAGAGTGTGGTGATCGCTAGGGGGAGTGAGATATAAGGGGACTAAATGGCAATGGAAAAAAACACAAAAAAGATTAAATAAAAAAAGATTAAAAGAATAAATCACTATTATAAAGATGAAAACTAAACCAAGGATTGTGGAACAGAAAGAAAAAAAAGACAAGGCTCCTTGATGCCATCCTTGAGTGGCTGTACTGAACATGGAAATGCCCACCTGGAGAATCCTTGTTACAGAAATGAAATGTCTATTATTCAGGCCACTCTTAATAAGATTTTCTATAGCTTGCAGTCAAAGTTTTTCTGGACAGCTATATAATCTTGGAAAAATTAGTTAAACTCTCTAAACTTTGGTTTTGTCATTTATAAAATGGAGCTAATAATAATGATCTAACAGAGTTGATGTGAGGATTAAACGAGATAATATTTTCTGATTCATGGTGAGTTGATAATTGTTTCTTCCAGCTCCTTCCTTCATCTAATATTTATTTGGAAGAGTATACTGAATGGTTTTGCACAAATATAAGCCACAATGACTATCAGTTGAGTGAATTAAATGATTACCAAAATAAAGTAGTCAAACGACCTTGCAAGATAAACTACTATATTGATTTTCCATGGAATTTTTATTAGCTGAGTAGACAGTGGAGAAGGAAGTTAACTGATAATCAAGGTACAGCAAGGAGAGAAAAGGTTTTGGAAAGTAGCTCTGGGCAGGAAACTAAGTCTTCCAAGGTGGCAGTATGTTTAAAAATAGCCACAAAGTCTAATCTTACCATTAATTCTTTCTTTACTTCTTACATTTAACTTGCCCATATGCCTTGTGTGTTTTTGCCAATAAGAATAATAGCAAATATGATGCAAGCAAAAGTTTGAAAACTTTGTACTTTGGAACTTGTCCTCCTAGTGCAATTAGATCCCTACGGCCACAATGAACATGAGTCTGAGCAAGCTTTTTCATGACAGAAAACCAGTCTCCTAGCTGACAGGCAGTCAACACCAGACAAGTGCTTGCCAGCTGACCACAAATGCATTAGTAAATCCTGCTGAGAACAGAAAAACTTTTTTCCAAAGCTCAAAGTGCCAACCAATATTGAGCTAAATGAATATTTGCCTTAAATCGAGTTTTGCAGTGGTATGTTATGCAGCCAGAAATTTCTGACATGATGGTTGTCTTGGGAACTCCTGGTATGGGGTAGATGGGTGTCACTTGGTCACGTCACTTTTTCATCATCTGAGTTCTAGAACCTGACCTAATCATGAAGAAACATTAGACAATGTCAAACTGAGGAACATTGTGTAAAGTAAGTTGGTCAGGATTCTACAAAATGTCAATGTCTTACAAGAGCAAAAAAGGCTAAAGAGTTGCTTCAGATGAAAGGAAATGAAAGAGACATGGTGTCTAAATGCAATATGTAATCTCAACTGGATCCTATACTGGAGGGAAAAAATGATACAAGGGCATTACTGGGACAATGTGCAGCATTTAAATATTAACTACAGATTAGATACAAGTATTAATCCTCCTCTCCATATATAAGTATGTCCCCATTTTCCTTGTTAGTTCAGTTTGTTCATTAGATTCTACATATGAGTGAAATCATATGGCACTTGTCTTTCTCTGGCTGGCTTATTTCACTTAGCATAATGTTCTCCACGTCCATCTATATTGTTGCAAAGAGTAAAATGAGCAAAGGATCTGAACAAAAACTTCTCCAAAGAGGACATACAAATGGCCAACAGACATATGAAAAGATGCTCAATGTCACTAACCATCAGAGAAATGCAAATTAAAACAACAATGAGATACCATCTCACATCTGTCAGAATGGCTATCATTAATAAATCAAAATACAGTAAGTGCTGGTGAGGATGTGGAGAAGGGGGAACTCTTTTGTACTGTTGGTGGGAATGCAGATTGGTTCAGCCACTGTGGAAAACGGTATGGAAATACCTCAAAAAATTAAAAATGGATCTGCCTTTTCACCCAGTAATCCCACTTCTGGGAATATATCCAAAGGAACCAAAAAAAAAGAAAAACTAATTTGAAAGAACATAAGCACCTCTTTGTTCATTGCAGTGTTATTTATAATCACCAAGATGTGGAAGCAGCCCAAGTGTCCATCAATAGATGTGTGGATAAGATAATTGTGGGACATTTACACAATGGAATACTACTCGGCTATAAAAAAGAAGAAAATATAGTGATTTCATAACTGCAAAAGGACTTGTCCACCTTTAGTCGTCATATCCCAGGCAAGAGGAAGGAAGGAGTAGTTCTAGTGAGCATACTTTCATGTCTGTTGCCTTTACAGGGAAACAAAAACTATCCCAAAAACCTTAAACTTCACCTTATGTTTTTGCCCAGAACTGTGTTGCCTGACTGCTCCCACTTGCAAGGAAAAGGACTGCCTGCTGTGTGGGTTTCTCACCTGTAGAGTGTTACATGTCAAAACAAAACAAAACAAAAAAACCCCAACAACAACAAAAAGAAAAAAAATAGGGCTGGGAATTTCACTGGTTTAGTCTAACAACAACTAATAAGTGCCAGATTTAAAACAGGAACAACATGTAGCTTCATAGTTCATGTTCTCAAGGCATGTATGATTTCAAAGTAGACAGAGAAATGTCCTATAAATACATAATGTGACAGGTCCTATGATTGACAGAAACTAGGTCCTACAGAACCACAGAGAAAGGGAGGCCACTTTTAGGTAGACCTAATGAGAATGTTTTGGAAGGGTCAGGTGAATATGGTCTACATGACATGTAGGGTTTAAAAAGGTAAAGATCTTCCAATAGGGGGAAAAGTAAAAGCAAACACATGGAGGCAGACAAATAAAATGAAGTTATGATGACCAAACTGACAATACTACAAGGTCATTCAGACCTTTTGAAAATATAAAAGGAATAGTCATGCCTTCCTTAGCATTATTAAGAGTTGAAAGCTAAATATATATATATATATATATATATATATATATATATATATATATATATACTTGAATATAATCAGACAAGAAGTCACATTCCCCACCTCTTATATCTCCCTTTGACTAGCCCCTCAAAAACAGTATTTCTATCTTCCGCCCTTTTACTTCACATTTCAATATAATATCCTAGATCTCAAGAAAATTAAGTACTATTATGCAGTACATTGAAAATAAAAGTTCTCATTCAGCAAAAGTTAGCTTTGCTGACAGTTTACTAGCTTTGAACACTTTCCATTTTTGAACTAGAAATTGCTTTTGTTTGATTATTTGTTACATTTTATTTGTTTTTAATTGCTTAAATTGCATACAAAGTTTCAGTAACAATATATTCCCCAAATTTGCAGGTGAGACTTTAAAAAAAATGAAATCTTATTTTAAGTGCATTAAAGATGGCCATGAATTCAATAATCACTTTTAACTAAATGTGGATTCTTCATACACCCATTTTCATTAAGGTGAGTTATGCCCACAATAGGTATGTAAGGAAACTGTCAAATGCTGTACAGAGTTGTTAGTGCTGGAATATGTTTTACAGTATTTACATCAAATGTATCTAAATTTCCTTATTAACAAGAATTGTCAAAACAGGGCCACAGGCCAAAAATTAACTGGAATTGAGAAGTCTTTCAGGAGGAAAGGAGCAGAAATGGAAAGAGGGCCAGTAAATTCTCTGAGCCAAAATGAGAGGAGCACTGGGGCCCAAGCAGAAATGCCTTTAGATGACAGGGTCAACACAGTCCCTCTGACAGAGACCACTGCCCCTCTGCTTCCACACACCATGAAACTCAGACTTGCAGGGTCAGCTCCAATTCGAGTGAGGCCTTTGGGCCAGCAGCCCCTGGCTACCAGAGGGAAAGCACCATAGCTATAAGACTTGACTAAATAAGCACCTGAAAAGAATGCTTTCTTCCTTTCTGAGTGTGGATACCATCAAAAGCCACTGATGTACCTTTTAAACATGTTAACCCATGGCTAAAATTCCCGAAGTATTATATTAAGTTAGATAAACTTATTTGTTTCTTTCTGTTACGAAACTTGCCACCTTGTAGCCTGAAAACGTGGTCTTTCATAACTCATTAGGAAAGTTGCTTTCCAAAATAAAAGTTAATAGTGCTGTATTTCTTGTCTAAAATTTTTTTAACCTTGAAAGGAACTTAATTTAGAGTAAGTAATGCCACTGTCACTTAAATATATGAATAATAAAAGAAATGTCAGCTGGTCTAATGCCTTAATTCCCAAGTAATGACAATTAATGAAACACTCTCTACTAGTGGGAGTTGTGTTAACCAGTAGATAAAGGAGCCAGTGAGCCTTTTAAGATTTACTCATAACCAAATTGCATTTCCCTTCATCCTTACCCAAAATATAACTAAAAGATGACATTTAAGACAAATAAAAAATCAAACTGCATCCTACTTCTAAATGAGAAGCAGCAACTTTTTACATCACTGAGAGCAGACAGACTCCAAATTTAAGGTTTTGTGCTGTATCTGTGACCTGGAACACCGATCTCCCTGGTCAATACACCAAATGTGGATAATATTATCACTGAGTATTGTTGGACAGATAGCAATTGGCTTGTTTCACTGCTGTGGAAACATTTTTTGACTTTTCCAAAAAGAAGACAAATCAATAGGAATACCTTGTAAAGACTTCTCTTTTCCTCCTTGGTTTGCTCCAATAGTCTAAAATTTGTTACATATTTGTGGTCTTTACTGTTTTAGACCATCTACTTTAGCAACTACATATACCAAGAGAAAAGGCGTCCTTTAGTGTTAGTCCAGATATACAATTCAGTGGCCTATATAACCTCTTGGCTAAAGCCAAGTTAATCATTAAGATAGTAAAAAAAGAAAAGCAAAAGTTAAATAGCTTGATCTAATCTATTCCTACATATTTGAAGGACAAATTAAGTAAAACTTTCCTGGCAGGACTTAGCCCACTAACAGAGTTATCTGCTATTAGAGGGCACAGCCCTCATGAAGCCAGAGTCTTCAGGGGTTTATTGGAAGTGTGGCGTCTGTGTTCATGGCATAATTCTTCAGAGCCTGAACCTGTTGTGTGCAGCTACTCATAACAAAACCTGAAAAAGCATGGATTATAGTCCTAAACCAACTGTTTGCTCACTCTGTAAGGAAATGTATACACGGCCGATAACATTACAAAATATCACCTACTGGTTTCCCACTGTGAGAAAGCCAGGGATGTAAATAGTTCAATTGTAACAACAATAAGCTTTTAATACAATGGCATGAAAAATACACTGGATGGATATTTTTTCTATAAACATATGACATATACCAATCCAGAAGTTTATAGTGGTAATAAAATGAAATAAAGTCAAAACAACCACTAGCAGGCCAATCCATCTGAAACCCAAGAAGTCAAAAGCAAGTCTGCCAGATGTCCTTCGACAGGTGAATGGCTGAATGAATTATGGGACATCCATACCATGAGAATACTAATCCTAGCAATACAAAGGAATGGACTACTGATAGATGCAACAATCGGAATGAATCTACAGTGTATTAAGCACAGTGAAAAACACCAATTTCAAAATGTTATATACTGTATGATTCCCTTTCTATAACATGTTGAAATCCCAAAATTTTAGGAATGGAGAACAGATTAAAGATTACTAGGAGTTAGGGGCACACAGGGGTGAATACAGTTGTAAAATGACAGCATGAAGGACTGTTGTAGTGTTGAACTATTTTATGTCTTGACTTTGGTGGTGAATACATAATAAAATTGTATAGAACTAAATGAATTAGAGTAAAACTGGGGAATCTGCATAAGATCAATGGATTGTGTCAATGTCAATAACCTGGTGTGACATGGCACTAGTTTGGCAAAATGGCACTGTTGGGGACCCAGGATAAAGTACACACAAGACCTCTCTGTTCCTACAGCTGCATCTGAATCTAAAATTAGCCCAACACATTTCAATTCAAAACAACAAAGCAACTGTAGCTCTACACATTTGTGAAGGGCCAAATCCTATTCTCCACGTGGTAGACTGGTAAAACCCTTCCTAACAAGATTGGCTAGACTTCTTAAAGTCAACAGATGGAGATTCTCCCCAGAACCCAGGACACTCACCTGGCAGGGCACACGAGTGCACTAGTCTTTAACTTCTTTGCCCTCTCAGTCTTTATCCAGTCTTCCCCTTCCCATTCAACCTATGTGGGTTACATTCAACTCATACTTCTATACCAAAACACATTAATGAATAGGCACTTTTTAATTTGATAAATAGTATTACTGGATCCCCAAATGAAGATATTTTCATGCCCTTTCTCCCCAATGTAAATCTGAGCTCTCTTGGGGAATGTGCTCTTGACTCACTTCTTTCCTTCTTCTAAACATTTCAGAACTTGACAGAAAAGAGGGGACAGGCAGGCAACAGACCCACTTTTGGGTCAGGGCAGTTTCTATGTACAGAGAGTTCTCTTGTGGGGTGGGGGGAGGGTTCTGCTTGGTGAGAAGAATGTAGAAGCTGAGTAGAGATAGATCTCTCAGTAAGCAGAAACCGGGTGTTCCTTTTCTAGAAATTCCGCAGGAGAATGTGCATGCAAAAGATGAAGAAGCCCTGGCTCTTGTTTATTCCACAAAGGCCTGTTCATTGGCCCTGCTCAGAGGCTACCCACACGGGATCCTGAAATACCTCCTGCTCTTTGGTAGCGCACTGAGATCTCATGCTAGTGTCAGAAAGCTGCTGCTGACTGACAGGGGCTTGTTTTCTTCCTCAGGGGAAAACTGGGCTCTAAATAAGTTGCAGCCTTTTCCTGTGCAGTAAGCTTAACCACCCTCTATTAATCTAAAGAACAGACAGGTTGAGAGCACTGACTCTGATTCAGACTATCCTAGCAGGGTAACCTTCAGCAAGTTATTGAACCTCTCTCTGACTTAACTTCCCTAGTATAAAGGGAGGACTATTAATAGTACCTACCTCATGGAGCCACTGTGAGGCTTAAATAAGTTGTTACAGGTAAAGGGCTCAGAAGAGGGCCTTGAACAAAGTAAAGGCTCCACAAAAGCTTATAACAACCATTATACAGTTCTAGGGAGATACAGACAGAAGGGAGAAATGAATATGCTTCACTTTGAACTTGTGATTTGCCACTGAAGATTTTCTGTGAACAAATAGTTTATACATTAATAAATCATCGCATGTTTGCATAGGTATCATTATTACTTCAATAGAAGTGAGTGTGAAATAGAATATTTCCCTCCTGGTCAAGATGGTAGTGTAAGTGAACATGGTTCTCACCACCTTATATAACCACATCAAAATTACAACTAAACTACAGAAAAAGTGGCTGCAGAGGTCCCCCAGAGGAGCAAGGGGTCCCAGCCCCACATCAGGCCCCCCAGCCCAGGGTTCCAGTGCCAAGGACTGAAGTTCCTATAACTTCTGCCTGTAAAAACCAGCAGGAATTGAGGGTGAAGGAGATGGAAACTTCTGGGGATTCTAAGCAGTTCTTCTTAAAGGGCCCACACACAGACTTACCCAGACTCACTCTCTCTGAGCCCCAGCATGGGGGAACAGCTTGAAAGGCACCAGAAACATGAGGGGAGGACCTGAATTGTCTGGCATCAGGGAGAGGGCTGGGGGGCAGCTTTCTCGCATTGTTCCTTTGCTGAGCCTTCTCTTCACAGAGCCATCAGGTGAGCACCATATCTGAGACTCCACTGACCTGGCTCATACTGTTTACCCCACCCTAGTGATTACCCAAGATCCCATACTACCCAACTTTCAGGCCCAACCAACCTGTTTCTAGTGGCTTTTCCATACAAATGGCCTGGCTTGGTTTATGCTCAGATTTTCCTAAATGCTCCCAAATAAGCAGTTTCTGGCCTCAGCGAGTTCCATACCTCTTGCTGAGTGGCCCGAGGCCTGGCACTAGCAGCAGCTTGGCCTTCTTTGGGCACCTCCAAACCTAGCATAAGTAGCAGCCACCTGCAGATCACTTTGTAGTTCATGCAAGGGGTCCTCAGACAGAACATAGGCAGTGGCTGATCTTGATCTACACCTCCCCAGAGGCCCCAGAGACAGCATATCCAGTGGGCAGCTTCAGACTACATTGGGGTACTACCACCCAACCACCTCCATAAGTGATGCACCTAAGAGGTGGACTCAGCATGCGACAGAGCCTGGATAAAGTAAGTCCTACTCTGTGGAGTGAGCCCCTGCACAGCTGATGCTCCACAGTATTCAGAGGTTGGTGATCAGTGGTCACAGCCAGTCCTTGCAGCTGATTGGCCTGTGTAAATCTCACCCACTGATGTGCCAACAGCAATCAAGGCTCAACTACAAGGCAGAAGGTATATTCAGTCCACACAGAGGGCACATCTCGAGTACTCAGCTTGGGTGATAGGGGAGGCTGTGCCACTGGACCCTACAGAGCACCTACTATACTAGGACATTCTACCAAGCCTGGGAGATGTAGCAGCTCTACCTAATACATAGAAACAAGCACAGGGAGGCTGCCAAAATGAGGAGACAAAGAAACATGGCCCAAATGAAAGAACAGAACAAAACTCCAGAAAAGAACTTAACAAAATGGAGACAAACAATCTACTAAATACAGAGTTCAAAACACTGGTTAAAAGGATACTCAATGAACGTAGTGAGAACTTCGACAACATAAAAAGAGCCAGTCAGAAATGAAAGATATACTAATTGAAATAAGAATAACTTAGAGAATCAACAGTAGAGTGGATGAAGCTGAGAATCAAATCAGCGATATGCAATATAAGGAAACAAAAAACACCCAATCAGAACAATAGTAAGAGCCCCAGCTGGTGTGGCTCAGTGGACTGAGTGCTGGCCTATGAATCAAAGGGTCACCAGTTCCCAGTCAGGGCACATGCCTGGGTTGCGGACCAGGTCCCCAGTTGGGGGCATACAAGTGACAAACCACCCATTGATGTTTCTCTCCCTCTCTTTCTCCCTTACTTCCTCTCTGTCTGAAAATAAACAAATAAAATAAAAGAATCCTAAAAAAATGAGGACCATGTAAGGAGCCTCTGAAACAACTTCAAGCATGCCAACTTTTGCATCATGGGGTCACCCAAACAAGGAGAAAAAAGCAAGGAACTGAAAACCTATTTGAAAAAAATGACAGAAAACTTCCCTAAGTTGGTGAAGGAAATAGACATGTAAGTCTAAGAATCACAGAGAGTCCCAAACAAGAGGCCCACACCAAGACACATCATAATTAAAATGCCACCAGTTAAAGACAAAGATAGAATCTCAAAAGCAGCAAGAGAAAAGCACTTAGTTTCCTAAGGGAGCTCCCATAAGACTGTTAGCTAATTTCTCAAAAGAAACTTTGCAAGCCAGAAGGGATTGGCAGGAAATATTAGAAGCGATGAAAAGCAGGGCCAAGATTACTGTACCCAGTGAAGTTGTCATTTAGAATCAAAGGACAGAGAAAGAGTTTTCCAGGCAAGAAAAAGTTAAAGAAGTTCATCACCACCAAACCAGTATTATATGAAATGTTAGAATCTTCTTTAAGAAGATCAAAAATATAAACAATAAAATGGCAATAAATACATATCTATCAACAATTCAATCTAAAAAAACAAAATAAACTAATACGCAGAACAGAAACAGAATCATAGATGTAGAGAACGTTTTGATGGTTGCCAAATGGCAGGGGAATCACTGGGGTATACACCTGAAACTAACATAATAATATACATCAACTGTAATTGAAAATAAAAAATAATTTAAAAAATGAATAAATAGAATATTTCCCCTTGTCAGTAATAATAGCTAAGGAAGCTAGATGATATGTTATGAGACAGTGAGATGAATTTGTTCATCAACTCCCTCCATGGTATATAAGGAAAAGGTAAGAATTCACCATGTTCTTGGAGAAATAATCTCTTTGGAGAGTTATATTAGATGGCTGCCTTTCCCTCCAACCTAGTGAAGACAGGGTGTAACTCCTCCACCAAGGAAGTGGGGGGATTTAAACAAGTTGGCATGTGTCTTCTTGGATTTGAGAGGCCTGGGGACTATCCCTCCTCACTCAGACTTAAAAAATTCTAAAGGCTGAATCTTAAATGGAAAAGGCTGTAGTAGTGGGGCAGAAAAACAGGTCTGTGCTGAATAACAGGAGAATTGTGACTTTTCTGCAGCCTGGATGGGTACTCAGCAGAAAGCAGTTGGCTGTGAGCCACCTTGAGAGGCTCCCATCCATAAGTATTCCATAGTGGATGAGCTGACCTCACCAGAAAGAACCTGTAAGTAACACCACTGAATACAGAGACCCTGGGGTAAGACCCAACCATGAGATATGACATCACCCATTCCTGGGGCAATGAGAAAAAAGTTAGCATCTGGATATTGGTCACACCTAGAAGTTACAAATGCCAGATTCCAACTCCATCAGTGAAAGAAATCTTTTGCTGCCCCTTGCTTCATTTCTCTCCTCCCTACCCAACCCTCTGTACCCCTTGCTCCCTGCTCCACCATCAGCACACTTTAGGCTTCCAAGACTGTTCCCCTTTCTCAGAGGAGATGATGCTTTGCCTCTAGATTGGACTGTACTTGAAAATGACCTGGAAAGCAATGGGATATGCTTGAAATTTCACTCTGGATGAAGAATGATTAGACAGAATTTGCTGAACGCAGTGGTGCGAAAAATAAAACTGTTAAAAGTTTACCTCTACTGAGTCCTGCTCATCGAACACATTGTTACAGATGTTTTACTTTAGCCCTTCCTCTCCCTACCCTTATCCCAAAGGGCCTCATTCAGTTCTCCCTTTGTGCTTCCCACTGTCCCACACCTCCTCTTGCCTCCTCCTTATGCCTCTGTATAACAAATAAATACTTAAAATATTTAGATATCTTATTCCTGACCCAAATTAGAGTAGCACATAATATTAAACCAAGTAGAAATGATGGAGAATAGAAGTCAATAGAAGAATAGGTTAAATGTGATCAATTTCTCCATTCTTACTCTTTTTTCCCCACTGTTAAATCTTGCACAAAATTCATTTATTTAGTCAAGAAAACAGCTCACTCTTCCAAGGAAATCCAATGCATTTTTTTTAGTTATGGCTATGGAATAAAAGAGATAAAACAGATGGAGAAGAACTGAAAAGGACATTGGAATAGAGTTGGATAAAAATAAGATATTGGTTGGCAAAGCTTAAAACACAACTCCACAGGTCTAAGCACATGAAACTTCTATAAAATAATGTGTTAATCAGATGGACCAAATTGGTAGAGTTTATCTTGGAACAATGAAACAGATTGTCACTTTCATCAACAAACTTTGTCAGTGCACATCTAGGCCAGTAAGAATAATCTATGTGGGAGAAAATGCTATGTGAAAACCAAACCCTGCTTCATTCTCAGCCTCCAGGTAACGAACGCAAGTGTGTGTCCCTACCTTCAATGCAGAGAGACTGGGGGTCATGTGACTGTGCTCTCGATAACGGAATCTAAGCAGACAGAATGTGAGCCCCTCCCATGTCTGACTCCTAGAGACCCTCCAGCTCCCTCTCTTCACCATTGGCAGGGACCTTGTCAGCCACATGTTCCAGGTATTATAACTGTGGGTGGAAGACTCCACACTGGTCTCTGTCCAACTGAGAAATAAACTTTCAACTGATTAAGCCACTGAGCTTGCAGGGAATTTCTCTGTTAGTACAGCATGGCCCTGCCTCTCCTGAATATTAACCAGCCCCAACATTTTGATTTGCTAGGGGAATCTGGACTTGCTTTAGACTAGAGTTACATAACCTCTGACTGGTACCAAACTCTTAGGATCAATACCATTTCTCCTATCTTAAGAAAATAATTTTGCTAACTCATTATAAACATTTCATATAAGCTCTGGGGGAGAAGATCTGTAGAGAATAGGCCAGTTACAAATGGTGTTTTCTTAATAATAATTAAGAAAGTCCAAAGTTTCAGTAAGCAAGAATTTGGCTAAAATATATTTTTAAAAACCCTTGAATATCTAAGGGACTAAGCACTAAAACACGATGCCCAGAGAGGCTGTGCAATCATGAGTTTCGGAAGTCTCTACAGGTAAGACTAACAATCACCAGTCTCGCCTATACCAGACTTGTAGTCAGTTCTTTGCCTTGCTAGAGAGTCAGGTCTTGGTCAGAAGACTCAGAAAGCTTCTCCAGCTTTAATATAATTCTTTGCTCAAAAAGGCTTTCGTTACATGAAAAAAAATAAAGGAAACTCTGGGGTGCATTCATCCAAGAGCTACTGAGTGAGGACTACCCATGTGCGTGTCATCACACACCAACTATGGCAGAATGAGCACAGGAAGAGATCCTGCCTACACCTTCATAGATTCATAACCGAGTGGCTTTATAAAATATCCCCACATATTTCTGGTAGAACAAGATTAAAATCACATGTTGAACACTGCTTCTCAACTTCAGTGTCAACTGTTATTCCGAATATCAAATGTTATTAAATGCCAGTGAAAAAAAAAACTTTCCCATTGCCTGTCATCACCAAAACCTTAGATAAAAGCTGAAAAGTTATCAGGATCTTTTTCAAGCCTCCAGGAACTGATTAATTTGAAAATGTTTATTTTAAAAGTAAAAAAAGAAAGAGAGAGAGAAGCAAACAAAACAGAAAAGCAAAAATAATCACGAAGGGAAAGAAAGGATTTCTAAGAACTCCTAGGAGTATGAAAACAAAACAAAACAAATACTTCTAAGAACCAGAGCTCACCTTCACGTGATTTTCTCAGGAAGAAAGCAGGTCTGTGGCTATCACTCTTGTTAAATAATACCTGTCAACAGAAAGCCTGCCCTGACTCCCTTGGGGGTAGCAGCCAAATCCATCTTTCTAACCAATCAAAATCCAACAGGACATTCAGAATATTTTGATTAACTAACACACATATATGTCCATATTTTCTCATTTTCAATTTTAATAATTTTATCATAAATTTTAATCAATATTTTACTTCCTTTGGGGGCTATATTTCTTCCATGTGTTATCTATTCTTAGAAATGCCAAGGATAATTGAAAAATTTGGCTTTCATCATTTTTCACTCATCAAACTAGCAAATAGTTTCAGTCTGGCAATAAAAAATGTTGGCAAGAAGGTGGACAAACAGGACATTCACACACTGCTGCCAGTAGACTTCAGTCATATCTCTGATGTCTTCTTTCATGAGCCGGTGATTTGAAAGGGCATCTATCATATATTATTCTCTATACTTTGTGGAATGCTTGAATATTCCTCAATAATTTTTTAAAATGTGTCTTGCAAGGGCAGGGACAGAACAGGTCACTTTCTTCATACACTGCCAAATACAAAGAAACAACTGTGTAAGTTTTAGTCTAAGAAAGCAAGAGATACAAGTACTTTTCTAACTGGCAACTTTGAACTGGAAGTGGTATTCCCAGCAAGATCCAAACCAAGACAGGAAATCTGGGTATGTGCTCACCAGCTGTAGTTATAGTCTCTTCTTAAATGCCTACATTCAGGCCTGACAAATCTAGAAATAAAAACATTCTTCCAAAACAAAAACAAAAACGGACTTCTGGCCAAGATGGAGGTGTGGGTAGGCACAGTGTGCCTCCTCGCACAACCAAAAGGACAACAAATTTTAAAATAAAAAACAACCCTAACTGACAGAAAATTGAACTGTATGGAAGTCTGACAACCAAGGAGTTAAAGAAGAAACATTCATACAGACTGGTAGGAAGGGCAGAGTTGAGCAGCCGGGCGAAGAGGACTTACAGCAAGGTTGTGGCTGGAGGATGGGTACTGCAATAACTCAGCTGGTGGACCCAGCGAGGTGGTGGGCTATGGACTAGGTGGTCCTAATTTTGCATGCAGATAAACTGAGAGGAACAACTCTGGAATGAGACAGAAAGACTGCACAACCCAGGGTTCCAGAGCAGGGAAATAAATTCTCAAACCTCGGATTAAAAACACCTGTGAGGGTTGAGAAACTCCCAGCCTCACAGGAGAGTTTGTTGGAGAGACCCACAGGGTCCTAGAATGTTCACAAGCCCACCCACTTGAGAATCAGCACCAGAAGCACCGAGTATGATTGTGGGTAGCAGGGGAAGTAACTGAAATGTAGCAGAGAGCCAAGCAAGCGCCACTGTTCCCTCTTGGACACCCCCCCCCCCCCACATACAGTGTCACAAAGCAGCAACATGGGTTGCCCCACCCTGGTGAATATCCAAGGCTCCGCCCCTTACTATGTAACAGGCACACCAAAACAAAAAAAACATGGCCCAAATGAAAGAACAGATCAAAGCTCCAGAAAAAATACAACTAAGCAACTAAGAGATAGCCAACCTGTCAGACACACAGTTCAAAGCACTGGTGATCAGGATGCTCACAGAAATAGTTGAATATGGTAACAAATTAGAGGAAAAAATGAAGGCTACGAGAAATGAAATAAAGGAAAATGTACAGGGAACCATCAGCAAAGGGAATGAAACCGGGGCTCAAATCAACAGTGTGGACCAGAAGGAAGAAACATTCAACTAGAAAAGAATGAATAAACAAGAATTCAAAAAAATGAGGAGAGGCTGAGGAACCTCCAGGACAACCTTAAACATTCCAAAATCCAAATCATAGGGGTTCCAGAAGAAGAGGAAGAGCAACAAGTAGAAAACGTATTTGAACAAATAAATAATAAAGGAGAATTTCCCCATTCTGGCAAAGGAAATAGACTTCCAGGAAGTCCAGGAAGCCTAGAGAGTCCCAAAGAAGTTGGACCCAAGGAAGCACACACTAAGGCACATCATAATTACATTACCCAAGATTGAAGATAAGGAGAGAATCTTAAAAAAGCAGCAATACACAAGAAGACAGTTACCTACAGTGGAGTTCCCATCAGACTATCAGCCGATTTCTCAAAAGAAACCTTGCAGGCAAGAAGGGGCTGGTCAGAAGTATTCAAAGTAATGAAAGGCAAGGACCTCAACCTAGATGACTCTATCCAGCAAAGTTATCATTTAGAATGGGAGGGCAGATAAAGTGCTTCTCAGGTAAGGTGAAGTTAAAGGAGTTCATCATCACCAAGCCCTTATTATATGAAATGTTAAAAGGATTTATCTAAGAAAATGAACCTGGCTGGCGTAGCTCAGTGGATTGAGCGCGGGCTGGGAACCAAAGTGTCCCAGGTTCGATTCCCAGCCAGGGTACATTCCTGGGTTGCAGGCCATAACCCCCAGCAACCACACATTGATGTTTCTCTCTCTCTTTCTCTCTCTCTCTCCCTCCCTTCCCTCTCTAAAAATAAATAAATAAAATATTTAAAAAAAAAAAAGAAAATGAAGAAGATCAAAAATACGAACAGTAAAATGACAACAAACTCACAGTTATTAACAACCACACCTAAAACAAAAACAAATTAAGCTAACAACCAGAACAGGAACAGAACCACAGAAATGGAGATCATATGGACGGTTGTCAGCAGGCGAGTGAGAGGAGGAGAGAGGGGGAAAAGGTACAGAGAATAAGTAGCATAAATAGTAGGTAGGAAATAAGGGGAGGTTAAGAATAGTATAGGAAATGTAGAAGCCAAAGAATTTATATATATGACCCATGGACAAGAACTAAAGTGGGGGAATGCAGGTGGGATAGGGTGCAGAGGGGGAAAAGGGGGGGGAAGTGGGACAACTGTAATAGCATAATCAATAAAATATATATTTTTTAAAAACCCAACAACCACTTTAACACAATGTATCATCTTTGAAATAAATTTATGATTCTCAGATCTTGCTCACTATAGGGTGGTGCAGGTCCTGTAACACATGTATTTTTGGTCAAGTACTGCTGTCCACCTCCCCTGAAAACTGCTAATAGCCTGGCATCGCGGGGAATCAGCTATGACTCTTCCGCAGAGAGACCCCAATCTTAGTCATGCTATTTGATAGAAAGCAAAACTGAACTTTAAGGAAATCACCTAAAGTTATGCTAACCTGCATATTTCTGAGCTTGAATTATCTCTTTGGATCTTCTTTGCCTATTAAAAGCAACACAAAGTTATAAATAGACAAATCATCTACTTTTTCAACATAGCTCAACATTAAGACCACACCTGGATCCATGCAGTGAGACATAATGGAATAAACACTGTGAGGGTATCAAAAACCAGAGGACTAAACTGGATAGCACAATAGGACCCTTATTTTATTTCATTATTTTTAAAAATTACATAGAAGGCTGGGATCAGAAAGTCAAATTTTCTTTAGGAATAGACTGAAAATATAAAAAAGGATACTTGGAATACAGAGAGGCTCTTCTACTGGATATTTCTCTATCCTTGATCTTGTGGGAAGTTTTAGATGGATGGAGAAATTAACAGCATTAGAGTAGTTCTCCCTCATCCATGGGGCATACATTCCAACAACCCCAGTGGATGCCTGAAACTGTGGATTGCACCAAACCATATGTGTGTGTGTGTGTGTGTGTGTGTGTGTGTGTGTGTGTGTGTGTATACACACATACTATGTTTTTTCCCTATACCTACATACCTATGATGTTTAATTGATAAGTGTGGCACAGTAAAAGGTTAACAACTGATAATAAAATACAATTATCACCATATACTGTATAAAGTTATGGAAATATGGTCTCTCACAATATGTTCTTATACTGTGCTTACCTTGTGATAATGTGAAACAATAAAATGCTTATGTGATGAGATGAAGTGAAGTGAATGAGATATTATTAAGTAAAATAAAGCTTACTTGAACACAAGCACTGTGATTGGGACAGTCCATGTGATAACTGAGAAAGCTACTAAGTAACTAGTGGGTAGGGAGCATATACAGAGTGGAAACACTGGACTAAGGGAAGATTCTTGTGCTGGGTGGGATGGAGCAAGATGGCGAGAGATTTCATCACACTACTCAGAACGGTCCTCCATTTAAAACTTAAGAATTACTTTTGGAATTTTTTATTTAATATTTTTGAACATTAATATTTTCGATGGTTCATCGAGCATAACTGAAACCATGGGAAGTGAAACCACAGCGAAAGAGAGTACTATGGTATTTTTGTTCTACACCCAAGCCTTGCCCAGCAAATAGTTTCTAAAAGTATGTTCAGCCAGTGAACACGTTTAAAGCTCTTCCATTAAGTCCTCTTTGACCTGCTTCTAGCTTATTTTACTTTTTCCTTTATCTCATTTCTTGCCTTCTGGACAAGCTTCTTAAAAGGGTAGTCTCCACTGTTTCCATTTCTTCAACTCCTATTTATTCCTCAGTACAATTAAGTTAACTGTAATCCAGCTTCGACTACACCATTCCATTAAGATTTCTTTCACAAACATTGGTAAGAGGCCCCATCTGCCAAATCCCAACCTGTCTCCTACAGCCAATTGTCTTTAGTCAGTTCTGGCTGATACAACAAATACCATAAAGTAGGTGGTTTATAAACAACACAATTTATTTCTCACAGTTCTGGAAGCTGCAAAGTCCAAGGTCAAAGCACTGGCAAATTCAGTGCCTGGTGAAGGCTTGCTTCCTACTTCACAGATTATCTTTTTATTTTATTTTTTTTAATGTATCCGCACATACCAGAGTGGCAGGAAATTCTCTGGGGTCACTTTTATTAGAGCACTAATACCATTCATGAAGGCAGAGCCTTCAGGCTGTGTGTTAATCACTTCCCAAAGACCATACCTCCTAATACTATCATATTGGGAATTAGGATTTCAACATATACTTTTGGGGGGCTACAAGCATTTAGTCTGTAACAAAGATCTTATAGCAAATTTGCTACTTCTGACACTGAGGATAACATCCTTCTTTTTGAAGTGCTACATATTCATCCCTTGCAGTGGATACTTTCTGAGGTTTTGCTTACACAAGTTATAGTTCATACACCCAATGTGAATGTGCTAGCAAACTTCTTGCTTATTTACAGCCTGGTAACCATGCAGTCGTATCTTTTGGAAAAATGTTGCCATGATGCTTTTCATTTGATACAGAATTCTGTGTGTTGTACACTGTATCATCTGTTATTATATCACTGTTTTACAAGTAAAGGTGATCTAAAATAATCATTCTTATTTTGTATAAAAATCGTTCCTTAATAAATTGGAAGTATTGTATCAGTTCACACTAATCTGAGAGTCTTCTAAACACCCAGTAAAATTAAAAGCACTGATATCACGACTATTTCAAATTCTCAGATTTTATTAGGAATTAGTTTTGTTATTAATAATAACAAAGTTAGAAACTAATTTCAATAGGAATTATTAGTTATATAATTATTAAAATTATAAAATAATTATTAAAAATATATTTCCTGCATACCACACTGATATTATTAATATACTTTCAACATTAATTATAATAAACATTAGTGATATATTATAGAGTTAATTATGGTCATACAGCTGGTCTTTGAATAACGTCATCTCATATAATACTGAGAAAGAAAATTAATTCCCAGCCAGCACCACTATCTGTGGAGGGCGCATGTTCTCCTTCGTCTGCGTGGGTTTTCTCTAGGTGCTGGGATCTCCTCTCGGAGCCAGAGATGTGCACATCAGGTGAACTGGCACGTCTACACTGTCCCAGTCTGAGTGAGGGTGGCTGGGCATGTGGTGCACACTGTAGCGGGTGTCCTGTGCAGGGTGGGCCTGCTTGCACCTGAGCTACTGGGGTAGGTTCCAGCCACCTGCATCCCTGAACTGGAATAAGCAGGTTGAAAAATAATGACCTTACTTATTTTGGCTAATCTTTCTTAAATGTATGTGTAGTAAACATTTATTTCAATGTTTAATGTTAGAAGTGTTTTGGGTCTTTATTTAGAAGTTTGGTGATGTGTTGTGACAGAAATATGCTGTAGGAAGTTAACTCTTGTTTATATCAATGAAGCTACTGTAAAACTGGTTTCATTGTATGTTGTTTCATTTGTAATTATAACAGGAATAATTAGTTATATAATTATTTTAAAAATATCAAATAATTGTCAAAATATATATTCTTGCATAATGCCAACACTGATATTACTATTAATAGAAACATACTTTTACTACTAATTATAATAAAATTAGTGATTTTTAATGAAATCTAATATAGCTATATATCCAGTCTTTGAATGTCATTTCATATAATGTTGATAGGAAAAAAAATAATCCATCCCTAGTCATAGTTTCCTAGAACCTAATAATGATAGACTCACTGTGTATTTTTATATATTATGAAATTAGTTACAGTCATATCCATTCATATATTTTCCTCTGGCCTATCTTCAAATGTTGGCACTACTCAGGCAACCATTTTTGCAGTCTATGCTTGCCACTCTATATTCTCTGTAAGTAATTACCTTGAATCCCATAGTTTTATCCACCACCACATACTCTCAAATCTATTTCTCTAGCCCTGACCTCTTTCCAGAGCTTCAGATTCATATACCCAAACATCTTTTGAATGTACCAGGACAAAGTAACATTAACATTTCCAAAACTGAATTCATTGTTACCTTCCCCAATGTATATAGCCTACTTCTCCAAAACTCAGAATCACAGTCTGTGACACAACCACCCACCACCAGTCAGACAACCAAGACAGCAACCAGAATCACCCTTGACCCTTTGTTCCAAGGCTCCAACTCCCAGTCTCCATAGTTATTGCCACTGCTCTTATGCAGCCCTCATTTTTGACCACTTAGATACTGAAACAGCCTTCAGGCCAGTATCCCAGCCTCCATTCTAGAGTAAAGCACACCATCAGCCACATCACCCACAGCTAACTAGAAATGTAAGCATGACCTGTGACTCCACTATTTAAAGACAAAGCTGCTTAGAGAACAGCGCCTAAGGCTCTTTACATTCTGGTTTCCGCCACCCTCTCCAGCATCATCTTCTGCCATATCTGGCCTGAGAACAAAGAGTGGCTGGTTCGATTTCCAGTCTGGGCACATGCCTGGGTTTCAAGCCAGGTCCCCAGGGGGCGTGAGGGAGGCAACCACACATTGATGTTTCTTGTCTCTCTTTCTTCCCTTTCCCTCTCTCCAAAAATAAATAAAATCTTAAAAAAATAAAAAGGGAAAAAATCAGGTGAAGTAAATTATGTTAACATATTTATTTTTAATTATGCACTACCAAATGCTTGATATAGCTCCCTATGTACCATGCTCTTTTATGTTTGAAACTTTTTCCAAACTTATTCATATTTTGAGATTCATATCAGACAGCCCTTCCTGTCTCCCAAACTGTGACAAGTATAGGCTCATATTCCATGAACTGCTTGTGTATTCCACCGTCACAATACCTCCCAAAGCACACTGAACTCTTCTCTCTACATGTCTGTGTCCCATGCCAGACCACTAGTTCCTCCAAAGCAAAATTCCACCAGATCTACTCATTTTATATCTCAAGCACCTTGCAAAATACTTGTACATTGTAGCAGACAAATCTTCATTGAATTAAAAAAAGAATCAGAGTAGCATGTGCAGCACTGAAATCAGAGTTGTAAGTTTAAATTCTGGGTTCCTGAGTAAACATCTTTTATATGCTTAGTTAACAACAACAACAAAAGCGAAGATATATTGCAAACATACACAATCCTGGTTTTGGTTTTCTTTCATTGCAGAGCTTACTTATGAAAACATTATACCTATGTTATAGCTTGAGTAAAGAAATTTTCATTTTGAGATTATAAGAGATCTTAGATTTGTTCTAGTTATTTTACATATGAAGAAAAAATAGGTGAAAGAGTTTAAATGATTAATACAAATTTACACAACTAGCTGATGCAGAACTACCACCATAACCATGTTCCCAGGTCCCTGTAGTTTTCCATTATACCACTCTGTGTGGTGTGCCAATTATCCACAGTAATCAAATAAGATTTGTAATTAAAATGCATTCAAAATTAGAGAAAAATTGTACAGGTGGAAATTTAGTTGTTTGTTATGTTGATGTCAATTCCTTTCAAGATGGCATGTCAGAGAATATACTACTCAACAAATATTCCTTGTGCTTCTCCTTCTCGTCATGCTACAGTTCCACAGGGCCATGTGACTAGATCTAGCCAATGAAACATGTGTGGAAGGGGCACATGTCGCCACCGGGGTGTGCCACCTTCACGCCTCTCTCCTGGGAATCTAGAACCAGTGTCAAGATGGCACTATTGCAGGTTGGAAAGGGCCTGCTCTGTTGAGTTGCCAAATGGAGAGGCTGGCCCCGGCAAGAACAAGAAATAAACTGGTTGTGCTAAGTCACAAAGATTTTCAGGTTGTTTTCCAGTGGCAGCAGCTCATGCTAAATTACCCTAAATAATAACCAACAGAAAACTAAAGTACATTTCTAAGGAAATATATCTTGAAATTGAGTACTGTGGCAAATGTAGTTAATATTACTCTAAATTACTAAATACAAGTCTACTTTAAAATATTTTCTGCTTTCATTTTAAAATGATGTAATAAGCTATACATTAAATTGCAGATGTTATCAGGTATAAAATCTTGTTAAAGACATAAAATCATCACTATAGGAAACAGACAAAATCAAATGCTGAATCAGAATTTGAGTACCGATTTCTTTTCTAAAACTGGCAATATTCTCATAAAATGGCTTTACCAGTCTATGTCACTGAGTCTAGGACGTAGAGTTTTCCTTTCACATGGGACATTACTCCATGAGAAATGAGTAGAAACTGTCAACAGAAATTGACAAAATCATCATGGAACTTCAAGTGCCCTTCATTCATCTCCCATGAACAGTATTACTATATTGCCTATTTCTGAAACTACAAAAAAGTTTTTATTGTGAATGTGATAAGTTACTTCTTTAAATTCTACCAGCTGCAATTACTTCCCTATTTATACATATATCACACCATATCTTTAATTAAAAAATACAAGTGCCATTTTGGGGAGAATTAGTGACTTTGTATCTCCTGACTGTACATATAGGCATGCCAGTATAAGATTGCATTGGAATGTTTGGCAAGAGTTAGTTAGCATCAATTTTAGAAAATATACTACTCTTCGCCAAGGCAGAGCTGTTCACAGTAATAGGTATTTTGCAAACTGAAAGCATGTTTACCTTGTGTTTTAGCCAGAACAGTTTCAGCCAATTGTGGCATGAATTTCTTAATGTCTAAATTTTAAATTCATACTGAAAAACTTTTAGACATTTAGAACAGATTTTTGTAAATGCACTACCAAATGCACTACTTTTAAATGCTGCCATGCTGTTCTAAATAAAGAATTAAACTAGGTAATTCCCAATTATTATTATGGAATAACTACGCAAGGGAAGACTACCCACATCTGAGATGATCAAGATTTTGATCTTTTTAATCTTCCTCTGAAGTACATTTCTTTCCACTGGAAATGTGTACTTAGTTGGAAAGAATTTCATTATAATTCACACAAATTGCTTTAACTAGATGTTTGGCAGATTACGTGTGCTTCATTTAAGAGTTTGGCTGAATATTTGTAATTTGCAATACACAGAATTTTCCAAAAATCAAAACATACCTGGGACATTCCTAGATTCACTTTATCTTATATTTTCCCATCCCTCATTTTTATTTTTAATTTTTGTTTGTCTTACTGTATTGTATGTCTTCCTATAAGCATCCTTACACCTTCTGTATAACTTGAGAGAACACAGAATGAAAAAAAGAGAGAAAATATCACATCTGATCCATCCATATTTTAGAAATCTAAAATGTACCTCATAAAGCCCTGACTGGTGAGGCTCTGTGGGTTGGGTGTTGTCCCACAAAACAAAAGGTTGCCAGTTTGATTCCTGGTCAGGGCACATGCCTGGATTGCAGGTGTGTGCAAGAGGTAGCCAATCAATGTTTCTCCCACACATCAATGTTTCTCTCCCTCTCTTTCTCCCTCCCTCCCCTCTCTCTCTAGAAATAATTTTTTTAATCTTTAAATTAAGTAAAATAAAATAAACCTCACAGAATCATTTCTTCTTGACTCTTGGAACTGATAACAGTTTCTAAGCCTTCTCCATCCTGGCGACCTGCAAGGACCCTCACTGAAGCCTAAGTGACAACTTCAACAGCAGTAGGTCCTAAGGACTCAATGTTCATGTTTTGTGGTGGAGCACAGCTGAAATAGACTAATACAACAAAATTGTCTAATAAATGGTAGTTACTGTAACAATCATTATTCTTATCATCCTAGTCAACCCATTGCCTCCCTAGACAGACAGAAGAGGCTCCTTCTGTCTGGGAGGGGAGGAGAAGTTCAAGAGTCAAAGTCAGAAGTGGAGATGGGGTTGAGGCAGCACCTGGAACAAAAAGACAGGTGAGTCCTGGATGTAATTTCAGAGTCTCATATAAACATATTACCAAGTTCTTTCCTAGCTAACTCTGATTTATTCTTCAACCTTAGGCTAAATATTTCTGCAGGAGGCCTTCTAAGACCTTCTGGGATTAAGATGAACTCCCTTTCCAGTACTTCCACAAAACTTTGTATTATCCTTGTTATATTCAACCATTCACTCAAAAATTATTTACTGAGCCCTTTCTATGTGCCAGGAACTACTCTAGGTAATATGAACACAAGAACATAATTCTGCTGCTTTTCTCAGAGTTCCAGTCTCAGTTAATGATCTCACCATTCACCCAGATGCCCCAAATCTGTATTGGCTCTGTTCCCTCTCACCATCCTCACATTAAACGAGTCACTAAGCCTTGCTAATTTTGACCTCTGGATTCTCTTTGAATCCAGCTTCTCTCCACCCCAACAACCACAGCCTACCTAGCACAGCTAGCTGTCTTCTCCTCTAGGAACTATTCCCACAACCCCCAGTCCCCACTGTCTCCAACCCAACCTATACACCTACAGTTTGAGCTCCTAGAATGAAAACCAGATCACGATGTTCTTCTGTCAGATATGTCCAGGGTTTCCCCAATGTGTCTGGTGATTTCCCTTGGTTCCTATATTTTCTCACACGTACCTTGAATTTCTGCTATACTAAACTACTTGCGGTTCTCCACATATGTTCTACTCTTTAAAGCCTACCAATGACACCTAACATGGTTCCTGGCACCTACTACATGGTTAATATGTGTTGATTCAAAGAGTGAACAAATGAAGATATTCATATTTGTATGCTTACGAGGCCTTCTGCTTAAACTGTCCTTTGTCTCCATTTCTCAATGTCTTCATCACATTTGCATCCTAAATGCCTCGCACAGCATCTATAACCTAGAAGATGCTAAATAATGTTTGCAGAATAAATAAAGGGACAAATGATTGCTGGAAAAATCATCTACCTTAGCTTAGTGGAATACAAGCAAGTAGCAAGCAATGGTTTTTTCTTTCATGAGGAATCCCAAAAGCCTTTGCTGGTTTCCTTCAGGAACATGAACTATGCAGGTCTTGAGAGGTAAAATCAGAATAACCTATTAGAGCAACTCTGGGAGGAGACAACCCCTTCTTTTTTCATTTTCCTTTTAATTCAGCAGATATTGATTGAGGTACTATAAAGGTAGCACCACATAATGAAAACAGAATTGCCCTAAGAGTCGGAGGATCCGAAGTAAATTCTAGTACTGACTCCACCTCTAATTAGCTGTGTTACCTGGATCCAACTGCATCAGAAGCTGGTCCACCCCATGGACCTCCTATTTATGTAAGCAACTGAAATCCCTTTTTCTGCTTTAGTTGGTTTTCTGATGCTTGAAACAAGAAGTGCTGACTAATATCCCATTCGTATTGTCTCTTGCGGTTGCATTACTGTGTGGGTAAGCCAAAAAAATGCCGTAGGTAAAGCATATTTAGATTATAGCAAAGCATTTGGCTCAAGTCTCTTAAGATATCCTCATAGAGGGCTCAATTGTTCACTTAGATGGATTTGAAATTTGTTGAACCAATATATGCAAAAACGTTCTGATTAACAAATATGCACCCATGGAGAGAGGTCGTCTCTCATGTCATTTTACAAGCCCTGACTGCCCCTGTTCTATTTAAGTTTCTCAGCAGGCACTTGGAGGAATGAGAGGCATCCTTAGCAGACTTCTAGGTCTCCCACAGCTGGAAGAAACAGTTCATCTAATAGATGTATGAGTCAAGATTCAATGCCCTGAAGAGGCCCAAGAGGATGAGTTTAATAAGGAAGACAGAGAAAAGGACCACTTAGGGCCACAGGCCTCTGAAATGACCCTTTCTGCAGGTTTTCCCCAAATATACATGGAAATATTACCTAGCCTAGGAAATGAGACTCTTCTGTTTTTCTTTTTGATTTTTAATGCTTGTAATTAAGTTTCTTGTATATTTCAGCACTTCCATTCTGCTTTGTAGATGGAGTATTATTTCTTAATTGTACTGTTGCTACAGTTATTTGAGAAAGTTGCCCATTTATGATTAATTAGTTTTTTATATTTTAAGAGTCTTAAGGCCTTTGGGCATGTGCACCTGAAAATTAAAATTTATTAACCTTAACATAATAAAATCAAAATGGTTTTATGTAACTTCATGATTTATATTTATTTGGCAAGTTACTTAAATATAATTTACAGGGTATTTCTCACCAGCACAACTGCTCATTTTCACCTACAAAAAAATCTCAAGATTTCTTAAATCCTGCTCATGTAAAACATCCTCATCTCAGCATCTATTATTCTTTCTTGTTATTGCTAGCCATGAATGAATAGCAGCTCTTTTTCGCCTAGATAGTATTTTTTTTTAATTCAGTGAATTTCTGAAAGAACTTGAGGATGGTGGTAGGATTCAAGTACAAATCTCAGAACCCGTTCTACTACAATGTAGTCAAGCTCATTGCATTGTTTCACTATCCACATATTCATTTACTCATTCGGCAAACACTGATTAATGTGCTAGACTCTCTCTACAAGGCACAGGGATTACAGAGATAGGTGAGACATAGGCTCTGCATTCAAACAGCTCAAATTCCTCCCATTCATACAGCCAGGCCCCGTATACATTGCTTTGGAGGGACTTTAGAAGGTTAAAGACTAGGAGGAAAGACAGGCTATGCTGTGTTAATAGAAAGGCTCAAAGAAAGTGCTTTCTGAAGTCTGAACAAGGAGAAACTGCTTTCGCTGCAAGGCTCTGAGAAGGGTTCATGGGAAAAAGCTGGACAGGATGGAACCATGTAGGGAGAAAACAAAGGGACCAAGTAAAACCCCCCGGAAGTGATTACATATCACATCTGCCATGCCTGAAAACAGAACAATAATATGTCCATCTTTAGAGAACCACAGAATCACTGAATTAAAAAAAAAAAATCAGATGAGACACAATCCAGCCTATCCTTTGCCTCCTGGTTACTGCCCCTCCTTATATCTATCTAGATGATAATCCCTGTGATCCCCCAAACCAACACCTGACAGGCCTCACAAAAAGCTAAAATTACTATTAACAACACCAGACAGAGCTCCACATTAAATAAGAAAACAAAACTGGGAGACTGTATTTTGAGTAAGAGGAAAATCAACCAGAAACTATGTGTATATATAAACACAAGGAGGAATATATATGTGTTATGTGTTCATATATATAGACATTGTATTGTGGATAATGCTCTTCCCAGCAACCTGTTAAAAAAAAAAAAAACAGCACTGCAGCAGGTATCCACATAAAGAAACCACCCACTTTCCAAGAACAGTCCTGATGCTCTGCCTACCCTCCTTATGTCCCACTACTTTAGAGCTTCAGCATTGAGCTTGATATATTACCCTCCTGACATCCTTTCCTCACTCGTCATCTACTCCCTGGGAAAGTAAGTCACTTAGATGTTTTAAGAACCCATTGTCCTATCCTTAAGAACCTACCTTCCATGGACCTATGCCCTTTGAGTCTTTCCCTCATTTTCTGAGCTCCATCTAAATTGTAAAACCCTGGACCAATTTTGTTCTGTCACAATCAGCTCATTTTGCCAATATGCTCACTGAAATTTCTTTGTGACATTTTCATCAGCTACATAATGTAAGCTAGAAACTGTTTATGAAATAAGAGAGGTCCAGCTGAAGCTGTGGGTTATCCTGGAATTCCATGCTAAGCAAGGCTTAAGTAGGTGGAACTGGGCAATGCTGGATATGTGGTATCTCGGAAAGAAAGTGTTGATAACAATGTGGTTGGGTGAAATGAAGTCTTGGTTATGGGGTTACCAGTCCATACCAACGTCCATTTCTATTCCATAGGGCTACAATGGTTTTTGTTTGTTTGGTTGGGATTTGTTTGTTTGTTTGTTTTTTACCCCTTATATCAGGGATTGGTATCTATGGCTGTTAGGCCAAATCTAGCCATACCCATTCACCTATGTATTATCTGTGGTTGCTTTCACACTACAATGGCCAACTTGGTAGTGACAAAGACCAGTGGGAAACAAGTTCACGAAGCTGAAAATATTTACTATCTGGCCCTTTACAGAAAAGGCTTACTGATTCCTAGCTTATATTATCACTAAGTACTGCCACTTGTTCCTCCAAATTACTTCTTAGTATAATAATGTCCCCTCATTTCCAATGATAGCACTACGATTCAAGTTCTCTTTGCTTCTTGGTTTGGGATGCCTTCCCTCTCCCAGTCATTCTGCACATTGCTGCCTGGCTGATCCTCTGATCACTTACTGAGTCTTCTCAAACCCTCCTAAGGACCTCTCTGCTTTTAATTGCCATCAAAGCCAATTTACTAAGTTTTCCTTTCAGGGCTCCAAGTGGGATGTATGTCTCACTTCTGCCTCTGCCCCACTGAGTGGTGCTCACACACGCTGCGCTCTCCTCCCCTGAATCACAGGCTTCCCTTCCCAGCCCTGCTCCCACTTCCTCCATGGGACCGTCTCGTGGTTCAGATTCCCACTGGGCACTCCACATTCTGCCCTTTCTTCAATCCATACTTCCAAATACTCACTCACTCCCAGTTCATTTCTTGCTGAATTATCTGCTCACTTTATAGACTCCAATGGTGATAAAAATAAATTAGGACAAAGACTACAAGAGAGATTCTGCTGAGAGGAATTCATTTGGGGGGTGATCGCTCTTAAATGTGATTTCCAAAATGATACCACATCTCAACATGTGGACGATCTAAACTCAAGCAAAAAAGCTCCTATCTCCGTGTACACAGCCCTCATAGTTGATGTCACATATTTACGTGTTGTCAAGTATTTCACATTTTTGCCTTTTATCTCTTCAAATAGTCTATTAAGTCTCCACTGGGATATGAAATATATATTGCAGTGTTAGATAATAAGTAGAGGAACTAAAAAATTACTGATTGTGAAATACGGACCCTGCTTTAATAAAACCTATTGATTCCTTTACTTCCCATATTGACATATGGAAAACCAGAACTCTTGATTACTTGCTTACCAGATAGTGTGAATTTGGGAGGAAAGAGGCCACTCCACCACTGGGCATAGTCTGGGCATGTCTGTCCAGTCTCAGACACCCATTTGGATGGTGAGGTCTCTAACAGGCTGAATGTTTATAAATATACTGTTCTGAGAACTACTGTATTTTCAACAAAATAACAAATGTTGTTGTAAATTCCTAAGAAAGAAGGGCTACAAAAATTTCTCCCCTCTTTTGTGCTTCTCTGTTCTGCTGCTATTTGGTCTTCCCCCCCGTGCCATCATGATGGGGGAGCGCACCCTCAGAACCTGACCTACTATCACAGACATCACTGATGGCCAGGCTGGGCCACCAGATAATGAACATAATTTTAAGAGTAAGCTCCAATTATGATCTCTGCCTTTCTTGAAAGCTATTATCATATTCTATTAAAACCACAGAGAGGTCCACATCTTCCACTCCAGCCCACCAATTACTCACCCTTGTCTAGGACCTTTCACTTCTGTTTTTCAAACACAAAGTTCTAGAAATTAATAGCCAAAAGAAGGGATGAAAAGAAATATGCTTCAAACTCATTTTTAGCCATTGTAGAAGTTAAAAGGAGCACAACATAAGCCTTAAAAAAGTTTCTTGTTTATGAATTGGTACAGAGTATGTAGGAAATGATCCCTCAAACCCCAAAAGGGTTTTGAACATAAACATTTCAGTTGTGTGTCCAGTTTCTAAGTCAGTGTTGTCGGTGTGACCATACACAACAGGAAAGCTAGTCAGGTATAGCACAGGTAAATAACTGCTATTGCCAACCACAATGCTAATGTGTTAGGTGCCATCAATTTTTTACTGCCAAGTTTTGAAACCACTGTCTTTGAAAGTCTGTGAGCACTGCATTCACAGAGAAGGTAGGTGGCGTAAAAAGGTTGGAGAGGTTAGGTGTCTGTGTGAATAAGTTTTTGAAAGATCTGAAACTCCAAACAGCAGTGCATGTGCACTCAAATGTGCAAAACTGGAAAAAAAATAATCCTGGGTTGAAAAATCAAAGCCATTTATAGTTAGATACACATGCAGAAAAGAGGGGCAGTCTTTAAATATATAGTTAGCTTCTTAGCCTCTCTCTGTGGAAAGCTCTGAACTGTCAAAAGTAACACCAAAGATTTATTGTTGTAGTCATACTTCTCCTGCTATCTTTTTGTTCACAAACTTTCAGAGCAATTTTTCATCTAGCAGTTCTCACAAGTGCCTACATGATTAACCACTACAACAGAAGGCTTTTATCACCTGTTGCCACATTTACTAGCTAAATCTGCTCTGAACCCCCCAAAGCAGATAATTTCTCAAGTCCAAAGTATCATTAGTAATGTTATCAATAAGTATTAGTAATTCTATCTGCTTATTTGGAAATGCTAGTTGTAGAATGACACATTAGAAATCTTCAGGCAGTGATGGGAGGTGCTAGAGACAAACACATTAGGGGAGTGCTCAGAGAACTGTAAAGAGAAAATAGCTGTTAGGACAGGTGGCACATTAAGGACTGGCTGGATTGGCTGGATTAGCTGGTCTTTAGCCATACCCCAGGCCCATGCTCTCTACCTGACCATCTGGTTGCTGGCATTCATTAATCTTCAGTGTCTGGGTTCCGGTGTCAGTTCAGACTTGTGGTATAGTGCCCTCCTTTCTGCCAGCCTTGCATTTCCATCCACAGAGAAATTTCCAGTAGAGCAACTTCTAATTTCTTACTCTGCCCATTACTGAACCTTTGCAGAAGAAATGGGTCACTCCATTGGTTCGTATTTCTGGATGGGGTGGAGCTAAACTATTAAAAGACCTCAAACAATATGTATGTGCTTTTTTCCTATGCTTTCACCTCAATCAGATGAGAGACTGGGCCTGTTATGCCAACCCCACCATTCCCTTAGGTGGACTGGAGAGGAGGTGCAGAGGTGGTAGAAAGGAAGTGATAAAACCAGGGTGTCCAATCAGCTTAGAAAGAAATCAAGTTGGCACTCTGTTTCCTCCATCTGCTTTGGCATCTTTTTCTTAATTTGCTTTAAACTCAGGAGATTAAGAAATGATTCTTCTGGTTGCAATTGATAGCAATTAAACTTGAATTCACAAAAGCAAAAGGTTAATTTACTACAAAAAACATTCAGGTTACTGGTGGAAGCTAACGAGAACCTCAGAAAAAACTCTACCCAGGAAACTAACATTATCCTGCCTCTCATTCTGCATATGCTTTCTTCTTCTCTCTGTCTGCTGATTCTCAAGTCCAGAGAATGAAACATATGGCCACTAAAGGCTTCCTGGTTTCACATATTATACCTTCAGGCACTGAAAAGAAACTATAAAATCTGTTGTCTTAAATCCAAAATTCCTGGGCAAAATGTGTTATTGCCCGAGCATGGGCAGGGGCACAATCCTGTCAACTATCTAGGATGGAGTGGAGCTGATCGATTATGGAAGAGGGTAGGGTGAAGCAAACTGCCTAAGCCACAGCTAGACTGAGTGTCAGGCTGGGCTGGTGAGGGGACCCCTGATGGAACACGTTTCTGAGACAGCAAACCCTTTATAACCTTTTCTAAACATTACAAATTCTGCCATGTTTCAATCCTAAAGATCCACCAAAGCTATTTAATAAATAAAATATTCATGTAATTTATCATTCAAACCAAGTCAATTTTGAGAGTGAAACTAGCTTTGACAAATAGTTAAGCTTATTTTTGAAATAATTACTTCTTGACAAACTAGTTTTCTTATATTAATAAGTCTATAGAATCAATTTATTCAGAAACTAGTTCCAAGCACCAAATTTTTTCTAAAATTAAACCAAAAAAACACCTGTGTATATTAAGGCAAAACAGAAGAACTTCTTTCTGTTAATTTTATGAAACCTTAAAAGTAATGTAATCAATGATTGATCTTGGAAAATATTTATAAACTTTGATCAGTTTCATAATTGTACCTTTTCATCTCTAGTATTTTTATAAAAGTATATGCTTTCAATATGACCCTGGTGTTTTATTTTTTGGTCACTTAACTGCCTGCAACTTTCTTTGAAGTTAACTTTTGTGCAAGTTGAGATTGTTGGCACCTTCAATAGACTCTTTTTGAAGACCACCCTAACTTTGATTTTTGCAAAGACCCTCTGCAAATGGGTGGTATGCTCAGATCATGTCCCACCAAATGGAAAATTGTGTTAGTTCTATTGTTAAATGGAGCATAAACATTTTAGCCTTAAATCTTTCAAAAGAACTGTCTTTCTGTTTCGATTCAGAGTATACAGGTCTTTAACAACTATGTGAACAAGACCAGGTTCTTCATATCAATTGTCTATGATTTTTTTAATGTTTTGCTAAAATTAATAATGCAATATTATAAACCATCTAAATGTCATTCCATGGTGCTACAACATAAAAAGGTTTCCATTTAAATGGAGAAGTTACATCAAAAAATTATTTCCATAGTAGAAGCATTCTAAATCAGAATTACAGAATTTCAAAATTAAATTTTATGTACCATGGGGCCCTCATCACATGAATGTTTCAGTCTCTGTTTTTGTGAGAATATATTAAAATATCTTCTCATTTATAGGACTTATTTTTAATAATTGCAATTCTCTAAAAGCTTCAAATGCTGATGTTTTTTAATGCTTTGATTAAATATTTCAAACTGATTTTTGGAAAAAAATGCAGGCAGATGTAAAGGAATCATACTTTCAATAAGATTGTTGGATTCTTCCGGACAAGATGGAGGCATAGGCAGATACACTTTGCCTCCTCACACAAGCAAAATAAGGACAACAACAATATAAAAACAAAAAATAACCAAAACTGCCAGAAAATCGAACTGCATAGAGTCTGACAACCAAGGACTTAAAGAAGAAACATTCATCTGGACCAGTAGGAGGGGCAGAGACAGGCAGACAGGTGAAGAGGATGAGTGGCAAGGCAGCGACAGGCAGACCAGGCCAGGCGGCAGCTGGCAGAGCAGGCAGTCCACATTTGCATGCAGACCAACTGGGAGGAACAACTGGGAAGCAAGACATACCAGGCAACCCAGGGTTCCACTGTGGGCAAATGAAGCCTCAAAACCTCTGACTGAAAAAACCTGTGGGGGTTGAGGCGGCAGGAGAATGTACTCTCTCCCAGAGTTACGTACAGGGACAGTACACTGGAAAAACCCACAGGGTCCTAGAATGTACACAAAACCACCTCTACACAGGAATCACCACCAGAATGGCCCAATTTGCTTGTGGGTAGTGGGGGAAGTGAATGAAAGCTGGACAAGAGCAGAGCAAACGCCACTGTTCCCTCTTGGACCCCTCCCCCACATACAGCATCACCAAGCAGCAACGTGGGTTGCCCCACCCTGGTGAACGCCTAAGGCTCTGCCCCTTACTACAAAACAGGCACACTAAGATAAAAAACATGGCCCAAATGAAAGAACACATTAAAACTCCAGAAAAAATACAACTAAGCAACTAAAAGATAGCCAACCTATCAGATGCACAGTTCAAAACACTGGTAATCAGGATGCTCACAGAAATGGTTGATTATGGTCACAAAATAGAGGAAAAAATGAAGGCTATGAAAAGTGAAATAAAAGAAAATGTACAGGGAACCATCAGCAAAGGGATTGAAACCGGGGCTCAAATCAATGGTTTGCAGCAAAAGGAAGAAACAAACATTCAACCAGAACAGAATGAAGAAACAAGAATTCAAAAAAAAAAAAAAATGAGGAGAGGCTGAGGAACCTCCAGGACAACCTTAAACATTCCAACATCCAAATCATAGGGGTGCCAGAAGGAGAAGAGGGAAGAGCAAGAAATTGAAAACGTATTTGAAAACATAATGAAGGAGAACTTTCCCAATCTGCCAAAGGAAATAGACTTCTAGGAAGTCCAGGAAGCTCAGAGAGTCCCAAAGAAGTTGGACCCAAGGAGGAACACACCAAGGAACATCATAGTTACATCACCCAAGATTAAAGATAAGGAGAGAATCTTTAAAAAGCAGCAATACACAAGAAGACAGTCACCTACAAAGGAGTTCCCAACAGACTATCAGCTGATTTCTCAAAAGAAACCTTGCAGGCAAGAAGGGACTGGTCAGAAGTATTCAAAATAATGAAAGGCAAGGACCTACATCCAAGATTGTTCTATCCAGCAAGGCTTTCATTTAGAATGGAAGGGCAGATAAAGTGCTTCCCAGATAACAAGTTAAAGGAGTTCATCATCACCAAACCCTTATTGTATGAAACGTTAAAGGGACTTATCTAAGAAAATGAAGAAGATCAAAAATACAAACAGTAAAATGACAAAAAACTCACAACTACCAATAGCCCAACCTAAAAAAACAAAAAGAAAAACAAACTAAGCAAACAACTAGAACAGAAAGAGAATCACAGAAATGGAGATCACATGGAGGGTTATCAGTGGAGAGAGGGAGAGGGGAAGAATAGGGGAAAAGGTACAGGGAATAAGAAGCATAAATGGTAGGTACAAAACAGACAGGGGGAGGTTAAGAATAGTCTGGGAAATGGAGAAGCCAAAAAACTTGTATGTACAACCCATGGACATGAAAGAAGGTGGGGGAATGATGGTAGGAAGTGAGGTACAGGGCAGAGGGGTATAAGGGAGAGAAAAAAATGGGACAATTCTAGCAGCACAATCAATAAAATATATTTTTTAAAAAAGACTGTAAGATAGGGGAGATACAAATTAGTTTTCCAGTGTCTAATACATTGCCAAAATTCAGTTGGTGAGAGGCAGCAAACAGCAAGTATTTTCTTGCCAAACTGAGGTAGGTTTTTTGTACTTCAGTTTCTTTGGAAAAATGTTATAGTGAGATATGTGTATATGTCTATATTTTTCATAATCAATTCCAAGTATATTTCTGCTTCACTTTTCTAAATTTAGTAATGAGTGTTTTTATTAGAACACTGTACTCCACAAAAATGTTAAGATATCATCATTGCAAAACTAAATAATTTGTCTAAAACTGTTAAACTTTTGGATTAGATTTACAATCGCATGTACAATAACATCAAATGTGTTTCCTTCAACAGAATGAACAAGGGGTATCCAACCTTTTGGCATCTCTAGGCCACAATGGAAGAAGAAGAGTTGTCTTGGGCCACACATTAAATATATTGTGACATGTACTCACAAAAAAATCTCGTAACATTTTAAATAAATTTACGATTTTGTATTGGGCTGCATTCATAGCCATCCTGTGCCACAGGAGGACCACAAGCTACAGGTTGGACACTCCTAGGACCTACAGCAGGAGCGTCAAACTCATTTTCACTGGGGGCCACATCAGCCTCGAGGTTGCCTTCAAAGTACCGAATGTAATTTCAACTCCTTAACAGTTAAGGAGCAGTTACATTTACACAGTCCTAAAATTATTTCGGCCCTTTGAAGGCAACCAAGAGGCTGATATGGCCCCCCAGTGAAAATGAATTTGACACCCCTGACTAAAGCTTTCCTTTGGTCTCATCAATTGGATGAGAAAAAAAAATGAAAAGTTATTGGAATTAATTTAATTTTCTACTTGCAGTATCTGAGATTATACTGATACAAAACTGGCATTATCATATTTGTTTATAAAGTTCTCTTGCAAATGAAGTTAAGATATTAACAGCTGCAAGTACAGTTTTTATGTGTGTTCAAGAAAACCTGAACTCCAAAATGAGTAAAATTAACTTAGATCAACAGTTATTTGATCTAAATGAAAAGCCATTCTTCAAAAAACAATATATAAAAATGCTTCAAGTGTTAAACTCTCATCTTTGGAATTTTTTAAATAGATGCCAATGCTTCTGCAACATATTTATTTATTTTGGGTTTTCTTTCAGTCAGTGATATTGCTACAGCCCTCATGTGAATGGTCAATACTGACAGGCGATACATTCAATATCAACTTTCTTGAAAAATGGAAATCTGCTAATTCATTCTTTTCTTAAAAAGGGCAGTTTTTTGGGGGGAGGGCATAATTGCTACTAAAGGATTTATTAAAAATTTCAGAAAACATCCCTGGCCAGGTCTCAGTTGGCTGATCTCGTACGCCAAAAAGGCTGCATGTTTAATTCCTAGTCAGGGCACATACGTAGGTTGCAGGTTTGATCTCCAGTCAGGGCGCATACAGGAGGCAACTGATCAATGTTTCTCTCCCATTGACATTTCTGTCTCTCTCTAATATCAATAAACTTATCCTTGGGTGAGGATTAAAACAATTAAAAATTTTTAAAAAACTACTAAGAAGTAAAATAAATGAACAGTTTTAGATTTATACCCTATACAATGTGCCAAACTCCTATAGCAAGTACTACTCTCTGTATCTACAGGTTTGACTGCAGAGCTACTTGCCACTTTCCTGCACATATTTCACCCCATGATTTGTTACAGTTCTCACCGTCTAAGCTGACTGAAGGTCAGTGGCACAGATGCCCTGGAAGCTATGGAATAGGCCCTGGCACAGCTGGCTGGTAGACCTCTGGGCTGGCAGAGGTAGCAGTATTTATACTTCTCTGGACTGGGAGGAGGTACCTGCTCCAGCCAGTAGTGACTCAGTGCCCTCTCTTCCTTTGAGAGTACCCTACATGCCAATCTCAAAGGGTACTGTTGGATAGTTAGATAAACTGCAGCTGGAAAGGCTAGGGAAAAGACAGGAAGGTTATTGTTGGTCCAATTCAGATTTCACTGAGAACACTGTTCATTGCACACACTGCTCAGTGTATCTCATACACTGCTAGAGGCCACCATGGTAGCCATAACTGGAAATACAAAGCAGAGGCTTATGTCAAGACCATTCTGGCTTATATTTATGCAACCAGTAATAATGATACTTTATTTTTAAAATGAGAAATCCATGACCATGTTAATTTGAAAGATATAAAGGCATAAACTGGGACTGTCCTGAGCAAAATATGTGTGTAGGTCACCCCATCAGTTAACGACTCTCCTAAGAAAATGTAATTCACATGGCTAAAAATCACTGAGTGAGCACTTGCTATAAGGCATGTGCTAGGAGCTTTACTGGAATTACCTTTTCTAATACCCCCAGTCAGCATAGCTATGAAATGGGTCTTATCTGTTGAGCAGACTGACCTCCTTCAGTTTTCTTAGTACAAAGCTAAAGTACAAGGCATTACCCAAGTCTTTGAGGTTTTACACAAGATTCAGATAACTAACCTCCTGAGTGGCAGGATTCATTGATATCAAATACATGTGTTGGTTTGGTCTGCCTAACAACCCAAAACCCTTCTTTTGTTGACAGTAGCAGTTTTCTTTGGGTGAAATAACTTTGTATATGTTAACCATTATGACCCTGCCTAGCACCCCCCAAAAAGAAAATGTGCAAGGCAAAACCAATCACATCCTTCTAAGGGATTTAGAGCTTAATGAAATATCACAAAAAGAAAAGGTGCTCTCTTTTAAGTCACTCCAATGGCACCACCTTGGAGAGGCTGCCCTCGATCCTGGTGCTATGCTGGTCCCTATCCTTGATGGCTCACTGTTTGAGCCCTCACTAATTCTATGAATAAATTGCACACCTGGTCAGTGTCCCTTTAATACATTCTAACCCACCTGCTTTCAATTTAAGTTAGCCAGAATTGGTTTCTGTGGCTTACAACCAAAGCACCCTGACTCCCTGAGAAGTGAAATCTGACTCCAGAGTCTGTGTTCTTAACTGTAGTCGCCTGGTATCTTCCTTAGCCACCCCTGGTGCTGGACAGGTCTGCGCTTGGCTCTGCTATGATGGCAATACAGTGTAATGAAACAGCACAGAGCTCTCCTTAGAAAGCCTCCACCTGAAGTACCCTGCTTTGCTCCATTCTTGGCTGGTGTGGCTAGGCTTGATTTCCCCTAGGTTGCCTGGGATAGATACTTTTTAATGTGTTATTTTCTTCCTCAAATCTTATTTAGTCTGCAGTCTGCTTCAACAAAATCACAAGCAGCTATAAGCAGCCTTAAGAAAAGCAATATTAATATGAATACTTTCTCAGCCTGTGTACATCAGCATCTTTCTCAAAGATGAAGAAAATGCAGTACTCAAGTGGCTGGAATTTCTCACTGTACCACACACACTTTCCAAAGTTGGAGAACATAAAGTTTCCTGGAGGAGCGAAGGGGAAGCACAGCTGAATAACAGAGAACTGGATCACATACTCAACAGGCTTTTTAAAGGATGTCTACTGGCCCTGGTTGGTGTGGCTCAGTGGATTGAGTGATTTTTACAGTTTTTATGATTACTTCACCCAGTTCAGGTTGAGTAAAACCATTTTTGTCTGAAATGGTTTTGCACCTGGCTGGTATAGCTCAATGGACTGAGCACGGGCCTGCGAACCAAAGAGTCACTGGTTTCATTCCCAGTCAGAGCACATGCCTGGGTTGCAGGCCAGGCCCCCAGTTGGGGGCACAAGAGAGGCAACCACGAATTGATGTTTCCCTCCCTCTTTCTCTTTCCCTTCCCCTCTCTAAAAATAAATAAATAAAATCTAAAACAAAACAAAACATGATGTCAAGTGGCAACTGATACAAAGAATTATGTAAAAATTGTATCTTCATAAAACAACACATTTGTAAAGGATACTGCCCCTAGAACTGCTACCTCAGCTTGGTACAACAAGCATGTCCTGCCAAAATCTTCAGCTGCGCCTTATGATCATTTATGCAGAGGGAGGAGAGAAGGCACTGATAAAGGAACAATCACACTAAGAATGCTGAAAACTCACAGAAAATAAACAGGAAATACTGGTCATTGCTATACCCAAAGTTTAAGTAGTTAGTGGCTACTGTTTGAATCAGACAATTTTTAAAAGTAAAACAGCAACATACAATCTCATGAAACATATTCAGGAACACAAAACCAGATAAATGGCTTTGTACCAGTTTGCTAGCACGGAATGACATCACCAGGCCAAAGGGAACCAAACTGGGAGGAAATGATCCTGAAGTTTCAACTATAGCTAACACTGAAAACTCTATGGGAACCTAAAGGAAACTGTGAATTTTGTACATGCAAATTTTCTAAATACACAGACTTTAAGAGCTGCAACCACTAGTTATCAATCCATTTACTCACTCATCTTATGCATGAGCGTGTTGAGGCTAAGAGAGATTAAATGCTTGCTCCAAGGTCACAGATCCAATTAGTGGTAGATCTGAGATTAAAAATAGAGCCTTCTAATTCCATTCTCAACCACTCTTTATTTTTTACCATGTTGCCCTAGTCTCAGTCAGGTCTGAAGAATTCTCACGTGTAGTCTTCACCGCATGAAGCTGTGACTGTACCTCCCTAACACCACCACCAAGGAGGTACAATACTCTCTGGCCTATTGCACCTTTTTCTAACCCAAGACACTTCATTCCAAAGACAGGTGTTTGCTCCAGCCTCTCAGGTTCCCTGGGGTTCACTATGGCCAGAACCTGGTTAGAGAACCGACAGTGGAAAGTTGGATGCAGCCATAATCAAAGCATACATCTTTTTAAATCCTCACCTGAGGATATATTTATCGATTTTAGAGAGAAAGGAAGAGAGGGGGAGAGAGAAAGAGGGACACAGAGATGAACAGACACCTCCCTTAAGCAATCTCAAGTCTAAGGAAGAAACACAAAAGTCAAAAGATCTCAATGCTTTTAGCTTTATCAGAAGTAAAATTCCATCAGACCATCAGACTTGTCAACAGTTAACTTGGCTGATCTGATTTTCACCTTGGCATTTCTTTTCCCCTGCTGGCACTCTTGAGTAATGACTGAAAAATAAAGGTCAAAAGGCTGATGACAAGGACAAAAGGAAAAAAATAAAGAGCCTAAAAACTCTACTACTGAACTAAACATGTCTTGTAAGATAATCTAGAACCAACTCTTTTCTTTTCAGAGAAGGCTGTATTCCCAATTTAGAACTCTAAAATATGAAAAAAAAATCACTTCCTATCCTTTGAGATTTGTCCTAAATCCCATTCAGTGAAACTACAAGTAATATCAAATTGCTTAACTCAACCAATATTTAAGTCCTGAACACCTGTAGAGAGACTCCATACCCCCTGAAGTCCCCAGCACAGCAGCTAAAGCAGATGTGTTTGACAGAGATTTATCCCTCTTAAAACTGGCTCTAGAGCTGTATAATTAGCAACACAATTCTTAAATTATAACAGTTTGGGGAAAGGGGACTGAAAACTATCTGTTTGTTCTCAGTGAACTATGATGTAAAACACCAAATTGGTTTCAGATGCTGTAGTTCCTATTACAATGAAAGGTTAATGAATTGTTTACTTGGGGTAAAAGAAAAATTAAGGAGTTACATCTTTAAAGCAGACATATTCTAAAATTCTACTTAGAATGAAACTGAGAGTAATAAAATTACCCACATTTATAGCTGTCAATCAAAATAACTTTGCGGAAAACATTTAAAATATATTGAGGAAACTGTAAGCAGTTTGAATGACATTATTGGCATTCATTCTCAGTGTTAACATCTTATATACCATGATAATAATTGATATAGGCTTCTTACTGAAGTTGTGAAATAATGCTTGGTAAAATATTTTGATTTCTATTATTATGAAAAGAATAAAAAGTTCCTTTTACTCATTTTTTCTGACATTTAATCCATGACAGTCAATCATTTAAGATACTGTTTAGTTTGTTCTTCATCTCACACTGGGAATTTCACTCTGGATAGATTTGGCAAAAAGATCCACTCTTTAGACCTGCTCCAAGCTCAGCAGAGCTGCAATGATGCTGACTGCTTGCGCCTGTCCCAACATTTTGATTTCCTCCTAGGCAGGCACTAGTTTCTCTAGGATTCTGGGAAAAAGTATTGTAAGTTCAAATTTTTCATCTCTAACATAAATCTGGCCATTTCAAATAACATTATCATTCTTATAATGATAACTTATATAACAGTGATAATGGCACTATCATTCTTATTAGTAGGAATTTGGAGCTTTTAAAATCTTCATATACAAGACTTCATTTAATTCTTGTATATGGGAGGTACCATCGTATAAGGAAGTTATTCTTAATTTCATTTTTCCATTAAACTCTATTCACTCATGAAATTAGTTAGAGTTTATTTGCCCCTTGCTATGGGCTGAATTGTATGCTCCCATTCATATATTGAAGTCCTAACCTTCAGCACCTCAAATTTGGCTGTATATGGAGGTGGGGTCTTTAAAGAGATAATTAGGTAAACTGAGGTCATTGAAGTAGACCCAGATCCAATAGGACCAGTGTCCTGATAGGAAAGATGCAGACTCAGACAGGCACAGAGGGAACACTGTAAAGATGCAGAGCGAAGGTGACTAACTCTATAAGCCAAGGAGAGAGGCCTCAGAGAAAACCACTCCTGCACTTGGATTCCAGAACTCTGAGGAAATAAATTTGTTTTTTTTAGCCACCCAGTCTGTGGGACTTAGTTATGGCAGCCCTAGCAAACTAATACATCCCCTTATCTCCTGTAAGCTATACACAGACCTTTAGCTTTTAGGTAGAGCAAATTCACTAGCTTCCCCAAACTCTTCCTACTTTGCTGAAAAAAATATTCTGAATGCTAAACATCTCATAAGGTCTCACTTTTAACAATCTTAGACTTACTCCTCTAATACTGGCACTCAAGTCATCTAAAGTCATCTAAGTGACAAATGATCCACTTGAGCAATATGCTGTGCCACACAGCAACCAGAAAAACATGCAATATATTAAAAAATTGAATACTGAGTGGAATTAACAACTCCCCCTCAAAAAATGATAAGAAAAGAAATATGCAGTTTTATGTGGTGTGGCCAAAGGAAAACAGTCAGCAGAGGAATCAGCTGCTAGAGGAGAGGGACCACAGTGGAAAATCCGGTCATAGAATTTGGGGGAGGGGAAAGTTCACTAATGATTTTAATGAAATGAGTTTTCTCCCCTATGTAGAAAGGAGTGTTATGAACTTAAATTAGGACAAGAAATGTTTTGCAAATTTAAGAATAAAACCTTTATTCTTGCAGGATGGTCATGATCTTGAGAGAAACACAGAGTCTTGGTTTTTGTTCTATATATCACTGTACTGAATTAAGCAAGCAAACTAGTAACTAAAGGACATATTGTCAATGAAGAAAGCTAACTATTCTGGTAGCTTCTGAATATGCCAGGGGAAGTCCAGTGAATCAACTTTTTCTTTACACATATTTTCCTATGGTTCCAGTTGACATTTCATTAAACAAGACAACTCTTTTCTCTTTCTTTTCTCCCTTGCTGTATTTTTGAGGCTATTTTGCCACCATATAGTATCTACTTAAAAGCAGACAGAAAATCAAAACATGAAGTTATAGATAAAACATGAAAATGAGAAGAGACTTTAGAGGTCATCTCTGCCAACTGTTTATCTAAATATCTACTAGTAATTCTTACGAGTTAAAAAGCTACTACAGAATAAGCATGAGACTGCTGGTTACAGATCTATCATTTATTCATGCTAGCCCTGGTTCCTCCTCCTATAAGTGGCCAGTGGTTTTAGTATTGGATCAATCCTATGCTCAGCCTATCTTAATATTAAGGTAAAACAAGTACCTAATTTTAGAACTCACTGATTAAAGTCAAAAGAATAAAACCTGAGTGTTTAAAAGGTTCTCATTTCATTCATTCATTCATTCATCATTCATTCATTCATCAAACACCTACTGAGTGTTTAAAATGTACCAGGCCCAGATCTAGGTGCCAAAGATGCAAGTTAAAAGAAAGACATGTTCCCTGCCCTTGCAGAGCTTGAAGTCTAATTTGTATAACACAACTGTATAAGAGTTTAAGTAAAAGTAATATCAAAGTTAAGGGCTGGTTAGCTGCTCAGATAGGGTCTAGCAATTCTGCAATATGTTAATAGGATCGCCAGTCTAGTCTGTGTAATCCTTCTCAGAGCTGTACTCTGAGCAACCAGTCAATTATTAGGGCTCATACATGAGTTGTAATATATTTAATGTTCATGCTTAGGCATGAGAATTTAAGTGAAATTTCTCTCAGATTCCAAACCTATGTAGGTTTCGGCACTTGATTACTTCACCTGGGAAGATAATTAGTATGGATCAGGTAGACCATTAGCAACATAAACTACCACCTCAGTATTGCTAGCTTGATTCTGAATAAAACTTAACAGATGATCTTCTGACCCAAGTAAAACAACAAATTTGGAATAATAACCCAAAGGCCTAAGGGTTTAGTTACATTAGGAACCCTTTACCCTGAATAGCATGCTTCCATTTCCTTTTCCTGCCTCCAATTTTTTTTGCACCTTTTTGTGTTTCTATTAGACTAGACCCCAGAAGCATCAACAGAACAGAGGCAGTGTTCACATTTTCAATTCACTTTTAATTACGGAAAACATCAAAACCCTATGTACAATTTCTTCTGGTTCCACTAAGAACACAAAGACTCACAAGAGAGAGAATAACAGAAAAATAATAAAGTTAGAGAATTATGACAATGCAGAAAAGGAAAGAAAAGATGAAACAGGCAAAAAATGATGACAAATTTACATCTTCCAGCTGGCATACTGCCTTGGATCAAAAACTAAACATGTGCCTTCTAATTTAAGGTGGCTACAATTTTTACCCTGCTTAACCCGAGTCACATTTTTAACCTCTCCAGTTTCTATAGTTGAAAAAAGATTTTATTATTTGAGAGGGTAGGGAATGAAGGTGATAAAAAAATAGGGAGAGAAAACAAGGTTCTCCACTCCTGCCATCCTTTGTCACCAGAATGCATAACCTCCCACAGGTAGTTATTTTAAGAAGTATGTTCTACAGAGAAGAGCAATCACTCCTTAAATGGGCCAACATGTTCAATTGTTTAAAAGGGTCAAAGAGAAGGAAAAGATTAATCAGAACTATATCGGAAGCATGTAATATAGTTATTCTCCATTGCTGTTTCCTCACCTAGTTTTCTTTTTGACATTTTAGACCATTGGAATACCTTAAACATTTTAGCTTTAGGGGAAAAGCGGGGAAGGTGAGAGAAAAAGAAAAATAACTTAACCTCCTAGTATAGACCATGTTTGAAATTTCATTCATCAAATGTGTGAACTTTGGCAGACAATAGGGCAAAGGAGACAATGAAAAGTAAGAAAGAATAAAATGCAAAAGGTACAGTGGAGGGGGACACTTGAAGTTGAAAGGACTGTAGTGGAGAGAAAAGGATTAGCAGGCATGAACCCAGTTAATGGTTGCCCAATGCTTAGAGCAGCAGTTTCCTACCCTTTTGGCACCGGGACCAGTTCTTCCATGGGAGGCAAGGAGCGGGGCCAGCAGGAGAAGCCCAGGCAAGCTTCAATTGCTCCCTGCTGATCACCTCCTGCAGTGGAGAGGGGGTGGGGTGCAAGAGTTGGAGCTCAGGCAGGCTTCCCTGCAGCCCAGTTCCTAACAGGCCTCGGACTAGTCTGGGGTTTGGGGACCCCTGCACTAGAGGACCATCCTCCCAAACATGAAATAAGTCTCTGCAGAGCGAACCAAACTACTTTGTTCATATTAGTAAAGGGACGACACAAAGGGGGTGAGCGCATGCCAAGGTTGCAGAAATACAGCAGAGGTGTCAGTGCGCAACGCTGCTGAGGGCCAAAGTGGGCAGTGTCCAGTGCCAGAAAACACCCACAGGGGTCCAGTCTTGGGGCCACGCAACCGCTGGCAGGCTTCCTGAACTTTCTGAGCTTTGTCTATAAAATTAAGAAGGGTTGGACTGAATGATCACCAAGGTTTCTTCTGTCTTTTAAAAAATCATGGTTCTAAAATCGAGAATTTTACTTTTTAAAACCAAATCTGATGCAAATAGTGTCACTAACTCCTGAAACTTTGAGTATCCCCAAAGCTATCCTCACAAAGACAGCTTGATACCACAGATAAAGAATCAAGAAAAACAGAAAACAAGAACTAGAGAATAACAATCAATTCAAGTGGGTATGGAAGTGCCACCACCAATGGCCCAAGATCAACTTCTCACATGACTTCCAATAATTACTACCCATGCCTAGGCATTCCACTCTGTCATTGTGACAGACTGCACCACGCACTGTATCTCCAAGTTAAAATAGTATTTTCATCATGTAGAGACGTATGTCAGTAATACCATAGACAAATTAAAAGCAAATAATACCAAAATATTTGTATAACACTTTCTACTTTATAAAGTAATCCATCATTACATCTCTAGTGCTGCATAACAAAAATGTTAGTAATTTTTTAAAAATGAGAGATACTCATCCTAAGAGTCTTCTGTTCATTATTTCTTTTAATCCTGAAAAACAACCCCATGAATAAATATATTGTTGCCCACATTTTATAGATGAGGAAACTGTGTCTAAGAGACATTGAGTGACCTACCAAGTTTGTAGAGCTAGTTAGCAATGCAGACCCACAAGTCCTGGCTTAAAGATCTGGTAGAGACATAAGGTCAACCACTAAGACTACATATCCCCTTAAAGGTCTATCTAACACAGGTGTCACACTCTTACTCCATTTAAAAATGTCATTCTTAAATGTTGTTCTATGCCCAGGACAGTACTAAGAGGTTTGATGATCCTTACTTTCAAGAATATTAAAATCTTACTGGAGAAATGAGGAACAAATGAAACAAATTAAAATAAAAAGCAACTTATCTAATAGTTAAATAACAAGAGAGTGACATGTACCTCATTTCTACATGACAAATATTCAGAATACACTTCTGTAGGGAAAACAAACAAACAAACAAAAAAGAAATCTGTAGGTGGCTTTGTGAACCAGTGAGGCTAGGATGATAGGAAGATTAGGGGAAGACATGGTTCCTATTCCACAAAGACACACTTTTAAAGTTGAAACCCTTCAAGCAGTGGGGCCAGGACAGGAGCATGGTTTGCTGAATCTAATGCAATGCCTGCCACCTGGCTATAGTCACTAAGCAAATTATGTAAGTGAAAGGTTGTAGGAAGAAAAAACAAATTGGTTTAGCAATACAAAATTTATCGAGTTAGAATAAAGTATCTCTTTAGGCTACATTAATTTAGGCTCCAATTATATAACACAGGCATTGAAATAATGAAATTACATAGCCCCAAATGCACTTAATAATCACCACAAAAGAAGCCACAGCAAAAGCACTAATAAAGTTAACATAAATAACCTGGGTCAATGCTGAGATAAAAGAGTAATGAGTCACAAAAATAATATAGAACAATATCAGGAAGTACAGTCCTATCCCTCTAAAATCTGTTAATTTTTTATTCCAACCACACCCTGACTTGTACAGTAAGGATGGAAAATCATACAGAAACTTCCTGTACTTTAGTTTTCAAACACACCTCTGTATATTGCCTTATCCTGCACACTCTAGAATGTCCTTTCTTTACCCTTGCCATTGGGTAAACTCGCACTCACCCAATGTCACTCCTCTGGAAGCTGTTTCTGGCATCCACAGGCAGAACTGACCTGGTGCTCCTAGAAGCTGCCTCTGTGCTTTGCATTCTGTACTTTGCAAGTGCATTTCCTGCTGCACTCAACACTGCTACATGGGGACCACTAGCCCCAGTGCCTACCTCTCTAATTGGGAGCTCCTAAACTATAAGGTTCTTGACTTAGTCACTTTCATAGATCTACTGCCTAACATTGTGCCCACTGATAAATACTTGAATAGAAAATAAATCATAATTCACAGAAAATATGCCAAGTGCCATTTGACATTTACAGAACTAGTACAATGTTTAACAGATAGCAGATACTCAATAAACATTTGCTATCATTCTATTGCTCATAGAATTTAAAATCTGTGCTTAACACAAAGCTGTGAGGAAACACTCATTTAAATGAGACCAGCAGTAAATAGTAATACTGTATTAATGTTTGCATAATACATTTTACTTTTTCAGAGTCTATCTTTTGGCTCTTCTCTTCAACTAGGAAAGTCAAAATGTACTCTATCTTATCGAATCTTTACAACAACCTCATGAGAATTCTGCTGTTCTGACTGAAAACCACTATCCTACAATTCCCTTTACCTGTACTTAATTTTGAGGTATTAAAAAAATATTATTCTCATGACATCTGGAAAGTACAAAAGCAGTGAGTGTTAAAAGGAGTAGTGAGAAAGAATGCATGATCATGGTGGAAACAAAAATTAGAGAAGACTGTAAAATATGAATCAGGTAAGAAAATGATAAATGTTGCATGTGTGTGTGTGGAATGAGGCAGATGACAGAAGAAACTCCAAGGGCCAAGAAGGAATCGGGCAATACAGGAAAAGTACTGTGTTTATGCAATTCTCAGTAACTGGCAAGAGACAAGAGAAGTGATTAATGACATAGAAAAGGTTCTGAGTGGTGGCTAGCAAATGAGCTTCAATGGTGCATGGTTATTAACTCAACGTCACTCCAGGAAAAGGAAGGAAGATTGAGAACTTAAGGCCAAGCATGGTTCAAATGCTACTAAAAAACATTACTGCAAGGCCTACTTAATTCTGCTCAGCAACAATTCCAAAGCCTCATAGGTAAGGATTGTCATGTCCTGTGGAGACAGTGTAACAGATTTTCAGAGGAAATATTTTACAAAATGACAAGCCAATTTTTAAAACAGACAAAAATAAGAATATACAGTTCACAAAAGAAGATAAAGTAAATGACAGTTAAAAACATAAACAGATGCTCAACATCACTACTTATCAGAATAATAAAAATTAAAAGCAGTGAGACATCACTATACACCTACTAAAATCATTAAATTTAAAAGACTGACAATGTCAAATATTGCCAAAGACATGGGAGACTAGAACTCTCACTGTATTAGTTATCTACTGCTGTCTAACTAATTATCTCAAAAACTTAGCAGCTTAAAACATCAAACATTGATTCCCTCACACAGTTTCTGGTGGCCAGGAATCCAAGCTGAGCTGTGTGGCTCTGACTGGATCTCCCATAAGGTTGCACTCAAGGTGTCTCCCAGGGCTGCAGTCGTCTGGAGGTGTAACCAGCTGGAACAGGTACCTCCAACCTCACTCACATAGCTGTCAGTAGGAGGTATTGGTTTCTCATTGGCTGTTGGCCAGAGGCCACAATTCTTCATCATATGGGTCTCTGCATAGGGCTGCTCACAACATGGCAGCTGGCTTCTCCGGAAGCAGTGATTCAAGAGAGTAAGCAAACAATCAGGATGGAAGTTGCACTGTATTTTATAACCTAAGCTTGGAAGTAACATACCAGCATTTCTGCTGTATTCAATTGATCACTTAAACTAATCCCGAAACACTATAGGAGAACTTCTGAAAGCAGAAATCACTGGGATTCATCTTGTAGGCTGGCTACCAAGTCATACATTCATACATTGTTGGTGGAAATACAAAACAGTAAACCACATAGAAAAGAATACATATAATGTACAGTTACCAAATGACCCTTCTTTCACTTGCAGTCTTAATTTACTCAAGAGAAAGGAACAAATGTATCCATACAGTATACCAGGGTTCACTGCAGCATTAGACATGATAGTCCCAAACTGGAGGCAATCCAAATGTCCACCAGCAGAAAAATGAACAAAAAAATTTGAGGCTTCCAGCCAAGATGGAGGCATAGGTAGACACACTGTGCCTCTTCACACAAGCAAAAGAAGGACAACAATTTAAAAACAAAAAAGAACCAGAACTGACAGAAAATCAAACTGTATGGAAGTCCAACAACCAAGGAGTTAAAAAAGAAACATTCATTCAGACTGGTAGGATCTGGATGACGGTAGAGAGGACTTGAGGCAAAGGGTTGGATGGAGGACTGGGGCAGTCCCACATTCAAGTGCAGATAAACTGGGAGGAAAAACTGAGGAGCCCTGGCTGGCATAGCTCAGTGGATTGAGCGCGGAACCAAAGTGTCACAGGTTCGATTCCCAGTCAGGGTACATGCCTGGGTTGCAGGCCATGACCCCCAGCAACCGCACACTGATGTTTTTCTCTCTCTCCCCCCCCCCCCCTCTCTCCCTCCCTCCCTCCCTTCCCCCTCTAAAAATAAACAAATAAAATCTTAAAAAAAAAAACTGAGGAGCAAGACAGACCATGCAACTCAGGGTTCCAACACAGGGAAATAAAGCCTCAAGCCTCTGATTGAAAACACCTGTGGGGGCTGAGGCAGCAGCTGGAGAAACTCCCAGCCTCACACGAGAATTTGTCAGAGAGACCCACAGGGTCCTAGAACGTACACAAAACCACCCATCCAGGAATCAGCTCCAGAGGGGCCCAACTTGATTGTGGGTAGCAGGGAAGTGACTGAAAACTGGCAGAGAGTGGAGCAAGTACCTTGTTCCCTCTCGTACCCCTCCACCACATACAGAGTCACAATGCAATGACGTGGGTTGCCCCACCCTGGTGAACACCTAAGGTTCTGCCCCTTACTACAGAATAGGCAGCCAAGACCAAAAAAATGGCCCAAATGAAAGAACAGATCAAAGCTCCAGAAAAAAATACAACTAAGCAACTAAGAGATAGCCAACCTATCGAATGCACAGATCAAACCACTGGTAATCAGGATGCTCAAAGAATTGGTTGAATATGGTCACAAATTAGATGAAAAAAATGAAGGATATGCTAAGTGAAATGAAGGAAAATGTACAGGGAACCAACAGTGATGGAAAAGAAACTGGGTCTCAAATTAATTGAGTGGACCAGAAGGAAGAAAGAAACATCCAATCAGAAAAGAATGAAGAAACAAGAACTCAAAAAAATGAGGAGAGGCTTAGGAACCTCCAGGATAACTTTAAACATTCCAACATCTGAATTATAGGGGTACCAGAAGGAGAAGAGGAAGAGCAACAAGTGGAAAAGTTATTTGAACAAATAATAAAGAACTTCCCCAATCTGGCAAAGGAAATAGACTTCCAGGAAGCCCAGGAAGCTCAGAGAGTCCCAAAGAGGTTGGACCCAAGGAAGCACACACCAAGGCACATCATAATTAAGTTACTCAAGATTAAAGATAGAGAATCTTAGAAGCAGCAAGAGAAATGGAGACAGTTACCTACAAAGGAGTTCCCATAAGAATGTCAGCTGACTTCTCAAAGAGACCTTACAGACAAGAAGGGGCTGGAAAGAAATATTCCAAGTCATGAAAGGCAAGGACCTGCATCCAAGATGACTCTATCCAGCAAAGCTTTCATTTATAATGGAAGGGCAGATGAAGTGCTTCTCAGATAAGGTCAAGTTAAAGGAGTTCATCATCACCAAGCCCTTATTATATGAAATGTTAAAGAGACTTATCTAAGAAGAAGAAGATAAAAGACATATACAGTAAAATGACAGCAAACTCACAATTATTAACAGCCACACCTAAAAGAACAACAAACTAAGGAAACAACTAGAACAGGAACAGAATCACAAAAATGTAGATCACATAGAGGGTTATCAGCAGAGGAGGGAGAGAGAGGGGGAAAAGGTACAGGGAATAAGAAGCATAAATGGTAGGTAGAAAATACACAGGGGGAGGTTAAGAATAGTACAGGAAATGTAGAAACTAAAGAACTTATATGTATGACACATGGACATGAACTAAAGCGGGGGAGGTGGCTGGGGAAGGGTGTGGAGGGGAGTGAAGGGGGGAATGGGACAACTTTAATAGCATAATCAATAAAACATATGAAAAAACAAATTTAAAAATTTGACATATATCCACTCTGTGGAATTACACTACTCAGCAATTACAAAGAATAAAATAATAAATTCAACATGACTGAATCTCAAACACTTTGTGAGAGAAAGTGCAGCATATGAGCCTATTTATATGAGATTCTAGGAAAGGCAAACTATTAGTGGCAGAAAGCATAAGGGTAGTTGCTTCAGGCTGGAGTAGGGAGAGAGGACAATGGCAAAGGCCCATGAGGAAGCTTTTTAGTGTGAGGGAACTTAGTATATCTTCACTGTGGTAGTTACATGACTATCTGTACTTACCAAAATTGACAAAACTGCACACTTAAAATGGTTAAGGTTTATTTTATGCAAATAATACCTTAATAAAAAATATTATCATTATATAGATGACATTACTGTATGCTTCTCAACTCCAAAGAAAACAACACAAATTCATTAAATGTACAAAACTTTTATAACCTATTTTTCTCAGTTGTAAGTTCAGTATACATAAAGTGCAAAAACACTTTCACATGTTATTAAGACAAAAACAGAAAATCAAATTTAAAAGAGACTAGTGAATGTTAGGCTTATCTGGCAATGAATGTAACTTACAAGAGGGAATGATAAAGTCCCTAACCAGAAGTAACAGCACCGTGAATGGCGAGAAGCCATATTACACAGGCTGAACTGACTGAATTTGTCAACTGCTTGGAGGTGAAGAAGAATCACAGGAGATAGTCAAATATGACCATTGGGAGGATTATGATACCATTAAAATATCAAATACCACCTTCCCAGTGAGGCATCTGCTGACTGGGCTATTTTAAACTGAAATACCCTCACCTACTCCTCTAATCAGAACTCCTATGCTCCCCTGTTTATTTTTGCTACATCATTTTATGACCTTATGACACTGCACATTAGTAAATTACATTTAATTTACTCATTCCCTTTGTTGACTGTCTGCCCCCACCAGACCATGAGCTCCATAAGGTATTGTTCTGTTTTATTCACTGATGTACAGTGCCTAGAAAAGTATCTGCTAGATAATAAGAGCCCAATAACTATTTACTAAATTCAGTGAATGAAAATATTAAAAGAACTAAGAAAACCATGTAAATAAACAAGTATGTACATATGTGTGTTTGAGGAAAGCAGGAAGAAATGATGGGTTTGATTTAGATAAAGTAGAATAAGTTGTCTGACAGCTAAAGAAGAACTGCACTAAAAGGGTTAGCAATTTTCCTGAAAAAAGTAGCTAAAGCTCTACAAAAACATATGTTCTCTAGGAGGCACCTCAAATTCCACAACTAAATTCTCATGCTCCATTAAACTTGTTCTCTTTCAACCAAGGGATCTATGGCAAACAAAAATCTAAAACATTTTCTTCAGCACTATATTTCACTGTGTTGCAAAAGTCTTCATCTCTCTGAATATGGACTGTGTATTGTCAGATATTATTAGAGAGTAAATAATCTTGACAATGGAATCAATTTTACTACATGAGGTCAGTAGAAATATTTAGGCAGTGTACTGGTAGCCTTTAAACCTCCTAACTCTTTACGCCCTGATAGACAAGTAAAAGCCTGGTATTTAATATACACAGAACTAGTGAAAAGGTTCTCCACAAGGATGTGAAACACAGACTGACTAATGACAGCTTTTTGAATATCATCACAAACGGATTGTTCTTGCAGATCAAACATTTTAACCAGTGTTTTTTCAAGGAAGGTTGGGTGTAGTTGTGGACTGGATTCAAAGGGAGCGTTAAAGAAAGGTCTGAGCCTACCACAAAAGCTAACAATTAATTCCAGGGCATAGGAAAAAAATACATTTTTCCCAGGACACAGCTGACGGAGACATCTATTTCCTAGTAAAGAAATCATCCTCAAGCATGATAAACAGTGCCTCAAGGAGAGACTATTCTCCAGAATAAGCACTACCCCAGGAAGCCCGATTCCATGCCCCACAATCATGGAACGACATGGAGTTTAATTTACTAATTCAGTATTTATTGGGTCTTCTCAAGTGCCAGACAGCGCATGTGCCCTCATAGAGCTCAACTGATGTAAACCAGTAAAGGTGCTAAGGAGAGACTGATGATTCTAGGACTTAAAAAAAATCATAGCTTGTCAATGACCAAAGAACTTTACAACAGTCTAATCAAACCACTCCTGGGTTTGAAAGTGTGTGTGTGTGTGTGTGTGTGTGTGTGTGTGTGTGTGTGTGTGTGAATTAACTTTACTGGAGCAACATTCGTTAAATAACATCGTGTACATTTCAGGTGCACAACTTTAAGACACCTGTATTCTGTGCTCACCACCCAAAGTCTACTCTCCCTCCATCACCATAAATTTGACCCCCTTTACCCTCTTCATCCTCTCCACACCCAGGGGTGTAAATATTAAGGGAGATAACTGAAGTATATTTTTACCTGGGTACCTGGCACAGCGCTGCTGAGTGAGTGATCAACACATGTTAGCAACTACAGTGCCAGTTGGTCCCATTACTATCCTGACTTTCTTTTATCCACAGGGTATTAGAGACTGATTCTCACAAACTCTGCTCCCGGATATAGGGCCACTGAGTCTCTGTGTTTAACTCATTTCATGAGCCAGCCTGTCAGTCTAGATTCTAGAAACCATACTTCCTAAAATTTGGCACCGCTTAAGTGCCAGTCCCTAACTGCTCAAGTACCCTGCATCTGTTGACTTAAAGAGGTAAACTGAGGCAATCCCAAATGAATGAATTTATTTGGGAATAGCAGAGATATTGCCATTTGTGTCCTGCAAACCATAGCAAGCTACAGGTGAGTGTCTGCTGAGGGTATGGAGTAGGCTGTATTTATGGACAGGAAATGTAATGATGGGAGAGCTCACTGAGAGTCAGTTAAAATAATAAACAAAAGGAGAACAGCCTTGAAAATATCCTGAGCAGACAAAAGCAGTCCAGTCTGATCACACAGGCAAAGCTCAATCCAGCCCACTTTGCCAGAACTACCAGACCTCGGCTATCTCCTATTCATGCCTCTGGCCAAGTTTTCTAAGGCTGAAATTAAACAATCTTTGACCAACCACCTATCAACCAAGAAAATTCAAACACTATCCAAATTTCTGCAAACTACACATTTACAAGAAATTAATCTATTAGTCCTTAAGTTTTATCTTCCTGCAGGTGTATTAGTGGGACTTTCCACTTCACACACTCTGGTACTACTTTAGATTGAAACATTTTCTGGCTCTCACCCATTCCCAGTCAGCACTGCTCCACCTCCACGCCCCAGGGAGGGTATACCACGTGCCCCTGAGGCCAGGAATGGCTGATGGGGCCCTCAGTCCCACCAGCAGCCTGCTCACGGCGGAAATGAGCCCATCTATGCGGCAAACACAAAGGCCCCGGCACACAAATAGGACTGACCTCTCAGAGGCAAAACAACAAAACACCTTGAAGTGCAAATTGAAAAACCACCAAAATGTCTTCTCTCTGTAAGCACTGTTATTTCAGCTGAGTACTGCAGTGTCTTTTTATATATACCTCATTTTGTAAGTTCTTTGAAATAATCGATGGTATCAGTGGACAGAAATAAGCAACATCCAACCACCTGCATTTCTGTCAATGGTGGGGGCCCACACTGGATTCTAACAGTAAGATGTATAGAGCATACACACACAAAACGCAGATGACTGAGTATGTAAATCATGCAATTCCACTGATCAACAGTCCATTTGTGATTACTAAAATATTACCATTCTCAGCTGATAAAATTAGCATGAGAAGACCATGATCTCTCTTCAGCAAAGACAAAGGCAGATCACATTGCCTTTGAAAGGCAAAGGGTTGGCTCAGGGTGACCTGTCCACACATTCACATGATGTAAGTATGGCTGACAGCTGCCCACAGAGAAATGAAAGAAAGGAATGCCAACCTTAAGAAGCCCATGACCCCACAAACTGGCCTCCTGACATAACATTTGGTTCATTACAATATATGAAAGAAGTCTTGTTGCTCAGCAACAGATAATACACACCAGCACTGAAGGAGAAGCTAATCAATATAGTATTGGCTAGAACTCCTTCATAAGCAAAAGTAAAACAATAATTTACTCTGAAATTCTGATTGCAGAGTATGCCCCCCATGAGCTAACCTTTATCTCTACCCCCACTAAGCTGAACAAGTATTTATCATGGATTTTTCATGAAATTACCACAGGGTGAGCACTAACCTACATCGAAATTTAAATTGAAAACAAGTCATCGAAATGACAGACAAGAATGCGCCTGTTCTGAGTGGTAACATTGTTCAGGACTTAGAGGAGCACTGTTCTTTCACTGGGCAACTACTAAAACCAAAACCAAACATAATCTCATATTTCATGAATGTCATGCAAAAAAGGATGATAATCCTTTCCTCCAGATATACATTTTAAAAAGTTAAGATTTGTTAGAATTAATGGTAACTGCAATGTAGGTGCCTCTATCTTATTAGCACTAACATTTACTGAGCATGGCCAGGCCCTGTGCTAACTACTTTATATTCATTAAATCTTTACTGCATCCTTGAGGGGTAATGCTATCATTTCCATTTTACAGTTTCATGAACAGAGGCTCAGAAAGAACAAATAAGTAGTCTCAGTTCATCAGTCCATCAGACCAGGTAGTTGCCAAGTCAGAATTCCACCTCACTCCAGAGCAGGCTGCCTGACAGAACTTCCTGTGTGCTGGGAACACTGTGTATTTGTGCTGACCAGTTCAGTAGCCATAGGTACATGGAATATGGCTATTGTGATTGATTAATTATATTTTCAATTTCAATGAATTTAAATTTACCAAGCCACATGCAGTTGGTGGCTACCATATTGGACTGGACAGAGCAGCTCTAGAGCAGTGGTCGCCGACCTACAGGCTGCAGGCAAAATCTGGCCAGGGCCTGTTCTTGTCTGACGAGGAGCTAAGAATGTGGTTTGTACTAATAAACGGTTTTTAGAAAAGCAGCAGCAAAAGAGATAGCATATGGTCCACAAAGCCTGAAACGTGGCCCTTTACAGAAAAAGCCCCAGAGCTATCCTCTGAACATCTTAACTACCACAATCACTGCCCCCGGGAAGAGATTTCAAGCCCAGTCTCCCAGTTTAAATCTTAACAGTGTGACAAGGACATTAAAATCATGTCATGGGAGCATTTTCCTATTTTTCATTATGATATTTAAGTCTAAGCAAAGGCAAAAGATGCTGACCAAGATATGCCCTAATCAAGTTCAGTACAGTTAGCCACCAAAATAACATTCCACAGTTACAATCTGCTTTTGCATTCATTGTTTCCTGTTCTATTTAAAACAGCCTCATGAACAAGAATGCCCATTTTATAAAGGAGAAACCTGAAACAATGGGGCTCAATGCTACGTCAAAGAAGTGGCAAGTCCAAGTCCACTGATTTATTTATGAAATGAGATCTCTGTGGAAGCTGAAAAAAAAAGAAAATTAAGAAGAAACAAATGGTACAAGGATGAGCACGCTATAAATCTGACTGATTCTAGCAGAATAGCTAAGGTCACAGGTTTTCTGCGCCTGTGGGAGAAACAGCCTCTATTCTTCCACCAAGTTGAGTAGGTAAAGAGGGAGAGGTGGGGACAGGACTCCTCCAGGGCTTCTATCAGTTTCTGGAACATGAGAAGTCTCTGAAGGAAAGGGTGGGTCCCAAAAATCAAGAAAACAGCTCCCAGGAGTCCCGGCCCCCTCAAAAGTATACCCAGTTTTGCCCCCTTCTACTTGCCCTCAGGTGGATACACACATTAAGAAGGATACCACTCTCATGGCAACAACTGAGAGCCTATGGAAACTCACTGAGCAGCTAGTATATAATCTTCTCTAAACAGTTAGTATAGGTCTTCTCTCTGATAGTCATCATACTCGCTGGGATTCCTGGAACCTTTGGAGCCTCTGGGATCTACAGTGTGTGGCAAGCTAACTTTTTTTGCCCTGGGCCCAGTGACTGTCCCCACATTTTCCTATAGGTTACATTTGAGCCTTAGGTATTTTGCATCCTTTTCTTATGCTCTATGCTTACTGCATTGTCCAATGAGGTAGCCAATTTGGCTACATGTAGCTATTTCAATTTAAGCTAATTAAAACTAATATTAAAAATCTAATTCCTCAGTTGCATTTATGTGCAACTCAAGCTCAACAGACACATGTGGTTAGTGGCTTCCATAATGGGCGGCATACTGAACATTTCCGTCATCACCGAAAGTTTCATCAGACTGTGCTACAGTCTAAAACCTAATGCTTACATGATTTTAATTACTATGTACAAATACATGAATGAGGAAGATCTTGTTTTTCTTCTAACTTCTGACTGGTAACACACCAATGCCATATAACCATGACCAAATTATTTCTATTAGTTACTAATAAAATTCAGTACCGTAAGTTCAACTCACTCATGATTATTTTTGAATACTTTCTCCTACATGTTCTTCCCCTTGGCCCATTTACTAATATGTTTGCCTGAAAGTTTTACTTGGTGATTTAAATTTCCAAATCTCCTTTTCTCACCTGGGTTATTGTTGCCTTCATGGTTCGAATTAAACCTACTGAAATTGCTTATTACCACATAAACCATTAAAGGGTTAGAAATGCATGTGAGTATTCACCTTCTATCTAGTTAGCTCTTGGCTGTTTTGTCTAACAGCCTTCCTTGACTTACTCATCCTCTTCGTCACCTCTTAGGCCCACTTTATTGACCAGTTTTAAAACATATTCTAAATGTTCTCAATACAAGCTTTAAGTAATTACTGTGAAAATCATCTCAGTAGTGAATGTATTTGGGTTGTGCTAAAAGCAGAGCTAAGACAAAGACTTTGTCGCAGGTAGGCTCAGGAGAAGTTGATTCCAGAAAGATGAGAGGACGCAGGGAGAGGGGTAAAAAAAGGAAAACTAAAGTAAAGGTATCTTACAAGGTTACCACTGTGAGCAGTGGGACCTCAAAAGCACCACACAGAAGACTTCTAAGAATTGTCAGCCTGGGGCATCTATCCACCAACTTCCGCTCCCTTAGCTGAGGACTGCACTTCAAAAGCAGCTCTTGGACAGGGGACTTCAGAGCACCCAAAGCTCCAGAGAAGTCTATGGGTCAGGAGGTGGAAAGGGGGTACCAGGCAGCAGAGGTGAGTCTGAGCTTGCATAATTCTTTCCACCCCAGCTATGGCTAAACCCAGAGTTGAGCAAGGAAGTGGTAAGGCGGAGATCCTTACCACAAGGTAAGGCAGCCTTCTTTGCAAATGAGAATTAGCACTATTTCCCCTATTGTAATTTCTTAAAAGTGCCAACTGTTAAGTTTCCTTGCTGACCCTTCATCATCCTTTAGGACTCAGCCTGAGTGGTTTCTTTCTTGAAGCTTTTCCTGTTCTCCCCACCCCCAAATGAGCTGGAACTTTTTCTCTGTGCTCTTTCAGGATGTTGCAGTGCTCCTCACAAGGACTTTTAAGTGCAAGTTTTACTGGTCTGTATTTCTCCACTAGACTTTGAACTCCCTCAGGGCAAAAACTACCCTTCACCTCTAGGAATCCTGCTCTGAGCACGCTGCCAGGGGCACTGGTACTCACACCTGTCTGTCCAGTGAAGGAATTAAGAAGAGGAAGAAATGAGCATACCCAGACATCCACTAGGAATTAAAGAGTTCAAATCTCTATTCATGTTTATGCTGTCCACTAATGAAGCACAAGATGAAGGGCCCAGTCCCCAAAAAATGAAACAGGCATTTGTAGAGCTCAGCATTCCTCATGTTACTTAATTTAAGCCAGCATCAGCCCTGGTAAGTTAAACCATATTTCATCACTGCTTAGAAGACACTGAATTATTATTACTTATTTACCATTAGAAAAGAAAATTATACTGCCAAATAACTGAAGGATGATAATGATTGTTAAGATAAATACTGACTTCAGATATACAAAAATATATGTGAGTGGGAGACTCTTTACTTCCTAGAATTTTTAAAATGTGGTATTTATTTCCCATCTGATTCCAAAAAAAAACAAGTTTGCAATCCTATGAGGTAAACATTATTATTCTCATTTTACCAATTAAAAAATTGAGAATTCTAAGGAAGACAATCCATGTTTCCTTGGCATTCCTCCCTCTCCATTTCATGAGGCTCAGTCCTCACTCCGGAAAGACCTTCACTGAAAAAAGCCTTTGATGAACTCATTGATGCCAAAAAGGAACTTGCAAGGACAGTTTTCCAGGAACATTCATGGATACTTACACTTTGTACACTGGGAACAGAGAGGGAAGAAACCATGCTGAGGGCACATCTCCAAGTGGGAAACAAGTACCAGGAAGCAGCTGGGGAGTGTGTACTTATAAGCAGCGCTGTGTCTTCAACAGAGCCTGCCCTTCCAGTCCAGCCTCGGCATCCCTGTCAGAGTATGTACTAACATGGACACTGCACAATCAGCTTATGATTGCATAAGCTGAAATAACCAGCAAGAAATTTAAAAGGAACTTCTTGAAAAGCTGTGAGTGGCTAAAGCAGGCAATAAATAGGACTGTGATTCTGAAAAACAGTGGAACTGGTGGTAGGAGATTATGTCATAGTTTAATTTTCTTTTGAAGAGTCAACTTAATGGGTACAGATCCTAGGCTACAGATGACCAATGGTTAGTGACCTTCTCTACTCCCCAAGCCTAAGAACAATGAACTCAGGGGACCCAAAGAAGAGAAAGAGGCAAATAAACTGTGGTAGTAATTAAAACTCCCACTCTCTGTCCAACTGACAGCTTGTAAAATGCTCCATGTCTTTTATTTTCCCTTCATAACACCACAGGCAGCCTTAACCAGCTAATAAACCGGTGACTGTGGCTAAAGGCTCTGTGACACTGCAGCACTTGCCCTCCCCCATGTGGACTCTCCCCTTCTCCCCAGCCTATTAGCAAGTATTCCTGGCACAGTATCCACATTAACATGTGGCATGCCTGGGCAGGAACTCACATAGCCCTCCCCTGGGCTTTGGAGGCAGGTGGTACCCATTCTAAACAGAGACGATGAAAAGATGCTCGTGCCAGAATATTTTTCTTTCCAGAGTGAAGAGAAGAGAATTGAAAGGGAGGTAAGTGTAAGACGTGTATAAAGGACTGACTGCCTTTTCCTGCTGTCAGTAAACACTATGCTGCAGGCTAACTGCAAAAGAGAGTTTTAAAAGAATGCTTTCATTTTTAATTTTGCAAAATGGATTCAACCAATAGACTATCACGTGTGTGCCCACACATAATGCTATTTTCATTTTTCAAGTCCTCTTCAGAGCCTGCAGAAGCCTACTTTACAGAGAATACCATTAAAACACTTTAAATTCACAATGCAGTTAAACCTGGAGAGTGGGATAGCAATAAAGAAATAAAGAAGACACCTTTGGGATATATATTTTTTTAAATAAAATACATGTATTTTATCCTGACCTAAGGACATTTTTTCATGCTGAGGGGGAGAGAGAGAACTTTGGGATACACACAGAAATATATGTATTTAATTGTCACCTGAGGATATTTTTTTCATGGGGAGAGAGACGGCGACAGAAAGAGAAAGAAACATTGGTCAGCTGCCTCCTCAAATATGTCCCAACCGAGGATTGAACCTGCAACCTGGTGTGTGCCCTGACCAGAAATCAGATCCACATCTTTTCCCCAAACTGGACGACACTCCAACCAATTGAGCCACCCTGACCAGGGTGAAGACAGCTTTGTTTGGTAACTTTGTTTTAAGTAATAGTGGTAACAAATGTTTTCCTTTCAGAGTGGGGATGGGGTGGCAAAGAGCCAGGAAGGAGATAGCACAGGTCAGGAGTTTCTCTAGATTTTGAACAATTTCCCAAGATGTGTTTTGAAATAGTCATTTCTCTGTATCAAATAGTTTATCCAAAAGTTATATATCTCACCTTGCAATTAAATATTTTCACTGAACTCATTCAACTAGACATACCACTTAGTAATCTTTCAGGTCTAGGGCACTCCAGGTAAGGGAGGGATTATTCGATACAGTGATCCAGATGTGGTCTGTCGACTTAATGCTTCCCTTGAACTGCACGCTGTGCTTCTAAAATATCATCTACATTTTTCAACTGCCTTATCGTAAGTTAACTCATATTGAATTTGTGACAAATTATATCCTCCACTTCTCCCTACCCTGAAGTTGTACAATTAATTTTTTAAATCTAATTTAAAGACTTTATATTTATCTTTACTATTTTTCACCCTGTTATTTCTGGCATATCACTTCAGATTATCAAGGTTTTCTTGACACAAGATCAAGTCACTAATCACAGTAACTGTCCCTCCCAGGCTTAGGTCAACTGCCAATTTGATTAGCGTGTCTTCATCCAAGTCGTTGATAAAAGTAGTGCGCAAGGTAAGTCTGAAGGCAGAGCTCTACATAGCTCTTCTAGAAATATTCCTGCAGGTTAACATTAAACTGACAACTCACACTCTGGAAAGATCTGTCCAAGTAAATACAAATCTAAGTAAATGCATTATTCTACCCAGTCCACATTGCTCCATGGTACTTACAAGGACCTCTGGGGATATTTTATCAAATGCCTTGTGGATATCCAGATATACAATGTATTATGTGGTCTTCATCAGCTGTTAAGATACATTTAGGTACTAAGCTCAGTGGAAAGGGAGAAAGGACAGGAGGGGAGGGAGGAGTTTTCAGCCAAGTCTTGGCAGCACTATGGCCCTCGCAACCAAGTCACAGCTGCCCAGGCACCCAGGCCCAAGGAAGTAGTTAATAACTATAACCTCCTTTTTACCCAGAACTTCAGCCTCTCTTCATCAAGGAATGTTAATATAATGGTTTACAACTCCATTTACCAGAGGTTTATGTATTGCTGGACTAAAAACCTAACATTTCATTATCAGAAACAACAGATTATATGCAAGACCTGAAATTAACTTTTAAAAAGATCTGCCTCAAACAGTGACAGCATAAAATACAAGCCCTTGGCAATGCCTTTTTCACCATGTGCTTGAGATGCTATACCAAAAGCAGTACTAAACTGGATCACAGAAGATACATCCCTAGAGCTGTCAGCAGATGCTCTGTGTCCCTGGTCCAGTCACTTATCTTCTAGAATTGTAATCGCCTTATCTGTAGCTAGAGGAAGCTAGCTGCCCTAGGAGTCTCCCAGCTACAGGCCTTCAATTTTACACAAACCACTATGGGCCCTTATTCAGCCTAGTCATTTTAGGTTTAGGAGCTAAGGCCTCAGGGGTGTGCATGTGCATGAATGTGGCATGTGCAGGTCATGAGTCTATGTCCCTGTGTGTCTTGGGTTGGTGTATGCTTGCTCACTGCTGTGGGGAGGTGGAGGAGCCACTCACACAGATCTGAGAGAACAAGCTACTGGTCCCTAATTTCTCAATCATCCTTCCCTTCTCCTGTTCCTTAGGAGCAGAGGGCTGTACTGCAGCAGAGTACCTCAAGATGGCTAGGTGATGTCTTGACCTTGGACTGGTATACTCAGGTGTGGACTGTGTAGGTTTTGACTTAACTGCTTTAAAGTTGTCAGCCTTTGAAATCAAGCTGTAAGGCAGTCCATACTGTTAGTTCAAACCAGAAAGTTTTTTAAAAAATATCTTGGGATTTTATATATACTATATCACCTGAACTGGGTCATTGCACAGGGCTTTGGCAATTATTTCATTATGCAGAGATTTGAGCTATCATAGCATTTGTTATAACAGACTATAACTTTTGTAGACATATTATGGAAAAGTAGAAGTTGGGAATCAGAAAGGTGAACAAATTTAAAAGATAAACAACTACATATCAGAAATGGTTTTCTTCTGCTGAGAGACAAAACTAGATGATTACCTAGAGACTTTCCTGTTCATGGGTTTTCAAGAAGAGAGCGCCTAGCAGTGTGGCACGAAGGACACTAGAGGAAGGCAGAACACAAGCCCCGGTTCAGACTCCTAAAGCCTGTTCCATGCCTTGCTGCCTCTCTCACTGTGTTATCCACTGGGACAGAAGATAACAGATTTTGAATAGTATGAGTAGTATGAATAGTATGAATAGTATGAGTATTTGTTTTTTTTTTCAACAAAAAAGAGCAGAAAAACCAACAAAATTTGTAAGCCACAAACTAAATACAGTTGCCCCAATGACGACATCTGACGAATGGATCACAAGTGGAAAGATGTGCATTCAGAGGAGCAAACACATCCCAGAAGCACAGACTTCCTTAGTGTGGTACAAGGCTTGTCCAAATACACCCAGGAAATGCAGATTCGCAGTTTAAGTACAACAGAATGCTGGAAAGTCACCATTTTACTATGTGACAAATAATTTTAAGTACCTGAGTATATTAAAATAAATATGAATATCCAATGATATCAGTAATATCAATAACATCAATATCAATAATATCAATAACATCAATATCAATAATATCAATAAAATAAACATGAATATCCAATAACATCAATAATTTATATATTTTATAGTAAAGAAAAGACCAGAGACTTCTAAAAATATTTGCATGTGCAACGAGCATTTACTCACCCATGGTCCTAAGCACCCTCTCTGTGGCTGAGAATGGGGAACTCCTGAGAAGCATGGCCACACGGCCACCAACAGAAAATGATCAACCACTAGACATTCACAGTCACTCGGAACAGGTCATGAGACAGCCCAAACCAGCATCAATTCAGGTGATTAGGTGGAAAAGCGACCCCAGATGAACTAATTTACTTACCACCAAAACCAACCATTTTAATGGTGATGGTTGTTGTTTTCTCCCAGTCAACATGAGAGAACTATGGAGGTCTGAACACTTGCATTTGCCTAGGCTTCTGGGTATTTATTCTACTTGGCATTGGTAGTACAGGAAGAGATAACAGGGTCAGTCAGGGGCTAGGAAACAGAAGGCTCACGTTCTACTCATGCTTCAGTTATTAATTATCAGAACACTTATCCACTCTATCCCTAAGCTAGCTGTTTCTTAAAATGGAAATAATGTTCCCTACCTATTCCCAAAATAGGCCAGGATCAGAAAGTAAGAAAATAATTTGTAAAAGTACCATTCTAGTGAAAGCTATATTATCATCTAGAAAACTATTTCCATCTCTAACATCCTCAAATTTTATTTACAATAGGAAAAAGCTACCAGTGGACGGACAGGTTAAATAGAACCTGCTCATAGTCTAATGAAATTATCTGAAGGTTCTGTTGCTGCCACAATGATCTGTGCTCTTACAATTTGTTCCACACACATTTTTTCATGTTTTTCTTTTCATTTATTTTTTCCTTTCCCTTTTCTTTAATGTGGTATAACTGACAAACACAAATTGTACATATTTAAGGTGTACAGCATGATGTTTGATGCACATGCAAATCGAAAAATGGTCACAATTAAGCTAATTAACATCCATCATCTCACACAGTTACTGTTTTCTTTTTGTGTGCATGTGGTGAGAAGACTAAAGATTTACCTTCCTAGCCAATGTCAAGCATGCAATACAGTATTTTAACTATAGGCGTCATGCTATGCTGTAGATTCCCTAAACTTACTCACTCATATCTGAAACTTTGTGCCCCTTGACCATCACCTTCCTGTTTCCCCCTCCCTTCAGCCCCTGGCAGCTGTCGTTCTACTCTCTGCTTCTATGAGTTTGACTATTTTAAATTCTACAAATAAGTGAAAATGGAATTTTTATATTTTCGTGTCTGGCCTATTTTACTTAACATGTCCTCAAGGTTCATTCATGTTGTTGCAAATGTCAAGATTTATTTCTTTTTAAAGCTATCATTCCATTGTATAGATACATACCATGTTTTCTTTATCATTTGCTGGTGGACATTTAGGTTTCCATATCTCAGCCACTGTGAATAATGCTGCAGTGAACACAGGAGGACAGGGGGTCTCTCTGAGGTACTTCAGATATACACCCAGAAGTAAGGTTGCTAGATCATAGGCAGTTTTATTTTTAGCTGTTTGAGGAACCACCATACTGTTTTTTCCATTTGGCTGAACCAATTTATGTTCCCACCAACAATGTACACATACAAGGCTTTCTGTTCCTCTGCATCCTTGGCATTTTTTTCTTTAATAAAAGCCATTTCTGACAGGTATAATTGTGGTTTGATTTGCATTTCCCTGATGGTTAGTGTTGTTGAGCATATACCTGATGGCCAAAAGAAGACATTGTGTGTCTTCTTTTAAGAAATGTCTATTCAGGTCCTTGGCCCATTTTAAAAACTGGGTTGTTTGTCTTCCTTGCCATTGAATTATGTGAGCTCCTTATGTACTTTGGACATTAACCCCTTACCAGGTATGTGACTTGCAAACGTGTTCTCCAACTCAGCATGTTGCCTTTACATTTTACTGATTATTTCCTTTGCTGTGCAGAAGATTTTTATTTTGATATAGTCCCACTTGTCTATTTTTTCTTTTGTTGCCTGTGCTTTTGGTATCATATCCCAAAAAATCATTGCCAACACCAATGTCAATGAGCTTTTCCCCTGTTTTCTTCTAATAGTTTTATGATTTTGGATCTTATGGTTAAGTCTGTAATCCATTTTGAGTTGATTTTTTTATATGGTGGCTCAAGAAGAATGCTTTAGGCGGGTACTGGAAATATTGGGGGGAGCACTTTGTAAAGTATATGGTTCCCTAACCACTATGCTGTTCACCTGAAATTAATACAAAATAATATTGAATGTAAACTACAACTGGAAAAAAAATAAGGTAAAAGAAGCATGCAGTTACTTTAGTTTGGTATGAAAGATATTTTATGAATGAAGTATTTTCCTAACATCATATTAATTCCTGGAAGACTGAAGACTTGGTTATTGGGAGGCTGACATGGTAAGCATAAATTTGGCAACAGTGGGATCCTGAGATTCCCAATTCATCCACAGCTACAATTTGTTTCTTGTTTGGTGCTCTAAAAAGTGGCGACATCAGCACTTAGGGATGCAAGTTTCTAGGGGTATCTAACAGGGCAACATCTGTGCTGTGCGATCAAAGCAGTAAGATGTTTGCTTGTGTTGATTATTTTTACTTACTACTATGTTAAAGACACTGAAGCCCACATCACAAACAGATTGTCTATGTGCCTGGTTAGAATGCAAGTAACAAAGATAATCTGCTTTAGTCTGCACATTTAAAAAACTGAGCCTTCTACCAAAATCACTGTAAACAATAGCAACAGAATAGTCCTAAAGAACACTGAGAGAAGAAAAACCATCTATGTATATATAATTCAGTGTTTTCTAAAGCTTTAGATGCCCTCTCATGAGTTAGAAGTGGGGAATTCTTAACTCACACATGCATGCAAGGTATATGAATTATAAAGCATGAAGCTTCACTTACACTAGTTTGTGATACTACCCCCTTGGCATTATTTAAATACAGTGTTTTGTATGTAAATATGAACAACTCCAAAAATAACATCTAATACAGAAACAAAGTAAGAATAGTACATACTGGTTAAACATAATCCCACATAAAAACATATCTGTGGACTATAAGCATTACCTTTTTATGCTATAAACATACATTTGCAGACAGTTCATCTAAATATTAACATTGCATTTCCTTGTGCACAAAATTTTGAATGTGACATGTACTGTGTTTGTGCTCCTCTTACTTAACAAAGTTGCATGTGTGTGTATTCTTATTTCTTCCACCCAAATAAAGAAGCAGACTGACATCACAAGGCTTCTTTTTTGCTTAGGCAGAATATTGAGCAAACAAATATTTATTCTGGGTTACTCAGCTGTGAGACATAAGGGGATTCATGACATGCTATGCCTGGTGCCTGCTTAGCTTTTACAAGATAATTGCATTTTGGACCACCTAGAACATTGTATTAAATCGAGAGACCTTATTTTAAATTTTTAAAAACATGTGATGGCAGAATTTAATCAGTCATGCCTCCATAAAATTAAGGGAGATACAAATAAATGGGCAATAGAAAGGTGCAATAAAACCAGAATTAATCTAACTGTGATTAATTCAGGATCAGATTAAGACCAATAGTGCCAGCTGTATCAGATCCACTCTTTGGTGTTATTCCCTCCTGCTCCTTTTTGTTATCCCTTTCTTCCCCCTTCTCACTCCCCTTCACACTCACCCCTAGGGCACATTCCTTGGTGGATAAACCTGCAGGAGAGTTAATTGTCACATACATGGATTTAATCACATTGTCCATCACATTGGGGGCCCTGCCTTTAGCGATCCATGACTAATTGTTGTGGTAATTTTTCAATCATTAACAGCAGCGCATATGCTACAGACAAATCCCAAGGTGCCTAACTAAACCCCAGTGACAAGCAGCACAGGCACCAGAAGGGCCGGCACACGCCTTGCCCAGGCTCCCATCCCCAATCCTATTAGTCATGCATCATCATGAATATACATCCATTCCAAGGTTGTCGGGCTGAGATGAGGTCAGACAGGCTTTCTAGCACAGCTTTGTTTTCAATCTATTCTTTGAAAAAGGAAGAGGAAGAGGAAAGAAAAGGAAATTAAAACTCCACGTGGGACAACTAGCTGAGAGGCTATTTTAAATTCCACTTGTTTCTCATTCATTTTCAGGCAGGCTTCTGGGCTGAGGCAAGTGCCCTTTCTTTGAGTTTCAGCAGTATTAGCGATCTCCATGGCAACCACCAGTGCTCATCTGCTGCACCACACTGCAGCTTCCCTGGGCTCAATTCTCAAGTCGCCCTGGTGTCAGACGGGGCACGCCATGTGCACTGGTGGGACAGGACCTTGCCTTGGGGAATCCTCCAGCTGATTGAAGCCCTGCTCTAATCACCACATAATATGAGCGAACAAGATCACACAAAATACGATCTGCCTGCACGGATCCAGGAATGCTATTTATTTTTCATTTTCTTTTTTTAAGGGTCTTTGTTAGTTAAAAGCAAAGAGCCACTAGATCAACTACCTTACAAAAAGGATTAATTTGAAAATAGGTCATACAGTGTTGTGGGTATGTGATTTATTTAAAGCATACATCTCATATACCTTGCAAAAAAGGTACTACTCTGAGGAAATTAAAACTCCTGGGTTTTCTCTTTGGTTTGTCCTAAATGAAAAAATATCTGGGATATTGGTCAGAGTACGGAAAGCAAAATAATTCCTGGATTATTACTGAAATTCTGACTCTTCTATGAAGTCTTGGGAAATTCCCTCTTATACCCAGTTTCCCCAAGATTAAAATAAGATCCACTTATTTTAGACATTTAGCACTGGATCACTGAACAAGGTCTCGGCAAGACTTAATTAATATGTGCAATTCATTTTTAGCTTCTCAGATGCGATTTTTGGTGCAGGATCCATTGTTATGAAGTGAGGGGCCGAGCGCCCTCTACTGATGCTTCTCAGTCAGTCTCTCAGTGTCTGAAACCTACCAAAATGTTCACTTACTGTTAACAAGTATTGTTATACTCTTGCTTAGAAGTCATTTACTGAAAAGTAAGAGCAGGAAGAAAGGTGCAAGGGAAGAGGAAACAGATAATAGACTAGGTGTTATAACAGAATATCTTTGCATGAAGACCATTCAAACGCACCTAAGGTTATTTACAAAACAGTGAGAAAGGTCTCAGAAAATTCAGAATGCTTGATTGTGCATCATGAACAAACATTAAAAAGATTTTTTTTAAAAAAGGCACCTCTTACTTTCTGCTCATGTTCTTCTAAGACAAGGAGGGGGAAAAGCAGGATTCAAATAGGATCTTATTGACTGGTCTGTTTTCTAGAAGACTTGGGTAAAAAAAGAAAGCCCCCTTTTTCTTAGAATTTTTTACATTCATTGCACTAGTTAGTTCCCAACTTCATTTCTGAGTTTAGTTTGAACAAACCCAGGCCCATCCTCCATAACAGAAGAAATTCACTTTTGAGTCTATATGCACTAGGTAATTACAACAAACAAAAAATTATACAGAGGAGAAAACAATTTGAACATCACTTATATTGTTTTCTCCATTATGTAAATGATAACCCTTAAACAACATTTAAACAACTCAAAATACAAGTTCAGCTTAGAGCTGAAATAGGACAGCATATTGAAGAAATTCTGCTTCCTTATTAACAATTAACTCATTTTGGGAAAGTGTTGGTAATAATAATAGTAATAATAACAAAATAATAATATATTAAAGTCAAACACTCATTGAACTTTACCTGCATCAGAAACTTCTAATTGCTCTATGTGCAACATTCTTTAATTTTTATAACTCTTCAAGATCAGTATCAATATTATTCTCATTTTAAGTGGAGGTGAATGAGACACAGAGAGAATAAGAATCTTGTGGAAGGTCACATTACTAACAAGTGACAAAACCAGAATTCAAATCCAGGCCATCTGAATTCTAAACTCATCAAGTTAACCATTCATCTATGTTAACCACTAAGAACACTGAGTAGAATCAAACTCTGAAAGGACTGGACTCAAAAAAGCTGTCAATCATGGAATCTAGGTCCTGAAAGAAAACCAAAATTATGAAAACTCTTACAAATTTCCTTCTCTAAACCCAAATCTTATATTTGTAGAAGCAAAGACCACGTATTTATCCATCACCTTTAAGTTTTTCATGCGATATTATCAGTTCACCCTTGAAGTGACTGTCACTGAGAAACCCAGCTGCAATAAGGAACACGAGGACCAATGTTCAGAATATGATACATGCCCTAATCCAGAGCTGGCAGATGGTCTGTGATTTGCTGCAGCAGCAATTAACAGGGAGCTCCTGGATTCTGACATAATGGAGTGGGCAAAAGGGTTTTCTCAGGCCTGAGCAGTGGTCTAGGGAGAAAGACAAGAAATTATCCAGTGGCAGGATTAGCCACTTGTGACCTCATCATTGAGTCTTCTCAGCTGATACCAGGATGGACAAAGAGCAGAGGAGTCTGCAGTGAGCTTGGGGATCCGAGACAGGGGGAGGAGGAGTGGTTCTGCTGTGAGCTGGTGCAGCAGAGGGGTTGATGGAGCACAGTTCTGCACAGGAAGGAAGCACAGTGAGCTAGTGCGCAGCGATGGGGCAGGTGGGAAAACAACACAGGTGCAAGGTAGGCAGCTGACCATGGGGCTGCCACTGAGTGCTCCCAAGAAACAGGGTGGAAGCGGCAATGTCTAAAGACAGTTCTGTGAAGACATTTGTGTAAGGGCTCATGTCACTTTCTGGTCCTTTTAAAGGACCCAAATCCCATGAGACTTAAAATAACTAGAATCCAACAAATTGAGATTGTCAGAAAAACATACTTTCAAATTTTCCCTTTCACACAATAGCTGGAGATAGGGGTTATGGGATGTCAAGTCAAGTACAAATCCATACTTGTATCTATAGATAAATTTCCAGATACAGAAATCCTTAACTTTCATTATTCAAAAAGGAATATGAACTACACAAGTACATCTCCCACACACTACCCTATAAGGACAAGTCAAATTATCTTTTCATTCTTATCTCACTATTATTTTCCAATCAGTTTTAATAAGAACAGGGACTTGACTGCAGCATCCTTTCCTTGTGGAAAGTGTGAATACTTTGCTAATGGTTAGGACATAAAATGGTTTACAAATTATGCAGGGAATCTGGACAAAGATGACTTTGGTGCTACATATGTGCAATACTTCACAGCTGAGAGAAAAACTATTTTGCAATGCATTGCAAGATGAGAAATACCACTTAGAAAATCATTGGCTTTGATGTTGCTGATGCTAAGGGTTTTCCACGACATTGCAGCTCTTAAAAAAGTTTATCTTGATGTGTGTAACATATCACCAGAAACCTTGTATTGAGACCATCACAGACTTTCTACAGAAGATGGAGCCCAGATCCCTCCCAGCCATGATGGCTGATGACTATAGGTTTTTACTACTGGCTTCCATCTCTCCATAAGGAAAATGGATGATAGACATACCAGTATGTATTCTAGTTTACAGAATTCTGAAGTAAATTACATTACTAGAAAACAAATGTTTTAAAAAATAGCTTATCATTCCCTTCTGATGCCTTTCTTAAGGCAATGAACACATAACAATCAAAGGGTATATCTGGCCTTGGCTGGTGTGGCTCAGTGGATTGAGTACCAGTCTGCACCAAAAGGTCACCAGTTCAATCCCCAGTCAGGGCACATGCCTGGATTGCAGGCCAGGTCCCAGGTTGGGGCCTGAGAAAGGCAACTGAACAATGTTTCTCTCCTTCTCTTTCTCCCTCCCTTCTACTCTTTCTAAAAATAAATGAATAAAAAAAGGGAAATATCTCGAGTCAGAGAGCTCTAAAATGGTAAAGGCATAAGGAATTTTAGAAATAATCTCTTAGTGTAATCCCACTTGTTTTACCAATTAGGACACAGAAAGTCTAAAGAAATATACTAAAACAATACTACTAACTACTAATAATATTATCATTTTCAAACTAACATTCATCAAAAGATAATTGTATGCCAAAATCTATCTTAAGTGTTTTCCATATATATTCTTCTTTAATCTTTTTAAGAACCCTAAGAGATAAACATTAGTAGTATTGTCCCCATTTTATCAAAAAAGGAAACTGAGGCATAATGAGGTTATATAATGTGTCTAAGCATATCCTGACAGCAAGGGCAGAGCAAAAATTAGGACCTAGCAATTTGCCATAGCCCACTCTTAAAACTATGAGATCGCACTTTTCCAAATAAACTGACCAAGTTCTTAGAGTTAAATTCACAGAATTAACTAAGGTAAGACTAACTATATATTTCAGGGTTATCCCTGAAAAAAAAAATGCCCATATTTTTAAGACCTTCTCTATGCCAGGTATTAGAGGTACTGAGAGGATTAAGACACTACCCTCTGAAAGAGGAACTAAGATAAAAGCCATCCAAGGATGAGAGAGTCCAGAAAAAGATGCAGACAGTTAAGTACCCACAGTATGGACACTAACTCCAAACTTTGAAGCATACTCTAAAAAACAGACAGAACCTTTGGAAGTAGGACTTCCCATGAGCATCTGGGACTCAAGAGCCACCACAGTTAAAAGCAACTCACCTGTGGACAATCAGGGCACGTGCATGTAGGCAGGAAGAACAAAAAGCTGAAACCAATATCTATTTGATAGCTACTATCTTAAATACAATGAAGGTACTTTTTTCCTTCTGGTATTCTATCTCATTGGAAGAGCCCAGAACACCATGTGAATATTCAGAGCCTCCTAAAATAAAAGTACAGGGCTTTTTTCATGCTCATTATCTTACAATGAGAAAACCTAGCCATGATATGGTTAAGTGATTTGCTAGATGTGTCTACAGGGGAAAGAGGAAGCTACTGAAAAAAGAATAGATAAACTAGATTGCTCAACCACACTCTATGTAAAGTGGGAAAAAATATGAGGTATAAAAAATAAAGATGTTTATAACATACCACCCCACCTTCTTCTACCGAACACTTACAGATTACTGGTATGATTTCAGAATTAAAGCTGAGAGTACAGAGTTGACTAAGACACAGTTCTTGCCTTTAAGAAGCTCAAAATCTAGTGGGGGAAATAGGAAAGAAAGTCAGAAATCACAGAAGTATGGAAATAGCACTGGAAGTGTACACAAAGCATTTTAGAAATACAGTTGACCCCTGAACAATGTGGGGGTTAGGGGCACTGACTCTTACGCATTCAAAAATCCATGCATAACTTTTGATCCCTCCAAAAAAACATAATTACTAATAGTCTACTGTTGACCAGAAGCCTTACCAATAACATAAACAGTTGATTAACACTGCTTTTTGTATGTTATGTGTATTATATCTATTATAATCTTAAAGTAAGCTGTAGAAAATGTTATTAAGAAAATCATTAAGAGAAAATACATGTACTGTACTTTATGTACTTACTGAAAAAATCTGCATATAAGTGGACCCACATAGTTCGAACCCACAATGTTCAAGGGTCAACTGTACAAAGGAAGGTCCTGTGTTGGCCTGCACTGGGAACAGGACTAGAAGTGGAGGGGGTCAAATAGAAGACCTGTGAAGATTTGGCAAATGAGACGTGAAAGGGAAGGGGGCTGGGGTTAAATCTTCAAGGATGAGCAGAAATTAAAGGGGGAAAGGGGAAGGGGACTATGGGCAGAACGAATAGCATGTGTAAAGACAGGCAAAGAGAGAAGTAACAATCCGGGAGCTAGACATTATCTATCGCCTCTGAAAGGACAGAACTACACAGGAGTGTGCGTAAGAAAGAAGCAGGTACATCCTGCCATGGGTTACTTACCACAGGGTTAATGAGACATGCTAAAAATAAGGATTATATTGATTCATCTACAATGGAAGCATTATAAACGTGGGAAGAATCTGGACAGGAGTCAATAATATATATATTTTTAATATGGCTGTGAAGAGGTCTTTATGACATTTGGGTCAAAATTGAAAAAACAAATGCAAATGATGCTTACACTAAAAAACTTGCAATATGAGAGGAAAAGGCATCTCACAGTGCTTGTCAAATAATTTTCAACAAATGTGAAAGACTAAAGGATGGGTTTTCACTAGAGCACTTATGCTGAAATGGCTATAGAAGTTACCAATGAATTGAGAATTAGAGGTGCGTCCACCTGTGCCGAGTTAATGGGAATAAAATACGTTAATGGGAAGAATCACCAGGGGTTTTTGAAAAGTCATACATAAGAACAGAAAATCAATTGGGGATGGAGTCTGAAGCTAGTCCAACAACCCTGCTAAAGACGCAAGGTGCTGAGCTGGTTTGGTTTGGGTTTGTGTCAATGAGCAAAATTATAAATGAGCTATAATCTGCAGATGAGACCGAAAGGTTATTCAGACTAAGTTAACTTTAAATGAATGACAGTTAACATTGAACTAATAGAACACTCTCCCCTCCCCCGACAACAATCACCTTTCTAATTCTGTTGTCATAACTGTTCTCATTGCTCCCACTTCTTCAACTGTCAGAGGTTTAACCTGACATAGTCACTGAAGATTAACATATATTCAATTTCTATTCTAACAATGGAAAAAAGGTAAGTAAAATCCAGATCCCCCCTTTTTTGCTTTTAAATAAATAGATTTGAGAGATACTTAGGGCTATAATTGTCTTGTCAGAAGATATTCCAAAAATCTACTCCTTTCAAGAAGGCTATATTTAAAATACTACCAGGAAAAGAAAATCTACTCACTAAATTTAAAAGTTCCTCATCCTCATAGAAACTCAGTTCAGTCTTACCTACCTCCATAGGCTAGAGCTCTCTATATCTAACCTATAGCCCTCATATTGCAACTTGCATGATTCTTCTATTTGCACCTTGAAAGACTCTAGAAAAGACATGTCATCTTTATAAACAGATAGCCATTTTATCATTTTTAGTTCATTCAGGATAAATAATTTAAACACAATTAAATCACTGAATTGTCTTAAAGAAAGTTGTGTTTTTTGTTTTCCTTTTTTGTGTTATATATTTTTAAAGATTTTATTTATTTATTTTTAAAGAGAGGGAGAGGAAGAAGGATGGGAGACAAACATCAATGTGTGGTTGCCTCTTGTGCACCCCCTACCGGGGACCCGGCCCACAACCCAGGCATGTGCCCTAGACTGGGCATCAAACTGGTGACCCTTTGGTTCACAGGCCAGCACTCAACCCACTGAGCCATACCACTCAGGGCTGTGTGTTTTTTTTTTTTAATTTATGAAAGAAATAATTGTCTCTGACTTAGAGTTGCTTTGCATTTTGAAAACGTGTAAGCACTGTAAAAAGCTAAGAGGTGATGGTACTGCCACTGATTTCATAGTTACTTGAAAATAATACATACTATCCCAGTATTTTAAGACCATAAATTGAAGAAGAAAATATCTAAGTAGGTTAAGAAAAAGTTAAGTAGTAGTAAAAAATCAATGACAATAAAATAATGTGGAGGGAGTGGTTAAACTAGAGAATAAACAAAGTGGCAATGCAATCTGTTAGGTACAGCAAAACCTGACAGAAGAGAAAGAGACTCTTTCTACCCCAATGCACTGCCAATAATAAGGAAGATCTGGAATAAGCTGGAAGACAGTCCAGGATGCCCAATAACTCTACCAGACTGCCCTGATGGACTGGAAGACATGGGCCTGAGAATCAGTCAAGGTCATGAGTAGCAGTCTGGGAGTGAGGGACTTGCACATATGGTGGAACCAGCTGCTGCCAACCCAGCTGCTCTGCTGAGTCAGAGCCCATTTCTCAAGCCTAGTAAGGGGCAGCAAAAGAAACTATTTCTCTCTCATTCTAAATGAAATCCTTACTCTTTAATAGGGCTAACTTTTCTTTGCATTTCTTGGAACCAGCACATAGCAGGTGCTCAATAAATGTTGCTCAATAAATTAATAAGTTGATTAATAAATTAAGGAATGAACAAATACACAATCACTAAAATTAGACTCCAAAATTAGACTCCAAAAGACATATACAGCTTGGTTTACTATCACACGCCTTCACAGAAAGATGGAAAACAGCTACCAGATGTGCCAGATGTGCACTCTTAAGGTCAGAGGCTGAATCTTGGAACACTCCACAGTGTTGGGCATGAGTTCCCTGCACCTTACAAAACCACCTTTACCTCAATATGACTGCATTACCTTATTAAAACTTGATTAAAGAGTTTTCTATTACCTCACTTTAACAAGGGCTTTACTAATTTGGGGAGGGTAAAGAGTAAATCAGCAATGTAAACCAAAAGAAAAATGAAAGCAATTCAATGTCAAAACATGCTGTTAAGGTCATGAAGAATCAGTAAAGCAGTTTTTGTGCACAGAAGAAACAGAAAAAATAGCACATGTAATGTGCCTTAATCCAGCATTTTTTTTAGAAAACAAATCTGCTCATAAATAGCACATACCTAAACAACCATACTTTGCAAATGCTGTTTATGTATTTATGCCACAGGCAAAAGAAATGAATCTACAGATAATCTGTATTATTAAAGTTTTATCACATCCATTATTGCTGTAAATTTTTCCTGTGATATTTTCAGCAGAGACATAATAACATAACCGTGCTCTTTTGTTTTTCCTTACAAAGGCAGGCAACAAAATAAATCCTCTAAACTCAAGAAAGGAATCCCTCTGTTAGTTTTCTTACCAATGACAGGAAAATCAGCTCAATACAATGGATGTAAGCAGGCCCACACCAACATACATAATGTGAAGGTTCAGAAAACAGGGACAAAAACAAAGCAGGTCCCAGGAATTTACAAAAGCTTCTAGAACCAACAAACAGGTTGGCAATGTAATAGAATACAAGAACAACATATAAAAACCAATCATATTTTATTTACTAAAAATGAATAATCTGAAAATGAAATAAAAAACAATTCCATTCACAATATTATCAAGAAGAATAAAATACGTAAAAATAAATTTCATAAAATAAGTATAACACTGTATACCCAATACTGTAAAAACACTGCTGAGAGAAGTTAAAGATGATCCAACCAGAGGCCCACAGTCTATGGCCCAGAGCCCAGCCTCCAGTTTTTGTAAACGTGCTGTTACTGGAGCATGGCCTTGGCTCACTGTCCACAGCACGTCCCCATTACCATGGCACAGGTAAGTACGACAGGGACTGAGTAGGCCACAAGAATAAAATATCTACTATCAGGCCCTTTCAGGAGAAGTCTGACAATCTCTTATCTAAGTAAGTGGAGAGACATTCCATGTTAATCCAACACTGTTAAAATGGCAATTTCCCTCAAAATGATCTTCAAATTAAATGTAATTCCTATAAAAGTCGCAACAGAGTTTCGTTGTAAAATTGACAAGCTGATTCTAAAATTTATATTGAAATGCTATACAAAGGACCTAGCACAGCCAAAACAATTTTGAAAAAAAGAATAAAGTTTGAGAACTCAAACTACTAAATTTCAAATATGCTATATAGCTACAATAATCAAGACTGTGGGGTACTGTATTATATTTGCAAAAGATATCAAGGCAATTTAATGAGGAAGAAATAGTCATCTCAACAAAATTCTGAGACAAATAGGTACTTACATCTAAAGAGATGAATTTAAAAACAATTCCTTATATCATCCACAAAACTTAAATCACATGGATCACATACAAAGGCAAGAAATAAAATAATAAATAAACCCTTAGGAGAAAATAGGAGACCTTCATGACTTGGGTAGTTGAAAAGGTTTTAGGCATGACACACAAAAGAAAATAAAATTTATAAGTTGGCTTTCATCAAAATTAAAAACTATTTCACTTTAAAACACACCACTAAGAAAATAAAAAGACAAGCTACACACTAGGAGAAAATACATGTAAACTATCTATAATATATGAAAAAGATCTTACAGTTACAGTATCTAAAGAATTTTATAAATAATAACGCAAACAACCCTATTAAAAATGTGCAAGACATCTGAATGAACATTTCACCAGAGAGGAAATACAAATGGCTAATAAGCATACTAAAAGAGCTAAACATCATTATTCGTGAGAAAAATATTAACTAAAACTATAATGAAATTCTCCTACACATCCATTGAAATAACTATTATCAAAAAGACAGACAATAAAGTATTGGTGAGGATGAAAAAAAAACTAAAACCCTCATAATATTGCTGTTGGGGACATAAAATTGTACAGTTACTTTGGAAAACAGTTTGGCAGTTTCTTCAAAAGTTAATGATAGCTTGCATAAAACCCAGCAATTTGACTCCTGGGTATCTACCAAAGAGAAGTGAAATTATGTGTCCACACAGAAACTTGTGAATGAAAGTTCATAGCAGCATTATTCATAATACCACCAAACTGAAAATAATATAAATACCCATCAACTGGTGAATGGATAAACAAAATGTACATAATACACAAACTACTGTGACATGCTAATAGTATGAACTGCAAAATATTTGGGCTGAGTGAAAGAAGTCACATGCAAAGGACCATTTGTATAAGATGTCTAGAAAAAACAAATCCATCTGTAGAGCCAGAAAGTGCAAGAGTGGTTGTCTGGGGCTAGGTGGGCAGAATTGATAACTGGCTGCCAATGGACACAAGAAAACGTTTTGTGATCATGGAAATGCTCTGAGAGTAAATTGTAGTGATCTATATTTGCAAAATTAATAAATTTACTAAAAAATACTTGAATTGCACATTATGGAGGATAACTTTTTGTTCTACAAATTATTCCTCAGTAATACTTTACAAAATATTAAGTCCCAAAGTAACTGTACAAGAGGAAAAAATGGTCACAAATATATGATCAGAAATTATGTTTTCAAAATTCTAAATAAGAACACTATAATTTATAAGACAATGTTCAACATCTAAAAGAAAATTATTTTCCCCATTAAAAAACAGGCAAAGGAACTGGATAGACACTTCTCCAAAAAGGTCATACAGATGGCCAACAGACATATGAAAAGATGTCACTAATCATCAGAGAAATACAAATTAAAACAACGAGATACCATCTCACATCTATCAAAATGGCTATCATTAATAAATCAGCAAATAACAAGTGCTGGCCAGGATGTGGAGATAGGGGAACCCTTTTATACTGTCGGTGGGAATGCAGGTCGGTGCAGCCACTGTGAAAAATGGTATGAAGACACCTCAGAAAATTAAAAATGAATCTGCCTTTTGACCCAGCAATCCCACTTCTGGGAATATATCTGAAGGAACTGAAAAAACTAATTCTAAAGAACAAAAGCACCCCTGTGTTCACTGCAGCATTATTTACAATCACCAAGACATGGAGACAGCCCAAATGTCCATCAACAGATGAGTACATAAAACAACTATGGGACATTTACACAATGGAATACAACTCAGCTGTAAAAAAGAGAAAATTTTACCCTTTGCGGCAGTTTAGATAGACCTGGAAAACATTATGCCAAGTGAAATAAGCCAGTCAGAGAAAGACAAATACCATATGATTTCACTCATATGTAGAATCTAATGACCAAACTGAACTAACAAGCAAAACAGAGATAGACTCATAGGTAGAGACTGGGAGGACAGCTGAGGAGAAGGGAGGGGAGGGGTGGAGGGATTGAGGAAACAGGAAAAAGAACTCATGGACATGGACAACAGTGTGGTGACTGGGATGGGGAGGGGGTATAAGGGGACTAAATAGTAATGGCAACAAATACAATAAACAAAAAGAAAATGATGTTCATAAAAATGTTATGAAATTACTAAACAGGAAGACAGAGTAAATGACTTTCAGACATGCAAGGATTCAAGGAAATTGCTGCCAATGTATGCTTTCTCAGAAAGGCACTGGAGGATAAGGTTCATCAAAACAAGACAGTAAACACACACATACACACACAACCAAAGCTTGGTGTGATATGTATGGCAGATGGCACTCAGCTTTCATATCCACTTCTATGTACCTTTCTTTATGGCAGAGGCTGTAAAGCTAAACCACTACACTTCCTGGTCTTCTTTGCAACTGGGTTCTTTAAGTAAATTAGGTTCCTCCAACTAGGTACTCTCCAATAAGATCTGAATATGGAAATGGAGACCATCCTTCTGCAGCTTTGGCTTTCTCTGCTAGTCTGCATGGTAGTCGGACTACTGGGTTTTTCTCTAAGTGTTCAGCGCCTAACTGTCATCAGCTTCATGGGTATCAAGAGACACTGGCTTTAACAGGTTCTGATTCTTATACTACAGCTTCAGCAGAAGGTTCTTGAAGTGAGCAATCCCAGTGGTGGTCTCCCAACTCCTTCCAATCCTAGTGTGCCAGAGGATGCAATGTCTTTGACAGGTCAGGGCAGCTGTGTGGTTCTGGGGCATTCCTAGAGGCCCAGCTTCAAGTCCACTCCTCCAGGTCTTCCAATAATTTGAAAGGCACCTAATCTCTATTTTAAATCCCTCTCTGTTTAAAATAGCTGGTATAGTTTGTATCTCCTCCCACTAAGTCCCAAAATAATATAATATACAGGGAACAGTATAATCCATACAAATGAGAGGTAAAGGACATTTCCAAGAGTATGCCAAAGAGAGAGAGCAAAATGACTGGCTAGATCAACCGTAAAAATCAACCTGCCCATGAGGCTCTGAGAGAGACATCTCTAAAAGATGAAATGGAAGACAAAGAGATATATATGAACATATAAAAGTAGGCTGTGACAATTTGAAGAATATGGTTTTGAATTAGTAAAAAGTAAACAAACAAAACAGGCTAAAAAAAGCTTTATAGGAGAAAAGTTAATCATAGTTTACTAAATATTTCACCTGTGGATAGACAGCATTTATAATAGATAGTCACATAACCTAATGCAGATTAATGACCTACCCCAAACTGTATTCTTACTGTACGTAAGTTTGGGAGACAAGAAGGGCACTTCTTTTAATGTTAGGGTGAAGAGGAAATGGCTAAATCCTCATATTTTATGTTGCATAGTTCAAACAGAATGTTTTAAATGTAAAGAAATCAAGAAGCAGCAATACAAACAAGCATGTTACTAAAAGATATAGAGTAATTAATGTCCAAGAATCAGCTCTAAGAGTTGTCTCCCAGGGGAAGGAGGTAGGAATATGGGGGAGAGGAGTCAAGCAAAGGCACGTCAGGGGTTGCTGAGGTTTGTCCTAAACCTTGTAGAACTATTTGACTCCTTAAATTACGAGGTGAATAAACTTTAATGAAAAAAAGAATTTCTTAAAAAAAAAGTAAGGGATGAAGAGAAAGTGGCATTGATGCTCCCTATCATTTGGAGGCTGAGGCACTCTGGGTGCGGACAGATGTCCCTTTGCCCCAGGCACACCAGCGTGGGCAGCAAGCAATTGGGTGCTTTTCCCACTCTTGTCTAGAGAGCTGGACAGGCCACTGTAATCCAGGAGCTCAAAAGAGGAAAAACCACAAATACTTTTTAAAATAAAATTATACAAGTTTCAGGTATACAACTCTACATTATATCACCTGTATAGAAAAATACAAATAAAAGTGTAGCTAAAGTGACAGAAAAAGATCAGATACTAAAGCAACAGTTCAGCATAATGGGAGTCAAATAAAACAATCATACATTGGTTTTCAGAGATAAATAAAATACCTGAGATATGTCTGAGATAACCACTAACAACTGTCTTGACCTAAAACAGTTGCAAAAATACCAACATTTTGAGACTTCCGGCTAAGATGGAGGTGTAGGTAGACACACTGTGCCTCCTCGCACAACCAAGATAGGGATGACAACAACAATTTTGAAACAGAATAACAACCAGAACTGGCAGAAAATTGAACTGTGTGCAAGTCAGACAACAAAGGAGTTAAAATAGACACGTTCATCCAGACCCGTAGGAGGGGCGGAGCCGGGCAGTTGGGTGGAGAAGGGCCACAGAACCAAGAGCATTGGGACTGGCTGCACAAGACTGCAGCAGCCAGACCCCAGGCACGCAAGCAGCGGCTGGCAGACCCCGGCCAAGGGGTGGCAGGGCCCAGCAGACCCAGGGAGGCTGAGACTGTAAAGCAAGGCACTGCACACAAGGCAGCTGGCTGACCAGGCACTCTTAGGGTCCTAGCACCGAGAAATAGAGCCTCGGGGCACTGACTGAAAACACCTGTGGGGGTTGAGGCACCAGGAGAGACTCCCAGCCTCACAGGAGAGGTCACTGGAAAGACCCACGGGGTGCACAAGTCCACCCACACAGGAATTATCACCAGAAAGGCCCAGTTTGCTTGCGGGAAGCGGCAGAAGGGACTAAAGTCCAACGGAGAGCAGAACAAGTGCCATTGTTGCCTCTCAGACCCCGTCCCCACATACAGTGTCACAACCCAGCAATTGGGTTGCCCGCCCTGGTGAACACCTAAGGCTCTGCTCCTCAGTATATAACAGACGTGACAAGACACACAAAAAAAAGATGGCTCAAACAGAAGAACAAATGAAAGCCCGAGAACCAATACTTTTATGTGACTGAGAGATAGCCAACCTATCAAATGCACAATTCAAAGCACTGGTGATCAGGATGCTATCAGAACTGGTTGAATTTGGTCACAAATTAGATGAAAAAATGAAGGCTACAATAAGTGAATTGAAGAAAATGCACAGGGAACCAATAGTGATGGAATGAAAGCTGGGTCTCACATCAATGGAGTGGATCAGAAAGAAGAAAAACATACAATCAGGAAAGAATGAGGAAATAAGAATTCAAAAAAAATGAGGATAGGCTTAGGAACCTCCAGGACAACTTTAAATGTTCCAACATCCGAATTTATAGGGGTACCAGAAGGGGAAGAGGAAGAGCAACAAGTGGAAAAGTTATGTGAACAAATAATAAAGGAGAACTTCCCCAATCTGGCAAAGGAAATAGACTTCCAGGAAGTCCAGGAAGCTCAGAGAGTCCCAAAGAAGTTGGACCCAAGGAGGAACACACGAAGGCACATCATAATTACATTAGCCAAGGTAAAAATGAAGGAGAAAATCCTAGAAGCAGCAAGAGATAAGGAGACAGTAACCTACAAAGGAGTTCCCATCAGATTGTCAGCTGACTTCTCAAAGAGACCTTACAGGAAAGAAGGGGCTAGGAAGAAGTATTCCAAGTCATGAAAGGCAAGGACCTACATCCAAGATTGCTCTATCCAGCAAAGCTTTCATTTAGAATGGAAGGGCAGATGAAGTGCTTCTCAGATAAGGTCAAGTTCAAGGAGTTCATCATCACCAAGCCCTTACTATATGAAATGTTAAAGGGACTTATCTAAGAGAAAAGATAAGAAAAAGAAGATAAAAATCATATATACTAAAATGACAGCAAACTCACAATTATTAATAACCACACCTAAAACAAAAACAGAAACTAAGCAAACAACTAGAACAGGAACAGAACCACAGAAATGGAGATCACATGGAGGGTTAACAACAGGGGAGTGGGAAGAGGAGAGAGAGAGAAAAGGTACAGAGAATAAGTAGCATAGATGGTAGGTAGAAAATAGACAGGGGGAGGGCAAGAATAGTTTGGGAAATGTAGAAGCTAAAGAACTTCTGATCCATGGACATGAACTAAAGTGGGGGAATGTGAGTGGGAGAGGTATGCAGGGTGGTGGGGAATGAAGGGGTAGTAATGGGACAACTGTAATAGCATAATCAATAGAATATATTTTAAAAAATACCAACATTTTGAGCTGAAGGTAAAATAGATGGTCTTAATTCAAATTTGCTTCTGAAGTATCCAAGAATCATGAGTTACAGAAATATATAAAACTAACTTGTTTTTCTTGGAGGTAGTGGGGATATAAGAAACAGACCCATCGACTACTCAGCCAGTCCTATTTCCCTCCTTGGTGTCCACATGGACAACAGTTCCACCAGTTCTATTAAACAGGATGTGTAGTGAGTCAATGCAAAAGCTTACAGAGCAACACGCCCTGCTAAAAGATTCCATGTAGTCAAATCAATGTATTTCATTCTTTAATTTTTAACCTCAGACATCTGAGATCAAAAGAATAATAAAAACTACCCCCAGCACCTCTGGTAAAAGTCATCTTTAGGGTACAGCTGTACCATTTATACAAGCATGGCTCCTCTCACCACAACAAATAAATTTGCACTTGCCTGACTGAAATTTCATTCTTACTGCAATCAAATTGCTACCAGCATGTTGTGAACACTATAAATCTGCCCATGTTGATTCTTGAAATGAAAAATATCAAGGGAAATAAATAATCCTTTACTCCCTACCATTCGTAGGAATAAGAAACAACAGACATGTTGACTAGTGGGAAGAAACAATGAAACTGTCCTCACTGAGCAGGCTTCTGGGTGGAAGTACCAGCCTCAGCATTATCCTCGTGTAGTGGGTGGGTTACATAACTGTCCAGGGCTGATGGGCCTGGTCTCCACATGAAAAACAAGATCCTGACTTTTTTGCTACCAGTAACTCATTATTATTAGCAGTTATTAGGGATAGACAGGAAATCCAGATCTTCTCCAGCTCTTTCTATTTGTGAATCCACGTGCCAATTTAGACTATGGAGGGTCTGGCTGGCCAAGGAGCTGCAGAGTGCTCCCCTTCCTGGAGAGCAGTGCTCTGTAGCCCTGGGCAGGGAGCTGGCTTTTCCAGCCAGGCTTCCTGCATTCCTAGTCATGGCAAGGAGTCAGGTGTTTTAGACACAGTGCAGCCAATTCTTGCCCAAACCCCTGCCCCAACAAGCCAAGGCTGCATTTCCAGCTGTGGACACCCTCATTCTAAATGATTACAAAGGACTAAACCTAAACAGACCCTGAAGAACAGAAGGCAGAGCCAGAAGCCAAAGGGAAGAGAGCCAAAAGCATTGGTGGCAGGAGCAGACGCATAAGCTGTGCTCTGAAGCTTACCGTGGCCTGCACAGGAAGAGTGATGGGCAAAGGAGCCACGATGGCCATGGGGAAGCCACGCCAGAGTGATCCATGTCCCATCTCCACCTTACAACATGGACATGGCTAATGGCAAAGCAAACCCCTTCAGTGTCGGGAGGTTTTTCAGCAAAGCATAATTTGTATGACAGATCTGAGTGTGAAAGGTAGGAAACACTTCTAAATTAAGGCAGAGATCTGGAAGCTTTTCAAAATTATAATGCTCTTTTACAGCTCAATTTCTGATTTCTCAGCTACATACCCCAATTCTTAGCCCTGGCAGAGGGAACAACTCATGGGTTGTTTCTTCTTTGACTCAGTTTCCCTTTCAACTATTCAAGAATTGAATTCTATTTATTTCAGGTTATTAAATAGTCACTGAGCCAGGATCCAGGTGCTTCAGAGGTTAAAAAATAAATACATAAAACAAACAAAGGCCTCGCTCTCAAGGAGCTCAGACCTATACTTAAAAAAAGATGCTCGAGTAATCATAAACAAAACATAAACTATGGTAAATATCACAGAAGAACATGTCAACGGTCTGCTCAACAATTTCTATGGATCTGGTTTGTGCTCAGCATTGTGTTAGGCACGAAAGGTAAGATTGATAAAGATTGGCCAGCCCTTCTCCTCAAGGTGTAGATGGAGAATTGGGGCTTCTGGGCATGTCGGAGGGGGAGGGTTACAGAGGGAGAAACACACCTGATCGAGGTGGTCAAGTGCTTAGTGAGAGGAGTCAAGCAGGCTACGATGGCACTGCCACTCTATAGCATACCTGACTGTGGGGGTGACACTGGCCAGCAGGGGTGGTGAGACCATGCTGTGAGCTGAGCAAACTGCACAGTGGCCTAGAGACATGACAGCAGGCACCGTCAGTGCTAGGGGGACACTGAGTGCCTACCTGCCCACTGCCAAGGGCACGTGTAGGCAAAGGTGGGGAGGGTGGTTCGAAGTCTTGATGGAAGAACAGGTTTTTACTATGCCTTGCAGACAGTAAAGGCTCACTGAGTGTTTGGAGTCAGCCAATCTTAAATATTTTCTTTAATCTCTCTTCCTTTTATAGATAAGGAAACAAGGGCCAAGAGATGTCAAAGGATTCCCCTCAACTAACAGTCCAGCATGAAGCTGAATCAATTATTTGGAAAACCACAACTATTAACCAGGTCACCTGATACTGAATATAAAGCTCTTTCCAGTGTCCCACATTACGTTTGTTTTTTGGGGGGTGGAGGGTTTTGTGTTTGTTTTTTTTTCATTTTTAGTACCCTATAATTAAGAGCAATGGAATTAGAAAGCAGCAGTTTAGAGATCTCCAAAGAATTTTATCTTGAAAATGTTAAGAAGATCCATGACATAGAATATTAAGGTAATAAAAACCAATTGGGAACAGAATGGGGGAAACATCCTGATTTCAGGTCAATGATATTAAAGCAACATTCTCTCTGTGCTTTGACAACACTGTTGCTTAGGATTTCTGAGATTGCCACCATTACTCTGCTTTGAAACTGCTCGGTAAACTACATCAGGCCTTACTTGACTAACATTCCCCCAATGTGGCCTTCCCCCACCTCCCTAGAGACTAACACATACCCAAGCTTCAAAAATCTTCCCTTGGCACTAAAAATGTATATATTTTATAAGGCAACAAATAGAGGCTTGTGTCAGTTTTGAAGTGGCTTTTTGAAACATCCTACAAAAATTTAAAATCAAAAAGGTGCTTGATAACCATCTTCAGGGCAAGAAACAAATCACAAATGAGTGATAATCAAGAATGAAGGCCATTGAAGGGAAACTCACAATGATACTATTGTTCAAAAATAAGTATTTGTGATTATCAGCACTGCTAGATGCTGGGGGTCAGCTGGGAAGACCAGCAAGGTCCTTGTCCTCATGGCACTTACAGGCTTGGGACATGGAATCAGAAATACTGAACAATGACACAGTCTCCATGTGTTCATTGCAATGGTGATAAGTGCCCTGAGGAGTGGTGCAGGTGCTAAACCAGCCTCTCACAGGTCCTCTGCACGACCTGGGCAGTCCCAGCAGAAGGCAGGGTATGTGCGAGGCCTGAGTGGGAGGAAGACTGAAAGATCCATGTGCCAGAAATGCCAAGTGCCAAGGGGCCTGGTGCCTCGAGAGAGGCAGTCAGGACTAGAGCTAGCAGAGGCACTACCTTGAAGAACGTATCAACTGTGGGCTTTGGACTTTGCCCTCAGAGCACTGAGAATCCAAAAGGTATAAAGAGGTTACAATGACAAAGACTCATCCCTTAAAAAATAAGAGTTTATTTTTTCAGAACAGTACAAACAGCTTGAAATAGAAGAATATAAATTAAGACATAAAGACTGTCAGTTCAGCCCTGGCTGGCATAGCTCAGTGGATTGAGCGCAGACTGCAAACCAAAGTGTCGCAGGTTCGATTCCCAGTCAGGGCACATGCCTGGATTGCAGGCCACGGCCCCCGGCAACCGCACATTGAAGTTTCTCTCTCTCTTTCTCCCTCCCTTCCCTCTCTAAAAATAAATAAATAAATTCTTTAAAAAAAATGACTGTCAGTTCAGCCCTTAAGAGTGACAGCTGAAAAGCATGTCCATGGCTCCACGGAATGGAGGACATATTTAGTAACCTGAAATGGCACTCATAAAACAATTAGGCACACTTCTCTGAAGAAAAAAAAGGAACATGATGTTTCCAAAGACAACTAAAATTTAAAATTTGTTTAAAAATCAAATATTAACTCCATTTCCAATTTGGTATATAAAGTCAATAGTAAAATGTATTAAGGCTATCATTTTTTAAAAAAAAAAAAAAGCATTCCCGCCCTGACTGGTGTGGCTCAGTGGGTTATGTGTCCTTCTGCAAACCAAAAGGTCACTGGTTCAATTCCCAGTCAGGGCACATCCCTGGCTTGTGGTCCAGGTCCCAAGCTGGTGGAATTCGAGAAGCAACCAATCAATGTTTCTTTCACACATGGGTGTTTCTCACCCTCCCTCTCTCCTTCCCTTCCCCTCTCTCTAAAAAATAAATAAATAATTTTTTTAAAAAAATCATTCCCCCTTAGCCATGGGTCTCTCCATCTTCTGAATTCACAGATATCATGTAATGCCTCAGCATGTATATAGCAGTGGACCAGGTACTGCTTTGCTCACTCTCCTAGATGGTCATCTTATTCAACTTTTGTATGTAACACACTTCCCATGTGTCTATACCTAGAATGCCCATTAGGACTATGAGTTCCTTAAGAAATTCCTATATAACTTTTGTACCATCAAGGCACCTGGCAACATGCCATACATACAGGAGCTTGCAAGTGTAGACTCATCAAGGAAGCAATCAGTAAAAGACAGAAAACAGAGTTTGGAAATAATCTGTGGATTTGGGTTATAGAGATCTTTCAGAGTTAACTTCATTACATGTTAAACATATAAACAGCAAATCAAATCCTACCACACTAATAAAAGATGTAAAAAAGACTATTATGAAATTCAATTGTTTTAACGATACCCTGCTTCTTATCTGCTTAACAGATAAGGGAGGATGCAAAAAAAAAATGGGTATGTTTTTACCTTGCAGGTACTGTAGACAGTATGTATGTCCTTTTTTCCTTTTAACATTAGGCATCTAAAGCCAAATCTATCTCTCCTTATAGCAACTGAGATAAATGTGCATTTCTTCCTTGCAAACTTAACCCAGCTCTATTTATTTTCCTAATTTTATTTTTCCTTTACCTTTTGCCCCTCAATTTTTGTTTCACCCAGGTATATCTATAACTATAGATGTCATTATCTCATAGCCTGTATAGAACTGTGTTGTGATTAAACCTAAAAAAAATAAATAATTAAGCAAAGGATGCTTTAGTGCTCCATGATTTACTCTGCTGTGCAACCTTGAATAATAGAGTTTTTCAAACCAAAGCAGGTAACCCACAGTTAAGCTGATAATCAGATCAACAAAGAATGGCTTCCCTATCTCCCAATAAAACATCTAGAGAGTGAGATGGTGAGGTACATTTCGTGTGCCCTATCTTTGCTTTCTATAGAAGACTGTTCTACATGGCATGGGCCCAGACAGGACCCATGCCCACAGATAGGTTCTCCCATGGGGAATCAGGCCTGCATTCTACCTAGGCCGCTGCGAGATTTGCTTTTTACTATAATTCCCTCAACCCTGAATTGAGGCAGCAAATGTTTACTGCATATCTTTAAAGTAACTTCCCGAAATCTATGCTAAACCTTCCAAGGATATGTGTAACCAGTTCAACCACTTTTCACTTTGTATTTGCAAATACCTTCTTCTGTGATATGATTAGCAGCATCCTCTCCTTTGTTTTCTGTAAAAGATAACTGCCTAAAGTAAACCTGTGCATAGTAAATAAGGACCATCATGTAATGTGCCCAGAAAAGCAATAGAAGCTTGTAAAGGCAAGGGTCGGGGCACTCTCCTCTTAAGACAGTGGCCATGCTGTCCCTCTTCCTCCACAGGATTCATTAGTCCTTGTGAATTTGTCTCGTCTCATCCACAATGCAGTGGACACTGCTTGCCAGTAATGGTGTCACTTTCCTGCTTCCCTTGGCTCTTCATATCACCCATTTTTTCTGTGGTTGGCTGTCAGCTCTACTTCCTTAGGTCTCCAGAATCCATTTCCTCCCTTGAATTTCGACTGGCACAGATATAATTCACTCTTGCAAAACATGCCTCTCCCAGGCTATTGTATAATGCTCCTAGCCAATCTCACTGCTTCCCATCTCTGTCCCAATCTATCTTTCAGTACAGAACACATTCACCCATCTGCACATTTGATAAAAACCTACTGCATACCTACTGAAGATTAGGCATATGTGAAGCACTGGTGACAAAGAAGTGGAACAACCTGATATCTCTTTAATAGCTCATGAATAGTAGGGAGGCAGAGCAATAAATAAACTACAGTACACTTTGACAAGAGAGTGCTATGAAGTCCTAATGCCCTGTCAGAAAACACTGAACACAGCACATGTGGCACATTCCAGAGCTCCTCAGAGCAGGAGTATCTATAGACAAGAGAGGGAGAGGAAACTAGAGGGGCAGGAAAAGGCCAGGTCTGAAAGGACCTGTTATGCATGATGATCTAAACATGATTTCTGGATAGAACTTCCAGTGGTTCTCCATTCCCAAACCTTAATATGGCCTTCTGTGCCTCCTGATCTTGACCCCAATCTACTTTTCCAATTCATTCTCAACTCCTAGCCCTGTGCCACACTCACCTACACCTTGTTCCCCAAAGACTCCAAGCAACTAGGCACTCAGCCTGACTCAAATCATTCCCCTGGGCACAGTACACCTCACTCCATCTCTGCCTGCTGAAAACCCTACTCAGCATGTCTTCAGTAATTTTTAATATTGCAACAACTACTGAGTATGAATTAAGCATGGCTCTTACCCTCAAGGAGGTTAGATTCTTGTAGAAGAAAAGGGTAAGTTGAGTAACTATCATATAGATTTCAGGTGGTTTCTATATATAGTAGAGTACAAAATAAAATATTAATCATGGAGAACACTACATAATTCTAAGAAAAATCTAGCAAGAATAGCTCATATTAGCTCTATACCACTGAGACAGATGTTGTCCATATCCCCAAATATAGGGTCAGGGCTGTAATGATGAAAAGCCTCAGCTAGCCATGTCTCCACAAATTGTAAAAGCAAGCACAAATGTGAGCTCAAAACCCAAAATTCTTAGGACAGTTCAAAAACCATCACACTGACTTACTCGACAATTAAATACTAAGCAGGACATGTTTCCTGAAGACAGGAATAACTGAATTTTCATGAAACGTAATGCAATGTTCATTTATTCTATGTAAACATACACAGATTGAGAGTAAGGCTGGATTAATTCCTTCAAAGCACACTAGATTTCCACAAACACAATGAAGCTGTCTATGGTAATAAAATCTTAGAAGTCAACACTTGAACATTTTTTTCATTTATTTCTCTTTACCTGAAGTGGCAGGATAAAAATGAGATGAAAATATAAGACTTTTATATGTAAATTAATCCAAAAGTAACTTTTTCAGGAAATATACAGAAAGCTCAGAATTAAACTCTGTATGCTGGAGGTCTTCCCAGAAAGTACCCAGCCATGTAATATGGTAAAATAGAGCCATTTATTGAAGAAGATACAAGAAACACTGTGCATAGGACAATGACACCTGAGTTCTCTTACAAAGTAGGCACTTTGGGACCTCACACAGATCTTTGTTAATTGTATCCTGTACATGTTCAACATTCTCAGCTGTTCTGCTTGTTTCAGGCCTTCCAGAATGTGAATTACTTTCAACAAATTCTCAACCATCTTTGAAGCATTTGTGTCACAGTTTTATTTGCACTGCACTCATTGCATCATCCCTGAAAGTCTTCTGAATCATCCAAATAGTTTCCATGGAAGAATGTTCAAGCCTAACACAAAATTTGATGCAGATTCATTGCTCTACTCATTCAGTCATTTTGAATTCAATGGCCACACAGTACACATGCTCACTCACTAGAACAGTGAAGTCATCATTGCTCACACATGCTCATTGCAGTCCACTCTCCTTGGCTGCCAAGTTACAGATGTTGCACAAACCGTTCTTGTTATAAAGACAATGGATGGACTTTTTCTGGACAGACTTCCATAGGAATCAGCAGTGACCTACAAAGCCCTAAAGCTTTTATAGCACCTCCAATCATATATAAAATACCATGTTGCTGTCAGTGGAGCAGAATTTTTCCCAAAATCCCTTCTTAAGGGGAAGTTGCAGCAAACAAAGCAGACAATGAGGGGAGGATCTTGATCACTTTCATAGAGAATCATGGAAAGTTATTAAGACCACAGCACAGAAATAATGCAAGAGGTGGTTCAAGAATATCTATCTAGTGACTGCATGTAGGATAAACTGGAGACTCTGGATGGAAGAAGACCAGCTAAGCAAGAAATATTACAGAAGCCCCAGTGTGCTTTCTCTTGCTCTTGACCTTTGAACATGCTGTTCCTCTTGCCTAGAACAGAAGTCAGCATACTATAGTCAGCAGGCCAAATCCAGCCCCCACTGCCACTGTTTGTGCACAGTCTGCAGGCTCAGAATGAATTTTGCATGTTTAAATGATTGAGAAATGTCAAAAGAAAAAACTGTTTCATGACACATGAAAATTATATGAAATTTTCAGTGTCCATAAGCATAGTTTTATTGGAACAGAGCCACAAGCATCTCATAGAAAAGGAAATGAAAATGTCTCTAAATCACATAAAAAGAAAATACAATGAAAATAAAGAAAATATAAAATTTGTAAAAATAATTAATATAACAATTAATTGATAATAAAAGAAAATATAAAATAAAATAAATACCAATTTCATCTGTCAGATTAGCAAACACCCAAATGCTGGATCACACATTGGCAGCACATAAGCAAACAAGCTCTCTCACATAAAAATTATGAACACATATAGTCTTTGACCTAGCAATTCCATTTCAAGAAAAAAGTCCATGGAGACACTTGCATATAAAATGTGACATGTGTACATAGCTATACAGTGAAACATGGTTTTTAATAGCAAAAGATTGTAAATAACAAAAAATGCCTGTCAACTCAGCACTACTTAAATACATTATGGCTCATACACAGAATGGAAAATCCAGGCACTGTGAATTCGAATGAATATGCTCTACAATACACAAAGAGCTCTAAAATTCACTGTAAGTGAAAAGAAAAAAAGATACAAAATAATATACTACATTTTTTAAGAAAGAAGAAAAAAAAACATGAATTTCTATTAGCATTAAAAACTAAAAGGTTACAAAAAAAATACAAAAAAACCAGAAGCAAAAGCAGAGGATGGGAGGGTACACACACACCCCTACTCCCTCAAGTGAATGAGTTACCTAGAAAATAAATTTACTTGGCAAATAAACAGGCAGCCTTCTTCTAGTCGGCCAATCCCTCACCCTCCCCAAAAAAACCCCTACTGGCTGCAATAATCCTAGTATCCAGCCCACGCTCCTCAACTGTGCAAACAACACCCATCACACTCCAGGCCCCTCTGGATTGGCAACTTCCCCCACCCGCTCCCACACATACATACATACTACAGCAATCACATCAAAATTTTCTCTCAAACATTCCAGATCTTTTAGAAGTGTTATCTTTGAACATGCTTCCCCTCTGCATAAAAGGTCTTATATCTCCTCTTGGCACAGACCTAAGCATTCTTCAAAATCAAGATAAAGTAACACATCTTCAGGGTAACGTACTATCGGGGATGTCTTTCCTGACTCCCAGAGACAGCTTTGGTTGCTGAATCTACCTGTTACCTGGTGTGATAACTTATGTTTCTGGGGCTCTATATGTGACTGTATCCCTCATTAGGCCATAGTTCCTTGAAGGCAGAATCTCTATCTTATTCATCTTCACTTGCCAAGCATCTAACTTTCCAAAAAATGCTACCTGCCTTCATCACCTTTTCCTCAATAAACATTTGATGAATATTTCGCCCTCCTGGGCAATCAGCAACTTCACCTAACAAGTTGCTCTTATCTCAATTAGGTCCTTAAGGCAGGTAGCATTTAGTCAGGAATTGTTCAGTGCCCCTCGAATCACAGCTGCATTTGTTTCTTTATCACATATACCTAAAACTGCTCCATTAAAAAACTCCAATTCCTCAAATGCAAAGTAAGGATATTAGACTAGATCAGTGGTTCTTAACCTTTTTAAGCCATAGAATCCTTTGAAAATCTAATAAAACTACAATTACTCTCCCTTGTTCGATTGCCTGCTCCCCCATCACTGCCCCAAATGGTCCTACACAAAAAGACACAAAAGTTGATGTGTAACTTTAGGAGGCCAGGAGTTAATGATATCTGAAATTATGTTCTACTTTAATGCTCTCTGAAAGATGGAAAGATTAAAATTAAGGGAGAAAGGATCTAACACTTTTTGATCACTTACTATGGACCAGACACCACCGTAAGCACATTATATGCATTAATTCATTTACTCTTCATCCCAACCAAAATAGGTGTATATTATTATTTTCACTTTATAGATTAGGTACTGAGATTCAAAGACATTAAGTGACAAATGTATTTGTCGAGTGAAGGTATATCTTTCTGGCCTAAAGCTCCCGATATTTTTCTGTGGAAACATGTACACCTACTCCATGGTGATCAAGGAAACCAGTCAGCAGTAGCTAGTGAGTACCAGAATAGGCAAGTCCTAGGAGACACTGTCCCTTTTTGTTCCCTAGCTCTTCCATACTCCTACTATTCCAGGCAACACTGATGCAAAATGTAAGTGCAACTAATGAGGCACTCCAATGCCCAGACCCCTCAATGTCTAGCAGAGAAGTAACTAGCCATGGATAAGAAGAATGGCCATAATAAAATGAGTCAACTAAAAAGTCTCACACAGAAAGACAGGGAGCTATACAAAGACCATTTCAGGTTTGCTCAGTAGAAGCATATATGTCTGAGTATCCTGCAAGCAATGTAGAAGACTCATCAACCAGCTACTCTCCAAGCACACAATTGGACTCAGGACCCAGAGAAAACCTGTCTAAGGAGAGCCAGAACAATGGTCTAGACCCAGAGTGTCCAACTTTTGGCATCTCTGGGTCATGCTGGAAGAGGAAGAAGAGCTGTCTTGGGCTACTCATTAAACACACAAACACTAATGAAAACTGATGAGTAAAAACAAAGTTTTAAGTAAATTTACAACTATGTGTAAAGCTGCATCCATAGCCATCCTGAGCCGCATGAGGCCCATGGGCCATGGGCTGGACACCCCAGAATTGAGCCATCTTCACCATGTGCGTTTCATCCAGGAATGAATCAGGTTTTGTAAGGCTTGAAGCCTATACAATTCAGAAGAGCTCTTTTTAAAGCAGAAAAAAAAAGAGTAACTTCTTTTAACCTTGGAGATCTGCTCCCCTACTTTTAAAAATGCCTTCATAATGAGAAAGAAGTTATGGTAGTTATTTATGGTCCAGGCAACTGAAAGTAAAGAAGGTGGGGGAGGTGTAAAATTCATCTCTCATTCTCTGGAGGATGTACAGCGGTGAAGTAGACCCAAAGGTTCTGTCTATCAGTCATGTCTGGGAAAGCTGCAAGGAGAACTATCTGACTGCTACACATATGACATCATCATGCCAAGAACATGGGCCCTGTGCACACAAAGCCTCGCTAATTCCTAAGATTAATTCCATTTGGGGTCCTTTACCTCCCACCTACCAATGCTTCAGCTCCCACTCTTGTCAGTTAGTCTACACTGCTCACCTGGACCCGTGTTTGAACTGGCACTTCTTCGACTTACTCTCCCCATAATGCCACACCTCTCTCCTACTTAAAATCCTTCAATCATGTGCCATTACTAGGAGGATGAGACTTAAGGTCTTTTATTTTGCCTTCTAAACCCTTCCAGAGCTGACCACTACCAAGGAGGTTTCCAGCTTTCTCTACTTGATTCACAGGTCCCCTGGTTTCTCCAGCACTCCACACTAAGTGTTCTTCCCAGAACAAGGAGCACTGCATCCCACTCTATGTCTATTTGCACAAGCTACTCTCTGCCTGGAAAAGATCTCCTTTTCATCCTACCCCCATCACGTAACCTGCTCAATCTTAGTGGCTCAGTTCAAGCATTAAAACCTTATTGAAGCCTTGACCAGTCTCTCAAAGAACGATTTACTGCTTCAAGTGTAATCATGCCACCAAGGACACAGTAGATGACCTGCCAGTCTCTCCCACTGGACCATAAGTCCCTCGAAGGCAGAAATAATCTCTGTATCTGCAGCTCCTCGCATGGTGCCTGCCACATAATACTTAATAAATGTTTGTTGAAGGAATGGACAAAGAGAGTTAAGGCTGACTCTAATAAAATGGAAGTACTAAATAACAAATTTTGAGAGCTTTTCCTTCCTAATGCCTTCAAAGCCCACAAACCCTCAATTGCCTGGGTTCCACAGACAAATAGCCTAAAGTAAATGTTCTAAATTCTGTATGTTAATATCAGCCATCTCCCTTCATACTGAAGGCACTCATCAAGGTATAATTTTAAAACAATATCTTACTGTACTAAGTCATTACTTCCCCCAAATACACTTCAATTACCCTCCTAGTTTACTGTCAACCCCACAGCCAATGAACAAGCATTTCCCCAAGAGTCCTTCTTGGGACACATTACACAAAAAGAATTTTTTCATAAAGGGTCTCTGTGATAAAATAAGTGTGGGAGATGTTGCTTACCCTATCCCTTGCACAGTCTTAGTTCTTCCTAGCTCAGAGAAGCTTTCCAATAAAGAGAGCAATAGAATTCCTTTCTATTTTCCACACTAAGCTGAATATCAAATCTTGTTTTCTGTGAAACACCTAATAATATCCAGTGTTCTGTGTTATGTGCTTTGAGAAATATCACACTTGACCCAACTCCTGAATTATGCGAATTAAAAAACACAATTTGAAAATCTGGCATAAATTTTGCCTAATGACATGACTTCATTTCATCCATGGACCTCACAAAATGGCCATTTCATGAAGACATTGCTTCCAGTCTAACATACAGAAACAGATCCTGAAAAAAATTGACACAAGAAAAATAACTTAACAGACTGTGTTTATCCCCACAGTATCATAAATAATTCCTGAACTTCTAAATTGCATTTTTGCAAAGGAGAAAATAAAATTGAGCCATTGAGGAGCATATCACTACCTGCTTGAAAAGCTGCAGTGATCTCATGAAGCACCAGTTTCACAGTTTAAATAAAATTCAATTATATGTGCATCTTTTTTTTTCTTTTTTAAGTCTCTGAGAGTCTCTTTAAGGAGGTATGAGGAATCAACCTAGCTAACCAACCATATGCACCAAAGTCTTGCTGCTATGCAATTTTCCTTGTGGTGCTATAAAAAAAAATGTCCCTGTGGGTTTTACAAATATTAAAAATCTTCACGACAACATGGATGGGACTGGAGAGCATTATGCTAAGTGAAATAAGCCAGGCAGTGAAAGACAAATACCATATGAGCTCACCTGTAAGTGGAACTAATCAACAAAACAAACATGTGAGCAAAGTAGAACCAGAGACATGAAAACAAAGAACAAACTGACAGCGACTGGAAGGGAGAGGTGGGTCATGGGAGAAAGAAAGGGAAGGGTCAAGTCAAGGAACATGTATAAAGGACCCATGGACAAGGACAACACAGGGGCAGGGTGGGGGGGACAACTGACTGTGGGAGGCGGGAGCTGGGTAGGGCAGGGGAGAGTAATGGGGGAAAAATGGAGACAACTGTAATTGAAAAGCAATATAAATAAATAAATAATCAATCAATCTGTGGTTCAGAAGGCTGAATCATGGGATCTGAAAGCTAAAAGGAAATCTGGAGATTATATCATTTTAGTTTACAGATGAAGAACCTGAGACTGACCCTCCCCGCAAAGGACTCGGGGGCCTGACTATGGGCAGATGGTGACTCCAAGGCCCTTGTGCTTCCCACCACTTCTTCCTGTTAACTTGGGAACTGCAGCTGAGAGCAGAGGGGCCAAGGGCCAGCTTGGGAAACAAGAGGGGGTTTCCCTTCGCATTTTACTATTTCAGTGAGCCTGGAAAAAGAACAGCAGACGTTGGGATGAAGAAGGGGAGCTTCACCCACTCAGGTTCCCATCGTTCATTTTATGATATGGATGATGAGTGCCCATGATATGATAGGCATTGTTCTAGGAACTCAGAATATGACAGTAAGTGATCAAAACCAGAAAAATTCCTTCTCTTATGGAGATTCTAGTGATTCTGGAGTTCTTTACCTGAGACTGACTGAAGTCAGACACCTGGAACTAGAACTTTAAAAAATTTATGCTGAGAATGCATGTGCACCTGCATGCACACACAACATACCATAGCATTTCAAAAATACAATGCGGACAACTTTCTAGATGAGTCCCACTCCCAATCCCTGCCTGGCTTAGGGAACTACTCTCTCCACAAACTAAAATACTGGGGATCTATTTCAAAGAGTTCTCTAGGAAGGGAGAAAAATAGAAAAAGTCAAGCTCTTTCCCTATCATCTTTTTCTCACTAAGCTAGAAAGAGAGGCAGTGAGGAAAAGTTTAAAAGAAATAAATGAATTCTGTGTAATGGTACTGAAGGAGAGAATTGTAAGCACACTGTGTGAGCCCTGGGTAAGATGAGAAAGAATGTGCAAGACAACCATAATGCACATTTTATCAGAGTTATTGTGTATGGACATACCACTACAAAATATCAGTGGTGTACAACAACTGAGTGTCTTTGGAGATGGGGCTCAGCTGGTCCAGACTGGAATGGGCTTCAGGCTCCAGGTTTGATGCAAGTCCACACCACATGCTTCTTACTGTTTTAGAACCAGCAGGCTATGCATGTTCATCTCATAACAAAGGTGGAAACAAAAGAGGACAAAACTGCTGCTAAGTACATTTCAAGTCTCCGTTTATATCACATCTGCTAATACGCCATTAGCCAAAGTAGCCAGGTGGCCAAGGCAAAAATCAACGCAGCAGAGCAGTATATTCCTCCCACAGTGGAAAGTGCTTCAAAGTAGCAGTCAAAGCACATGGATACAAAGTGGGGGAAAGAACTGGGAAAAAAATAATGTAGTTTAATGAAAGAAATGACCACTTGCACAATCCAAACTTGCCAAATATCCATTTTCTTCCTAATCCAAATCTCTTATATGGAAACTCACAAACTACTCTAAGCCTCATAGTGCCAGAAAAAGAAAATACAAGCAGTAAAATCTTAGACATCTCTTATAGCAATACTTTTGCCAGTTTATTTTCTAGGCCAAAAGAAAAAATAAACAAATGGGACTACATCAAACTAAAAAGCTTCAGCACAGCAAAAGAAACCATCAACAAAATGAAAAGGGAACCCACTGTATGGGAGAATATATTTGCAAATGATGCATGTCATAAGGGGTTAATTTCCAAAATATATACAGAACTTATACAACCCAACACCAAGTGGACAAACAATCCAATTAAAAAATTGGGCAAAGGACCTGAACAGACACTGCTCCAAAGAGGACATACACATGGCCAATAGACATATGAAAAGATGTTCAGTGTCAGTAATCATCAGAGAGATGCAAATTAAAACCACAATGAGATATCATCTCACACCTGCCAGAATGGCTACCATCAATAAATCAACAAATGACATGTGCTGGCAAGGCTGTGGAGAAAGGGGAACCCTAGTGCACTGTTGGTGGGAATGCAGACTGGTACAGCCACTGTGGAATGCAGTATGGAAATACCTCAAAAAATTAAAAATGAAACTTCCTTTAGACCCAGCTATTCCACTTCTGAGACTATATCCTAAGAATCCCAAAACACTGATTCAAAAGAATATACTCATCATATACACCCCTAAGATCATAGCAGCATTATTTAAAATAGCCAAGTGTTGGAAACAGCTCAAGTGTCCATCAGTAAATGAGTAGATAAAATAGCTGTGATACATTTACACAATGGAATGCTATGTGGCTGTGAAGAAGAAACTCTTACCTTTTTGCGACAGCATGAACAGGTCTGGAGATTATCATGCTAAATGAAATAAGCCAGTCAGTGAAAGAAAATACAGTATGATCTCACTTATATGTGGAATCTAATGAACAAAATAATCAAGAACAATATAGAAACAGAGACATAGATACATGGAACACATTGACAGCTGTCAGAGAGGAAGGGAGTGGGGAAGACTAGATGAAAGAAAGCAAAGAAATTAGCCAAAGAACATACAAGGTCTCTCCAGAAAAAGTCCAGACATTGCTAATCTAATTAGAATGGTTTGTGCAATATCAATGTAATCTGGAGGCCAAGGAAAGTGGGCTTGATGCACATGTGTGAACAATGACGATTTCCCTGTACTTAGTCAGTGGGGTGGTAGATGCCATTGAGTGAACATGTGTTCTGTGTGGCCATCTCATTCAAAATGACTGAGCAAGTAGAGCAACAAATCTGCATCTAAAGTTGCATTAAGCTTGAACATTCCTCCATGGAAACTATTCAGATGATTCAGAAAGCAACAGTTATGGCAACCGGTGATTAGTAGCTTCATCACAACAATGTGCCCACTCATGCATCACATCTCATGCAGAGTTGTTTTTTTTTTTTGGCAAAACATCAAATCAGGTGACTCGGCACTCCTAGAGCATAGATTTGGTGCCCTGTGGCTAAAACTAAAATCACCTTTGAAAGGGAAAAGATTTCAGACAGATTCAGGAAAATATGCCAGGGCAGCTGAGGGCAACTAGGAGAACTGGGTGAGGTCCCACCATTCCTACCTTGAAGGGGACTGAGGCTTCATTGTCCTGTGTACAGGGTTTCTTGTATTTTGTAATCTTCAATAAATGTCTGTTTTCATATTACATGGCTGGATAGCTTCTGGACAGACCTTGTAGATGCATAAGCCACAGACACAGACAACAGTGTGGTGATGGCCAGAGGAAAGGGGAGACAGGGCTGAGTAAGGTGGTCAAAAGGGGAGGATGGAAACATTTGTAATAATGTAAACCATAAAAAAAAAGAAAAAGTTAACAGCTGGTTTGTGTTATCAGGGTTACTGTTTCATGAAAGGGGGACAAAGTAGGAAAAAAGAAAAACAGTTGAAAAACAGGAAAATTCAGTTCACATTGATGGGGGAATGATTGAGGAATTAAATGACAATTGCCTTTTATTTGCCAAATATAAAAGGTCTCAGACATTGAAAATAATAAACAGAATACAATCTCTGCTTTCCAGAAGTTTCCTACATACAGAAATCTGTGAAAACATCAGAAATATATACACATAGCTTAACTTGAATCAAGCTACAAAAACACTTACTTTGATTGCAATAACAGAAATACTGAGCAGGGTTAGAAAGAACTGAAAATAATACCAGGAAACAAATCAAATTCTGTGCAAACAGTATACCTGGAGTCCCCAGGCAAACCCCAAGCTACATTTCCTAGTCAAACAAGTGCCTCCTAGAACACACCTTCCCAATCCAGAGAAACTGTCACAGAGGGTAGGACCCACTCTGACAGAACATTAGGAGAGAAAGGGTAGATATTTGAAAGTCATTAAATATTTAGAATCCCCATGCTGAAAATATGAATGCTCTAGCAATAACATCAGACATTTAAAAGTACCAGAATCAAGCATGACAAGCAGAAGGGCTATTGTTATGGAACTTGTGAACTTATACCTACTCATGTTCCCTGACAAAGTAACTTTTTTGAAGAATAATGTTATATAAAAAAACCTAAAGCTACACAAATAAGAAACATATGTCTATTCCATTTGTAAAAGAGTAACTTAGGGAGAAAGAAAAGGAAAGCCACAAACCTGGAGAATACAATTGCAGTGCGTGAACATGACAAATAGTTAACACACTACCATGGCCCCCATCCATGGTCTTCACTTTCCGCGGTTTCAGTCACCCATGGTCCAAAAATATGAAATAGAAAATTCCAGAAATACACAATTTACCAGTTTTAAATTGAGCGTCATTCTGAAGAGTGTGATGAAATCTTTCACACGCCACTCCATCATGCCAGGACGTGAATCACCCCTCGTCCGGCACGCTGTGCACACTCCCTGCCCCGTTAGTCACTGAGGGGCAGTCTCAGGTACCAGGTCCACTGGCAAGCTATCACAGTGCTTTCATTCGAGTGACCCTTATTTCACTTATAATCGCCCACAACACAAGAGGAGCCATTCTGGCAACTTAGATATGGAAAAAAAAAAAAAAAAAGCCCAAAAGTGCTTTCTTCAAGTGCAAAGGGGAAGGTTCTTGACTTGATACGGCATTGTTTTACCTCGCATCATCATCAGAAGGGTGAATACAGTGCAATAAGGTATTTTGAGAGAGAAACCACAGTCACACAACATTTATTTCAGTATATTGTTACAATGGTCTATTTTATCATTAATTGTTGCTGTCAATCTCTTACTGTGCCTAACATATAAATTAAACCTCATCATAAGTACATATGTACAGAAAAAGCACTTTACATATGCATACACACAAACAGGGTTCAGTACTAATCCGTGGTTACAGGCATCCATGAGGGATCCTGGAAAGTACCCCTGTGTATAAGTGGGGACTGCTACATTCAAAATAAATGATGAGTTCCCACTAATCAATTAAAAAAGATAAACAGAAAAATAAACCCCACCTCAAAATGAACAAAAGAAAAACTGTTAGATAAATATATAAAAATGTGTTCAACCTTAATAGCAATTAGGTAAAAGCAAATAAAACCAAAGTGAGGTACTATTTTAAACTCATCAGATTGGCAAAACAAGTTGAACAAAGTAAAGTGTTGAAGATGTAGAGCATCAAGAACTTTCATGTAGGCTCGAGACAGTAGAAATTGGCCCAACTGCTTTGAAAAACAGTCTAGGGCTGTCCAATAAATCTAAACAGGCTTCAAAGTTAACTTGTTTTTAAAACTACATATTAAAACAATAAAAAAAATCAAGGTAATATCACCAAATTCAGAATAGTAATTGCTCACAGGAGGGAGGAAAAGATGGAAGATACTAACAGGAAGGGTACACAGGGGACTTCATTTGCATTATGTCCTGTCTCTTAAGCTGGATGGTGGATAATGGATTGATAACTATAATAACAGATTGGAATACGATACATAGATAGACAGACAGATAGACAAGTGGATAAAGTATAAGGATAAAGTATTTCAATGAGAAAAACTTAAGAAAACTAGTTATTTTTTAATTAGAAAGATTTGAGCATGATAATGGCAAAGATTAAAGAATGGATAGAAGAACAACAAAGTTGGAGGACTCACACTTCCCAATTTCAAAACTTACTACAAAGCTACGGGAATCTAAACAGCATGGCACTAAGCATGAGGACAGAAATACAGAACAGTGGAATAGAATCAAGAGTCCAGAAATAAACCCATACATTTATGGTTAGTTGATTTTCAACAGGAGTGCCAAGATCGTTCAATGGGGAAGGAATATTTTCTTCAACAAAAGTGCTGGGACAATAGGATGTGCACATGCAAAAGATTGAAAATGGACCTCTACCTCATCTCACATACACAAGTCACCACAAAATGGATCAAAGACCTAAATATAAGAGCTAAAATCACAAAACCCCTAGAAGAAAACAGGGATAAATCTTCTTGATCTCAGGTCTGACAATGGATTCTTAGATATGAGACGAAAAGCTAGTGCAAGAGAAACAAAAGAATGGAAAATTATACTATATCAAAATTAAAAATGTTCATGCTTCAAAGAACATTATAAACAAAATGAAAAGAAAACATACAGAATTGAATAAAATACTTACAAATCATACATATGATAAGGACCTAGTATCCAGAATACACAGGAACCTGTTAAAACAGAACTACAAAAAGATAAACAATCAAATTTAAAAAATAGGCAAAGGACTTGATCACACATTTTTCCAAAGAAAATATAGAAATAGCTAACAAGTATATGAAAAGATGTTTAACGTTATAAGTCATTCAGGAAATGAAAATTAAAACCACATTGAGGTACCACTCCACACCCACTAGGATGGCTATAAAACAAAACAATACCACACAAAGCAAACAAACCAAAAAAAAAAAAAAACCACTGGCAAGGCTATGGAGAAACTGAACCTTCATATACTGCAGGTTGGCCAGAAAAATGGCTTGGTTGTTGTGTAAGACAGTTTGGTACTTCCTCAAAGCGTTAAATATAGTATTATCATATGACTCAGCAGTTCCACTCCTAGATATATATCCAAAAGAACTAAAAAAAAAGGACTAAAAAAAGTACATGTACAATCACGTTTACAGCAGCACTGTTCACAATAGCCAAAACATATAAATAGCCTACATGTCCATCAATTGACGAACGGGTAGATAATGGTATATGCATGCAATGAAATATTATTCACCCATGTAAAGCACTGAAGTACTGATATATGTTAAGATGTGGATATACTTCCAAAACATTATGCCAAGCAAAAGAATTCAGAAACAAAAGGTCACATACTGTAGGAGTCCATTTATATGAAATCATAACAGATAAATCAACAGAGACAAAATACTCAATGTGGCTGCCAAGGGCTGGGGGAAAGAGAACAGTAAGAAACTGCTTAAAGGGTAAAATGTTTCCCTTGGGAATAATGGAAACACAAAAGACTAGGTAGAGGGAGTGACAGCACAACATCGTAAATGTACTAGCACACCACTGAATTATTCACTTCAAAATGGTTAATTTGATGTTATGTGAATTTCATCTCAATAAATAGTTAAACAAAAATTTTACAAAATCAATTTAAGAGAATATATGCAGCAAGAAAATAAGGATGAGGGATGCAGTCAGATTCTAAGGGAGTATAGGCATAAAGTCTAGAGCCAGTGTTACCTAGTCTTGGCAAAGAGGAGAAACTGTGTGAAATATAGGGAAATCCTATGTGGAGAAGAGAAAAATTGAGAGTTCACTTAAGGTGGCTGAGCTGTTCTCAGTAAAATAGAAAGTGCACATGTTAAGAACACAAAAGTATAGCATGAGGTGAGGCAATAAACAGAAAAGACATAGTTGATATCCTAGGACCCTTTCAAAGTGCCATCTGTTGGGAACCGCCCTGACTGGTATCAGAAGCTGAAACCCCCGCCTAGGCTAAGGCTAAGGGAACGCCCTTGGAACCGTGAGCCAGCAAGGAGACAAAAGCTTATCTTCCTGGCAGGAATGCTGCTTCTGCTGCTTTATTCATGGCTGAACCCCAAAAAGCTTGGTCGGTTAGCCAAAGACGGGTAAGGTTCCCCACGGGGGGAACGACCTAAGACAGGCACGATCACTTTGGGAGGCCCCCCAAAAGAAGGACTTTGGGGGCTGCAGCAAAAGGGGGTGATGGACCCTCACTCCTCAGCTTTGCCATAGCCTGAGTTCTCAGCATCTGGGAAAAAACCTCCTTGTCTCCCAGTTGCCTTAGTTCCCTTGCTCCACCTAAGCCTGAAACAATGACAGGGTGGTGCAGCTCGGTGCTGAGAAGTGCGGATTCCCCGGGGTGATCAGGCCTAAGAAACAACATGTAAATTACTGTGAAACCTTCTTTGTTTAGAATGCTCTCAGTTGAAAGAGAAGGGTCTTAGGAGGAAGTTATTTTGTTCCTCAGTCTTACAGCTCTTTGACCCCCAACTCAACAGACCGGCAGAGTTCTTTGTTTTCTATGGTTCCTTACTTCCCCCTAATGAGTACTGTACTTTACCTGAATTATTATGCAGAATGAGCCTAATAAAAGCAGGTATGGACGGTAAATCAGCACGCTCCCCACTAGGGGGGGTGGCCATTTCGTCCCTACTTCTCCACAGAAACTAGTCTGTCTCTGTGCATGTGTTGTTTTTTCTCGCGTGTTTATCGTCGAGCCATCCACAGCGTTCCGTGGTCACTGCTGGCCGGTGACCCACGCGCAACAGCCATCAGGAAAGAGACAAAGCTAAAACCTTCTGGAACATGTGCAACTACACTAGTAACCAGAGAAAGGGAAATTAACACAATACCAGTACAACATTTTTTCCTCGTAGATGCAAAGAGAAAAGATACTACTAGTGATCAGTGTTGAGGGTGTGAGAAAAGAGGTACTTTTAAATATTGTGCGTTTTCCAGCATGTATCTGGTAATACACACCATAAACCATGGAGGAGAAAAAGCCAGAATTCCAATTCTATAAACTTATCCCAGGTCAGTACTAGGCAAATGTGCAAGGATACATGTATAAAGATTGTTTGTCAACAACATTTCAATACATAAATGCCAAAAAGACTCATTGACAATGGCTATGTGGCCATTAACAATGATGACTGAGATAGATATTTGGTAATATGAAAGATACGTCAAATTTCTTGTGAAAATGCATAATACAAAAAAATTCAAAGTGTAATTCTATTTTTATAAAAAATATTTTACATATATAATTAAGTATATCTAATAATTATACATATGCATATTTTTAAAGTTTTACCTAAGTGACAACAGAATTACTTTTTCATACTTTATTTCCTTAATCTTTCAATGATTGCAGATTTTTTATCAGAAAAAAAATCTCGCCATTTTATCCATTTTGAAAAGGGAAAAGGGACAAAGGCTAAGTAAATATTTGAACTGACATCCCTGTTTTGACATCTTGAAAATAATTCACTAGGAGAAAATACAAGGTAAAACCTACACACGGGGCTAATGAATGTTTGTTTGCTTTTCTGAAAAAGCACTAAAAGGATCAACAGTGACTTAAAGGAAGAGAAGATAGTTAAGAGAATAAAGGAAAGGATGGGAAAAAGAAAAAGGGGAAGAGAGAAGAAGAAAGGAAAGGAGCCAGAGTTTGCCAGGTCTTAGATGGTCTCAACTGGTTGTTTTACCTCAAGAATTCACAATGCTTAATACTGATTAATAAAGTCGATGGATTAAATGTGCAGTTGAGCCAATACACCCACACTTTTCTGGTACCACATAGATATGTCATGTGATTATTCTTTCACCTGGAGTGTCTTCACAGTCCGACCTGGAGTCAGACATAAGCCTGACTCTGATTATACCACAAGTCCCTGGACAAGTAGAAAAAAGAACTAACACAGCACTCTGAAAAGTAAACAGACAAATTGTGATTGAGAGTGAAAACTTGAAGAAGTAAAAACACAGGATGAATTGTACAGGATTTCTTGTTCGTTTTCTCACATTCTTTTGCCCCAAAGATGGGTCCCAGGTGCAGAGCTGCACTACATCAAAGAGAAACCTGTTTTTCTGCACACAGGTAAAGGGCTCTGTAAGTTGGAGTAGACAACTGCCCCCCAAAAAGATGCCCCAATTCTACATGCACAAGTATCAACCTAACCCCTGAGCTATACATGCAGAGTGCAGGCTCAAACCAGCACAGCAGACTGAAGAAATTAAACTGACACGTGTAATATTCATGCAAGTTTCAGACTAACCCCTGAAATACATATGTAAGGACAGATACAAATCAGCACGGCAAAGACTTACACTGAGATCTGAAATCTTTGCCCACAGGAAGCAAGTCAGAACCTAAGGCCTAAACCTCACCAGGTTAATTATCTAATAAAAGAAAGTATCAACCGTTGCCACAGGATTAGATTAAGATACAGTGTACACAACTTACAATGGACAACTTCCAGCATACAATCTAAAACTAACAAAGAACAAGGGAAATGTGACCAATTCTTCTTTTTCATTAAGATTTTATTTATTTAATTTTAGAGAGGGAAGGGAGGGAGATAAGGAGAGAGAGAAACATCAATGTGGGGTTGCTGGGGGTCATGGCCTGCAACCCAGGTATGTGGCCTGACTGGGAATCGAACCTGTGACACTTTGGTTCGCAGCACGCACTCAATCTACTGAGCTACACCAGCCAGGGTGACCAGTTCTTAATAGCAGTCTATCTTGAGATGGCCCAGATGTTAGAACTATCAGAGAGTTTAAAGTAACTATTGTAACTATGCCCCATGAGGTTAAAAAAAAATAACCACATGTTTGAGAAAAATGAAAATATAGAAATTGTTATCATAGAAATAGGAACAAAAAATAACCAAATATAATTTTTACAACTAAAAGAAATCTAAAATTAAGTAAAATGTATTTGATGACCAAGGCAGCAAAGCAGAAAGGAGGAAAGGATCACTGAACATGAAGATGGGCCAACAGAAATTATCCAATATGAGTAACAGAGAAAAAAGATAGAAAAAAGTTGAGCCACATCTTGGAGTCTTTGGCATAAAACTTACAAATCCAGTATGGTTGTAATTTGAGTTCCAGAAGCACAGGAGGAAGAAATTGAAACAGAAAAGTTATCTAAAGAAGTAATGACGAGAAACTTATAAAACTGGTGAAAGACATAAATTTACAGATTCAAGCTCAGTGAACCCCAAAACAGATAAACTCAAAGAAAACCACATTAAACATGTCAAAAACAGACTGACAAAAACAAAGATAATGAAAAAATATAGAAAGTAGCTAGAGAAACATAAGACATTACATACAGGAGAATAACAAATGAAATGATTATGAGTTTCTCTATAGAAATCATAGAGGCAGAAGACAATGCACCAATATCTCTAATTGTTTAGAAAAAAGATTTACTGCCCTGGCTGGCATAGCTCAGTGGATTGAGCGCAGACTGCGAGCCAAAGTGTCGCAGGTTTGATTCCCAGTCAGGCCACATACCTGGGTTGCAGGCCACGGCCCCCAGCAACCACACATTGATGTTTCTCTTTCTCTTTCTCCCTCCCTTCCCTCTCTAAAAATAAGTAAATAAAATCTTAAAAAAAAAAAAAGATTTACTGATCTAGAATTCTATACTCAATAAAAATATCCTTTATAATAAAAGGTAAATAAAGACATTCTAGGACAAAGGAACACTAAGAAACCACCAGCAGACATGTTCTATAAGAATAAGTTTTCCATACTGAAAGAAAAAAACACCAAAAGGAAACATGAATCTTTAGGAATAAAGGAAGAACAAGAGAAACGGTAAATAACCAGGTAAATATAAAAGAATAGTTTTCTCTTAAGTTCTCTAAAATGCATGACTATTTAAAGCAAAAAGTTTTAAAAGCCAATGGTGCAGTTTCCAATGTTCATAGAAATAATATATGTAACTTAAACAACATCAAGTAACCAAGGAGGGTGTAGGTAAGGCTAGAATGTGTATTTTAATATAAATTGAACAGACTTTAAGAAGAAGAAAATTACCAGAGCTAAATATGGATATTTCACAATGATAATTGTGTTCAGGGCTGAACACAATTCAATTGCATTGATCTATTTGACATTTATAGACCATTCCACCCCTAGGTGTTCTTCTCAAGAGAAATGCAAACATATGTCCACACAAAGACTTTTATACAAATATTCATAGCAGTTTAATTTGTAATATTTGTAATAGCCCAAAACTGATAACAACCTAAATGTATGAATGGATAAACAAACTGGGGTATATTTATACAATAGAACAATACTCAAAACAAAAAGGAAAAATTTGATACATATAACATTGACAGATACACACAACAATATTAACATCTCAAAATCACTATGCTGAGGAAAATAAATGAAGTATAAAGAATATATACTGTATGATTCATTTATATAAAACTAGAAAATCCAAAGTAATTTATAATGACAGAGTTAGATCAGTGGTTGCCTGGAGACGGGGGTAGAGAGGTTAGAAAAAGCGTACAAGGGTACATTGGCTTGTGATGAAAGTGCTTATTAACTTGATTATGTGATGGTTTTGCAGGTATGTACATAAGTCAAAAATGGATCAAATTGTACACTTTAAATATGTCTAGTTCATTATACTTTAATTATACCCCAATATTAAGGAAAATAGTCTACCTATCCTAAGACAGAGTTTTGGAGGCATGGTCTGAGCACAGGTCATTCACAAGAATTATCCAAGATTTCTTTAAAATGAACATCTTGGTTCCCAACCCAGACCTACAGAAGCTGACACTCTGTGAACAGACATTTTACACAACCTACGCAGGTGATTGATTACTAGACACACATCTGACCACCACTGTTTAAGATCCAGTTCAAATGCCACCTCCTCTATGATGCCTCCACTGATTTTACTGAGAGCGTTCCCTCTTACATCTCCCAATACTCCATCTCAAGAATGGCACTTACACTACCATGCTTTAATTACAGTCTTACCTTCCCTACTACACTTGAGGTTTTATAGAGAGTAATCGCATTTATCGATTTTTGTTCCTTTTTTGTCGGGCACAGTGCCTCACACATACACAAGATGCTAAGTAAGGGAATGGTATGCCTGCTTTTAAGTAACACAAAGCTGGCACAGTCTTGGTTCATGCCATCTAAAAGTTCACCAACAGAGATCATTAACACTGAATTGTGTAAATGTATCTAGAGGCTGTAGAGATTGGCTACTAAATAGAGGAATAGACTGGAAATAGATTTACACTTACAAAGGAAAGAAGCATTAGGTATGCCAACTGGGCGTCCAAGCAAAGTTAAAGTATACAACCCTTTACAAACAGGAACCTAACTTATTCTGGGGTGCACACTCCAAATATCCCTATCAACCATATTCCAACCTGAATGTAGCCAGGATGTAGCTTGGTACTTCTTCAATCCCTCACTCCTCCCCTTCTGCCCACTGTCCTCTACTACAAATACCATATGGTGCTGTCATCATTCATGCCTGTGTGTGCTGTGCTGTTTTCAAAGTCAAAGTCACTTATTCGCTTTTCTATAGCCTTAGAAGGAATTCAAAAAATACTTGACAAACAAATGAACAAAATAACAATGGCTGTTCAAAACTCAGAAACTGTTATGTACATATTTACAAATTTCCCCCCAAAAGAGTCAATTTTTAAATTTGAACGAAGAAGTAAGGAAGGCGATTCCATTTTTTAAAAGTTATTTTTCCACTACAGAGCCTTTCCTACCTCTGCCCCTGGCCTATGTACAATCTTCTAAATTCCATAGGGGCTCAATAAATAAATTCCTTCCTGGAACAATCACAACCCATAATCACCCCTGGTGATGGTTTTAGATGTTCATGCTCCGCATGCTATCTGAACAGACATTAGCAGCCTGAGTCAACCCAGTTGGAAATAAGTGTGCAATATTCAGGGAACACGACACCTTACTGTCCTCAAAAAAATCTCCTCAAAGAAAAAAAAAATCACATTATGAAAACAGTCACCACCCACCTCATAATAATTAAGTCTAAGAGTCTGAAAGCAATGGCAAAGACACTGCAGCTTAAAGAAGAATTAAAGTAAAATTCTATAAGCTATTGGGAAGAGCCTTATCTTATTTTGTACACCAAAACACATATATGCCATAATCAACTTAATTCTGCAACGAAGTGTTTTCATTGACTATTCAAATAGCAATCAAATCTCATGCACTCTACCACAGGAGATAATACACATGGCAGCATTGTCCTTCTTCAGGGCAACAAATAATTACAGAAGAGAGTCTTGTTTGTTTCATTTGGTTGCAGTTCTTCATTCTATGTGAGGATATATTTGAAATGAATTTCTAGCCTCTTGCTATTCAGGTAGCACTACATCGTAACTAACTGTGGTCCCAAAGACTTGGGCAAGTCACATTACCACTGTCTAGGTATTTGATCCCAACTGCCTTTCTCAGGCTCTGTAAAACAGGGATAATGACAGCTCTATCTCAGAGTCTTGTTATCAAGATTAAATAAAAGAAAGCACCTAAAGTAGTTAGTGAGATGCTGGCATATAGCACCTCTGTAAGAATTTTAAAGAAGGAGAATCTACAACCATCAACTTTATTGTTTTTTGGACGTTCTATTTAAAAAGGCAGGTGATGGGAGGGGAGAGGAGGGAAGAAAATACAGGAGAATTAAAGGAATGAATTGCACCTAATCTTCTCTGGGCCATCGAAACTCAGAAATAAGAAAATAAGCTGCAAGTACAAATACTGTCTGGGGTTAGTGACTTCCATGAACACAGTTTAAAGATTTAACTATGTATGTCAAAACACATTAGAGTCTGAGAACACAGAGTACAGCTTTGTCATAATAACTTCAAGTTCAAATAGCAAAGCCTACAGAAAATTTTTCTAAAATCATCTATTCTTCCTTTTCTTTAGTTTCTCTCTTACACAAGATATTTAATTTAAATTTTATGTGTATAATTTCCCAGCAACTTAAAGCATATCCTACCAACACTGTGAAGCTCTCAAACATATTTTCATCTTAGATGTCTTCTTTTTTTTTTTTTTTGGTCACTTTGCCATTTCCTTCAAGAATACCTGACATGCTGATCTAATTATAGAACAGCGATCTCATTAATGTGCACTAATGACTTGGAAACCTGTTTTAGATAACTATACTCAGCAAATTACTGTGTGAATAAACCTCATAAAAACCCATCAATGATACTGGACAATTATTAGGAAGCACAATTCCAAGTGACAACTAATACGTAAGATGCTCACCCCCTGATTTACTTTCTTAGCTCTGGCCCCTGGCACCAAGCACTCCTGGGAGAACACCGCCAAGGATTCCTTCAAACCTTTTGTCCATAAAACAAAACAGTCCCATTCATTTATTTTTGCTCTTACTTCCCTTGCCTTTGAAGTCAAATTCATAAAGTCCTCTCTAAGACCAAAGTCCATAAGTAAGGTCCATACTAAACTTATGGACCTTATTGTTTCAGGTCTTATATTTAGGTCTTTGATCCAACAGATATATAACAAGATACTCCCCTTCACTAGCTATTGGGGAAATGCAAATCAAAACTACAATGAGATACCACCTCATACCTATAGATCGGCTATTGTCAACAAGAAAATTAATAACAAGAGCTGGAAAGATTGTAGAGAAAAAGGAACCCTCGTTCACTGCTGGTGGGAGTGTAAACCGGCACAGCCACTATGGAAAACAGTCTGGCGGTTCCTCAAAAAGTTAAGAATAGAGTTACCGTATGACCCAGCAACCCCTTTTCTGGGTATCTACCCCAAATTTTTAAAAACATTCATTCCTAAAGATTCAGAAATGGGTAAAGCATTTTTGCAGTTGTTTGTATGGAAAAATATATGATACAAAAATAAATAATAATTCAAGAATAAATTCTGTTTCACTTACAGCTGTAAACCTTCTTTTGCCGACCCCTGTATATGCACCCCTATGTTCATTACAGTATTATTCACAGTGGCCAAGACATGGAAACAACCAAAAAATCCTTCAAGAGAAGATTAAAAAAAGAAGATGTGATATATATAGACACACACACACACACATACACACAATGGAATATTATCCTAAGAAAAGATTGAAATGCTGCTGTTAGTGACAGCATGAGTGGACCTTGAGAAAATTATGTGAAGTGAAATAAGTCAAACAGAAGAAGCCAAGAACCATATGATTTTCACTCATATGTGGGAAATAAAACTGAAAGCTACAAATAAACAAAGAAGTTAAAAAAAAAACAACAAAATTCATAGACACAGACAATAGTATGGTGCTTACCAGAGGGAAAGTGGGGAGGAGGAGAAATAGTAAAGGGTAAGGGAGATCAAATATGTGGTGACGAAAGGAGATTTGACTTTGGGTGGTGAGCATACAATGTACTACATAGATGATGTATTACAGAATCATACACTTGAAACCTATATAATTTTATTAACCAATGTCACCCCAATAGATTTAATTTAAAAAATAAAAATAAGAAATAAAATGAAAGCAAAAGTAATAAATAAAATAAAAACAGAAGTATTTTAAGTTAGTTCCTATTCAAGAAGAGATTACTGTGTTTTTCGGACCATAAGATGCACCCAGGTTTTAGAGGAGGAAAATAGGAAAACAATTTTTGAAGCAAAAAATGTGGTAAAATATTTAATAACATAAATAACATAATATTTCGCCAATGTAAATGTAAAGCTACATACGGACTATAAGATGCACCCCTCCTTCCCTCCCAAATTTGGGGGAACACGTATCTTATAGTCTGAAAAAATGTGATAAATCTTTCATAGTTGCTCCCAGTAGTTTTTGTTTTCTATTAAGACATGCACACATCTGTTAAGCTGATTTTTCATTTCTTAGCACTCCTAAGTTTCCTGTTCCCTCTAAAATCACTCAATCTAGAATCAGAGATACTGAGATGACTAAGATCAGAGCTAATCTAGTTCCAATTAGTCAAATATAAATAATTTCTATGATAAGCACAACAACCTCTGTTCACATATTTCCTATTAAGGGGACTCCCTGTTGATAAATACCTCTAATCATTTGAAAAAAATTTTAAATTATCGATTAATTTTTACTGAACGTTAACCATGTGCCAGACCCTGTGCTAAGCATGTTATATGTAGCACCTACATTATTCCTAATACTAAAACCTCGAGGGAGTGTTCCCGTTTTAACTCCGGAAACATCAAGACTCTCAGAGGTTAAACAACTTGTCTGAAGACACACAGCTGTCAAGTGACAGAACTCAAGCTCAGGCCATAAAACTTTTACTCATAGGCCTTAATTTGCAACCTCTGTGGTCCCTCTTCTCTAATACAGATCAACAAGTATTTGAAAACTATCTCTAAGAAGCATTTGGCAGTTTGCTGGGCTTTCCCCCAAAGCCTTCCTAGAAAAAATAGAGAGGAATCTGAGAACTGATTAAGTCCAAGCTGTGCAGATGGAGGCTACCTAAGAGTAAGAAGGGAAGGCCAGGTCTCTAGTCTCCCAGTCCAAGTAACACAAACTCCCGCACTTTCACTACCACCTCATCTCCTCCGTCTCACCCCACCCTTATTCTCTAACCCCATGGCCTTACCTATAGTCTATGCACAATTCTTAGTCACCAAGGTGGACTACTATTCTCCGTTCACCTGCAGGAAGCCCTGTGACCAATCCTGAACCAGAGTCACTGCCCTCCAACACACAGAACAAATGTCCTTCTACAGGAGCTGGGTGGGAGACAAGGGGGAAAGTGAACTTGGAGAAAGGTATCACTTCCTGCTCCACTGCTCTGCTTACTGCTTGCTTGTGCTATGAGCCGCTACTCAAATGCACAATCTCAAATGACCTCCTATAGAGGATTTATACTCTGAAAAAATGTTAGAGATTCAGACAGTGACTTTTTAAATGTTTTGTTTATTTGTAATATAAAGACTTCTAAAGCATTTTAATTAGTGGTTGTTGACAAATGACTTATCACTCTGAAACATGCTTATATTTTTGATATCCAGGTATTTAGGCACTATTCCATCTTACAAAAATCCCTGTCTGTACTGACTTTTAGATGACTTCAAATCATCTTCTAATGATACTTCATCAGAAGTACCATTAGAAGCAGAGCTTAAGATTGGCAAAGGTGAACAGGTGACAATAACTCTGCCAAATATAGAAGTGGGGATTAGTATACATTTAGATTAAAGAGATATTTTTGCAAGATTTCCAATAAATAAGTTAATTTATATATATTTTTTTCCTGGTTGATTTAGGAGTTTGGGAGTGGTTCTGTTTTTGTTTGTTTGTTTTTTAATTTAAGTACGGATGACTCTTTTTAAAAAAAGCCCAGAGCTCTGAACTTAAGTTTAGAAATAATCATTTTTAGTAAGCAATGGTCCTGCAGAGAAGAGCTGGAAAGATCTTTCTCAAGTACCTATAGATACAGATAGAATTTATACAGAGACCAGTCTTCTTACTTGTCTTCCATCAGGTGGCACTGCCAACACTGAGGGCCTCAAACAACTAAACATTATTGCCTAAGTATTCTCATATTGCATTTTATTCTATGTATGATATATCTGCAATATGAACGAAAAAGGATTATACATTGGCTTTGTTTTAAATAGTTCAGAAGACAAATGACACTCATGTGACATGCACCAAAAACCAGTGGGGCAATTAAAAAGCAACACACCAACAAATACGAAACAGCAAAGTACAAATCCATCAACTAAGTGCTAACAAGAAAAATCTCCAAAACAAAGAACCATTACAAAATTAGGTGGGAAAGATTAAGTTCTTCCAGAGTTACTGTGTCAGAGATAAGTCTGGAGGGCACTAAGAGGAAAGATGGTGGTGTTAACCCTATAAAAAGATGCTAATATATATGTAAATAAGTATGTAGATGAGGTTAAATGAGAGAAAATTGTTTTTTAAGAGAGCCTGTAAATAAAAAGTTGGATTCTTTTCTACCTGAATTTACTAATTGTTGCTCCATCACTCCACAGCCAAGGACTTCTAGCCATTCTCCATGGAAGTTGATCTCCATCTCGAAGGAAGGGTGAGTGAATGGGAAGTAGCAGTCTACCCATCTAATGTCCAGATCTGCAAAGATGCCAAATAAAAAGTGTTAAAAGGCACTCTACCCTTTCTTGTAGTCAAATTTATCCTTCAGCTAATGACACCAGTTTCTACACTCTGAGTAAAATAAATAGCAAACAAATTAATTTGCAACATGAAGGCGCAGGCAATAAATCTTAAAACTTATAAAAAACTGGGTATGTCTTTTTCAATATGAAAAGCACTTTGTGCAGTTCCAGGACCCCCTAAAACTGAATCAATCACCTGTTAAATCCCTGAAACTACCTGGCAGAAGAAAAACTAGATCAAGATCATGAAGAAGCAAGTAATTCTACTAGTTTCTTTAACTGAAAATGGCATCTTTTTAGAGTTAAAAAAATATGCTATTATATTGTCCTTCAAACTTGCATATCAATAATATGACCAATTTAGGATAATCAACTTTCACTTCTTTAAATACATGTACATATTAATTTTTTAATTAAGTTTATAAGAGCTAATAAAATATTAAAATAAGGTCAGCTAAATTTAAGTAAAACATGTAAAAGGCTGAAACTTCTTTTTCTACAGATGATTGATAAACATAGTTTTAAGGAAACAAAGTACATGCTAAATGCTAGGATGAATTTCTCAATAAGCAATCATAAGTATGGTACTTGTAAACAATGATATTATTATTTAACAAAGGAAAAGACTAATGAACTCAAAACAAAACCTGCAAAGTGCAGAGGTTACTAAACACAGAGAAACCAGACGAGACAGTCACTTAGTAACTAGATGACCACTGTGAGGAGCACACAAAAAAAGTGGGCACAGGGCAAATAACCAATGGTCTCTACCCTACATTCCTTTCTCTCCATGAAACAATCTTTCTCCTCTTTAAGGCAACACTCCTGAACGTATTCATCCATGGTGACATGCCCTTTTGTGAATTTAAAATACTGTGTTTCTTCATCAAGAATATTTGCATTTTAAACCTAATGGGGATCAGAATGTGAAAAAAAATAGAAATAATACCAAAAATAGCTTCCATTTATTGAACACTTACTATGCCTCTATCATCTCATTTCAGAGATAGGGAGAAAAACTATTAGAAAGACCAAGTGCCCTTCCTAAAGGCACAGCGGTAGCAGGTGACTAAGTTACACCCAGGTCAGCCTGACTCCAAAATTCCTACTCTTGACAATTAAAACATTTCCCTTCCCATCAAACAAGATATTTCAAGAATCCAAAATCAGGTGAGAATGAAATTATGAGACATGGAGACCTTTCCTATGCCCCAAATTATTTTGCAGAAGATAGATTTTCCTTTTGTTGTTCTATTTTAGTTGCACTTATTTCCCCATTTCCCTGCTGTCTAAAACAAGTGAATAACTAATTTCTGTTTATAATAACAATATAATATTTCCCCCTTTTACCATGCATGTGGTATAATAGACAAATATTAAACTACACATTTAGTGTAGAATTTAATAAATGTTGACATATGTATACATTCATGAAACTGTCACAATACAACAAATATATTCATCACCTCCCAAAGTTTCCACATGCCCTTCCATAATCCTACCTGCCTGCCCATGACCCCTCCCTCTCTCTTCTCCTCATCCTCATCACCCCCAGGCAACCACTGATATCCTTTCTGTCACTATAGATGAGTGACATTTCCTCATCTACGAGTGATATTTCCTTATCTAGGCATTTCCTAGAATTTATAAAAGTGGAATCACACAGAATGTACTCTTTTTTCATCTGGCGTCTTTCATCCCACATAATTAAGATTCACCTATGTTGTTGTACATATCGACAGTTCGTTCCTTTTCATTACTGAGTGGGTTTCGCCAGCACTTTTTTCTAATTGGGAAAAAAAGCTTGCCCTGTTGCAGGCCAATGGGAGAATGTCTGCAGGTCCCGAGTCACCCAGACTTTTCTACACAGATGGCCTAGGTGCAGAGCAATTGCTGATCCACCACTGTAGTCTGGGAAGAAAGTGTCTGTACACCTGTGTGACAGTCCACCTTTGGGACCAAAAATCCCCTACCAATGTTCGTATTAAAAATCTCCAGAGACAATCCTGCTGGCAAACAGAAATGTGTGATGCACTGGGATACAGAACTGAGCGCAGAAGGACGGGCACACAACAATTTCCATCATTCTTTCTGGTAACTCTTGGCAGGTAAGTATAAATCATATTCTGAAGACAATTTATAAAAATGAGTTTTGTGTACCTAGCTTTTTATACTTAGTTCAAACTTTACCAAAAGCAAGAGGAACACTCAGGATTTAACATGATGATTTTGTCATCACGTAATTCAACATCACCTAAGTGCCTGAAACATAGTTAGGTGAGCTCAACAAAAATTAATTTTCTTTATACGTCCTTATTTTATTCCTTTGGACAGTCTAAATAAAATAGCATAGTTTATATAGCTTTATCTCACACTTGTAAAACCTTAAGTTTCCCCAGTCAAAGAAAAACAATTTGAGACTTTAATAAGCCCTCAAAATAATCACAGTAGTCCTATTATCAATGTCTATTAAGACCAAACTAAATCCCTACTGCATACTCTGCGGGAGGCTGAACCTCCCTAGAAACAGGACCCATCTGAGCAGCTGGTACATCAAAGCACCAGCACTTAAGTGAAAAGTGATATGACGATCTTGCCCCTGCTCCAGAAACCTTCTTTTACTGAAGGGCTTTTTCTTTACCACTTACAAAACTAGAAAAAATTGTAACTTAGGATTAAAATTTTTCAATATTGAATAAATTCTTAAGATAAATTTCCCATGTGTTGGTTGCATGAACCCTTGCTCTTCTTTGGGTTAAGGCCTCTGCCACCACGGCCCTTGGTTTCTTCTACGATCCTACAGGGGGCTCACTCAGTAGCGATGAAAGGTTCATTGTTCCACCCTGAAAAGTATACCCAGCAAAGCAGGAAAAGGCAGGGAAGTTAGCCAAAGTTTTTCAGAATGCATGAAGATGGTTAATATTAATGGTTTGTGGAATAGAGCTCATTGATAATATCACAGAAAATAAGAGAGAACACAGCTTGTCAAAGTTCTGTCTAAGAAAATTGGAAAGTTTTTAACCCTTTTCACTTCCTCAGATCTTCTGCTAAAAGTTTCCATTTTAAATCTATATGACCCTGCAATGAATGTCAAATCCATGAACCATCTATTTTCTTTGTTTTACTACATTAAAGATATCTTCAGTTCTTAAATTCTGCTTTCTTCACATATACAGGCAAAAGCCAAAATTCTATTTTTGGAAGCCTATGTATCCATTTCAAATATAAGTCATAATTATTTCTAAGCCAAGTATGTTAATGTGTAATTTTTGCCAAAGACCAATTCTTTTATACATTCTAACAATTTAAATTTCAGTTACACTGACACATTAACAGCAATTTTTTTAAAAAATCTCTGGTAATGGAATTATTTACTGAATATTTTTATATTATCCCCAAAATATACTTTCATCTTGTTTCCATCCTATAACCTCAATACAGTAAGAATAATTATGGCAGGTTAAAAAGTATCTTGATATGCATCTTGTATTAAAAGATATGATACTGAATAATCAGCTCAAAACTCTATTGAGTATGGTTTATTTCACACACAAAGTATCAGGCGTCAGTAAAAAAATCCACTAAAAATATGTATTTTGTGTAATACATTAACAGAGGGGATTTTTTTACAAACATATCCAACTATGGATTCAGTATAAATTAGACTAACCTCTTCTTGAGGGAATAGAGGAAAAAGTAAACACACATGTATTATATATAATCTAATGAAAAATAATGTCAAAGTGCTTTCTTTTGTTTTCTTGTTTGCTTGGACATAGAAATTTATTAAACCATATTCACAAATGAAGCTCAGAGCTTTGTAAAAATCGCCTTAGAACTCTGTGAGATTACAACCAAGAACCTAGAGCCAAGTAGAGGGAAAAGCACCTTAGAACAAACCAAACCTAGATTCACATCTCAGATTTCTACCTTTTTTCCCTGCGCCCCTGTTGCCTCATTCCCCCACTGGGTACAATGACACCTGTTCCACCTAGTATTCTGAGTAAAGAACCCACAGGAGCCTGCTTTTTCTCAGAGATCCTCTTCAGCATTTGAGGTCCTGTCTGCTTTTCCTCCCAGGTGAAGATGCTGAGTTTGTTCAAGAATGAGGAACGGCCACAAGAAGCATTTCCTCAGTTGGGACCTCAAAAATGATTAGTGAAAATTCCTTCAGGATAGCAATGTGAGCCCAAATTGAAGAGGTGCATAGGAACTCCACTTTGGCAGGATACTACCTGCCCCTACCTGCCACAGAAAATCAGAGGCCAGGAAAGGCAGCATGGCATCTTGTCCACTCCATGTACCAGCCTCTGGACTTCCTGACCCTTGGCGAGACCAATCAGGGACATAATGCAGGGGTGTGTCTGAGTGTGTGTGTGTGGTGGGGGCTGCGGGAGTTGAGAGGGCTTTCCCCACCACTCCCTGACTCCTATGCACTGTTGCCGTGCCTAAGCACTCTCACACATTATAAATATTAAATAGATGTTCATTCCATCTGACCTCCAACTCACCTTCATGATAGGTCTTATATAAACATAATATAACATTTCATTTCCCTGACTCATTGACACATTGAGGGACCCTTCCTCTGTCTCCCATAACCCTTATATTTAAAGATGGGACTTTGCTATCAGAACCACCTCCCAGAGTTGTGAAAGGTTGATGGTCCAAACTATAGCATACACCTGTAATTTTAGATATTCTACCAAGGATACTCTCCACTGAAGCAGAAAGCTTTAAAAATTGACTATACAAATATACAATTAATCACTGCTGTTGCACATCCAATTTTTAACAGGTTTTCCCTCCATTGGCACCAGAGAAATAGGTGAATGTGGCGCCTTGATCCCAGTACTGCTACTTGTGCTTTCTGCAAAAGGATACATGTCACTGTATAATGATAGGGCATCAGTGAGAAGTCTCACATCCCTATCTCTGTCCTACCCCTCTCCTTTTGGACCTTTATGGGTAAACTTCTAGAGTTTCCTTTTTAGTGATAGACGCAAGCAAATGCAAACATGTAGCTCTGTTTTCTGTCCTTTCAGAGATACAGGATAGCATACTCTGCATATTATTCTGCACCGTGCTTTTATTCACTTAACAACATGTTCTAGAGGCCTCTTCAGCCAAATACATACAGCATCTCCTCATTCACGTTCTCACTCTTTCATGGTGTTCCATCACGTGGCTATGCCATGTTCACAGAAGAAGTCCTTACTGATATATATTTGGACTACATCCAAGTATTTTGCTGTGAAAAATGACACTGCAATGAAGTAGTCTCATGGGTCAAAGAGTAAACGCTCTTATAATTTTAATAAACATTGCCAAGTTGTCTTCTATAGGAGCTGTAGAATTTTATACTCCCATCACAAAGGGAGCAAAGGCCGCACAACCAACTGGTAAAAAAGTCAAACTAGAGCTCAGGTCCCAGGTGAAGATTCAGTGCTCTGCTGATAAAAGGCCACCCAGCTTTACCTCCACACACAGCTCCCCCTTATGCAGTAACTGAGCACCCATGAACAAGATTCCCAGATTCCTGCTGTCTTCTTCATCCTTGCTGTCCTTCTGCATCTCTTGCCTCACCTCTAGCACAGGAAATGAGTGTCTTCTGGATGGAGTACCTGCACAGCTGGCAGTAATGAGGAAGTGGAGGAACATTATAGGCCTGAGACACCCATGTGGGGCTATGAACACTAATTCCATTTCCAAGGCCCACCTCACAAGTAGCACAAAGTCATTCACAACTAACAATTCATTCTCCACCCACAGCCTTACAAACCTGGCAATGTCACCACTGTGACTCTTTAGCACGCCGTATATACCCTGCACATCCGCATAGCCACGTACCCTTGAGTCCAGTACTGCAGACTTCTAAGAGGAATGAAATCATTCCACCTACAAAGTTAATGCTAAATACCATCTTTTCCCTCTCATAGCGGGAAAGGGGGTAATGGAATCTTCTTGTGTGGGACTTCCATAGCACACAGTAGATGTTAGCACTATTTCAGCCACAATGACTCCCTTTGCTAAGATACACACAAAGTAATTGGGAAAAAGAAAAGGCTAGCAAATTCTCTCGCCATTGGCAATATCGTAACTGATGCCACAATTTAGTCCTCTGATGTGTTAAAGCATTACTTCAGGCTGTTGCCCTAGGACTCCCACATACAGGAATCTTTTTGATTAAGGCTTGGATCGTAAGATATTATCATGTCTCCACCTCACAATGGGATTAGAAATGGAGTATAGCACAATTTAATAGTCCCTCATTAGAAATCTGGGTATGGTGTCCAAGGCACTAAAATATGAAACGCTGACAATAACAATGCATGATAATTATCACTGTTCCCATCTTACAGGTTAAGGAACCATGGCTGAAATAGTTTAGGTATCTAATCTAAGTTTACCTAGCTAGTAAACATCAAGATCAGAATTCAAAACCAGGTATGTCAGAAAACACAGCCCTAGGCTGCCCTCCACTGGAACAGACAGTGAAAAGTAAAAGTCCCAGATGGCACTATCAGTCTTCCTGTTCTAACACATAACAGTTCTGATAAAAAAGAGAAAAACAAAAAGGAATAATCTAAGTTCAAAGATTTAAGACAAATACCTCCACAGGCCCAAACAGAAGAGAAAAACAAAACGGTGAGACAAGACAGGGCACAGGGTTGCTGGGCTCAAAGTCCAAAACCAGGAAGAGGAGCCAGGGGCTTGCTTGCCTTCTGCAGGGCACCATACTGTTTGTTGGCTTTGGATCTGGAGGAGGTTAAAAGGCTGAAGTCCTACACTGGGATGAAATAAAGCTCCATGGTGGTAAAAGAAGGATGGCAAAATTTGTCACCATCTCAGCCTGGGTTGTAGCTCTGAAAAACCGTAGACTTAGAAATCCATGCCACAGGTATTGGACCTGCCCCAAATAAAAACTGGTCACTACATTTGCCAGATCCCTGTAAAACCTTTGTTCTGGATTTCAAGCCTGTCGAGCTGAGTGAAACCAACTGCAAATCCACAAAAGGGAGAAATAAGCAAAGGAAGGTAAGACAGGAGGGGAAAAAAAAAACAGAGAATGGGAGAAAAACAGACAAAAATCTTCTACCAAATATGACTCTGCAAAGAAAAATTTCAAAATATATGAGTAAATCTCATTCTAAGACAGCCAATGAAACCAACAATTGAACAGGAATTCACTCCAGATGAAATTAAGTTTATAAAACCACCTGAGAATTTTAAAATAAGTATGCTTCAGATACCCTAAGAAATACATGAAAGCACAAATCACTGATTTGTATAAAGAAGAATAGTAAGGCAATCCTTCTATAAACCAGATCTACACAAAGCATCTTTAGGGTTTTATCCATCTCCCAATCAAATTCTGCTTTGAGAAAAGGAACACTAGCTACTAGTTTCAAAGAATTCCTGTCACAAACATTAAGCAATATCAGAAAAGAAGTCAAAGAAAGTGATGAGAGAGGGATAAGAAAAATAAAAAAAGAAATAAGTTAGAAAACAAAAGGGAGAGATGTAATGGAAAAATGGGGGGGAAAGTATCTAAAAGAAGGGCAGTCAGTATCCAATGAGGAGAGACTTCCATACATGGACAAGACGGAATAACAAACTAGTTTTACTCTTCCACATGAAAAACAAAAATAAAAATTTAAAATAAAAAAAAACACAACAGGCAAAATACATGCAACACTGCCAGAGAAGACACTGTACTTTAGGTAACCAAGGTCACGGATCCCTGAGAAGTGTGCCCCTAACACTGCCCCAGGACGGAAGGAGAACACAAGAGTCAGAAGTCTCCCCAAGTTGGGGAGAGAGAGCTGGGAGTCTAGACAGGGCAGACTGAAGGACAGAAGAGAGCTGCACAGAGTGAGAACTCTGAAGATTTACAGAAGATAGCCTTTTAGAATTCAACTGAATACAATCAGTGCACACGTGATGAAGAAACTTCCTAAAACCAGGGAACACATCACAGAAAAGGATCAGAGGAAATAATGCTGAGCGTTCACAAGGACCAAGAACAGTGCCAATTCCCAAAAGCCAAGTGGAAAAACTCATAACTCACTGGTTATCAGTTACTGAAGAGTTTTACATCACTTATGAGAAAAATTAACCTCAGTCTAAAATACTATACTGGTCCTACCTGATACAGCTTTTAAAAGAGATTCAAAAGGATGAAAGTATTTCTAACCAACCCTAGAATAAAGTACATGAATATTATCTTAGGAATACAAAAAAATCTAATATATTACAAGGTAAAATTAACAATGCCTGGCATCCTATAGAAAATTATCAGGTATGCAAAGAAACAGAGAAAAATAAGTAGCAATTCACCAGGAAACAACACATGACAGAGCTCATGGAAAAATATATTAAGATACACATAATAATGATATCTGATACATTCAAAAAGCTAAAGGAAAGACTGAAAATGTTAAGAAGAGCTATAAAAGATATAAAAAGACACTAATTGAAACAAATAAATGACATGAAAAACCCTGGATGGAATTTAGCAGGTTAGACATTACAGAAAACATGATTGTGAATCTGAAGATTTAGCAATGAAAACTATCCAAAGTGATTACTTTCGTATTTACAAAAGGAAAAAAGTAACTGAAAGAAGTAAACAGAGACTAGTGAACTGTAGCAAAGTCTCAAATAGTCAAATATACATGTAATTGGAGTCTCTAAATGAAGGGAGTGACAGAAAAAATACCTGAAGAAATAATTTCCCAAAATTTCACAAATTTGATGAAAAATATAAACCCATATATCCAAGAAGCTCAACCAAACCAAGGTGCAAGAAATCTGATAAAAACTACACTTATACAAGTCATAATCAAAATTGCTTAAAACCCATCACAAAGAAAATATTTCAAAATTAGTCAAAGAGAAGTGAAACATTATGAATAGAAGAATAAAGGCAAATGCAAGGATGACAGCAGATTTCTCATGGGTACAATGCAAGTGAGAAGAGAGAGAATATCTTTAAAGAACAGAAAGAAAAAAAAAACCTGTCAATATGGACTTATGTACTCGGCAAAAATATCTCAAAAATAAACACAAAACAAAGTCTTTTTTTTTTTCAGATATGCCAAAGCTGAAAGAATTCACTGCTAATAGACTTGTATTGCAAGAAATATTAATGACAGTCCTTCAAGCAGGAGAAAAATAACATCAGTTGGAAACCTAGACCAAGAGCTGGAGATGATAATTACCTAGGTAAATATAAGACTTTTTTCTAATTGTATCTCCTTAAAAGCTAATCAACTGTTAAATAAAAATAACCAAAATGTATTTAGGAGTTGATAACATATATAGAAATGAAATATATGGCAACAATGAGCACAAAGGCCTGGAAGAGACATATGAAAGGACACTGCTCTAAAGTTCTTATACAATAATACATGAGTGGTATATCACTTGAAGACAGATTATGACAACTTAAGATGTATACTATACACAATAAAGCATTCATTACAATAACACCAAAGAAAGTTACAGCTAATAAGCCAAAGTAGATAAAATTAAATAGTAAAAAAAAAAAATCCATAATGAATCCAAAGAAAGCAAAGTTAAGAAAAACAAAGAACAAATGTGACCAAAAGAAAATAAACAGCAAAATGATCATTTTAACCCAACCACATCAGTAATCACTTAAATGGAAATAATTCAATTAAAATAACCTTAAAAAGACAGAGTTGAAACACTTTAACTGATTTCAAGACTTACTAGAAAGCTACTGTAAGAAAGTATAATATTACATCAAGATAGACAAAAACTAGATGAATGGAACAGAATAGAGTCCAAAAATAGACCCAAACATATATGACTGATTGATTTTAGACAAAGGTACAAAGACAATTAAATGAAAAAGGATGGTCATTTTAAGAAACAGTGAGAGAACAACTGGATATCTGTATGCAAAAAAAACTTTAATCCATATCTCATACCATATATAAAAATTTTTTAATATGCAAAAAGACCTAAATATAAAACTGAAAATTGTAAACCTTCTAGAAGAAAACAGAGTAGAAAAATATCACCTTCAATTAGGAAAGATTTCTCCAAAACCACATCAAAAACAAAATCCCTAACAGAAAAAAATGTTTAATTATATTTCATCAAAATTAACAATATATGTCCTTTGAGAGATCCTGTTAAGAGAATGAAAAGACAAGACACAGACTGGGAGAAAATATTTGCAAATCACATATCTGATAAAAGACATATCCAGAATATATAAAGAAATTTCAAAAATCAATAATAGGAAAACTGATTTTTTAAATGAGCAAAAATGTGGGCACTTCACCAAAGTAGTATATGGATGGCAAATAAGCACATGATGCTCAGCATCATTAGTTACTAAGGGCACGTAAGTTAAAATCACAACCAGATACCACTATACACCTATTAGAAGAGCTAAAATTAAAATGACCAGCCACACAGTGCTGGCAAACATGGTGAGCAACTTCTGCTCTCACATACTGCTAGTATAAATGTAAAATGGATCCATCTCAAAATAATCGTGCTAAGTGAAAAAAGGCCAGGCCAAAGAAGAATATATACTGTAGGATTCCATTTAAATATACCTAGAAAACACAAACTGTAGTGACAGAAAGCTGATCACTGCTTTGTTAGTTTGGCAGGAAGACATGACAAAGGGGCCCAAGGAAACTTTTGAGGGTAACAGATCTGTCCATTACCTTGATTGTGGTGATTTCATATGTGTGTAAATGCCAAAACTTAAACTGTGTACTTTAAAATGTTTAACTCTTTTAAAAAATAAGCAAACATGCTCAGCCTAATAAGCACTTTTCTCAATTTGTTGGATTTTGTCATAGGGAAGTCAATTGTGGCCTCAGCAGAACAGCTAAAATCAACAGGAGCTGAGTCCAGCAGAAACAGAAAGGAACGTGTAACAAAGCACGGCTGAAAAGGAGAGGAGAGTAAGCTTCCAGAGAAGGAAGGGAAAGAAGGTTCAATGATGGCATTTGTTTGTTTTATTTCGGGATGATAAAGTTTAGAACGCATTTTAAATTGATAATTGAGGAAAATAATGGAAATGGAAATCAAGAAGAATGGGATCAAAGGCCAGGTAAACACAAAGTTCACACCCAGTCACTTAAATTTCCTTAATGAAATGGACGAGCTTATCCTCCAACAGAGATTAGGAGTGCTGAGGCTGTTCATAAACTGGAATGACTGAGAAAGGGTTTTGTATAGTGAACTGGCCAAAGATAAGAAACAAGATCGTACTGACCCTGACCTGGCTAAGGTGGCAGATTACTGAATACAAAATCGGAGCAGACAGAAAAAAGCAGGAAAAGTAGATTTGGGTATCAAGTCAAGGCTAGGTCTTTCCAAGGTTAAGTGTTGAACAAATGAGTTTTTCAAGGTTAGGTGTTTAACAGCTGAGTTGGGTAAGTCAAGGGTTCAAAGGACTTAGAGTGATTGATAACAGAATTTAGATAACCTTGCCTCACTATCTAGCCCTTTATAAGGCTAGGGCTACAAGAGGCCAGAAGAGAAATGATGGAATGAATAGAGAAATTGAGTTTTCGATAAACCTAAGAAGAAAAGGAAATTCCTCTCTCCCATAAATCTTAATGTTCTCTGGGTTACCTGTCTCCAGCCACCTGAAACACTAATAAAGTAGAAACAGTATGCAATAGGTACAGTTCCTGGCCCATTAACCATCTTGATACAGTACCCCTAAAATTTTAAACTGTTCGTACTCAACAGCCAATAATTTTATTTTAACATAATACTCCAACAATTTCAATTTATTTCTTTAAGCAGGAAACCTATCTGTTATACCTTTCCCAACAGCCATAAAATCATGGACTTTAGGGTTCTTAAATATATCCCAGTTAATTAATTCAACCATTGCTGCCTCAAGCTCTCTCCCAGGAGGTTTCCTTGTACCAGAGAGATCAACTCTAGAACATTATTTTCTCCATTCACCAGACAGTAAAGAAAAGTGGGTCTTACATCTCTCTTTTGATTCCTAAGGTGATGTCTTATTTCCACTGAGCACCTCTACAAGCAAAACACTTCCTATCCCCATTTCACAGCTAGCGATCCCAAGGCTCAGAGACTGAGCACGTCAGTCAGCTTTTACCTGACAGTGTAGCCTGCTTACACTACAGTTAAGACAGTGCACAGGGGCAGCTCAGCATTGCCTGAACACAACTACTGCTTCGCTGCTTCACTTTCTAGGTATTGGCAGAGAGACAAGCCTCTCCAAATCAGACAACACCAGAGAGCTCAAAAGATCTGATTTTAAAATCATTCAACATGCTGAATTTTTTTAATTTGTCAACTTTAGGAACAAAGTAGAACTGAAGACCATAAACCTTATTATTATTCTCAACCACTTTCACTTCATTTATGTTTTTTATAATTTATTTTTCAATGATAGTTGACATACAATATTAGTTTCAGGTGTACAACATAGTCATTAGAAATGTATATAACTTATGATGACTTTATTTACATTAACAGGGATTCAAGGATAGAGAAAAATATGAAATGATATAAAAACTCCTGACCAGAACAACATTCAAAGTACACAGCCCAGAAATGTTCTGGTTGAATAGGACCATATGGTCCCTGTGGAGGCTGGGGTGACAAACAGGTTAATTTGGGGGAATCCACACGTCTGGAAGCAAGAGGGCTGCAGCAGATTGGAGCAGAGGGAGAAGACAAGGACCTGCAATCAGGCCCCAAAAAGCCTTAACCCTGAGGGCCAGAACTCTGGAGTTGAAACAGCCCATCAGAATTGCCCCTGGATAGGGTGATGCAGTGTTAGGCCAAAATCCTGGGCCTTAATGTTCCTGCCACAACCAGTCTTTGGCTGTGGGCAACCCTAGCAAGGGCACATCCTTAAGCAAGAAGGCTGCCCACAGGTGAGGCAAATCTCCAAGTGGCTGACAGCTGGAGGTCACCTGCATGCCCACCAGCAGAGTGCTTGGAAGGGACGCTGGCAGGTGCATCTTAGTGACCATCACAAGCCTTTTTTGCCATTTATTTTTTGGATTTTTGCCCATCTTTAAAAGGATTTTATTTATTTACTATTAGAGAGAGGAAAAGGGAGGGTGAAAGAGAGGAAAAGAAACATCAATGTGTGGTTGCCTCTCGCACACCCCCTGCCAGAGACCTGTCTTACAACCCAGGCATGTGCCCCAACTGGAAATCGAACCAGCGACACTTTGGTTCACAGGCTGGCACTCAATCCACTGAGCCACACCCGCCAGGCCTAGCCTTTTTTGCTTTTAAACAAATGGGAAGAGACACGACTTGCTCAAGGTAACATATCTAGTCAACAGCAGAGGATCATGATCCATTTCCCAGGCAGACTAGTTCATATCAACTATGCTATGAGGCAAATGCTTTATAAAGAGAAATTCCAATGTTCAGTAAACAGACTGTGCAAAAAAAAGGGGGGGGGGGGCTGTAAAACCTGAATGACAGAAAGCAACACTGATATGTTAGGAATTCTAAATCCGTACCTTAGTTGCTCTGATAGAAATGATCTGCCAAGTAGGTACAAAATATACAAGAAACAATTTAGAAATGTTAAAAACGACAGCAGATTCTATCAGCATAAAAATAGTCTAAAGGTTATTGTATTTCTTTCTAATTCTAAACTGATAACCTTTCTCACAATAGCCTTAGGATGCTGGTGCAATTGATATGTTAGCAGAAAATTAAATAAACTGCTTTGGAGAGAGGGGAAAAAACACCTGAAACTAAAGCAACTGTAATAACAACAAACTGCCACAAGGAAATAGTGTGTTCTAATTTTTAATTTTGCTTTTCAAGAACAAAGTAATATAACACTAATAATTTTAAAAAGTGAAAAGCTTAGATAAACTTATAAAAACCAACAAAAGAGTTGTTAGAATCATTCTGAGGCCTGCCGAAGCAGTTACTCAGTAACTAATTGAAGGAAGATTGAATTTGAAGTTTTTAAATGATCTTTGGCACCCAGAATGTAATTGAATATGATGAGGTAAAAAGGGCTTTACCACAAACAAGTGGTAGACAGTCAGAGTAAGGGGAGAGTCAGAAGGCAACACCCAGGAAGGGGGTCAATTTTTTAACACCATGGTTTTCATAGGCTTCATAGTCTCAGAAATATTGTTAAAATGATTCATCAAAAGAGCTTACCTCTAACATGGGTTCAGGAGTCAGACTGTCTGAGCTGACACTGCCTCAAACACTTCCCAGCTGTGTGATCTTTACCTGGAAGCTTCATTTCTCTATGTCCAGGTTCCCTCATCTACAAAATGGGGATTACGATAATACCTGCATCACATGCCCTGGCTGGTGTAGCTCAGGTGGTTGGGCACTGTCTCACACACTGAAAGATCATTTCCCAGTCGGGGCATGTGCCCAAGCTGCAGGTTCCACACCCACACAGCCACAGTGCATGTGAGAGGCGCCTGATCAATGTTTCTCCCTCACACAGGAATTTCTCTCCTCCTCTTTCTCCCTCCCTCCCCCTCTCTCTAGAATCAATAAAAGAAAATCTTTTTAAATACATCATAGATAAAGGTCAAAGCAAAAAAATTTCTTGTAAATGTTTAGCACAGTGTTTGGCACTGTTCATTGTTATCTCTATTATTATCACCATCATTAAGAGAGTACTGTACCTGGTATTATTAAGTATTATTAAGAGAGTATTGTACATGGAGAGTATTTGTACCTAGACAGATTTACCAAGGCATTTTTTAAAAACTAGCATGCTCCCCACAAAAACACTGAAATGATCCTCTGGAATACATTAAGCAAGTACAAGGCACTTTTCTTCAGAGTACAGAAGACACAACCCAAGAGTCTTAAGGGAGCTGTTAACATTCAGTGTGAAAACTATGAAAGCAAACCGCACCTGTTCTCTGTAATACATATTCCTCACCCTTACAGTTCATAAAATGGGCCCTTGTTTGGGTCACCTTCCCACCCTGCTTAATATCTTCCCTGAGAAGCATCTTAGCAGATGTTACAAACATGCAGACACACCTAGATAAGCTCACACACCTCCACCAACAATTGCTTCCTCAGCAATACACACAAAATGCACAGGGGGCTAAGCAAAGAGGCATGGGGACTAGGTAAAGATGCATCTTTAAGGGTTTTCAGGGTGTGTGGCTACTGTGTAAAAAGAATTAAAAATGACCTCATGGCTGGAAAGAAAAAATAAAAGGCTCTGTTCACAGACTAGTCATATGAACAATATAAGTATTCTCCGAGGAGGTAGGTTTTTAACTTTAATGCCATTCCACAATAAAGGAAATTTGAAGATTTATAAAACAGCAACTCTGATCTATAATGAAATCTGAAACCAACAGTCTAAGCCAGTAGTATTTTAAAAATAAAGCAAACATTTACCTAAAGCAAAGAAGCTACAACTGCATTGTCATTTCAAGCCAAGATTGCTAATTCTTGGCCATGGGCATAATGGGTATCACAGTCAGAAAAAAATCATATACTGTAGAAATGGTGTTTTATAAGGAAAACAGCTATCTGGAAACTTTTACCTCAATGCATGGTTTTAAAAGCTATTCAAACACAAATATTAAAAATAATAATACAAAGAAAAGTCCAGGACCATATTCAGAGAAACATCTATCTTCAAGGCCCCTATAATGTTTTTATATTCACCGTAGGGTGAATAGCACATTGTGTCCTTTTTAAAAACATTTGCTGATGCTTGGAGAGACTGTTAAGGCCATCATCAATACCAGTTTGACTGCAGTGCCACAGTCCAATGTAAAGCTACATCTCACTTCGTCACACAAAATTAGAACAAATCAGCCATAACTACTGTTCTTTGGTTGTATTACTATTTCTTCATATACTCCCTGCTTTTATCATAATTTTCCTTCCCTTCCTTGCTCCTTCATTCTTTCCATATTTATGCATTTATTTACTATTTTCTTTTTAAAAGGCACCTTAGAAAGTTAGAAAACTGAGGCCTAAAGCACTAAATGACCTGTTCAAGATTTCACAGTAAATGCATGAAAGAGGGTTTCAGTTTTTCTGATTCCATATTACTGTTCCTCAGTAGTCATGAGATTTCTCTGTTAACCATTTTTCTTCCTTTCTCCTCTTCCTTTCTTCATTCTTGAAAGCTTTCTGGCAGGGATGTCCAACCTGCAGCCTACGGGCCGCATGCAGCCCAGGATGGCTGTGAATGCAGCCAAACACAAAGTGGTAAATTTACTTTAAAAATTATGAGATTCTTTTGTGATTATGTGTTACAATGTATTTAATGTGTGGCCAAAGACAACTCTTTTTCCAGTGTGGCCCAGAGACGCCCAGCTCTAGGGCTTTTGCTTGCTGTCAATGACATGTCGGCTCTGATGTTTCCCACCCAAGAACCTTTTCTGGAGCACATGCCGGATACTGGAGGAGGCACCTCACCTATCTGTTCCCATAACACACTGTTTCTCTGTGACAGCACTTAAGATTCATGTCTCCTTAAAGATAAGGATTACGTCTAGTTTATTGACTACTGTGATGCCTGCAAATGTGGTGGAAATCGAGCAGTGCTTCTTGCTCAGAAAAGTAAAAGCCCACCCCCAAAAAGAACTCAGATGACCACAAAAAGGAACCTTCTCCAGGATTCAGCATGAGCTATAGAAACAGGTCCTGGTAAGAGGACTCTGAGCTGGCACTAGAAAACAAGTTAGAATTAGCCAGTGAAGGAGCTGGCAGTACTAAATGGAAGTGTGGTAGAGGTTGGGTGGACAGGTACGGGGGAAACAGTGGGGCTGATGAAAAATAAAGAAATAGGAGAAAAAAATTACTAGTCATTAGAGAAAGTAGGCTACCTGTCTATTCAGGCCCACTCAGTTATCTAACTATGAGGCAGTTTCTAAACCTCAAACACAGCAAATCATTTGATAACAGAAATGTGTGTAGCAAGACATAAATAAGGAGAGCTCTAGTGAGTCTCTCCATAAAGCGACAATGAAAAAATTCGGATAAGCCTGAATCTCTTTGTAAAGCCACTAGAGACAGGATACTATCTCCCTATAATACTAGAGATCCTTTCTACCAAAACCTGCTTCAAAAATGGCTTGAAAAAACAATCCATCTCCCTGCATTCCAAATTTAACTAGATTATATTACTTCTAAAAATATCATAATTATTTTCTTTTATCATGAAAGTGAAGAAAAACTCAGTATAATAAAATGTTTACACCAATAATCTCTATCTGAAACCTTCTTCACCATTATATTACACTACTTTAGCATGAAATATTTCAAACCAAGAGACAGAAACAGAAAATAGCAAATATCTATGTACCCACTATCCAGTTTTATCAAATCATAACTGTTTCATATTTAACTTATCTGTTTCATATTTAACTTTTTTTTAAGATTTTATTTATTTATTTTTAGAGAGGGAAGGGAAGGAGAGAGAGAGAGAGAGAGAGAGAGGGAGAGAGAGAGGGAGAGAGAGAGAGAGAGACATCAACGTGTGGTTGCTGGGAGTCATGGCCTGCAACCCAGGCATGCACCCTGACTGGATATTTAACTTTTTTAATAAAATACTATGAACACACTTGAAGCCTGGTTTGTACCTCTTTCCTTATGCCACTCTCCATCTCCTAGAAAAGGGAACTAGAGTGAAGCTGATATACTCTTTTAAAAAACATATGTATAAAAAATATGTAGGATTATTTAGTGGTTTTTTAAATATTATATTAACTATACATTTAATAATCTGTAAGTCTAGATACTCTAACAAATCTTGCTAAAATAGAACATCAGAAACTTAGTAAATTATAACAAGAATCCTTTTAAATACACATTTGAGTTCCCAGGTAAGCAGGGGAATCTGGATGTGTGAAAAAACAGAGGTGAATCAAGAGTAAGTGAGTAATCACCCTGGCTGGTGTAGCTCAGTGGATTGAGCTTGGGCTGGGAGCCGAAGGGTCTCAAGTTCAATTCCCAGTCAGGGCACATGCCTGGGTTGCGGGCCTGGTTCCAGCGGGGGTCACGTGAGAAGCAACCACACTTTAATGTTTCTCTCCCTCTCTTTCTCCCTCCCTTCCCCTTCCTCTAAAAGTAGTAAATAAATAGAAATGTTTCTCTTTGACTCTAGTAATCTAGAAAAAAAAAGAGTAAGTGAGTACTCAAGCTCTAGCTGGGGGTGAGAGATGAGACTCCTATATAGGACCAGGACTTTGTACTCCATGTATTTTTCTATATCTTTGTCAATACTCACAAATATTATATTTTTTTAAAGATTTTATTTATTTATTTAGAGAGGGGGAAGGGAAGAAGAAAGAGAGGGAGGGAAACATCAATGTGTGGTTGCCCCTCATGTGTCCCCAACTGGAGACCTGGCCTGCAACCCAGGCACGTGCCCTGACTGGGAATTGAACCAGCACCCCTTCAGTGCACAGGACCATGCTCAATCCACTGAGCTACACCAGCCAGGGCCAAATATTAGATTTTTAGAAATATTTCTATATATGAAAAGTGGCAAAGGATAGCTCATGGAGATTTTCATTTGCTTTCCCCCGATTACTAATGAGGGCGAGCATCTTTTCACATGTTCATTAGTCCTCTTAGTACATCATCTGTCACATTCATGTTCACCCATTTCTCTTAGGTTGATTTTAGCTTGTTTATTTGGAGTTTTTTTTATATATGCTGAATGTTTATTTGACATAACACTACACTGCCATTAAAATGGCTAAAATTAGCCCTGGCTGGTGTGGCTCAGTGGCCAGACCAAAAGGTCCCCGATTTGATTCCAGTCAGGATGCATGCCTGGCTTGCAGGCCAGGTACCCAGTTAGGGGTGCGTGAGAGGCAACGAACTGATGTTTCTCTCGCACATCAATGTTTCTCTCTCCCCTCTTTTCTCCCTCCTTTCCCCTCTCTCTAAAAAAATAGAAACTAAAAAAAACAGAGAGAGAGAGAGAGAGAGACTTTGGAGAATGTAGCAATTTCAGGAAAGGTGAATCAGAACAAATATGTAGGACTTAATGGACAAAATAAACTAACAAACAAAATAGAAATAGACGCATAGCTGTCAGAGGAGAGGGGGTAGAGGAGAGGGGGTAGATGGGATAGGTGAAAAAGGTGAAGGAATTAAGCAAAAATAAAATGAAAAATAAAAAAATAAATGGCTAAAATTAAAATGATTGACTATATGTCAACTGTCGTGGGAGATGTAGAGCAACTGGAACCTTCATACACAACTAGAAGGAATGTAAAATTGCTAAACCACTTCAGAAAACAGTTAAGCAGCTACTCAGAAAGTTAAAATACATCCACTATATGATTTAGCAATTCCACTGAGAAAAAAAAGCATAAATCCATACAAAAACTTGTGCACAAAATGGGTCTAGAAGCTCTACTTGCAACAGCAAAAGACTACAAATAATCCAAATGTCTATCAGCGGGAAGATGTATAAACAAAATATGGAATGGTATGCTTAGCAATAAAAAGGATTAAGTTATTGATATGTACTACAACATGCATGGATCTCCAAATAATTATGCTAAATAAAATAAGCCAGGCCAAAAAATATTTGTACACGTTACAGAATTCCATTTACATAAATCTAAAAGGTGAAAACTAATCAATAGTGACAGAAAGTCACTGGTTGGCTGGAGTGAGGAGATGCAGAGAAGGACAAGCAGGAGAAAATACCAAGGGACAGGAGGAAACTTTTGGGGGTGATGAACATGTTTATTATCTTGATTCTGCTGGTGGTTTCACAGGTGTATACCTAGGTCAAAACTAATAAAAGTGTGTAAATATGTTCAGTTTATTGTATGTCAATTTAGCAGATTGTATACTTTAAGTATGTGTAGTTTATTTTTTGTCAATATACCTCAATAAAGATGTTGTTTTAAAAAGTTCACAAGGATAAAAGCTTACTTAGCTTTTAAACATTTTTAAATCATAGATCACAATTAAGAAAAATCTCCTAACCTTCTCTTTACAGCTTTCTAAAAACAAAATATTATCTCAAGGAAGTTAGAAATAATTGGAAGGGGGTACAACACAAACAAAGATTTTCTTAGAGAAATAATCGAGGGCAAGTGACTAAAGTGAGAGTCCAGCTCTTGACAATATTGTTCTTCCAGGTAACTCACTGTTAATATTTTTATTATTGACAGTAGTAATCAAATATAATTATGTAAAATTTTCCACAGGGCCCACTCACCTGGCTAAGAATCTTGCCCCACATGGATGGACCTAGAGGGTACTATGCTAAGTGAAATAAGTCAGTGAGAGAAAGACAAATACCATAAGATTTCACTCATATGTGGAGTCTAAAGAATAGAATAAACAAAATTAAAACAAATTCATACATACAGAGAACAGACTGATTGTAGCCAGAGGGGAGAGGTACTGGGGAACTGGGTGGAAAAGGTAAAGAAATTAAGAAGTACACATTGATAGTCACAAAATAGTCATGCAGATGTAAAGTACAGCATATGGAATGTAGTCGACAATATTGTAATAACTCTGTAAGGTGTCAGACAGATACTGAACTTATTGAGGTGATTACTTTGTAAGTTATATAACTGTCTAAACACTATGTTGTGCACCTGAAACTAATATAATATGGAGTGTTAGCTGTAATTGAAAAAAAATTTAAGTTAAATAAATAAAATGAAACAAGAAAGAATCTTGCCCCATCATGCAAGTCCCAACACTCATCAGTCTATACACTTCTTCACCATTGATGAATGACCTGATCTTAATTCATTATCATTCTCATCACAGGATATCATCATTTTTCTTTCCGTAGTTAATTCTACTTTCATATCCTCCTACTCCTCACATGGAATGAACTAGGAAATCTATTAAGTTCTACATCACGATGGACCTGAACCATTAAGCTACAACTTAAGCCAAAAAATCTAGATGCAACTAGCATCAGTGATTTCTGAATGATGGTAAGTAATGAATATTTAAGCCCTCAAAGACAGAGGCATTTGAGAACTTACCATCTCCAAACAGATGTGTCACAAGCCTGGTAAGTGTCTGCTTAAGGTCAAACTCGAGCAGCTTCACAGCCTCCATGGTGTGTGTTTCTTGTTTATGGGCAGAACGAGAACTTTGCTCAAAGAGCTTCAGGCTTTCTCCATCCTTTACACCAGCAAATAACTGTAAACCAAGAGGAATAATATAAATAAATAAAAATTGTATCCTGTCCGTCCATATCAAAAGACATAATGTGGGAATAAAATCCATTGTCTAATAGGCAATGAACATACTAAATTAACATTCATTTAGTACCAACTTCAAACAAAAGCACTATGCTACAGTGTTTAGGAAATGGACAGTGTTTAGGGAATTAAAAGATACTGTTCTGATCTCTGCTCATCTCTCCATTTTACTTTTGTGTTACTTATAGTCATTTCCTCACAAGAGACATTATCCTCAATGCTAGTGCGAATACCAGTGAATCAGGCTTTCCGACTCTTAACAGTATGTCCTTGACCATCCCACAGTACTCTTAGAGTGTGTCCTGAAACTAGGTAGAAAGTATAGTCTAGGAATTAAATCCTGTAAAGTCCATAAAGGCAGGAAGTATGCTGGACTTTGCTAACCCTGTATCTCCAAAGCCCAGGACAGGGGCCACTTACTATCCAAGAAAAGCCCAGCAAGTGATATGGTAGCTAAGCCTCAGGTAATGCTCTGTGAAGTAGGAATAACAACACTAAATTCAGACACATTATAATAATCAAATAAAATAATGCATGAAAAGAATAGAGTACCTGGCACATTGTAATGGCTAAATAAATTCTCCTCATTATCATCACAATCACAATTACTAACCACAGGTATTATTATTCATAAGCTGCTTTACTGCTAAAATAAAGTGTCCCCATCTTTAACAGCAGAGCAGGTCTTTACCTGCTAGGAGACTGACTCAAGAAGGAGAATGAACAAATGAATCTACCATTTTTCCAACCTGATGTCTCATGAAACATAAAAAAAACCACTTTTTAATAAAATAATAAATTAGCTATTGTTTCTCATGAAATAAGAAAAACCTCATTTTAATAAAAAAACAAATTAGCTATTGTTTCTAGTAATATTAGGCTGGATAATTAGAATAAAATCTCCTCATAAATCTACTAAACACAAAAATTCTTAAAAGCATTGAAGAAGTAACACAATAGAAAGGGGGGGAAAGCTCAACACAAAGTCAGACAAATACTGAGAATATGTGCCTATCCAGCGTATCAACTGAAAAACTGAACATTGGTTGTGACAACCTACCACAGCAAGCGAGGCCAAAGTAAAAGTCTCCAGTATCTGACCAAGTTGGGTGTCAGGTAGCCAGCCCTAAAGGACTTATGCTCAAAATAAGAATGAACACAAAAATAAAGCAGTTCTGGGAAACTCCTGTAGTCAGTGTCACATTGCCTGAGCACACAGAGAGAGCCTCAGGCTCTCTCTGAAAATGAACTGAGGCAACTGCAGGCTAGTAGTTCCTCGAAGTGTCCAGCAAAATCAAACATACAATTTTCTGGGAGTCCACTTTTGCTTTCAAGAGTAATTACTCATTATGGCCAATATACAGGATCTGGGAGAAGTAACGCCTGCTTCAGTGGGTTTGTAGAGTAATAACATGGGTGTAATAATTTATAGTTTTAATTTGAACATTTCACCTGAAATGTCACCTGGTATGCTTGAGTGTAATATTGTTAAGTTAAAGAATTACATGCTTATGGTTTTGTAATTAAAAAGGGGTGTTATTTGTGCCAACCCTGTAGTTTTAGTAGATCAACCGGAAGCACTGGCGTGTCTGCGTAAGTACAGAAAACATACCAAAAATATTAGGACAGGACGAGGATGACTGAAAGAACAAATTCAAAACACACCAATGTTTCCCAAGGAGCAGCACGTATTCTATTAAGATTTAAGGAGGCATAGAGTAAATACTTTATATTAACAATTCTGTATTAATTTGTGTACTAGAAAAATATCCCATATCAAACATATAATTAACATATAGTATAGCTTAAAAGAATGCTAAGTAGAAGAAATCAGTCACTTCAAGATTGTTCTTAAAAAACTATTAAGATTTTAGACCACCAACTTATACCATACACAAAAATAAACTCAAGATGGATAAAAGATTTAAATATATGTCGCAACACCATGAAAGTCCTAGAGGAAAACACAGGCAAGAAAATCTCAGATATCCCACACAGCAATATTTTCAACAATATGTCCCCTAGAGCAAGGGATATAAAGGAAAGAATAAACAAATGGGACTACATTAAATTAAAAAGCTCCTGCACAGCTAAAGAAAACATCAAAATGAAAAGTGAACTGACTGTATCAGAGGACATATTTGCCAATGATACATTGGACAAGGGTTTGATCTCCAAAATATATAAAGAACTCACATGAATCCACACCAGGAAGAGAATCCAATTAAAAAATGGGCAAAGGACCATTCAGGTCCTTCAGACACTTCTCCAAGAAGGACATACAGAGGCCCAGGGACATATTAAAAGACAATGAACATCACTAACCATCACAGAGATGCAAATTAAAACCACAATGAGATACCACTTCACACCAGTCAGAATGCCTATCATTAATAAATCAACAAACAACAAGTGGTGTAGAGGTTGTGGAGAAAAGGGAACCCTAATGCACTGTTGGTTGGAATGCAGACTGGTACAGCCACTGTGGAAAACAGTATAGAAATTCCTCACAAATCTAAAAATAGAACTGCTTTTAGACCTGGCAATTCCACTGCTGGGATTAACCCTAAGAATACTGAAACACCAATTTAAAAGAACATATGCACCCCAATGTTCACAGCAGCACAATTAACAATAGCCAAGTGATGGAAAGAGCTTAAATGTCCATCAGTAAATGAGTGGATCAAAAAACTGTGGTTCATTGCCACAATGGAATACTATTCAGCAGAAAGAAAGAAGGAACTCCTACCCTTCATGATAGCATGGGTGGACCTGGAGAGCATTATGCTAAGTGAAATAAGCCAGGCAGTGAAAGACAAGTACCATATGATCTTACCTATAAGTAGAACCTAATTAACAAGACAAACAAGCAACCAAAACAGAACCAGAGACATGGAAATAAAGAACAAACTGACAGTAACTAGAGGGGAGTGGGGAGGGGAATAAGGAGGTAAGGAAGGGGAAGAGTTAAGTTAAGGAACACCTATAAGGACCCATGGACAAGGACAATGGTGTGTGGGGAGGGGATTAAATGTGGGAGAGTGGGTGTGGGCAGGGCAGGGGAAGGCAATGAGGAAAAATGGGGACAACAGGTAATGAACAATAAAAAAATTAAAAATATATAAATAAATAGACATGCTACAGTAGAAACTTTAAGAAGAAACAAAAATAAATGAAAAAAATAACTATTAAGATCTAATAATATATGCAACACATCTTTATATCCAAAAAAATACCTGAAACATACACTAAAGACAAAAGTTTAGAAAAACTCTGAAAGAAGGAAAAGCACTAATTCATTAGGCCATCTGCACAGTACAACACAGAGTAATAAGACCATAAAAACAAGTGAACTATTATGCCTAGAGAAAACATACATTAGAGCTGGGACATAAGCTCTAATGGGAGATCAACTAAGCCAACCCCAAATAAGGAAATGAAATCCAGAGAGGTGAAGATCCAGAGAGGCTAAGATAACTTAGCATTTAGCCACCAAACTGGGACTGAAACACATTCCACCTTTGATTCCAGGGACCTTTAAGTGGCTGCCTCTCACTTAGCTTCATCTTTGAGAGACATCCACTGTTGATGAAATTAAATTAGATATCCATTAATTGACTACAGTAGGCTGTGTCATTTGTTTTTCCACCAGCATTTTTATTTCTCTGACATTCTTTCAAGTGCCATTGCACAAACCCAAATGACCCAAATTCCACCCCTACTGCAACTGCTTACAGAAGCCAGGGCAAGTAGTTCACAGATGAGAAAAAGCAGGTGCAAGAAATTCATTCTACTCAGATTTAAAAATAAACATAGGCCTGAAGATGGCACTGCAACGTAAATGGTTGTCCTCTGCCCCTGTGAAAATCATGTTTTTTTAACAGGTGGTATTTATTATGCTATTTCCTGCTAGAATTCTTCATATTTCTGTATAAATGTCTCCTGCTACCATATCCAATAGTCAACCTAGTATTTGATATAGTGATGCTCCTCCTTTACCTTGGAATGTAAGTGACTGAACTATTTGTTGATACAAAGGGAAACCTCTGCCAACAAAAGATGCCACTGGCTGTTAGTGTAGCTTTGACCTTCCCATCTACCCTGATGGCCTCCTATTACATGTTGCTACAGACCTATGTGCTCCAGCTGGAAGCCATCATGAACAGCATCTTGCTCTTCTTTTGTGGTTCAGAGCTGCTGCTTGAGGTGCTCACCCTGGGCGCTTTCTCCAGTATGGACAGGATGTGAAGTACAAAAATTTCAACCAGCAGCCCTAAGGGGCTAAGACCACACAGACTTCTGGTACTTTGCCCACCCCAGTGAGAAGTGGTGGTTCAAGTGGTCCTAGGGAAAGTTGCAGCTTTTCCTCAACACAGACACTCAGGAAACAAAGCAAGCATAAGACCACTGGGCGTCATCTTCTAAACAGGACCACCAGCCTAAGAGACTCTTCCACACTCCAGTATAGGGAGAGGCACAGCTGTCCCCCTCCTGGCCATTCTCAGAACAATTCCCTGCTGATCTCAAGTTCCTCTCTTTGATCATCATGGCCAGAGCACCTCATATGAACTAGATAGGCTCCTTGTGCATCTGGCAGGACCTGAGCTACACTACCTGTATCCTGTAAGTGCTGCGCCACATCTATCACACATTGAGCGTGGAGAGCCTCAGGATGGTGTGCTCAAAGTGACACAGAAGCCTCTTATCCTTACTTTTCAGAAACTGAGCTCCAGAACTTTTCTGGTGGTTCATTGTGTTATTTTTCTATTCACACCATGAAACAAACACTATTTTATAATAAATACCATATTTTTGGACCATAAGATGCACCTAGATTTTAGAGTTGGGAAAAAAAATTTGGGTATTTCCAGCCAAGATGGAGGCATAGGTGGATACACTGTGCCTCTTCGCACAACCAAAATTAAGGACAACAAAAATTTAGAAACAAACAAACAAACAAAAAAAGCAACCAGAACAGTCAGAAAATTGAACCTTATGGAAGTCCTGACAACCATTTATCCAGACTGGTAAGAGAGGCAGAGTCAGCGGCCAACAGAGAGGGGTCGAGACAGGAAAAGTGGTGGCTGGCAGACCCAGGCATGCAAGGTACAGGTTGTGGCTAGTAGATCCCAGTGGCAGACGCCGGGTGCGGGCACTGGCACTGGGAGGCAACAAGCAGACCCAGTAAGGCACTCAAGGTAGCTGGCTGTCTGCAGTCACACATTCGCATGCAAATAAAGCAGTTGAAAACCCGCAGTGAGACAGACCTCACAAACCAGGCCCCAGTGTCAGGAAATAAAGCCTAAAAGCACTGAATGAAAACACCTGTGGAGGTTGAGGTGCCGGGAGAGACTCCCAGCTTCACAGGAGAGTTCCTTGGAAAGACCCACAGGGTCCTAGCATGTACACAAGCCCACCCAACCGGGAACCAGCACCACAAGGGCCCAATTTGCTTGTGGGAAGCAGCAGAGGGGACTGAAATCCAACAGAGTGGAGAAAGCACCATTGTTTCATCTCTGACCCTGCCCCCACATACAGTGTCACAACCCAGCAATGAGGGTTACCCCTCCCTGGTGAACAGCTAAGGATCTGCCCCTCATTATGTAACAGGTGTGAACAGACCCCCCCAAAAAAATGGCTCAAACAGAAGAAAAAATCAAAGCCACAGAGCCAATACTTTTAAGTGACTAAGAGAGCCAACCTATCAGATACACAGTTCAAAGCACTGGTGATCAGGATGCTCACAGAATTGGTTGATTTTGGCCACAAATTAGATGAAAAAATGAAGGCTATGCTAAGTGAAATGAAGAAAAATGCACAGGGAACCAATAGTGATGGGAAAAAAACTGGGTCTCACATCAATGGAGTGGATCAGAAAGAAGAAAAAAACATACAATCAGAAAAGAATGAAGAAACAAGAATTCAAAAAAATGAGGAGAGGCTTAGGAACCTCCAGGACATCTTTAAACATTCTAACATACGAATTATAGGGGTACCAGAAGGGGAAGAGGAAGAGCAACAAGTGGAAAAGTTATGTGAACAAATAATAAAGGAGAAATTCCCCAATCTGGCAAAGAAATAGACTTTCAGGAAGTGCAGGAAGCTCAGAGAGTCCCAAAGAAGTTGGACCCAAGGAGGAATATACCAAGGCACATCATAATTATAATACCCAAGATTAAAATGAAGGAGAGAATCCTAGAAGCAGTAAGAGATAAGGAGACAGTTACCTGCAAAGGAGTTCCCATCAGACTGTCAGCTGATTTCTCAAAAAAGACCTTGAAGGCAAGAAGGGGCTGGCAAGAAGTATTCCAAGTCATGGTAGGCAAGGACCTACATCCAAGATTGCTCTATCCAGCAAAGCTTTCATTTAGAATGGAAGGGCAGATAAAGTGCTTTTCAGATAAGGTCAAGTTAAAGGAGTTCATCATCACCAAGCCCTTATTTTATGAAATGTTAAAGGGACTTATCTAAGAAAAAGAAGATAAAAAATATGAACAGTAAAAAGACAGCAAACTCACAGTTATTAACAACCACAACTAAAACAAAACCCAAAAGAAACTAAGCAAACAACTAGAACAGGAACAGAACCACCGAAATGGAGATCACATGGAGGAATAGCAACAGGGGAGTGGGAAGAGGAGAGAGAGAGAAAAGGTACAGTGAATAAGTAGCATAGATGGTAGGGAGAAAATAGGCAGGGGGAGGTTAAGAATAGTATGGGAAAAGTACAAGCCAAAGAACTTATAAGTATGACACATGGACAAGAACTAAAGGTGGGAATGTGGGTGGGAGGGGGTGTGCAGGGTGGAGGGGAGTGAAGGGGGTAAAATGGGACAACTATAACAGCATAATCAATAAAATATATTTAAGAAAAACAAAAAAACCCTCAGTAATAATACCAAACTGACATTTTGGTGTTGATGTGCTTTGTCTTAGAATGAAGCTATGCCTACAGTCATAAACTATTTCTGCAAACTGATATTTTTTAAATGTTTAATTTAGCTGTATGGCTCTATTAGAGAGGATCTAATTCAAGAGATTACCAGCTTTATTAGATGGAAATTTAAAAAAAAAACACTAGTCTCGAAAAACAAGTAAAGAGAATTCTTTGGCCATAGGGAGCATGGAGCATGGGGTGGGGAATGCTGTTGAGGAGACAGCAATAGAACTCAGAAATGAAAACCTAAAGGTGCCCATAGGACACAAGAGAGTTGTCAAATAGCTTCTTTTGGAAGGGGAGGTGGAGAAAAGAGACAGGCTCATTTAAAGTTTTTCAGAATGATTTCACTGCAGATTACATGATACAGATGGTCTCTTCATTTTTACTTACAAAATCATCAGCCAATTCCATATCACTCATAATGGCTTTGTTATGAATGGACTCCTACAGCAAACAAAAGAGGTTCCTAGTTCTGTGTTCTTCTGGGTGGGAAATGGAAGCAGAGTGCACTAGTGAACATGAACATAATGTTAAGCAGAAGAGACTTTTTAATTCCAAATTGCGTAACTCAAAAATGACAGGCCAGTATAAAAGCAGTGCCATCTAGAGGCAAAGAAGATAAAAAGCTTGTGTTACCCCTAGTGATGGTATACAATCTTTTCATCAAAAAAACACTCTTTTCATTATTTATTCCTCATGAGCCCATTTTAAAAAGATTTTTTTGTCTAACAAACTGTATTTACTAAATAATGACACTTTTTAAAAGACACATAAACCTGAGAGCAGGGTTATACTGACATGATAAAATTCAAGTTGGTATTTCTTGTTCTCTACAGGCTTTCCCACCTCAACTGTATGATTTCTCAAAGAGATAAGAAGTAGGGGTTAGTACAAGACAATTCCGAAGACAGTAGGAGAGACTGTTTAAATTGCTGATTCCACTCATGTTTCTGAATTATCAATAGACAAGTGCTCCTCTCACTGCCAAAGATCATTGAAAAGGCCACAGCAAGACGGTCTGGAAATACAGACAAAAATAAATACAGGTTGGCAAAAAGCCAATACATAAAGAGTGGCTCACTAATTAGTACACATACTAGTGTAAGATGTCAATAATAGGGAAAACTGAGTGTGGGGTACACGAGAACTCTCTGCACTGTCTTTGAAATTTTGATGTAAACTTAGAACTATTCTAAAGTAAAATGATAATCCAAAAATTGAATATAGGGACCACATACTCTGCCTATTGAGGTCAGCATGCTAAAAAGAGACTAATGGCCAAACAGCAGCATTTGAAACTCTTACTGTAAAAGAAGACACAGTAGAAACTCTACTGTGATTTTTAACCAACTTAGGAGGAACAGGAAAGGTTTCTGTACAACAGGTGTGACCTCAAGAGTAAGGAAGATCATCACAGTGCCTTGACCACAGCAGATCCTCTATTCATTTCTTCTTAATCACTTAATTAATTTAAGACTGCCTCTCTAAGCATGTGCTCAGTCAAGAATCAAATCTCAGAGAAGGAAGTACTAGTTGTTCTCCTCAATTAACTTCAGAGACTATTCTAATCATCTCACTCCTGAAAATGTCTATCCCACCTATACTACTTTCACTAGGGGCAAAATAAAATCGGTTCTTCCTTCTTCCTGAGAAAAGAGAAGTCATCAGGTAAGAGATTCCCCAACTTCTAGCCTTTCATTCCTATTCATACATGCATTTGCCTCTGCAGTCATGCTTCAATCCTTCATGCCCATCTTAGTTTAGAAACAACAACAACAACAAAAAGGTATATCTTCCTCTCTAGTCAAGCTCAAGGCATTAGTAACCCTCTCCTAGTGACCTGAATACACCCAAACCCATCACTTTCTGTCTCCTCCGATGTCCTTATTTAGAAATCACTCAGGTCTCCTATACCTTTAATCTCTGACTTTCTCCTCAGTAAATATATTCAATTCTTCCCCTTAAACAGACAGGCTACAAAACAAATGAAACTCCCACTAATCCCATTTCATGCTGCAAACTACCCTCCCTCTTCTTTACAGTTAAGTTGGTCATTCTTCACAGCTTCCCCCTCCTTGCTTTCCTGTTGCTAAATATTTGTATTCCTCAGGCTTCATTTTCAGCTTTGGACACTTCTAACTCTGCTTCCTCTCCCTAGATGAAAGCAGCTAAACTCATGGCTGCAGCTACCATCTGTATGGATCAGAATCTCCACTTCCATCTTTAACAATGGGCCGGCACCCAGACACATATATGTACCTGCCTACTGGACATCTTCACTTGCAAATCCTTCATCTAAACATATCACAAACTCAACTAGCTCTCTTGACCCCTACTCCAAAACACATTTCTCCTCCTGGGATCCCTAGCCTTGGGAATAATACCGATAAAGAAAAGTAAGAGTTATTTTCAAATGCTTTTCCTTTTCCCCGTGCAGCTACCAAGGCCAGTAGATTCAACCTACTAAACACTCTCAAGTCCATCCTTTCCTATCTGTTATCCCTCCATTTCTCTGTCTTACCCTGCAGTGGTTTCTTGGATGATTATAAATAATCTTCTAATTAGTCTCATCATCTCCATTCTTTCCCTACATTGCTCTATTCCATCAACTACTCTGCAAAATTCTTTTTCTAAAATGCCAATCTGACTGTATCACTCTTATGCATAAAAAACTTTTAAAGATTTCTCATTTTTAAAATAAAGCACAAATTCCACAAGGTTGCCTAGAAGACCCTTCATGAAGCAGTTTATATCCCTGTCTCTAACCATTTCCTATCACTCCCCCCGCCCCCAGCCCCTCCACAATACACAGTCTAGGAATTCTTCACATTCCTTTGTATCTTCCTGCCTCCAACTCTGCTACTCCCACTATCTGGAACACAGCACACCTTCTCTGCCTGGATCACTTCTAATTTCTCTTTAAGATTCTTTAGTAAGCCTTCTATTATCACCCCCAGAAATAAAGGTTTCCTTCTGTGCCTTGGCCATAACCCTTTTATTATGCTGATTATGTTGTACAGAGTTTCCAGTTTATCTGTCTCTCTCACTAGGTTCTAAACAAAAGGAACAACACTTAGGAACTTATTTTACAACAATTCTATTTAGGATGAGGTTTCTAAGAACACATGGTATCTAAACACAAAGGCAATCTATATCCAATTCAGTTCAAGCAAAACCTGCCACTAAGCAGATCACCTCTAAACCCCAGGGACAAGCTAGTCTTCTGGAGAATGACAGATAAAGCCTGTAACACCAATGAATACAGCCTCATATATTTGGCAGACCCACTGTTTATTAATTCTTGGTTCACAGACAGAAAAATAAGTAAGAATCACTTATAAAAATAAGCATGCTCACATATCTAATCACATGAATTCCCAAGCCTTCATTTCCCCTGAATGCAACAAGCAAATTCAATTATGTTGTTTAAATCCAACTAAAGCATTTCAGCAAATATTAGGCATTCAAATCACTCCGGAGGAAGGATTGGATGTCTTATTGAGATGAATAGACAGACACATTAAAGGCAGAGCAGACTTATCCAAGTGTATTTCAGTGGCTAATTTCCACAGTTTTTAATTTCTCTAAACAACTGGCCCTAAGTGAGATCTTCTACTGTTCATCATTTGAGAAGGCTTGTGTTTGAAAGGGCCCAGTTAAATACAACTCTGTCCTAGGATCTCCATAGGAAGTCTGTTCCTGTTTTAGCTAATTGATATTGAATCAGATTTGCCATTCCCTGGATTTTTGTAACACACCACATGCTAATTAATCAAGTTACAGAGATTAGCACAGGGGAGGGAATGCATTAAAGCTCTGCACTGCGAAAGCAGACTTTATTTTCTCCTGCTGCTTGTCTTATTTCCTCTCCTTCGCCTGAAACTTTGTGCCAGTGAAATAATGGGAAGAGATTTGTAACAGTCAATGTTATATGGTGAGAAATGCTACAAAAATACATTGGTGAGTGAAAGGCAATTTTTGCCAAGCACCTGAACAAAATACTGACTATCAAGGATGCTGTATAGGACCAGAAGCTCAAGTCTCACACTGGACCTTCATTTGCAAACTCATACAGGTCCCACTAGATGAGGGGTGTCAAACTCATTTTCACCGGGGCCCACATCAGCCTTGCAGTTGCCTTCAAAGGGCCGAATGTAATTTCAACTCCTTAACAGTTAAGGAGTATTACATTTATACAATCCTAAAATTATTTCAGCCCTTTGAAGGCAACCACAAGGCTGATGTGATGTGGCCCCCGGTGAAAAGTTTGGCACCCCTGCACTAGACCATACCCCCCCTTACTTAAGCCTCCATGACAGAAACCTCCTGTCCCATTGAATATAGCATAGAGGCTACTGAGCTCCTTGCTTAGTGACAAAAACCCCTTGTTCTCAAGAAGCCAGGATCAGAAGTACTCAGGACAGCTAGTTGGCACCCACATGACTCCCCATAGCCGTTTGTTTTCCTGGCAGGTCCAGCTGCACTCAGCAGCAATGTCAGTGGAGTATCAGTGATTTCTGCCTCCTCCCATGCCCCAAAGATACTACCAAAGGCTTCTGGGGATCTCCAAAATCTGGTCAGTTGTTGTGCCTGCTTTTATCAACTCTGATATATTGTGACAAGAATATTTTTCAGTACTTTTCTTCTCCTGGGGTTCTCCTATAAAGGTATCAATGAGAGAAAGAAGTAGATTAATATTCTGCCAACATCTAGCCTATACAGAGAAAACATCAGAAACTTCCATTCATCAAAGCAAGGAAATTACATGAAGCTGTACACAAACTACATGAGAGATTCCATGTCTGGATGAGTTCAGGAAAAAAGTAACAATGGCAAGAATAAAAAACACCCTGTCCAAGTGTGAACTAGTTCTCATGACAATCATCATTTAAAGGAGAAAACTTCACCCATTCTGTTAACTTTAAAATTGTGATATCCTATTATCCTTTTCCTAGGCCATGATGACGATAAAACAGAGAGAAAGGAACTGCATTTTTTTTTCTTCAGGTAGCTAAACAGCTAATTCATGGTGCGAGGGGATGAAATATAACAGTACTGAGACCCATCTAAATTCTATCACCTACTCTAAAGGAAGATGACAGAAGTCATATTACTAATCAACAGAAAAGCCAGAGTAGCTTTACAAACATAGATCAAATCTAAAAACTAAGACCCACAAGATATCTGACTCATGTTGATGACGCACAGGTAGATCTACACTAAATGGGAACGGGGCAAACATCTACTTTGGAGATAAATACAGGGTATGGGTAGAGGAGCTAACATTAGCTGAGCAGCTCCCAGTCACAAGGCATCAGGCTAGGTTCTTTAACCACAACTCAAGAGTTATCTCTGTTTTAATAAAGAAAACTGAGACTCCAAGTGGTTAAATAATTTATCTAAGGTCCTTAGAGTATGAAATTCAGAGCCACAATTTGATTCTCTTCTCACCAGCTCACAAGATGGTGTCATTTCCAGAAAAAGCAGCACCACTACTGAAAACGTTTTCCATACAAGGTACCAAGGCTCACAGATCAGCTCCAAGGGCCAACAACCCAAAGTTCAAGTCTTTTGTTCAATCCTGAAGGGCAAAAAATGCATAATTCCTTACTTTAATACTTTTATGTACAAATAAAAGCTACTTACTAGTTATTGCCTAAATGGATTACTAGAAATTTCTAAAACAAGGCATCCATAGGACAAAATTAAGGCATTATTAGAATTGATGAGGAACGTTCAAAGTTCCACCATAAAGTCTGGCTGCCCAAGAGCAGTGTGATGGTTAATTGTATGTATCCACTTAACCAGGCCATGGGATGCTCAGATATTTGGTTACACATTATTTCTGGATGTGTCTGTGACGGTGCTCCCAGGTGAGGTTAATATTTGAATCAGTAGAGTGAGTAAAGCAGATTACCCTCCCCAGTGTGAGTGGGCCTCATCCGACCTTTGAAGGCCTGAATAGAATAAAAAACTGAGTAAGAATGTTTCCCTCTGCCTTTTATTTGTTATTTTATTTTATATTACAGTTTATATTAATTTTATATTTTTATTCCCCTCAAGCTGCCACACCAGTCTTCACTCAGACCTGGAGCCCTACTGAAACTTCACCACTGGCTCTCCTGCTTCTCAGGCCTTTGGTCTGGGCATCTCAGCCTCGATAATCACATGAGCCACGTTACAATAAATCTTTTTCTAAACCATATGCAGGTGGACACACCCACACATCTTACTTGTTCTGTTTCAGAAGAATCCTAACTAATATAAACAGACAATACCAAAAATCTCCTACTGCCCTAAATACACAATTAAAAAGTTGGAATCTCTACAATTCACAAGAAAATTACCAGTCAATCTTCAGTGGTACCCTAAGTTGGCTGTAGATTTCAAATGTTGGCAGAACCTTTTAACAATAAATCAATGTTGGTTGTATCATTATGAATGAATTTTTGTGGGTTACCTGATAAACACTATATAATACAATATATATTGATACACGATAGAATCAACATTTAACAATTATATCTTACAATTGTATTTAAGACACTATAGTTCAAATAAGAATCATTTATACCACTATTGTCAAAGCGGAGAGTTAAATATTCTACATGGTCCTACCCACAAAATTCCCTGAGAAATAATACATCATTTGTATCACAGAGTTCTTTTCTCACTAAAAAGAGGAAAGAGTTGGGGCAACTAAGCTGAAGAGTTATTCACCTTATCTAAGTATCCACATGGTAAAAATATTGAGAAATTTCTCCCTGGAGAAGGTAACTCAAACTTCCTTTGAAACAATCTGTCACTTATAATTCTCATGGTGAGAAAGTTATTCTTTCTGCTTGTCTAATGCAAATCCTTCTATGTTTTGGTTTAAGCCTGGATCATAAACACTAAACAACACATAGAACAAATCATCTAAACTTCCAATACACAACAGGCTTCCAAGAGTTACCTTTCAACGTATGTGTGGTAAGATATACTCCCCACAAGATCCATGCCACCCAACTCTGAACCTGAGTCCCATGTCCAGGTAGCTCTGTGCCTATCAGATTTCTAAACACAGAACAGCTATTTCTATTTCTTGAACCGGAATGGTCACTGCTCAGGAATACTCCCTGCCTCCAGACAGAGGCTCTCAGACTTAGGCAGACAATGTTCCCTTGGCTTTCCCAAACACATTCAATTCACCCTCCTGTTCTCAGACAGCCTCTGACTCTCTGGTCCCAACCCTCAAATCACCCCAATAGCTGCCATCTGGCCATTTCCAAGTTAGGCAGCATTCTCTGCCTTCTTACAGATAACTTAACCCTAAATTCTGCAGCTGTTTATGTAATCCACCACCATAATCCCAGTTTAGTTCCCAGGTAATCCCAGAGAAGTATTATAAAGGAGAAGATAGAAGAAAGAAAATTGCTAAGAGAATAAAGAACAATACCTTTTCCAATTTACTACAGAATTAGGCTGGGAATTGTTGACATAGAGACTGAACTATCTTTTTTTTTCTCCTTGACAATGACTTCTAATATTATAATCTAACACAAGAGCATATAATATTCCTTAAACCACATACAAAATCCTATGTGTGTAGTGGGGGGAGGGGAGCAAACCCCTCAGCAAATTCTCAAATGGTAAAAGAGGTTAGAAACCATTGCTATGACAAAATGTTATCAATCATATACAACATTATATAAAATCTCTATGGACCTGAAAAATATCATAGTGTTTAGATGACACTCAGTTTACAAAAACTCCATTTTATCTTTCAGATTCACTCATATTTGCAATTTACAATTTCACAGACAACTACCCCAGAATGAGTCCAGAGGATAACATTAGAGAGTAAATTCAAGGACAAAGGCTCAGAAAGAAGACACCAAATGTGCCTGTAAAGGTCACACTATCAGCCGAACAGCAGGAGTGTGATCCCTTACATCTAAGAGAAGACCCAGGTATCTAGCATACAATTCAACAGGATGTGCATACACAGACTGCTAGCTGGTCCTAAGGCTCGCTAGTAAAGAAAGCTCCCTCTGACTACCATCATGCATGCACCTACCAATCTGAAAATGTAAAGTTTGCCACTCCATCCATACAAGTAGCTTTCAGGAATATGCACCAGGCAAAGAAATGTGGTCTCCAGCAAGATGTTAAGTCTACTGTGAAACAGCATATTATTGTGAAAATATTTTTGCTACTTTCACATTTTACTTCAACTAGTACAAAAATATTGTTCCTGTGATTACATGGATTTTGTGCAACTTAATGAGGCCCTCTGGGCCTCCAACAGCAAATGTTGAATATAAATGGTAATAATTTTCCTGAGATCTTGGAGGAATGAGATATAGAGAATATCCATCTGTTTTTCCCTGGATGCTATATTGGTTCAGGAGCGCAAGCTTTTACCCTTCAAAATATCCTCTATCCTCTATGTGCCCAATGTACAAAGAGCCAATAACTAGAGAGCATCCATACTACCTAAATTATATTCCGAAATTTTAAATTAGAATCAAGAACAAGTGTTTCTGTCTTCCTAAATCTGACTTTTCCTGGCACCCCCTTTATTGCGTTAATAACAACATATCTCCCTAAAGAATTACATATATTCAGGAAAGGGAGCAAGCTGATTGTGCCAGGTATCAATGCATTGCCTCTGCACCACAAATCAATCCACTGACTGCTCTGTGAAAACCAAGTTGGGCTCTAAGTAATTTTCCTGTGGCATCTGACACAATGTTAAACTCTGCCAGTAGAGGTCACTGGAGAGACATTAGACAAGGATTCTTGCTGGATGGTGCCCTACAATGCAAGCAGCAGCACTCAGTTCCCCAGATGGTCCCACAGTAGCCAGTTGTTTCCCCAATTACCCCTCTTAGGCAGTTTCATAGAAGAGGGCTTCCTACAAGACACCTCCCCCAAAACAGCTTTACTGAAACCTGGAGAGCAGATTTCCAGCAAATGCCAGTGCATGGGTATCCAGCAATTCCAGCAGCATTGACAACACTACCACCTGTGGCATTCAGTGAGCACTGGCTAGGAGGAGGGGGAGAGGCTTCCTTGAGAGCCCAGTGTCAGTAGCACAGCTGCTCCTTATATCTGCTTGTTCTGTACTCGCTAGAGTTCTCTTCTTACTAACCAAACCCTCACTACCCCAATTCTCTGCATTATACTTAATAATTCTTCCCTGATAGGGTTACAATATGTTTTCTGTCTTATAACTCAGCCCTGACTGATACATTTTCTCCTCTGGAAGGCTGGAGCATGAGAAATAATTGAGAATGCCCAACCAGAAAAGCTAATAGATGAACTATCACACAGTTAACAAGGTTAGCTGCCACCTTGTACAGAGTGGAAGTTGGCAGACTAGAACAAGGAAGACATCCAAATACCACATCTACCAACGGCTACTCTGGGCAGGACCCTGGGTCAGAGACAGGAGGCACAGAGAAGATCGAGTAATCTTCTTAAGGAATTGACTAACCAGCCGGAGATACCATGCCAGATGTACACAGGCCAACAATTCAAGGCAGTACATGCTGAAAATCAGTGAGGGTTGTGGACAATAATGTTACGGATCGGTGACAAGGTCTCAGATTAATAGGCTATTCATTTCTGTCTTGTTAAAAACAAGACGTAACTATCTGCAAAAACCCTGTACCACAGAACACAGAGACCAGCCTCTCTTTACATGGTTCTCCAAACCCTCCTTTGTCCTCAAATAATGGGGTATTACTCAAGTCCAATACATTGTGGACTCCTGGCTGCGACCAGTTGCCTCACTGTCAAGAGATACACTAAAGTAAACATTTGGGTAGAGAAAAAGAATTTTAAAAATTAAAGCCGTTTCAATTTAAGGATGTCTTTAGCAAGAGGAGTCCCTCCTAAAAGGTTTTAAAGAAGAGATTAGGAAAACATGGTGACTATAATCTATCATGGCCAAATAAAAATGTCTTCAATAAAGCCTCTCTGCATGAGGCTATTAAGGAAACCCAATAACCACATGGTGAAAAATAAAACCCTGTCATTTACGGAAAGACAGGAAAGTGATTTGGGACAGAAAACAGGAATAAAGAGGCTACCCTTGGCAAAACCACTAGAGTAACAGTGGGGGAGCTTGGAAAAAAGACCCTAAGAACAGGAGGGTTCTAATGAACCATCTGGAAAGTGGGAGAGAGTATCAAAGGGAGTAAAAGGGAAATTTTCTAATGACAAATGAGAGTGGCTTTTAAATAAAGATGAATCACAAAAGATTTCAAAGGGGTTGTTCAAAATGAAAGATATCCACTCCACAAAGGACTGAATCATTACAGGCAAGGAGCTTAAACCACACTCCTGCAGGAAGAAATGGTGAATGATGACTACTTTTTTTTAAAATAGGGTTGGAGGTAGGATAGAATATGAATGGGACACAAACATCTTGATGAAGTAGTATTTTAGTAATGTGTTGTGGTCAAGATTATATCAAAAGCTTATTTCTCTGCACACTCTCACTCACCTTTTCTATAAAAACATTCCCATTGTTTCTGAGCAAAGAAAGGCTTATCACGAATAATCTTAAATTCAGGAGGAAGAACTGCTTGTGTATGTGAGCATGGAAGAGAAAGAACCTGGATAAAACTGGCCCAGAAGAAGTGATCAAAGGGGAATGAAGACACACTAAGGAAACAGACTGCAGCCAGCAGGAAAGATAAGCTACGGAACAGTTGCCTCCCACAGAGCCCTGGAGTGTATTCCCAGTAAACTTGCAGAGCAGAGCTGGTGAAACTGGACAAGGCATCACCAGGGACAAATGAAACATATAGCTTCTTTAAGCACTGGCCCAGGTACCTACTTTTTTATTAACATTTTAAAATCAGATTAAATAAATGCATGATTTCTTTGGATTCACTCTGGTGTGGCTGTCAAACATGAAATTTCCTATTCTTGACAAAATAAATGTCTCAGGAAGTGTTTTGTAAATATTTAGTTTTGAAGCTACAGAACTATGGTTCTAAAACGTTTTAGTCTCAAAAATCGTTCTATGCTCCAAATAATCATTACATTTTTGCATCATTTGCAAACAATGATGATGCTAGGTACCATTCACCCACTTCATTACCTCAGAAGTAATTGCTGTCTCGACTTTGGTGTTTATCATTCCCATGTAATTTTTTCACCCCTACCTACACATTTATCTAACAAAAAAATACTGTGCATGTGATTGTGATATCTGCACATGTATTTGTATATGTGGAGAAAGAAAAAGCTAGAGCAAGTGAAACACAGAGAGAGAAAGAGAAAGCACAAGCAAGTACACAGGGAGAGCATGTGTTGTTGGACATATTTTGAAATACCTATAAAAAGATATCATTATTTAACGTTACTGTATTTTTCTCTCAATATTGTATTAAAACCTCATCCATGTTGACATAGGTACTTCTAGTTTATTTATGTTGAGTACTACAAAGTACTCAATGTACAGATGTACATAGTTCTTTTGAAATATTTTTAAAGAATGCCTGATCACTGAGCACACAATTTTTTGGACATCACCAAATAAGTATACAAAGTCGTGACAACTATTAACACTCTACTAGAAGGGGATAAGATTTATGGCTTTTCTCTAGAAATGCCACTTGTTATCATCAAGATTGTTAATGTTTGCTAATCTAGTGGGTCTGAAACAACATCCAGCCATTCCTGTTCACTGATAAAGCTGTTCTTTGTTTACTGGCTGAACGAATGTCTCTTCTATCAATTGGCTGTTATTGCTCTTGGTTCATTTTTCTTTCCTTAAAAAAAATTACACAATAAATCATACCTAAAAAGTGTACAAGTATATCAAGGTTAAAGAATAATAAAAGCACATACATGTGTGCTCCCCACCCATGAACATTTCAGAAAAGAGCACAGCAGCAGAAACCCTGTGGCCCCTTCATGCCCCGACCTGATCAACCCAGCCCTGCTGCACCTCGAAGACGTGACTAAACTGAATTTTAAATCATTCCCTTGCTTTCCTTAACTTTTCCACATGTGCATTACAACCCCCGAATGATACAGTATTTATTTTCCCTTTTTTTAAATTTTACATAAATCCAACCATACAATGTAAGCTACTGTAACTTTCTTTCTTTGTCTAACAGTACTTTCTATATTCACTCTTGTTGATGTATACAGTTTCGATTTACTCATTTTTACAGATATGAAACTCACCAATGTTTAAACATACCACAATTTGTTTATCTTTTCTACTCTTTATAGAAACATGGGTTGTTCCAAATTTAGGCTAATACTGACAGCACTATGAACATTCTCATCTATCTGCTGATATCAGTACTGAAGAATGTATCCAAAAAGTATATAAGTACACGTGGGACTGTGGGTTTTTACGTTCCTCAAGAGCATTCCCATGGCTCCACATATTGGCCAACACTTGGTATTGTCAGACTTTTCCCTATTGTTTTTTTTTTCATACTGAGACCTTTTTTACTTAATCACCTTAATGTTCTGTTAGTTACAAGCAAAGCAAATGTCTCCACATAGCCTGCTGCTTGTCTTTTAACTTAGGCTTTTATTAGGCAGAAGTTTTACCTTCGGGTAGTCAACTTTAATAATTTGTCACTTTAGGACATTTTCTTGTTTAGGGATTCAGTTTAAAATATTATATTCTACTGCCAAGGTGATAATGATTATCTCTGTATTGTATTCTTTAACTTTTAAAGAATTCCTTTTCACAAATGAATTATGAATCCATCCAGAACTGAATTTTGCATTTGGTGTGAGATATATTATCAATTTTCTCCTCTATAGGTAATTATCTCAGCAATTCATGTAGACTACATTATCTCTACATTTATTTATTATCACTTCTACTTTATAATAGGATAATAAATTCCCAAATATGAGTAGAGCTGTTTCAGAGTTCTCTACCTGACTAACCTCACACTAATACTAAACCATCTTAATAACTAGAACATTATATTCCTGATGTCTGGGAAGACATGTCCCCTTATACTGGTGCTCTTCAAAATTGTTCTGGCTATGCATGAACTTGTCATCCTTCTTATGATTTTGAAGATCAGTCCTTCAACTTGTCCAAAATACCCAGTGGACATTTTTATTAGATGTGCACTTAAATTTGAATTTACAGATTGATTTTAGGCAAACTGCCATATTCATAATATTGTTTTCCTGCCTATGAATGTACAAATATGGTACAGCTCTCCTTTATTTCTTCTCCTTTTATATCTTTTAACAATATCTAATCATTTTATCTATAAATATCTCGAACATCTTCTGCAACAATTAGACTTCAAAGCTTTAGTTGATACTATGAATGAAATCTTTACTATATTTTCTAATTGGTTATTACTTGTGATTAAGAAACATACCTATATTTTCTTTGTAACCAACAACTTGGCTAAACTGTCCTATTAGTTCTAATAATCAACCTGGATATTCTATTCAATTTTCTAGGTAGATCATCAAGTCACCTACACATGAAGCAGCTTTATCTCGTATTTTCCAATGCTTATAACTTCTATTTCTCTTTCTGGTTTACTGCATAAGCTGGCACTTCCCACACAATGATGAATAGACAGTGATCACAATTAATCCTAAAATGTTTATTTTGATAGAAACGTTTATCACGATTCACCACTAATTAAGATGTTGGTTGTGAGTGCTTGACAAAATAATTTTTAATGTTAAGGAAGTTCCCTTCTATTCCGTTTGCTGAAAGTTTTTGTCATAAGTAATTAATGTCATCAAATGCTTTTTAATGTCCTAAAACATAAATGCTATCAAATTACTTTTCTATGTCTACTGAGGTGATCACATGATTTTTCCCTTTGTATCACTTAATATGGCATAATATAATACATGTATAATAATAATGTGGTAGGCCACAATATAGCAAATGAATTAAATTTCTGCAAATATTTAATAATTTTCTATCAGTACATTTTAAGAGAACTGATGTTCATTAAAGATGAAGCTTCTAAAATTTATTATCTACTTTGTACTTGAACATGTCTAACCTCACAAATGAGCTTGATGGGTTTCTTTTTCTATTCTCTCACAAAGACTGTACAAGTCTTTCGAGTTTGGTAAAAACTCAAATGTAAAATCATTGCAGGCTAATGGAAGAGAGGCTATTAATTCTAGATTTAATTGGTTTCAGCTCTCTATTGCATGCAATGTATGCTCTTATACTTATCATTTCCTGCCTCCTGATTTTTTTTAATTGTTTATAGTTGTCTTCTTCAAGAAACCATGAATCATCTCATGAGTATGTGACATCTTCTTACATTCCTGGACCCAGTGCATATTTAGCATGGGTGTGTGGTTTTTTTGGATTGACTGATCCCAGTGTTTTCCTTCAGTCTTTTTCTTTAGCCCTTTATTGGGAAATTTTCAAAGAGATGCAAAAATAGAAAGGATAATGATTCCTCATGTATTCAACATCCAAATTCAATAATTAACAATTCATAACCAATCCTCTTACATTCATCTCCAAACCCTATCCCATATTATTCTGAAGAAAATCCCATACATCTGACCATTTCATCTAGAGGCATTTCAATATGTATCTCTCACAGAAAATGTCTTTATAAAAATATAATACCATTAGCATACCTTAATAATAAAAATAAGAAATAACTCCTTAAATTCAAATATTCAGTTAGTGTTCAATTTCCAATGGTCTCTTTTTTTTTCTATAAAGATGTTTTCTCTTGATGGGATCTACTATAGTGATTCTGTCCAAATGTTTGTTTTTCTCACAATTTATTTGAAGAAACAGAATTATTATCTTGTAGAGCAATGCTTCTCAAAGTGTCTGACAAAGGGACAGTTTTAGATTTCCAATCAGTCTAAAACTGATGCACAGTCCTACTGCACAGAACTACTAAACACCCTGAGTGCGTGCAACCTACCCAGAGCATTTAAGAACACCTGAACCAGGTTACATTCTATTCAACAAAGGAAGTCCACTAATAATGTGCTTAAATATGCTGGCTTAAATATTTCTAAACACTAATCTTTGCTTACACATTTCTAAGTGCTTACTTTTGATTCTTCTGTTTACTTCATTATGTATATCACCTGTTGGGTAGCATTGCTATATGCAGAATTTCCCACAGGCTGGATTTTGCCTAATACATTTCCATAGTGTAGTTTAACATGTTTCTTTGTCCTCTGTACTTCTATAAATTTGGTAGTTAGATCTAGATTTTGATCAGACTGATTCCAAATTTCTAGGCAAGAATTTACAGTTAGTATTGTATTCTTCCATCAGGAGACACATCAAGTCTGGCTACCCCTCTTTTTATGATGTTAACGGTCATCAGTGAACACTTTATTACTAGCACTTAATGTCAAAGCCTCTAGTAAATCCATATGTATAATTTTTTTTCTCTGATAGACTATAAGAAAGCTCTCTTCTTTCCAGGCCCATTGCTTTCCTCCACCTCAGTTTCTGACACAGTGCAGATCTCCAACTGCCCGTTTTGAGTCCCCACCCATTTGTGAAGTTCTTAGGGAGATCTACAGACATGGCTTATAAATGTTGCCTGTGGTTTTGGCATTTGCTATTCCAGTTGCTCTATCTGTTTTATAAGACTTGGGATCATTAAAAACATACAACCCACCTCCCTTGTACTTTTTAGAACAATTCTGCTTGCTTTCAACATCCCAAATTGAACAAAATTCATTGATTTTAAGAGTTTTTAAAAGTTGTTAAATAAATATATTTAAAACTAAATATACATACTCCAAGTACCTTTTTAACTATATCCCATCAATTTTTCTTTATTAATGTTAACTGGGATTATATAATTTAAATTTCTACCAAGTTTCTACCTAATAAACGTTTTGAGAATAAAGATTAGGTCAGACCTAGAATAAACACTTTAGTTAGGACAAGGAATTAAAATAACACCAACCCTCTCTCCCCCGCACCTTCTTGGAACTGCAGCACTTGGGTCAATGGCAGGTTCTGTTACCAGACAGGAGCCCCCTTTTCTCTGGCTTCCCAGTGAGCTAAGGCAACCCCAGCCTAGGCTCTCCTGTTCCATCTTCTATGCTGAGCCCTTCCTTGTTTCACTGTCCCCAGCTTTAATAAACATACCCTCATAGTCACCTGGACTGGTGTGAAATCTTTCCCACATAAAGTCAAGAGCCCACACACTACAGGCTGGCCCTAGGCAGACCCACTCAGGACTGACTCCTGTCTGGTAACAGTCCCACTTACAAAGCAGCTCCATGAAAAGCAACAGAATACAGCAGAATGGGCAATGAACTCAGAAAACCCAAGTTAAGTTTTAGCTCTGCCACCAATGAGTCAGGTAACCTTAGGCAAGTCATTAAACCTTCCAAAACTTCAGATTCTTCATGGCTATAGTGGAAATCATCTATCTCACAAGTTGTTTATTAAGAGAGGTAAATAAAACAATGAACATGGAAGTTATATTTTCTTAAAATATAACTATAGCTATATACATATATGTGAGTATGTATTTTCTTAACTGTAAGGCAGAATATACAGTAACATCAGATTATATTAGCCATGCCCATTTCCCATGAACTCAGATGAAACACAAAACAAATATAGCACAAGATAAGAATTAATTCCCTATTCTCTTCCTATTTTCCATGGTCTAAAGTATTCTTCACCGTTCCTCCATTAAAATGCTAGTGTGAGTCTTGCAGCTTCCTGCCACTGTCATAGCATGCAGGTTTACAATTAGTGCATTCACCTTTTTCATATTTTTAATGAGGTGAGCTGAGCTAAGTACCTGCCCATTGCCATGACCAAGATATCATATTACTGGAATCACATCTCCTCTAGCACACTAATTATAGGTGACATTCTTTCACTTCGTCATATTTCCCAGATTTTTGTCTGTCTTCATTCATTTCCTAATACATTTATATTCCTATTAATAGTTATTATTCCTAACTTAGGAAATAGTTACTGAAAGCAGTAAGAATGCTCATCTAAGGAGCTTTGAGATTAAGCTTGGATAGTACTCTTATGTGAAAGTAATCTACCGCTGTATTTGCAGAGGTTCACAGGAAAACTGCATGTCCTGAGGCAAACAGTTGTCTCCTACAACATGACATTTACTATAACAAAGCAATGGTCACTTATTAACCTAAGGATCCTATACTCTATACTATTCCTTTTCTTACCAAACAACCCATTTAGCTTGCGTGGCAAGAGGGAGTTTTATAATAATTATTCCTTCTGTTTCAATGAACATGTTTGGAAAAAGTGCTAGTGGAGTAAAGTAAAAATATTTCCTGTGCCTCATTTAATTCCATTTGTTTCCCAATTTAAAAAAGTAATCATTTAAAAATATATGAATAGAATATAGATCAAAGATGGTGGAGGAGTAAGTGGAAGCTACACTAACCTCCTCTCAGGCCCAAACTAAAATTACTAAATTGTAGAGAAATCATTCTGAATGACCACTAACTGAAAACTAACTGGAGAGAAGCATTACAACAATGGACAGATCGAAGAAACCACTTCACCACAAGGTGACTCATAGGGAATGTAAAGGAGACATGAGAGGGCTGGCAGGGCTCCCACAGGAGGCAGCAGAAGATCCGGAGGGATATTTCAGCACCTGGAGGGGTACCCCTGAGAAGTGTGGGGTCTAAACCCTAGGCTGGGCTTCCTAACCCACAGCACCAGAGCCAGAAAAAGAACCCAGATTATATCCAACAGTGAAAGGCAGCAGGGTTTATCTCTGCCAGGGAGAAACAGCTGCAGACACAGAGAGCCTGGTAAGGCCAACACACAAAATTTCTTTTGCAGCCACACGTCCTAGGCTCCAGCAGAGGGAGGAGAGAGTGGACGAGAGATGCTTGAGGACAGCCTTGAGGTTGTGGCTCTGGGCAAAAAAGTGAAGGAACAGCTGCAGGGCTCCTGTGCTGAGTCATTGCCTATACTTCAGAAGCCATCTTTATCCAGCAAAGCACTCCTGTCCAAGTGGCATCAACCCGAAAGGAAACAATAGGCCCACTCACAGGAATTACTCTGTCCCACCCTTTGATGCTAAAGACAAGCCAGGCTGCTGATTACAGCTTAAAGCTGTATCATTGATTAGTTTAACAGTTAAGACAGAAAAATGCAAAGCAGCAGCCAAAATGGAAAGACAAAAAAAACAGACCCCAAAAGAAATAACAAAAGAATTCTCCAGAAGAAGAACTAGATGAAATGGAGGCAAGAAATTTATCAACTGAGTGAAAAAAATCAATAGCAGATAGAGAGTTTAGAGTAATGATTATAAAAATACTCAACAGCATGAAAAAAAATATAGAAATCATAGAGAAGGACCAGTCAGAAAGAAAGAATGCAATATCTGGAATAAATAATACACAAGAAGAAATAAAAAGGCAGTTAGATGAAGCAGAAGATCAAATCAGTGAGTTGGAAGACAAGGTAGAAAAAAAACATGCAGGGAGAGCAGTAAAAAGAAAAAAGAATTTAAAAAATTAGGACAGCCAAGAAACATTTTGAATAACAGGAAGCATAACAATATCTGCATCATGGGAATACCAGAAGAAGAAGATAGAGAGCAAGGAATCAAGAACCTATTTGAAGATATAATGACTGAAAACTTCCCTAATTTGGTGAAGGAAAAAGACACACAAGTCCAGAAAGCTCAGAGAGTCCCAAACAAGTTGGACCCAAAGAGGGCTACCCAAGACACATCATAATTAAAATGGCAAGGCTTAAAAACAAGGAGAGAATACTAAAATCCACAAAAGGAAAGCAGGTAGTTACATACAAGGAAGCACCAATTAGACTGTCATCTGATTACTCAAAGGAAACATTTCAGGCCAGAAGGAAGTGGCCTGAAATATTCAAGGTGATGAAAAGCAAGGAACTACACAACCAAGGCTACTTTACTTAGCAAGGCTATCATTTCAGATCAAAGGAAAAATAAGGAGCTTCCTAGATAAGAAAATGCTAAAGAGGTTTGTTAACAACAAAGCAGCACTGCAACAAATGTTAAAGGGTATGCTTAAGAAGAAGAAAAAGAGAAATAAAAGAAGAAAAGAGTCTAACAATAAAATTTCACTAAATACATATCTATTAATAATCATATTAAATACAAATGGCTTAAATGCTCCAACCAAAAGACACAGGGTAGCTGAATGGATAGGGAAACAAGACCCATACATATGCTGCCTCCAAAAGACCCATCTCAAATTGAAAGATAAACACACACTAAAAGTAAAAGGACAGAAAAATATATTTCATGCAAATGAAAAAGAAAAAAGTTGGGTAGCAGTACTTATATCCAACAAAATTGACTTTAAAACCCAGGCTATAGTAAGAAGCAAAGCAGGCCACTACATAATGATAAAGGGAATGATCCAACAAGAGGATATAACCCTAGTAAACATTTACACACCCAACATAGGAGCACCTAAATATGTGAAGTAAATCTTGATGGACACAAAGAAAGAGACTGATAAAAATACAGTCACAGTTGGGGATTTTAACACCCCATTGAGGTCAATGAATAGATCTTCCAGACAGAAAATCAATAAGGAGACAATGGCCTTGAACGACACACTACATCAAATTGACTTAACTGATACCTTCAGAACATTTCAACCCAAAGCAGCAGAATATACATACTTTTCAAGTGCACATGGAACATTATCTAGGATAAACCACATATTATGACACAAAACAAGCCTCAGTAAATTTAAGAAGACTGAAATCACATCAAGCATCTTCTCTGACCATAATGCTATGAAACAAGAACTCAGTCACAAGAAGAATACTGAAAAACACACAAAGACATGAATGCTAAATAACATGTTACTATACAATGATTACTTCAACAAGATCAAGGAAGAAATCAAGACACCTTGAAACAAATGAAAATAGGTCACCACAATCCAAAAGCTGTGGGACACTGAGAAAGCAATCCTAAGAGGGAAATTCATAACATTCCAGTCCAATCTCAAAAAAAATAAATAAAATAAAGCTCAAATAAACCATCTACCTTCACACTAAAAAGGAACTTGAAAAAGAACAACAAAGAAAGCCCAAAGTGAGTAGAAAGAAGGACATAGTAAAGATCAGAGCAGAAGTAAACAAAATGGAGCCTTAAAAAAATGATACAAAAGATCAGTGAATCCAAGAGTTGGTACTTTGAAAAGATAAACAAGATTTACAAGGCTTTAACCAGACTCATCAAGAAAAAGAGAGCAAGGACTCAAATAAATAAAATCAGAAATGAAAGAAGAGAAATAACAACTGACTCCAAAGAAATACAAAGAATTCTAAGAACATATTATGAACAACCTGGATGAAATGGATAAATTCCTAGAAACATATCCTCTTCCAAACAAAATCAAGAAGAATCAGAGAAGGTGAATAGACAGATCACACCTACTGAAACTGAAGCTATAATAAAAAAAACTCCCAACAAACAAAAGTCCTGGACCAGGTAGCTTCACAGATGAATTTTACCAAACATTCTGAGAACTAACACCTCTCCGACTCTATTTCATAAAATTCACAAGGAGAGAAGTCTCCCAAACTCATTTTACAAAGCCAGCATTATCCTAATTCCAAAACCAGATAAAGACACTACAAAAAAAGAAAATTATAGGCCAGTATCCCTGATGAACATAGATGCTAAAATTCTCAACAAAATATTAGCCAACCAAATACAGCAGTGCATCAGAAAGATCATACAGAATGATCAAGTGGGATTTATTCTGGGAATGCAAGATAGTTACGACATTCACAGATCAATAAATGTGATTCATCACATAAACAAAATTAAGGATACAAACCACATGATCGTGGGAAGAGGTGGGTGGGTGGGCTGGAATGGGAGTAAAAGGGAGAAAACTGTATTTGAACAATGATTAAAATTAAAAAATAAAAAAACACATGATCATATTAATACATGCAGAAAAAGCTTTTTGATAAAATTGAGCACCATTTATGTTAAAAACTCTCAGCAAAGTGGAATTAGAGGGAACATACCTAAACATAATAAAGGCCATATATGACAAACCCACTGCCAGCATCATGTACAATGGGCAAAAATTACAAGTGTGCCCCTTAAGATCGGGAACAAGACAGAGATGTCTGCTTTCACATCTCTTATTCAACATAATGCTGGAAGTTCTAGCCACAGCAATCAGACAAGGAGAAGAAATAAAAGGCATCCAATTGGAAACGAGAAAGTAAAACTCATTATTTGCAGATGATGTGATACTGTACATAGAAAATCCCAAAGATTCTACCAAGAAACTACTACAACTGATAAATGAATTCAGTAAAGTAGCAGGATACAATTTTAATATTCAGAAATCAGTTGCACTTTTTAAATTTTTTTTTAAGGGAGGGAAGGGAGGGAGAAAGAGAGAGAGAAACATCAACGTGTGGTTGCTAGGGGTCATAGCCTGCAACCCAGGCATGTGCCCTGACTGGGAATCGAACCTGAGATGCTTTGGTTCGCAGCCCGTGCTCAATCCACTGAGCTACGCCAGCCAGGACATTTTTATATAACAATAACAAACTAAGAGAAAGGGAAATTAAGAAAACAATGTCATTCATAATTGCTACAAAAGAATAAAATACCTAGGAATAAACCTAACCAGGATGTAAAAAAGACCTGTGTTGGGAAAATTATAAGACACCAAAGAAAGAAACAGAGTTCCAGCAAGATGGAGGCACAGGTAAAAACCCTTCGCTTCCTCACACAACCAAAAGGAGGATAACAGCCAATCTAAAATCAATAAACAACCAGAAGCACCAGAAAATCAAACTGCATGGAACTCCGACAACCAAGGAATAAAAGAAAAAATCAATCAGAACAACCAGACTGGTAAGGCAGACCATTTGGGCTGACTCAGAAAAACCACGGCGAGGTGGCTAAGGGCGGCATGGTGGCAGGGGAGGAGGCGGGGGCGGGGGGCGGCCAGGGTGTGACAGCTGATCTCAGCAGAGCTGTGCAGGAGAGACTGACTTAAAGGGAAAACTAAGACTCAGAGTTGACTATGGGCTACGGCTGGGGTTGCCCCCGTGGGAGATGATTCCAGTCTAACTCGAGAGTCTCGGACAGTGCACTAAAGACGGCAGGCGAGCTGCATTGCTCCATCTCTGGCCCCTCCCCCACAGGCAGCACAGCAAAGAAGGTCACCCTATCTGGGTGAATACTTAAGGCCCCGCCCCTTTCAACCTATCAGGTGGGCCAAGACAAAGAAATATGACCCAAATGAAGGAACAGAGTATAACCTCAGAACTAAGCGATGAGGAGATTACCAACATATCTGATGGAGAATTTAAAGCCTTGGTAATCAAAATGCTCACAGGTCTGACTGAACTTGGTCAAAAAATGAAAGATACCCAAAAGGAAATAAAGCAAAATATTCAGGGAACCATCAGTGACAAGAAGGAAACCAGGATTCAAAGCAACAATTTGGAACAAAAGGAAGAAATAAACATTCAAATGGATCAGAATGGAGAAACAAGAATCCAAAAAAATGAAGAGAGGCTGAGGAATCTCTGGGACAACCTGAAATGTTCCTATATCCAAATTATAGGGATGCCAAAAAGAGAAAAGCAACAGAAAAAAACTGAAAACTTATTTGAACAAATAATGAAGGAAAACTTCTCCAATCTGGTGAAGGAAATTGACTTCCAGGAAGTCCAGGAAGCCCAGAGAGTCCCAAAGAAGTTGCACTCAAAGAGGAACACACCAAGGTACATCATCATTAAGTTTCCCAAGATTAAAGACAAAGAGAAAATCCTAAAAGCAGCAAGAGATAAGGAGACAGTTACCTACAAAGGAGTTCCCATTAGATTATCAGCTGATTTCTCAAAAGAAACCTTACAGGCAAGAAGGGGCTGGAAACAAGTATTTGAAGTCATAAAAGGCAAGGGCCTACATCCAAGATTACTCTATTCAGCAAAGCTATCATTTAGAATGGAAGGGCAGATAAAATGCTTCCCAGATAAGGTCCAGTTAAAGCAGTTCATCATCACCAAGCCCTTATTATATGAAATGTTAACAGGACTTATCTAGGAAAAAGAAGATCAAAACTATGAACAATAAAATGACAACAAACTCATAACTATTAACAAATGAACCTACAAGAAAAGAAAAACAATGAAAACAAAAACTAGCAAACAACCACAACAGGAACAGAATTAGAGATATGGACATCACACAGAGGGAGTTCAGTGGGGATGGGGAAGGGAGGAATAGGGGGCAAAAGGTATAGGGAAGAAGAAGCATAATTAGTAGGTATAAAATAGACAAGGAAAGATTAAAAATGGTATAGGAAACAGAGGTCTCAATAAACTTACATGTACAACCCATAGACATGAACTAAGTGTGGGAGGGGGGATGCTGGAGGGTTGAGGGGCAGGATGGAGGGGGATAGAGGGAGAAAAATTGGGAAAACTATAATAGCATAATCAATAAAAAATACTTAAAATTTAAAAAAAGAAACAAAAGAAGATACAAATAACTGGAAACACATACCATGTTCATGGACAGGAAGAATTAACATCATTAAAATGTCCATACTACCCAAAGAAATCTATAGATTCAATGCAATTCCTACCAAGATTCCAATGACTTATTTCACAGAACTAGAATAAATATTTCAGAAAGTTATATGGAACCAACAAAAGGCCCCACATAGCAACAGTGATCATGAAAAAGAACAACAAAGCTGGAAGGAATGACACTAATATTAAATTATACTATAAGGTCACAGTAATCAAAACAGCATGGTACTGGCATTAAAAACAGACACATAGCTCAAATGAACAGAATAAATAGCCCAGAAGTAAACCCACACATTTATAGTCAATTAATATTTGACAGAGGAAGCAAGCAGATACAAGGAGCAAGGTAGTTTATTCAATAAATGATGTTGGGAAAATTGGACAGATACATATAGAAAAATGAAACTAGATCACCTTCTTAACACCACACACAAGAATAAATTCAAATGGATCAAAGACTTAAATGTTAGACACAAAACCATAAAAATCCTAGAAGAAAACACAAGCAGCAAAATCTCAGACATTGCTCGCGGCAATATTTTTTCTGCTGTATCTCTTCAGGCAAGGGAAACAAAAGAAAAAATAAACAATGAGACTACATCAAACTAAAAAGTGTTTTCAACACAAAGGAAATAATCAACAAAATATACAACCCACAGAATGGGAGAGCATATTCACTGATACATCTGATAAGAGGTTAACATACAAAATTTATGAAGTACTTACAAAACTCAACACCAAAAACAAATAAACAACACAAATGAAAAATGGGCAAAGGACCTGAATAAGACATTGCCCCAAAGAGGACATACACATGGCCAACAGACATATGAAAAGATGCTCAATGTCACTAATCATCAGAGAAATACAAATTCAAACCACAAAGAGATATCATTTCACACCTGTCAGAATGTCTATCATCAACAAATCAACAAACAAGTGCTGTCGAGGGTGTGAGCAAAGAGGAATGCTTTTGTGCTGTTGGTGGGAACACAGACTGGTACAGCCACTGTGGAAAGCAGTGTGGGGAAACCTCAAAACATCAAAAATGGATCTGCCTTTTGACCCAGCAATCCCACTTCTGGGAATATATACAAAGGAACTCAAAACACTAATTCGAATGAACACAAGCATCCCTATGTACACTGCAGCATTATTTACAACTGCCAAGATAAGGAAGCAACCTAACTGTCCATCAGTAGATGAGTAAAGAAAACAACTACAGGACATTAACACAATGGAATACTACTCAGCTGTAAAAAAAAAGAAGAAGAAGAAAATTTTACCCTTTGTGACAATATAGATGGACCTGGAAACATTATGCTAAGTAAAATAAGCCAATCAGAGAAAGACAAATACATATGATTTCACTGATATTTGGAATCTAATGAACAAATGGAACTAACAAAAAAATGGGGATAGACTCATAGATGGAGAATAGGATGACAGCTTAGATGGTAGGGGTGGTTGAGCAAAAGGGAAAAAGGACTCATGGACATAGACAACAGTGTGGTGATTGCTGGGGGCTGGGGGTATAAGGGGACTAAACGGTAATTGTAAAAAAATGATAAAAAAATCAAAAAATATATGAATAAAACACAAGTGGTATTGCAGATTTTTAGGAAATAGACTCAACTTTTAAGGATTTTCATAATTTGCCAAAAAAAAAAGAGGAAAAAAGGAAGGAAGGAAGGAAGGAAGGAAGGAAGGAAGGAAGGAAGGAAGGAAGGAAGGGAGGGAGGGAGGGAGGGAGGGAGGGAGGGAGGGAGGGAGGAAGGGAGGAAGGGAGGGAGGGAGGGAGGGGAGAAAGGAAGAGGAGGGGGAGAGGAGAAAGGAAGAGGAGGGGGAGGGGAGGGGGAGGGGGAGGGGAGGGGGAGGGAGGGAGAGGGGGAGAGGGGGAGAGGGGGAGAGGGGGAGAGGGGGAGAGGGGGAGAGGGGAGAGGGGAGAGAGGAGAGAGGAGAGAGGAGAGAGGGTGGAAGGGAGGGAAGGAGAATGAGAGAAAGAGAAAGAAAAAACAAGATGCACACAATATTATTAGGATATGAGCTAACAAATTAAATGAGTTGTGGCTTTTGATAAAGACCACAAAGCAGACTTCCTAGTCAAAAAGGCTCAGTGCATCAAAATACATACCTCAAGAACAGCAACAATTAAAGACATCTCACAAAGAAAAACATGTAAAGTGTCCACAAACATAAAATAGGGGAGGTTAAGGAAAGAGCTTGGGAACAAGAACACAGTTTACAATTTAAACCAATAAATCATCAGTCCTTTCTACTATAGGATAAGAAAGTCTAACAACATGAACACATAATTAACTTCTACTGACAGACCTGAAATAAACTTATCAGAGGTTTCAGTACTTTATGTTTAACTCCCTTGGATTGAGGGTAAATTTGAGCCACTGATTATTCATTCTTAAGAAGAAACGTAGAGAAAGGCAGATGAATATTAGAAGAATAAAGACAGACAAGAGAATACAAAGGCCTACCAACATCTGTAATTACTAACAAAGCAAATCACTCTAAATATATTGAGAAATATATTGAGTCTCGGCCTATAGAAAGAAAGGGTGTCATCAAGGATGAGTGATTCACAAATGCAAAGAACAATGGTTCTGGTTTCACTGAGATAAACTTTAGTGACTGCAACATGAATATCCATGCCTTCAACAATGAAAAATGTCTCAAGACACACCTCGTGCTTAGAAAAGAGCCGGACGCCCTCCAGCTGGTGGAAAACGGGGTAGTGCTGGGAGTCGATCTGGTCGCGTCGATAAACATCACCCACCACCAGGAAGGCATCCAGCCCAGCATGCAGCAGGTCCCACTGGTGTGCAGATGTATGTGCTCGGAGCATGTGAGTCTGATTCAGGTAATAGTTGTCTCCCTTCTTCCGGCTTGGGTGGTCAGTTGGGATGAGCAGGCTATCAAAGTTCTGCCAAGTCGTGACCACCGGAGAAAAGTTGTCAAAGACTGAGAACAGGGGAGTCCCAAAGCGGCCTACATATTGCTTGTAAAAGTGCTCCTTCACCCTCTCCTTGATCAGCCAAAGTGGGTGATACTGCTGGTTGTGCAGATTCCTGCCAACACAGGAGAGTACTTTCCGGGAGAGATTGCTGTAGTCATCCTGAGGGTAGGATTGACCCAGCAGCTCCAACACACCACCTGGAGCTCCTCGGGCAGCAAACCCTGAAGCAGCAGGCCGTGAACCCAAGGCTGGATGCTGATGGCCTCTGGAGACACTACTGGCCTTCCTCACCGGGTAGACACACACATGGGCAACTCTCCTGAAAGCTGAAGAAACCATTGTAGATACTTCTTATGGATTCTGGAAAGAGCACAGATGCAAAACACAAGTTAAGGCTCACCCTGTGGAAAGTAAATGTGACTTTCATGTCTCCCTCAAGTTTCCCACTGTCCTACTGACATCATTGTTCTCCCACCACCTCTCCCTACCACACACAGAATATCCACTTAAAAAAATCTGCCCTGGATGGTGTAGCTCAGTGGATTGAGCACAGGCTATGAACCAAAGGGTTGCCAGTTTTATTCCCAGTAAGGGCACATGCCTGGATTGCAGGTTAGGTCCCCAGCAGGGGCCATGTGAGAAGCAACCACACACTGATGCTTCTCTCCCTCTCCTTCTCCTTCCCTTCCCCTCCCCTTTTTCTAAAAATAAATAAATAAAATATTTTTTTAAAAGAAAGAAAATCTGCTGACAAAGGCTCTAAATCAAAAGAATCTTGAGCGTCACTTTTATATTTCTAATCTCTAGCTGGACGTCCTTCCCTTGCCATTTAGATCCTTGGGTTTAAAGAAAATTTCCATTATCATGTCATGTCATGTTCTGACCCACTCATGCTAAACAAAGCTTTCTAAATGTGACAACTTCCTTTTATTTCAACTAGATTTTATAACCAAAAAACTTCAAATGGATTATCTAATAGACAGAACTTAGCTGAATTCTGGCACATGATTACACACACACACACACACACACACACACACACACGTATATCTAAACTATCAATATATCAAAAGAGATGATATTTTAAACAGCCATCCTGCACATGTCTGTCTTTCTTTCTCCCTCATAACTACAAAGTTCTACTTACCTTTCACAAAGCATGACTTTGGGATTATTTCACTATATTAAAAAATGGCATTAATATAATTTTTGACATTGAGATACCACTTTAAATGGTGGTTATTTTTAGTTAATATTTTTAAAAATAAAATATCACACAATGTGATAGACTATACCAATGGATAGCTAAAATTATTTTTATAAATGCAAATCCTTTCTATCCTCACATCTGGTCATGTCAATTAAATGTAATACCATTGCAGCATCCCATCAACTATACTTTTGTTTTGTAAAAGAGCAAGTTTCTACTATGCACACACAATAAGCCAGGAGCAGAACTAAACTTCCTTGGGAAGGGATTCAGAGCAGCCAGAAGATAAGAGCATTGACCAGAACTTTTTTTAAAAATGCCTAGAATTTAATAAGAAGAGCACCAAATTTCACATGTGAAAATCACCTCAGCAGTCATCTACTACAGGCCATTCATGTCACAGATGAGGTGACAAAGACCCAGCCAGATACAGCTGACAAACTCTAAGATACAGGGAGAGATAAACAACATTGAAGGATTCTGGACCACGTCACACAGTACTTGTTGCCCACTGTCACAAAGGTAAGTTTTAAATTGACTCAGGGATCTCAGTTATAAAAATCTGTACATGTCATATCCCTATGTCCATAAAAATTTTACTATAAACTTAAGTCACCCAAATGTATCTTCTACAATTTGGAATTTTTACCTATTGGGCTATTTCAAAGCATACAACTATGTGGTTATTTTACTTCAAGGGTTTTACAATCATACCAAGAAAATACCTAACTTCATGATATGAAGATGCATTAGGAGAGAAGTATATTGCTCCAAGTGACCAACAAAGCACGTCTAACATGGACCTAGGCTGTACAGTTCACCTAATTCAAAAGTGGGACTGAGAATATCTAGCTCCAAGTTATATTATCATAAACGTGTGACTGGTTATTACAAGCTTGTGCATGGCATCTTTGTCTGACACTGCCAGCATGTGAAAAGTTTTCAAAGATACCCAAGAACTCTCTGGATTTATCCATCTATGAAACTATTTTGTCAGAGTTCTTTTGAGAAATGTTTTTTGGCTCAGCTTCAATGGAAATGTGTCTTCCCATCTACAGTGCTCAATGCCTTGTCACTGCAGTAGATATGAATTTTAAATATGTATGTGCCACCTTATGCATCTTAGTGCAAAGTCAGACTGTTAGGTTGTTAACTACCCAATTCAGTGCCCCTGGCAAGACATAAGAAAAGTATTTTTTACTTCCAAAGACAAATGCTATTATACAAAATTCAGAATTCTTCTGGAAAAGATGTTTCTGACACACTATTTATACATTTCTGACTTCTCTTTCCTTCTCAGTTCCTAGCTCCTCACACATACAAATCCACTGCTTGGTTCTGTTCCCATAGAAGGGCCCCATCTTTACACCCCTTTTTTGCTCTCCTCACCGACCTTTTCACTGTTGAAGAAAGTTTCATTTTCTTGTCCTCATTTTCAGAATTTTTATCTATCCCCTCAGCTCCTGGTTGTACTTTCTCTTACAGTCATTTCCCTCCTCCCAAAACAATTGGGTTTTTTTCCTCTATTATCATCTTTTATAGAAAAGCGTTCCCACTCCCACCTGAAAAGTAAATTCCTTTCCTTTTGCCTTTGTCTAGTTTCTCTATTAGGAACTAAGTTCATCTGGAAATTACAAGAGACCCAAAAAGATAAAAACCAGCACTGACAGCCATTTTTCTATTGGTACAGTGGTCTTCCATGTCATCCTTTCAACCACTATGTTAGCTAAGTATTATTCTTACTACTTGACAAAGAAAATAAGGCTCAAATAGATCTTGTAACTTGCAAAAACTCAAACACCTATCCATGGACAAAGTTCAAAACTCTGGGCAACTCAAGTACTTCTGAATGAAAATAGACCTAAGGCTGTTAAATTCAAATTACATCTCTTTAATCACCTATCTTAACTTACCTTATCTGAGCAATGTATTTTATACATCACTACATGTTTAAGTGCATAAAGTAATACATGAATGAATAAATCAATGAGTCTAAACACAATAGCTTAGATGGTGGAAATGAAATACCTTTTAACATAAGACCTGAAGAACAAACTTGCCCATGTCCTGCTTTTGTAAATAAAGCTGTGTTGGAACCCAGCAATGCCCAGTCAATAAAATACATTTAAATACGTTCTTTGGCTTCTCCATTTCCCATACTATTCTTAACCTCCCCCTGTCTATTTTGTACCTACTATTTATGCTTCTTATTCCCTATACCTTTTCCTCCATTCTCCCCACTCCCCCTTGCCACTGATAACCCTCCATGTGAGCTCCATTTCTGTGATTCTATGCCTGTTGTAGTTTGCTTAGTTTCTGTTTGTTTTTGTTGTTAGTTTCAGTTGGTGATAGTTGTGAGTTTGCTGTCATTTTACTGTTCATATTTTTAATCTTCTTTTTATTTTTTAGGTATATTTCATTGATTATACTATTACAGTTGTCCCAGTTTATTTCTCTTTTTTCCCCCTCCTCCCTGTACCGCTGTCCCCAACCTCTAACATTCCACCCCTACCACGTGTCATGTCCATGGGTCAAACATATGCATTCTTTGGCTTCTGTTTTCTCTGCTATTCTTAACCTCCCCGTCTATTTTGCACCAACTGTTTATGCTTCTTATTCCCTGTACCTTTACCCCCATTCTCCCCCCACCCCCTCCCCACTGATAAGCCTCCATGTGATCTCCATTTCTATGATTCTGTTACTGTTCTAGTTGTTTGCTTCGTTTGTTTTGGTTAGGTTCAATTGTTGATAGTTGTGAGTTTGTGGTCAATTTACTGTTTGTATTTTTGATCTTCTTCTTTTTCTTAGATAAATCCCTTTAACATTTTTTATAATAAGGGATAATAAAGGCTTGGTGATGATGAACTCCTTTAACTTGACCTTATCTGGGAAGCACTTTATCTGCCCTTCCATTCCAAATGATAGCTTTGCTGGATAGAGTCATCTTGGATGTAGGTCCTTGACTTTCATGACTTCAAATATTTCTTTCTAGACTCTTTCTGCCTGCAAGGTTTCTTTTGAGAAATCAGCTATACTCTTATGGGAACTCCTTTGTTGGTAACTGTCTTTGTTGGTCTCCTATTCTCTTGCTACTTTTAAGATTCTCTCCTTATCTTTAATCTTGAGTAACTTAATTATGAAGTGCCTTGGTGTGTGCTTCCTTAGGTCCAACTTCTTTGGGATTCTCTGAGCTTCCTGGACTTCCTAGAAGTCTATTTCCTTTGCAAGATTAGGGAAGTTCTCCTTCATTATTTGTTCAGATAAGTTTTCAGTTACTTGCACTTCCTTTACTCCTTCTGGCACCCCTATGATTCAGATGTTGGAGTGTTTAAAGTTGTCCTGGAACTTCCTAAGCCTCCCCTCATTTTTTTGCATTCTTGCTTCTCCATTCTTTTGTGGTTGAATGTTTATTTCTTCCTTCTGCTCCAAGTCGTTGATTTGAGTCCCGCTTTCCTTCCTGTCACGATTGGTTCTGTGTATATGTCTCTTCATTTCACTTTTCACAGCCTTCACTTTTTTCTGTATTTTGCGACCACACTCAACCATTTCTGTGAGCATCCTGATTACCAGTGCTTTGAATTGTGCATCTGATAGGTTGGCTATCTCTTCATAGCTTAGTTGTATTTTTTCTGGAGCTTTGATCTGTTCTTTCATTTGAGACATACTTTTTTTGGTCTTCATGTAGTAAGGGGTGGAGCCTTTGGTATTTGCCAGGGCCAGGAAACCCCCATCTCTGTGTTGTGGTGCTGTATCTGGAGGAGGGGTCTGACAGGGAACAATGCCACTTGCTTAGCTCTCAGCTGGCTTTCAATTATTTCCCCTGCTACCCACAAGCAAATTGGGCCCTTCTGGTGCAGATTCCCAGGTGGGTGTGTTTGTGTATGTTCTATGACCCTATGGTTCTCTCTAATGTACTCTCCTGGGAACCTGGGAGTTTCTTCTGCCTCTGCAACCCTCACAGGATTTTACCGTCAAAGGTTTTGAGACTTTATTTTCCTGTACTGTATCCCTGGGTTGTATGGTCTGCCTTGCTGCCAGTTGTTCTTCCCAGTTATCCACATGCAAATATGGGACCTCCCAGTCTGCCAGCTGCCGCCTGGCCCACTGGGTCCTCCATGTACCACCTTGCCACTACCTCTCCACCCCCACAACCCATCTCAGCCCCTCCTCCTAGTCTGAATGGTAATTTCTTCTTCAACTCCTTGGTTATAGGACTTCCACAGAGTTCAACTTTCTGGCAGTATAGTTGTTTTTTGTTTTTAAATTTTGTTGTTGTCCTTTTGGTTGTGCAAGGAGGCACAGTGCATCTACCTACATCTGCATCTTATAAATAGCATTTTTTAAGTTTAGTTCTCTCAGAAGGTATTAGAACCTGAGTAATCTATTAACTAAAGCAAGTATACAGTTTTGTTCGATTTTTCAGTATGTATACTTGTTCTTCAGAAGGCATAAAATTCCTTGGTCACCAGGCTCTATTACGGATGTCAAATTGTTAGGAACATAAATGTCAAATACAGACTTTCATAAGAAATAGAAAACAACAAAATTCCACTTTTCTTCCAATACAGCTTATCATTAGTGAATTGTATTAAAGGTACAAAGTGGTAAAGAAGTGGTCAGAAAATATTTCTCTGGTTATCTCTGTTTTCTTATATAAATAATAATTCCTAAGTAAACTGCATGTACCTTTCAAACCTTAAAGTTTTCCCCCATTCTTTTCCAACTTTATCTATTGATACAATGTGCCTAAAACACCAACACATCCAAGAAGAGTTAGCCAGTGGTTAGCATCCTTAAAATCAGTTGATGATTTCTCATTGGTCATCCTTAATGTTTCTAGAAACCTAGTCCCAGCATAATGCTATTTCATCTACAGTGCAAATCTTTTCTAGACTCAAATTTTCAATGAATATTAGCAAATTAATCAATATGATTTTTAAACTAGCTTGTGATGAACAAAGCTCTTCATTGCAGGCTTCAGACACTTCACAGGGGTGTCCAGCCTCTTAGCATCTCTAGGCCCCACTGGAAGAAAAAGAATTTTCTTGGGCCACACATTACATACACAAACACTAACAAAAAATGATGAGCAAAAAATGGTTTTAAGTAAATTTACGACTTTGGGTTAAGCTGCACTCATAGCAATCCTGGGCAGCATGTGGCCTAAGGGCCAAGGTTGCATAGCCCTGCACCATGAAGCTTCTTAAATTTCTGCAGCCAATCTCTGAATATTTACACCTGTCTTTGACAGTTTCTTTATGGTATGTTCTACATATTTCACAACCAATAAATAACACTGTCAATTTTTCAGTGTCTAATCCTATTAATGTAGTCAATATCTGCACTTTTTACACTTCTCCAAGGAAGACATACAGAGGATACAGAGACATGTGAAAAGATGCTCAGTACCCCTAGCTATCAGAGAGATGCAAATTAAAACCACAGTGAGATACCACTTCACACTGGTCAGAATGGCCATCATAAACAAAGCAACAAACAATGAGCATTGGAGAGGTTGTGGAGAAAAGGGAACCCTAGTGCACTGTTGGTGGGATTGCAGACTGGTACAACCACTATGGAAAACAGTATGGAATTTTCTCAGAAAACTAAAAAATCTGTCTTTTGACCCAGCAATTCCACTGCTAGGATTATATCCCAAGAACCCTAAAACACCAATCCAAAAGAACCTATGCACCACAATGTTCATAGCAGCACAATTTACAATAGCCAAGTGTTAGAAGCAACCTCAGTGCCCATCAGTAAATGAATGGATCAAAAAGCTATGGTATATTTACACAATGGAATTCTATGCAGCAGAAAGAAAGAAGGAGCCCCTACCCTTTGCTACAGCTTGGATGGAGCTGGAAAGCACTATGCTAAGTGAAATAAGCCAGGTAATTCCTTAAGACGAATACCAAAAGACAAAAGACAAATATTCCAAAAGACAAATACCATGTGATCTCACTTTTAACAGGAACCTAATCAACAGAACAAACAAACAAGCAAAATATAACCGAAGACACTGAAACAGAGAACAGGCTGACCGTGTCCACAGGGGAGAGGGCAGGGAATTTCAGGGGAAAAGGGGAAGGGTTTACAGGAACAAGTATAAAGGACACATGGACAAAAACTGGGGGTTGGGGTTGAAATGAGAGGGAGGTGGGGAGCACTAGGGAGGTGGGCTGGGATGGGAGTAAAAGACAGAAAACTGTACTTGAACAACAATTAAAATAAAATTTTTTAAAAATCCGTACTTTTTTTGGCTATGTATGTTTTCCTAGTTGTCAGTAGTTCTTTTTTTTAATACTTTATTTATTTATTTTTACAGAGAGGGGAAGAGAGGGAGAATGAGAGGAAGAGAAACACTGATATACAAGAGAAACATCAATCAGTTCCTCTCACAAACCCCTGACAGGGACCTGGCCTGCAACCCAGGCATGAGCCCTAACTAGAATCAAACCAGCAACTTTTGGGTATGCAGTAGAACACTCAACCCACTGAGTCACACCAATCAGGGCCTTATCACTAGTTCTTGGTCACCGCTGTCCCTATAACAATTCCACCTCTAGACTTTCAGTTTCTTTAGGTTGTATACAGTGGAGCCCCCACATATATAAAATACTTCACAGATATACTCCACACTCAGGTTTATAATAATTCTATTATAGGTGCCACCGATAATAATAGATGCTTTCAGTTCTTTTTAAAATCTCAGGGCCCAGAGCAGGCCACCCCAAAATGTCCCACAATGGTGTATTGCTTACTTTGCATTAAAGTTACCTGACAAGCAGCTGGGACAGGAGGGCACACAGACCCTCCCTTGTCTTCTGGATAGAAGGAAATAAATCTCCCTTGTGAAAGGTGCCCCCTTGCTCCAAGGGGGAAAGATACTCTTACAGCTAGGTTAAGGAATCAGGATCAAAAGAACCTGTATAAACAAATTTTGTTGCCTCTTTGCTAATTTTTACCCAAGCCCAAACTGTTTCGATTCCTCACTAATGAATACCCCAACCTTGCTTAGATTTCTTATTAATAAGCACTAACTTTTTTCTGTCCTGTCAATCGCAAATTTATTATTTCTTTGTTTAAAGGGTATAAAAAGTTGGCTGTTTCATCATTCCAGAGAGCATCATTTATGATTCTCCTGTACACATGTATTAAATTGGTTTTTCTCCTCTTAATCTGGTCTTATGTCAATTTTATTATTAGCCCAACTATAAGAACTTAAGAAAGCTAGAGGGGAAGAATTCTTTCCCTACTTAATAACAGTTATCCACAGGACTCTCTCTCTTTTTAACATTTCCAAAGTGCATTTGAATTCAGTTACACACAACATTAAGTCTAGGCTACTTTACAACCCAACCACAAACTGCTCTGCCCCTTCTTGGCTTCTGTCCCAGGACACACATCATGTTTCAGCTCTCTGGCACTTGTGTATTGGGGAATAATCCCGGATTTTGAGTCCTTCCATAAATAACACTTTCTTTAATTCTCATATATCCACTTAGGTATGTTAATAGGGGTATCAGAATTTTAATTACATGGCAGAACAGTAACAGAGTTCAATTAAAGTAGTTTCATTTCTCCTGTCTCATAGGACATATCACACTGAACAGAAGGGAAATGCAATTTAATAAATTGGAGAAATAAAATATAGCATGTTATGTTAGTAGAAGAAGCCTGTTCTGAATTCAGGAAAATCTGTGTCAGTATATTTATACATTTTAGAAAAAGTGAGAAGATTAGGCTAGAGAATAGTTATATTACCTAAGCCAGTGAAGTTAGAGAAGCCAAGGACATAGGTGAAACTTGGTCAAATAGTACAAATGTCTTACAAATTAAAATAGAACACAAGCGCAGCTCCTGGTCCTGGTGGCCCCAGCCAGAGTTCTTTTCAACTGACAGTAAGATTACAATAGAAAAGTCCACTTGCAAATAAAGTGAGTCATCAGAGACAAAGCCACACATTACCTGGCTAGCTCTACCTTGAAGAATAACTAGGGTGGCGGGGGTGGTATCCTGGGAGGGATTTTGTGCAATACACAAAGAATAAAATTGCCAAGAGTACAGAAGAACAGAAGATACTGTCTCTACAAATTCTGGAACTAACTAGGCACCAGGAAACTTAATTCTTGCTCTATTGTTTGAAATCAACTTAAATAAGCTAGATGTTTAAAATAGAAATATTCATACTTTCATTCCAAATGAACCTAGTAGTAATTATCTGTGGACATGTACATCTCTCCCAGTAGAAAATAATTAATATAAAACCAAATGGACACTCTATTTTGAAATCATTAACTTTCAGCAACATGTAATGCCTGAGAGAACAGTTTAACACACAGTTGTACTAAGAGCATCCCATGCTCGTTCCTTGAGTTTTGTCCACTTAAACACAATTGTTATTTGTCACAGCACCTGGTGTATGTAATTACAAGAAATAATAGTAGACACTGATAACAACAGCCATGCTTTTCTACCTTGAGTACTTTAGCAGTGAATAAATTATTTTCACTAAGAAATCACCAAGGTATGTTTTTCTGATTGATTCTGGAGCATGTAAGTGACAAAAAGAAAGCCCCCAAGGCAGGAACCTGCAGCTCCAGCACACAGGAGAGTCTATGGCTCAGAAATACCAGCAGCCCCTTACCATTCACAAAAGTTCTTCTCTTGAATGAATAAATGTAAGTAAAGTTTACCTCAAATGACTATTTATCCATCATTGGTTTCAGCAATGTATTTAAGGTATGGCTTAAAGCCACAGCAAGAAATTGGCATTGAACTTTGCCTGGGGCGCGTGGCTTCCCCAAGCTGGCAAAGGCCCAGTGGCAATATTAATGAGTATGCCATTTGTCAGGACAATTATGCAAGAACTTGGCAGCTGTATATAAAAGGCAAGTCTATCAAGACAGTGCCAGAGTATGCAAGCTCAGAGAGCCTGAGAAATCCCTTGATACTTCAATCTTCCTTTGTAATAGTTAACTGATATGTAATATCTTTTATAAAAATTAAGTCTAAAGGGAAAAGAGGAGCAGGGAAAAGAGGAGCAGGGAAAGCAATTCTAAACACAATCATTATTTGACTATACAATGCTATGTTCTCATTCAGAAGAAATGTCTTTTCATCACTATAATCCAATTGAGAAATAACTACCATAACTATTTGTTGCTAAGAAACCTCATATTTTTAAGAATGAATGATTTGAAAAATGTTCTGTCATACTAGAACCTTCTTAATTACCAAAAATAGAGGAGTACTCAAGAGAAAACTATCTTCTGATGGACACAAAAAATAAATGGAAAAATAAAACTTTTTAAAGTTTTTTAAAATTTTACAGATCATTATATCCAGTTGCAAGAGAAATCAGTTTTGCTGTCATAAGTCAAAAGGTTAAAATCTGTAATTAAAAAATGTATGAGAGAATTACTGCAGACCAAAGATACTCAAAAAATAATTTAAGGGTTGACTAACATGTCTAAAAATATCATCATATTTGGAATTACAGGTGGACTCCCGACCACACTTTCAATACTTTCACTTAAGAAAAGTATCATCAGTTAAAATTAAGTTTATGCTACCAGTATCTATTAGTATCAGTGAATACTTCCCTAAAAATGCCAGGGAAAAAATTACTCTCAATGCACATAAAAGTAAAACACACACAGACACACACACATACAATTAAAATACCAAACTCATCCTGTATGCTTTTTAGCATCTCCTCAAAGTCAACTGAAACATCAAAACTGCTAACTTCAACTTAGATCAACCTACTAGTCATCATTTATTTTTGTTTTTAATTAAAGGTATTTACTATATAGTTCTACATGTTCCATATTTGCAGCCTAACAACATAATTATCCCCTTTTTCAAGCATTTAGAAATAACTGTATGATTGTACTAATATATATGTGCTTAAGAGTCTTAAAATAAAAAATACTGAGCTAAAGAAAAAAATAGTTTTACCCAAAAATAATGTAGCAAGCAAGATGACTATGGCAAGTAAAATTACAGCTGGTTTTAAATCAAAGCACTAGAGTGCATATTAAAAACTACTTTAAGCAATTAAAAATATTATTTTATATAGAAGAAATAGCCTCTAGGTTAAAAATTATTTTCTCCTAAATGTTCTTAATAAACTTATCTAAGATTCTCCAAATAAAGTCACTGTGCAAAAAATCCTAGAGTCTTGGCTATAGTGGAGGAAAACAGTAAATTACAGTAACCAGTAAATTACAGTAACCAAGGGCTCTGATAGTCCTTAGTTATGCAATTATTAAGTAAAGGCTAAAAAAGCCTTAAACATTTCCCTACCTACAAATGGTGATATGACATTACCTCCTCCCTGATGCCTTTTCTTTATTCTTCTTTTTATAGTGTCTTTCATAAAAACACTGTGAAAGACATAAACCAATCTGCTCAAAGTCATGTCCATTGCCTCAAAGTACTAAATGGCAGCATCAGGATTCAAGGCCAGGCCCTCTGACTCTTGCCTGAGTCCAATTTGCTACAGCCATTTCCACTACTTGCCCTGTGCTGATAAATACCAGCCTACCATAAGTTCCTTGGAGATTTTCAAACACATCATCCCACTGACATGATTCATAATTCCTAAAACATTTTATCCCTATGAAACCATATCTTATTTCCCATACATTCCTAAGATAGAAGTGACCCATCTCCTCTTTCTTCTCAACTGTTTCCTATATATGCAAACTTCACTCATTGGTTAGGATGCTATAGTCAATCTACTAGATATTAAGCTACTTAAAGACAGGAACAATAATTTTGTCATTAAAAGGAAAGTTGTTCCATGTCAAAAGGAGTAAACCCCATTACAAACATATATGCTATATATTTCCACATTACTGTTTCACTGAGAAAAGATACCATTCACTAACTCACAGTGACATTTCTAATGCTCAAGCCTCTCCCCACAGAAAATCAAATCATAAAGTAGTTAAAAACCAAAGCACAGCACTGATGTTCATTTAACAAATCACTTATAAGAATGGAAATCAAACACTAATATTTCATTGTTAATTCAGACAAGGTTGTTATGTGCATGCCGAATCATATTCTTAACATATTGGCAAGATGGCAGAAGAGTGAAATTTAGGCCCAAAAATGAGGGTTCCATCAGCTCCCATCAGTCCCAATCATATTAAAATGCCCTTGTAAAAATTATAGCTCTGCATTTCTCTATAAGCTTTGTTAAATTCTAAGGATTAGCTAATAAGTGAAAGCATTTCATTAAAATTGCAAAATAAATAGAAAATGAAAATAACATCCACAGTCAATTCTCATTACTCATGGTAGTTATAATTTATAACATCTCTGAGAGCACTGAATTAGTAATACTAAACCATCGCTCCTAAAGGAAATAGAGTTAGTTTTCCTGAGCCTCTGGTCACATTTTTATCAACTAATCAACACATAACCTTGTTTTATATGTGTTTCAGTGTAGACACTCTATTTAATATATACTGCTGATTCATTAACACTGAACTGGACACACAACCAAAAGCACTATAACTCATGCCTGAATGAAACTTATCTAAAATAGGTATTTTCTCCATAAGGCATATCACAGCCCTTTTGCATTTAGGAACACTAGTCAGCACTTCAGCACTACACTTGGCGGCCATTTTGAACAGCAAAATCACCAACAAAAAGCACAAAAATTTAAAACACGTGGCACCAAATAGATGGAAAAAAGACGATGTTTACAGTATGAGAGCTGTAACATGTCCTCAAATGAACTTGAAAGCCCCACAAATATTGATTTTGAGGTTACAAATAAATTTGAGCAATTAAGTAAATTCTGTGAATAATAAGGATTGCCAAGAAACTGGTAACAACAGAGGCCTCCCCAGAAGGGAACTGGATTGCTGGTAGACAGAGGTGGACAAAAACTTATTTTTTCACCTTGTAACTTTTTAATCTTTTTAATTTTGTAATGTGTGGGTGTGTGATTGAAAATGTCATGACCTTTGCTCAGAGAAAATAACATTACACATATTAATAATCTAAAAAAGTAGTATTAAGATTTGAGTTAAAACAGTAAAAAGACAAAAAATAAAATTAAGAATAAAGAATGATGAACATATGACAGTAATACTGGCAAGAGAGACAGTAGTCCAGAAGCTACTATCAGAAAGAAATGGGAAAATAGTCCCAGGAGTCTCCAAATGACTGCTGAGAAGAGAGAACAGAGTGGTGTGGGCTATTGGCATGCATTTCCAGGGGCCAGTGGAATTTCAAAGAGGAAGAAGAGACAATGGGTGGAAGTGGCAATAAGGAAGAAATGGGGCACTTCCTTCCATTCCAGCTCCAGAGAGCTTGGGAGAGAAATAGTCACCACTGATGGATTATCAGAAACAGTATCCTCAGGGTAAAGCCAGGTTTTAGTTAGAACAAAAATCTATGCCATGTTCAGAGAAGAAGCTTACTAATGGCAGACTGGCCTGTACCTGAGTCCTGGTACAGTGTCTTAATACTTGACACTCAAATTATGGTGGAAGTAAGAATGGGGTGATTGTTCCAATATTTTGAGCCTTCATAGTCTTGGCATCTATGGCATCCAGCTCCTCACTCTGCTGAACAGACGAGTGAATAAATGAGTGAATGGCTGCCCATGAACTGGCTGACTGCGTGGAACTAAAGGTTAGGACACCAAGACTCACTCAGCTTTGCCAATTTATCTGCACTGAGAAAGGCGAGGAGCTGGTACCTGAGGTGAGGCTGCACCCAGCCCCCGCCACCACCTTGCCTCTCAGAGAAGTGCACTGACCCTGGGGATCAGGGGCTTTGCCAATACCCTGGCTTCATCATTCACGATGGACAGCAAGAAAAGGTACAGGAGAAGGAAATGGGTGACGCTGTCTCACTGAGGCTCGTGGTGTACCTGCCCCACAGCATTATAAGCGGTGTAAATGCAGCTGCTCTAGCTTTAGTGGTTGGGGGAGGGGGGGCGGGCTACAGCTGATCTGAGCATTTAAGCAACACACCCACCCCCTGGCAGACTTAGGTGGCCAGTGTCTGAGCTGGTAACTGCAAATACATTCTCCCTCCCTATTTCTGCCTCCCCACTTCCAGTTCTCCCTTTTCTCACCAATATCTCAGATTCCAGCTCTGGGGAAAGTACTTTAAAAAGATATAGGAAAAAAGAGCTAGCAGGAGTTTGCCACCTTAACTCTGATACATCCTCTATCTGGGAGATCTTGGGCGGCTCCCTCCACCTAAATCAGCCTCTATTTTCTCTTTCCTGACATTGTGATGATAACTCCTGCTCTGCCCCTCCCAGCTTGCAAGGCCAAGTCAGATACTGGACTGAATGTTCTTTACTAAGCACTGCATACCTGTGCACAAGCACACACATACACACATGTGCACATGAGGTGCTGCTATTGTTACCAGAATTCTGACCCCTCCAGAGTCCCCACTGTTATGGACTGAATGTTTGTATGCCTCCAATTCACATATTACTGCTCTACTGTCCAAGGTGATGGATAAGGCATTGGGGCCTTTGGGCACTGACTCGGATTAGAGGAGGCCATTAGGGTGGGGCCCTGTGATGGGGTTAGAGACCTTATAACATTCATGACAGTGTTTGCTCCCCAGATCTGCCATGTGAAGATATAACTAGAAAAGAAGCTGGTGGTTTGCAACTAGAAACAGAGCTCTCACCAGACAAAGAATCTGCTGGCACCTTGATCTCAGACTTTCAGCCTCTAGAATTGGGAGAAATAAAATAGTTTTTGAGCCACCCAGTGTATGGTGTTCTGTTATAACAGCCTGAGGGGACAAAGACCCCACAAAGGTGATGGAGTGGACAATAATATCTACTGTAAGGTTTACTACCTGAGAACACATACAGTGTGCCTGACACTTCTCACAGGACACACAGGCCTCACAGTGATCCTACGAGGAACCATCACAAGCCACCCCTTACAGGTGAGGCTGCTGCTACTGGGAAACATAACTGACCTGCCTGAGTCACACAGATGCTGAATGGAGATGTTGGGATTTGGGTGCAGGTTTATCTAACACTGAAGCTGACATTCTTCTCCAGACATGACACCGTACTGCCTTCCTGGGTTGTTGCCAACACGTCCTACCCTGTGGTCCCTCCTATGACGCCCATACTGCTGAGGACCCCAGCCCAGGATTCTAGAGCTCTTCCACCCCAGGACCACCAGTGGCTGGCTGCGGCATAGGAGCTGATCACTCAGAAATGGAAGTCAGTGCCCCAAATTCCCACATGAGAAAAACTGTTACATTTGGTTGTTGAAATACAAACTTTCACACCACTTTCTTCAGAATAGCACCGTACAAGATCTGATGTCTTGCTTAAAAGAAAAAAATTACTTTTTATCCATTGAATCTCAGACAATTCCTTATCTTTTCTACCAACTCATGTTTCTTCACCTACAAAATAGAGAGAATGCTGTAGGTCACAGATGGGTGGGAAAATCTAGTGTAGCCACGTGAGTGAAGGAGACAAGTGTGTAGAAAACACTCAGCAAATCTTGCCAATGACAGCAGCCATCCACGGAGACTCCAGCTCCCTGCTGAAGACAACACCACTGCTTTCTCTGCAGGATCCTCCTACATTCCTCCCTGTCTCCACTCCTCATCAGAGACTCAATATCTTCCTCTTTTATTAGAGCAATGATTTCCTACCTCATCTCTCCATTTTCAGGTGGAAAATGGTCTCTTTCTATTACTTTTCACTCTAGAACTTTCACTTCTATTCTAAGACTCACAGTCTAATCATAAAACATTCTGGCCATCTAGGTGACCTCTCTGCGTCCACCTTCACCCTTTCTTAACCTGGAGGACCTATTAAAAGGCATCCAGCTCTGAGGTTAAATCATGGGATTCAAAGTATTAGCTGTTCTAGTTTACATATTTGAGGTTCAATTCCCCTAGCTGTTAAATGAGGGCTAATTATTACACTGTCTTAATTAGGTTGTTAGGACAATAAATGAGATAATAAACTAGTAAAAAAATAAAAAATGAAAGTAGAAAAGTAGAAAGAAGTAAATTCAAAAGTGGAAAATCACAAATATTTAGAGTTTCTCTACATTGAAGAAACTGAAAACAGACTCTCAAAAAAGGGAACAGCACAGAATTATTTAAAAGCAAAACATTCCCATGATCTTAAGCTCCCAATTCCCACCAAAGGACAGGGCTGTCAGGAGCATGATACAAAATGAAGATATTTTAGAAATAATTACACAGTAAGGAATGAGCTTTGCACATATGTTAATTTTCCCAGAAAATTTAAACTTATTATTTTAAATAACACTTAGAATCATTTTGTACATTGGTTTTCAAAGTGTGGTCCCAGGTCCAGCAACATCAACTTCAATAGACAAGCTGTTAGAAATACACTCTTGGGCCCCACCCTTGACCCAAGAAACAGGACCTCTGGGGCAGGGGCAGCAGTCTGTGGCTGAGGGAGCCTTGACGGGAATCCTGATGCCAGCAAGTGTGAGAAGCCCTGGTACAGACATACCTTGAGATGTTACTATACCATTAAATAGAGGCAACAGACCCAATTTAAACTTTTCTCATGGATGATAGTCATCCTTTAGAAAAAGCTATTGTCATTCTGTGCAATCATATAGGTTTTTAGTGATTTTAATTTTTTTGCCTCTTTCTTTGATTTCAGTTGACCACCAGATCCCCTGCCACTATTACAATAAGAGTATTAAATCCTCCTCTCTAAGTAGGTTTTCACGGTTATAAGCTCTTCTGGAAACAAAATAATTAATTTAGCTCATGAGAGTTGAATCTAAGTATCAATAAAGCTGGGTACAGACCTAAAGAATTAAGTGCCTGGTTTGAGTGCAGGAGGATTGAAATGGCCATTTCTTTTTAATTTTTAGAGGCTTTTAATTCCCAGACCTGGGCTGTGTACCAGAAGGATGACATGGGTAGAAAACTATTCCCTAGAAAAGATGGAGATGTTAACATATTGAGATTTGGAAAATATCCATCACTTAGACTAGAATATGTCTGTGACTGTTGTTACAATAATTCATTTTAGAACAAACAAACAAACAAACAAAGCGGAAAAGCTCAAAGTCTGGTTTCCCCATCTGCTTCAGGCTCTATTCTTTCAAGCACATTCAACATCAGAAAGGACTGCTCTCTCAATGGCTAGCTAAGAAAGCATTGTATTTTGCCATGTATAATGTGCATCCTTATTTTTCCCTCAAAAATGTGGGCAAAAGAGGTGTGCATTACACATGGCAAAATACAAACTTAAAATTTAAAATGAGAGGGAACTTGAAGATAAGCTAGACCAACCACTGCATTTAAGAGAGGAGAAAACTGAGGACCAGACACCAGGCCAAGTACAGACCAAGCCTTCTATTCTTCAGCCAGCAACCAGTGCTCTTTCCAGGACCCATGGTATCTGCCTTCACACGGAGAAAGCATAAGCACCAACATAGTAGCAAGCAAAACACCTGAGCAAACTAAGCATTACATTATTTTATTTAATCATTTTAAACTTTAGATTTTAAAAATTCAATGATAATCTTCTGAAAAAGGAGCTCTATTTTTTTAAGGCTTCCTCCCTCCCAGAAACCTATGTTACCCTCAAAGACCACCATGGCTGTTGTTGACCTACTATATAAATTAAGAAAGAAAAAAAAGTTGTTCTCAAATTTTTATTGTCAAATCTGTTAGGCAAAGTGTCATTGCATAGAGATTGAAAAAGTGAACTGCTTCTAAATGACTGAATAAAGCAAAACAAGAAACAGTGAGTATTGGAAACAGCTTAAGTGCTCAACTCTAAGGAGCCTGTGAAATACACATGGTATCATGAAGTGATAGAAGATGGCAATTAAAAGTATTTTTTGACATGAAAGAGGTAAACAACTGAAAAATGATACAAATAAAATGGTACCCTCTTTATTTTGTATGTATATAGGCGTCTCTTATCCTAGAAAAACTACTGGAAAAACATATAAGGAATGGAATTAACTGCAGCTTTTTGGGTTATACCTTTTCCTCTGATTCTCCCACCCTGCTTTTATGCATAGAGCTTTTCTAACAAGGAAGGAGGAGAAATGTACTTTGTTAGGGATGATCAGTTACCCCCTGTACATATTTTGACCAAGTACTTCTGAAAATTTTTCATAAGCTATTAAAAGGAATATATCAGAAATGTGGTTTTTCTGGGTTGCTAAATTTCAGGTCTACTAACTAGGAGCTGTTTCATACTATTGTGAAAAGTTATGTTCTTGCATTCTAAAAACATTAATTTTATATCTCCCTATCCAGTTCTTTTGTTTGATCATATAGCATATTGTTCTCATAAAACTAAAGCATATATTTGGAAAGAAGAAAAAGTTTTCCTCAACCCTCTTAAAGCCCCTGGCTGGGTCTGAAAATTAAACTGACAAAACAGATTAACAGAAGAATAACATACTAATTTTAACAAAGTTTTACATGTACATGGAAGCCTTCATAAAAGAATGAAGAAGTGGCCACGGCAAGAAACTTTTATACCTTTTAGACAAAGAAACAATAAATTTGTGAAGAACTGACAAAACATAAAGGTTAGATCAAAATTCCCTATCACAATGATAAGAATGTATTCCTCCTGGTTCAGAGACGATACCTTTCATGTAAAACATTTATCTCCTGCTTTAAGGGGAGAAGGGTGTTGAGGGTCAGGGGTATTCAGAGTGACCATGCTTGTCATAATAATAAGGATGTATCCCTTCAACTTAAGATTTTCAATATGCCAAGGTGCTGTACTTGGGGGCAGAGTGTCCTAAACCCCACCATATTCATGCAACCAATTGAACATCCAGCATTTGCACGAAGTGCCTCATATATCCCAGCTATAAAGGCAGGTCCTTGGAATACAAAGATGAATAACTAATAATCTATACACCTATACCTATAATCTCTCAGTCTGATAGAGACAGCTATGAGGAATTTATACAACAGTGAAACAAGTACGATCTTGATGCCCTCTGAAACTTATTATCTTCCTTGGATAATGACCGACCATTTATACACTCCTGAATCCAAAACATTTATAACCAGACTTGTTCTCACTTTTAGTATTTTCAGAACCTAGTAGTGAACCTCACATAAAGTAGAAACTTATTAAGTAAATAAATGACTAAATGTAAAATATACAAAGGGATATAAGAAAACCTAGTTCTCCAAAAGAATTAGCTTTTAAAGTGACTTTTAAGTTAAACTTTTTAAAAATATTTTATTTATTTATTTTTTAGAGAGGGAGAAACATTGATGCATGACTGCCTCTCGCACGCCCCCCACCAGAGACCTGAAAAACAGTGGGAAAAACTCCCAGCTTCACAGGAGAGTTTGTTGGAGAGACCACAGGGTCCTAGAACATACACTAACCCAACCACCTGGGGAATTAGCACCAGAAGAACCCAATTCACTTTTTGGTAGCAGAGGAAGTGACTGAAAGCTAGTCCAGTGCTGTGCAAGCAGCATTATTCCCTTTCAGACCCGTCCCCAAATACAGTGCCACAAGGCATCCACGCAAGTTGCCCCACCCTGACAAATACCTAAGGCTCTGCCCGTTAACAGGAACAAGGAGACAAAAAAAAAATGGCTCAAATGAAAGAACAGATCAAGCTACAGAAAAAATACAACTAAGCTATGAAGAGATAGCCAACCTATCAGATGCACAGTTCAAAACACTGGTGATCAGGATGCTCACAGAATTGGTTGAACTTGGACACAAAATAGAGGAAAAGTGAAGGCTATCCAAAGTGAAATAAAGAAAAACAGACAAAGAAAAACAGTGAAGGGAAGGAAACTGGGACTCAAGTCAACAGTTTGGAGCAGGAGAAAGAAACAAATATTCAACCAGATCAGAATGAAGGAACAAGAATTCAAAAATACGAAGAGAGCCTTAGGAAACTCCGGGACAATTTTAAACATTCCAACATCCAAATCATAGGGGTGCCAGAAGGAGTAAAGGAAGAGCAGGAAATTGTAAACGTACTGGAAAAAGTAATAGAGAACTTCCCTAATCTGGCAAAGGAAACAGACTTCTAGGAAGTCCAGGAAGCTCAGAGAGTTCCAAAGAAGTTGGACCCAAGGAAACACACACCAAAGCACATCATAATGACATTACTCAAGATTAAAGATAAGGAGAGAATCTTAAAAGTAGCAAGAAAAAAGGAGACAGTTACCTACAAAGGAGTTCCCATAAAGCTATCAGCTGATTTATCAAAAGAAACCTTGCAGGCAAGAAGGGGCTGGAAAGAAGTATTCCAAGTCATGAAAGGCAAGGACCTAAATCCAAGATGACTCTACCCAGCAAAGCTATCATTTAGAATGGAAGGGCAGATAAAGTGCTTCTCAGATAAGGTCAAGTTAAAGGAGTTCATCATCACCAAGCCCTTATTTTATGAAATTTAAAGAGACTTATCTAAGAAGAAGAAGAAGATCAAAAATACGAACAGTAAAATGACAACAAACTCACAATTATCAAAAACTGAACCTAAAACAAAAACAAAAACAAACTAAGCAAACAACTATGACAGGAACAGAATCACAGAAATGGAGGTCACATAGAGGACTATCAACACAGAGGGAGAGGGGGAATGGGCAAAAAGGTACAGGAAATAAGAAGGACAAATGGTAAGTACAAAATAGACAGGGGGAGGTTAAGGATAGTACAGGAAACAGAGAAAGCAAAGAACTTACGTGTACAACCCATGGACATAAACTAAGCGGGGGAAAGTAGGTGGGAGGGAGGTATAGGGTGGAGGGGAATAAAGGGGGAAAAATGGGACAACTGTAAAGACATAATCAATACAATATACTTTAAAAAAAGAATCAATTTTCAGTAGAGAAAACTGAAAAACACTACCTCATCCAGGTGAGCAAAGTCAACATCTATAGTAGTAAGCTGTATTGGTAATATGTGCCCATGATATAATGTATCCATGAAAATATTTACCACTGTCAGTGTTCTCCAAAAACATATCACCCTGGACTAGTCATAAGAAATAAAAGTGGTCTAGAATAAAAACTTTATATTGGGTTGGCCAAAAAGTTCGTTTGGCTTTTTCCGTAAGATGGCTCTAGTAGTGCTTAGCTGTCTTCAACTTCATTTGAAACAATTTTGTCAGATTGTATTGTGACAGCTGTCTTATCAGTATGCATTAAAAAAGTCATTAAAGTTGGTGAATTTTTCTGTAGCCATTTTAATATTGAAGATGGAGAAAATATACAACATATTCAGCATATTATGCTTTATTATTTTAAGAAAGGTAAAAATGCAACTGAAACACACAAATAAAAGGGTTGTGTAGTGTGTGGAGAAGGTGCTGTGACTGACTGAACATGTCAAAAGTGGTCTGTTAAGTTACTTGCTAGAGATTTCTTGCTGGATGATGCTCCACTATTGGGTAGACTAGTTGAACTTGATAGGGATCGAATCCAGACATTAACTGAGAACAATCAATGCTATACCAGAAGGGAGGCAGCCGACATACTCAAAATATCCAAATCAATAAAGTCACTGATGAAAATGAAAAATGTCTTTTATTTTATGGAAAAAACTAAATGGAGTTTTTGGCCAGCCCAATATGGAGTATATACACATATACACAAAGACACACATGTACATACATACATATTTCTAAAAACACAAGCGATCAAAGATTTAAATTTAATAAGATTAATAATTTTTACTACTTCATCAAAGACGTTTTCAACTGAAAACAATAATCTTGCTTGGATTTTCACTGCATTAAATGCATACATCAACTGAGGGAGAAGTGACATCCTCAGTATGTGGAGTCCTCCAATCTGTGAGCACAGTATGTCTCTCCATTTATTTAGATCTTCTTTGATTTCTTTCATCACCATTTTATAATTGTCATCCTATAGATCCTATACATGTTTTGTTAAATATATTCCTAAGTATTTCATTATCTTGAGAGTAATTAGTGTTTTTGATTTTAGTTCCCACATATTTGTTACTAATATACAGAAAAGCAATAAATGTTTAGTTACCATCATATCCTGTGACCTTGCAGAATTCATTTATTAGTTTTAGAAAGGTAGTTCATTTGGGTATATTCTTAGAATTTTCTGAGCAGAAAATTATATCATCTGCAAATAGAAATTCTTTTATTTCTTCCTTTCCAATTGGCATGCCTTTGATTTCTTTTTCTTGCCATATTTCAATAGCTATAACTTCCAATCCAATGCCAAGTAAGTGTTAAAACCAGACACCGTTGCCAACTTCCCACTGTTAGAAAACACTGTTTCTTAGTATTAAACATGATGTTGACTAGAAAATTTTACAGATGCCCATTATCAAGTTGAGGAAGTCCCCCTTTATTGTTAGTTTGGTGAGAATTTTTTATCTTGAACAAGTACTGAATTTGGTCAAACACTTTTTCTATATTAGTTGATATGATCAACTAATAATATGATCACATATCAACTGCCTACTGGTATGGTGGTGGATTACATTGGCTCTGAAATATTAAATTAAGGTGAATTTTAAAGGATAAATAGGACTTTACAGCTATCAATATAAAACCATTTGTGTTTATTTGCTTAATGTCTACTTATCCCTACTAAACTATCACCTCCATAGATTTATTTTATTCAAAACCATATGCCCAATACCAAGCCTAATGCCTAGCACACAATAAGCACTCAATGAATATTTGTGGAAAGAAATGAAGAATAGAACACACAAGTACACTGCCATGGCCAGTCTGCCAGGATAACAGAAGCAGAGATTTTGCTGGGGAGTGGCCAAAAGATAGGGCCCCTGCCTCACAGGGTATACATATATTAATTCAAGATTCTTCAATGGCCTAAACATAAAACTTTTAGAAGAAAATGTATAAGAATATTTTTGTAATTTAGAGTGGACAAAGGTTTCTTACAGCATAAAAAGCAATAACCATGAAAATAATACTGACAATTTTTTTGAAAATTAAAATTGTTCTTCAAAAAAAAAAACCTTTTAAAAATGAATAGGGAAGCAAAAGACTAATAGAAACATTTGCAAAACATGAATATAACAGCTGTTACATATAAAGAATCCCTACAATTTAATAATAGAAAGAGAAATATCCCAGTTAAAAAACAAACAGAAGATTTCAACGAATACGTCAGAGAAAATAAACAAACGGCTGATAAGCACATTAAAAAGTCCTTGACAGCATTAGTCAGCAGGGGAATAAAAATAAAGCCCAGTAAAACACCACCATTGTCATTATTATTACACCAATAGAAAAACTAAAATTAAAGATAACACCAAATGTTAGCAAAGATGTACAACAACCAGAACTCTCAAACATTTTTTGGTGACAGTGAAAAATGGTATAACCACTTCAGAAAAAAAGAGTGACAATGTTTTATAGAACTAAACATACATCTACCCTATGATCCAACAATTCCAATCCTAAATATTTCACCAAGAGAAAATGTCCACAAGAAGACTTGTATTAAAACATTCATTGTAACTTTATTTGTAACAGCCCCAAACCAGGAATAGCCCAAATGTCCCTCAGCAGAAAATGGGCAAACAAACAGCAGTAGAGTCATACAAGGGAATACCATGATATAGACACACACACACCACTACCCACAACAGCATGGTGATGAGTGAAAGGCAGCAGTTACAAAAGAGTGTATATTGTATAATTCCCATAATGTAAGGTGAAAGAATAAACAAACTACTCTACAGTGGAAAAAAATCAAAACAATGCCTTCTGGAAGATGGGAATGAAGTCTGATTTTTTAAAGAAGCATGAGGGGACTTCTTGTGCTAACAGTAATGTTTTATATCTTGATAGGGAGTTTGAGTTACAAGGTATATACTTTTTTCAGAACTCAATGAATGGTATACTTAAAATCTGTACATTTCGCTGTATGTAAATTTTACCTAATAAAAAGACTTGTATTAATTATATGCATTTAGGTAAAATGCGTAAACTACTTTGAAATCTACCCCTCTAAAAAAAATTAGATTGGTAAGTGAATAGAGGAAAAAGCATGGCAACATGTTACTTGTAAAAATCCAGGTGGTAGTTACTTGGAGGGTCTTTGTAAAAAGTTTTCAAACAGTATTTCGTATATTTGAAAATGTTCATTGTAAAGGAATAAGCAAGAGAGAATAGTTTTGGATCACTTTTGAGTATAGTTATTGCTCTGGCCAGCATGGCTCAGTTGGCTGGGAATGGTCCAGCAAAGGGAAAGGTCACTGGTTCAATTCCTGGTCAGGGCCCTTGCCTGGGTTGCAGGCCGGTCCCCAGTTGGGGCATGTGTGAGACAACCAATAGATGTTTCTCTCCCTCTCTTTCTCCCTCCCTTCCCCTCTCTCTAAAAGTAAATAAAATCTTTTCAAAAAGAGTATGGATGCTACCCAGCGTTTCCAGTTTTCAAATCCTAGGGCTCTATGGAAGTGGCTCGGGAAATGCTAGGGAGGTGAAAATTAGATAAGAAAGTGAGGCACAGGCCCTAATCACACCACAGCAGCTCTACATTTATAAACTGGCATTTCAGAAAAAAAATTTTAAAGACTCCAATGATGCGAACACACACACACACACACACACACACACACACACACACACACACACGGACAACCAATTGCTGGAGTTAATAAGGAATGTTATTCACCCAAGTACCAAGGGCCTCAATGATTAACAACATATTGATATAGTTCTCAGGAATGGTTGAGTAAAATATGCAGAGTGGTGCATCCTATGTATTCTCAGAGAAATAGAATACTTGAAAGGGCACTGAAGGTCAACTGGTTTAATACCCTGACTTTCCAGATGAGGAACTTGGGTCCAGCTAAGAAAGAGACAAGTCATCCCGGGCATCAGCGCGAGGTGGACTGGACCCAGGCTTGACAGATACCACCCACCCACTGCTCATTCCTCCTCTGCCACAATCCCCAGCACCACTGAAGAGTCTTTAGTGAGATTTTACGATTATTTTGGTGACAATGTATTTGAAAAATAAGGTCTGTGCTTTATATGACAAAATGCTCCAAAAACAGACAGTGTGTTTTGTTCATAGCTACCTGTGAAAGGTTATGGCCTGTTTTCTGATTCTGACATTTATTTGAAATTCAGGTTCTACTGTATAACCTAAAATGAGCTGTGGAGATAATTAATATAAATGTGAGAGTCTCAGGGTGAAGTAAGAGAATGGGAAAAAAGGAACATGCTTAAAGTTCAAGCCACTTTCCTGTGCCACATTACAGCATTAAATTGTCTGCTGTTGTCGAACACAAAATTCAAACACCAAGCTGAAATTAGTCTCCTCTATAAATCTCCGTTACCTGTTCTGAACAAAGAGCATGTGGACCTCTTTTACACATGCGTGTCTGAGAAGCTGTGGGTAAACTCTATTAATGGAGCTCTGGAATTGACCTTTTGATATAGTCGAGATGCCTCTCTTAATTTAATTTATCTGAGGGGAGGTGACACTCTGTCAAACGTACTCTGGTGGGCTACCAGTTTTATAATCTATGCAGTCCTGGGTCTTTCTAATATCTTTTTTTAAATTGTTGTTCTAATTGTTGTCCCAATTTTCCTCTGTTGCTCTCCCCTGCCCCACCCACCCTCTAATACCTTTTAAATATTGAAATAGCACCTTACCTTTAAGACTTTTCACCTTTATAGCACAGAAGAAAGAACATCTCTAAAAGCTGCTTATCTTTTTACTAACCCCTCTTGCAGAAGGTCTGGTGAAAGTAGGTCTGGTCAATGAATAATAAAATAATAATATCATTATTGTTTTTGAGTCATTAACTGAGCACTTTACATATATTATCTCATTTAGTCATTATTACAATTCAAAATTGGTATTAGTTTATTGAAAAGGAAAATGAGGTTCCACACTTCCACAGCACAAAAAGTGGTAGTGGTAAGAATCAGAAGCCCAGATCTAACTCCAAAGCCCCGAGTTTTTCCACTGAATTGGATTGGTAATGGATAATTTTCAGTTTACCCAGACCAGTATCGCTCATTGTCATTGCACTGCTTCCAAAAGTTGAGCAGAGTGTATCATTTGGTGCAGCATGGCTTTTAATACAGACAGGTTTCTAGGAGATGCACTGCCCACCAGCTCTAACAATACACTGCCTTATCCCTAACCACTGGCTCAACTGCCAGTGCTTAGCTTTTCAGTTCAGCAGAATAGGGAAGTGTGAATACACACAGAGTAGTGTGTATTCAAGAGGACACCACAGGTTACTCAAGACATAGGAAGGAGGCTAGGCAGCTACTCTGAACGTGAAAAGATTTGCTCTCTACCTCAGGTCACTCCTTCGAATCAGTTTGATCTGTTAGAAATCCTTATTTCTTCTCTGGGCTTATGATGTCTCTATGCCCTTTACTACCTCTATTTCCTAGTCTCCCTTCACGTCAGCGAGAGCAGCAAATAGTACCCATGGGAAACCAGGTCCTTGCCCACAACAATAGCCAGTCTCTCTCCACAACCAGCAGCTGCTCAGGCCTTTCAGAATCATTTTAGACTTAGATAAACTTGCCCTGGAGGCCATTTGCTTTGAAGTCACCACACAAACACAGTGGCTTCTCCAACGTTTGGTGAGCTGAAACCTACTCACCCACCTAGAAACAAAGAGCAATATCTCTGAAAAAGAGGCAGGGAAGGGTGGAGCAGTCACACTGATCGCAGCGAAGGAGGCAGAGGGCATTTCAGAAGAGAGCAATGCTCATTTGCGCATAAGGACCACATTTTAGTTTATCTGAGCTAACAAACTATTTCTTATTCTCTTAAAGAGACTAGGGAGGTGAATTTCATTTTGAAGCTCTTAAAGGTTAAACATAACACCACAGTCTTCAGAGAAGGGTGAGAATTGTGGGGCAGACAAGACACGAAGGCCCTCCTCTCCCACAGAACAATCCCCAGACGGGTTCCATGTAACACTGCCTCTAGCAGAGGTCATTCTTTCCCTCTGTTGGTGACCTCGACTCTCTGTTTGCCTACTCCCCTCAGCATCTGCAGAGCCAAATGGTCAACATATTTGTCATATTTTTGTATGGTTCTTATTTTACATTTGTTTCTATTTCTCTAATTTGTCCTCTTTCCATTTTGTCATAAACTTACATCCTTGCTGTAAGCTGCCTTCAATTATCTGAGTTAAGAAAAAGATAAAAGATAAATAATAAATCCCAGTTTCTAATCTGTACCTGGCTGGGGGAAAAAAAAGAGGTAAATACAATAAACTTGTCCAAATAATACCTAAGAAAGAATATTCATTTCTGTGTAAGGATCTGAATATCCCCAGAAGAATCACATATCACATTGAAAAAGAATCTTGAGGTCCACAGGACCACTTAATCATCTTGCAGAAGAGGAAACAGACCCAGAAAAGATTCAACTTAACAAAGACCACAATACTGTTTACGGGCACTCCACTACTTCAGAGCATTACTTTCATGCAATCAGCACTTTCAAACATTAAAAGGAGACATGTTCGAACCACTTTCTCTGAGCCTAATTGAGACGTCCATGCATCAGCTGACGAAAGCAATCAACAACTCCACCCAACACTTATTTGTGTAATTATTTAAATACTGTGTCCACATTTACTTATATTAGTTGCTAAAAATTAGTGTAACTGGAAGAACGTAAGTGCTGATATTAATAATATGACTGAGACAAAGAAGGACATACTGAATATATAAAAGTGATGACTCAGGGTCAGTTACAGGACATAAGCTGATTGACTCCATGTGCAGAGGTAAGAGGGAAAAGTAAAGCTATCCCAAATCCCAAGACTACAACATCTAAAGATTGATGATAAGTGGAAGAGGAAGTGATAAAAAATTTAAGAAGATCACAAAGATATTAAATAAAAACTAGCATCAGAAAGACATACTAGTAACTCAAACACAGAGAGCGAGTTCATGGGTTTGTTCACGGGTATATATTTTCTATTTATCAAGATGGGGTAGATAATTCCTTAATTTAAAAAAAAGAATAAGAAAAAAACCAAACTCTACATCATGAGTTTCTGCTCTGCCCTTCCAAAACCATCACTGATAAGGCCTTACTTCTAATAGTATTAAAAATATATTTTACTGATTATAGACAGTTCTATTACTGACAAAAGCAAAATTTGAGCTTCAAAATTAATGCTTTGTAGAAATTACCTACATTTCAATTTAACATACTCTTAATGTTGTTTTTAAAATACATGTATATTGCAGGACAGATGAACATAAAATATAGATTTATTAACTTAGATCTCTGGGAATATATAAACCACACATTTAACTTCTGTACATTAAAGTCTTAAAACCCTTCTCAGGAATGCACTGTGAATGAAAGTGGATGGTAGTCTGTGGTGTGAGAAGAAAGACTAGAATCCACAACTCTTGGGCAATATATATTTTACAATTCTTTTCTAGGCTTCACTACCATGAGTAGACTGCATAGGCTATGAGACACCTACTCTGGCTACTCACAAGCTATTGTTAATTGCTTATGGATATCGGCATTAAATTCCAAGATCCATAAAGATACAGATAAATGAAGCACTTACAAATATTCTTCTACTACACTTTTCATCCATGAAAAAATGTGGTCAAAGGCAATCCACATTTACCTTCAGTTACCTTTTAAAATAAAGTACATCCAAGGAAATTAGTTTGGAATTATAAGCAAAAATTCCTGAAATTCCTGAAGTAAAAAAGGAAGTAAACCAAACCACAAATAACCACTGCAACTGTTGGCCTTGCTTGTAAGCTCCTAACTACAAGACAGAAGCAAATGAGAAGTGAGAAGATGAAATTTTTCCTTCAAGAAAGGAGACATGAGATTACTGAGATCTGAAAGGTAGCCAGAGCATGACTATCTAGGATTACCATTCAGCTTTAATGATGTTGTTAAATAAATAAAAAACAGTAATATCACAGAGTCATCATAAGGCTAACAAGTGTACAGTAAAAACTACATATTTTCAATGCCCTCTTCCTTATCTTTTAAGGAAAGGCGGCCTAAAAAGCTAGACTTTCCTACGTTTTTTTCCTAATTAACTATTTAGGCTTTATTCACATAGTCATACAAATTACCATATGTATTTTTTTTTATCCTCGTCCAAGGATTTGTTCGTTGATTTGAGAGAGAGAGGAAAGGAGAGAAAGAAACATTGATGTGAGAGAGAGAGACATGGATCAGTTGCCTCCTGTACGTGACCCAACTGGGAATCAAACCTGCAACCTGGGCATGTGCCCTGACCAGAATCAAACCTGTAACATTTTGTGTATGGGACAATGCTCCAAACAACTAAGACACTCAACCAAGGTTATTTTTTCTTTTTAAATCCATCTCTTGCCCTGGCTGGTGTAGCTCAGAAGATTGAGCATGGGCCTGCGAACCAACGGGTTGCTAGTTCAATTCCCAGCCAGGGCACGTGCCTGGGTTGCAGGCCAGGTTCCCGGTGAGGGGTGCGTGAGAGGCAACCACACACTGATGTTTCTCTCCCTCTCTTTACCCTCTCTCTAAAAATAAATAAATAAAGTATTTTTTAAAAATCCATCTCTTGATCCCATCCCCCACCTCCAGCTACTACCCTGTTAACCTCCACCTTTTCACCACAAAACACCTCCAAATGGTTATATTTTGGTGTCTCTAATTCCTCTTCCATCCTCTCCAACTCATTCCAATTAGGTGTTTCTTCTACCACAACAATAGCTCCTCTCTAGTTCACCCTAAAAGCATAGGTACTCCATAATATAGTTTGAAAAACATACTATACCAAGAACTACATGAGTTTGAGAAAAGAACCCAAGTTCTAGATGAGAATGTAGCCCAACTAGCACCTTAATTTCATCCTTGAAAGATCCTGAAGAAAAATCCCACTTGAGCTGCAGCTAGACTTCTCACCTATGGAAAATGTGAGACAACAAACAGGTGCTAATTCAGGCACTAAGTTTGTATTATATTAATTATTGTGTAGCAACAGAGTATGTGTTCAATAATTACTGTTTAGCAAATGGTTTCCCGTTCATTTAGATGTTTTGAATAAAAGCTACAGGTACAAGTGAAATTCCTGATTGTCTGACTAAAGGCTACTTTGCCACCAATTCATAAGATTTGATATGCTGAGAAATAAGAAAATAGAAAAAGGGCAAAAACCATTCAATCAAATAGCATATACTAGTAAAAACCAAATTCCAACAGAAATCAAAAAGGGAATTAAGTGTTCTTTAATTTTCCTTTTCTATTGCATTTTCAGTATACTCTAAATAAGTATACTCTAAATAAATAACTATTACGTAAGTTACAAGCACTGATTTAAAAAAAAAGAAACAAAGAAATCAGCATAGACAATTTTGCCATTCTGAAGATGTGATGTGATTCTAAATAAGAAGAGAATCATCCCTAATACATTTTTAGAATTTTTAAAAATGAATAGTTTGCTTCTGTTCAAATAATTCTTTCACTATGGAAAACCTAAAATATTGTGCTGATGTTTGAAATAGAAATAAAATCCACCAAAAATAAAAATGAATTCTGGGGTACCAGTGAAGACACCCAAGGCAGAAAAATGAAAATAAAAGGTGGCACCACAACAGCCCCCTTATGGCATGGGAACCCAACACTAACAGACAGCCAAAATCTACCCACTGTCTCCCAGGAAAAGCCGGCTTCCCTCACAGCTCTCACAGGACACAAAATCTCTCCACATGGCCACACAGCAGGCAAAGAGAGTGAAACTCACGCACATATGAAATTCAGTCCATAAAAACATTTCTCCACCCATTTGTGTATTCCCTCTCAGGCCTTGAAGCTCCTCCTCCACCAACAACCAATTGATTTACAGCCACAGTGACGCCCAGCCAGAAAGGAAGTGGCTCAACAGTGAGTTTAAACAACACGCAGCTCCTGAGAAAGGGCCCCCTATGCCCACAAGAGAAGCTTAAGGTAGCCCCTGACCTGAGACCCACTTCCATCTTTCTTTCAAGGATATGGCTATGCTGTTTTCTAATATTAGGAAATGTGTGATAAAAATAATGTTTAAAACATGAAATTCCTGACTTTGATTTTTAAGCAAAATGGTTTCAAACTGGGTTCAATTCTCCTCTGAAAAGTGAAAATTCCTATAAAGCATTTTGAGACCTCAGGAATAAAAACACATTGGCAGTAGGATTAACCTTTCACCAACAAGAGCCCTTAGTTGGGATTTTATACTTGATCTAATAAAAATAATCACTGAGTTTGGAACACATCTAGGATGCACACATTCATCCACCTGGAACACATGTCATCACCCAAGTCGTGCAGCAAAGCCTGCTTCCTGGACAGTGGAGGTTTGTGACAGGAGCAAGGCCAGTGAAAAACAGCTTTAGGTGACAAGTTTTACCAGGGCAAAATATTTTATCACAAAATGTGGCCCCAAACTGACGCAATATGAATCATGGTTTATTGTGATGATTAAATGTAAAAGGTGCATAATTGGAGCTCATTAAGTATTGTTATTTATATTATTAGATATTATTACTCAGTAATCATGATTAAAAACATTATAGTTATATTTGACTAAGCTGGTTAGGAACATTTGACAGGTAAAATTAAATGATTTATTACTGAGATAAAGCCTTCTCAATAAAGTATAATAGCTCCTAAGAGATAACACATCGCAGTAGAGTGCATCTTTCACTAGACAAGAAAAATATTGACAGAGAAGTCCCCTCATACCACTGGTCACAAAGTACTAGCTTTGGCCACAGTGGTATGTTTACTATCTTTTTTCCTTCTGGTCATTTTGGTATATTTTTAAAGTAATTTATTTAAAATTGTAATGGAAAAACTACTTTAGAAACTCCTTTAATTTCAACTCATTTTTATAATAGCAACACATGAAGACCCAAAAGAATATATGTGGTATAACTGCATGTGTCATAATCATTGTTGATTTAAGAAAAAAACACATTCAGGGAAGAATAGCAAATAAGCACTTGCCAGGATCATTGTTAAGATAATATTTTTCAGATAATATAGCATATACAGGAAAGAGTAGCAAATCTGGGAACCACATCAGAAAATTGCAACAAGCATGTTCCAGAACACTGAGTACCAAAATACAAGGAGATTCCTACTCATTCATTCAACAAATAGGGCGGTGACACTAGGGACTCATTGCTAACGCAACCTACCCATGAAATATTGTGGCAAACTATAAACACGTCTCGCACACACAGAATGTAAGCAATACAGTGCTAATACCAAAAAGAATACCACAAAGTGCCCTGGAACTCCAGTAAGTAGTATCTTGAGATGATCAGAGACAGCCCCATCAATAAGGTGAACTTCTGAGGCAAGATAAGGTTTGTGGATTGAGGTGGGTGGAAAGGAAGGGAGGCATTTTGGAGCATAAGGAAAGGCAAGCCACTGCTGCAGAAGCACCTATAGGGAACAGATTCTGCCAGTTCTAAATGGACTCTGCAGGACAACTGAAGAGTTATGCAAAAGGTCGCTAAGGAGAAAAGAAAGAAGACACATATCTGCATCCAGGTAAAGGTACAGAAAGGTGGGAAGTAAACAAATCCAGGAGCAAATTTGGTATGTGGTTTCAACTTTCTATTATGGAGGGGACATAATTCATGAGCTAGAAAACAACATACCAGGAAAGCAAACTAATCAGAAAGTTACATGCACAATTTCAAAATAAACTGCTGAATCTAATAATAAAATATAAGCTATTTTTATTTTATTCCATATAACCAATATACCCACTAAAACAATTATACACAAAATTTGGATTTTAGCCCTGGCTGGTATGGTTCAGCGGATTCAGTGCCAGCCTACACACCAAAGAGTCACCAGTTCAACTCCCAGTCTAGGGCACATGCCCTGGTTGCAGGTCACGTCCCCAGTAGGGGGCATGCAAGAGGCAATCACACATTGATGCTTCTCTCCCTTTCTCCCTCCCTTTCCCTCTCTAAAAATAAATGAATAAATAAAAATCTTTTTCTAAAAAGCTGGATTTTACTCTGAGTTTCTCTTTTCCCATGTCACTAAGTTTCTACCTAAGAAAATAAAAAGAATAAAAACATACAATACTCAATTTAAAAATCTGCTTTAGTTTTCAAGGCTATGCTTTTAAATAAGTTTTCCCTAAAATTTTAGTTATTATATCAAAAATATAAACAGATATCAGTGATTCATTATCAAGGAAGTGTGACAATTTCCCTAAAACTTTTTTCATGGTAAAAAATAACCTATAATCTCTAAGTAAGTTGTAAAATCATTTCTAACATTTAAAAAAAAAATTTTAGGACATTAGCCAATGTAAGAATGTAAAGCGGCAAGTAATGGAACATGACTAACAGAGAAGAAACCAAAGTAATATAGACCACAGTAAAACTGTCTATCTAGAAAGCTCAAATGAATCAACTGATAAATTACTAGGGCAAATAGTATGGCGATGGTTATAAATTTCAAATTTTTAAAAATTTGCCCTGGCTGGCATGGCTAGGTTGGTTGAAGCATCATCCTGTATATCAAAAGGTCGAGGGTTCAATTCCCCATCAAGGTACATGCCTGGGTTGTGGGTTTGGCCCCCAATCAGGATGCGTGGGAGGCTACCAATCAATATTTCCCTCACATCAACGTTTCTGTTTCTTTCTCTCTCTCCCTTCCTCTCCTTCTGGAATCATAGATATATCCTTACATGAGAACTAATAAAAATTTTTTTAATCAATAGTATTTTTCAATAACCAACAGGAAATAAAGTTATAATGAAAAACATATATATGAAGCGGCTTATTTGAAGTAAATTACAAAAATTTACAAAGAACCATGAAAGAAGGTCCGAATAAATAGAAAAAACTAACCTCACATAGGAAGATTGAACAGTATACAATTCCAGCTCTACCCCAATTATTTTAATGTAATTCCCAATGGAAATTTCTATAGTGGTAGGAGGAAGGTTAGGAGAAGAATTTTAAAACTAATCCCCCAGTCCATTTGAAAAATTGAACACATTACAGAAGTTAGGAAATTTTTTTTAAATAATAACAAGAAAGAATAATGAAAACTGACACAAGGGCTGCCACAGTAAATAGATTGAGATATTTTAAAACTTAATATAAATTTTCATAAACTAATGAAGAAATAAATTATATACAGTGTTAAAATTTTTTTTATATGTAGGAGAAAAATAAACTGATCTTCACTTCATGCCATGTGCCAAAATAGATCATACAGAGTTGTGTATAGTTGTTATATATTTTTAAAAAACAAAACTATCGGTAATTCTTTAACTGATTTTGGGTTAGGAATGACTGTTCTATAAAAATATATGAAATAAATGAAAGATATATAAATTGGATCACATGAGAATTTAAGAGTATTGATGTTTACAAACATCAAAAATTTTGAAAGGTTATAGAAGAAACTGGGAATGGTTTCTGAAGTGAATGATGAAGTCGGTGACTATTTACCTGAGCTCTGGGGCAAACTATTAGCTCTTTGAAATGCTGATGGCCTTTTCAATATCCTATACTATATAAATAGTTCTCTGCATCATTTTAAATAGAGATCTGGGAAACGCAAGCATACATTTTTTTTTTTCAAGAAAAAAACCTGGGCTTTTGAAATTATTTGCTCAGAGAGATAGAGCACATGTGTGAAGAAATATCTGTGGTTTTAGAAACACTTAGGTAAGAAAACTTCCGATTACATGGGTATTAAATAAAGTCTCTTGAGACTTTAAAAAAACATCAGACTGCCATGTCTTTGTTCTTTAAGAGAAAACGACTCTCATTTTATAACTCTAGAATGATGTTTGTAGAAGTAAGGTTTTTTTCCCTCTACTCTGAGGTCTTTACTGAAAAACCTTATCCTTTGGCTTGTTTTAATGCCAAAGGTGACAGTAACTGATAAATAAAAACAGAATAAGAAAACACAGATGAAAATCTTTCAACTACATTTATGACTGTGATTTTTCATATTAAGTATTACAAGAGGTCTGTGCTGAATAGGTCCATATTTCTCTGAGTTTGCATGGGAAAGACATTAAGCAAGTGGGGAAGCACCTCTGAGGTTCAGCACAATCGAAACAAAACTTGCCTGTCTCTACTATGTGAAAAGCAAAATACCTGCTGCAAAGGTATAAAAAAGAATGCGGTTAAATGCATTGGTATTCACTATCTACTATACTTATTATGCAAACAAGTACTATCACTTACAATGTATAATATGACCAAATAAAATGAGATCTATGTTTGTATATCAAATGCTAAAATTTCTTCATTTTCTGTTTTTCTAGGTATTTGATTTTCTTTGTTTACTGGTCACACAATTTCTCCAAAAACATAATTCTCCAGAAGTAATAGTGAAAAACTCATTCATGACATTTTTATACAATGAATCACCCACTATAATTTTGCCTCATCTAAATGCATTGCTAAAATATTAAAAATAATTTACATTATAATTACTACTGATGCTCAGTAACATGTTAATTTTCACCTAAGAATATGTGCTCAGAAGAAACAGAGTTTGAACCCGATTCTATCTGAATAATATCTGTGCATTTAATTAAATCAATTCTAGATTTCAATTGTTGATAAAAGTACAAGACACAAAGAGTTAAAACATACCTATTTATAGCTTTATGGGTACGGTCCATCAAACTGGAAAGCTTCAACACTATCAGCTTTTTGAATACCGATGACCTTTTCAATATCCTACACCATATAAATAGTTTTTTTGCATCATTTTAAATAGAGATCTGGGAAACACAAGCATACATTTTTATTTCAAGATACAAAGTGCACCTGCTGGTGAACTTTACTTAGTTCCCTGTCACTCCATTTGCCATTCTCACTTCCCCCTCCAGCTTTCAGGAGAGCACTTGCTCCTCTTTCAGGCTTAAGTCATCACAAAGGATCAGATGGGGACAGATCTGAAATGGACAAGTTTACAAAGAACATTCTTGCACATGTATTTGCATACACATACTAGCATTTTTAGGATACACTTCTGAAAGTTGAATTGCAGTCCTGACTGGTGTGGCTCAGTTGGTTGGGTGTCATAATGCAAAACAAACCATAGCGGTTCTATTCCCAGTCAGGCACATACGTGGGTTGCAGGTTGGTCCCCTGGTCAGGTCACATGCCAAGAGGCAACTGATTGTTGTTTCTCTCCCTCTCTTTCTCCCTCCCTTCCCCTCTCTCTAGAAGTAAATAAATAACATTTTTTTTAAATAAAATTTTAAAAAGTTGAATTGCAATGTCATATAATTTATGTATATTTTTAATTACAGAAATTCTATTTTCTTCCTTTTTATTGACTATATTGGGGTGACACTAGTTAACAAAATTATAAAGGTTTCAGGTGTACAATTCCACATCAGTTTTTAAATTTTAAATGCATTTTAAATTTGAACATATATGGCCAAATGGGATCTCCCAAGCAGGGTGCAATGCACTAGCACTCCACCAACAAACCCCACCAACAATGTATGGGATCACACTCCTGGCACTCTGTAACACCACACACGATCAAGCCACTTTACTTCTCTTCTGCCAGAAAGCTTTACTTAAATAAAGTTATACTACATAATTTGTAAGAAGGCATTTTTACATCCTACTTTGTACAAAATACAGTTGCTTATTCTCCACAATATCAAACAGTTTAACCATATGAAGCCGAAGCATCAGGGTATCCTCAATATAGATGGATAGAAATACATTTATAAAAGAGCAAATGATGAATAGAACAGCCATAAAGTCCCACAAAGGTACAGAAAGAGTAGCAAATGTGAAAATGACTGGGAATGTATTCATGGAAAAGGTGAGGCTCCACCTAGGTACTCAATGATGAGTGAAGTCTGGAGAGCCAGAAGGGAATGAGGAAGATACAACAGATGGTGTATATACAAACAAAATGAGCGAAGCCTAAGTTCAAAGTTAAAACCCAGATACTTAATGTGATATGTTGCTGGTCTAACACCTGGCTGGGGATTGCTCAAAAAACCAACAGGCCAGTCAAGCAAGAGAAGCACAGACAACAAATAGCAGTTTCACAAGTAAGAGTTGCCAGAAAGTGTTTCTAAAAATCAATTATACCCAGAGACCAGCAATTCAGAAAGGCCCCCGCCTCTACTATAGGTGATTACATGTATCCTTTAAAAAAAGGCTCAGAACCCAGCCAGGCAGAACTTTTCTTATACATTTTCTAGATTCACTATAGGACTCCTGTGAAAGTAATTACTTAATTGTGGTGCTCAAAATAAGTAAATCAAAACAACACTACAGCTTTACCATCATGTTTGTTTTAATCCGTAGCCAAGGACATTTTCTCATTGCTTTTAGAGAGAAAGGAAGGAGGGGGTGGAGAGAGAGACAGAGAGAGAGAAATATCACTGTGAGAGAGAAACATTTCATTGATCAGTTGCCTCTTGTACACACCCTGAATGGGGATTGAACCTACAACCTTTTGGTTTGCTGGATGATGCTCCAACCAACTGAGCCACGCGGGCGAGGGCATGCTTTATAATCTTGCTGATAACTGCAATTCAGTCATTTCAGGCCAGAAACAGCAACATACTCCAGCAAAAACAAGAGTTTTGGGGCTTTGTTTTTTTTTTTTGAGGAGGAGAGAGACACTTGGGTTCAAATTCTGACCCTGTCTTAACTACTCCCATTTAAACTCTTGAAACCAGAATTTCTTCATCTGCAAAAATCAAAATGGTTATAAATGCTACACAGAGGAAATCAGATTTATTTCACATGTTTGTATATATACACACATGGTCTGTCCAAAAGATAGTCAGCCGTGTAATATGAAAAATAGAGTTTTTTGAAGAAAATAACAAGATGCAAGAAACATCTTACATAGGACAATGACACCTCAATCCCCTTCAAAGTAGGCACTTTGGGACCTCACACTGTTCTTCCAATAGCCATCAGCTGCCCCACTGTATTTTCCTGAATCTCATTGATGGTCTGAAACCTCTCCCCTTTCAAAGGTGATTTTAGTTTTGGGAAAAGCTAGACGTCGCAGGACGCCAAATCTCGGCTGGAGTGGGGCTGAGTCACCCGGGTGATTTGATGTTTCTCAAAAAAACTCTGCATGAGACTTGATGCATGTGTGGGCTAATCACCAGTTGCCCATTGCTGGTGATTGCCCATAGCTGTGAGGCCTTCTGAATTAGCTGAATAGTTTCCGTGGAAAAATGTTCAAGGTTAGTGCAAAATTTGATCGTTGCTCTATGTGCTCAGTCATTTGAATGTGATGGCCACACAGTTCACATGCTCACTCAATGGCATCTACTACTCCCACTGACTAGCACAGTGAAGTCCTCATTGTTCACACATGCGAACATTCCAGTCCACTGCCCGTGGCTGCCACATTACACTGATGTCATGCTAACCACTCTTGTTATATTTGCAATGGCTGGACTTTTTCCAGACAGACCTCATACTCACACATAAATATACATAAAAATGTCTTTATCATCCTTTCCTATTTATTTGAAGTAAAATAAAAAATACAGTATCACTTAAATATTGATGGCTCCTAAGCACTTCTTTTAATTTACTCTAATTTCACTAGCATAGTTACATCAAAACAGAAAAAAACTACCTGGTGAAAAAAAGTGCCTAGACAATCCAAAATGCAGAATGGTACATTTTAGAAGTTACCAATACAAAAATAAAGTATTTTGGATTAAATTCAAGAAGTCACATAAGAAACAATATTAGTATAACATTCTTGATTTTGGCAATCAACCTAAGAGCTGGGCAACTAAGAATTATTCACTTTGCTAAGTAAAAGCACATTTGTAATACTGCTCTTCTATGCTCTTTAGAACTGAGCCACTATATTTTTAATATCACTCATCCCTTGTTGTGACTCTAATCATCTTTCCAAATATGAGCATTTCCCATACTCCCCCTTCACACATTATCATTAGCTGCTCGGGCACAATGTCATAGGCAATGTACTGATAAATGATGCTGAAACCATGTAATAATGCCCTTGTTTGCTTCATTTCCTCTGACTCTAAAACACCCTATGCCCAACATAACACAGGTGTGCACTTTACATGCATTAAAAGTAGGGTTCTCTCAGAGAGCATGGTTTAAATAAAGCAAATTGCATTCATCTGAGTAGCTCAATTATTTTCAGTTTATCAATCACTAAAACCAGCCAGAAGCTGCTAGACTATCATCTTCAAAACTTCACATAAATAAATATGTAAGTTTCTTAACACTCCATGCTTTCAATTAGCCTTTCTATGTCTCTGCTCATTTCTTTTTTATAACTATATACTTCTTCCTATTGATTCTTGGCATTTCCTATTGGCAGGAAAACATTGCCAACCAAATATAATGTAATGCATTTATGCAGTGCTTTTAATTAAGTCATTTTGGAATCTCCTTAGCGTTCCAATGAAGATGATATGGTATTATCTTCCTGAAGGGGAGAGCAGTTTAATTTTTCTTTGCCCTTCCAGTACCCAGCCCAGTGCTGGCTACACAGTAGGTGTTTGGTGTCTGTTACACATTACCAGAATGACACAGTCCTGGGTTTGAATCCCATCACCAGTACTTTCCAAACCTAACCTGGACCCTGAGCAAATCCTGTTACCTCTCAGGACATCAGTTTCCTGTCTGAAAAATGGGGATAAAGAATATCCATTTTGCAAAGTTTCTATGAAGACTAAATAAAATAATACAGTATTTAAAGTCATTAGCAAAGTAATTCACACATAAGTGCTTAAGAAATTATAGATGATTTTCACCAAACCATGCATATATCTTCACACAAGTTATCTCTGAGATCATGAATTACATAGGTAATGTTGGACAATGGGTTCAGAGTAATACCTCCTTTAAGACCAGTGACTATAAAGGAGTGGGACTAAGCCCCACAAAGCAGCAAGTGTTCTCTGAAATATGCTTTGACCATTTGGGAATATTACCCACACCTAGTTTCATGGCCCAGTTCTGTTATACTCCCTTTAGAGTTAACCCTGCTCCGTTACCATGACCCAGGAACAACTAATGTGAGTCCTAGGCCAGCTAATCTCCAGTTCTCCCTTATATATGTCCTTCCTTTAGGTATTCCCTACTGGGCCTATTATTCCAAAGACAGATGAATGGCAGTAAACTTAACCTTCAGGGTCAATTTATCTGAAGAAAAATCCCAGCCACTAGAAGAACACTATTTTGTGAGCCCTTCTCCGTGGCAAGAAGGGCTCAAACAAGTACAACATGGAAGGCTGTACATGAGGGAAGCATGACATTTAAATACTCCAAGATTTGAAACATGGCTTTGGTTAATCTTTCATTACTAGTTTCTAAATATAAAGCACTTAAAACTACAAATCAATAGTCTAGTAAACATACCTTTAAAAAGGTGACATTAAAATTAAGAATACCATGATTCATTCAACTAAGCAAAATAAGAAAAAAAATTAAAATCTTTTATCAAAAGACCACCTATGAAAACTTCACAGTCCATAAGAAATAACAGTCCAAAAAATATTTGGGAGATTCTCAATCAACAAGTATTGATTTAATGTCTCCTATAATACTACTAACATTTGTACAGTCTTTTTAAAGTTACAAAGTATATTCAAAAGCTTGCATGTTCTTACTACCCAAATTTAACTACCTCATCTGAATAAATGAATAGACCTCCAGGAGAGCCTGGAGGCATAATCCAAAGGGGTCTATTAATGAACATGAAATTCCTTTAATGATACATTCCTGAATTTTCTAATCCATAATACCCCTGTATTGGTTAAGCAATAAAACGTCCATTTAAAAAACTCCTAAACAGCCAGTGAAAGCCCTGGCTGGCATAGCTCAGTGGATTGAGTGCGGGCTGCGAATCAAAGCATCACAGGTTTAATTCCCAGTCAGGGCACATGCCTGGGTTGTAGGCCACGGCCCCCAGCAACCGCACATTGATGTTTCTCTCTCTCTTTCTCCCTTCCCTTCCTCTCTAAAAATAAATAAAATCTTAAAAAAAAAAACCCTCCTAAACAATGGGGTTCAGAGAGTATTCACTGGTGAATATACCCAGGTGCTGGGAGGGTGGCATGCCATGAGAGACTCAGCCACCCTGCCCGACCACCTCCCCAAACATTCCCCTGTGCAACTCTTTTCTTCAACTGTTCCTGAGTGGTATCCTTTATAAATACATTGGTAATGTGAGAAGTAATAGTGACTAGCATCTAAAGGTGGGAGGAGTCTGGGGAACTAAGTCCTTTACCTGTAGGATGTGGGCTAATGCTGGATAGTTAGTGCAGAATTGAATTTAATTACAGGAAACCCAGTTGGTGTCAGAAAGTTGGAGAATCAGTTAGTAAGTATTTATTTGGTATCAAAAATGTTATGAGTGAAGCCCTGGCCAGGTTGCTCAGTTGGTTGGAGCATCATCCAGTACACCAAAAAGTTGTGGGTTCCATCCCCAGTCCAAGTGCATGGGGGACACAACCAATCAGTTTCTCTCTCACAATGATGTCTCCTTCTCTCTCTCTCTCTCTCAGATCAATAAATGCACCCTAGGGTGAGGATTAAAAAAAATTGTTGAGTAAAAAAACAACTCAAGGAACCTCAGCCACGACAGGACAATTATAGTCAATTAAGAGACACTGGTAAATTCATCCAAGATTTCACTCACATTCATAATTTTGATGATCACTCTAATGTTGGGAGAAATTGAATGAAGTAAAGCATGTGACTAATTTTGGAAATCGGTATGCTACAGAAACTTAAAAATATTGTACCAGGAAGTTTACTTCAAGTAACAAGAGAATTACATTCTTCCAACATGCTTATGAGATGGTTGGCAGCCACTCATTTTTTAAAGAAACAATGTTCACTGGAGTGGTCGGAAATCTATCAGGCCACTGGGTACCTGAAACAGCACTAACCCCAGATTCTACCTACCCAAGAATCTAGCACACCAGAATCCACCTGCCACACAGAACAAGACCATTTTGAAAAGGAATGTTCTGACCTTGCAGCTGGGATGGTAGCACTAGAAACTCTCCCTCCCTCTAACTTCTCAGACAGGGCGCTTCCTCACATCAAGGCCCACAGCAGCTCATTTCACCATAGCTGTCCCCACAGCAAAAGTTGGCTGATGAAGGTTTGTTTATAAGATAGTGTCTGGGAGCAGTAGTGGGGGACAGAAGAGCTCTGTAGCATCTAACTGGGTCCATCTGCAGTAATTAAAATTCCCTACTGTTGACATTCAGGTTCACAGAACAAAGTTCAAGCCTTGGAGCTGCAGTGGAAAAGGTAGTCCCAAGAAGAATGGTTTAGAAGTCATTCGTACTACGAAAGGATTTCAAACAACTTCATGTGATTTTTTCTTTAAATCCTCACCCAAGGATATGCTTATTGATTTCAGAGAGAGAAACATCGATGTGAGAAAGAAACATCAATTGGTTGCCTCCTGTACCTACCCTGACAAGAGATCAAACCCACAGCCTAGGTACTTGCAACATTTTGGCGTATAGGATGACACTCCAACCAACTGAGCCACCTGGCATCACATCGTACCTTGAAAGCCAAAAGAAATAAAATATGGTGCACCAAGACACCTAAAACACACTGTCATCAGTTACACTTCAAATTCACAAAATTAACAATAAAAAGATATAGTATCTTTCACAGGTGTGATGCACCAGAGGGACTGAGTTAGGAAATTGAGGCAGCCATTCCCCATGGTCCTATGGGAACTCTGAAGAAGAGAGCTAGGCCAGAACTTGACTCTTAACCAGTTAATTTTTTATAATATGGCATTGTCCATGAGCAGATACAAAGATCCTAATATAAAAATGAAACAGGGGTCCTCCTATCTTCATATCATTCATGCTCAAAACAAAAGGAACAGCAAGACCACCCAACTATTCTCTTCTAGACCACAGTCGGGGTAACAGATGGGAGAAGGGAGACTGAGTTGTCTGCTCAGATTAAAATACTTTCCTACCTGACATCAAACTGTATTATAAGGCCACTGTAATCAAAACAGCCTGATACTGGCAATAAAAACAGGCACATGGAGTAGTGGAACAGAACAGAGAGGTCAGAAATAAACCCAAGTCTCTACAGTCAATTAATATTTGACAAAGCAGGCAGCAGCATAATATGGAGTAAAAATTGCCTTCAACAAATGGTGTTGGGAAAGCTGGACAGCTACATGCATAAAAATGAAACTCGAGCACCAACTTACACCATACACAAAAGTAAATTCAAGGTGGATAAAAGATTTAAATATAAGCTGTGACACCATTAAAGTCCTAGAGGAGAACATAAGCAGAAAAATCTCAGATATTTCACACAGCAACATTTTTACTGATATGCCCTATAGAGCCAGGAACATAAAGAAAAGAATAAACAAATGGGATCTCCTCAAAATAAAAAGCTTCTGCATGGCTAAAGAAAACAGTATTAAAATGAAAAGAGAACCAACTGTATGGGAAAACATATTTGCCAATGATAGATTGGACAAGGGTTTGATCTCCAAAATATATAAAGAACTCACACAACTCCGCTCTAAGAAAACAAACAACCCAATTAAAAAATGGGCAAAGGACTTGAACAGACACTTCTCCAAAAAGGACATAGAGAAGATCCAAAGACACATGAAACAATGTTCAATATCGCTAGCTATCAGAGAGATGCAAATTAAAACCACAATGAGATACCACTTCACACTGGTCAGAATGGCCATCATACACAAAGCAACAAACAACAAGTGTTGAGAGGTTGTGGAGAAAAGAGAACCCTAGTGTACTGTTGGTAAGATTGCAGACTGGTGCAACCACTATGGAAAACAGTATGCAATTTTCTCAAAAAACTAAAAATGAAACTGCCTTTTGACCCAGCAATTCCACTGCTGGGATCATATCCTAAGAACCCTGAAACACCAATTCAACCTATGCACCCCAATGTTCATAGCAGCACAATTTACAATAGCCAAGTGCCGGAAGCAACCTTAGTGCCCATCAGTAAATGAATGAATCAAAAAGCTTTGGTACATTTACACTGTGGAATTCTATGCAGCAGAAAGAAAGAAGGAGCCCCTACCCTTTGCCACAGCATGGATGGAACTAGAGAGCATTATGCTAAGTGAAATAAGCCAGGCAGTGAAAGACAAATACCATATGATCTCACCTTTAACAGGAACCTAATCAACAAAACTAACAAGCAAGCAAAATATAACCAAAGACACTGAAATTGAGAACAGGCTGACAGTGACCAGGGGGAGAGGGGAGGGGATTTCCACGGTAAGGGGTAAAGGGTTTGCAGGAACAATTATAAAGGACACATGGACAATAACGGGGATGGGGGGGGTGGAAACAGAGGAGGGAGGTGGGAAGAGGTCGGGGGGGGGAGGCAGAAAACTGTACTTGAACAACAAGGAAAAAATTAAAAAATAAAAATAAAATTAAAAATCTAATTTCGGATTAAAAACTAAGATCCAGTTAGGTTAAGTTCCTGGAGTAAACATAAGAATTCAATGGCAGAACTTAGACTAAGTGGGAACAAAGAAAAAGAGTGATAGGTTTACCTCTATCAATTTGATTTCTTCTCCTAACTCATATTCTACTTTTCCATAGAGTGTTTTGTATGTTCTTTTCTGCCATGACCTAATATTGCAAAAAAATATAAAAGTTTGAAAAATTAAAAAAAATACTTTCCTACGTATTTATTAAAAATCTTGCCCTGGCTGGCGTAGCTCAGTGGATTGAGCATGGGCTGCGAACCAAAGTGTCGCAGGTTCGATTCCCAGTCAGGGTACATGCCTGGGTTGCAGGCTGTCCCCCAGCAACCGCACATTGATGTTTCTCTCTCTCTGTCTCCCTCCCTTCCCTCTCTGAAACTAAATAAAATCTTTTAAAAAAAAAACCTCTTACAGGTAGACTCTTCCCAATTTCTTCTTACATTTTGGGGGAAGTCCCTTAATTCTGGTCTATACTGAAACCTAGTATAAAAGGATGTCTGATTTAACATTAACAAATATAAATGATAAACATTTAGATGTTTTTAAATCTGTTAAGTTCAGTATTTTAAGGTAATCTGCAAAAAGTAACATGAATTTCAAGGACTCTCCTACTATTTAAGAACAGATCTATCCTATCCCATGCCTGATCTCTGAAGAGGATAAAATTTCACAAAATGCTACAAAATGTCAGCTGTATAAACCAGGAGTCAGTATGTTATTTCTTTTTTTTAATAGTATATTTTTATTGTATTTTTCCATTACCATTTATCCCCCTTATACCCTGTTCTTCCTTCATGCACCCCCTCCTCCCCATAATCACCACACTGTTGTCCATGTCCATGAGTCCTTTTTCACTTAATCCCTCCATCCTCCAACCCCTGCCCCCTCAGAACTATCATCCTGGTCTCTATCTATGAGTCTGTGTCTATTTTGCTTGTTACTTCAGTTTGTTCATTAGATTCCACATAGGAGAGAAATCACATGGTATTTGTCTTTCTCCAGCTGACTTATTTCACTTAGCCAGTGAAATAATGTTCTCCAGGTCCATCCATGCTGTTGCAGAGAGTAAAATGGTTTTGTCTTACGGCTGAGTAGTATTACATTGTGTAAATGTACAATAGTTGTTTTATCCACTCATCTACTGATGGACACTTGAGTTGCTTCTAAAACTTGTCTACTGTAAATAACAAAGCCCAGAATAACATCACTGCCCAGAGGGACCCAACACAAGGTGAAAGGCACTGTGGGTGTAGCTGTCTGCTGCCTCCTGACTTTCTATTTTCTCATGTGAGGCAGGATGTAGCCTCGTCAGTCTCAGGATAAAGGGTCAAGAAGGAGAAAAGGAGGGAAAGGTCAGCTCAGCGCTGTGGCACACAGTGATGCAAGATGTAACTGCAGACCCTCTGGGCCATCTTCTCAATCCACAATGGACCTTTTCTGTGTGTGCTCTTCATCAACTCCCTTGACACACTACCTAGATTTTGGATTAAATAACAGAAAAAAATGTACATTAGTATGTTGCCTACTAAATAATACACAATAAAGAAATGTTAGTTTCTTTTCCTTTTTTGTTTTTTTTTGTTTTTTTTGGTCAGGGAGAGGAAATGATTGGTGAGCATTACATCAGCTGACTCTTAGGCACAATTTCCTTAGAGAGCATTAACTGATATACTGCTGGGGAACCAGGAATCAGGGCAAAGGCACAGCTGCATTTGTTTGTGAGCAGCCTGAGCTGACTGACCATTAATTACCATGATTATGTTTTTACAAACCTACTCTTTATTTGATGGGTTTAATGCCTTAATACTGATTTTGGCTACAACAAAAGTTAGCTGCACTAACTAGCTGAATTCATACAAGAAAATTCACAGTTAGTTAAGAGGCTGATATGTAAGTTAATGCAAAGAGCCTATCAGTAGGTCAGTGATACCAAATGCTACCCCCTCAGAAAAAACAATCCTCAGCACAACTGTATTGTATGCTCCCCACACTCACTACTCCAAGCATCTGCTGACACTTGAACATGGAGACATTAATGATTACAGAGCACTGTGGCTGTGAGTGAAGGCACACTGGAAGCTCCCATGTCATTGATACGCTCCAGGCCCAGGTGTCTAATGGGAATGGAATGACCAGGCTGCTGTTGTCCTGGAACTGAAAGCTTTAACAAAGATGGTAGAGGAGTGGAAAAAAGGAAGAACCTGTCTGTTTCCTCAGCAGTGCCAGGCCCAGCCAATCTTGTCCCTGCTGGGACCACTCAGTCCCTGCTAGTCCTAGATAAGGACCTCCAGGAGGCTCTCAAAGCAGTCATTTGAACCCTGGGGACAGCCGCCATGTGGTCAAGGCTTCACCTGTAGAGCTGCTGGATGATCTTGTGCACGATATTAATGATTTGACTGAAGAAAATAAAGTGTTGCTCCTAAAATGTCAAGGTCCCTACTCTGGAATCCATACTGCCCAAAATAAATGTCCTTTCAGTCCTCAGCACAGTAACCTGGCTTTTCCTGGGGCTAAACATAAGCCCCAACATGACTGAGTTACACATCAGAGGGGACAGGGACAGAGTAAGCTCTCCTGTGAAGGTCACTTAAAGTAAATAATACCGTACTGAATGCTCCTGGATCACCCTCTTTTGGAGTTTCTCCAGTTACATAAGGATAAGATAGGAGGTGACTGTCATGGCAAAAACAAACAAACGAAAAGTGTGTATATAATCTAAATTATAAAAATATATAGGTAAATAGCCAAACAAAAATGTTGTACCTGTGAATGTTCCCCAATAGTAGGTGAGAAGTCACCTCACCAGTTCCTCCCTGACATTGAGTATTATTGAGTTCTTGTCAATTCTGCCAATTAATGCTTAACAATATATGTTTTTTATTCATTTGTTTTACTATTTGTAATATTTAAAATGTTTCCATATTTTTATTAAACCTTTGCAATTTTTCCCTTAAGCTGGCAATTCTTGATTTTACTGCTAGAGTGACCATTGTTTTCGAACAATTTCATCCATCACATATATTTATTGCATGTATCAAAATTATTTGGCCAACTGCATGTCATCCTTTCTTATGATGTGTAATAAGAAAAATAATCATTTAATAAATTTATCACTAAGCAAAATTGTGGCACCTTCCTAAACAGTAGACAATTTTTTCATGGCTACTCTGAAAATACATGCAAAATATTTCTGATACTTGTGTTTTAGAAACCTGTTGCTTGAGCTGGAGGAAGATTGTACGCCCTACAAGAAATGCTTGTTGCTCCTCCTCTTCAGCAACTGGGTGATCCCTACATCCCTGAGGCTTGGAGGTCAGACACAGCTGAAACCAGCCCCTGCACAGGGAGGCAGACAAAGCAGCAGAGACCATGCCAGTCTCTGCCTATTGCTGGACGGCAGAGAGGCAGTATTTAGCATACTCATTAGGTGTATTCATTTTGCTCCCTGATGGTAGCAAAAAATAATGCATCACTTTGGCAATCACTTTCCTTAGCTGCGTATTCAAGCTGGAAAAAGATCTGCCTCAAGTGCTATGACATGCAGTATTCAGCAATTTCTCTTCCCTTTGACAGAGGAAAAAAAATTTAAAACATCTACAAAAGCTGCCAACTTACAAAGGGATGAGATATCAAAAAGGATTAATATGCCAGGTATCTATGGGGTAACCAAGCAAATAGAAATATTCTTTTTTAATCTAAAAAGACTAACCAAAATTAAAAGGAACACTTACAAGTGAAAGCCATATTTGATAAAATGTCAAATTTCCTGAATTCTGCACCTGTGAGCTGCATAGGAAGTACAAGGAACCAGATGTTTGCCAGCACTTGCTAACAAACTCCTTCCTGCTGCAAGATAGCATGTCTCTCAACATGGCAATCTAAGGAGGCAGGGAAGTGACAAAGGAAATATGTGATCTGTTCTCCGTGGAAAGCCTATCTGACTCTCCTTCCACAGGACATTGTACTCTTAATGCACATCTTTCTAGAAGAGGGATTACATCTCAGGGGCTCAAGCCAAGCCCAGTAAGGCTAGATTTCATCATTTCATCACAGTATTACAATAAACAACTACAACTTCTCAAACACTTTCTGTATATAGTTAATTATATACCTATTTTGGGTCCCTGAATGTGTGCTCTTAATACGTTGGTAAATGGAAATTCATTTCACAAAAATAATTCAAAGGCTCCTTTACTGACATGTTCAAAATACAAGAAACAGAAGAGCTGAGAAAGGGAAGGGAAGATGGTTCAGAGGTGGTAGGATCCATATTATCACATAAGAGCAGAAAGAAACTGTAACAAACACTTTGGTAAAAAATGACAGTCTCTTCCCTGCAATTATCCCTAAAAACAGCAGTGATTGGCAGGTAAGGGGGAAAAAAAGTAGAATCAATTATACATTAATTGGTGAAGAGAATAAACCCCAGGAGAAAAATGCTAATCAGTTTCAAGCAGGAAATGTGTAAGTTCATTATCCTCACTCCTTTCTGAATAACTGTACAGCCCTGTACAATAGGGGCTGCTATCACTGCAGAACCAGAGTCAGCCGTGGAAAGTCCTTGGTAAGACCAGCGTCCTGCCAGCTATTCCCTAAGGCCCAACAGTAACAAGACCTTCACCAGTCTGGTCATCCGGCTCTGTCCTCCCAGCTGGCTGACAGGAAACCCTAGTTACAATTCTGGATGACGGCTGTTCTCAATCCTACATATTCATAACATAAGAGTAACTCATAATGAAAAGTCTGTAAGAAAAGCATAACTCACTACTTGTGTAATTTTGGCTGTAAGGAAAGCTGTAGGAAAACTTTTGAGCATCTCATAAATCATGATGTAAACATAACCCTGTCTTTACAAGGCCAACCCTTGGTATCTCTATTGAGCCAAGAGGGGTAGCCCAAGATGCCATGAAAGACATGCAACGTTATCCTGTCTGTTAGAACTCTGTCAGTTTAAATGACCCAGTGGGTCTTTAAAATACGTAATAGAACATAGAGAAAGAAAAACTGCCTTGAGAGAAAAAAAACATTGCAGATTAGAGGGAAAACTTCTAGAATTTTCACATTTAATGACAAATTACATGCCATATTCTATCCTTGTGGTTATATCATTATACCTCCATAATAAATACTTTTAATTTCCCCCCTGAAAATACACAGATACTTTAATAAAAACAAAAACAAAAAAAGAAATCCCACCCAGAAACAAAATTATTGATGTCATAAGCTAATAAAAGTAATAACATTGCAGTGGCTTCCAAGATAAAAGTTTTCAAATAAAACAGTAATTTTTGGTGGGTGTTATAGAAGATGGAACCCATTGCCTATAAAATAGTAGAAATAATCCACAACAATCCAGATTTTGATTAATAACACAAGAGTTTAGTCAGAGAAGAGGAATACAGACATAAAAATCAAACTCCCATCATTATTATCTCGAAGCATTTTTGAAACTTTCCCCTTTGGATATAAGTTTCTCTCCTCAAAAATACCAGACCAAAGACAAAACAAAACAAAAAATGAAACAAAACAGCAGACAGAAAACAATGAATCCTGCTTGCGCAGACACCGAGAGGAATTCAGGGCCCAAGTTGCATCTCCAGGAGCCCCACGGGAGGAGAGCTTTCACCAGGACCACCCTGTCCCGCTCAGCGAGAAGAGCCCTCAGTGATGTGTAGCTTACTTCTCCACCCCATCAAAACCAAATGAAATAATGATCAGAGAAAGAACACATGATAAGACTTCAATTCCTCAATTAAAGCATACAAAGCATCTAACTGTGTACAGTTTCACAATGGTATATGATTTTTTTTAAAAAAACAAATATACTTGCTGCCTGGCAAAACCAGGACTGTTTCACAAGAACATGCTCTATGCTTCAGTCTCATCACCGGGTATAGCTACTGTTCAATGTGTTATGTAACCAACTTCCCTTGCATAGGCAAACATGCATTTGCTTTTATACATTACACTCTATACTTTTATAATAGCTCAATTTTTAAATACCCAATGTCACTGCAATCATTTTACAATTCTTTGAAACAATTTCAAAAACTGTATTACATTAAATGAAAAGAACATGTTATAATTTATTTCACCACTTTCCTACTGAAAATTTAGGTCACTTTATAGGTAGATTTATATTTATTTGCATCATTATTTGGTGATTCGTCTTGCTCACCAGATTGCAAACCCTGTGTTTGTTTTTGGTCACTTGTTCTCATTCCATAACAGTATTGGAACCGTACCAGGTAGACTATGGCATTTGGTGAATGAATGAGGAACCTATCCTTCAATTCTTGGCTCAAATCAGCCTCATCCACAGAATATTCCTGATACATGTGAGCTGTACAGAATGGTCTCTCTTCTGAAATTCCCCTGTAGGTCTACTTTTACAACTTCCTTGCAGGGGAAAAAAAAATGCTATTTTCTGAGCACTGTTAGGTGCCGACCACCGTGCTAGTCATATTCAAGAGGAAACTCTAAGCCAAAAAGGGCTGCACCTCAGCCTAAAGGACATGCCAAAAACCTACCACAAAATTTTCAATCAAGGGTCCTTCCAGAGATCTTCAGTGGCCTCACAAGGAGTCTGACTCTCGTAAAAGCTCAGTTCCCACTCTAAATGTCATCTCTGGTCCCTATGCCTGGGAACGGTCTGAGAAAACATAAGTACACAGCACACTGCAGCTCAGGATATGCCATGGTGCCCGCTCACTGGGCAGGGAGATGTGAGCCAACAGCTCAGGAGTGGTGCACTAGAGTTCTAAATAGCTGTGATTTTATCAAAAAGGGTGGGGGGAGGGGCGATAGCAGAACTTGGTGACATCACATGCAAAGCAGGGAAAAATGTAAAGGAGAAATCTGTGAATGTAAAGTCATTAGTCCATTCTGGAGAAAGGAGTAGGAAATAGGATTCTAAGACTTTCTTGACTTGTGATCATACTGTACTTATTTTCATAGGTACCTTCCCAAAATAAAGATATCATTTATATCTTTGTGCTACCACCAACCCCTCAAATTGCAAGCCAGAAAGCAAGGTGTGAATTATCATTCACTGAACTCAACAAAGGCCTCTATTTTCTTCTATCTTAAATGATACTTTAAAAACTAATAAATTACTAAGATTTTTATTTCACATATGAAAACCAGAAAAAAACAGAAAGCTCAATACCATTGTTTATTTAAAAGTACTGTAAGACATTTACTTTCCTGAGAATCCATGAGAAGATGAATCAAAGTATCCCAGCCAAAAGCAGCACCAAGACACCAGGCAGGTGAGACAAGCCAACCTGGACCTCCCAGCCCAGCCCAGCTGCCGTGTAAAATCAATGCATGAGTAAAGCCAACACTATGAGTAACAGGACTACCCAATCAAGACACAGAATGATGGGAAATAATAAATTATTGTTTGAATTCTCCTAAAAGCAAAAGGCATTTACTTTCCTTCACACCATGTATTTTTAGTAGCTGTATTTTTTGTGACGTGATTCACAGCAGCTAAACAAGCATCTCATTATACTGCATTAATGATCACAGGGAAATGCTATAGCACTTCCTACAGTACATCTCTAATGACTTTCTAAAGATAAGTAAGACATTGTGTGTGAAGGATTTAGGGAAAGGAGAGGAGAGGGAAGGAAAGGTGGTGACTGGAGGTCCAACATCCAACCAGATTTACTTAGAGACAGGGTAACTTTCAAAAGTTAAGTCATTTATATGACAGATCTCTACATGGATGAAAAATTATCCTGGAGCATACACTAAACACAGATGACACCTACCTAATGGGGATGAAGTAGATGTAACAAAACTTAGCACAAAATTTTGCCCTCTCTGCAATGCTCTCACCTCACCAACCTTGCGCTGTCCTAACTTTGTCTCCTTCAAGGCACAGAGGTCAGGGATCCATTATGAGAGGGAAATATAAATACATATGAGAACATCGAACCTCAGCACTCCCATACTCCCAGTCCACCTCTACTGTTTCCTTCCCTCTGCTCCTGTCCAAGTCCCACCCTAAAGGTGACTTTTACAAACTGCAAGAACACATCAAGCCCAATGCATGAATCCACATTTTTATACAAGATTTTAAACAAACATGAACACCATGAAAAATGCAAATCACATAGCTTACTGAAATTAACACTAATGTCAGGAGAATAATAAGACAATGGTCGTTTTGTACAGGCAACCCCAGAACAGGAGAAATCTATTACTTTTCCTCCCTTTGGGACCCAAGAGTAGGTCAGATCCTTTCTGTAAGATCATCTCTCACCCATAACTGACATTTCGGATACAGATGAGAGATGACTCCAATGGTAGCTTTCAGTTAAAAAGAAAAACAAAATTAACAAGCTTCCTTTGACACCAAAAACTTGAACTCTTAAAAAGCACAATTTTCTTTCACCGCCTGGCTTATTTCACTTAGCATAATGCTCTGCAGATGATCTCACCTGTAAGTGGAACCTAATCAACAAAACAAGCAAGTAAAATATAACCAGAGACTTTGAAATTAAGAACAAACTGTCAGTAACCAGAGGGGAGGTGGGAGGGGATAGCAGGGGAAAGGGTTTTCAGGTACAAGTATAAAGGACACATGGACAAAACCAAAGTGGGTAGGATCAAGGGTGGGAAGTGGGGATGGCTGGGGTTGGCAGGGAGTGGTAGGAGGAAAATGGAGAAAATTGTACTTAAACAACAATAAATATAAATAAATAAATAAAACACCAAAACCTTTAAAACAAAAAAAAAAAAAAGCACTATTTTCTCAAGTTTCAAGAGACCAAAATCAATTTCCCAATCTGTCCTATCCCTATAAAGAATTTTTACTTTCACCCATATTCCATCTATTAAAGTGGCTCTTAACTTTAATATCCATGGCAGTCTCTGTACTGCCTTAAGAGGTCAGAAGAAAGCAAAGAAGTGAGAGAAGGAAGAAGCAAAATGCTTTCCAGCCATAGCATAAAGCTGGCACTTGGCAGAGCTAAAAGCTTACAATACTCAGTTCAGATAATAGCAGCAGTGGGTTAAATTGAAGGTCAGTCAACTGGTCAACTCCTTTCACTCTCCATTTGTGGATCTTTCCATCATCAATGCATCTGCAGCAGCCTTCCTCCAGCCTGCCTCTGGTTGTGCTGAGCTCTGGGATAAAAGCATGTCCAAATCTGCAACACCACAGAGGCCAACTTGCCTATTAGGAGGCCTACAAGACCCCATCCTTTGGGCTAAACGGAGTTCCATATACTCTTAGTACGTCCAGCACTCTGAAAAGCTTCACTGTTTTTTCATGAATGCCAGGTAAATTTGTACTCAGGACCAGCTGTGCCTGTTTGTGCAGAGAAGGCTTAAAGGACTGCAGACAAATTAAATCACAAGAGGCGCTTAAGAGTGGTACACTAAATAGTTGGTTGTCTCATCTCTCATATGACTGAATTATCCATTTAAGAGACACAGTAAAATCAATTTCAAAAGGTCACCAAAAAACAGGATACTAGAGGCCACAGTCCTGGGCCTAGGGAGGCCAGAGAGCACGAATGTTGCATGCACAAGCTTGGGACTCAAGCTCTGCCACTCACAAGGTCTGTGATGTCAACAAGCTATTTAACTTCCCTCAGTATTAATTCCCCAATCTGCTAAATGGGCATTTGTGGCTAAAATACATTGGAGTGGTATAGAAAGTCTCTGGACAATAGTAAATGCTACTGTTATTTGTTGGTGTTACTATCATCATTACACAATCTGCTCAAGGAAGGGACAGTCCTACATTCTCTAAAACAAACATACATTTGAACGATTCAAATTAATAATCCCCTCCCACAATCCATCATTAAAAGCAACTCAAAAAATAAGATATTAAATGCTTTCCCATTAAAATTTTTTCTTTATTTGTATAAGATCAACTTCCCTCCCCATGAACACAGAAGAAAAGAGGCAGAAGAGGAGAAATGCTCATGGAAAACAGTTCAGTCTCTGAAGTTTCACCAGGTGCAGGTGGAGGGGCTGGCCTCTCCTCTTACTTCCCATGGACTCCTGGCAATCCCATAAGCTCACCCTTCACTTATTTTGGTCATAATGCTTTGAATGCCATGGAGGTACCACAGAGTTTCTCAATTTAAACCCCATGGAAAGAACCCCACAGCAACTTGCACTCCATCCTCCACCAGACAAAGTCCTCTGAGCTGGCCAGGCCTTTCACATAAAGATGAGGGAAGCTGGACCCGCCTGAGGCTCCAGCACCATTGATGGTACAGTACGTGCATGGGGAGACTACAGGGCCACAGTGGAGGCTGTGCTTGGGTAGTAGTCTTTGTCTCCAGGCCAGGTAGGGGATTTGCAATCACTTTGCTGTCCGGCTGGGCTTCCATCCTGACGTCTGGTACTCATGCCAATGATCTTCTGTTAGAGAACAAAGAAAAGGTGGGAATGGCACTATGCCACAACTTGGGCTGATAGAGACCTTAGGCTCAGTCTGACAGAATGGGCAGACTGCAAGCTTGGTGGGATTAGTTGTAGGCAAGGACTTCATGGTGATGGTGTAGCCCTCCAGATGGGGTGCTTGTAGCCCTGAAGCCAAAAGGAGGTCATTCGTAATGTCCACACTTCAGGCCATTAAAGAGTCATGGTTCTCTTCCCACTTATAGCCCTTGCACAGGATTGACTCAGTCTGCCGACAGTCCTGAGACTGAGAGAATGGCTATTTGTAAGGTTTCAGTTCCTTTCCAGGGCCCATGTTTATTCACAGGCCCTTCATGATTTCCTCTAAAATGCCCTTCTCACTGGGATTGAGGATCAGGAATTTCTTAAGCAGGCTTTCACTCTGTATGGACATGAAGAAAGAAACATTATGCTGAATTTCTCTCCCTTAAAAGGCAGAGATAAAATGACCATCATAGAAAAAGGAAACTCCAAAGTTCCATAAATCCACCAAGGGGCCATCACAATTACGGCAGTGGAAGAGTTCCAGGGTATAATAAGGCAGGCACTGCCACAGAAGGTATTCAGTTTATTGCCAATAGTGAATTCATTCCTGAAGCCAGAGTCTGCAATACTGACATTAAGGTCAACATCAAAAAGTTCTATGGCTTTGGGGCCCAGTGGACAATACCTTCTGGTGGCAGTACTACAGAACAGACACTATCTGGTAGAATTTCCCACAAGCCTCTTTCTGTCCTGCACGTAATGGAACAAATCTCCTCCACTACTGTACACTATGACCAGGGAGAGTGTTTCCTGGGTCTAGGTCATCTCAAATAGTATCATAATAATAGGTAATTCAAGGCCTCCATCTCTTTATACTTCAAGGAATAGTCTCTGGAAGCTGAAAAAGCTCTAACTCTTGTTAATTACCTTCACAGACACCTTTGTCCCAGTCATAATGTGCCCAAACATCACTTTGGTAAGGCTGCCCTGGCCGATGCTCTTGAGGAGCCAATAATTGTCAATATGGATCTCATCAGTAAAGATGGTCTTAAGGCCAGCACCATGGTCACCTGCTAACTACACCAACAACACTAATTTTTACAACATTATATGATAAAAAAAATAAAGATGAAAAAATTAGGAAAAGAAATAGGAAAAAGGAAAAAAATAAGTCTAAAAATAAAATAGCAAGAAAACCCTCAAGTCACCCAAAAACTGAGAAAAATGAAAAAATAAAAAATAAGAACTAAAAATGATAAATAAAAATAAGAAATAAAAAAGAATAAGCACAAAATAAAGGATTTAAGTAAAAAAAGAAAATTTAAAATAGTAAAAATGAAAAAAGTAGAGGAAAAAAATAACGAACAAAATAGACAAAAGCCCAACTGTAGTCAAAGTTCTTTAAGCTACCAAAAATCAGTTTCCTATATAACAGAACCAAAAACTCAAGACCCAGCCACAGATTCATCCTGGTGCTTGAAATCCCCATTCCTTATGAGATTATAGCAAGAAATACATCAATCACAGCTAAGGGATTATCCACAGTGGATTTTCTCACTTTTTAGTTTCAAGAATCCTTTATTTTATTTTTTTAAGAGAGAGGTAATACGAGGAAAGGCTTTTTATTTATGTGTGTAATAGCAAACCATATTTACCTTATTAAAACTTAAAACACAATGGATGCTTCATTGGTCTTTTCATTTTTAATTTGAATAGCTGTAATAATTTTTGGCTTTTAAAGAGCTCATAATGTCTATACAATATAACCAATTCCTTTTCTTTTTAGCTCTGTCTCAAAATGATGCCATAACTTAACCTGGTGGATAATACGATAACAAAAATGTTCTGTTGCATAAGACACAGTAAGATGGCTTTCCTCAGATTTTCATTCATTTGCTGTTTTGCCCAGAGGTTTTGGAGGAAATTCTTCTCTACCATGCACCAAAGAAGTCATTAGGTCCATTTCAGTTATCTTTAAATATAGAGGTTGCATTTGTAGGTTAACAAAGCTACTCTTCCTTTTTTTCATCCAACAAGTTATCATACTGTGTCTGTAATGGGAGGGGGCATGGGTGCTAGGTGCTAGACATGGCACCAATAACTTAGGGGAAAAAAATCCATAAGTCCATTTATTTCTTATCAGTAGAAAATCTTTTTTCTTATCATAAGCAGAAAGTTTTTATTCCTTTAAAGAACAAATCATTTAAACCAAATCAAAGGCCTTAGCAGACATAAACCAAAGTAACAGTTTAAAGCATTAGATATTGAGGCACATGACATATAATAGCAGAAATGCTTCACTATCTTAAGCTTATAACAAACTTTGCTCCACTAACAGCTAAATTCTGCTAGCACTTGGGTGTGGTTGAGGGTCACAGTGCATCTGCAGAACTGAAGAACAGCTGTGTTCTACAAGTACTAAAGAATTTCAGACTACATTGGTAGGAATATATTTGATACTGAAGGGAGGAGGGGGAAAAAGTTAGTCCCCTCCTACAGGGCATTGGACAGCCCTGCAGAGATTCACAGCAGAAAAGCAGACTTCCCCTTGCTCATGCTCAGTGAATTCTCTCCAGCTGGCAATGCCTGCAGTTGTGAGTCCTCTGCACTGGTGCCCTGGTTCACTGGAAAAGGCATTTGTCCATCAAGTTCACAGAAGTGGCCATCAACACTGCTGAAGAGCATAAATAAAAGTTCACTTTGTCATCTACCTGATACTGGCCTTCCTGTGCCACAGTGTCACTGGCTGCCTGCATGGCCTCATTCTTTTGAAGCTTTTTTCTCTGTCTTCAGGGTACAGCTTCTCCATTTCCAAAAACTGTTTCAGGACTGACCCATCCTCTAATTCCAGTTTGTCTTGATTATTGGCCACTGTGTGTATAAATCTGATGGCACCACAGGAGTTCCCAATGGTCTGCTCCATGAAGTACACTTTAAGACTGATTTTTTTGTCTGTTCAGCTCAATCTGTTTTTTTCCTGAAGTTCTCTTGCTGGACCTCCTCCTGCAGCCCCACCACATACATGAAGTGCCACTGGCCAGCAACCCCCACACAGGCCACCACTTCATTCAGTATCTGGGGTTAATATCCATCAGCTTTAGGTGTAGCTTCACAAACCACAGGAAAAACTACAACCCAGAGATGATGAAAAATCTCTTCCTCTCCTTATGTAGATCTAAGTTTCTGACCCATATCATTATCCTTCTCCCTGAAAAACTTCTTTCAGTATTTCTTGCCGGGCTGATTGATACACTAGTGACAAATTCCCTCAATTTTTGTGGATCTAAGAAAGTCTTTATTTCTCCTTCACTTTTGAAGAATAATTTTGCCGAATACAAAATTCTAGGTTGTTTTTTTGTTGTTGTTGTTTTGTTTTGTTTTTCCTTGCTTACATGGTTTCTGAAGAAAAGTCTGATGTAATTCTTATCCTTGTGCCTTCATAGGTATGGTGTTTATTTCCTCTGGCTTTCTTCAAGTTTTTCTCTTTATCTTTGATTTCCTTCAGTTTTAGTATCATATATCTATGTTTAGATGTTTTGCAACTTATCTGCAGAGTGTTACCTACCTGGATTTGTGGTTTGATGTCTGCCATCAAAATTCTCGGCCATTACTACTTCAAATATTTCTTCTTTTCCTTTCTCTGTTTCTTCTCCTTTTAGTATTCCCATTACCTATATATGATATCTTTGTAATTGTCCTACAGTTCTTATTCTATTCTGGTTTTATCACTCTCTTTTCCCTTTGCTTTTCAGTTTGGGAAGTTTCTATTGACATATTTGCAGGCTCACAAAATGTTTCCTTGGCTTAGTCCAGTTTACTGATAAACCAAAAGGCATTCTTCACTTCTGTTGCAGTTTATTTTTTTATTTCTAGCATTCAGTTTTGATTCTTTCCAGAGTTTCCATCCCTCTGCTTGAATCCATCTGTTTTTGTATTTTGTCCACCTTTGACATGAGAGCCCTTAGCCTAACCGTATTTTAATTGCCCAGTCTGGTAATTCAAAGATCCCTACCACATTTGATTCTAGTTCTGATGCTTCATTTGTCTCTTTAAATTGTGTTTTGCCACCCTGGTTGGTATAGCCCAGTGGACTGAGCACTGGCCTGGGAACCGGGGTGGGGAGGGCGGTGGACACCAGTTCTGTTCCCAGTAGAGGACCTGCCTGGGTTGAAGGCCAGGTGGACTCCAGTTGGGGGCGTGCAGGAGGTGACCGATCAATGTGTCTCTCACACATTTCTCTCCCTCTCTCTCTACCTTCCCCTATCTAAAAATCAATAAAAATATTTTTAATTGTGTTTTGCCTTTTAGCATGCCCTATAATTTTTTTTTTGTTGAAAGCCAGACATGATGTACTGTGTAAAGGGAACTTGAACAAGCCTTTAGTGTGAGGTTTTATGTTGATCTAATTATAAGTTAGGCTGTATTTACTGTTTGCTGTAGTTGTGGGTGTCAGAAGCTAAACTTTCCTCTAGTGTCCTTGTTTATATCCTCCCCGTTGCCTTTGGCTTTCCCTTTAATAGGGTCAGAGTCTTGCAGTTCTTTGAGCGGTACTCCCTTGTCATAATCCAGGAGCCTGATTGATATGGTGGTAAAATGTTAGGGGAGAAGAAGCCCTCTACAGTGCTACAATTAGGTCCCAGTCTTTTAGTGAGCCTAGGCCCCTGGGCACCTGGACTGTGACTTTTACAGGTGTGTCTTAGCTTTCTTTTTCCTGGTTAGGTGAGACCAAAATCTAAAGGGAGTTTGAATTGGGTATTTCTCATCCCAAGTCAGTTAGATTCTGATAAAACCCAAGTCTGTTAAGCTTTGGTAAATTAATCTAAGGGAAGGCTTCATTAAGGAGAACAAAATGCTTTAGATATATTTTGAAATGTTTACTTTTCTCCTCCCACTGTCAGAAAAAGGAGAGGATTTTTCTGAGGCTCTGGAGGGACTACTGTAAGTAAAATTCATGAAAGCATGAAGCTCTTCCAACCCCTCCCCCCATTCTGAGTCCTGGTTGTTTTAAATTCTCAAGCTTATGCACACCAAGCCTCCAGGAATTTACCTATTGCAACTTAACTATTCCTACCAATCCTGGTAGTGTGTACAGGGGTGGGGGAAGAGGTTCTGCCCCTGACTTCTGCTTCTGGTAAACCGTGATTCTTGGTACCTACTTCTCTCACCATTTCATAGTGAAACAGTTTGCCCTATGACCTCAGTTCTCTTATGTATCTAATAAGTGACTATCAGTTCGTTGGGCTTATTTTCTTATTGAGAAGACAGAAGTGTAAACTTCCAAGTTCTTTAAATGGTGTCCTGTTAAATACTTTGGTTTATTAATGTAATATTTTGATAGGTTTATAGTCCTATTTATAATGTTCTATCAAGTGTTTTTCTTATAGCATGCAATCTGAAAGAACTACTTACACACAGGAAAAATACACTCAGCACATACAAATGTTTAGAGAAGTAGCTAATCTGTCCTACAGTGCCACTTACCATAGATAAATCTTGATTGTACCTCTACCTGTTTTGATTACAATGATCTTTTCTTTATAAGTAATTTTTAAAACCAGATGTCAGCTGACACAAATATGGCTCCATTAGTCTGTTACAACTGCCAGTTAAGCATCTGGATAGCCACCAGCACCCCTCTCCACAAGTAAGCTGTAACAAGATGACAAAGTAAGCACCAAAAGTATATGCTGCTTTACTTCTCATTCACTACTCATTTGTTGATTCCATGCAAGCTGGCAGGAGGGAAATGACTTCATTTAAATAAAGCAGTCTCCTACATGATCTTTTATCATGGTCATTTACCTCTGAACATGCATTTATAACCAGCCCAGCACAACTGTGTTCAGTATTCTGGTGCCCTCTGGTGCCCTCTGTTTCCCTCTCCTCCAAAATCACTCTAAGCTTTAGAAATAAAACAAATTCTTTTCAAGACAACACAAAGGACATCCCCTAAAAATGGAATTTATTTATGAAAAATTGTGTATTTACTCTTACATGTTAAAATTTCAGTCACCTTCACAGTACTCTTCGTTTTCATGCAACATACCTATGGAGACTTTTTTCCACTGCTCAAAAGAGTTTTTGAACTCATCGATTTTGATGCCTTTTTTTATTTCACCTCTTCCACACTGATGAAACACTTCCCTTTGAGTACTTTTTATCTGGAGAAACAAAAGAAAGTCACTTTGGAAGAAATCAGGTGAATAGGGAAGGTGGGGCATGGGCGTCATGCCTTTTTGGTCAAAAACTGAACACTCAGCAGAGTGCAGGTGTGTTTATAAATCACATATCATGACACAGGTAAACACATTAAAAGCCTCCTCAAAAAAATTTCATTGAATCTGAATGCAGCCTCTCATAACAATGCCAGCTGGTACGCTGATACAGATGGGTTCCTAAAACATTCATCTAGTAGCAGAAGCCTGTACTGCAAGAGGCCTGGCCTCCAGAAGATAATTCTGGTTTTGGGGGGGCCTCCCTCATATGTTGCAAACAGTAGATCTTAATGCTTTGGGAAATGCATATTGTTGTTGTTTTTAACTTATTTTCCCCTTTTTTTAATTGTTGTTCAATTACAACTTCCTCCCTTTTCCACCCATTACTCTCCCCTGCCCTACCCACCCCCAAACTCCCATATTCAATCCTCCCTCCACCCCGTTGGCTTTGTCCATGGTCTTTTATACAAGTTCCTTGACAACCCTTCCCTTTTTTGCCCCCATTACCCTCAACCACCCACCCCTCTGGTCACTGTCAGTTTGGTCTTTATTTCCACATCTCTGGTTCTATTTTCTTCACTTGTTTGTTTGGTTACTTAGGTTTGTTGCTGGTATGTCATTCTTTCTTTGAAAAACAGGGGAGAGATATTACTCCTCTGCAAATTATTATTTTTCAGATTATGAGTTGGTTTTTTTCAGGTTGTATTTGATAATTTCTCTTTGCTCCTTTAACTCACTATCAAATGAAATTCACATCTACCTCTATGATTTTTGGCTTCAAAACTTAACTCATTTACCTAGATAAATCTATAGCGAATTTCATTACATATAATTTGTGACTCTAGAATCACATTCACGTCCACAAACCAAAACATCACACCCAGGGTTTGATTTCACTAAGCAGGTGCAGAGTGCAAGGAAAGAGATGGCCAGCTATACACAAAAGTTACAATGGGGAATGGTAAGATAGCGCATAATGTAAAAGATTCTCCTTGTCTTACATTATTTAGCATCATGTGAGGGCAAGGGGTCTTAATACTTACTAATGCTTAAATCCTTGTCCAAGATTAGATACTACCCACATAGGCTGTTCCTTATTCCAAAAAATATTATTCCTGAAATTCAAGTCATTTAAACAAACATGGAAACCTTACATTACAAAAGATTCATAAAGCACATTTTTCATATAGCCAAGAATTCATTATAAAATCATCATCAACCAGTTATCTCCACCCAAAATTTTCCTGCTTCGTCCTTTAAGAGTTTTGTATGTTGGATTTTCTTAAAATAGAGTACAACTTTACTTTTGTTACATAGATTGTATTTCTTTCCCCAAAATCTACAGATTGCTATATAAAATCTGCCTCACAAATTCTCCAAAGACTTTTCAAATGAAAGTAATATAAACTCTCAATTCAATTAGATGAAAAGTAATGAAAACTGTATTTCCCCAACTACTCCTCCTTCTTGACAAAAGGGAGCTGAAGCTCTTCGGATGCCACTGAGCCACTGGCAAGCCACCAGCCACCAAGACTTCCATGGATCACAAGCATGGGAAGAAACCCCCTAGAGTAGATCTCTTATGCAAACGAGATATACAAGATGATTAATCCTTAGAGGGGAAAAAAAACATGCAATTAAACTGAAGAGGAACAAGATACAAGCTCTACCTTAGGAGAAATCAGACTACAGGCAGTTCACCAAATAAGGTCACTGCTTACAAAGTACTGATGAACTTCCTCAGCTATTTCTTAGAAGGAGAAACCATCAAGACTGGTGATCCCTGTTGAAAAATAGAAACAACCCACCCCACCCCTACATCTTCCTTTCTGCCCCGCTTTCACCTACCTAGGTCAACTGCTCACTCTCCTCCACCCCACACACTGCACTGCATTCATCAAAGGTTCTGTTAAATCCATCTCATCAGTATCCCAGGGATCGATCTACCTCTTTTCCTATGCACCTCTTTTCCCCCCATCATACCACCTTTATCTACCATGGCCCCTTAGCTGCTTTCACTGCTCCAATCTTAGCCTTCCAATCGATTTTCTCCCAAACCAGCAAGATCTTCCAAATTTACAGGACTGATCAAGTCACTCTACTGGTTAAAAATCCTTCAGTGATTCCTCAGTACCAAAAGTATCTCTACAGACAAGATCCATGTTCCTCAGCATAATTAAAAGGCCTTCATAAATTGGCTTGGAGGGTCCCAAATTTTGCTACACCTTGAAACCTCAGAAGGTTTACAATTCCCAATACCCCAGCACAATGCATTCCAATTCAGTCACAAAAAGCAAAGTATAATACTACCAGTAATTTAGGAAGTGACTGGGTAAACCAAACTAGCTGATGACAGTCTCTCTTTTTAGCAAAGCTAGAAAGGTCAAATCCTTCTCACAGCTGTCAGCAAACAGGCAATCTGGAACCTGAGTGAAGGACTTTGTGGCATATTCCAGCCAAGGGATTTGTCTGACATATCCCTCCCAGACAAGAGGAAGATGAACTTCCAACATGGGATTTATATCATCCTTTAATAAACCATTATCTGTGTAAATAGCACCGAGGTTTGTTTTTAGGGGAGTAGTTGTTTGTATTTCACTGATAAATTTGCTTTGGACTCTCCCCACCTTCCAAATTTTCTCTGTCTCTCAGACTAACCCTCACACTTTCCCACCCAGAATCCTCAAATCTGAGTTAGAGGTCATGCTATGTACTCTCTGGCTACTTGTACTTGCCCTAAGCCAAGGTCTGCCTATGGACCTGATGGCAGACCCCATTAAACACCAAGTTCTCTAACAGCTGGGACATGACCTCCCTGGTGACCACGCATTTCCAACAGGAAGCACCAGTTGAAAGTTCAGAAGAAAGGGCCCATGTCTTCGCTGCTCCACATTGGTTGGTCTCCAGCACTTGCAGCACTTGCACATATTAGGCATTCAATCTTTAATTTGAGTCCAGGTTAGAACTCTTAAATTGATGAGTTGACACTGTGGTCTGAGCCATGGCTCTTTAAGAAATAACAGCCCAGTGACTTCTGGCCAAGATGGAGGCATAGGTAGTCTCACTGTGCCTCCTCAAGCAACCAAAACTAAGGACAACAAAAATTTACAAACAAAAACCAACCTGAACAGAGAGAAATGAACCGAATGGAAATCTGACTGCCATACATCCAGACCGGTAATGAAGGGCAGAGTAGGAGGCCTATGCAGAGGGGTCAAGGGGTCCAGGCAGGAAAAAGTGGTGGCTGGCAGACACGAGCTCAGGGCGCAGACAGCAATTGGTGGACCCCAGAAGCACAGAGGCAGCTGATGGACCGATGGCAGACCCTGGGCGTAGGAGGCAACAAGCAGACCCAGTGAGGTGCGTAAGGCAGCTGGCTGTCCACAGTCACACATTCACACGCAAACTAAGCAAAAATGGGCAATGACACAGACCAAACAACCCAGGGACCCAGTCCCGAGAAATAAAGCCAAAGGCACCGACTGAAAACACCTGTGGGAGTTGAGGCCAGGAGATTCTCTCAGCCTCACAGGAGGCTCCTTGGGGAAACCCACAGAGTCAGAGAAAGTACACAAGCCCACAAGCCCACCCGCCAGAGAACCAGCACCAGAAGGGCCCAATTTGTTTGTGGGAAGTGGCAAAGTGGACTGAAGTCCTTGAGAGAGGGGAGCAGCCGCCATCGTTCCCTCTGGGACCCGCCCCCACATACAACTTCACCACCCAGCTACTGAGGTGCCCCGCCCTGGTGAACACCTAAGGCTCCGCCCCTCATACGTAATAAGCACGACCAGACCAAAGGAAAAAATAAAATAAAAAGATGGCTCAAACAGAGTTAAAAGCCCCAGATCCAGTTTTTTTAAGCGACTGTGAGATAGCCAACCTATCAGATGCACAGTTCAAAGCACTGGTGATCAGGATGCTCACAGAATTGGTTGACTTTGCTCATAAATTAGATGAACAAATGCAGGCTATGATAAGAGAAATGAAGGAAAATGCACAGGGAACCAATAGTGATGGGAAAAAAACTGGGTCTCACATCAATGGAGTGGACCAGAAAGAAGAAAAAAACACACAATCAGAAAAGAATGAAGAAACAAGAATTCAAAAAAATGAGGAGAGGCTTAAGGACCTCCAGGACAGCTTTAAACATTCCAACATCTGAATTATAGGGGTACCAGAAGGGGAAGAGGGAGAGCAACAAGTGGAAAAGTTATTTAAACAAATAATAAAGAACTTCCCCAATCTGGCAAGGGAAATAGACTTCCAGGAAGTCCAGGAAGCTCAGAGAGTCCCAAAGAGGTTGGACCCAAGGAGGAACACGACAAGGCACATCATAATTACATTACCCAAGATTAAAATGAAGGAGAGAATTCTAGAAGCAGCAAGAGATAAGGGGACAGTCACCTACAAAGGAGTTCCCATCAGACTGTCAGCTGATTTCTCAAAAGAAACCTTGCAGGCAAGAAGGGGCTGGAAAGAAGTATTCCAAGTCATGAAAGGCAAGGACCTACATCCAAGATTGCTCTATCCAGCAAAGTTTTCATTTAGAATGGAAGGGGAGATAAAGTGCTTCTCAGATAAAGTCAAGTTAAAGGAGTTCATCATCACCAAGCCCTTATTATATGAAATTTAAAGGGACTTATCTAAGAAAAAGAAGATAAATATGAATAGTAAAAAAAGACATCAAACTCACAGTTAGTAACAACTATATCTAAAACAAAAGCAAACTAAGCAAACAACTAGAACAGGAACAGAACTACAGAAATGGAAATCACATGGAGGGTTAGCAACAGGGGAGTGGGAGGAGGAGAGAAGGGGAAAAGGTACAGAGAATAAGTAGAATAGATGGTAGGGAGAAAATAGACAGGGGGAGGGCAAAAATAGTATGGGAAATGTAGAAACTAAAGAACTTATGACACATGGACATGAACTAAAGTGGGGGCATGTGGGTGAGAGGAGGTGGGCAGGGTGGAGAGGAGTGAAGGGGGAAAAATGGGACAACTGTAATAGCATAATAAAATATATTTTAAAAAAAGAAAAAACAGCCCAAACACACAATACAGTGTACATATGATGTGCTAAGGAACTGTCACCTGCAACCTGTACAGTTTTGTTAACCAGTGTCACCCCAATTCACTCTACTAAAAGGAAAAAAAGAAAAAAAATTTTAACAAAAATAAATAAATAAATATTAGTGGGATAACCGGTAAAATCTGATTAAGATCTGTAGATTACATAATAAATATTGTATCAGTGTTAAAAAATTAAAAGAAGAAATAATAGCCTACAACAGGGGACAAGAAGAAAAAGCCCCACACTTCACAACACAGCCTGGGGATAACCCTACTTTTCAAAACCCTCCTATTTAAGCACATTTCCAGCAGCTACAGAAATGAGCTAAAGCTTTAAGCTTTGGTATTCCCTTGGTTCTTCCTGCTTTCTTACTCTAATATTCTGTACCATTGTCATTCTAAGTTGGCAATATTTTCCTCAAATGTCAAACAGTAAGTCCTCAGATAATAAAGACAATTCCCAGTCTACTTCCCAGAGCTGTTATGAAGCCTAAGTGTGAAGGTATAAACAAAAAGTCTTCTGAAACATGCAAAAAAAAAAACTACACAAAAGTAAGCTATGAGACTTATTACAGATTAATAGCAAACAAAGCCCAGTAGAATTTCTTACGGAAATTTTTATACTTTAATTTCTGAGGATAAATGAATGCTATGAATGAAACTGCCATCCTTTTGAATTCAAGGAGGATTCACAATGATTACAGCTTCATTCATAATCTAAACTGCTTCCAGAAGATGGTCCCAAGTTATTTGCTTATTTCTAAATTATCCACAAGTTCCAGGCATTGCACACATCTAAAAAGCTCATTAGAAGTCAAAGAGCTTTATGTACCTAAATTTGGATTGTAGATGAATATGTGTACTGCATAAAACCCATAAACATTCAGAAGATTCTATGATGCATGGAAAGTATTTAAACTAACTTTAACCCCCAAACAAATCTACAGTGGGTAAATTCATAATGGGAAGCAGAATTTGCCACCATAAAATATAACTTTTTGAGATATTATTTAAAGTTGATCATTTTTAAGAAATAAAAGACTCAGGAAGAACTTTTAATCTTCCTCTAACTGCCTAAAAGAATTTAGATAGAGGGCCTGCTCCAGAAAGGGAGTTATCATAAATAATTATCATAGATAACTAAATTTTAATATGAACTAAGTCTGGCAGACAGAGTCCTAAGAAGTCAACCAGCAAAATCTCTCTTCTGTGCATATAGATAATGATGAGAGTTTTATCAGGATCATGAATATGTCAAATGCACACTCAACTCATACACCACAACTAACACTGAACATTCTTCCTTTGAAATAAAAAAAAAAGTTTTTGTTCAAAACTCAGAATAACATAAAGCTGTAACTGTATGGAATTGAATTTGACCCTGCACTATCTCTTAGCACTCAGTACAAATCTCTAGGCCTTTACTGCACTGGCCCCAGTCTCACTATTGCATCAAGGTTATAATCTCCAAGGATATTTCTATGCAGCTACAAGAGAGGAAATACTCAGGCACATAACCAAAAAAAAAACCAAAACACAAAAATCTCCAAATACACATCTCTTGAGGGCACGCGAGGATGAGAGTAGCAAAAAACAAGCACCCCAAATTTCCCCAATACTAGATCAGGAAACAAGAGACCCACTGAGTTCTCCATCATCAGCCACTATCTGTGAGACCTTGGAGAAGACACTCTTAATGGGCTCAGTTTCTTCATCTGTCAAAAAAAAAATCCCATTAAATGATCTGGTAGGTAGCACATATGAGTCAAGGGTCTTTTCTGGCATTACCTTTCCTGAATTTCTCAGCTGAAATTTCCTTTTTCTCTACCCCTGTGAAATCTGCTGCAGGTTCTACATGAGCATAAGAACTGCGGTATCCCGTTACTTCCTATAGGGCTTTGATAGAAGCCCTGGGACCACAAGGATAAAGTATGACTTTTCCTCATTCATTCATCCATCCAATCAGAAAACACAAAAGGACCACTTACATAATATAGAAAACAACGAGCTAAACACTTTGGGAGACAGGTCTAAAACTTTTTCATTTCAGTTTTTTAGGATGGCTATCATCAATAAATCAACAAACAAGTGCTGGGGAGGATGTGGAGAAAGAGGAACTCTTGTACTGTTGGTGGAAATGCAGACTGGTGCAGCCACTGTGAAAAGCAGTATGGACATACCTCAGAAAATTAAAAATGAAACTGCCTTGTGACCCAGCAATTCTACTTCTGGAAATTTATCCAAAGAAACCCAAACACTACTTCAAAAGAACATAAGCACCCCTATATTCATTGCAGCACTACTTATAATTGCCAAGATATGGAAGCAGCCCAAGTGTCCATCAGTAGATGAGTGGGAAAGACAACTATGGGACATTTACACAATGGAATACTACTCAGCTATAAAAAGGAATAAGAGTTAACCCTCTGCAACAGCATGGATGGACCAGAACACTATGCTAAGTGAAATAAGTCAGTCAGAGAAAGACAAATACTATATGATTTCACTCATATGTAGAATCTCATGAAGAAACTGAACTAACAAGCAAAATAGAGACAGACTTGATAGAGAGCAGGCTGGCAGCTCCGGGGTGGAGGGAGGTTAGGGGGTAGACAGATGAAACAAAATAGAAAAGGGACTCATGGACAGGGACAACAGTGTGGTGATTGTGGGGGTGGGGGATGGAGGTAGAAGGGAGATAAATGATAGTGGGAAAATATAATAAAAATAAATTTTTTAAAAATTTATTCATTTTAAAAGGTACAGCCCCTACTATAAGGCACTTAATATTTACCATCCAATGGGCAATACAAAGAATTGAAGAAAACTGCAATGACAAAGATCTAGAATTGCTGATTAAATCACAGTACTGTTTCCACTGAGCATATATGAGACCTCAAAATCCTTCTCAACACAAGCACTCCATTTGGCACCTGAAAGACTATAGTTACTAGGTGAGGTTATTTTTGCTGCAGAGGTTAGGCGTGCTCCTGAGCAGATACCCAAGTTTTTTCAATGCCTGAACCCTGCCTGTCCTATCAAACTCCTTTCTCATGCCCCTCCAAAGCATTAGGTATTCATGAGAAGTAGGGTCACTAAGAACCACATCACAATGGCTGAATGCTTTTGTCAATTCACATTTACCAACTTTTTAAAATTTTCAAATTCCAGGGAAACAGAAAAATACAAGACTTGCTTTTTTCCATTTCTAGCACATTGCTATATTAAACACTGAAATGGATGAATAGTATATTGGCATTAGTTACATATAATATCCTATAACAAGAATAATGCAAAGTATCATTAAGGCTTAAATCAATAGACATATGAACAAGCAAGTTTTGCAAACACACACACACCCCTCCTCCTCCCCTTATACTGTGAGAAGCTGAATCCCTAACCCTAGCTGGCCATCTGTGAAACAAATTACTCTGTGATAGCATTATAAATTGGTTCCACTCCTCTGGAAAGCAGTCTGGCAGTATGTTTTAGAAGCCATAAAATTATTCATACTCTTTGACTTAGTAATGCCACACCTGGGACTCTATCATAAGAAACTAATTCAATATATGGAAATAGCTATATGTACAAAGATATGTTTCCCAGTATTATTTATAATTGTGAAAAGTTGGGAACAATGTACATGTCAATGACAGTTAAATAATTAATAGTAGAGTATCACAACAGAATCTTATGCAACCACTAAAATGGTAATGATGAAGATTATGGAGCAATAAGGTAAAATATAGATATAAAACAACAGGTACAACTATGTAGAAATCATTGAAGAAAAGTTTAAAACCAGGTAATCTTGGTTTTAGGATACAGAATGGGGTGTTCTTCTCTTCCTATTACCTTTTTGTAATAAAGTTGTAATGCTTCTATGAATAATCTTTTTCTATAAATAATCTCCTGTTTAAAAAATTAAGTGCAAGCCTTTGATCATAACGATAAACAGGAAAGGGACTACTACATCAGGCAGCACAGCCTGGCATCTGAGCCAGGCAAGCAGGGGAACAGCAGCATTCTACATTGCATGGGGGGTGGGGAGGATGGGAGCCTGTGCACAGAACAGCTTCATGGAGAGCGTCAATGATTGCCAAAAAAAAAGAGCAGTGCCCATCTGCTAACCCCAGTCAATTCCTTCCTTTATGAGCATCCAGAGAATTCTCCCGACACACCATACATGCTGTCAGCTATCTGTTTAAGAGATTTATATGGGGTCACACAAGACTGTAAGATCCCTTATTTAAAGTAAATAAGGTCAGATTTTCACATTTGTAACCATGAAAAATGTCTGGCCAAAAATGCAATAATCATAAAGATCGGGGGAAGAAAGCAGAAACCACTTTTCACTTCAGGTAAAGCAAGGAGTTTGGTACCACCGGTGTTGACACACACATGCGTAACTAAGAAACAGGAGTCAAAATGAGGGCATTTCTGGCCTCTCCTGGGCTGCCTCAGGGATGAAGGATGCACAAGACGAAGAACAGTGTTCAATCCTGACAAACATTAATCATCAGATGGAAACGGATTAAAACTTCGGGCCACTTAACTCCACATGATGTATCAGCTCGGTAGCCACCCCAGGAAGAGTCCCCCAAAGAGAGGTCTTAAAGGGCTCCCACCCAGTTTTAAACAGCCGGCATTGAGGGAATCTTGCCCATTCTCTGAACTGCTGCTCTTGTTTTCTCACCTTCATCCCTGTAGCCAAGTCTCAATCCCTGTATGGCAAGAATCCCTGTATGGCAGTCTCAATAACCAAGTTCTGATCACCCCTATTTCTGAATTTCTGCCCCAAGTACATGCCCAGGAGGCAACAGAGCAAAGAAATTCCAGAAACAGTTTTTGAAATCAGACAGCACTAACTTAAATTTCAAATTATGCTAACCTCTTCTCTGCTGACTTTAGGGAAATTACTTAATCTCTCTAATCCTCAATTGCCTTACCTATAAAATTTGAAACTATGTCATAAGATCTTTATAAGGTTTAAATGTAATAACAAATGTAAACCCTAAAATCTGATACCTTGTAATGTTTTAATAAAATTTGCTACACAGGCCCTATTGTTCCTCTGCTACTAGCATCGTGCCTGTCTCTCCTTCCTCCAAATCCTGTCCATGAAACATGAACAGCCCAGCCCCACTCTCTATTGCTAACTCTCCTTATACTGACCACATACCTGCACTCAGCTTGCCTTCTGTAATCACCCCACTACCCAAACCAAGACACATTCATTTCTGAACCATGATCTGACTCCACTTCCCTACAATGTAACACCTTAGACAGAGGACACCCACAGCAATCCTTTCAAAAAGCTTGAGTATTCAGGCCATACTGCCTGGGTTCAAAGCCCTGCTTTCACTTGTTAGTTAATGTGACTTTGGTCAACCTCCTTAAACTCTCTGTGCCTCAATCTCCCCATCTGTAAAATGGAGATAATAATAGTGCCTACCTCATAAGACTATTGTGAGGATCAAGTGTATTAATAAAGCTGAGAGCTGTGTCTAGCACATAGTAAACAGGTTCATTCACTCACTCATTCATTCGTTCATTCATTCAAATCCTCAACTGAGGATATGTTCGCTGATTTTTGAGAAAGAGGAAGTGGGGGGAGGGAGAGACAGAGATAGTAAGACACTGATGTGAAAAAAACATCAATCTGTTGCCTCGCACACTCACCCCAACCAGGGATTGAACCTGCAAACTTTCAGTTGTATGGGACGATGCTTCAATCAACTAAGCCACCTGGCTAGGGCATGCAGGTCCTTTTATTTTAACTTTGAATCCCCATGAGAGCATTTAGGCTAGAACTAGTTGGTTAGCTACTCTATGCTATCCCCTATTATCAGAGAAGTCAAACATCTTTGCTACTCTGACAATAGGGGAGATTAAGTACAGGCTCTCTTGAAGAAAGCCTTGATAGTCCCAGTGTGGTCCACAGGCTGGCACTCATGTTACGTAAGAGCCCATCCATTAGAAATGGCATGGAATCAGGTGGAGGAACTGGCAGAACATCCTCTACAAAATAACAGGCTACGTCTTTAAAGAGAATTTGCTGGCACCTTGCTGCCTTTTTCATTTCAAACATATTAAAACTACACTAAGGCAACAGAAAATTAAGTGCCCCACTGCTATAACCCCTGACCTTTTCCTAGTGACATGTGTAACTAATCAGCCCCTGGAGGTCAACACCAAGGAATAATTGGAAGAAGAAAAGGAAAACAAATGAGAGTAGAGACTACAAAAATCATACCAACTGATCTACAAGCCTCTTAAAACCCTTTATGGGGAGCACAGCCTTCATTTTCTAAGACATTAGAAATGACCAGATGCCCTTGCCTTTTATCTCAGCAATCGGTTCCTTTCATCTAACAGTGCTCTTGCTCTACCTCCCACCTCCACACACACCTGTCACCAAGGTAATTTACTAAAGGGAGAAACTGCACAAATGTGAAAAGAGAGCTACGTTCCCGGTCCAGTCCCCACAACCATCATGAAATTACCTGAATACGAACGCTGTATCAAACCCAAATGTGCCTGTCTTTGAAAAAACCAAGGAGGATCAATGGCAGATGTCCCTAAGAGAATTTCCTCTACATCATTTTGAATCAGTAGCTATGTATGAATATAAATAGACATAACAGTTACACTAAATATATTTATATGTGCACATACACACATGTATATATTTCTCTGCTCTGCCTGTATCTGAAAAGGTTTGGAGTGGGTAAGGAAGTCCTTGTCCTCAACTACTAGAGTAGCTCAATCATTTTCTGCTCTTAAGTGAGGTCTTTAAAAGATATACAGAGGGAAAACCACCATGGATCGTACCTCCTTTCTGCCTCAACTGTGACACATATGCCCTGCATTTGGAAAGTTCACAATATGCTACTTTGCCCTTATGAAGGACGTTCATTAGTACCTGTTTTCACTAACCAAAAGAAATCCAAAGAAAATAAATGTCAGGGGGATGTAATGTACAGCATAGGAATATAGTCAGTAACGGGTATAGTTTTCTGTGATGACAGATGGTAACTAGACATCATTTCATAATGTATATAAATACTGAATCACTATGATGCACACCTGAATAGGTATAGACAGCATTCGGTATTTGAGATGGTATAGAGGCAGCGCGTTCCCCAAGCAGTGAGTCCCACCTCCAAACTCCTTTCCCAGGAACTGTACTCAGCATCTTTGCATCAAGACACGTGACTTTGAACTGTGTCTGTGAGCATCTGTGCTTTATCTTGATTTATTTTATTCATCCATTAGCAAAAATGTGTCCTAAGATATCAAAAAAACCTAAGAGCACTCATAAGTGCTTATGTTTTACTTAGCATAAAAATGAAAGTAATTAGGTGTATTTGGTATGATTTCATAGGTTACTTTGGGGTCTGGGAACACTAAAAACTTTTCCATATAAATAAATGGTAATTGCTTCTTTGCTTTACCCCATTTTGTCATAAAAAGATTTCATGGAACGCCTTACTTTCAGAAAACAAAATCAAGGGGGGAACTGCACTACAAACAAGAACAAAGTTTTAAAATTTTAACACTAATTTTAAAAACAAAACCATTTGTTTCTCCAAACTCCAAATCTCACCTCTAAACATTGATGAACTTTAAGCCAAAAAATCTTAAAGCCACAGTCACACAGGGAGGACAATGCCAGATTCATCACTGTCTTTTTAAACAAACTCCCAAGGCCCAGAAGTGGGTAAGATAAATCATTCCTCTCCACAGTCCCCAACCATTTTAGCACCAGGGACTAGTTTCATGGAAGACAATTTTTTCATGGACCAGCAGGTGGGGGATGGTTTCAGGATGATTCAAAGGCATTACATTCAACCTTACCTCCTGCTGTGCAGCCTGGTTCCAACTGGCAGGGACCAGTACTGTCTCAGGGCCCAGAGGTTGGGGGCACCTGCTCCAAACCAAAGAACCCTCAGATTGACTCTGTGGTGTAATCAAAGATATAGCCAGATTTCATGAAGCAATGATCTGGTCAAGTGTTTCAATACACAGAAGGCAAGCACTAGAAGTGGTGAGAGTATAAACAAGAAGCCTTCAGGAACCACAGAAACGGCATCTCAAATGTCATCAATCTTCACTTTATAAAATGAAACTGCCATTGAACCCAGAAACTGAGCTGGAGCTTGGACTGAAATCTAGGAGAGGAAATAGTTGCCCTTCCTGTATATCTCTAAATTCAAAGCTCTGCAAAGTAAATGAGATCTGTCCTCTACAGCAACCAGCACTAAATTATATGAATATTAGCATACTCCCTAATAATTTTTTCTATCAAATAAAACAGAAGAGATTCCCTTGGTATAGGAGGAATATATTCCACCAATGCCCCTAATAAAAACATGCTGAGAATAGACATTTCTGTGTCTTCTGAGATAGCAAAACTCTCACCAGCCCAAAGTACTCAAGAGAAACTAGAGCAATGATCCTATACCTTAACACCCTACAATCAGAATTATCTGTGAAGCTATTTAAAAATCCTAATAGCCAGGGCACGCACCAGATCAGTTACATCAGCGGGCCTCTGGCCTCACTATTCTTCAAGCTCCCCAAGCAGACCGCAGTATACATCCAAGTTGGTTCTCAACCACCAAATTAGAGTATATTTTAAGGACACCTTCCAGATCAGTGAGTTCATCTTAGCATAATCATGGGCCCTTGACACGTTGGGACCAGAAGCGTTTGTCTAAAACTAATACCCAGCTACGTAAGTGTACTGTATAAGCCATTCACCCCAACCCTAGGAAAGGAGCTCAGACGCATGCACACCCAGAAACCCCTCTTTTAAGCAGGGCCAAGGTCCATCAATCTCTGTTTTCAAGGGTACCTCCCTGGGAGATGTAGGCAGCTCTAGAGACAGACTGTAACATGAATCGACACACAGGCCCAGCTGAGCCAGCATCGCCCAGAGACAGCACTATTTTCAGAATGCCAAAAGGCCACCTGATAATGCCTCTTTGAGAGAGAATGCACACCCTCTTAGCAAAATACTCACAGGGACTGAATAATAAGTACATTTCTTAGCCGTTGTTCCTCTGTTGATAAAGCTGGAAAGTTTACTTTATTTGAATTTAAAAAAATAAAGTCCTCAATGTTTACCATTGATACCCTCAATTTAAATCTGCCTTTAGAAAGTTTTGCTTGCTTTTATTCAAAACTCCAGCAGGGTTAGGTAGAAAAGGTATTAAAAACTCCTTAAGAAACAATCTGGATTTAATCAAAACAATTTAAAAGCAAAATTTTACCCAAGAAATTTAAATAAAAAGAAACTCAAACACATTGCACACATTTTTAAATATTTTAAATAACAGAATAGTTAAAAGCATAAATTTAGAAAAGCAGGAACAAACCATATATAAATATTCAAAAATTAATATCTTTCTATATAATATGGCAGTTTTAAAAGAGCACTCTTAAACAAGGAAGGAAGGAAGGAAGCAAGCAAGCAAGCAAGCAAAAAGAAAAGAAGTAGGGATGAAGGGAGGAAAGCCAACTGCTAAATCTAAAGGTGTTTGATAACATGAACTCTGAAGGCAGACTACCTGGGTGTGAATCCAGGTTCCGACACTATATTAGACATAGTGCCCTTAATCGAGTCTTTGTGCCTCACCTTGCCTGTATATCTAAGGTTCTGGGGTCAAATTATAGGGTTCCAATTCAGATTTGCACATGTTAGCTATGTGAGCTCATTTAACCTCTCTGTACTTCTTTTCCTCCTATGTAACAATGAAATAAGAATTTCATTACCTCCTACCTGGAGAAATTGGAATCCTAGTGCACTGCTGGTGGAAATGTACAATGGTGCAGTCACTGTAGAAAACAGTATGGCAGTTCCTAAAAATATTAAACATAGCATTACCATATGATCTAGCAATTCGACTTCTGGGTATACACCCAAAAGAACTGAAATCAGGAACTCAAGTATATCTATACTCCCCATGTTCATAGCAACATATGTATTACCAATTGCCAAAAGGGGAACACAACCAGTGTTCATTCACATATAAATGAATAAAATGTGGCACATTCATACAAAGGAATATTATTCAGCCCTAACAAAGGACAGAAATTCTGACACACAGTACAACATAGATGAAGCTTGAGGACATTATTCCAGCGAAATAAGCCAGTCTCAAATGGACAAATACTGTATGATTCCACTCTTAGGAGGTACCCAGGGTAGTCAAATTCATACAGACAGAAAGTAAAATAGTGGTTGCCTGGGACTGAAAGGAGGAAGGAATGGGGAATTAGTATTTAATGAGTACAAAGTTTTAGCTGGGGAAAATGAGAAAGTTCTGAAATGGATGGTGGTGATACTTTATACAACAAAGTGAATGTACTTAAGGTCAGTGAACTACACACTTAAACGTGGTTAAGAGTAATTTTTACGTATGTTACACTTTACCACAATGAAATAAAAATAAATAAGGAAGAATAGTCCCTACCTTCTACAGTTGTTGTAAGGATTAAACATGTGATGTGTTTAGAGTGGCCAGTACAAAGTAAGATCTCCATTAATATTAGCTACTATCTTATTTTCCTGTCTTTATAACTCCCTTCTTTGTAGCATCTATTTCTAGAGCTATATACCTTCTGCAATGAGACAGGTCCAGCCCTGGGCTCCCTTCTAACATAAATGACAAAAATTCCACTGCAATAGAATAAAGATAAAGAAACCACCTAATTTCTGCAGTTTTCACACATAAAGCTGAAATGATTGCATTAAAACAGCAACAACAAACCTGGTTCTGGCTGGTGTAGCTCAGTTGGTTGGAGCATCATTCAATAAACCCAAAGGAAATGGGTTCAATTCCCAGTCAGGGCACATGCCTAGGTTGCAGGTTCAGTCCCTGGTGAGAGCACTTACAAGAGGCAACCAATCAATGTTTCTCTCCCTCTCTTCCTCACTCCCTTGACCTCTCTCTAAAATCAATGAGCATGTTTTTGGGTAAGGATTAAAAAACTAACACAAAAAAACTGATTTTATTGTCTTTATTTCCCAAATGATTTGTTAATAATTTTGCCTCAAAACATAGGTTCATAGGCATATGCTATCATACAGGTCTGAAAGCAGGAGAGAATGAAGTCCCCCTGATATTCATAAATACTCTTCCACTTTTTATCACAACCAAGACTATTTAACTTCTTTGCTTGATCACTTAAAAAAGAAAACCTTTTGTTTTAAAATTTCCAAGCATACACAAAAGTAGAGAGCTCAGCTAGCCTCGAGGCACCCAATCTAAAAACCAACTTTACCTTTCTGACTCTACCTAGTACTCTACCTTCCATACCCCCAAAAATTAAAATAAAGACATCACAACATCTACCACTGCAGTAATGTTCATCTCTAACAATCATCATGATCACTATTTTTCTTTACTTTTAGAAGTTCTTTTTTGATATCTTCTTACCTTCCTTTCAATTTTTCCTTTGAAACTATAAATAATTTCTATACCAACCTTGCCAAGATTGTGGTAAGGGTATAATAAACATGAAAGTACATAGCTTGTGTGTGGCATGTATTAGATTCCTGAGAAATATTAGTTCTCCATAGACCACCACCTCACCCTAGTCTCCAAGACAACAGACTCCCCCCACACCAACACATGCATACATCCTTCTCCACTCTTTGTCCCTTACTCCTCCCTTCCCTTCCTAAACTTTGGTCCTCGCTTCCCTTCTGCCTCGTCTCTTTCCTAAGCCCGAGATCCCAAACACAAATGCCAAATCACAGATCTAATTACCTAGAAGACCCCAAATAAGTGGAAGCATATAACACATTCATGGATGAGAAGAATTAACATAATTAAAATGCCCACACTACCCAAAGCAATCTGTAGATTCAATGCAATTCCTATCAAGATACCAATGACATATTTCACAGAACTAGAACAAATATTCCAAAAATTTATATGGAACCACAAAAGACCCTGAATAGCAACAGTGATCTTAAGAAAAAAGAACAAAGTTGGAGTAATCACCCTATCTAATCAAACTAGACTATAAGGCCATACTAATCAGAACAGCATGGCACTGGCAAAAAACATAGATATAAATCAACGGAACAACATAGAGAGCCCAGTAATAAACCCACACGTTTATACTCAATTAATATTTGACAAAGGAGGCAAAAACATACAATGGGCCAAAAACAGTCTATTCAATAAATGGTGATGAAAAAATTGAACAGATTATGTACCAAAAAAAAAAGAGAAGAAATTGGATCACTTTCTTACACTATACATGAGAATAAACTCAAAATGAATTAAAGACTTAAATGTAAGACTTGAAACCATAAAAATCCTGGAAGAAAATACAAGCAGTAAAATATTGAATGCTGCTCACTGCAATATTTTTTCTTATATGTTTCCTTGGGCAAGGGGAAAAAAACAAATGGGACAACATTAAACTAAAAAGTTTTTGCACCACAAAGAAAACTATCAATAAAATGAAAAGACAACCTACTGAATGAAGATATTCATCAATGATACACCTGATATGGAGCTGATATACAAAATTTATAAAGAGCTCAGACAAGTGAACACCAAAAACACAAACTATCCAATTAAAAAATGGGCAGAGGACCTGAATAGATACTTCCCCAAAGAGGGCATACAGATAACCAATAGATGAATGAAAGGGTACTCTAATGTCACTAATAACCAGAGAAATGTAAATTAAAACCATAATGAAATACCACCTCATACTTGTCAGAATGACTATTATTCAGTAAATGAACAAACAATAACTGTTGGCAAAGATGTAGAGAAAAGAAAACTCTCATGCACTGTTGATGGGAATGGAGTCTGGTGCAAATACTATGAAAAACAGTATGGAGGGTCCTCAAAAATTAAAAATGGAACTGCCTTATGACCCAACCAATTCCACTTCTGGGTATATATCCGAAGAAATTCAAAACACTACTTTGAATATATGCACCCCTATGTTCACTGCAGTGTCATTTACAATATCCAAATATATGGAAGCAGCCCGAGTGTCCATTAACAGACAAACTGGATTAAAAAAAGTTGTGGTCCAAATATACAATGGAATAATACTCAGCCATAAAAAAAGTAAATCTTACTATTTGCAACACATGGGTGAACCTCAAGGGTATTATGCTAAGTGAAATAAGTCAGACAGATAGACAAATACCATATGATTTCACGTATATGTGGAACCTAAAAAAAAAAGCAAGAAAAAGAAAAGATCGAGAGAGCGAGAGAGAAACAGACTCATGGAGAACAGACCGATGGTTGACAGGGGATCTAGGGTACTGGATGAAAAAGGTAAAGGGATTAAGGAGTAAAATTGGTAGTTATAAAATAGTCCCAGGGACTATTTTAGTACAGTTACTATTTAGTACTATTAATGTACAGGATAGAGAATATAGTCAAAAGTATTATAATAACTTTATTAGGTACTAGATGGGTACTGGAAATATTGGGAAGAACACTTCATCAAATATATGATTGTCTAATAACCATGCTGTACATCTGAAACTAGTATAAAATAATACCGAATATAAACTATAACTGAAAAATAGAATTTATAAAAGTCAAACAGTTTTGTTGTTTGTTTGTCTTTTCCCCAAATTTAATAGCCTGTGGTGTTAGAATCAGTCCTTTCAGCCACTATCTGCTCAACCTTCTGGCACCTTTCCTTCAAGAGAGGTGCTTCAAGTGGTGCTGGATTTTGGAACAAAGACTAGATGTCCAACATATTCAAACAAAACATCCTACTAAAACCAAATGATAAATGAAAGAATCAAGGTTAAGCAGCAGAAGAATCAAGGTTAAGCAGGAGAAGTTCCAGCCAAGATGGAGGCGTAGGTGAACTCACTGTGCCTCCTCGCACAACCAAAATTAAGGACAACAAAAATTTAGAAACACAAAAACAAGCAGAACAGACAAAAAATTGAACTGTATGGAAGGAAGTCCGACGACCATGCATCCAGACTACTAAGAGGGGCAGAGTTGGCGGTCAGTGGAGAGGGGTAGAGGCAGGAAAAAGCGGTGGCTGGCAGACCCTGGAGTGCAGGGGCCAGGTGGCAGTTGGCAGTCCCCAGGCGCACAGGTGGTGGCTAGCAGACCCCGGTGGCAGACCCTGGGCGCCGGGAGGCAACCAGCAGACCCAGTGAGGTGCACAAGGCAGCTGGCTGCCCGAAGTCACACATTCGCATGCAGATAAACCAGTTGAAAACGGGAAGCAAGATAGAACGCGCAACCCAGGGCCCCAGCGCCAGGAAATAAAGCCAAAAGCAATGATTGAAAACACTTGTGGGGATTGAGGTGCCGGGAGAGACTCCCAGCCGCACAGGAGAGTTCCTTGGAGACACCCACAGGATCCTAGAACATACACAAGCCCACCCACCAGGGAACCAGCACCAGAAGGGTCCAATTTGTTTGAGGGAAGCAGCAAAGGGGACTGAAGTCCTAGAGAGAGCTGAGCAAGTGCCATTGTCCCCTCTCTGACCCTGCCCCCACATGCAGCGTCACAACCCAGCAATGTGGGTTGCCCCACCCTGGTGAACACGTAAGGTTCCACCCTTCACTACTTAACAGGCATGACCAGTGACCAGACCAAAAAAAAAAAAAAAAAAAAAGGTTCAAACAGAAGAACAAATCAAAGCCACAGAGCCAATACTTTTAAGTGACTAAGAGAGCCAACCTATCAGATACACAGTTCAAAGCACTGGTGATCAGGATGCTCACAGAATTGGTTGATTTTGGTCGCAAATTATATGAAAACATGAAGGCTACACTAAGTGAAATGAAGAAAAATGCACAGGGAACCAACAGTGATGGAAAGGAAACTGGTCTCAAATCAATGGAGTGGACCAGAAGGAAGAACACATATAATCAGAAAAGAATGAAGAAATAAGAATTCAAAAAAATGAGGAGAGGCTTAGGAACCTCCAGGACATCTTTAAACATTCCAACATCTGAATTATAGGGGTACCTATAAGGGGAAGAGGAAAAACAACAAGTGGAAAAGTTATTTAAACAAATAATAAAGGAAAATTTCCCCAATCTGGCAAAGGAAATAGACTTCCAGGAAGTCCAGGAAGCTCAGAGAGTACCAAAGAAGTTGGACCCAAGGAGGAACACAGCAAGGCACATATCATCATTAAGTTACCCAAGATTAAAATTAAGGAGAGAATTCTAGAAGCAGCAAGAGATAAGGGGACAGTCACCTACAACAGAGTTCCCATCAGACTGTCAGCTGATTTCTCAAAAGAGACCTTATAGGCAAGAAGAGGCTGGAAAGAAGTATTCCAAATCATGAAAGGCAAGGACCTACATCCAAGATTACTGTATCTAGCAAAGCTTTCATTTAGAATGGAAGGGCAGATAGAGTGTTTCTCAGATAAGGTCAAGTTAAAGAAGTTCATTATCAACAAGCCCTTATTATATGAAATGTTAAAGGGACTTTCTAAGAAAAAGAAGATAAAAAATATGAACAGTAAAAAGACAGCAAACTCACAGTTAGTAAGAACCACACTAAAACAAAAGCAAACAAACAGAACAGGAACAGAACCATAGAAACAGAGATCACATGGAGGGTTAGCACCAGGGGAGTGGGTGGAGGAGAGAGAGGGAAAAGGTACAGAGAATAAGTAGTATAGATGGTAGGGAGAAAATAGACAGAGGGATGGCAAGAATAGTATGGGAAATGTAGAAGCTAAAGAACTTATGACACATGGACATAAACTAAAGGGGGGAATGTGGGTGGGAGGGGGCATGTAGGGTGGAGGGGAATAAAGGGGGAAATGGGACAACTATAATAGCATAATCAATAAAATATATTTTAAAAAATGGTTAAGCAGCAGCTTCTCATGCTGGATAAAAACAAGTTCCTTGTATCAGATCATGTCAATAAGAGCAAACTTACCAAAATAACTAGGCACTTGGCAGGTAAAGAGTAATTACGCCCTTCCCTTGTGATAAATACACCACACCATGAAAGTTTCTATATTTACATTTGAAGTGTATAAAAATGAGACAGATGAAGGTGGAACTTATACATGGTATATGCTCTTAGGAGACATTTTGAAAGAAAGCTTCCACTTAAGACTAACACCGTGCTTCCATTCAAGAACTGTTATACCCACCCGGAGGGGAAAAGGGGATCACTACCAATTATGTTTGATCTCATCAAGTAATCATTGGTCATCAAACAACAATATGTCAACCTAGAGCTTTTGTAGTACAAGTAGAAAAACTGAACTATATTCTCCATAAGTGCATTCTTTTGAATAAGTAACTATATTATTTAATCTAGGTTGTCTTGCTTACAGACTTCAAAAGTTTAGAAATAAACATACTATGCATTTTAAGTTACCATAAAATAAACATCCATAATACTTTGATGATCTTTTCATCTATGGAATTTGCAACCCCAGTGGTAATTCAGTGAGATACTGCATCTTATGTCAACAGGTCCGGACAGTGTTCTACCTATCTAGAGAAATTTCTCTTTAAGAAAGCATAGGTTGTCAAATAATACTGCCGGCCCCCGCAACCCACAAATTTGCCATAATAGTTGGTACAAAGCAGACAAATATGATTTACAAAGTCTCTTATCCTAAGATTTTTGCTGACCAGTCCAGGTTCCTAAGTATGAAAATAAAAAAACCCAAAGTCAACTTTCCTGTCGTTTTAAAAAAATGTACCGGTAATATGCAGTAAGCTAGTTCCTAGTTGTTTTTTTAAAAATAATTTCATCTGTAAAACCACCATTTACTAGCAATCTTAAAAATCTTACAATTTTATAACTTAGCTTCTAAAAAGTGCCCAAACATAACAGAATTGCATTATTTCTGTTTTGATATAAGAATTCAAACCAGCACCTGATTTAAGAATTCAAACCAGCACCTGATTATAGGAACTACACAGTAGGTACAACATTTCCAGTCTTTTTGGTAATGGAAGTAAGTACAGAATACTCAACCTTTTAAACATTAAAATTCAAAAGTAAATCCTTCTCCTTCAGCTTAAATCTGGAATGTGATATGTATTATATATTGTGTCATTAAAATATTTTATTAAAATTTTCTTACATTTTTAAGAATAATTCAGTTAGCACTGTTAAAATAAAGGAACCATTGAAAGCCTCCCGGTTCAGGTGCATGTCAATTGTGAAGAAAATGTAGCCCATGGGGGAAGCATACTCTTTACAACATTAATACTGAGAGTTAAACATCTCATCAGTTAACTTAAAATAAATGACTTGATGCTTTTGCCAACTCGATGAGATTTAAATGATATTCATGTGAACGTCAATTGTAATTGTATGCTATCTATATAACTGTCAAGATTTATCCTGGTATATTTGAGTATCTGTACCTATTAGTAAAAGTTATTTATTATAATGAAAGGGAAGAGCAATATTATTACATATGAATACAACATAGATAATTTTAAGTATACAACCTTAAAATAGTAAGTAGCTTCAGATTCTGTGGAAAAAATCAAACATACTGGAGGCTTATTTAAGTCTGTAGTAACAGTCCATGAATCTATCTGAACTCTTCCTACAAGTAGCTCAAAGAATTATAAGTATATATGAGTTACCATAGCCTTCAAAATTTGACCCATTTCATGACTGAGAAAACAGACTCAGTAACTGTGCTGCTTAAAATCAGAGGCAGTGAAGTGACGGCACAGACTAACCAGTAGCTCTTTTCTCTCATCTGTGCATTAAAAAGCCAATAGAGCAGTATTTTTCTTTCTCTATGTTTTAAAAGTATGTTCTTAAGCTCCATGGAGGAAAATGTAAGCTGTATAACAGGGACTTTTGTATGAGCCGTGCCCGGCCCCTCCCAAAAACCTGTGGTCTCATTCCTACTCACCCCTAACCTCTGCCTCCAGTGGAGTGAAAAGCTTTACATTTTATTAGCTCTTACACAGAACAGTGCCCCGTACTGTATACTGAAAACCACAGGCTATGACTATGTCTTAGAATGGCTGTCATCAACTTTTGTAGTGTCAGAAAACATAAGTGGTAAGAATTGAGAGCACAGGAGAGAAGGTCAACTGGGCCCTGAATAAGGTGACAATGAGGCATCAGAAGAAGTTGCTCCAAACTACTGACTAGGAACCAAAAGAAGACAGCAAAAACTCAGGACAGATGGTGGGACAAGATATGACAGACAATCACAGGGTTCAGCACAGATGGAAATGCAAGACTTGGAGAACAAAATCTTTGCCACCCAGTCATAACTGTAACAGAGCAGTGAGCTCTGAAAAAGATCATTGTGGATAGAGTGACAACTCCTTGATAAATCTAAGGAGGGCTCTGGGGACCAGGCAGAATGGGTGGAAGAAAGATGACAAGAAACAGGTAGAAAAAATGAAAATGTCACAGGAGAACCAGACAGATACCCAGAACTGAGAAGGTGAATACTCTAATAAGCACAAGGCTCTGTGGTTTCATTTCTACTCACCCCTATCCTCTGCTTCAGTGGAGTGAATAGCTTTGCGCTTTCCAAAAGTATGGCTACAAAGCACCTACCGAAAAGGGGACTGGCACCATAGGAGGCTGGGGTATGACTGATTCTCCTCATCTTAAAGAATCTGCCCCCCAACTTGTAATAATGGTAAATTTTTTCTGGAATACTTTTCTACCTAACCATTCATACAAACAAAGTTATTCTGATATAGAATATAATTATGCTATACATTAGATACATAATTATATATAACAATATATACATAAATATATGTATAAGAATATAGTATATATAATTAGGCATACTCGTATGTTTACACTTAAACACACTCATACAACACACATACATATACTTGTTTTCTGTATACAGAGTAACAGAGGGTAGGACCATGGGTAGGGAAAATCACTTTATATTCTAAAGAGAAGTATTAACTGCTTAACACCTTTATGAAAAGCAGTATAAATTACTATTAGTGAACAGAGTAATTCAGATCATAATTCTACGAGTAGTTATGAACAAGGGGAAAAGTAGTAAGTAGTATGCACTCATTTAAAATAAACAATCTAATGTTCTCTTTAAAATTTAAGCCTACAGGAATTATAGTATGTCTAGGAAATTATCAAGTGTCTGGAAATCAATTATTTAGTGGGAGAGGAAGAAAAAAATAGTTTATCCTGGGTAAGAAAAGATATAGAAGGGCAGAGCTATCATAGTATCTGAAATGCCATCATGCAAAAAAAGGGATAGACATATTCTAAGCAGATGGATGACACCACAAATGGGAAGGAGAGAAAAAATGTAGTAACAATAGCTGCATACAATATTTAACAATAAGGGCAAAGAACTGGAGTAAAGAAGCCTTAGGAAGAGGAGCAGCACACTGAGACTGTTAGGAATGCAAGGGAACGCTGGATGCAGGAGGCCTCTATCCCGATAGCTGTGGGAACTGCTCACTGGGGTGCATCGCTCACTGCTACAACACAGAGGCACTATCCCTACAAAAGCTACTAGAACATGGTCTAAGTGGTTCGCAACACTGAGAAAAATAGGAATTGCTTCCTACCTGCCCTACCAAACTGCTAACAGAGGGAACGAGAAAAAAGCAGTCTTCCGTGAACAGAAAAAATGGACTTACAATGTAGCCTTACATTCAAAGAATAACTATGAACATATACTAGGTACAAAGATTAGCCCTTGATGGTCCTCCATGCAATCCTGTAGACTAAAGAGTCTATTAAAAGTAATTAAGAACAGGATTTTGCTAATATAAATATAGCACACATTAAGAAAAAATTTCAGAGGACTTAAAATATCGATTCTCTTCAAAAACCAAACCCTACCTTTTTCATTAACCCAAGCCTCACATTCTTGTGCCCAGTGTTTCTCCTCTCAAGAGTCTCTCTGGATAGTCCCTTCCTCTCTTCTTCCTGTTACAGATTCCATCAGGCATCTCCTAGGCACTGCTTCTGTTAACCTCTTTGATTCTTGTACCTGATATTTCTCACCTCTGACTGCTTCCCCACCTTAAATAAATCACACTTTCCTCAACCTCTTTTCCTCTTCACCTCTTCAAACAGTGTTTTTTTCTCTGGCACACCATGTTTCTTGAAAACAGAATTGACATTTGCTGCCTGCCCTCCTTGTTCCCCTTTTCCTCCTTGCTAACTGGTTTCTCAGGGCCTGCTGTATAGCAGGTGATCAATACATGCTCGAGTCAGGATTATTAAGAAAATGTTAGGTATTACAATAAACAGAAGCAGGTATGCCAAGTGGAGAAGCTGATTTGGGGTGAGAGTAAAGAATGAGTTTATTATAGACACAGTGTTTGAGGTGATGGCAGGATATACAGATGGACATGCAAAGCAATGCATGGAGGTCAGTCCACTTAGTGATGTCATACCTGAAAGAAGAAGGTCAAGTAGGGAGGCCCTAGGCAGAGAGACAGAGGCACTATGAGAAGCCACCAAGAAGCTGATCGTTCAACTCATAGTATGACAGAAGTTTAAAAAGGTGAGCATTTCAAGAAGGCCAGGTGAAAACACTAGTCACAGTATAAAATGCCACAGCTAAAAAGAAGAGTAAAGACTGTAAATGAGATGAGGGATAATTTAATCAGCAGGAGGATACTAATGATCTTTGAAAAGCTGTATCAGTGATAAGATACTATGAATTATATGCAAAAGCCCCAAACAAAACATTAATGAGCAGAACTCAGAAACCACCAAGAAATTACTGTACGACGCCAGATTGGGTGATGGGTGGTCAGCATTCATAGAATAAAAGAATAAATCAAAGAAAGAAATGTAATCCTCTAATTTACCCTACAATCAAATGAGGAAAATCATATGACAAACCCTAACACTCATTCTTCATTAAAAAAACACTTAATAAAATAGAAATAGAAGACTGTTACCTTAATATGATCCCAATATATATTCACCAAAACTCCAGAATCATGATTAATGAGAAACCACTAAAACATTCCGTGAAAGACCAACTTCTAAACAGACAAATGGGTGTCAGCTGACAAAACATTGCCCAAAAAGGAATTTCAAATGCTCCTGAAAGTTATGAAAAGATGCTCAATCTGACTCAGAGAAATGCAAATTAAAATGACAATGAGATACTTTTTAATGTACAGATTGGAAAACAGCATATTGTTTGATATACTACTAAGAGGATCTAAGAAACAGGCATTGTTGGTAAAAAACTATGCAGGACAATTTGGCAATATCAACATTTAAAATACATATATCTTTAAATTCAGCAATGTCATGTGTAGTAACTTAAACCTATAGATATACTTGTTTGTGTGAAAAATGGTATATAAACAAGGATACTCCCTAAACAATGTGATGGAAGAGCCAAAGACAGGAAGCACATTTCTTTTAACTGGGGACTAGCTAAACAGATTAAGAACAAAGTAGTTCTGCATGTGTTCACACAGAGTATCTCCAAGACACACTGTTAAATGATAACAAGGTACTGATTACTATGCATGGTGGCTAACATTTTTAACAAGAATACGTATGTAGCTTATGCATTTACACACAAATATAACAAAGTGTGTAAGACGTGGTAGAGCTGAGGGACAGAGACAGGAGAGAGGGTTAATTTTCATTTATCCCTTTTGAATTTTGTAAGATATGCATTACAACCTAGTGATTTTATGATCACTCGTGACATTCCCCTGTCCCTCATTCCCTACATTCAAACTATAAAGCCTATGAATTCTTTTTCACCCTCTTTTTCACTCTCACCACAACCAACATAATTTAGAGACATTCTGTAACTTATTCCAAGATAATTAAACAGTTTTTAACCACTTCCATATAAATAATTACCTTCTCTGATTTACCTTAGCTATGCACCATGCCCAGACTTGCCCTTCTAAAGCACAACTTTACTAAGCTTCAAAAGGCCCGAATTCCATTTGACCTATGAAAGAACTCTCCACAGGCCCATGGCCCTTCCCTCCCTAGGACTATATCCCACACATCTGCTGAACTGAAATGTTCCCAAAGACTAGAACTACAGCTGTTGCCCCCACCCCAATCTATAACCCTGAACTCTGATGGTCTCCCCATCAGTTTCACCCCATTTCATGTATGTTTCCCTTCCCCACATGTACCAGCTAAAATGGTTTGAGACCTTCAACACCCACTGCTTTACAGGCCACGCACGTCAGGAAACTTTCCCTGATGTCCAATCAGGAGGTGACTGTACAACTGTGTGTATCTTTTAGGGCAGCCCTCACATGCTCACCATGATGCTGTCTTCTAAGCACCTTTTCCGATGGTAAGCCACTCCCTTGGAGCTGCATCTCCTGTTCCATGCCTTAGGCTCCTGAGTGCAGTGATGTACCCATAGCCAACAAAGAGCAAGTCATTTGGTGAAGGTAACACTTCCCTTCAAATTCTCAAAATTCCTTTTGCTCAGTAAAGGACTAAAAAGCCATCTTGAATCCGTATCTTAGATGTGCTTATTTCTGCATAGTTGACCAGCGTTAACAATGATATATGGGTAAGTTGGAAGGTATTAAAAATATTAAATAACTGTTCCTAATTCTTTTTGCCTTTCTCAGTGGAGACTGGTAAAAAGCTTGGGATATCAAGCACATGACTACACATATTCAACAAAGTCAATTTTACCACCTGTCACTTACAAGTAATTTTCTAGAGTTATTGGTTTTTTTAATGAGAGAGATGACCTTTCTCAGGGTGAGCATGTAAGGTTAGTGATAGCTAAGAGCAGTGACTAAATTGGATGGTTTCAGGTCCTTAACAATAAGTGTCTACCATTTCCCAATATAAGGCAATTATGCATTTAGTTACATGAAGGTCCTTTTAAAAGAGGAGATCCCTGTAGACATTTAGAAATCAGTATTATACTGGTTTGGACAATGACTCTGGAATTACATGGAATGAAAAAATTCATCATCAGACTGATATAAACAGAAAGTAGAAGAGTGGTTACCAAGAGCCATAGGGAGTGGAGAATGAAGAGTTATTGCTCAGTGGGTGCTGAGTTTGAGATAATGAAAAAGCTCCAGAGAATGAATAGTGATACTGGTAGTACAGCAAAGTAGATGTATTAATATCACTGAGCTATACACTTAAAAACGGTTAAAATGGTAAATTTTATAAATATACTTTTCTAGAAAATATTCTAGAAACTGATTTTAGTGAATTTTGTCTCGTTAAACTGGCTCCCATCCTGGCTGGGTGGCTCAGTTGGTTGGAGTATCGTGTCCCATACACTGAAAACCATGGGTTCGATTCCTGGTGAGGTTACACACCTAGGTTCAATCCCTAGTCAGGGCGTGTAAAGGAAGCAATTGAGCAATGTTTCTCTCCCTCCCTCTCCCTCTCTCTCTCTCTCTCTCCTTCTCCCTCCCTCTCTCTCTAAAGTCAATAAACACATCCTCAGGTGAGGATTAAAAAAAAAAATATAACAGCAAAGAAAGCAGTTAAGTGACACAAGTCTAATCCAATGGGGAATTTAAACAGTCGATATATTATCCTAGCTGTTCTCCTTCTCCCTCTAAATTATCTGCCTTTTTATCATTTCATTTCTTGAAGCACTAACTTCTGAATGGGCAGGTACATAAAGAGCAATTAATTTTGTTACTTCTTAGCAGAGAATAACTGTGCTTAAGTGAGGTTTCTGAATTACTGTAAACTTTAGCTAGCTGTGTTCTTCCATGCCACTATTAACATGGGTAATCGAGATACGTTCATCATGAGCTGAGCAGTTATTTAGAGGCAATTGGTCTTTATTTCTGCCAAAAGCAACACGTCACATAAACTTCAAGCAGCAACATACTGACAACAAATTGGGTAGATCATCCTTTTCCCAGGAAACTGGAGTGGGCACCACTGTCCCTCAGTCACTGCCCCATAGACAGCTCACAGGTTAGGCAGGGACTGAAAACACCCCCAGCCTTCACAAAAGACAGGATTGAGGGGAAACTCCAAACAAAGAACTTCTTCAGTGCCTGTGCCGCTCAGAAACTCTGAATGCCTCTGCCCAGCAACTCACCCCATTTACACACCTTGCCATCTTGTCTTCTCATCTTCTTCACATAACCTTTTCAACTCAAGCTGCTATCTAATAGCAAGTCTCTGGCTGTGGCATTACAGCTCATTTCCCCTTTCAAGGAGCTACACAAAGCAACTGCATGATGCAACCCCAAGACCCCTAAACAGTGCTGAGGCAGGAGGGCCATGGGCTAGTGCTGGGGCCATTTGTCCTCTGGTACACACATGGCCTCGAAGTGTGACCTCCCCTAAAATTCCTGCCTTTAGAAAACAGATAAAAACCATTAAGGCAAGGGACCCAGTGTGCATTCACACACAGACGTTTTCCCTCTCTCCCCACACCCCACCCCAGCCTTCTTTCTCAAGTGATTTCTTTCTTCTAAGCTCCAAAGGCCCTTCTTTTGCCTCTGTAACTTGTTCCCTGAGTCCATGCAGCCCAGCTGGCTCACTGCTTTTACCTCTGTGTCTTTCTAAACAAACTTCCTGCAGTAGAGTTCTTGGCTCTGAATTCTTTCTTCTTAGCCAAACTCAAGAACTGAGATTTCACACCATCACTAGCCAAAACCCTTACCCTTTTTAAAAACATTGTTGCTGGGTCCCATGCCCAGAGTTTATGATTATAACTAGATATTGATGTTTTTCAAAGGTTCTTAGATATAACGAGAGGACCTGTTCCCAAATAAGATGAATGTGAATGCTGTGAGGAAGGAGCATGGGGAGCACTGAAAGTGGCTGCTCACAAAACAAGCCCAACACAGGAACTTCAGAATATTTATTGTATCAAGAAAAATGTTCCCAAAGCCAACAGGCACACTAGGTCCAAGTAACCTTCACGAGCTATGCTGGCTCCACCCCCTCCACTCAGTCAGCATTGAAGACCATGTGACTCTAGTGAAGTCACACTTCACTAGGGAGATGCCTACATTCCAAGGTCCACATTGCAAGCTGTGAAAGAGAGTATAACAGGCTCCAACCAGCCCTAAGCAGGTGGAGAGGAGACAGTGAGGTGATGTCAGAGCTGGCAAGCATCTTCCTATGCTGGCCTGGCTTGGGAGCCCTCCTGGGAGCCCACCCCAGGCAATGGTAGGGTACTGGCAGTGCAAGAGGCAGGAATGCCAGTGGCAGATAGAGGGCAAGCTCGGTGTAATGGAAATGGACCTGGGGAAGCCAGGCTGATTCCTGGGACAGCCTGGCAAGCAAGAGCCCCTGGGCCAAGCTCCTGCAGCAGGGCAAAGGCCACACAGTTCACTTTCCCTACCTATGAAGTGAAAACCAAAGGCCCCACGGACCAAAGTGTCAGTGCTGCACAGTCCAGGCCCGAGGTGTCACTGAGGCCCATTATGCAGTCCAGGACTGCTATGCCGCTGAGGCCCAGAGACCCAGCCAGGGCCATAATGACACTCAAGGCGGCCGCCAGTACCCAAGTGATCTGGGACCTGCAGGGTTCTGGATGGTGGAGACTTGTGGTGAGCTCATATCACAGGAAGCAGGAATATTTGCCACAAGGGAGGACAGTGGTATTCCTCCTACATCATATTTCCATTTAGTAATTTTTTGAAGCCAACAAAGGCAGAGATGAGGCTTATAAAAAAGACAGCGGAAGTGATGAAACTGAACCAGCAAATAAACTCAAATGGTAAAAAGTGGTAATGGGGGAAATCAGGCTGCTATATAATGAACATTTACCTGTCCAGGCTGAGACGAAGTTCATGCTGGCAAACCTGATCAACAAATCTAAGGAGTAAAGAAGGGAAACTGAAAATCAGTGGAAGAACTATGCACAAGAAAGTGATGAGATCCTACAAAGGAGACAAGAAATAGCCTTCCAGTATGTGACACAAACTTCAGAGCTTAAAACAACACAGCTCTTGGCGAAGGAAAAGCTGCAATCTGATTTGAAGCAGCAGTTGGAGGCAGCAAAGAGGCAGTTTCACTGATAAAGGAGAAGCAGGACGGGGAATTGCAAACATTACAGGAGGAGCTAAAGCAAGCCTGAGCTAAGACAACTGCAAAGGGCCATGCCTGGTATCTCCAGGAAAAAATATTACTGGAGAAGCAACTGAATAAGCTAGCTGCAAGCATTTTGGGAAAGACAGAAAGGAGCTGAAAAGGAAGGCCCAGGCCTGGGAGGTGGTAGCAGAGAGGCATGCTTCTGAGTTGTACCACCTCCAAACAGAGAGCCAGGAGTTTATAGAGTTGGTGCAGCAGTCCTAGCTGTGTGTGGAGGAATCTGCCTCCACCACCCCCACCCCAATCCCTGGCCAGGCTGGTTAAAAATTTAGAAGCAGCAGCTGCAGCAGGAACAGTTGTATATGGAGTGCTTATTTCCAGAGAGGTAAGGACTACAACAGGGTGCTCCATAGAACAGAAGTTCTTCCCTAACCACCGAATCAATCCACAGTAATTTCTAAACTATCACTGATTCAGTAAGGACTGGAGCAACTATTCTTAGCTGCTACATAAACCTGGTTAGCTTTGGGATCTCATTGCTACTGTAAAATATCCATCATGACGTGTTAGTGTGAAGACTTAGGTGCTTTTTTCCTAGCCAAACTGCTAGGTATTTGTGTAACCAGCTTCCCTTAATTACTTTTTTATTTAATTAGCTCTTTTTAATAAACAAGATGCTCCTCAAACTTCCAGATAATCTAACAACATTTGCCAAACACTCATACATAAAACCAGGTTGAGAAAACCACCTTGAGAAAGAGAAAAGAAGAAAAAGTGATTTGTATGATTTATTTCATCTAGCTGAGTCAGATTTCTTTATAGAAAAAGGACCTTGAAGGCCAGCATCTCAGACTGAATTTATATAGTGCTTTCTACTCTTCAAATGACCAATATCAGTTTATCCTCATTCCTTTTGACCAACTCAGAACATAACAGCAAAAGTGTTTTTAAGCTTTTTTAAAAAAGTTTGTGCCACTGACCAGGTAGCTCCTTCTATACTTTGCTAATAACAGCAAGCTCAATCAAAGCTAGGTGGAATGACCGTTTGTGTGATGCAGCCTTCACAATTTCAGCGTTCATAAATGGAGAAGGGAATGTATATTGCATCAACTCTACTGAAATGTTTTCTGTGAAGTAATATGTCTAGAATTAACAAGGTGGCTGAATACTTGTTGTAGAAAAGTATATCAAAAAAGTTTTAAATATCTGGACGGCTTTTTAAAGAATCTTGCACCATCTATTTCCTTAGCAACACTCTAAATCCTAAAATGCCAAGATTACTTAATGTTAAATATAGTAAGTACCTTAGTTTTAGGTCCTCTAGTATATTTTCTTTCTATATGTACATTTAATAGTACATGTAATGCCTTCTGTAATTAATATGTGCCTTACATTTATGTCTATTTAATAGAACTGGGAATAGTATTTTAAATTAGTATAGACTTTTAGGGTAAGTTTTTTTTTGTATTTATAACATACTGATGGTTAGACTAGTGATTTATTTGAATGCTGAAATATAGTACAGGAATATAACTCCATATTTTAACATTGCTTTTCTGTGGAAATTGTTGGTAATAAACTTCAAAATAATTTTTTGAATTCTGTTTTGATATGTAAAATGAATTCCTTTAAATTGCATTACAAAAAGGACTTTCCCTCAATGTGCTTTTAACTTCTAGCTTTAAATATGTAGTTTTTTCAAACAAGCATTCTGTTAATAAGAAAATAAAAGCCTACTTAAATTAAGTAAATATATAAATAGAAATAAAGGTTCTCAGCTATGTAACGTAAGGCCAGAGTAGAGAACCAGAGTAACGAAACCAAAAGGTGATTTCCACCTGTCAGCTAATGTGATCTGGGGACAACTACTGGGATACAAGTTCAGATGAAGAAAGGTCTGATCTCTGAGCCTGCTTAGACAGCTCAAATCCTGGTCTCTCTCCTACTTCGAAGCATGAGGGGAAGATGGCCTCTGAGAAAGGAAAGAGCTTGAGCTTACAGACAGACAAGAGTTCAAATCCCAGTTCCATTAACTAGCTGTGTATCCTTGGACCATTCGTGAAAGTTCTTTCATCCTTAGTTGCCCTAGATGAAAAATGGCACTCATTTTATCTCATCAGGGTTTTACTAATACTAATTTGAATGAGACATAAAACAGTACAGTTTCGGTTTCATACTATTTGTCAGCAGAGTCCTAGCTTGTGGGGTACCTAGAGTGGGGGTTCCAGATCCCAAACCCAAGATGAAGAACCTGGGACCTTGGGAGGTGAAATGATAAGTTACCCAAGACACAAAGCTAATTAAGTAGCAGAGCTGGGATTGGAACTCAGGTTTCCTGCCTCCCAAATTTCTGATCAGTATTGTTAAAGTGAGTGAATGGAAGCAAACCTCCAGTGACTTCTTAAAGCACATCATTCATTGGATGACCAGTTGTGGTAAAACTAAATTCTAGTGTGGGCTATTGAGGGGTCCTGGTTTGCCTGCATGACTACATTAACATAGCCTTGGCAGAGATGGAAGACTCAGTAAATGGACAACTGAAGAAAAAGTAAGGGGATCCATTTATCTCAGAAAAATTCAACACATTGTATGTACATTAGCACACAGAAGAGAAAGATGTGAAGACATCAAGAATACATTACTTTTTATACTTTGATATATTTATATGAAATTTTTTTGGTTCTTTTGTGATATAATTTGTCCTAGTTCATAATAGTTGGTGATTTTCCACTGGAATGTAAGATAAATGAATGCATAAATTGTGAATTTAATTGTAAAGAATACTTTCATATTTGTTTCATTTCCTTTCACTTCTATGTCAGTGTGCAGAATACAAAAACAATTTTGTTAAAAAACAAAATCTATTTCTCCCTACACAATTTTTAACTTGTTTCAAGTAATGTCATTTGATTTGATTGCTTTACTTATTCAACTAACTAAAATGATGATGTGATGATAATTAAAACATTTTAGATATGTCCTTCTTCAAATGCATATATATAAATAAATAAAACAACTAATACAGCAGGTATTGAAAAATGAGAGCTGGGTCAACTTCTGAGCAATCCAAATGAGCCATTGGCAAATAAAGAAAAGAAGTATCCTTTACATCTCTTCACATCTGAGACATATTCAATAAATTATTTTCCTAACTTTCACAGCTATAAATACAGTCTCTATATTTTTCTGAAGCCAATACCAAAGATCTCTCATAGCTGATGGAGATCATAACTTACTTGTTAAACAAAATTGCCAGTAAAACCTAATTCCAAAAAAGATAGAACCAATGAATCTGAATGTCAAAACAAAGAAGAACAATTCAAGAGTCTTACGCTACTTCTAGAGAAGAGTGAAATACTTAGCTTAGGGGCAATGAAGAAATCCAAATCCTAGAACAAATATACCCCTAGGGCTTTAGAATCCCATGGCCTTGGGTTCAAATGCTAGCTTCAACTTTTCAGTAAATCACACACTCTTTAAGTTTTAATCTATTCATCTGTTAGATGGAAATAGCGCCATCTTTCTCAAATATTTCATAAAAACTAAAAGTGGGAATGTACGTAAAGTATGTAGAACAAAATGAATTTCATTTCCTTTGCTCTGCCTGTATTTTGATTTCTGGTCATGAAGTTTCTAATACATTGTCAGAAATATATTTCCTCAAATGTTTCCTCTTCATGAAGCAAACAACTCTCAAACCCAGGGAGAAAAAACTCACAAACCCAAGAAAAAATACTAGAGAGAGTACCCTCAGCAGCAGCGTGGTGGCGTGAGCTGACCTCCAGGTCTCTCCCCGTGCAGTTACAAGTTGAATAGCTATAATCAACGGAATCCCTGCTCAACACATATCTGAAAGATCCACACATTGAGACATCTGAATGTGGACATATCAGAGCAAGCCAGGGAGGCAGAACCGAGGAAAGACAGAGACAAAAGCCCCAAGAAGTCCATCTCTTGACCACCTCAGTGGATGCAACAGGAGTGAAAGGCTGGTATACAACCCCCACTTGGCAAACTAAAGAGGCAGAGATAGCAACAGAACCGAGGTGGTCAGCACATATCGAGCCTGCGCCCGGGGTCAGTGACAGAAAAGCAATCCAAAAGGTTGCAGCATTTAACAGCCCACCAGCACCAGACAAATGATTCTGCTGACATGGGAACCTGCCCACCCAATCCCCCTGTAGCCAATCCAGCAGCAGAATCCTCACTCTACAAACAGTGAAAGAGCTGGAAAAATAAAAGAAAAAAAAAAAAAACTTTGCAGCCTAAGTGGTTTGTACTCATTATGCCAGAGGAAAGAACTGAACCCTGGAAACATGAACCCTTCCCTCCAGCCCACCCCTCCCCCACCAATCATAGCGGAACGGAGCCTGGTAGAGGGGGCTGGGTCAACTCCCACAGAGTGGCTCTGCTGGCAGCTTCTGACTACAGGAAGGCAGTACCGAGAACACACATGCCAGAAAAACCATAGCCTTGCCACTTACAATCCATGGGAGTGGTGCCCCAAGACCAAAGCCACAAGGGATGCCCACCTCCTCAGGGAATATGGGGTGTTTTCCATGGCCAAGCCAACACTGCCCCACAGAGACCCTAGAAGCCCTAGAAGTGCAGTTAAGAGAAAGTTAAAAACTTGAGCTTCAGCACCACCTATTGGAAATAAAAGGAAAGACATGTATTATCAACCTGTTAAACAGTGGAGAATCAAATACTTAAAAAACACTTTATTTCCACAAAACCCAGGCAGAGAAATAATCCATCAAGCACAATAAATAACCCAGGTAAAAAGCAAATTCAAAAAGAAAATTTTAAAATTTTCAGAGAATAAACATAAAGACATGGAAGACTGAGATTTAAATGACAGAGAATTTAAGATTGTGGTTTTAGGAAAAGTAAAAGAGATACAAGAAAACTCAGAAAAGCAATCCAATGAACTCAGAAATAACATCAACGAACAAAACGAGTACTTCACCAAAGAGATTTAAACTTCTGAAAAACCAAACAGAAATTCTGAACCTAGAGACCCAAAAAATGAGATGAAGAATGAACCAGAGAACTTAGGAAACAGAGCAGACCAGATGGAGGAAAGAATTACTGACATCACAGACTGACATCTAGAAAGGACTCGAGTGGAAGAACAGAGAGAATTGGGAGTAAAAAATAAAACATGAAAGAATATTAAAAGAACTATCTGATTCCTTTATTTTTCATTTTTTTATTTAGTTTTAGAGAGAGGGGAAGCAAGGGAGAAAAAAAGGGAGAGAAAAATCGAAGAATGAGAGAAACATCAATCACCTTCCTCTCTCACACTCCCAACCACAGACCTGGCCTGCAACCCAGACATGTGCGCCAGTCAAACTGGCGGTACACTTTTGGTCTTCAGGACAATGCTTAACCCACTGAGCTACACCTGTCAGGGCACTATCTGGCTCCTTTAGAAAAAGCAATATAAGGATAGTAGGTATACCAAAAAGAGAACAGAGAGCCAACTCGAACAAATAATCCATGAGAGATCCCAAAGCTATGGAAAGAACTGGATCCTCTAGTCCAGTAAGCTAACAGAATACCTAGTTTTCTCAATCCAAAAGGCCTTCTCCAGGCACATTATATTAAAACTGTCAAAAATTAATGCCAAAGAAAAATTCTCAAGGCAAACAGGGAAAAAAACATGATAACTTATAAAGGAAACCCCATTAGGTTCTCATGGAATTTTTAAGTAGGAACCCTACAAGCTAGAAGAGAATGCAATCAAATATTCAAACTATTAAAAGAGAAAAATCACCAGCCAAGAATAATATATCCAGCACAGTTATCCTTTAAATATGAATGAGAAATGAAGGCTTTCCCAAACATACAGAAACTGAAGGAATTTACCACCACAATACCTGCATTACAAGAAATACTGAAAGGCGCTCTTCTACCTGAAACAGCAGAAAAGGACACAAAACTGTCAGGTGACCTACAGAGAGAAGCAGGAAATTACAATCCTATTCAGAATAGGATATTAAAAACTTAAGTACAGCAAAGATTAAAGGATGTAAAAGCTTTAAAAAAGAAGATGATAGCTACTTCGATCTGTAAATGAACACAGCATAATAAGGAATCACTGTGACAATGAAAACATAAAAGGGGGGAAGGCCTAAACTCACATAGGTGAGGAGAGATACAATGCAATCAAAAGATAAAGGACTACTGTACATACAAAACTTTCTTTTGCATATACCTAATGGTAACTACAAAAAACAATCTAGAATGAGACACATAAAAAAATAAGAGGGGAAAAAATCATAGAATACCACGAAACTAAAGTAATAGAAACACAAGGAAAAAGAAACAATGGAGATACAAAACAACTAGAAAACAAAAGATAAAATGGCTATAGGAAATACCTGTATTATTTACCATGTATAAATAGTCACCCTATAGGTATATGGACTGAATTCACCAAATAAAAGGCACAGAGTAGCAGGATGAATCAAAAAATAAAACCCAACTATATGCTACCTTCAGGAGACACATCTCAGCTATAAAGACAGAGACTCAAAGTAAAGGGGTGGAAAATGATACTCCAAGCAAATGACATCCAGAGAAAAGCAGATGTAGCCATACATGTATTAAACAAAATAGATTTCAAGATAAAAAAAGGTAACAAGAGACAAACATGGAAATTTTATCATGATAAAGAGGAAAATACCTCATGACGTAACACAATATATACGAACCCAACCTGAACACCTCAAACTATATAAAGCAAAAACCAACAGAACTAAAGATAGAAACTGACAAAAATACAATGATAGTAGGGGACCTGAATACTCCATTGACAGCAATGGATGGAACATCCAAACAGAAAATTAATAAAGAAAAATATTGGCCTTACATGACACATTAGACCAAATGGACATGATTAATATTTACAGAGCTTTTCATCCCAGAACACTAGAATATACATTCCTCTCTAGTGTACATGGAACACTCTCAAAGATAGATCGTATGGTGGGGCACAAACTAGCAACAACAAATTTAAGATCGAAACCATACCAAGCATATTCTCCAACTACAATCCTCTAGAATTAGAAATCAACTGCAAAAAGAAAGCTGGAAAACTTCAAACATATAAAGATTAAACAACATGCTAAATAACAACTGGATCAAAGAAGAAATTTAAAAAGAGATCAAGCCCTGGCTGCTGTGGCTCAGTGGACTGAGTGCTGGCCTGTGAACCAAAAGCTCACCAGTTCCCTATCAGGGTGCATGCCTGGGTTGCAGGCCACATCCCCAGTAGGAAGCACTCAAGAGGCAACCACACATTGATGTTTTTCTCCCTCCCTTCCTTTCTCTCTAAAAATGAATAAATCTTTTTAAAGAGAGAAATAAAAAAATACATAAAAGGCAAATGAGAATAATAATACAATATGTCAAATTTGAAGGGATACCACAAAATTCATAAGAGGGAAGTTTATAGCATTATAGGTCTACCTTAAGAAACTAGAAATATCTCAAATAAACAATCTAGCATTTTACCTTAAATAACTGGAAAAAGATGAAACCCAAAGTCCACAGAAGGAAGGAAATAATAAAATTAGAGCAGAACTAAACAAAATAGAAAACAAATAATACAAAAATTAATGCCACAAAGAGCATATTTTATGAAAAAAATTAAAAAGTTGACAAAGATTTGTCTAGACTAAGAATAACAAAAAAGAGATACAAACAAAATCAGCAATGAAAGATGAAAAGTTACAACAGACACCACAAAAATGCAAAGGACTATACTAGAAAACTATGAAAGGCTTTCTACCACCAAGTTCAATAACCTAGAAAAAAATGGACAAGTTCTTAGAAATATATAACCTTCCTAGACTGAATCATGAAGAATCATAAAATCTAAAGAGACTAATTAACAGTAAGGAAATTTAAACAGTAACATCAAAAACCTTCGAAAAGTAAAAGTCCAGGACCAAATGCTTTCACTAGTGAATTCTACCAAACATTCAGAAAGAATTAATATTTATCTTTCTCAAATTCTTCCAAAAAACTGAAGGCACAACACTTTCTAATGCATTTTATGAGGTCAACATTATCTTGATGCCAAAATCTGGCAAAGACAACACACAAATTACAGACTAATATATCTGATGAATATAGATGCAAAAACCCTAAACTAAATACTAGCAAACTGAATACATTAAAAAGATAACACATCATGGTCAAGAGGGATTCATTCCAAGGGAACATGGATGCCTCAACTTAAGCAAATCAATAATGTCCCACACCAAAGTAGCATCAACAAAATAAAGAATACTGGGGAGGGTGGGAGGGGGGACTGGATTGGGAGTAAAAAGGAGAAAACTGTATTTGAACAATGATTAAAAAAATAATTAAAAAAAATAAAGAATAAAAGTCATACAATCTCACAACAGATTCAAAAAACCATTTGACAAAATACAACATTCATTTATGATTAAACCACTCAACTCAACAGTATAGAAGGAAACTATCTCAACATAATACAGGTCAGTAATGATAAATCCTCAACTAATATCACACTTGATAGTGAAAAGCTGAAAGCTTTTCCTCTAATACCAGAAACAAGACAAGAATGCTCACTATCACCACTGTTATTCAGCACAGTAGTTGAATTCCTAGGAAGAGCAATCAGACAAGACAAAGAAATAAAAAACATCCAAAGTGGGAATAAAAAAGTAAAATTGTCACTTTTCTGAGAAGACAAGATTTTTTATATAGAAAACTCTAAAGATTCCATTTAAAAAACTATTAGAAAAAATAAACAAATACAGTAAAGCTGAAGGATAGAAAATCAATATAAAAATCTGTTGTATTCCTATATATTAACAATGAAATATCAGAAAAAAGAGATTAAAAAATCCATTTGCAATTGCAACAAAATCATAAAACTAGAAGACATTATTAAAAGAAACTGAAGATGACACAAAGAAATGGAAAGATATTCTGTGTTCATGGATTGGAAGAGTCAATATAGCTGAAATGGCCATATTCCCTAAAATAATATTCAGACTTAATGCAATCCTCTCAAAATACCAATGGCACTTTTCAAAGAAAAACAACAAAAAATTATCAAATTTGTATAGAATCACATAAGACCCCTAATAACCAAAGGAATCCTGAAGGGGGAAAAAAAGAACAAAGCCAGTGTATTAAAAAAAAAAAAAAAAAAACTCCCCTGTTTTCGAATTATACTACTAAGCTATAGTAATCAAAACAGTATGGTATTGGCAGAAAAAACAGATGCACAGACCAATGGGACAGGGCTGACAACCCAGACATAAAAATACAGCCCTGGCTGGCGTAGCTCAGTGGATTGAGCGTGGGCTACGAACCAAAGTGACTCAGGTTCGATTCCTAGTCAGAATACATGCCTGGGTTGCAGTCCATGACCCCCAGCAACCGCACATGGATGTCTCTCTCTCTCTCTCTTTCTCCCTCCCTTCCCTCTCTAAAAAATAAATAAAAATAAAATCTTAAAAAAAATACATTTATATGGGCAACTAATTTTCAACTAAGGAGCCAAGAATATACCATGAAGAAAGAAAAACTTCAATAAATGGTGTTGGGAACATTGGAAAGCCACATGAAAAAGAATGAAACTAAACTGCTATTTGATGCCATACACAAAAATTACCTCAAGATGGATTAAAGATTTGAATATAAGACCTAAAACAATAAAATATCTAAAAGAAAACACAGGACTAAACCTATGAACCTTGGTCTCAGACAGGATTTTATGAATCTGACCCAAAGGCAAGGAAAGTAAAATTAAAAAATGAATGAAACACATCAAAATAAAAAGTTTCTGCACAGCAAAATAAACCATTAATGAAGCAAAAAGGCAGCCAACTAAATGGGAGAAGATATTTGCAAATACCTCTGAGAAGAGCCTAATATCCAAAATACATAAAGAACTCATACAATTCAACAACATCAACAAAAAAAGGAAAATCAAAAGCAAGCCAATTATAAAATGAGCAGAGGACCTGAACACTTTTCCCAAGAAGACATACAAATGACCAACAGATATATGAAAAGATGCTCAACTTCACTAGCTATAAGGGAAATCAATATCATAACCACAATGAAATACTACCTCACACCTGTTAGGATAGCTAGTATTAAGATGAGAAATAACAGCTGTTGGAGAGGATGTGGAGAAAAAGAAACCCTCATACACTGCTGGAAATAATGTAAATTGATATAGCCACTTTGGAAAACAGTATGGAAGTTCCCCCCAAAATTTAGAATACAGCTACAATATGACCCTATAATCCCTCTTATGGTTATCTTACCCCTCAAAACTGAAAACATTTATTCATAAGGATATGAACATGGTCACTGCAACATTATACATGGTGGCCAAACTGTGGAAACCTTCCTGTGGAAGGACCTTTTTGTCCTTTAATAGATGACTGGATAAAGAAGTGTTAAAAATATATAATGGAATACTACTTGGCCATAAGAACAGATGAAATACTGCCATCTGGGACAACATAGATGGACTTTGAGAGTATTGTGCTAAGTAAATTAAGTCTAATGGAAAAGGACAAGGATTACATGACCTCATTTATACATAGGATATAAAACAGAAAGCAACAAATGAGCAAAAAAAGTCATAGTCAATGGAAGAGTAGTTACCAGAAGGAAGTGGGGTAGGAGAGGATGAAGAGGGCAAAAGAGGTCAAACTTATGGTGAGAGAGGGAGGCTAGACTTGGGTGGTGAGTATACAATGCAATATACAGATGATTTATTATAGAATTGTATACTTGAAACTTACATGTTATTAACCAATATTACACAAATGAACTTAATTAAAAAAAAACAAGAAAAAGACACTAGGAAGGTATCTTTTGTATGGCAGGTTCACCTTTGGAATTGGAGGAACTAAAAAAGAAGAGGGTAAGATATAGATTGAGATACAGATTATTTATTTCTGCTGAATACTGACTTCAAGTCCTATGCAACATTCCCAAGGTCTAAACCTTAAAACTACTACAAATATATTTAGGAAAAAGAGTAATGACAACAATGCTATAGGCTTTCTTACTGTTTCATGTATAATAAATTATAATATCCTCTAAAATCTTGGGGCTATTATCACCTGACCAGGTCTCAATAGACATACTGATCGATTACTAAGCAGCAAACAAATCATGTTAAATTATGATACTCATATAGAAAATCTGTATCGAATACTTTCACCACTAAATGATATGGAAACTGAGATGTATAATCAATTTACAAACAAATGTCACTGATTAAAAGAAAAAAACTGCCAATTTTCCACCTGATTTATTTATATAACTTTTAACTGAGCAACTTGTGGGTAGTTTCATACAACTGTGATGACCATAATAAGATCTATGTGAAGCAGAGATATATAAAAAAATTAGACTCCTGTATACATCAACTTATTTTTCTCAATAGAAAAGATAGGTCTACAAAGATCCATTTACATGCTCTCATCTGAGACATCACAACCAGTGTCACTGAAACACTGATTTACCCACTTAAAGGCTTACTGAGTATTTGACACTAAGAATTGAGCATACCCCTCAAGGAGCTCACAGATTACCAGGAACCAGAGTGACACATAGGTAAGTCCCCATCTAAAACTCAAAACAATATGGCTATTGGAGGGTGGTGGAGGAAGTCACCAACTCAACATGGAGAAAGAGCAGAAAAGATTTCATGGAGAGTGAATTTTCAGTGGTTGTTAGCTAACTAACACCATGGGAGATTTTGTGCTTCTCTTTTCAATTCTGCATTCAGTGGCTTTTCATCAGTACCCTGAAATTCGGTGGAAATACATCCACCATAGCCAAACAATACACCAAACAATACAAATCAGGCACACTTCCCATAAACATCTACCAGCATGCAAGTGATTTTTATGGCAAAGTTCTATGCACTGGAGACTCCATGTGCAAAAGAGCAAAAGCATGAAAATTCAAAAAGAAGTAGTTCAGGATGAGCGAGTGGAGTGTATAGAACAAATGAGGGAGTGGTAATGGATAGGGAAAAAAAAAAGGGAGGTTGGGACCCTGATTTGCTGAGGCCTGTAATGTCTAGAACCTATATGTCACTGCCACAGTGGGTTAGGGTTAAAATGGGGGTCGGGGGAAAGATGAGTCACCAAATTACAAAATACAGAGCTTGTAACATAAACTGCACTGACCTGAATATCCAAAACTATGGAGTTCTCAGATAAAGAAATAACCATACCTGAACTGAAGCCTTCAGAGCTGCTAGTCTTTGACAGAGACAAACTGCTTTGATCCAGAGATGAGTAAATACCAGGAAAAAAAATAACCCACAGAAAATGCTGAATGAAAAAAAAATTTGAAATGTGAGCAAAACAGAGGAAAAAAATACTCACCAGAAAGAAGCTACCCTAAGAAACAAAGAAGTATTCAAACAAATTGTTCTCCAAAATCTAAGGAATTAGAGATAAAGTAAAAAATGGGGGTGGGGGGGTCTTTGGGAAGGTTAAAGAAGATACAGAAAAGATCAAAAAGAGATTATAAAACAACAGAAGATAAATATTGAGTGGGTACAGCTCAAGACATAAAAGAGAATAATGAAACTAATACAAATGAGTGTCATATTAGAGGTAACAAGATGTTAAATAAACATGAATAAAAACCCCGTCAGGACAGGGAGGACAGGTCTGAGAAGCCTTACAAAATGAAATGTAAAAATGACCAGAAAGAAGATGCTAGATATGTAAGACAAAACAGATCTATATTCTCATTGTTGGTGCTCCTGAAGAACAAAACACAAACAGAAAAATACTGAAAAATACCACACAAAAAAGATCTCTCCTAAAATTAAGGCATATTTGAATTTGCAAATCAAGAGCAGACCATGCTCCAGGATAAATTAAAATGTAACAATCAACACTATTAGCCTTATGAAGTTTCTCAACTTGAGAGGAAAGGAACTCATCACACAGGCTCTGAAAGGCAGAAGAGTGGCTCAAAGTATGAACTCTGAAACCAGAATCCATGCTAGTAGGCAGAAAAAGCAAGTCACTTAAGGAGAGAGAAAAGTCAAGTTGGTATCAGTTTTAAATCTAGCCAAGGTTTCTTTTAGTAAAAGGTAAGCATATTCCCAAACATACAAGAACTCAAGGATATAATACTGATAAACACTTTCTGAACAACCTTAATAAAAAAATCTAGTGCCTCCCCTCAAAAAAAGACTGGTCAAAATAAATATTCAAGAAATGGAAAAACTGTTAGAAAAGAACTGCTAATAAGCACTGAAACCATTCAAGAGTATGGCTAAAGAACTCACTGAAATTACAGACAGGTAAGGGAACACAAAGTTAAAGACCTTGACAACATAAAATAAGACAAATCAATGAGTAGAACAGGGAGAAAAGATGTAAGGAAATGCAAATGCATTTATCTTTTTCATCTTTCAAAGGAACCATATATATCAGCTAAAATCAAAAGTCTGTCAAAAAAGTCATAATGACACAAAAAAAAGTGTCCCATGATTGCTCTGAAGTTCAACAATCCCTTCAGTTCTGTAATTTCTTTCTTTAGCTACTTTCAAATAAAATTAAATATATTTTTGAAAAGTAAAGATATCATGTGTTATATGATCCTATCTTTATAAAGGACTTTTAAACTATCCATCCATTCTTCCATTCATCTACATGAAAATTCATAGAGAAGTGTTTACAATGGTGATTATCAAATATTAACCACAGTTATCTCTAGATTATAAGACTTGAGTGGCTTAAATGTCTTGCTCCACTTTTCTAATAAATTTTGTTTAAATAATGAACATGTATTATTTTTAGAAAAACTATAAGTCAAGACATTAAACTGAAGTTTTAAATGAGGCAAAACTGACTAAATGACAAATACCAAAATGTATAATTTATTTTAAAAATGAGTGCAAGTTATTCATACCACTCTAGGACTATAATCAGTCCAAACACTCCAAAAGAGTAGAGAAAGAAGAGATTTTATAAGGATTTCTTAAAAAGCTTTGGTGGAGCCTCTGGCCTTACTCCCTCCAACTAAGGGGAAAGGGTGTCAGCCTCTTTAGCTAAAGGGGCAGAAACTTCAAGGAAGCCCCTTGAGAGAGAGCTAATGTGTACTGCATGCAGGAAGGGAGACCATGAACTTGCACCCAACTTGTACTAAGAAATGCTAGAAACCTGAAGGCGGGAGTGAGAAAAGTTAGACAGCAAGAGAAGGCTGCGTTAGACATGTCTCATGAGCCACAGGAAGACAGTAGAGGGGAGAGCCAGCACTGAGTCACTGTAAGTTTTGCAATATGAACGTCTGGAAGGTGAAATGACACCAACAATAAATGTTTCTTCAGTGGCAGGAACCTTGGAAGAACCAGGGACAAAGGGGAGCAGAGCAAGCCCAAGGAGAGTCACCTAACTCATGGAAGCCTAAGTTGGATGGACCCAGTAGGGGATCCTCTGAAGAATTCAGGAAAATACCCAACTAAACAATCAAACCTAGAATACTAAACCACCCCAGCTAATGCACAATCACTGTATCCCTTCACTCTCCTCTACTTACCCCACTCTTCAAACTTGGCAGGGGCCTAAGTAGTAGAGAGCTAGCTCAGGAGAAAAGGATAAGTAGAGGAAAAGAAAAAAAGCCATACACATTCCACCAACTCTTCGCATTGCAAGGTCCTTTCAAGGGGGAATGGGTGAGGAAGTAAGTTCTCGTACAGAGTGTTTGACTTATGTTTCATAGATCACCTAAGTTCAACATATTGGTTACATATGAAATATCACTAAACCACAGACAGACAGACACAATAATGGGTGGCCACGTGTACATATGTCCACAATGTCTCTTCCTTATACTATAAATCACTTCTACCAATAAAAACACAACAACGAAGCAGAGAAGGAAAATAACTAGAACTGAGACCTACACTAGTCTGAAGCAGTCCAATTAGAATATTAAAAAGCAGCAGACACAAAATCTAGGCTGGGTAAGGAGAGAAGACATGAGAGGGATATGGCACAATGAAAAGGGGAGAAAGCCCAATGGATTCTAGGTCCTGGTGGAGAGTAGCAGTATCAGAAAGAGTAAGGTGAAAGGTGGGTATAGCAAAGTAAAAGAAATGCTTAAATTGAGAGTATGGAAGAGGTTTAGTCAATAAAATGTGTTTAACTCCAAATCTCAGCCGGCCATGTACTATTTATTTATGTCTCCTCGTTCTATACCAGCAATTTTCAACCGGTGTGCTGCAAGATTTTTAAAAACATACAATACCTAACTATTTTAGTCCAGGGCACTGACTTCTTCTCCCTTAGACTATCGATGGAAAAAAAAAAAAATGACAACAGCCAACACAATGGTAGCCATCAAGTATGAATGAATCAAAATTACACCTATTTTTTGGTCAAATAAGCAAAAAATATATTTTTGTTTATGCTACAGAATTCTAGTAATTATTTTGTGTATGTCATGAGATTAAAAAGGTTAAAAATCGCTGTTCATACGATTGTTACAAGCATTAGATAAGGAAACACATTAAGCAGCTAGCCCCAAACCTGGTATAAAATAAGCAAAGAGTAGTCCCTTCAGTGCAAACAGGAGCTAATGAGCTATGAGCCAGGAACATCCAAGAGTATGAGCCAGGAACACCGAGAGGTGAAAGGAAAAAACAACTGAGCTATTATAACAGAGCCATACACATTTTAAAATTCACATTACTTAGCTTCAAATACAAGAATTCTGTAGCATGAAAGAAATCCAATTTTGAGAGGAAAGAAATAAGAAAACCAAGGAACATTAGTAAATCATGAAACTGCAGCACTAGTAAGATATTATATTGAATTATTGACCAGTCATTTGGTAAATATTTATTGAATTTTATGCAAAGCACAATCAATCTAATAATTTATTTCAGCACCTATCTGCTAATAATGTTATATAGCACATAGACAAATTTAGAGGCAGATCAGAGGTAAAATAGGTGGATCGACTTAACTGATTGCTCATATATATTTACAAAGAGGGGTGGGACCAAGGATGACCCTCTTAGAAGAAGAACAAATGTCCACTGAGTGATGAGAGGACACGCCTCTGCCACACGCAGAGCATACGAATGTGTTCTGCAACCTCGGAAGAGACTGAAACATAGCAGTTAACCTGGCAGAAATATCCTAGCATTACTATGATCTAACCAGGAGTCCATAACCTTCAGTCTGCGAATAAATTCTAACTTTGAAAAATTATCTAATCTCCATAAAATCAGACAAAGCTTTAACGTCTGCTGTACAATTCAAAATTACTTAAAAACATTAGTCACAGTAGCTTTTGATCAATGCACATTTTTCCAATCATGAAACTACCTGCATATATTTGAAAAATAGGAGGACAAGCATATGACAGAAAGAGGAATTCACAAACCTTTTCTCTCAATGGCTCCTACAGTTGCTTAGCACACAGACTGGAAACCACTGTTCTACCTGATTGAGTTAATTGACAGGACCGTGAATCTTTGAAAACTCATGTTCTTCAGCCTTAAACTGCAGAACCTGCAGTATAGTGGTTCTAGGGGAAAAACTGATACTGCATTTGAAAAATGGTTTGGAGAGATTCTAGCACAATAAAACCAAAGCAAAAGTTTTATCAAATTACTGATCAAGTAGCAAATATTCAATGAATACATCTTTATGCATAGTAATGTTCATTCACTCTAATCATATTCATTTAAGTATTTACACACTAATTATACTTTTTCAAGCACAGGACCAAAGAGAATGTAAAATAACCTAACCCTTGGACAACTAGGGCTTGAAAACAAATGCCTTCCCAGAGGTAAAACAGAGTACACTGTAGGAAGACGCTAAGTATTTAAAATAAGAATTCAATGAAAATTATTTGATTTCTTAAGGCTGCTTTCAGGTTTCATACCACCAACTCAAATATGGCATGATATAATCTGGATAATACAAACATTATGGAAACAAATAGTCCTCACTTCAAGTACCTAATCTGCCATAAGGACTGGGGCCACTTCTTGAAATTCTCAAATCCTCAGGATTTTGTTTTGTTTTGTCTTTGGTAAAATTTGGGTAACGTGCCTACCTCATTCAATTAGTATGAGAACCAAGTAAGAAAGTGTGTCAGATGTCCTTGCAATGCCTACCAATGGTTAGAAAATGTTTGGAAAGGAAGAGGACTCTAGGTATTGTCTGTGACCCTCAGGAAAATCTGGCACATGAGACTCAGGACTACATAATACTGACATGTGATCATTCTTCCTTCTCACAGGGGCAGACTGTTAACAGATTATTACTGTCTTAACCCAGGGAAGGCAGCACTGCAACTCCTTCCCTAGGACAGGCTGCAAAGCTGCAACCAGTAAGACTAAGGGAAAAAGTCTACAATCTCCTGCTCTGAAATACCTGATTGCTTTATGTTCATATTAATATTCAGAAGCTTTCTTTCAGAAGCCCAAACAATATAAAATTGTGATTAGATATAACTATGTGCCCACAGTTTCTCTATTGAGTAAAACAATAAAAGTTAGAGCCCCTCCCTCCTTCCCACACTTCAGGACAGCCAACTAGTCATGCAGAGAGATTGGACCCTAAAGCACAAAGAGCCCTTTAGTTGGATCACACTGGCACTGCCACCCCAAATCTCCTATTGCAGATGAAGCCACAGCAGATTAGAGACCCAGAGTCATCTAGACTATTAAACAATCAAAACTCACAAAACAATATACAAATGATGTATTATAGAACTGTATTCCTGAAACCTATAATTTTATTAACCAATGTCACCCCAATAAATTCAATTAAAAAAAAAAAAACCTCTGGGCAGAGGGCTGCAAAGATAGAGGGATCCTTAGGGAATGAAGGATAAGTTAAGTCTTTGATGAGCTCCAGATTCTTGGTTCTTACAGTATCTATCTCTTTACAAACAAAGCAATCTAGTGTCTTGTCAGGAGAGGAAGGCCTCCCTAATTCTGGAAGATCCTAAGACACAAGGGTATACAAAGTAACATTGTCATCACAAACTACTGTACCCCAGAGGATGACCATATGCCTTTGTTTCCCTAAGACAGTTCAGGCATGCCTGTGTCCCGGCATCATTACTTACTAGCACCCACTTTCAATGATCTCAGTGTCTTGACTTAGGAAATAAATTATATAATCACCCAAATATTAAACTACCTGCCTAAAATGATATACAAAAGCTTGAGACAGCTGTGAAATGTAACCAAATTGACAACATCCTAGTCAAGTTTTCTCCCTTCCTATCAAATACACACAACACTTACAATCATTTCAAAAATGTACAATAAATCTCCCTTAGAAACAGTAAAACTATTACCAACAGTCTAGGGTTACAGCCTGCTGAAACTGAAAAAACTTATTTAAAATTATCCCCATTATAAGTCAGTAACTTGAGTCAATAATTCATACAGCCTCTCCTGAGAACAACTACTCTTTTAGAAAGAAAACAGAGATTCTAAATGCAATTTCAAATAACATGCCTAGTACCCAAGCACAATAACCTGCTAAAATGAGAATTATTTCCATGCTTCCAAGGATATCCAAAACACAAAATAAAAATGTTCACTACCAGGGGCTCTTCATGTCAAATTAGAAAAATAGTGCCAATAAAGCTTGTTTTAACACAGTGCAAAATTGTAGGAGAATAACTCCTAACACAAGCAAAAATGCATCCAAAATACTTACCACTTTTCTGAACAAACTTCCAAGATGCTTGTGCAGTTAGTATTCTAAGGATTATGCTACTACCCGTTACAAAGTCTAACCTGAAACCATAACCAGGAGGGAACAATATCACCTGAACATATAAAACAAACTCTGCTGTGGCTGAAATCTCATGTCACCTAAAATTGGTGGTAGTGGTAGAACAGGAAGATGGAAGACGCAGGAATCTAAGGATTTCAGTCTTCTTTCATTTAATCATCCAAGAAATGTTTACTCAACACCCACTAGGCACTACAGCTCCAATAACAAACTAGTCCCTGCCCCCTTATGCTGGGAGAAACCAACATGAAACCATTAACTTACAATGGTACAGGTATATAATTTTAAAATATAAAAAGTTAATGTAGCCCTGGTCTGTGTGTCTCAGTTGGTTGGAGCATTGTTCCATAAACAAAAAGGTCACAGCTTTGATTCCCAGCCAGGGCACATGCCTAGGTTGTGGGTTCAGTCCCCGGTAGGGGCACGTAATGAGAGGCAATTGATGGGATGTTTCTCTGCTTCTCTCTCTGCCTCCCTTCTCCTCTCTCTAAAATCAAGAACATGTCCTTGGATGAGGATAAAAAAAAAGTTGCAATAAAGAATAAAATGCTACAAGAAAAAATAATAAAAAGGAAAGGTGTAATTTAAACTGAGGTTAGGGACCACCTTGCTGAAAATGGGTAAGGTAAGTAGTAAGTAGTAGAAATGAAGAATATGGAAGAAACTCAATTATAAAAGAGAGGGATCCTCATGTACAAAAGTCCTAAAGTGCAAAAAAAGAAACTTATCCTGTGTGTACACATAACCGATTTCTATAAAGAAAATACATGAGAAGATGGAGATGAGAAGATGAAAAATGCTTCACTTCCTGGCACAACCAAAAGGATAACCACTAATTTAAAAAAAGAGACCAGGACTGCCAGAAAACCATTTGCATGGAAGTCCAATATATGTCCAGGCAGCAGCTGTCAGACTGCACGGGCAGTCCCACATTCACCACAGACAACCCCAGAGGAACAACGGGGGAGTGAGAGAGACTCTGAAAACCCAGGGCATTAGCCAGGGATACTAAAGACTCAAAATCCCAGACTGTAAAAAAATCTGTGGGGACAGTGGCAGGAGAAACTCCAGCCTCACAGGAGAGTTTGTTGGAGAGACCCACAGGGTCCTAGAATGTACACAAACCAACCAACCCAGGAATCTGCACCAGAAGGGCCCATTTTGCTTGTGGGTAGCAGAGGAAGGGACTGAAAGTGGGGAGAGAACCAAGCAAACAGCACTGTTCCCTCTCTGGCCCCTCCCCCACATACATTGCCATAATGCAGCAAATAGGGTAGTCCCATCCTGGCGAATACCTAAAGTTCCACCCCCTTACCACATTAACGAGTGCCCCCAGACAAAGACATATGACCCAAATGAAAGAAAGAATCAAAACTCCAGAAAAAGAACTAAGTGATGAGGAGATAGACAACTTACTAGGTGCATGGTTCAAAACACTGGTAATCAGGATGCTCACAAAAATGATTGAGCTTGGTCGCAAAATGAAGGAAGAAATGAAGTTTACACAAAGTAAAATAAAGGAAAATGTACAGGGAACCTACAGTGAAGGGAGGAAATTGGGACTCAAATCAACAATTCATAACAAAAGGAAGAAATAAGCATCCACCCGGAACAGAACGAAGAAACAAGAATTCAAAAAAATGAGGAGAGGCTTAGGAACTTCTGAGACAACTTACAATGCTCCAACATCCAAATCATAGGGATGCCAGAAAAAGAAGAGGAAGAACAAGAAATTGAAAACTTATTTGAACAAATAATGGAAAACTTCCCCAATCTGGCAAAGGAAATAAACTTCCAGGAAGTCCGGTAAGCTCCGAGTCCCAAAGAAACTGGACATAAGGAGGAGCACACCAAGACACAACATAATTAAGTTACCCGATATTAAAAGTAAGGAGAGAATCTTAAAAACAGCAAAGGGAGAGAGTTACCTACAAAGGAGTTCCCATAAGACTATCAGCTGATTTCTTAAACGAAACATTGCAGGCAAGAAGGGGCTGGAAAGAAGTATTTGAAGTTATGAAAGGCAAGGACCTACATCCATGAGTACTCTATCCAGCAAGCCTATTATTTAGAATGGAAGGGCAGATAAAGTGCTTCCCAGATAAGGTCAAGTTAAAGGAGTTCATCATCACCAAGCTCTTATTACATGAACTGTTAAAGGGACTTATCTAAGAAAATGAAGAAGATCAAAAATACGAATAGTAAAATGACAACAAACTCACAACTATCAACAGAACCTAAAAACACAAAAACTAAAACAAAAAGGAACTAAGCAAACAACTATGACAGGAACAGAATCACAGAAATAGAGATCACATGGAGGGTTATCAGTGAGGAGGGGAAAAGGGAGAATGGCGGGAAAGGTACAGGGAATGGGAAGCATGACTGGTAGGCACAAAATAGACAGAGGAAGGTTAAGAATAGTATAGGAAATGGAGTAGCCAAAGAACTTGTATGTACAACCCACAGACATGGACTAAGACTGTGGCGGTGCGGGGGGGGGGGGGGGGCATGGTTAGGGGGGAACGCTGGAGGGAGGGGAGTGCAGGGAGGAGGAGGATAAAGGAAAGAAAAAACTGGGACAACTGGAATAGCATAATCAATAAAATATACTTCTAAAAAAAAGAAAGTAAAAAAAACACACACACACAAAAATATCCCAAAGCTTCATAAGGAACATAGAGAAAATGACCTTAAATTGGCAAGTGTACTAACAACTTTAGCAAGGCTGAAGCAATGAAACTCTATTTCTGCCACTACGTCAAGATGTACTGAGTTGCATGATAGCCCAAATTATCATGGGTTAAGACAGAAAGATATTCCATTTTTACTTAACATGAAGTCTGAAGGTATCCAGTTCCAGGGTTCATTCAGCAGATCACAGAAGTCAGGGCCTTCAGTTAGAATCTTCTATTCTCGTGTCCTGTCCCTCAGGTTTGTTCCCTCAGGACACAAGATGGCTGCCGAGCTTCAAGCATGAAAGTCATAAACACTTGGGCACAGGCACTTGTTTGCAGGTGCTCAGAGATTTGAAATAGATAACTATGCCCATACTTCAAAATGACAGGGAGGGAAGAAGGTGTGCTGCCTGGTGACCTTCTACCTCATGGCCTGTTTTCCCTTTCCCCTGCACTCAGAATTCAATTCTAGGAATTTTCATAAAGACAATCCCCCCAATAAACATATCTTCAGTAAATGAAGCTAACTCTGTATTACTGCCTGCCAATATTACTGTAATCCATTTCATACAAGCAAGGCTATTACGACTCTTAAATATTATTAGTTAACTCAAGCTCACAAGTACACATACAGGACACAGGTTTGCCAAGCTGAATTGCCTCAGTTGTGTTCAACAAATACATTTTTATATTCAAGTTATAAAATACTAAATTATATCAAAGTATTCACCATAATGGTAAATAAAACATGAACTGTTTAGCTTCTGTTGGTAATAACATTCTCCAGTACAGAACTGCAATGGACTGAATGTTTATGTCCCCCCTAAAATTCATGTTAAAAACCAATGGTATGAGGAGACAGAGCTTTTGAGAAATGATCAGATCATGAGGCCTCAGAATGGGATTAGTGGTCTTGTAATAGAGGCCCCAGAAAGATCCCTTGCCCCTTACACCATGTGAGAACACCAAGAAAAGTAGAACTTCTGTGAACCAGGAAGTCCTCACCAGACACTGAATCTGCTGGCACCTGGATATTGTACTTCCCAGCCTCCGGAACTGTGAGAAATAAATTTCTGTTGTTATAAGCTACCCAGTTTATGAAACTTTATTATAGTAGCCCAAAGACAAGTATCAAAGACTGTGAGATAACAGACAATATACACACACGCACGCGCACACACACACGTTTCTGACACAGAGCTCCTAAAGCTTTTGTAATTTCCTAAATGGTAATATCACTGGGAGCATCTCTTGTTCTAATAGTTGTCTTTGACTCCGTTCCTAACACAAGGCTCCTAAACCCTTGTCAATTCCCATGTAGTAAGAGCACCAGGAGGATGTTTTATTTTCATGAGGTGACTCTGGGCAGGCTCCTGGATAGGGAGCCTGGTCACCTGAAAGAACCATGATTAGAAGCTTGGAACTTTTAACTCAGCTCCCTAACTTCTCTAGTGAAGGAAGAGGGGGCTGGAAATTAAGTTAATAACTGATCATGCGGATCAGGAAGCCTCCATAAAATCCCAATAGTATGGGGTTTGGAGAGGGTCCAGGAGGGTGACACATCCACACTGGGAAGATGACGCACCCCAACTCCACAGGGAAAGAAGCTTCTGTGCTTCCCAGACCTCATCCTATGGAACTCTTAATCTGGTTGTTCATGGCATCCTTTATCATATCCTTTAATAAACTGGTAAATATGTTTCCCTGAATTCTGTGACCCACTCTTACAAATTAATCAAGCCTGAGGAGGTCATGGGAACTTCCAATTTGTAATCAAATCAAACAGCTATGGGTAACCTGGGGGTCTACTACATGCAACTGCCATCTGAAAAAGGCAGTCTGGTGAAATCCGATGCTATCTCTGGGTAATGTCAGAATTGAGTTGAATTTTAAGACATCCAGCAGGTATTCCAGTGAATTGCTTGGTATAAGGGGAAAAAAACCTAACCATTTGGTGACCAGAAACGAAGGGCTCTGTGTGAATAATAAAGAAGAAACACAGGAAAGAAACACACAATAAGGAATAACCGTAAGTTTTTCCTTAAAAAAGACAAGATTGTCCTTCCAAGAAATCGGTTAACTTCACAAAACTCAGTATTGTATATCTTGAGACGCTAACAAAGTGTTTTGCCAGTGATTAGCAAAACGCAGGCATTTTATTTCTAAACAAAGAGTCAACATTGAGAATCCTACATGTTTTCTGTAAACAACCAACTGATCTGGACAAACAAGAGATGGCAGCTATTACTCCCCCTTCAAAGAAGTCAATCAGTACTCCAAATGTACCTTCAGAAGAATTACTGAAATGATATGTTTGTGAAGTCCCCAACAAAGCTTCCAGGAGAGAAAATTAACTCAATAAATAATAGCTATCATTATCACATGTAGAGCTACTCTGATGAACAAATTATTCTAAAATATCCAGACAATATAAAAACATTATTCCTAAAATTTATTCCTCATAACTAGTAAAAAGCGAAAAATGAAGGTAATCTGTAACAGAATTATTTCCATATACCACAGGGTAAAAGACTCCCCATGTTGGTGGGATTTTGTACTAAAAAAAGATAACAAAGAATTTGGAGGCTTTTACTTACTGAATTTAGAGAGAGAGAGGTGGGGAGAGAGAAAGAGGAAGTAAGAGAGAGAGAAAAAACATCAATTTGTTATTTCACTTATTTATGCATTCATTGGTTGATTCTTGTATGTGCCCTGAATAGGGATCAATCTGGCAACCTTGGGGATAACACTCCAATCTACTGAGCCACCTAGCCAGGGTTAGAAGGCAAAGAATTAATTTTAAAAAGAAAGATCCTCTAGAATTGAGTGACATTGGATACACTTTACCAAAAAATCAATTGTCAATCTTAATGTTGCTGCCCACAACTAAGGGAACCCTTAGCCTCCAATCAATTAAGCATTATTTCTCAGAGAACAGGTTATCTTAAGATTTGAAGAGCTTTCACAGAAATTTGAGTGTCAGAAAATGCCCCCAAAAAGTAATGTCTCTCACACGTACAACCAGACAACCTAAAAAAAGGCACTAAGTCTTTTCAAAGAGATGTTATAGAAAAAATTATGTAAATTTATCTTAAAAGACTAAAGCCTAGCATAAAAATCAACATTTGAGAGTCTCTGGGTATTTATAATAGTTCCTATACAAACCATTTAGCTTTACAAATAAGTGAGAATCCAACTAAATTAAAATTCAACTATGACTAAAATTCACCCATTTTATTCAAGAAAAAATTAATAAACTTCAGATTCCTGAAGCTGGCACTGAAGACCTTCTATGAAAGTATAGCTTCATAGTTACATCACCTCCTGGGCCAATGTCTACCCCGAGCTGCTTCCTAGCTGTATAACTCCAGCTCAATAATCTAATCTCTCAGTTTTCCTTCCCTTAAATGAAGGTAACAGCTTTCCCATCAGGTCTCCAAAGGACTCACTGAGGTCATATAAGAACGCAGCTGCTATCTACCAGGTGTATCTCACTATACTTACCCTCGTGGCCATGCCTGCTCTAAATAAATCCTTCCTATGTTTTCCAGGCCAAGATTTTTCCCTTGACCTCACTCAGGCCCTCTCTTCTCTACCCTTTCAAGGGTAAACCTTTCTGCAGTAGCCACCCTACCACCACACCCACACATCCAAGTCCTGTAATTCCCTTCAAAGCCCAGCTCAAACCTAAACTTCTCAAGCTCTACATCAACACTACCTCTTCCATAAAGTCCCCTAATTCTCACAGATCACTGTTTCTCTACCCTGTCTTCATTCAATCCTGTGGGGATTTAAAAAATAAAAATTCCAGAAGGTCAGGCCTCAGCCATGTTTTGTTGGTCTGAGGTGTGGACCAGAAATCAGCTCTGAAGTGACTTCTTCATGCTTTGAAACCTCATAACACTTCACAAGCACATCCCTTGCAAGACTTTGTACTTTCAACTGCATATTTTAATTACAAACAAATTGTATTTAAACTATAACTCTTGGAAAACGGGATCAGTATTTGATTTTATCCTCAAGTATCCACAAGAACAGTGACTTGAACTACCAGACTAGTCAACTATCATTGAATGGGGAGGCAAAGAAAGAGAATTTTAATACTCATCAAATATATAATTCAAAAATATGGTTTGAAGCAAAAGCCTACCAAAAAAAAAGCCTATCACCACCTGAAAAACTAATCGATATTTCAACAGCTCAGATGTTAAGTTCTGCCTGACACATGTGACCTAGCCAATGTATAATATGAGGAGAAATGACATATCCCCAAAACAGGAAACATGATTAAAATAAAGCAGGTGCAGGGATAACCATGTCTTGGGTCTCCCCAGACATCCAACTGCTTAAAATTCCCTGAATTGATCATGCTCCCTTACGCCCCATGCTTTAAATGCACACCACAATCTCTAACACACTACTGTACATTCTTCACCTAGGTCTTACTACTCATTGTGAAAATACCTTCTATGATGGAAAGCTTTCCCGTAGGTCAAAATCCTAGTTTAAGTCCTTGCTCTGTACTCCCCTAACACTTGATAATACAGGGTCCAGCAGAAGTGAAGCTTGAGTGTGGTTGGGAAGGTATATGAATCTTACACAAGATAAACAGCAATTTGAACATTTCACCTAAAATGTTATATGGTGTGCTTGAGTGTCATATTGTTATGTTACAGAATTATATGCTTATGATTTTGTATTAAAAAAGGGGCGTTATTTTATGGACCCTGTGTTATCCCTATTATAGCACCTATCAAAAATTAATTATTACTCTGCTTATCTAGGTCCCTATTGGTTTCTACAAGGAGAGGGAGACTCCCATCACTTGACTCAATCATCTTGTATAAAGAATGGCACTTAGGAAGGTTTCAATAAATGGTAAATGAATAAATGAATGAATGAATGAATAAGGAAAGAACTTTAGTTTGTTCATCTGTAAAAATAAATGAGTTAATGTCCAAGGTCTCTTCCAGCTTCATATTCTACTAGAATAAAGAATCAATAAAATCAAATAACAATTATGTATAACAAAAACTTGGATCCATCTTTGGAGTTGAATAATATCTAAGTCATAGTATAACAAGTTGCTGGTTTATACAAGATTTTCTTTATATATCATTTTAATATTTAAGACTAAAGACAGCAAATTGTTGTTACATTTATTTTGCTTATTATGGTGAGAGAAATTTCTCTTCAAAAAACATTAAATGTTCATTAGCAATCTTAATTTTAACACAGGGTAATACATTTTACATAGGTAGGGGAAAAAACTATAGATATTTCATAACTATGGATAGGTGAATATTAAGAAAATACTTACATTTGAGGCCTAAACAATAATAAATGGGTTATTATCCAAGAGAATAGTCAGCCCAGAATAAATGACTATTAAAAGATATATGAGTAAGATCCATCCAGCTTCTGGCCCAATTCCACTTTCAACCTTGGATAGAGCAATTATTACTGAAAATAGTCATCTCTACAATGAAGATGTATAAAAGAAGAGCCTGGCTTTGGAATTTAATCATTCTTATTAATCTTTCAAGACAATGATATATAACATATGGTAAATTATTTACAATAAAATGAACGTTATTTTCTGTGAGGACTTAGCTTACAGTCAGCTGGGAAGCTATCACATTCCTAACCTTGTGCAAACAGGTGATTAAGCTATCCCAACAAACTAAACTTTACATATTTGTTTGGAAAGTCTTATATGACTACAACAAAGTTAAAGTCACTTAGATGCACTAATCATACACAGTAATGATTAAATTGCTTGAGAGTTACACATAAATAATTATTGTATAATTATCCCAACTTCATTTCCTAGATGAAAGCAAAATAGAATACAATCCCCACTATTTTTAAACAAGGCAGAATAATTTTCATGTTTTTTTCTTTGATAATTTTTTCTATTTTTAACTTGCATCAACGTTCAAGTTTTCCCAGATGTTACGTCTGTAATAACATGTGATTCCCTTGGTCTTAAAGCCTTTAAGTAATGCCAAAGGATAAACTCAAAATATTAAAAGCCTTTTCAATAAACCATAAGGAAATACTTGCCCCATGACCTGATCAACCTGCAAGAGTGACAGAAGCTCGGCTACCCTGTAAAAAAACTTTAAAACTCACTAATGGTAAAGGACAGAAAACTGTACTTGAACAATGATTAAAATTAGAAAAAAACACACAAACAAAAAATAAAAGAGAAAAAACTCACTAATGTATGAGACCTTTCAAAAATCAGATGGGAAGCTTAAAAGGATTTCAGTAAAAGTATTTTCCCTTCCATGCCTTTTTTAAAATGCCACTGCATTCTAACGAGTAACATAACAAGTATACAAAGAAAGTGTGGTAAGGTCAAAGAAGTATTTCGTCCCCTTAAATTCCTGAAAATTACGAAGTTGCTTTGATTTTGCAAGTGTCATTTCAAAACCACATGACCTTAAACAGAGGAACAAAACCATAATTCAGTGGTTGGATTAAAAGAGACATAAGTGCAAATTTGTTTCTTACCTACAAACTTATCCCTTTCTGTATTTGGGGGCAGAAAACTGTGGCTCTTCCTAACATGGATTACATACAGGAAGATTCCAGATACAAGTGCTTTGCAAATACAGTTAACAAAAACTAAATCAGGCTTCCCTGCGCCCAGTCCTACGTTCAAGGACCAAAACGACCAATTTTATCCACCACTGTAACATGATAGTTCAGAAAACTTTTACGTCTTCAGAAAACAGGCACGGGAGAAAAATCAGTCATGAAAAGCTTCAAGAGAAAACTTGCTCAACGACAGAGGGCTTGAATCCCTGAAGTTTGCCCAATTATTCACCCACGCCTAAAGCCCAGACCACCCCATCTTTTGTACACATGTATTAGATAACAAAACTCTAAACGGCTCATGACTGAAATGCAAAATCCCAAAAACTCAACAAATACCCCATAAAGAGAAAAAATCCATGGCAAAGTAACTCCATATCACACCAGCCGCCCACGTCGCACCCCAAGCGACAGCCAGACCGGCACTCACCCACCGTTCGCACGGGAGGCCCAGACCTGGGGCTTTTAAAATCTGGAACGCCGTAGGCTCCCTTACTCTCCTGAGAAAGATCCTTATCCCCACCTCAGAGCTCCGTTCAGAGCGTACTGGGCGCTGCCATTTTGACAATAAAGCGGCCCTTGCCCCGAGGCCCCTTACCCAGTAGCCCTGAGCGGAGCCGGAGCGCCAAGGAACCACTGACCCGTAGACTCGGCGCCCCGACGCCGTGGTGCCCGTGTGCAGAGAGTTGCCCCCACTCAGGGTACACCGACAGAGCGACCTTAGGAAAAGGACCCCGGAAACCCTAAACCGCCTCTCAGGCAGCGCCGAGGGGACCTCAGCGGGTGGGGCAACTGCAGCCAGTGGGTGTCCGAAGGCAAGCGTTCAGTTACCCGGACAACGAGGCCTCACGCCCAGCGGGGAAGCAACGGGGTGCTGTGCTTAGAAACTCAAAGGTCTTCGCCGTGACGCGGTACGGTTCCGACGAAGGAATCCTTTGACCCGCTGCACGTCCTCAGTACTCCTCAGTGCTCAACTCTCTAACCTCCTCCGTTCCGAAGGAGCGTTGCGCGGTGCACAAGCAGCCCCTAGGTCCCACGCCCATTGCCTAGCTCTGTCCCCTCTGGACCCCTACTGTTTCCCACCCTCAGCCCGTCCCCAGGCCTGCTACAATCCAGAGACTCCTTGGGAATACGCGAGCGCGACCGCCTTCCTCGTGGGCGCCTCCCCCTTAGCTGCCCGAAGCCCGCCTGCGCCCGCCTCCCCAAGCCGCGAGCAAGGCGGGTCGTCGTCTGCAGCGGCCCGAGGCGCGGCGGCTGCTGACCCAGGCTAAGGCCTGACCTGCTAGCGAGAGGAAACTCTGCTACATTTTGTTTCGTTCGTGGTTTTGCATAGGCTGAAACTTTGTGATTGGGTTAATCGCGGGACCTCCGCGAAAAGGACCCATTTATTTATTTTTTTTTTTTCCAAAATGGCAGCCTCCAGCCGCGCGCAGGTGTTAGATCTGTACCGGGCGATGCTGAGAGAGAGCAAGCATTTCAGCGCCTACAATTACAGGTGACCCGTCGGGCGGCGGGAGCCGGGAGGTCCGGGGTGCTGGCTGCCTGGGAATGTTTCCGAGTGCGGCGAGTCCGTGTCTTACGCCTGCGATCTTGGATAAGCGGACTCCAGCCGGCGAGCGTGGTCCTCTGGAACTTCTCGGGGAAGGACCGGGGACTTGCCCTTCATTGTGGCAAAGATGAATGTTGTGCGCCCCCTCCCCAAGTTGGATACCGCGGCTTGAGCTCTGGTAGTGTGGTTATTGGTGTGTTTCTGCCATAGGAAGGATGGACGTGGAAGCTGCAAGCATTTAAGTTAGCACCAGTTCGTTGTATACGTAGAACTTCCTACAGAATTGGTAGAGTTGACAGAAGTGTCCAGTCAGTAGCACAGGTCCACAAGCTAAAGGCTCGGTTACTCTGCCCACTCCTTTAATTCCTTACATGTGTTAGCCATTCATCACATGTGTTGCAAGAATCAAATCCGTGTACTTGGGATAATTGGTTGAAGCAGGAGTGGGAGAATTGGAAGGAGGAGGCACAAGTAGCAATAAAGTTATAAAGGTCTCACGAAAACCTCAGGCTCTGAAACGTTTATCGTGGCCTCACCAGGTGGGGAGCCAGCTACTAGGATCTTAGCAGCAGGAGAATGACAGTCTAAACTCTTAGCATCCTTAATATAGCGCACAACTTCTCTTCCTGCCCCATTCTCCTATTTGCTGAGTCCCTTATTCTAATTCTTTACTCTCTGTATCGTTTGTGCACTTTGGAGCCTCAGCTTGTGGACTTTTTTCTCTGCATTCTTTCAGATTTGGTGTCTTCTATTAACGACCTGATTCTCTCTGCATTTAAAACATATTCCCAAAGCTAGAGTCTGATGAGACCAGCTCATTTCATTATACCAGGTCTCACTTTTGGTGATTAGCCAGCCTGTGGATTGGGTTTCCAATGAACAAGGCCTACCCTTAGAACAGACCTGGTTAAGTAGTGCCCCGCTCCCTTCCGTATGAGCCGGCAGCCCCTTTGATGGGTAGACTACTACAACCTCAGCTGGCCAACAGAACACTAAACCTCTCAAGCAGTGACTGTCTAATTTTTAGATACCTGCAAGGAAAAGGAACATATGTTAACATCTAAATCATACTGATGAGATTATATCCACCTGGTCAGTTAGTTAAGCATTTCATGGGAGTGCATGGTTTTATTTAATGACTTTGGCTTTGGAAGGTAATGTTTGTAAATAGTAGTAAAATTAACCAAGTAGCACCAAGAAGTTAACCAAGTTTGTTGAAGGAACCCACAAAATATGCACATTAACATTTGGAAATCAATAATTTTCACCAGTTTGAAAGAAGATATTGTGTCATTTAAATTTGCTGAGAATAAACAAGAACTGGGGATCAGCACACAGGTCACACACTGGAAAGACAGCAGAGGGAAGATCTGGGAGCACATGGTAGAAAAGTCAAGTAGAAGCCCTCAGAATATAGAACCTTAGACAAGTCCTTCAACCTCAATGTTGTCATTTTCTTGCTTCTAAAATTAGCCTGATGTAGTAGATAGTCTCTAAGGACCCTTCCATTTCTAAAATTTCATTTGGAAATTACTTATGAGCCAGGTAGTGAAGTAGACATACAAGACTAAGTATTTCTAAAGTGAATAAATGCCAAGTCAACAGCAGTAAACTAGAGAAAGTCATTCAAGGCTGTACCTGGTAGGCAGAAAATTGAAAATGAGTTTCAGTGTGAACTACTATATAAGTCAATATACATTTAGAGAATAATTGTTCAAATTATACTTTCAGTAATGCTTTTGAGCTAAGTTTATTATCCTCATATAAATAAATTATCCAGAGGAATCTGGTAATCATTTTATACTGTTTCCTGAACTCATGGACCTAAACCCTGAGATTCCCACTAATATTATCTCCTAAGATAAATTTTTTAAAAACCTTGTTATAAAATATACCCTTCTTTTGTATTAAGGCTATGTCTCATGACTTTCAAAGACAGCCCTTCACACCTGTACTCTTCTACCTGGAATGGCTTTTAATCATCCTTGTCTTGAGTTTATCCCCTTCCTTTGAGATTCAGTTCATTCATGACCTTGGAACACAGGTTTCCCTGATTCTTCTCATTCCACATCTCCCAACACCATCTAAATGGGTTTTGTTTCTATGTATTCTTTTACTTCAGTGCTTTCAAAACAATCTGAAGAATTCTTTGTGCAGTGCCATAGCAGACCCTGAAGATAGAAAGATGAGAGCTTGGACTCAGCAAGGCACCTACCATCCATGGCTTTTTTTTTTTTTAACAAACCTCTGTGGAACACACTTATAGAAATCATTTTCACAAACTGTGTTAAGTGCTATGACAGGCATGCACAGATTATAGTATCAAGAATGCTTCCCAGAACATGACACTGGATCAAAGGCATGAAGTGGCACAGTATGCTCAGATAATGACAAACAATAGACTAATGCTAGAGAGTAAAGTATGACTCAAGGGGTAACAAAAAACAAGACTGAGATTGGAAAGGGTCACATTTTCAAGGGCCAAGAGGCCATGCTAAGGAACCTGGAATCTGTTCTTCAGTAACAGTCAATAGAGAGCTTTAAGTTGTAAAGTGACATGGCCACATTTGAACATTTGGTAGATCACTCCAGCAGCAATATGGAAGGTATTTTGAGGACTAAATACAAGGATACCAAATGGGAATTGGTTATGATTGCAATAGTGCTAAGGAAAGATTAGGGCCCTGATGAGGGCAGGAATAGTGGAAGATGGAGAAAAAAGAAATATTTGATTAATTAGAAAGTGAAATTGTTAGGACTTGAATGATTGGATCCAGGAATAAAGAGAATCCAAGGAGAGTGTAGGATGACATCCAGGTTACCAGTTAAGCTGAGGCACAGAGAGGTTCATGGTGAAATACCATGAACTGATGTGAGTACAGAAGGATGTCATAGAGTGGTGAGCCTTAAATGAGTTAATTCTTGTCAGACACTTAGAATTGTGCCTGACACAAAGTATGCAGTTTGGAATGTTATAAATAGAATTAAAATCTTATTAGGTGAAATTTCCAGGAAGAGTATTTAGAGCAGTAGTTCTCAACCAGGAAAGTTTTATTTGACAATGTCTGGAGACATTTTTGATTGTCACAACTGGGGTAAGAGGATACTTCTGTCATCTAATAGTAGTGGCCAAGGATACTCCTAAGCACAGGACAGTCCTCACAACAAAGAATAATCTGGCCCAAAATGTCAATCATGCCAAGATTAAGAAATCCCAGATTAAGATGAGAAGATTGGTTGACTTAGTATGCTGTTTTCAAAAACATCAAATTTTAAGGTGTTAGTCAAAGAAGAACCCCTGATGGAGTCCAAGAACAGACAATCTAAGAATGTGGTCCTCAGACTTCCTGGTCTTGTTACCAGCAATGTTGGCCCTTGATTCTTGAGTTTAGCAAAGAAGGAATTCAGAACCAAGAACTCTAGCACAAGAGGCAGTTTATTTAGCATGAAAGTGAAAGTACACTTGAAGAGAAGATTCTAGTGGGCTGCTCAGAGAGTTGCCTTGGCCTTTTAGAAAATCACAGATACAGAAGGAGTGAGCCAGCTGGGCTGTGTGGACTCAGGAAACAAGTTACAGAGGCAAAAGAAGGGCCCTTGGGGACAGGTTCAGGGGGTTAACTGGGGGCAAGCTGCCACTGCTTGCTGCTCCCCTGGTTGCAAGTCTTGTGTGGACCCTTAGAGCTTATGAAAGAGAAAGCATAGATATACACCTGAAGAAAGAAGGCAGGTGTGTGTTCTAGAGAGACAGTGTGAGCACTGGGCCCTTTGTCTTGAGGGTTTTTATCTGTTCTAAAGGCAGTAATTTTATGGGAGAATACTGATCAACTTTCTATGTGTATTCTTTAATATGCTGATTCATCAAAATGACCATATAGGGTCAGGGTCTGTACTGATTCGTCAGTGCTAGGGTAAGGGGTCATGGGTGATTGCTTCTGGTCCTGATGTCAGCCGTGACTTAGCTTAATCTGGGTCTGCTGCTTTTCTGGGCCTGGAGCTAAAACACAACTGAGGCTAGATGTCATCCCTAGTTTAACAAAAACTCTTTGTCTCTGTGGTCAATAGACCCAACGCTTTGTTCCTAAGATGACTTGATGCTGATCAGACCTTATGAGAGCCTGATTCTTAAGGGAGTGAGAGCGTTATGCAAGGGAGAAAGAGGCAGGTGAATCAGGGTGCTGGATCAGGCCAGTTTGAATCAGCTGTCTCAGTTTCTCCATTCCACATGGCAAGGAATTCCTAATTTCTTACTATCCTGCCTCAGTCTCAGGATTCTTTTACATTGTTGAATGTTACTGGGTGCCCCAAAAAGCTTTCTTTATACGGGACATAGTTATCAATATTTATGACATTAGAAATAAAAATTAAAACTCTTAAAAACACCTATTTTTTAAATATATAATTCATTATGCTGTTACAGTTGTCCCATGTTTTTCTCCTCTTTATTCCCCTCCACCTTGTACCCTACCTCCCACCATCAATCCTACACCTTAATTCATGCCCATGAGTCATACATACAAGTTCTTCGGCTTCTCCACTTACCATGCTATTCTTAACCTCCCTTTGTCTATTTTGTACCTACCATTTATGCCTATTATTCCCTGTACCTTTTCCCCCATTCTCACAACTCCCATCCCGGCTGATAACCCTCCACGTGATCGCTAGTTCTGTGATTCCATTCCTGTTCTAGTTGTTTGCTTACCTTTTGTTTTTTGCTTTTTTAGGTTTGGTTGTTGATAGTTGTGAGTTTCTTGTCATTTTACTGTTTGTATTTTTGATATACACTTTTTCTTAGATGAGTCCCTTTAATATTTCATATTATAAGGTGTTGGTTATGATGAACTCCTTTAACTTGACCCTATCTGGGAAACACTTTATCTGCCCTTCCATTCTAAATGATAGCTTTGCTGGATAGAGTCATCTTATATGTAGGTCCTTGCTTTTCATGACTTTGAACTTCTTTCCAGCCCCTTCTAGCCTGCAAGGTTTCTTTTGAGAAATCAGCTGATAGTCTTATGGGAACTCCTTTATAGGTAACTCTCTCCTTTTCTCTTGCTGCTTTTAAAATTCTCTCCTTATCTTTAATCTTGAGTAATGTAATTATGATGTGCCTTGGTGTGTGCTTCCTTGGGACCACCTTCTCCGGGACTCTCTAAGCTTCCTGGACTTCCTAGAAGTCTGTTTCCTTTGGCAGATTGGGGAAGTTCTTCTTCATTATTTGTTCAAATAAGTTTTTAATTTCTTACCCTTCCTCTTCTCCTCCTAGCACCCCTATGATTTGGATGTTGGAATATTTTAAGTTGTCCTGAATATTCCTAAGCCTCTCCTCATTTTTTTGCATTCTTGTTTCTTCATTTTGTTCTGGTTGAATGTTTATTTCTTCCTTCTGCTCCAAACCATTTATGCGAGTCCCAGTTTCCTTCCCTTCACTCTTAGTTCCCTGTACATTTTCCTTTATTTCACTTTTCACAGCCTTCCCTTTTTCCTCTATTTTTCAACCATACTCAACCGTTTCTGTGAACATCCTGATTACCAGCGTTTTTGAACTGTGTGTCTTTTAGGTTGGCTATCTCTTCATCGCTTAGTTATATTTTTTCTGGAGCTTTGATTAGTTCTTTCATTTGGGCCATATTTTTTTTTTGTCTCATTGCACCTATTACATAGTAAGGTGCAGAGCCTTAGGTATTCACCAGGGAGGGGCAACCCAGGTCACTGTGTTATGTTACTCTATGTTGGGAAGGTGTCTGAGAGGGAACAATGTCACTTGCTCAGCTCTTGGCCAGCTTTCAGTCACTTCCTCCCTTCCTCTGCTACCCACAAGCAAGTTGTGCTCTTCTGGTGCTGATTCCCAGGTGGGTGGGTTTGTGTACGTTCTAGGACCCTGTGGGTCTCTCTAATGAACTCTCCTATGAGGCCAGGAGTTTCTCCCACTGCTACAACACCCAGAGGTTTTTTTTCAGTCAGAGGTTTTGAGGCTTTATTTCCCAGCACTGGAACCCTGGGTTACACTGTCTGTCTTGCTCCCCCGTTGTTCCTCCTGATTTACCTGCACGCAAATGTGGGACTGCCCACTCAGCCAGCTGCCATCTTTCCCATCCCCGTCCTCTGGCTGCCTCTTTGCCTCGAGTTCTCTCCACCCCAGCTGCCTATCTCCACCCCTCCTACCAGTCTGGATGAATATTTCTTTAACTCCTTGGTTGTGGAACTTCCATGCAGTTGAATTTTCTGGCAGGTCTGGTTATTTTTTGTTTTTAAGTTTGTTGTTGTCCTTCTTTTGGTTGTATTTGGAGGCAAAGTGTATCTACCTATGCCTCCATCTTGGCCGGAAGTCCAGCTTAAAAAAAAAAACCACACCTATTTTTAAATGAATTAATAAACCCATTGCTTATTAACATAAGTAACATTTTTATAAGGAATAATCATTTTTCTTCTTTCAAAAAACATCAGTGACAAGAGTGACATTGAAATTGTTTTAGTTCTCTAGTGCTCATTTCCACATCAGTTTTTTATTTTTAATATGTTTTTAAAGATTTTATTTACTTACTTTTAGAGAGAGGGGAAGGGAGAAAGAAATAGAGAGGGCAACATCAATGTGTGGTTGCCTCTTATATGGCGCCCCCACTGGGGCCCTGTCCTGTAACCCAGGCATGTGCTCTGACTGGGAATCGAACCGGTGATCTTTCGGTTCTCAGGCCGGTGCTCAATCCACTGAGCCACACTAGTCAGGGCTAATCTCTACATTAGTTTTAACTTTATACATCTCCTCTCATTTAGTAACTTAAAATCCTCAAATATGTTCTTCACTTTAATAAATGTAACTTCAAACTCCTCGCTGAGAAAGTCTTCACTTCATTCTGAAACTAAAACCTGCCTTAAAGAGAAGTTATGGATGTGTTGAAATTCCCATCTTCATGTTCTTTTCCATCTTTTATCCCTTGACTCAATTTAAGCTACATATCACCTGGGACAGCTATAGGTTGCTGAGCATAAAATGTTGCATTTTGTTCCCAGGTATTGTTAACAAGATGATTAGGCATTTCCCACTCCCACAACCAGTAAAAACTTCTCCCCCTTTTTAAGCCTTGAAATGCCTGCATATGTTACAAGGAATCAAAGAAGCCATAAAATTCTGTTATTGGCAGCCAAATAAGAGTTTTGCTCACCATAAAACATTGAACAGATCGTACCTCTCCATGAAAACTGCTTTCTTTAACTTTGTTATTGCAGTCTATACAAGAACACAAAGAAGAAGAGGAATAAAAGAGAAAAAGACTACTGTTAATTTTCTAAGTTCTTCTCAAATTGTGTCTTAAGTTTTTCTGAATTTATTCTACTGAGCTTATATATAGCCTGTGGCACTCTTAGAACTGCTGTCACCTGGTCCCTTCCTACCTAGCCCCACAGCAACTAGAAGCAATTTGTGTCAAAGGAAAACAATTGCTCAGACTTTTGAAAGATGGATTATTCATTATCAGTAAATACGCTCAAAATTTCAAAAAAATTGGTTACTAACTTGTCATGTTGAAAAATAGTGGTTTTGAAAAATAAGTAAAAAATGTAGAGTTAACTTAGAGAAGAAAACATTTAAGATATTCAGCATTGTAAATTTGTTGGGGGGAAATAACATTTTTTACTCTTGACAATAGAGGGAAGTGTTAAATAATTAGAGCCCTGGCCGAGTGGCTCAGTTGTTCAGAGTTTGGTTCCATGCACCAAAAGGTTGCAGATTTCATCCCCAGTCAGGGCACATACCTGGTTGCAGGTTCTATCCCCAGTCTGGGAGTCTATGAGAGGCAACCGGTCAATGTTTCCCTCTCGGAAAGATGTTTCTCTCTCTCCCGCTCTGCCTCCTTTTCTCTCTAAAATCAATGAGCATAATCTCAGGTGAGGATTTAAAGTAATAATAATTATTATTATTAAAGCAGTGTGTCTTTGCTGATTTATTGAGTTTATTTTCTCTGAATTTTCAATTTGCCCTTACTCTATTTTTATTTTACCTTGGTCTCTAAGGCATTTTAAAAACTTACAAGAATACATAAAATAAAATACAATACAATGAAGTAATTGTTATAATTAAAAAATAAGCCCTAACTGGTGTGGCTCAGTGGATTGAGTGCCAGCCTGCAAGCTAAAGGGGCGCTGGTTCGATTCCCAGTTGGCACATGCCCGGGTTGCAGAAACGAGAGAATCAGAGCAAAGAGAAAATAAATGCCGCAAATATAAGAAAGTAGAGAGTAAAGTTACTACCAAATTCAGTTATAAATATATTGGTCTTTCTTAAAGTATCTTTAAATTATTCCATGTTGCAGTAGGGTAATTATTTTCCTCTTAATGCACAGTACACTTACAAAACATTCTATTTGAAAATTACTATAATGAGCACCATAGAAAATTGACTGCCTCTTGATGACTCACGACAGTAGTCATATGCATGCTTTGTTATGTTAAGTCGTATCCTATTACTGCTCTTTTGTGAACCCCTTCCTGACCCTGAATCCTACTCTCTGTCAGGAAAGGGGTCAAGTATTAGATTTTTACATGTCTTAGCATTTATTTTATCAATTAACTGATGCCTACCCAATTTAGGAAAATTCTGACCTTCAGAAATCAAATTAAGTAATAAAACTGGATACATTTAATTACTAAATAAAACCAAGCTGTGAATTTCTAGATTTAGCAAGATTCAGCTAAATTAAGCCAGTGGGTTCTCCTGGCTTTTGTCTGGGTTTGTAAATACAAATGCCTTCTTTAGTTGGTCTCTACCACCCCTGCTTTAAGAAGCAGATTTAAAATTGTCAGTTTTGACTTAATAATGTATCATCATGACATCTTGATTATCTGTGTGGCTTCATAACCACTCTTTATTGGAATTGTATTTGAAAGTATAATAGTTTTTTAACTCAGATATTTTTTTTAAAAAGCTGCCCTGCCCTTGCTGGTATGGCCCAGTGGATTGAGTGCTGGCCTGTGAACCAAAAGGTTGCCAGTTGGATTCCCAGTCAGGGCACAGGCCTGGGTTACAGACCAGTCCTCCAAGGTGTGGGGGGTGGGCAACCACACATTGATGTTTCTCTCCCTCTCTTTCTCCCTCCCTTCCCCTGTCTAAAAATAAATAAATAAAATCTTTTTAAAATTTTATTTTAAAAAAGCTCACAGAAATTATCTTTTATGACCAAGTCTCAGTGACTTCATGCTAAAACATCCTCCTTTTTTCCCCCTTATTTCTATTGTTTTCAGTATTATGAATGAGAATCATGAGAAAGATAATCATGATTTAGAAAGATCTCTGGCATTTTAATTAAGAAACCTTAGTTCAGGCCCTGGCTGGGGTGGCTCGGTTGATTAGAGCATCATCCCATAAACTGAAAGGTCTTGTGTTGGATTCCTGGTCAGGGCACATACCCAGATTGTGGGTTTGGTCCCCAGTTTGGGCACGTTCAAGACGCAACCAATCAATGTTTCTCACATCGATGTTTTTCTCCCTTTCTCCCTCCCTCCCTTCTTCACTCTCTAAAAATCAATAAGCATGCCCTCGGGTAAGGGTAAAAATAATAAAATTTTTTTTAAAGAAACCTTACTTCAGATTTGAAGTTAACTAGCTACTGGCTCTGTAACCTAGGTATAAATCATTTACTCCCTGGTATGTCATCTATAGATTGACAATTCTAAAGTTACAGAACTTTCTGGTAGAATATTTGGCACACAGTAGATACTCCAAAATTACTTCTGTATTTCAGTTGATACAAGTAAATTAGTAGCTACATAGTTATCTCTAATACCAGTTAGCCCAACTGCCAAATTTTTTAAATTAGCAGTACCTAGCAGTCATTTAACCAACTCAGTTAAACTTGTCAAACCACATTCTATGCCAGGTATTAGCAATCCAAAGAACACTATCACTGTAATATATATTTTTGATATGATGAGGTTGGTATCCGCTCTTATTGAGCACATTGTTGAGTACCTGCCATGTGCCAAACACTTCACTCCATGCTAGAAATACAGAGATAAGTAGAATATGACCTTTGCCCAAGAGGGGTTTGCAGTTCAGTGCATAAAGTAATACACTCACTGAGAAATAAATAAATATCGAATAAATAAGTATTTTGTAACACTGTGGTGGCAATGTACTGACAGAATTGAACAGCACATTGTAGGAACAAATAGAAAGGGTAACAGATCTTACCCTGGAAGGGGATTGAGTCTAAGAAAGCAATGGTGGCTGGCCTGAGCTGTAAAGAATCAGAGTTTTGCTACTGAAGGAAGGCAGAAGCAGAGGGAACAGATTAAAAAAAAAACAAAACAGTAGTTGTTGTTGTTGTTGGGTATAAGGAACTGCCAGCAGTTTTGGTAGTTTGGTGTCAACGATGACAGATAGTGGCAGAAGACAAGAGTACAGAGATGACAGAGAGCCTTGTATGCCACGCCAAGATGCTGGCACGTGTTCCTAGGCAGTGCAGAGCCATTCAGGGTGCTCTAGCTTTTAGTTAGATCACCCCCCCTCCAAAAAAAGAAAGAAACTAAAGACCGGAGGCCAGTCAAGAGATAATTGCATTAGTTTAGTTCAGTCAAAAGATGATGAAGTCCTGACTGAAGCAATGGTGATAGTAATGGAGAGCTAAATTGAGAAATAGAATTAGCTGGTCTTGGTGATCGATTGAATATGCTGGAGTAGAGAGAATGGCTCAAATTTAGCAGAATATAATTAGAAAGGGTGCAGGGGAGTGTTCCAAATGAAAAATCACGTATCAGGGACAGTGCCAACTTAGTACAAAGACATTTTCTTTATTATTTTTTAAGATTTTATTTATTTATTTTTAGAGAGAGGCAAAGGGGGGGGGAAATAAAGGGAAAAAAACATCAATGTATGAGAGAAACTTATCTGTTGCCTCTTCTACGTGGCCCGACCAGGGACTGAACCTACAACCGAGGCATGTGCCCTGACCTGACCAGGAATAAAACTGGTGACCTTTCACTTTGTGGGACAACGCCCAGCTAACTGAGCTACACAGGTCAGGGCCAAAGAAGACATTTTCTGTGAGCACCTCTGTGTGCAGTGATGTAGCCTCAGAAGAGCATCTGAACATTTCAGGCACAATTTTAGAGCACTCTTTGGCCCTAGGGGTTAATATAATCTGCAGTAGTCTTCATATGCTTATCTCACGTTTCTTTCTCTAGTTATGTACCTTTCTTATATTAATCTTAATTTGCTAGTTAGTGTTCATAAGTGTTCAGTTAATTGAACGTGTCTATTCTCAGAGTAATTGTTTTAATAGATGGCTGCAACCCTCATTAGTAGTCAGTAATGCATCTGTTCACCTTAGACGTATTCTTTTGTGCCTAGGGCAATTTTAAAAGTAGTGTATTTAAAAAGTGTATTTCTCCTTGGCCTAGTTTATTTAAAATTACTCATCAATTCATTATAATTACAAATATTACTCTATAGCACAATTATTCATTTAATGTCTTCACACATTTCTTTCTGCCTGGCCACATTTTGAGAATAAATATAAATATTTTCCCTATATAATTATCCCTTTTCAATTTTCATCCCTAAGAATGATATTGTTTTAACCAGAAATCATGTCTATGGGCAGAAGCATCTCTTATCTAAAATTCCCCTTTCCTGCTACTAAACACAAAGCTAAATTAATTGAGGAAGTTATTCACTGCATCCAGACTGGAGTCAGAAAAAGCCATTGATCCTTTATCCTGGTTCACTTGTCTTCTTATTCATTCATTCGACATAGTCTCTATTGAGCACTCACTGTGTACTAGAGGTTAGCGTTCTTCTCCTATCCTTACCAGACTAAGGATGAAAAGATCCCACCACCGCAGTAGACTGCTAAACTTGTGAAGATTTTGAAGTAATAAGCACAGCTTAAGTTGGCAATTTAATGCTTTAGCCTGAAACTTGAAACTCTAACGAAAGGAATTTCATGATGGATATATGACTATATTAGAGCAGACTCTGGTCAGGCAGCCTTCTGGAAGGGATGTTGCTCACAGGCTCTGCCCACTCTAGGCCCCAGAATCCTGACTGCAGTGTTCGGTCTCAGCACCTGGTTTAGGCAGGTCTCCTTCCCTGCCTCTGAAAGAGAGACTATAACAGTATACCTAAAGGTATATCCATAATCCCCAGGTTTCTGTGGTTGGTCCTTCCTCTTTTCCCTCTTTGTAATTTCCTTGTAATTTTATTATAATCCATGGGTTCTTTTTTTTTCTTTTTTTAATGTATTTTATTGATTATGCTATTTACAGTTGTCCTGATTTTCCCCCTTTGCCTTCCTCTGCCCAGCATCCCCCACTCCCTCATGCAGTACCCCCACCATTATTTATGTCCATGGGTCATGCACGTAAGTTCTTTAGCTACTCCATTTCCTATACTGTACTTTACATCCCCCTGGCTGTTCTGTAATTACTTATTTGTAATCCTCTCATCTCTTCACCCATTTCCCCCACACCCCTCCCAGACCACCGATACCCCTCTCCCAGGTAGTTGTTTCTGAGATCGCCTGCCAGTCCTCTCCGTATCATGTTCTCACCATAAAGCTTCTAAAATGCAGGTAGCTGACTTACTAAACTGCGCACCGGGCTAAGTGTGGGTGATATCTGTGGAGAAGAAGTACAATTTGAAATCTTTATATGGAACAGAGCCAATATTTGACCCCAAGACTTTGACATCACAATGTGTGTGCTCTCACCCAGCCACTCTGCTCCCCTTGCTTAAATGCATCAGAGACTCACCTTGGCCGGTGCAGCTCAAATGGTTGGAGCTTCATCCCATACACCTAAAGGTTGCGGGTTCTGTTCCTGGTCAGGGCACATACCTAGGTTGTAGGTTCAGTGACCGGTCAGGGAGCCTATGAGAGACAATCAAAGTCTGTCTGTCTCTCTCTCTCTCTTTCTTTCTCTCTCCCCTTGCCCCCACCCCTTCTTCTCTTTCTAAAAGCAGAGGGGAAAAAATGTCTTCCTGTGAGGATTAGAAAAAATACATGAGAGGCTCTACATGGCTTTTGAAATAAAATTCCTTCTTAGCTTCCATGCCATTGTTCTTGTTATGCCTCTTCTCTTCCCATCTATCTTTCACTTCAGCCAGATCAACCTCCCATTTTCCAATGGTGCCACATGGTTTTAGGCCTTCATGTGGTCACATATTGATTCCTTTGTCTGAAACACACTTTCCTCCCTTTATACAGCAAATTCCTAATTGTCTTTCAAAATTCAACTAATAAACCAACTCCACTAATCTGACTGGAGGCTCTATGAGGTCAAGAATGGTGTGTGTTTTTATGCACCATGATCACCCTAGCACCAAGCCAGGCAAGAGTGGGTGCACCAGCATGGGGTGAATTTATAGATTATATTTATTGTGGCCCCTCCCTTGTTTTCCAGGTGCCCTGTGTATTGTCCTGCCATGTCAATTCTCCCATCACTCTTGCCCCTTTTTTACTAGATTGTCATCCCCAGTCAGTAGGCACTATGTTTGAACCAATTTTGTTCTGTCAGTGATAATACACTATAAAAGCATAAGAAATGTTGCATGAGTGAATGCTCTGTATATTGGTAACCACTTACTAACAAGTGTAAGTGAAAAGATTTTGGTGTAATACCAGGGGTGACCATGTTTAGGGACTGTCTGGGCCCTAATTTTTCTTTCTTCCTTTTTACATATTTCTTTTATTGAAAAGAATTTTCAGATGTCAGAAGAACTAGTGCATAAGGTAATGTAGAGAAAAATAAGCCTCTTTCCGTTAATTAATTAAAAATAAGCAAAATGCAAAAAAACACTACTTTTTTTTTTATAACTAGTACTACTAACATGTACAATCATCTACTGGAAATAGTATTATTTCCATAGTAATTAACTTAATCCACAGTCACTTGAAAAACTTAATACATTTCAGGCATGTGATTACCCCAGGGGATTGTTTCCCTGCATCCTTCTAACCTTGGGGAATAGGAGGGAATACAATGTTTACTTTTACTGTGTCCTCCACATTTCTCTTTTTTAAGAATGGAGGAAAGAGTTATTACCTTTCAGTGTAGCCTGTTTTCGTTTTGTAGTTCCTTGGTATTTTCACTTGCCAGCCTGAAGACACGATTGTTCAGAATATTGGAACCTAAGAAAAAAGAATCTGGTTGATTTCTTTTCTGTTCCCTAAGTCTATAACACGTACAAGAGAATGAGAACTGTGGACAGTGGAGGAGAAACCAGCATTCTGCATAGCCACACAGATCTCTGGTCCTGAATGTCTGCCTCAGTGTCCCAGTGACCAGGTGTCCCACAGTGGTCAAGTGTGGGCAGACCAGATAGACAGACAGACTAAGCCAAGTTTTCCCTTGAAGGGTTTGCTGGTCCCTACTATATTATGAGTATTTTAAGAATAGAAATCCTGTCATATTCATGTTTTTTAATCACCCACTGGCTTTACCTATAGTAGGGACAAGCAAGCCAGAAAATTTTTTAAAGAGAGAATTTGCATGTGATGGCTTTGTAATCTGTAATGCTCTTATAAATTAGGATAGCGGGAATATGGTTGGGAGTATTTGTGTTTGTTTTATTTGAAGGTAAATAACCTTATTTTATGACTTTGCTAAAGATGAAGGGCTCTATTAGAATCTCCAATATAGGTATCCCCTGCTTCTCGAAAGTTCACATTATGCCACTTTGTTGCTACTAAAGAACTACATTGGTACCTGTTTTCACTGGCCAGAGAAATTGAAGAGAATTTTCACTTTACAAAAAGAAAAGGGGGGAAGCAAAAACAGTGTTCAGCATTTGTGTTAGAACAGCCTTTAGAAAGGCAGTGTGGATCCTGAGCAGTGGGAGTGGTACCTCCAGAGCTTTGAACTGTGTCTCTGAGCATCTGGGTTTTATCTCAATTAACTCTGTGCATCTGTTAGCAAGGTGTGTCCTAAGGTATCAGAAAACCCTGAAATCTTGTAAGGGTGTTACACTTAGGATAAAGCTGGATGTAATTAAGCATTTCAACCATGATAAATGAAATAAAGACCTTGAGCATACTTTGAACTTTGGGTCTGGGAATGCTCAAGATCTTTTCCACATAAATTTATAGTAATTACTTCTTTGCTTTATGACATTTCAGCTTATGAGAGGTTTCATAGGAATGCTCCACACTTGAATAGCAGGGGAAACCTGTATCCCAAGTCAGACCAGTGTCACACACCATTATTCTACATTGTGTCCGTTGCCACCACCAATATAATGGCTGCCAGTTGTCTCCAGTGCGTATTTCTTCTCTTTGATCCTGTGGACAGTGACTTTTTGACAAAGACATTGATATATAACATACGCCTGTGAGCCATATTCAATTGACAGATATTTATTGGGCTATATACCAGGCACTGTGCTAGGCCCTGATGTACAAATTTATCAGAGTTTCATTTATGGAGTTTTCCTTCTAGTAAGATTGTGTTACAACAAAAGTCTTCTAATACTTTTTATTACTAAATCCACTGGAGGTAATGGTCTCACAGATACCTTTGTTACAGTAAATTCTGCACTCTGCTGAGGCTAAATTACTTTCATTCCAGGCATCAAAAATATTGGAGAATTGGCTTCATTCAAATTGTGATGAAAACTATCATAATGTTAATAAAATCTGTCCTTGACACAGAGGCTGTTTACTGTTTTAGGGATACGTGTTCCACACTCACAAAGATCCCCCAGTGTTTGGGGGAGGGAGAAGAAAGGGAGGCTCTGGAGTAAATTAACATTGGTCACATGCTGTTTATGAAGAACTATATATTATATACTTTAATATACAATACCTAATTTAAGATAAATCACTATGAAATAGGTATTAAGACTCCATTTAACAAATAATAGTAATAATAATAATCGCTTTTTTTTTTACTTTAGCATCTCCCATAGGCCAGATATGTTAGGACTTTTCCTTTCATTAGCTCATTTAATCATAAAAACTCTGTGAAGCAGGTACTTTTAATCTCCCCCATTTTGCAAATGAGGAAGCTACCGCTCTTGGAATTAAAGTGGCAAACCTAAAACCATGTAGCTAGTGTGGAGCAGCGTTGACACCAAAGTCCTCCAACACCAGCACTTCCCCTCATATTCTGTGTTGACTGGAGGCAGGTAGCCCTCTCCGCCTCCACCTGCCTCCACAGGAAGATGCAGCTCTGTATCTTTGGGAGGGCTTTTGTACACAAGAAAGACTAGCAAGTTCTGGTGTCCTGTCATGTTTGTGCAAGTCAGCTGTTTATGAAAACCCCTCTATGGAGCCATTGCTGCATCACGTGGGATCTCCTATACTCCCTGCCCCTCAGCTGCAAAGTGCAGGTCAGAGTTTGGACTCAGCAGTTTTAATTCCCAGATCATTATTTTTGTTTTCCTGAAAGTTCTTCCTTTCCCTAGCCTTGCTCACATAGCTAAAGCCCACATTGAATACCACTACTGTGGGCATACAATCCTGGCTATTGGGGGTAGAAGCTCCTGAATTCTTTCCCCAGGATGTCTTGACTTCGGAACTCATCTCCTCCCCAGGTAGTTAATCCCTTTGTGTGTTCACCATTTTTTTTAAGACAGAGGAAAAAACAGGTAGTTAAAACTGTCATTTCACAGGTATATTTTAATAGATATTGCTCCCAACTGATATTTTGTTTTAGGTTTCATAAGCAAATATTTTGTATTGTGTATTTATATCCTAAGGCAATATTATCTCAAAGGGTTCAGTCTTATAAATTGGAAATAAATTATCTTGGATACTTGCCATTTTCCAAAATGTCAGCAGAGGGGCAAGATTGGTGTTAGTGAACAATAATATATCTGCAAAGTAGTAAGGGAAGAGAAAGGAAAGATGGGAAAAATATTCAGAAGATGAACAGAAAGCCTGGGAAAGGTCACTGTGTCCTAATAAAAGGTTTACAGCAGTAGAATACAGGTAAGGCTAGCTTTGACAGAGCTGAATTGACTACCTAAAGGTGATTCAGAGGAATAGTTTTTCTAAATCCCAAATCTGATTGTGCCACTCTCGGAAGTCAGGCGTTTAAAAGTAGCACGGTAGGGAAGGGGCAGAGGGAGGAGAGAAGAGTATGGGGAGATAAGTGGTGATGAAAGGAGACTTGACTTGGGATGGTGAACACCCAATACAGTGTATAGATGATGTGTTGTGGAATTGTGCACCTGAAACCTGTATAATTTTGTTAACTACTATCACTGCAATAAATTTAATAAAAAAGAAAAAAAATTGAAAATAGCACAAAGGGTTAACTAAGCAGAATTTTTCTTTTAGAAGCATTGTCAAGCAAATTTGGGTAGGTAGAATTGAAAAGAATAAATGCTGAATAAGAGTCCAATAAATATAAGACATAGTCTGGGACTGTGAATAACTATTGTGAACAACTATGTCCAAGACATTATTAAGTTTACATATGAAATTTGTTAATTTGCTTGTAATTTAAGTATTCAAATAGATTAGTTTTCTGCTGCTAGAAATATTAAGAATTGACCCTGAGTCAAAATTTGCATTTATATTTTATTGTTCTTCAAAGATCTCTATTCACTTTGCTACTCTGAATTAAATTAGTTATTTGTTTATATAAGGACAGGGAAAGGAGCAAGTCAATTTGACTGAACAAAATACAGATTATTCTCTTACTCAAATTCATGAATTTAGTATCTTATGCCTATATGAGTTTGGGTAATCAATAATGTCTTTTGACACACAAATCCTCGAATAAGGTAAATTTCTTTTTTAAATGAATATAGAATTGCCCTACAGAATTTGTCTGGAATGACAGTAACTTCTCTTTAACACTATCATTTTGCTTTATTGCGATTAAATTAAATTTTCTTGACCTGGCCTGAGAACCTTACTATCTTTTAGCACTGTTGTTCCAAATTCTCAATGAATAAGAAATTTTGGAACCCCATACTTTCTCAAATCAACTGAAAACAAGCTACATTTAATTTTATTCTTAACCTATTTTAATGTTTTTAACCAGTGAATCAGGATTATGTATTTTTTTAAGTGAGAAAATCAGGAAAATAAGGATAGAAAAAGCAAAATGAGTCCATCCTGTAATGAGGTTAGCAAGCAAACTGAATACTTAGAAGACAGGACCCTGGCCAGGTAGCTCAGTTGGTTCATCGTAATATGCCAAGGTTGTAGAACAGCAAATTCTCATATTCTCTCTCTCTCTCTCTCTCTCTCTCTCTCTCTCTCTCTCTCTCTCTCTCTCTCTCTCTCTCTCTCTCTCTCTCATTGATGATTCTGTCTTCTCCCCCTCTCTCTCTAAAATCAATAAATAAATTTTTTTTAAAAGAGAAGACATTTGGCACTAACAGCCTCAGGTCTAGGGTTGAGCTTCCCAGTAGCTTATGCAGAGAGAGGACATGACTAGTTATATGAGTCACAGTATCCATAATATAAAAGCATCCAGTTGCTCAGAAGCACAACATGGTACTAAAACCCAAGGAAGTTCTTCTGTGGCTCTTTGTATGAAGGGCAATATCCTTGGCATAAATACAACCAGTCTCAAAGTGCAATTTCTCCTGGAATCTCACAATGTTGTCTAAGACAATAACAAGCCAGGTGAATTAAGCAGTTCTGCAAGAGACCAAGATTGCAGGTCCCTGGTGCAACCCACAAACAGGATTTAGAGAATTCAGAGGAATAGTCAGAAATCTTGCCTTTTAGTCAGTCTTCCATAAGTAGTACTTAATTTCACTCAAAGTTTTGATACATTTAAACAGACTAGATGTAAAGTTATATTTCCAGATCAGATCTAGCCTGAGTAGAAGGCGAAAGCTTCACCCTTAGAGGTTAACATGGAAAGACTGACCCTTAAGGACCTCGGATCCACTCCAGTTTGAAGCTTTCCAGTTCTGTACCTTAGAGACTTTTTTAAAGGGGCTATTACGGCAGACTGTTTTAAACAAAATAACATTCAGATGAGACATTCAAATAAATTGCTTTTGAAATGAAGCCCTGTGTAACTAAATCGGCTTATCTTATAGGGTTAGTTTGAGCTATGAGCCACTTAAAATGTGCCAAAAATTAAGACTTTAATTTCAGAAAATTTTATCTAAAGTTAATTTTTAAAATAATATTTTGAACTCAGAGACATTATCTATTAAGACCACTCTTATTTGTTAAAACCTCAACATCTGTATACTGGAAGTTGGCTTTCCTTCTGTACTGAGGGAGAAAGAGATTTTGACTACACTTCAAGTAGACATTCTTTTCAAGTAGATACTGTTTTGTTGACATAGTTGCCCTCAGAAAGGTGAAATTTAGTATTTACATAGTGATAATATTTTATACAAGCCAATAGATTTCATTTGTAAGTAATATCAAAAGTACTGAGAACATTTCATATTACCAAAATTTTTGTGACAATAAGTAAACACTTTTCTGATTAATCTACTTTGCAAACACTTAACACAACCAGATTATTTTTCTGTCTAATATATTCAGAAGTAACTTCCCTCTACATACTTAATGTTGTTGTAGGAGTAGATCAATTGTGTTCAAATACCTTATATGCCTAACATAGCAAATGTTGAAATATAATGTTAGTAATTGCTGATAGATGTAAATTATTTCCAGAACTAATAATAATTTGCTATAATGACTCTTAAATGAATACTGAAGAAAAGATATAAACATGTAGTTAATAAGTGAAAAATACAAATATCTGAAATTGCTTGGTAGTTAAAAAAATCAGTGACTTAACTGGACTTATGAATCACTTCATAAATTATTTAAATGTCTAGCCACTGTACTGTCCACCTGAAATTGCTATAGTATTGGCTGTCAACTGTGATTGAAAAAATAACAAATTAATGACTATCAGTTTAGTCTATTGATGTATATAATTCTTCCGGTGAAATTAATTGAATTTTTATTCCTATTGCAATAGAAATCTTACATTTGCCATTGGGTCCCTGGTCATTATGGGAGTTTTTGTTCCCTTGTTTTCTAATGAAATAAAAGATTTCAGTTCAGCAGTAGTAACACAAGTACCTACTATATTCAAAGTGTACTATGGTCTGTGGGGAAGTAAAGATGATCAGGGGCCAGGTTCTTGTCTTGGAAAGAGGAAGAACCTAGAAGACCTGTATAGAAATTATAGCATACAAGACAGTACTAAGGGGATGAGCAGAAATGCTAGAAATAAAGTGCCATAGGAGCCTAGAGAGTGGAAGGTGGCATGGGGGTGGGGCCATCATGGAGTGCTGGGGCCCAGGAGTTGGATGTGTTCATTAGTGAGGACTAAATTTTGCTTATGAGATATAATACTGAAAGCACATCTTCAGTGTTAAAATATTTTCCTTCTCCCCTAATCTAGCAATTAAATATTACCAGAGAATTATATCCCATGTTGAGATCTTCATATTTAAAAAAAAGTAGTTAATCTTTATTATTTCCTTCCTTTTACTCACTTAGGTCTTTCTTTATTGTTCTTTTTCAAGTACCTTTAAGTGTAAACTTAGATTGTTTACTTGAGCTTTTTCTTATTTCTTGAGACAGGCTTGTAATGCTATGAATTTTCCTCCTACAACTGCCTTTTCTGTGTCCCACAGATTTTGGGGTAGTTGTGCTCTCATTTTCAGTTGTCTCAAGGTATCTTTTGATTTCTTACTTGATCTCATGGTTAACCAATTTGTTCTTTAACAACATATTATTTAGCTTCCATGTCTTTGTGTATTTTAAGTTTTCTTCCTGTGAGTGATTTAGTTTCATAGCATTGTGGGCAAAGATGCCTGATATGATTTCAGTCTTCTTAAATTTATTGAGATTTGTTTTTTGTCCTAATATGTGGTCTAGCCTAGAAAACATTTTATGTGCACTTCAAAATAACGTATATTCTGATGCTTTGAGGTGAAATGCTCTGAAAATATCAATTAAACCCTTTTACTCTAGTGTGTCACTTAAGACCACTCCTTGTTGATTTTTAGTCTGAAAGAGCCACCTATTTTAGTTAGTGGGGTTAAAATCCCCTATTATGACTGTATTTCTGTCAGTCTCTCCTTTTATGTTTATCAAGATTTACTTGACATATTTAGATGCTCCTATATGGGGTGCATAAATGTTTACTAGGATTATATACTCTTGTTGGGTTGTTCCCTTTATCATTATTTAGTGTTCTTGTTTGTCTCTTACTATTTATAGCCTTGGATTTTTCTATTTTTAAGCATATTTTATTGATTATGCCGTTACAATTATCCCAGTTTTTTTTCCCTTTGCTGCTATCTGCCTAGTATCCCCCGCTTCTCCAACAATCCCCTCCCGTACTTCATGGGTCATGCATTTAAATTCTTCCGCTTCTTCCTTTCCTATACTGTTCTTAACATCTCCCTATTTTGTTTTCTACCAATTATGCTTCTCGGTCCCTGCACCATTTTCCCGTCTCCCCTCACCCCCACCTCCCAGCTGATAACCCTCCAAATGATCCTTATGCCTATGATTCTGTTCCTGTTCTGGTTGTTTGCTTAGTTTGTTTCTGTTTTTATTTTTTAGATTCAGTTGTTGATAGTTGTGAGTTTGTTGTCATTTTACTGTTCATAGTTTTGATCTTCATTTTCTTAAATAAGTCCCTTTAACATTTCATGTAATAAGGGCTTGGTGATGATGAATTCCTTAGCTTTAACTTATCTGGGAAGCACTTTATCTGCCCTCCCATTTTAAATAATGGTTTTGCTGGATAGAGTAATCTTGGTTGTAGGTCCTTGCTTTTCATCTCTTTCAATATGTCTGGCCAGTCCATTCTTGCCTGCAAAGTTTCTTTTGAGAAATCAGCTGATAGTCTCACAGGAACTCCTTTGTAGGTAACTCTCTGCTTTTCTCTTGCTCCTGGGAAGATTCTCTTTATCTGTAACTTTTGGCATTTTAATGATGATGTGTCTTGGTGTGGTCCTCTTTAGGTCCAACTTTGTTGGGACTCTGTGCTTCCTGGACTTGCATATCTATTTCCTTTGCCAAATTAGGGAAGTTTTCTTTCATTATTTTTTCAAAAAGATTTCCAACTTTCTGCTCTTTCTCTCTTCCTTCTGGCATCTTTATGAGGCAAATGTTGGACCTCCTAAAGTTGTCCCAGAGGCTGCTTTTTCTACCCCTCATTTTTTTGTATTCCTTTTTCTTCATGTTTTTCTGATTGGTTGTTTTGCTTTCTTATGTTCCAGTTCCTTGATTTGATTTTTGGCTTCATCCACTCTACTGTTGTTTCCCTGTAAATTGTTCTTTATTTCAATAAGTCCTTCATTTCTTTTTTTTTCCAGTTTTAAAGCAGTTCCTGTTTATTAACTGTCCAGATTACAAAAATGACCATGGCAGATATCTTAGTTCATCCTTCTAATAAGCTTGTTGATCTGGTCCTCCCTGTTACCAGCATCTCCACCTTCTACAAAATGGGTGGTCTTTTTCTTCATTCCACCTCATGGAGAAGATAATTTGAAGGGCCACAGGAAGTTGCTTGCTTCTTTGAAGCATTTTCCAACAGTGTATATCTCATGAATCAGATCCTTCATGCAGATGATGCCATATTTACCAAGAGATTGAGCAATCAATGTGTTATCTGTCAGGACAATTCATTTTTTGTTGATTTTCCCATAACCACACTTGTAGATCAATTCATTTACTGACTTCAGGTTAGGGTACCCCCATGCAATATATGGTTCCACAATCCTCAGCATGTTAATCAAAGCCTTGTTGAGTTAACGAAGGTACCATTGAAGATCTGGCAAAGGCAAAGGAGCTACAGCACCTTTTGGACCTTTGGGCTCAAGCCATTGACACCTCTGATCCTGATGACAAATGCCAATTTGGGTTCTGCAGGTACATAGAAGTTGCCAGCTTTTCTTGCCATTCTAGCCATTCGAATCTCAGTTCTGTGCATCTGTTTATATTCCTTGTGATAGCGCTTAGCTTTTCACAGATAAGCTTCCTCCTTGCCTTTTGAAGCATCTTTTGGGCAAACTTCTTAATCAGGCACTTGATTTTCAGCTCTGCAAAATTCCTTCACTTTTTCTTAAAGGTTTCTGACACAGCAGGAACCTTCTTCTTCTTCCTCTCTCCTGCAGCCTCCATGGTTCCATTCAGAAAAAAGAGTTACCAGATCTGGTCTTTTCTGACCAGATCTTTTTTATGCTGCTGAGGTCCTCACTAAGTTCCTTGAGCATCCTTATAACCAGTGTTTTGAACTCGGCATATGATAGATTGCATATTTCCATCACATTTAGTTCTTTTTCTGGATTTTTGATCTGTTCTTTCATTTGGGCCATGTTTCTTTGACTCTTCATTTTGGCAGTTTCCCTGTGTTTATTTCTATGTATTAGGTAGAGCTGCTTTGACTCTGTATCTTGGTAGTGTGGCTTAATGTACTAGGTGTCTGTAGGGTCCAGTGGAACAGCTTCCCCTATCACCCAAGCCCTGAACTCAAGGTGTGCCCTTCATGTGGGCTGAGTACACCTTTCTCTTATAGTTGAGCCTTTGTAGCTATTGGCAGATAAATGGGAAGGATTTCCCATGTTGGCCAGTCAACTGCATGGATTTGCTGTAACCACTGATCACCAACATTCACCCTCCATGGACGATCAGCTGTGCAGGGATGGTGCTCCGAAGTAGTCTGTAGCTGTCCACTGGGTGCTCTGGCCCTGAGATTTCCTGGATGGTGCTGGCCAAGGTCAGCCCCCACTTGTGTTTTGCCCGAGGCCGCCCTTCCTGAGCTATAAGGCAATCTGAAAGGCTGCTGCTTGTGCTGGCCTTGGGAATTCCCAGGCAAAGCCAAGATGTGAAACTGATCTGGCTGGTGTTAATGCAGGGCCTAGAGCTCACTAAGGCTAACTGTTGCTTGTTTGAGAGGATTTAGGAAGTCTGAAGCTGGAGCCAAGACCAGTCATTCATGTGGAAAAGCAGCTTGGATAGGCCTTTAAGTTGTGCAGTGCAGAGTCTCTGAGGATCTCCAAGGCAGGTTAAACAATGTTAATCAGGTTGATGGAGTCTCAGATATGGCCACAGCCTCCTGGCTCCATGGCTCTGAGTGGGAAGGGCTCAGAAAGGAACAATGGTCTCTGCTCACCCCAATGCCAGACACTTCGGCCTCTCCCGCTATGCCAGTAGTGCCCTTCAAGCCTCTACCTTGGCTCTCAAGCCCAAAGAGAGTGAGTCTGAGTAGGTGAGTCTGTGTGTGGGTTCTTTAAGAGGAATTGCTTGTGGCTCCTACACCCACTGGTTTGTGCAGCCAGAATATGAGGGGACTTATCTTCCTAGCACTGGAACAATGGACTGGGGAGCCTGGTGTGGAGCTGGGCCTGCTCGCTCCTGAGATATCTCTCCCAAATTTTTGTCTACCACATGTGTGTGCAGGACCAGTCCGTTCCACATCTGCACTCTTCCTACCAGTCTCAGATGTGGTTTCTTAAATTCCGTAGTTGTCAAACTTTCATTCAACCGATTTCTGATGGTTCTGAGTGATGGTTATTATATATATTAGTTGTCATTTTGATTTGGTTGTTTGAGGAAGCGAGCCATGTCTACCTACGGCACCATCTTGACCAGAAGCTCCAGCCTTGGTTTTAAAGTCTGTTTTGTCATATGTAAGTATGGTTACCATGCTCTTTTTTTCTTTCTATATGCATGAAATACCTTTTTCCATCCTTTTGCTTTTCCTATGTGTGTATCTTTTGTTCTTAGGTGGGTCTCTTGGACACAGAAGGTGTATGAGTCTTGTTTTCTTATCCAGTCAGCTACCCTGTGTCTTTTGATTCAACTATTTATAATCCATTTATATTTAAAGTCATTATTGATAGATATGTATTTATTGCTGTTTTATATTTAACTGTTTTCCTCTGTTGTTTTCTGTTTCTTTTTCTTCTTAAAGTAAGCCTTTTAATATCTGTTGCAATGCTTGTTTGGTTTTCACAAACTCCTTTATGTCTTTCCTGTCTGGGAAGCTCTTTATTTCTCTTTCATCTTTAAATGATAGCCTTGCTGAGTAGAATAGCCTTGGTTGTAGGTTTTAGCTTTTCATCACCTTGGATATTTCAAACAAATCCCTTCTGGCCTGAAATGTTTCTGTTGAGAAATCAGGTGATAGTCTAATGGGAGCTCCCTTGTAGGTAACTCACTGCTTTTCTCTTGCAGCTTTTAAGAATTTTCTCCTTGTCTTTAACCTTTGCCATGTTAATTAGGATGTATCTTGGTGTGGGCCTCTTGGGGTCCATCTTATTTGGGACTCTCTGTACTTTCTGGACTTGTATGTCTTTGTCCTTCACCAGGTTAGGGAAGTTTTCAGTCATTTTTTTCTTCATATAGGTTTTCTATACCTTGCTTACCCCCTTCCTCTCTGGTATCCCCATAATGTGAATGTTATTACATGTATGTCTTCTGAAAAGTCCCTTAAACACTCCTCTTTTTTTTTAAATTCTTTTTTCTTTTTGCTGCTCCAGTTGGGTATTTTATTCTACCTTGTGTTCCAAATTGCTGATTCAGTCCACTACTTCATCCAACCTACTGTTTATTCCTCCAGTGTATTATTTATTTCAAATATTGCATTCTTTATTTCTTTTTTTTAAAGATTTTATTTATTTTCAGAGAGAGGGAAAGGAAAGGAGAAAGATAGGGAGAGAAACATCAGTGTGTGGTTGCCTCTCATGCACCCCCTACTGGGGACCTGGCCTGCAACCCAGGCATGTGCCGTGACTGGGAATCAAACTGGAGACCCTTTGCTTCGAAGGTCGGCACACAGTCCACTGAGCCACACTAGCCAGGGCTGAGTTCTTTATTTCTGACTGGTACTTCTATATGGTTTCTATGTCTTTTTTCATGCTGTTGAGTATCCTTATGATTATTAGTTTAAACTCTGTACCTGTTAAATTGCTTGCCTTCATTTTATTTAGCTCTTCTTCTGGAAAATTCTCATGTTCTTTCATTTGGGGCCTGTTTCTTGGTCTTCCCTTTTTTGGCTGCTTCTTTCTGTTGTTTTCTATGTATTAGGTAGATCTGCAATGACTCTGGTTCAAACCTATGTCAGACTACCTGTGACTGGCCCTGGGCAACCTGTTTGAAGCTACCAAGGATCCACAGCTTGTAGCTCCTTCTGCCGGGCCTGGGTGTGTGCAGAAAAAAACTACAAGCTGCATGCCAGAGCTGGCTTTCACCAACACCTGGCCAGGGTGAGAGTGAGCCAAAGTCAAAGCTTCCAGAGATTCACCATTTGCAGCCTTTCTGTTAGATTTAATCACTGAAAGTGCTTCCAGCTATAACCTTCAGCATTTGGGTTGAAGCTCCACAGCGTGGGGCTATTGCATTCCCTCAGGCTGATGCAGCATGGAAGGGAGTACTCTGCCCCAGAATGGTGGTTTCTACAGTATGGGGAATGACTGAGCACAGGGATCCTGGCAGCTAACCCTTCAGCTCTCTCCTGAGAGCTACCAACCCCAGACTTTCTTTATGTGGCTCTAATCTGTTCTGCTATCCCTCTGCAGGAGCCCAAGGTAAGTAGCTACAAACAAAATTTTGTGTGTTGGCCCAAAAGAGGTTCTCTGCATCTCTAGTCATCTCTCTCTAGCAGACAGAAAACACACTACTTTTCACAGTCAGATGTTTTTTGGGTTCCTTTCCTGGTTTGGGTGCTCTGGGCTGGGGAGCCTGGCTTAGGGTTTAGACCCCACACTTTTCAGGTCTCAGCCACTGAAATAGCTCTCCAGAACTTCAGCTGCTGCCTGTAGGAGTCCAGCCAACCCTCTTGCACCTCCACACTTCCTACCAGTCTCACTGTGGCGATGTGGTTTCTTCCGTAAGTCCTTAGTTATAAGGCTTCTCTCCATCTGGTGTTCAGTTGGTTTTTCAGGATGATTTTTTAATAATTTAGTTGTAATTTCATTTTGGTTCAGGGAGGAGGTTAACGTAGCTTCTACCTACTCCACCACCATCTCGGATTTCTCCCTACACCTGGTTTTTAGGCAAAAAGTAGCAGGGCAGAGAGCCCCTACTGCATCTACTATTTCTCAGTTGCTCTCAGTTCAAAATACCAAATGCCAAAGTAGCATATTTGGGAGTAGTATATTCTGATCCCCTTTGTTACTATGATCTGACTTTGGACTTGGCTATGGGATCTGTATGGTAGGGGACCATTAACAAAAGGGTATGGAGAATACATTGAAGATCTGTGCTATAACTAACGGGAGCTCATGTATCCAATAACAATTAATACATGTCTTAGGCTATTGCTAGAGGGTTAAAGGAGGTAAAAGTAAGAAGTTAAGTTGTGCCTCAAGTGTAGTAAGTGTGTGCATCAGTTAACTGTTGTTGTGAGAAGAGGGTTTGAGTTTGGTTACAATGCTCTGGAATTAGCCTTTAATGATGAGTAGAACTTCCTGTACGAACTGTTGCCACCAGACCCAGGACCTGCACATTCAGCCTGCAGCCTGTGAGCAATGATAGAGCTGCCTGAGTAGAAGACCAGCATTTCCCAAATGTAAAGGGTGTTATTTGGAGTGGACAGAGGTTCAGAATGAATTTAGGTGTCTAACTTTGTCTTCTCACATTTTAGGGTTTCTTCACTACCAGTATTATTTGTAATTCTTCCCAAGGGAATGCTAGTATTTTCACATTACACGTGCTGGTAAATGCTAGTCCCTGTGTCAAATTAGATTTTCGCCTGCTTTAAGCTATTGAAAGCACAGCTAAGCATTTGAAAGGTCCTCCACACATCTGCCCAATCACCCATTTTCTGCAGGCCATGTTGATCATACACATGAAACTTCCCTATTTCTACGAAACGTGTGTCTGCGAACAAATGCAGTAAGGAGAGCTTCCTGACTAAACTTCAGTGTATGCAACGTGGGCTAAGAGGATGGAGCTTCTCTTTTGTGTTAATTCATTTTGGTAAATACAATTTATCACACTTGTGTGCCTTTTAACACAAGGGAGACAACTTTAAAATTTCAGTAGATTGTTAAAGAAAATGGAATTCTTTTAACTTAGCCTGCCCTACATTAAAATGATTGTTAAATACCTACTGTGAATGTGCCAGTTGTTGATTCTGGGAAGGGCTTTTTGGATGGTGGAATTACAAACAATACTGAGGCCAAATACCTTGTTCTCTGAGCATTTATGTATATACAAAAATCCTCCTTGGATTTAGGCCAAGTAATAAAAGTTTCATGCAACTCAAAATGAAAGTGTATTGCAGATTTCTGATCCCTGAAGGTTTTTGTGCTGAAGTATGTGGTGATGAGTAAAGACCATTGTATTTTACCATGTTACACAGATATTGTCATTGTCCAAAGAGCAGCAGTTCCTGGGACCATGGACCTAAGTGGTTAGAAGAATATCAAATTTCAAAAGAAAAAAGGTAGTGAGATGTAGTGAAGAATTTAATTAGCAATTCAGTGCATTTCACTTCTGTTAAGCATACTGATTTCTTGTCAATGAAATGATACTCAATTGCCTGTCTTTCCATGTCTTCTTACCAAGGTATGCTCTCAAATGTGCCACCAAGAGAGTGGTATGGACAGCACTTTGAGAACCCTCTCTGCCTAAGAGAATTTCCAAGAGCTAGGCTGTTCAGTAAAGCAGGCAGTTTTGGCACAGGAGCTCTTTGTAGTGACCACAGACATGGAAGATTACAGGGACAGCCCGTGGCCAGTTCCTTCAGCTACAGTGTGCCTAAATGGGAGAGGTGTGGTGTGCTCACAGGTGAAGATTCCTGTTGCCAGTCCTAGGGCAGAATGAGGAATGTTAGGTTTATATTATCACTCTTTCTTTAAAAGCTGCATTTTTTATTTGCCCCTACCACATATACAGTTGTTGTTGCTTTTGACAGATAAATGCAAAGTATTGTTCTAAGATTAATTAGTATTAATGCGGCAAAGTAATATGGTAAACAGTAATGCAAATATTTGCTCAATTTTCTTGGGCTTTGAAGTCTTCAAGTTCTTTAAAATAAAATGAAACCCAAACAACCAAACATTTAAATGATTCACAGAGATGTTATGGAAATAAGTTACATAATGCATGGAAATATTTTGACCTATTTGGAAAAAAGATGCAATAACAAGTTATTTGTATTATAAATGGACAAGCAAACGAACTTTTAAGGCAATACAGCACTAAGATCAAAATAACCATCCATTTATTATAGTGCCTGGTATTGCAAGCCCCGTCCTGCTTCTGACATCCCAGGAGATGCAGAGGTTAATTGCATTTTTAAATTCATAGAATTTTAGACTTCACAAGACTTTAGAGATGCCTCTTCTCCATGAAAGGCAAAATTAAAGCTCTCCTAAGGGGTAAAGGCCTACCAGGTTTGTCAGTAAATCCAGGGATGTGATTAATGTGTTCATTTGCATAAATTTACATGTTGGGTTCAGAATCCTTTAACTCCAAGTTAGCAAAGTAAAGTTAGCTAATGGGCTCCCTTTCCCTGGATGCAATCCAGTATTCAGGGATTGAGTGAATGAGTCTCAGCCTGTCCTTTCCTGTCCTTTCAATGCCAAGATGGATACTCAAGGGAAGTACTGCATTTTACTGGTAGTATTTTTTATATACTACTTTTTCTTAGATAAGTGTCTTTAACATTTCATATAATAAGAGCTTGGTGATGATGAACTCCTTTAACTTGACCTTATCTGGGAAGCACTTTATCTGCCCTTCCATTTTAAATGATAGCTTTGCCAATAGAGTAATCTTGGATATGGGTCCTTGTCTTTCATGACTTTGAACTTCTTCCCACCCCCTTCTGGCCTGCAAGGTTTCTTTTGAAAAATCAGCTGATAGTCTTATGGGCACTCCTTTGTAGGTAACCGTCTCCTTTTCTCTTGCTGATTTTAAGATTCTCTCCTTATCTTTAATTTTGAGTAATGTGATTATGATGTGACAAGGCTTCCTTGATGTGTGTGCTTCCTTGGGTCCAACTTTTTTGGGACTCTCTGAACTTCCTGGACTTCCTAGAAATCTATTTCCTTTGGCAGATTGGAGAAGTTCTTCATTATTTTTTCAAATAAGTTTTCAATTTCTTCCTTCTCCTTTTCTCCTTCTGGCACCCCTATAATTTGGATGTTGGAATGTTTAAAGTTGTACCAGAGGTACCTAAGCCTCCCCTCATTTTTTTTGCATTCTTGTTTCTTCATTTTGTTCTGGTTGAACGTTTATTTCTTCCTTCTGCTCTAAATTGTTGATTTGAGTCCCAGTTTCCTTCCCATCACTATTGGTTCCCTGTACATTTTTCTTTATTTCACTTTTCATAGCCTTTACCTTTTCCTCTATTTTTTGACCATACTCAGCCAATTCTGTGAGCATCCTGATTACCACCAGTTTTTTAAACTGTGCATCTGATAGGTTGGCTATCTCTTCATCGCTTAGTTGTATTTTTTGTGGAACTTTGATCTGTTCTTTCATTTGGGCCTTGTGTGTGTGTGTGTGTGTGTGTGTGTGTGTGTGTGTGTGTGTGTGTCTCGGCTCCCCTGTTAAGTAGTAAGGGGCAGAGCATTAGGTATTCACCAGGGCAGGGCAACCCAGGTTACTACTGTAGCCTTTTTTATTTACTTCCTGATTTATAGTTGTTTTGTCGGTGAGTAAGATTGCTATATACCTGAAATATTTTTATGTAGATTTTTTCCTTCCGAATAACCCAGCAATACCTTCCTATTCACACATTTGAGGGAAGAGGAAGGAGAATTGATATGCATAATTTTTTATGTGAATTATCCTTAAAAATAATGTTGATCACAAGCTAGGCCATTTACCTATGTCTCCTATCCTCTTTCCTTTGTTGCTCATTTATTCTTGATGGTTATTAATGGCAGGAGGAAAAAGTAAAAGGTATTTTTTGGCTCTTTTTCAGCAGCACTAATATGAAATTTTAATGAAGAAATTTGAGTTTAATGACCAAGAGGAATTTCCATTGTTCATGCTTTATTTTCTCCCATAAATTGGAAATCCACAGTTAATTGAATATTCCACCATAGATACTCTCCATAAATTTTAAATCGTTTGAAGGTCATGTTTTATATTGACTAGTTAACACAATAATTTTAAACTAAAATTTTAAAAATTACATTCTTTTACCTAAATTTTAACCCTTGCTACATGATGAAAGCTTTGACTTGCTTTTTGTATACTAGGACAAGCTTATTTCTTATAAGTGGGAGGGGGAGGGGGGGTCAGAAAATTCCATCTCTAGACACATAGCCTTTATTATGTCACAGTGATACTTTTAATAGAAATATAACCAATCCATAAGAAAAGGCTGTGTGGATGTGAGGACAGTTAATTAGTTGAGTATGAGCTTTTTTTCCCCCTCACAAATGAGGGACGTGTTCATCTTCTAGTCTGGGAATATGTGAGGAGAGGACTGTGAATTTTAGCCATAGCCACCAACTCTCAGGCTCCAGCTTGCAGCATACTGCACTGTCTGAATACCGAAGCCTAAAACCAAATGAAAGAGAAGCCCAGACCTCACCATGGCAAGATCCCTATGCCCTACTGCAAAAGAACCAGATGGTGTTTTATACGTGGCCTTGACTTTGATAAATTGGTTTACACTTTGAAAAGTCTGACTGCAACAAAATGTCAGTGGTTATGAGGACAGATCTAAGTCATAATTAGAGCCTTAATTTTGATGAATTATAGGTTAAAGACTTTAAATGTTTTTAAGCACCAAAAAGAAATCCTGGACAGAAATGCTCCTGAACTTTTCCTGTAGGGCATAAGGGGAACATCTGCTACAGGATACTTGCATCTTTCTTTCTGTTACTTTTTTAGTTGTGTTGTGTGTGTTTTTTTCTGTACAAGGCTATTATATTTTTTTTAATCCCCTTAGAACCTTTCCAAAAAACTGTAGTTATATAAAATTGTTTTTAGGTCCTAATGTTTTGAATATACTTTTTCTTGTTTGTATATAATTTTTGTAAGTATTTAAGTAGATTAGTCCATTAATTTACCATCATTTCTTTGACTTTATTATTGGACAGTTAGACTAGGACTTGACTCCCACAAAGGGGCCTATGTAGGGATAGCCTGAGTTCTGTGAACTGAGATTTTCAGAAGTTCCTTACCATTGGGGAAGAAATTCCTAGCGCCGCCACCTTTCAGCCCTGGAAAGCTTTTTCTTTCTCTTTGCCCTTATGTTACACTCATCCATCAAAACTGCAACTGTGGATTTACTCAGACATCTCTTTTCCATAACACCACCTAATAAACACAGCTGGAGAAAAGTCACCCAGTTTGGCAAATTGGTATTACCATCCCGGATATTACCATCCTCAACTGACTCTTCTCATCACTAGGCAAGTGCTGGAGTCTGCTTATTCTCTCAGTCTCTGAAAATATTTGTTGTTTTATTTTTTTTAATTTAAGTTAGTTTATTGTTGTTCAGTTACAGTTGTCTGTATTTTCTCCCCACCCCTCCCCCCAACCATCTCACCTTTAACTGGAACATAATCAACAGAAGAAAAGGAAACAAAATATAACCAGAGTCATTGAAATACTCGTTTTAAACCCCTCTTTCCCAAACATCCAATCCTCTCACTCTTTGTTTTCCTCATAATGCACCCCAGAAGCTATAACATAAAAAAACAAACTCAATTGTCTTAGCTGATTCCACTTTCTTTTAATTTTTAATTTTTGTACATGTTTTAAATACCTTGGTTCCTATAATCTCTTGAGATGTTATTTTGCCATTCTAAAATGTTAGGAAATGTTCCTAATTAAAGTCTGCTTTTATTTCATCACTAATAAGGCTTAGTAGGTCACTAATTTTCATCTAAGTATGACTTTGACTACATTCCAAACATTTTATGTGTTATCATTTTCATTATTTTTTAAATATTTTCTTATTATGTAGTGAACTTTTTTCTTAGGCCCAATTATTATTTGAGTTTACTTTAAAAAAATAAGTTTTTTTCTTCATACATTTACTACATTGTAGTCAGTAAGTATATGCTGATGTCCTTGCTAAAGTCACTAACGACATCCTGACTGCTAAATTCAACGGTGCTCTTTTCAGCCTTTGTATCGTCCTTTCTAGGACTTGCACAGTCTTATCTGCTACTCTGCCTATAAAGTTTGCCAACTTGTCTCGTCTTTCCTGCCTCTGATCTTAAATATTGGTATTATTTTCTATGGCTCTGCCCAAGGCTAGCTTTTCTTTTCATTTTACTGCTTGCCTTGGAACAAACTCATCTATCCCCACAATTTTGCTTCACTCTTCCTTGTTAAGGATTTATAAGTTTATTACCAGCCTGCACCTTCTCACCTGAGATTCAAAACATTTCTGGTAGCCCACTGGACATACCTACTTTTGTTGTCTTATTGTTGTTTCAGAATAACCTGTCTGAAAATAAACTTTTAGAGCCTTTTTTTTTTTCAGTCTTCACCTGAGGATATGTTTATTGATTTTAGAGAGAAAGAGGAAGCGAGACATCAATTGAGAGAGAAACATCAAATGGTTGCTTCTCGTTTGATACCAACAGGGGATCAAACCTGCAACCTAGGTATGGTCTCTGACCAGGAATCTGAACTTTTGGTGTACGGGATGCTTCCACCAACTTAACCACCCAATCCAGGCTAGAACCTATTGTTTTTATCTACTAAAAAGTTCTTGAGCCTTTTCTTCATTCCCATGACACTGCTTTCATTTAATTTCCTATCATATACCTCACTGGGCTATATATATTTATCTAAGTATATATTTTTCCGTATCTTTTCTTACATATATTGAACCTTCTCTATTCATATTCTTTATTGTGGTATGTTATTGATTTTATTATATCATTAGGAATTTAAAAATTATTAAGAAATAATAATTATAATAATTTAGAAAGCATAAACTTCAGTAGTCAAAAGAATTATTAACATGGCATATTTTATTGTAGTTTTCTGTACCTATATTTTCTGTGTTTGAGATCATACTAAATATAAAGTTATATCCTTAACTTAAAAAATCTTAACATTAGTCCCTGGCTGGCATAGCTCAATGGATTGAGCGCGGGCTGCTAACCAAAGTGTAGCAGGTTCGATTCCCAGCCAGGATACATGCCTGGGTTGCAGGCCACAGCCCCCAGCAACCACACATTGATGTTTCCCTCTCTATCTCCCTCCCTTTCCTCTCTAAAAATAAATAAATAAAATTTTTAAAAAAATCTTAACATTAGAGAATAAAATTTAATTCAGACTCAGTACCTTTTACTAAAATAAATTCCAGAAAGAGCAAAGAATTAAACATAAAAAGATAAACCATAAAAGTTTTCAAGAATACATAGGTGAGTGTTTTTGTGATCTCACAGTACAGAAATCTTTTGTACATATGATGTATAACCCAGAAGCCATAACATAAAAATTGATACATGTGACTACATAAAAACTGAACATTTCTTCATGACAAAAATACTCAGACACCATAAACAATGTCAAATGACAAACTAGAGAGAATATTGCAACTCTTCACAAAGGGCTTGCTTCTTAAACACCTTCTTATTACTTAGGTCTTACAGAGAAGTCAAAAGGGCAAATTACTGAATTATGTATGAAAAGGTAAAGGATACAAACAGAAATACATGTGTCTTTAAATTTGTGAAAAGGTGATGAGTAGCAAAGATCAGAAAGTTTGACAGCACATTGTGTTGGCAAAGGTGTTGGGAAACAGGCACGCTTACAGATTGCCGGTAGAAGCATAGGTTGGTCCCTCTACAGAGAATTTTGGCAATATTTTATTAAACCTACAAATATACATATCCTTTTCTACCAACTTCATTTCTAGGAATTGATCCTACAGACACAATACTAAAGTAAATAAAGATATTGATTACCACATTGCTTGCAACAGTAAGATTGGAAACAACCCAAACATTAATAAAGGACTGGCTAAAATAATTTATAATTCTCCCATACAGTGGAATACCATACAACCATTTTGAGTCAGTTTCATTTGTATTGATATGAAATGATCACTAAGATGCATTTTAATTGAAAAATTAAATGTGCACAGTATGTTTAGAATGCTACCACTTGTGAAGTTAAGATGTATACAAAGAACATGTACATATGTACACAAAGAGCTCCTGTAATATGAATCTAATATCTTCATAAGAAACTGCCAGTGATCGTGTATCTAGAGAGAAGAACTAAAGAACAGGAATGGATTGTGTGAGGGACAGGAAGAGAGGGAGACTGCTATTTCTCCTTACACCTCTATATCTTTGGCTTTTGAACCTGTGACTTTAATTTTTTTAAACATCTATTTAAAAAACTACACAATGTCATAATTTATGTAGCTACCTCTCTATTGTTGAACATTTAGGTTGTTTCTATTTTTAATGCTTATGAATAATTCTAAAATAACTAACTTCTGTATATATCCTTGTACATATTTGGGATTATTTCTATAGGATCACCAAAAGTAGAATTGCTAGATAAAAAATTTTATGCTATTTTCCCAAAATAAGTACCAGTTCATACTCCCACCAACAGGATGTACATGCCCTTTGCTTTTTAAAAAGAATTCTGCTAATTTCATGGACAGAAAATTTTACCTTGTTTGAAAGTACATTTTCTTTGATTATGACTAAGGCTGAACATTTCATATATTGAGATTAGTGAATTTCAACCTTTTTCATCTCATGACACACATAAACCAATTACTAAAATTCTGTGGCACACCAAAAAATACACCTTTTGCCAATCTGACAGCCATTGTTGTGTTGGTTGTTGTCTTTTTTTTTTTTTTTGGACAGTCTAAGGGGAAAGAGATCATTGCCTCTGGTTAAATAGTCAGGTGTTGATTGTTTTAAAAATTCTTGCAGCATATCAGTTCAAAATTGCTAATCTAGCTCCATCTACTTCATTCTCTTTTAATTGAAAAGAGTAGTCCCTCTTTATGCTCACTTACAAGGTATTGTTTCATGCCTCTTACCCATTTGTTGTTTCTGGTTCTAGTGTCTTTCTACTAGATTTATATATGCTAAGGATATTAGTCTTTTGCCATATTTGCTTCTAACTGGGTTAGGTCTTTTGGGTAAGAATTAGCCAAAAGAATCAAGCTGGAGAATACTCCATATATGGAGATGGAGGCCTAATGGACAGAGAGCAAACGAAGTCTTCTCAAATGGCTGGAGTGGGTGATTTGTGTGCGAGTGGTGCCTGATGGAGTGGGATTGATAAATAGGAGTATACTGTTCGTGCGAATGTATTTGACCCTTATCCTGAGAATACTGGAAAACCATTAAGAAATTTTAAACATCTGCCCCAAAGCAGTTTTGGTCTCCCGGGTGGGTTTTCTGAAAGTAACTTCACCTCCTCACTACACAGCCCTTCTCACTGGTCACTGTCCTCTTTTTTAAAACAAGCTCAATTGTTTCACTTGCTCTTACTGCTTATGTTGATAGCTCTTTTCCTCATAAAGAGTTCAGCCACTTAAGACATTCGTGGCTCTTTAACTATTTGTAGAAACACTTGAAGCAGTTTTGAGAGATAAGGTAATTTTTTAAAGCTTTGTGATACCAGAGACAGTTTTTTAAATATTTTTAAATGTATAACAAGTTGGCTTATTCCAAGTATTTATCAAAGATTGAATAGAGTGTATCGACCTCTGGAGAAAGCATAGCCTAGAGTTGAAAATCAAAGACTCTGTGGTCAGCTGGGTTCAGAACCTAGCTCTACCATTGAACATGTGATCTTGGCCTAAATATTTTAAATATCTCTGGCTGATAGTTTGTGAGGATTAAATGAAATAAGGTATATCCAGTACTTCACACAACACCCTTTACTTGCTACCTGTGCTGTAAGTCATAGATATTGTTATCACTTTGACTCTCAAAATAACACTACAAATGATTCAATTTTGAAAACAGAAATCTGAGGATATACTTACTCATATTTCATTCAGTATTATCTGGTTAAAGTTCTTTCTTTGTCCTTTCTTAAAGTACTTTTTCTCTGACCCTGGAGTTCAGGGTTTTATAAGTAAACATATTGGGATCATCCTCTGGTTGTTAAATCTCAGTGAGCCTTCTCAATTTTTTTATAATCACTTCTGGGACATTTTCTTCCATTATAATTTTAATTACCTACTCAGTTCAGTTTGTTCACATTTATTATTTATAGGCTATATATCTGTGCTTGTTCTGAAGGTTAGTTAATTTTTTAACCTATTACTCATGAATTCATTTAATTTTTTTGTTTTAGATTTGATTTTCTACCTTGCACTCTATTCTGATTTCTATAAAACAGTGTTAATTTTTACTTCCTTCAGCTATGTGCATAATTATTCTCTAGGATTGCAGTGTTTGTTTTGTGGGGATTTTTTCCTCCTCTTTTGTTTTTCTTAAATGGGCAAATATAACTCCTGTACTGTTTAATTCACTTTAAAAGTCAACCTATTGAATAATAATTCACATAAAATAAATGCATCCATTTTAGGCGTACCGTTTAATGTTTTGACAGATATATAGGCCTGTGAAACCACCACGCCAGTCAAGATAAGAGCTGTTACATTATCCCCATTGCATTAACTGTTACTTAGCCCCTTTGTGTCCACTTTGAATGGCTTCTGTTTCCTCTTACATCTCTTCATACACAGACTTCATCCCCACTGAGGTCTGCAGTCAATAACCTTGTTGATCTCCACTATATCCCCAGCACCTCACATAGTGCTTACATAATAGGCATTAAAAACCTATTTCTTCAATAACGTCTCATGGCAAATTTTTTAATTGTTACCTTTCAGAGGTTATTTCGGTCTGTGCTACAAAACCTTTTTATTTTTTTTTTCAGTTTCTTATTCTTTGTTATATTTTTCTTATTGATTATTGGTATTTGTCTTGAATGTCTTTTTTATATTGCCTGTGATATTTTGATAAGTTCATTTGTTCAGTAAATATTTTTTGAGCACCATCTCTGAACCAGGCACCTTAGATGCAGTGGTAAACAAGAAAGATAAAATGTTCCTACTGTATGGAGCTTACATCCCAGCAAAAACTCTCATAACAAGGAAGATTTTCTCTCTCTTCCTCACTGTTATCTACCCGAAGTACTTCTGATCTTCAAATCATTCTTGAGCTTTCTCTCTGTTGGTGTTACTATCCATTTTATTATATACCACACACATATACATACATACCATAATCCCAAGGGTGTGGCGTGAGAAATAAGAGCCTGAACCAAGATACAGACTGATGATTTGGGGAAGTGGAAGGTGACTCAGGGATGTAGAAGGCTGAATCAGTAAGATTGTGTGATTGAATCAATATAAGAAATTAAGGGAAAAGAAGGAATTTAGGATGAATCCCCAAATGTCTAACTTGGACAGTTGGTTGTATGAAGACACTCCTACCTAGTAGGAAGGGAATATTGGCCACTGTGGGCAAGAGGAAAGGAAAATGGTGACTTCCATTTTGCAAGTGTTCAGTGGGAGAAGCTGTAGTGGATATAGTGGGTACCTTTTGTTGGCAAGTCCAAAAGGCAGCTGAATCATATGTATGTAGAACTCAGAAAGGAGGTGTGGGGGCGAGAAAGATTTGTTATCCAGTGGCATGTAGTACATGATAGTTGGGTGCAAATGCAATTACTGGAGGAGATTTTATTAAAAAGAAAAGAGATATATTACAGAGCCCTAGAGAATACAATGTATAATGCAGCATTATAATGTACAATGCAGCAGAATAAGATTAGCCCACAAAGAAAACTAAGAAGAAACAGTAGACCGAAAGAACAAGAAGAGAAACCGACCAGCTATGGAACTCTCCATTCAGTGAAGCAAATATATTTATAGATATTTAGGTAAAAGACTGCAAACAATGTCATCTAACTCATAATAAAAATTATTGACTTTAAGAGGTACTATTTTTACTTAAAATTACGACAACTTAAGTTGCCTAAAATTGGTGGCTTATGTATATACTGAGTGTTGTCTGCCTATTAAGGCTTGATTACTTTTTGACATTTGACCTCAAAAAGTGAGCAGACAGCAGCGTCATGGAGACATATAACATGCCTGCATTAGGTAGCATGGCCCCAAAGATGTATAAGAGTGAACAGAAGATCCAAAAGCAGCAGCAGATTCCAGAAACACACTGATACTGTCATCTTAGCACTGTGGAATCTAGAGGCATGGCAGAATTAAGCAGCTTCCTCTTCGTGACTATAAAAGAAGCATTGTCTTCAGGGGCAAGGCATGAGTGAGTAATAGAGAGTACATGGAGGGTATTTCCTTTCAAGCAATTGAAGGAGTTTGCCCCAAAGAGACTAACAGAAAGAGTTGAGTTGTTACTGAGATACTTGACTTGGGGTTGGGGAAAGGAGGAAAAAGCACAGATGTTTCTACAGGATGGATAAGCAAAGAAAGCAACATTGGGGTGGTTGTGAAGGATGATGGAAATGAGGGGTAATACATCAACTGGTCTTCCAAGTGCACCTTTTGAATGTGGAAGCTAATGTGAGCTTCCACATGCCGAGGAGGCTGTGATTATTATCGCCTGTGTTTGGCCGACAGTGGTTCTGGGAGAAAGGGAAGTAGAACCTCATACTACAGAGCTTTCATTACACCTGCTGTACTGCTTTGCAGCTGGAAAATTGGAATGATGAATCTCATAAAGTTTGATCCTTGCTGTGGTAAAAGGACAGCAAGTAGAAAGATCAGTGGACACTTGGAGGCACACAGATGGACAAAGGCTGGGGTGGTGATGAAAAGCCAAATGGGAATCAACTGCACAAAGAAGTGCTAAGAAACTGAAAGACTCAGGAGGAGAGGGAGAGCATTGATTTGTGTGAGAAGCATAGCCTTACTTTACTGGTCTGTGGATGCCATCTGCTTGCTCATAGTTGGTACCTGTTGCTTTATGTGTTCATTTTTCATGTCTTGTTTCAAAGAGCATTTGACTCATAGTAAGATCATCCTAATGCAAGGCACTGTGTAGCAGCTGACAGACATTTTCATTGCAGCATCTGCACATTTCTCTTTGAAATGTTCTTGCTCAGTGATATACTCTAGAGGCTGATAGACAAAATGGTTTACTTCAGTAACAGTGAAAAAATTGCAAATGATAAAAATCAGGGTAGGAGCAAGATGGAAATAATAATTGGCGGTTGTCCCTTTCCTACAAAATTTGAAAATTCAGCTAGATTTATGACTACCTACACAAAATGATCATTTGAAATAAGAATTCATACAACTGAAAAATTGTTCATGAAATAGTAGTTTTATCATTCTGAACCAATGCAATGCCTACTCTTTAGTAGACATTGCATGGGAAAAGGAAACTCCTTAGGTTTTAGATCTGGAGAAGGAAGAAGAGCAAGAAAGAAAGGAGGCAAGCAACTATTATATCATTCATGTCAAACCCGCATCCAAAATTTGAACAGCTTTTGATTGCTGTAGACACATTTAATTTGGAGATCTAGATTTATTCCTTTAGGTATGAACTTTGGAGATTTGGGGAGACAACAAGAATACACAGCAAAATATTTATATAAAATGCTGGACCTTGAGCTCAATTGATAATAAATTGTTGAGGGTTGTCAGCTATTTTTTTATATCTCGCTATAGTTTAAATTTGTGTTTTTCTTTTGAATGAGGCTAAATATATTTTCATGTTTATAAGCTATTTGATTAAACTAACAATTCTCAGAAAATTATATATAGCCTTTGCTCACTCTTCTATTGGGTTATTGATAGTTTTCTTATAATTTCTTTGAGCTCTTTACTGTTTTTACTTTATTTTATTTTTTGGTAATTGACCCTTTTTTTACCATCTCACATTATACTTAGCTGTATTGTGCAATATGGATCATCAGAGGTTTTGCACTGAACCCAAATGATATTAAGTGTTAAGAGAATTAACATTTGTGAAATGATTTTCTTCTTTTTTAAGATTTTATTTATTTAATTTTAGAGAGGGAAGGGAGGGAGAAAAAGAGGGAGACAAACATAAATGTGTGGTTGCCTCTCGCACGCCCTCTACTAGGGACCTGGCCCGCAGCCCAGGCATGTGCCCAGACTGAGAATCAACCAGCGACCTTTTGGTTCACAGGCCAGAACTCAATCCACTGAGCCATACAACCAGGGCTGTGATATGATTTTCAAAAATATGTATTTTCCTACTTACTGGGTTTACTGTGTATAATGTGGGTATGTTATTGTTTTTGTTTTCAATTACAGTTGTCATTCAATATTATATTACTTTCAGGTATATGGTATAGTGGTTAGACATTATATAACTTACAAAGTGATCCCCTCTATTAGTTTGTTAACCACCTGGCACCATACATAGTTATTACAGTATTATTGACTATATTCCCTATGCTGTACTTTATATCCCCATGACTATTTTGTAACTGCCAGTTTTTACTTACTAATCCCTTCCCTTTTTTCATCCAGCCCTCGAAACACCCTCCCATCTGTCTACCATCAATCTATTCTGTGTAGGAGTTTATGTTTTGAGTGTTCATTTATTTTGTCTTTTAAATTCCACATATAAGTGAAATCATATGGCATTTGTCTTTCTGTCTGACTTATTTCACTTAGCATAATACCCTCTAGGTCCATCTATGTTGTTGCAAATGGTAAGATTTTATTCTTTTTTATGGTTGAGTAAATATTCCATTGAATATATGTGCCATGTCTTCTTTATCTGATCATCAATTGTTGGACACTTAGGTTGCTTCTATACCTTGGATATTATGTATGAAATGTCCTTTTTTGTCTCTATGATATAGCCTTCATTTTAAAGTCTGTTTTGTCTGATGTAAGTATTGCTACCCAACATTTTTTGTTGCCATTTGCATAAAGTAATCCTTTTTTATTCTTTTACTTTTAGTCTGCACACATCTTTCCTCTGAAGTAGGTCTCTCATAGCCATCTTTTTTCCCCCCTAGATTCAGCCACCCTATGTCTTTTGATTGGTGCATTTAATCCATTTACATTTAAAGTAATTATCCATAATTACGTAGTTATTGCCATTTTGTTATTCATATTTTTATTTGTTTTCTTTTTCTTAAAGAGGTCCCTTTAACATTTCTTTTTTTTTTCAGGTTTTATTTATTTATTTTTAGAGAGGGAAGAGAAGGAGAGAGAGAGAGACAGACAGACAGACAGACAGACAGAGACAGAGACAGAGACATCAATGTGCGGTTGCTGCGGGTCATGGCCTGCAACCTAGGCATGTGCCCTGACTGGGAACCTGTGATGCCCGGTTTGCAGCCTGCACTCAATCCACTGAGCTACGCCAGCCAGGGCCAACATTTCTTATAATACTGATTTGGTGCTGATGAACTCTTTCTTAAGCTATTTTCTAATTCCCTTAAGCTTTGGAAGAACTTAGGTCTTTATATTGTAAGCCATACTCCCTTTTATCTAGCTACTCTTGGCTAGTCACTAGCTTTTAGAGAAATCCACTTAATAATGATTACTATTGCCAATTTAATTATTCCAAACAGCCCATGCAGCATCCTGAATAAAGAATCAAACCAATGGATGATTCTCTGAGGTTAATTTCTATTATAAATTCAATCTTCATATTAAATAAAATATTCAATTTAAATTATGTTGTCCCCACTCTGTTCCCATCACCCCCAAAAAAGAAACTGTTTTGGAGGACTATGTGGGTATGAGGAAGACTGATTTTGTGTCTTATAAATAATCATTATGCTGTGCAAGAAAGTAAGCCAGAAATTGCTTTTAGCTTGCTGTCTAAAATCTTTTTAGATTAGTAACTGTATGTGAAGAAAATTATGTGTAATATAAGTCTGTTAGTAAAGTTCTCCCATATGCCTTCATGAGTGAATGAGTCCCAGTTATAAAGTGTCTGCTAGTACAAGGATTCCATTTCCAGTTATTGTTGCCCTGAGAGAAGCTTATCTACAACTACTCCAGTTGGTTCATGTGGGATTAAGATAAAAGTCTTGGGTAGTGGTTTACTTCCTAAAAATGCAAGTTCCTAAACTGACTTCTACTTTATGGTTGTTAAAGTTACAAGATACCTTTTTAATCTTGCTTTTAAATGCAAATGGACCTGATATTTAAATGTTTCATTTAAAGTTTATTTTTACTTTAGAAATGTTTATCTAAAACAAATAAGCCCTTACACATAACAGGTTTGCTGAGAAAAAGAACTGTCGCCCAATTGAAAGAACAGATCAAAGCTCGAGAAAAAATACAACTAAGCGATGAAGAGATAGCCAACCTATCAGATGCAAAGTTCAAAACATTGGTAATCAAAATGCTCACAGAATTGGTTGAGTATGGTTACAAAATAGAGGAAAAAGTGAAGGCTATGAAAAGTGAAATAAAAATATACAGGCACTTCTGGCCAAGATGGAGGTGTACGTAGACACACTGTACCTTCTCATACAACCTAAAGAAGGACAACAACAATTTAGAAAGAAAAAACAACCAGTAAACAGAAAATTGAACTGTATCGAAGTCCAGCAACCAAGGAGTTAAAGTAGATACATTCATCCAGACCAGTAGGAGGGGCAGAGTACAGCGGTCAGGTGGAGAGGGGTCACACCAAAGTTGTGGCTGGTGGACCCCGGGAGCACAAGGCGGCAGCAGGCAGACCCAGCAAAGTATTGGATTATGGAGGGGCTCAGTGCACAAGGTGGCTGGTGGATGGGGTGGTCCCACATTCACACACAGATAAACCAGGTGAAACTGGGGAGCTAGACTGACCACACAACCCAGGGTCCCAGCACAAGGAAATAAAGCCTCAAAACATCAATGGAAAACACCTGTAGGGGTTGAGGTGCCAGGAAAAACACCCAGCCTCACAGGAGAGTTCAGTGGAGGAGACCCACAGGGTCCTAGAACATACACAAACCCACCAAATGGGAATCAACACCAGAAGGGCCCAATTTGCTTGGAGGAAGTAGGGGAAGTGACTGAATCTGGCAGAGAGCAGAGCAAGCGTCATTGTTCCCTCTCAGACCCCTGCCCCACATACAGCGTCACAGCCCAACCACTGGGTTGCCCTGCCCTGGTGAACACCTGAGGCTCCACCTCTCACTATGTAACAGGTGCATCAAGACAAAAAAAAGGCCCAAGTGAAAGAACAGATCAAAGCTCCAGAAAAAATGCAACTAGACAATGAAGAAATAGCCAGCCTATCAGATGCACAGTTCAAAACACTGGTAATCAGGATGCTCACAGAATTGGTTGAATTTGGTCACAAATTAGATGAAAAAAAAATGAAGGCTATGCTAATTGAAATAAAGGAAAATGTACAGGGAACCAATAGTGATGGGAAGGGAACTGGGACTCAGATCAATGGAGTGGACCAGAAGGAAGAAAGAAATATTCAATCAGAAAAGAGTGAAGAAACAAGAATTCAAAAAAATGAGAAGAGGCTTAGGAACCTCCAGGACATCTTTAAATGTTCCAACATCCGAATTATAGGGGTACCAGAAGAAGAGGAAGAGCAACAAGTGGAAAAGTTATTTGAACAAATAATAAAGGAGAACTTCCCCAATCTGGCCAAGGAAATAGACTTCCAGGAAGTCCAGGAAGCTCAGAGAATCCCAAAGAAGTTGGACCCAAGGAGGAACACACCAAGGCACATCATAACTACATTACCCAAGATTAAAATGAAGGAGAGAATCCTAGAAGCAGCAAGACAAAAGGAGAGAGTTACCTACAAAAGAGTGCCCATAAGACTGTCAGCTGATTTTTCAAAAGAGACTTTACAGGCAAGAAGGGGCTGGAAAGAAGTATTCCAAGTCATGGAAGGCAAAGACCTACATCCGAGATTACTCTATCCAGCAAAGCTTTCATTTAGAATGGAAGGGCAGATAAAGTGCTTCCCAGATAAGGTCAAGTTAAAGGAGTTCATCATCACCGAGCCCCTATTATATGAAATGTTAAAGAGACTTATCTAGGAAAAAGAAGATAAAAAACATGTATAGTAAAATGACAGCAAACTCACAATTATTAACAACCACGCCTAAACAAAAACAAACTAAGCAAACAACTAGAACAGGAACAAAATCACAGAAATGGAGATCACATGGAGGCTTATCAACAGGGGAAAGGGAGGAGGAGAGAGGGGGAAAAGATACAGAGAATAAGTAGCATATAAGGTAGGTAGAAAATAGACAGGGGGAAGGTAAGAATAGTATGGGAAATGTAGAAGTCAAAGAACTTATAAGTGTGACCCATGGACATGAACCAAAGGGGGGAATGTGGGTGAGAGGGGGTGTACAGGGTGGAGGAGAGTGAAGGGGGGAAATAGGACAACTGTAATAGCATAATCAATAAAATATATTTAAAATGTATATATACAGGGAATCAACAGTGACAGAAAGGAAAATGGGAATCAAATCGACAATTTAGAGCAGAAGGAAGTAATAAACATTCAATCAGAACAGAATGAAAAAGCAAAAATTCAAAAAGAAAACAGGCTTAGGAACCTCCAGGACAATTTAAACATTTCAACATCTGAATCATAGGGGTGCCAGGAGAAGAGGAAAAACAAGAAATTGAAAACTTATTTGAACAAAAATGGAAGGAGAACTTCCCTAATCTGGCAAAGGAAACAGACTTCCAGGAAGTCCAGGAATCTCAGAGAGTCCCAAAGAAGTTGGACCCAAGGAGGAACACACCAACCACATCATAATTACATTACCCAAGATTAAAGATGAGGAGAGAATCTTAAAAGCAGCAAGAGAAAAAGAGACAGTTCCCTACAAAGGAGATCCCATAAGACTATCAGCTGATTTCTCCAAAGAAACCTTGCATGCAAGAAGGGACTGGAAAGAAGTATTCCAAGTCATGAAAGGCAAGGGCCTAGATACATGTAGAGTACTCTATCCAGCAAAGCTATCATTTAGAATGGAAGTTAGATAAAGTGCTTCCCATATAAAGTGAAGTTAAAGGAGTTCATCATCACCAAGCCCTTTCATATGAAATGTTAAAGGGACTTATCTATGAAAAGATCAAAACTATGAACAGTAAAATGACAACAGACTCACAATTATCAACAACTGAACCAGAAAACAAAAACAAAAAAGTAAAAACTAAGCAAATAGCTAGAAAAAGAGCAGAATCACAAATGGAGATCACAAGGAGGGATATTAGCCAGGATGAAAGGTGTGAGAATGAGGTCAAGGTGCAGGAAATAAGAAGCTTAAATGGTAGGTACAAAATAGACTGGGGGAAGTTAAGAATAGTATGGTAAATGGAGAAGCCAACGAACTTACATGTCTGACCCGTGAACATGAACTAAGAGGGGGCAGAATGCTGGTGGGAGGAGGGGTGCAGGGCAGAGGGGAATAAAGGAGATAAAAAATGGGACAACTTTAATATCATAATCAAAAAATATACTTTAAAATTGAATAAGGTTCCCTAGTAAGTTTTATCCTCCTCCCAATATCCACCCACCCCAGCTCCCTGGGAAATGATATACTTCTTCTCCTATTTCTTTGTCTCTATTTCTATTCTTCTGTTTCTAAACATTGCTAATAGTTTCACATAGATTATATAGCAGGTGTTCAAAGTTAAGAGCCAGGCAATCTGAGATGATGCAAAGACTAGCGGAAATTGTCTAATATGTTTGACTTGTGCTGCTTCTCCTTAGTGCCTTGTCTTTCGTATGGTGCAGACAGGTGGGCCTGGGGGTCAAGACCATGACTCTCAGAGTGTGGGAGTTTATCAGGTTAAGGACTCTTGACTCTTCTGTTATGGCTAATTATCCAGATCAACTACCCTCTAGGAATGCAGTGTGGTTTGAAAGTGATGTGAGGAGAGGAAAATACTAACTGCAGTAGGGAATAGCAAGAAGAAGTGGAATAGTTTTCATTTATTGAGTCTTCTTTTTGTACCAGATTCTGTGCCAGATTCCAGACATTCATTGTAAAGCTTAACCCTCCCAGCATTCCTGGGAGGTAGACAGGATTGTGCCTATCTGACAGACAGAAAACCTGGGTTAAGAAGCTTGCCCAAGTTCACACAAGCAGTAGAAGCTAGAGCAAGAATTCAAATCCGAGCCTGTCTGATTTGAAAGCATTGTACTTGAACCTCTATTCTTGTACTGCATATAATTTATATGGGGGAGGAGGTGCTAGGCATGTGCATGTATGTGCTCATGTGTGTACTTTTAAGCATTTTGGTGTAATCTCCACTCTGGACTGAGGTAGGATCCTGATGTGGATCCTAACATTAAGTTACACAAGAGGAAGAAATAACCAAAATATGGGACAAGATTGAAGGGTTGCCCCAAGTCCAGCTTAGATAAGTGTCTTCATGCATGTGTATGTGGTGCATCATTTCCTCTCAGTTCTTGCTTTGTCTCTGTACATTAAAGGTTCAATTAGCCATGTAAATGGAAGGAAACCAGATGTGAATAACTCTATAAAGAACAGCAATCTAAGGAGCATTTCAGTAACAGTTTGCCATTTATATGTGACTCATTTGAGGTAGATTTATGTCCCTAAATATGTTTGCTTAGTCATCCCAGAATTGTAATAGATGGGCCTGTCCCAAGAGCAAATATCGAAGTGATTATCCACAGGAGAATATCAGACAATGACTCCTAAGGAAAAACTTTTAAATTCATTTAAAAGCATAGCTTCAGAGATGCTGACACCTTTTCTCTTTTTCCCCCCCTGAATTTGTTTAGAACTTATGCTATCAGAAGGATAAGAGATGCCTTCAGAGAAAATAAGAATGTAAAAGATCCTGTAGAAATTCAGACTCTAGTGAATAAAGCCAAAAGAGACCTGGGAATGATTCGTCGACAGGTAAGACAGTTCAGTGATGTACTGTTTCTCATTAAGAGCTTAAAGTTTTGACATATCCCCTTGATTAGACATCACTGCTTTTGGTGTTTATTATTTACACAGAATCATAAAACTCTCTTCCTTGTACTCATATAGACATAGAAAGATGACCTATTATATTTTTGAATTCAAGGAGAACATAAAGGAAAGTATCAGCTGTTCAGAATTTCCAGGGAATACATTCTTTTGGAAGCTGAATTCTTATATGTAACTAAAAATTGATGCTTTAAATATGGGAAACTTCAAAAAAGGTTGTCCTTTTTTAACATATATTACACATTTATATATGGACGTGTGTCAAAGAGTATAAATGTATTCTACTTTTCTTAATATTGTAATATCATAGTTCAAGATAAGATTGCCTATTTCTTGAAGACATGGTTGTTGGTGATGAACCTAATTTTGTTGCCACATGGAAGGTATATCTGCAGGTCCAAGTGGTGTAAACTGCTTCTTTGGGATGGACTCCACAAAGGAGTCCTGGAAGGTGTTTCTGTTTTCATCTTGTAGAAGGGCCAGGGCTCACCTTGATTTGTGTGTGCCTTTCTATTGCTTTTGAGGTAGAGCAAAGCATCTGCCACAGCACCGTCTCTGGGTCGTGTGACATGTTCATCTTTGTGCAAAATTCATTGGAAAGCTAAAGGCTAAAGTCGCTTGCTATTAATTGATTTTTTCACTCTCTAACAAAATTATGCTCTTCATTATTTTTCTTGGATTTAGCAACATTCACACCATAAGCTTCATTTCTGCTTCTATTCATTTTCCTCTCTTGTAAATTTGTTTGTAAAATGTGGAAGGGAAGCCCCTTACCATTTTTCTAATTTCTGCTTGTATTTTGGAAAGAACTTATTTGACATCATCAAAAGGTACCAGCTTGATTGACATTATATTGTATCATAATATATTAACATATAATCTTCATGCTTGACGCTAAACAGAATTCAAAAAAAAGAAGCAGTATTTAAAACTGTAGTTTTCATTTTATGTTAAAATTAAAGGTTTTATTTTATTGCTTATGTAATAAAACAATCCCTTCTCCTTGAGTTCTGTAGTTATCTAGCAATAGAATAACTTTGCCACATTCAGACAAGCCTAGGAAATGATGTTTAACTGCGGGAATGAAAAGATAATAGGGTAGCCATGAAAAGAAATTGATCTGCACATTTGCATATACTTTGATGGTGGCAGATAAATAAGAGTTGCATTTTGAAAATTCTAGAATGATGACATTTTCCAGGCATTAGTGGTTGAATTTTATGGGATCCTTTAGCACTGGAACTTGGAAAAACGGCCAGCCTAACTCCTTATTTTTCGTAAACTCAGAAAGATTTAATTCTTTGGCACTTTCCCTTGTAAAAGTTGGCAAGCATCTCCAAAACAGGCTTGGTTTTATCTGTTAGTATAAAGTTACTCAGCGTAGAAAAGGCTTAGAAAAGGCACCTGTAAGTAATCTGTTCCACCATTTCGGCTGTATCTTCATTTGAAGTGCTAAAACTACCCTCTCAAAAAAAAAAATGACTAGACTGGCTGTCATCAAACATCCCCAATGAATGCACTAAAAGCAAACTCAAAACACTGGAGCCTCTGTGCCCTCACCAGCACAGCCCAACAAATGCCCAGGGCTTCCATGTTAACTAGCTGAGCAGCTGGGGATTGATTATGAGACCTTGAAGACCCTGCCCAGAGAGTCCCTGACATTTTCATTCCAGAGAACTAGTTAGCCAGTTGTATGTCAACACCCAGGAGATTTGCGTTCACTTCCCTTTCACATCAAGACTGTTCCAGAGCTCAAGAATAAGATTTACCATAGTTAGCTTCTGAGATGTAGACTTCCAGAGCCACCTTACTCTAAGCTAGAATAAGTTGCCCTTGGTGAAAACGCCTTAAATAAAGTAGCATCGGTATTTTCTTCTCACTGACCACTCTGATAGCCTTCTAACTTGCCTCCCAGATTGCATCCTCCCCAAATGTACTGTTCTTCACACACTGCCAGAGTGATCTTCTTTATGAAGAAAACCAGAGCAGGTTACACCAATGGTCAAAACCCTACAAAGGCTTTGTAGCACCCTGACAATAAAATCTGAGGTCTTTTTAATGTCCTCAAAGGCCTCCATCGCTCTTGTCTCCCTCATGCTATGTCAGTACCTTCTTCATGTCCCTAGTACATCTGTAGCTTATTTCCATCTCAGAGTCTTTGTACTTTCTGCCTGGAATAACCTCCTCAGACCTTCCAGTTGTCCGATTCCCCTTCTTACTCAGACTTTTACTCAGACTTCACCTATCACAGAGGGCTTCCCTGACCACACTATCTAAAATAGCCTGCCTTCCTCTGTCACTCTGTCCCCTTACTCTGCTTTAGTTTTCATTACAGCACTTATCAAACAGAAAATAACATTACTTTTCCCTTGTCTGTGTTCTCCTTTTCTGTGAGGACAGGGATCTTACCTGTGATGGTCACTGCTATCTGATATGCAAGAGCATGGGCTCTGGAGCCAGTCTGCCTGTGTTCAAATCCTGACTCCACCTACTATGACCTTGAACCAGATACCTAGCCTCTCAGTGCCTCATATGAAGTGCAGATGATGGCAGGCCCAACTTCATGGGTTATAATGAGGATCAAATAAGCTAACATATGTAAAACCCTTAAAAGGATGCTGACACATATTAAATACTTGCTATTGTTATCCAGAGTATATAGAACAGCACCACAGAATTGGTTCTTAATAATTATTTGTGGATTTAATGATTATATGAAGAGTTTGGCCCCCCGATCACAGCTCACAGTCAAAAGGTCTATGCCAGCAAAATCATGATATCTTGCTGGGTGCCCAAAACCTCTCTTTAGAAAAAAATGAGCTTTGAAAGTGGAAATCCAATGAGGTTCTTGAGACATTACCCTCATGAGTTGTGCTGTCATATCAAGTCCCTCCTTCACTTTAGTACTTGGACCCAGAGACCATCCACCAGGATGCACATCCATCTCAGCATCACTTGCCCACAGAGGAGAAAGCTGACAGCCTCCTTTTCAGCTGCCAGATAGGCACATCCATAAGGCAGCACTCAAACTGAAATCCTCCATCGGACTTTGTCCTCTCTCAATGCTGTCTCTACTCCCCTGCTTTCTAGTTAGTCTTTAAAATGTATCTTCTTCCTAATTCTTCAGTCACTTTAGTCAATTGTGATGCTGATGATACAACTTGTAAGCATGGTAAGATTTTGCATGTCTTAAAGAAGTCTCTGTGCAAATATTTTCTTCTTTCTGGGCGGGTAGAGAAACCAAAGTTCAGGAAAGCTGGATACCTTGTCCACAGCCACATGACCAGATCTGAGCTCAGATCTTCTAATGCCTTAGAGCAAACTCAGAAGTTCAAGGATGTGAGCACCTGAGTCAGTAGACAATGAAAGATAAAGATATTCCCCCAGTGTTATTCCGAAGACACATAAGGACCACATCAACCTAGGTCCCTCTCATTAGAGTCATTCTTCCTTTACATCCTCAGTGCACAGAGATATTTAGTCTTCATTGTGGCAACCTAAAGGATTCTAGAGAAGCATCGGCATTTCTTATTACCCTTTCACACCACTCCTAAGGATTGTTCTGCTTTGTAAAATGGCAGATTGATTTTCCCCATTAGGAGCAAGTCAGACTCCTTTTTCTCCTTCTCCATAATTATGACCCACTGAATAAAAGCCGAACATATACATGTTCTTTCTTTGACATTTTTGGACCAACTCTCTCCCTGAAAATTATGATTCAGTCTGGCAATCTCTAATTTCTTTCCAGATACATGCATCATCTTATATCTATCTCAGAACTAGCAGAGACATTCTTCTACCTTTCTATAAACCCCCATTGTTTCCATATAAAACGGTTCTATAAAGACAGATTGACCCCAGCAACTTGTAGGAGTTCTTCCTCTCTCCTGAAAGCAAGTTCTGGACTAGCGCCCACTAAACAAAGCTTTCCTATTTGCTTCCCTTTTGTGTACATGCCTGATGGTGCCAGAAAGGATACACAGAAGCTAGGCTGTGTATGTCTAGGGTTGGGCAAACAGCTCTCACAAAATCTAGGCAGCAGAGAAGTCCCTAATGACTCTCTACCTCTCTACCTTGTTCAAATAATGAACAAGGCTCCTTCGGTATTTTATATCAAAAAAAGAAGCAAGAAAGTCAACCAGACTCTACTTTCATCTTTGTTCTTTTTTTTCATCTTGTCATTCTGAAGATACTTCTCCTAATTCCTATCTATAAGGCATTAATTAGAACAACTTTCAGTTAATCACTCCACTTGTTATAGCTCTGCAGTGTGCTGTGCCCCTTTGCACAGTAAGCAGCCATCGCTGCCTTGTTCTGTGTCAGCACTTCTGAGCACTGTAGCCTTGAGGCTCCAAGTGTCCTCTGACGCCTACAGCTTCAGCAGCCTTCCCATGTGTAGTTCACAGAGATTTTGCATACATCAAAGAGACCACATTTTCCAAGCATTTCGAAATAGAGTTGTAATCTTTGTTACATACCTAGTGTACTGGCCGCATGTCTGTGAGTGAGAGAAGAAACAGAAGACACTGCTGGGAATGGGAGCCTCTAGACAGCTAGCTATGGCAATGGGGTTGTTACCAAACCTATATTTCTGTACCGTGATGAGATTTCCTTAAATGTGTGATTTAAGAGTTAAGATTGTAAGTTCAGGAATCTTCAGCTGATTTCTAAGTGTGTAGCAACTTTTTCTTCAAATCTGGTGAAAGTTAATATATCTGCAAAGTTGGAGTTTATTTATAGCTATGTGATGCTATCAGTGTTCATTAGCATGCACCCCAGGAAGGCAAAAATCTTCAGTTCTCCCAGGTTCTCATAATATACCAGCAAACCTGGGTAACAGGAGTTGTTTATTTCTGTGTGTGTGTGTGTCTGTGTGTGTGTAGAAATGTTTTTTAGACACTTTTCATAGGTAGTCAGGTAAAACCTTGATCTCTAGGAAACAACTATTCCTCATTGAGGGTTTCCCAACCACTGACTTACGTAGGCTCATGGATTTAGCACCAAATTTAGATCCAAATAATGTTTGATTATCCTGCCAGTGATGGGTTATACACGTATCAAGGTAAGGACTGAATCTAGAAAAACAGGGGTTATCTGTAACAGTCAAACCTCGGTTCTCGAACATCTCCCATCTCAAACAATTTGGTTCTGGACCAAGTTGTTGACAAAAAAAAAAAATGTCTCAGTTTTTGGACAGAACTTTGGATCTTGACCCGACACCCTTTCGTGATGATACCTGTATGATCAGTCACCTATAATTTGGTTTTTAAATAAATTGCTTCTCGAACAGCCTTCTGGAACAAATAAAATTTTGAGAACTGAGGTTCTACTGTAATTGCTTGGAGACATAATGCATGTAATTGTACAGTGTGAGGATAAACTGGATGTTTTGTAATTCTGGAAGATGACATGATTTTAGAGTCATACCAGTTTTGCCAGAAGCTTTTCAGTGATAACACTTTTATACCACATTGGGTATTCTTAAGCTAATGGTTTATTGTTGTTGTTGTTGTTGTTTCTGTTCTTATTCTTGTTCTTGTTGTTGTTTTAGTGAAGCAATTCAAATAGTGGGTGTAGCAACCCAGAATTATGAACCTGCAGTTGTAAGCAATTAGAACAGATATTATGTACAGCCATTAAAGATAGTAGGCAAGGGGTTGATATTTCAGGTAGCACACATCTTTGTTAACCTAAGTGTGTGTGTATGTGAGGTGAAACGTTTTCAGTGTTTCTTGGTTTATACTTAATCATCATTCTTGTTGGTCCCTAGAAGCAAAATAATGTGCCTAATTTATTCACATTTTGTGTGGTAGTAGATAAGTCTCTGAAACTTTAGTCTTTAAATGACTGTTCAAGAGAAATGTGCACCAGTAACTTTTTGAATGTGCCTGTTGAGAAATCAGAAGCTGGTGCACAATGACTGTCTACTGTCGTATCAGTAACTGCAGTGTCCACTCCAGTGCCCTTAGTACTGGTTAAAACTTGAGTTAGAAGTGGTATCTCACTCACAGTTCTCATCTTTTACAACAGCCTATGAAGAGGTAAAAATGTTTTAGGTCCTCTCGGGGAAAAGTAATAGTATATTCCATCTTTCCCCATATATATTTTAGCTTAAGTACCATTTTGATTGTTTGGGGGAATCTCTAAAACTTACTTGGCAGCTATTTTCATAGAGTAAATGAAAGTCAGCCCCTACATTAGTAGCACTTAAATTGCATGAAGAGAATTATATACTATCCACAATAGCCAAGGTGGAAGCTACCCAGATTTCCACTGATAGATGAATCGATAAAGAAAATATGGTGTGTGTATACAGTGGAATATTATTCAGCCTTAAAAGGGAAGTTCTCGCACATGCTACAGTGTGGATGAACTTTAAGGATGTTATGCTAATGTAAATAAGCCACTTACATTAGGTGCCTAGAACAGTAAAATTCACAGGGACAGAAAGTAGTGTGATGGTAGTCAGAGGCTGGGAGAAGTGGGGAAGGTGGAGTTAACAGGTACAATTTCAGTTTTGCAGGTTGAAAAAGTTCTAGAGATTTGTTTTGAAACAATGTTAATTCACTTAGTACTAATACTGTACACTCAAAAATGATTAAGATGATAAATTTTATGGGGTTTGTTTGGTTTTTTTTTTTTCACAATTACAAAAACAAAAATCTCTCCCTCTGTTGCTTCAGACACTGGTATTTGAGTGTGGGAGGTTTACGTCATTCGAAGCTTGAACAAGTGGATTTATATGTGCGAGTCTTAGTTTCTTATCAGTAAAATGTAAGGATTGCTATGATTTCTAAGGCTACTTGCAGTTCTAAATTTCTATGGTTCAACATTTCACATAATTATCTGTCCCCTTCTTCTTTATTTGCAAAAACTTACTGATACATGTTAGAGTAAATTGCTCTATGCTCAGCTTTCCTTGACCATTTTTCACAAAGATCTTAACTCTGTAGTTTAGGCTGCAAAGGAGCAGAGTTGTAGCCAGCTATGTACAGAGTATGGCAAAAGTAGGGTTGTAGTTGTTTGTATGGAAAGTAATAGAATAATTAATAATACAAGAATAAACTCTATGTTTCACTTACTCACAACTGTAAACCTACTTTTGCTACACCCTATATTTTGACTGTCATGAATTCCAGAAACTTGTCTTCATCCTAACCTTTCTGCTACAAAGAAAGTCAGAATATTGCTTTTATTAATGTTGCTGACACCTCTGCTGTGCACTTCCTTCCTTTCTGATAGGTGATTATATCACCAGTACTAGCATCTATCTCTGAGCAGAACATTTTCTTTCAAAGAAAATGAAATAGCAGTTGACAAGCAATAATGCATTAAGTAATAGGCAAGAGAAAGATTAAAACGCTTTCCTTAAGTCCCACCTTAATATTAATGATAGTTTCTTGCTAATTTGACTTCTTCCTGCTCCTTGACTGGCTTCTTCACACATTAAACACAATCTGTTCAATAAATCAAATGCACTATATATATTGCAATTCTGTACCCACAGTTTCTTCCCTAGATACTTATTCAGCACCCACTCTATGCCATATAATTATAATCTTTTGAAGGCAAAGTTGGCATGCAATTATGAGCCCTATCAGAACCTTGTAGAAATTCTTTCTCACTTTGACTCTTTGGAGACAAACTTTTTGTCTCCATTCTAGATCCATCTGTTATTCATTAATTTAATAGAATAGAAATATAGAGAGTTTAAAAGTGTATCCCAGTAGTACTTTCTGCTCTACCTATATAGATCAATTAAATTTATATCAAAGGGCCCTGATTCGCATGGCTCAGTTGGTTGGGCATCATCTCACAAAGCAAAAGGTCACCAGTTCAATTCCCTGTCAGGGCACATGCCTGGGTTGTGGGTCTGGTCCCTAGTCGGAGCATGTATGAGAGGCAACTGGTTCGTGTTCCTCTCTCACATCAATGTTTCTCTGTCTCCATTTCCCTCTGTCTAAAATAAGTAAATAAAATCTTTAAAAATGTTTTAAATTAAATCAAAGGGTTAATCTACATATTTAAAAAATAATAAGGCAATCAAAAGCAAGGGAGATATATGTACTCTGTCTTAGACTTTAATAAAAATCCTCAGGAAATCAACATTCTGAATTTACGTACAGTGACCAGATTGCCCCCTAAGTGAACCCTATATCCTTTAGTATATGAATTCTTTCAAAAGTAATGAAAGATTCCTCAGACCCCATCAAAGTTTAAGAAAGCAGAGCAATAAGGATTGTTTAGTTTTATAGCTTGGCCTACCTAAAACATTCATTTTTTACAGTCTTTTCAATATATGGTTCCTCTGCAGCTATAAAAAGACTTCCTCATACAAGAATTTATCTAATTTCCTCCCTCTCTGCTTTTTCTATAAATTCTAGTAAATCCTCAAGTCTTGGGCAATAATATTCCTATAATTGGCATTCTTGTAGAAGAAATGCCTCTCAGTTGAAGATTTCCCATTGAATTGATTTGATTCCTCCAAGGTTGATATGCACAAAATAAGATTCCACTTCACTTCTAGACAAAGCCTTTCTCACCACTGCATTTTTCATATCTAATAAATAGGTCTTTTGCATATTTCCATGTTCAGAAGAGCTCATGAAGAAGGCACTAGTAATGCTGTCCATAGAAAGCTTTTGCACAAGTTTCATTTGAGAATGCTTTAGCTGTTCGCTCTTGAATTCCTTGAGCTTTTTGTTGCTGAAGCATCAAAGTAGATATCATCAACTCTGGAGCAGAAAGTACATTAATCTCACAGGCAAGAGATGGAAGTTCTAATCTCACTTCTGATAGAAATTTACTATGTGATCATGGGCAAATTGATTATTTGCCTTATTTACCATATCTATAAAGAGATTATTTTGTTGATGAAGGTGATGGTGGTAGTGGTGGTGATGTGCTCATTGTCAGTGTCCTCTCTATGTATTGACACTCTGTACCAAACACTTTGAATGTGTTGTCTCAGTTTGTCCTGACAGCAGCCTTGTAAGAAACATACTACTGTCCTTGGGTTAGATGAGGAAATTTAAAATTGACAATAGTTTGAATAGGTTTGAATAGTTTTCTGAAGACACACAATTAGACGAATGATGAGCCCATATTCATTCTTACTGTTTAGCCAGTTCTTAGAAGAGGGATCTCACTCTGGGTGGCCTTATCTTGACAGAAAGTAAATGAGACTTTGGAGATGAGAGAAAGTGACAAGATTTTTATTTCTTTTTCTAATGATTCATTTAGAACTCTTATTTGAAACTAATAGTTTACCTTCTGTCATTTTATGAGTAGTTTATCCCAGGAACTGGTCTCCTTTATCATGTCTGAAAAAACATTTCACTCTCCCTGCCTTCAAAGAATACAGAAAATACAAAGAATAAAAAAAATACAAAAACCACCATCTGAAAATGTTAAAGTTCAGCCACCTTATTTAAGAAGTGTTTGCTCAGAATTTCCCCATAGATCTGAAGGTTGCAGCTCCAATTGTGCTTTTCCTGACAAGCTATTGCTGAAGTGCCCTTCAGTGGAAACTGATGCCTTACTGCTTGGCTCATACTTTCACGCAATCAAAGTTAATTCAAGTCAGGCTTGTGCTGAAGATCTCTACCAAGATGACAAAGGAACAAACAATGTTATCTCTTCTAAGAAGGGCAATAGAAGGGGTGCACCCTGTTCATGTTAATTTGTGTTTTCTATACCCTATCCTCTGAGATGCAGGGAGATATTGACTGGCCCCCACCCAATGTCCAGTGTGTGTATATGAGAGCATGTACTCATTTCCTGAACATTTGATATCTGCAGTTGGATATTTTCAAATTTGATGAGTTTCATCTGTGTATGTACAGACTAGGATATACAAGGAAATAAAGGATATTTTTATTGGTGCTATTGGAAAGATTTCTCCTAATTATACATGTGTCATCCTAAAAAACTGTTGTTGTTTTAATCAGAAACACAGTAAGAATAGTTGGTAAGAGAAGTTTTAAACAAGATACACCTAAATTTAAATTCTAACACAAGGATAGTAGCTCTCTATCCTTGGTTGGGATATTTAATCTCTCTTAAAACATTATCATCAATTTTTCTACCAAAGACAAAAGAATACCATTCTTAAGTTAATGTTAGTTTTGTACTTGCTGTGTTTTTAAAATAACAGAGCCAAATGATGTGTGTCAGAAATTTTATCTCTCTATCTGGTAATTAGGGCTGCCATTTTAGGGATTGGTCAATTATAAATAGTAAAAAAAAAATCTCTAAGATGTGGTACTATAATAATCTTAGTTTTATTAAATAATGCTAGTACATAATTAAATCAGTATTTTAAATATTTTCCTTTTTCTTCAGACATTTCCATTTCATACAGTACTTTTCACCCATCTCACTTCCATAATGTACTGAAAGTAGCACCAACCTCAAGGTCGTATGGATTCCACTTCAAAGTCTATTATAAATTAGTGATTGCATCTCCAGAAAGTCCATGGGTGCATCAGTTTCAAAAACCTCTAGTAGCACAAGAATTTTTTTTTATGAATCTGCTGTATTTATAACAAATCTAAGTGTAACTGCCTTGTTGACATTGGACTATGGGGGTTTTCAACAGGTTATTCCTGAATTTCACTGAATAAGTAAGTGTATTCAAGAACTGCCTGCACCAAGGGAGATTTGCTATCAGAGCCCAATAAATACTCAATCACCATATGGTGGCTTTCCCAGGAGCCAGCAGAAGTGGGTTCTGCTCCTCACCCCCTCCTTGGCAGCTGGCAGGCAGTCCTCATATGCCGGGACCTTCTGTAGGTAAGGAGAGGGCTGTGCCATGGCTCTTTAAGATCCCTTTCATGCCTGACATTTTCTGATTGTGAAAATAACTGAAAATGACCATTAGGTCCCAGAAACATACCTGTGAAGATTAGACTTTGACTAAGGGTGAGTTATGTCACTGACCTTCTCTATTTACTAAATTGACTTTAAAAAGAAAGCCCGATTGCCCAGCTCTCACAGGTACCATGTTTTGTTGAGTGTGGGGGAGTAACTGGGTTGCATAATGCTGAGTTACGTAATATTCGTTCTTCGTAGTCAGCCTCAGCAGGGAATCAATTTGAGAAAAGCCTTTGGCAATTCTTTTTTTTTTTTTTTTTTAAAGATTTTATTTATTTATTTTTAGAGAGGGAAGGGAGGGAGACAGAGAGAGAGAGAGAGAGAGAAACATCAATGTGCGGTTGCTGGGGGTTATGGCCTGCAACCCAGGCATGTACCCTGGCTGGGAATTGAACCTGGGACACTTTGATTCCCAGCCCACACTCAATCCACTGAGCTACGCCATAAAGCTTTTAACACTCACTGATGGCAGGAATGTTACGTGGGTCATAGTGAGGAACAGAAGCTGCCCTTTTGTACAGGTGACAGATTTTAGATACCTCATTTACGAATGAGGTTTTGTTCAGTAGGACTCAGCAAGCCTGAGGAAGAATGGGATGGGGCAGGGGAAACCATAGAAAGAGAAAAAAATAAATTATTCTCTTGCTTTGAACTGGGTTTTATCTTAACAGTGCCAAACTTGGTGTTTGGCATTTTTCAACAACTCTCAGCTGTTATTTAAAGTTTGCAGCAGTTTGCAGCTGTCTTTCTAGCTATAGTTTTCATGTTATTAAAGTATTTTTCTTATGGAAATATTTTTTAAACTGAGCTCATTTTCTCCTATAAGATGTTGACCACTTTAGAGAACCATTAGGGACAAGCTTGCTCCTACCTTTTTCTGTACCACGTGGAGCCTGTCCTATAGACAGTCACACTTTATGCCCTGCCTTTGCAGCTTTGCAGTTGCTTTGTGACTGGCCACAGCGGAGTCAGCTGGATTGCAGGATCCTTGATGTCTGGACCTTCTGTGTCCCTTGGACCAACATAGCACCTATACCCAGGGAACTCCTTTCTGCCTCCACCAGCTCCTGAGGCAAGGCCTCAATGCCCTCCCTTCACCTTTCTTGCCACCTGAAATTTCATTGTCTTCTGGCCACCAAAACACTGAAGTGTGACTGCAGCATTGATTACATGGCTTTGCAGAGGCATGTTACAAGGCCATAATAATCAAAACAACATGGTACCAGCATAAAAACAGACACATAGATCAATAGAACAGAATAGAGAACCCAGAAATAAACCCCTAAGCCTCTGACCTTCCAGAGGGACAGGATGGTTTTCTTGTTCACCATGGTATTTCCAATGCCTCATAGATGTAGTAAGCACCCCATTAATGCTTAATAAAGACAAGGTGGTTTGGCAGAACAACACAGAAGAAAGAATTTTAAACTCAGAAACACTGGTTCTAGCCTCAGCTCTGGGCTAGACTCATGGCATAAGCCACAGCCTTTTCGATCTCCAGTGAGTCTTTTTCTTAAGAACTTTAAATTTTATTTTTCAAATAGTTTGCATTCAATATTATTTTGTATTACTTTCAGGTGTACAGTATAATGGTTAGACAATCATATCTTTACAAAGTGGTCCCCTTGAGATTTCAAGTACCCACCTGGCACTGTACATAGTTATTACAATATTATTTACTATATTCCCTGTGCTATCCTTTCCATCCCCATGACTATTTTATGACTACCAGTATGTACTTCTTAATCCCTTCTCCTTTTTCACTTGATTCCCTAACCTTCCTCCCCTCTGGCAACCATTAGTGTGATTTGTGTATCTTTGTGTTCGTTTCTATTTTGTCTATTTATTTTGCTGTTTCGGTTCCACATATAAGTGAATAATATGGTATTTATCTTTCTCTGTCTGAATTATTTCTCTTAGCATAATACCCTTAGGTCCATTCCTGCTATCAGAAATGATAACATTTCATTCTTACTTATGGCCAAGTAATATTCTATTGCATGTAGGTACCACCTCTTCTTTATCCTTTCATCTATTGATGGACACTTAGGTTCCATATCTCGGCTATTATAAATAGTGCTTCAGTGAACATAGAGGTACATATAGTCTTTCGAATTAGTATTATCAGTTTCTTAAGATATGTACCCAAAGCCCTGGCTGGCGTAGCTCAGTGGATTGAGCACGGGCTGCGAACCAAAGTGTCACAGGTTCGATTCCCAGTCAGGGTACATGCCTGGGTTGCAGGCCATGACCCCCAGCAACCACACATTGATGTTTCTCTCTCTCTCTCTCCCTTCCCTCTCTAAAATAAATAAATAAAATCTTTAAAAAAAAAAAAAAAAGATATGTACCCAGAAATGGAATCACTGCGTCATAAGGTGTCATTTTTAAGTTGAGAACTTCATACCAATTGTCATCACAATTGCACAAACCTGCATTCCCACTGACATTGCTGGAAGGTTCCCTTTACATCCACAACAACATTTGGTCATTTATTGATGATGGCCATTCTGACAGGTGTGAAGTGAAATCTAATTGTTTTAATTTGCATCTCTCTGATTAGTGATGTTGAGCATCTTTCACCTGCCTATTGGCTATCTCAGTGTCCTCCTTAGAGAAGTGTCTATTCAGGTTCTCTGTCCATTTTTTAATTGGATTGTTTGGTTTCTTGGCATTGAATTGTAGCATTCTTTATAGATTTGCATGTGAACCCCTTATGGAATGTGTCATTGGTGAATAGCTTTTTTCATTCAATGTGTCATTTTATTGATGGTTCCCTTTGCTATGCAAAGGAAAAAACTTTTAGTTTGATGTAGTCCCATTTATTTATTTTTTCTTTTGTTTCCCTTTCCTGAGGTGATATATCATAAAAAATATTGCTAAGAGGAAATGTCAGCAATTTTACTACCTATGTTTTCTTTTAGCAGTGTTATGATTTGGAGTCTTACATTTAAGTCTAATCCATATTGAATTTATTCTTCTTTGTTCTAAAGCAGGTGGTCTAGTTTCATTTTTTTACATGTATCAGTCCAGTGTTCCCAACACTGTTTATTGAATAGACTGTCTTTATCCCATTATATGTTCTTGTCTCCTTTCTCATATATTAATTGGCTATAGAGGCTTATTTCTGGGTTCTCTATTCTGTTGCACTGATCTGTGTGTCTGCTTTTGTGCCAGTACCATGTTGTTTTGACTACTATGGCCTTGTAACATAATTTGATATCAGAGAGTGTGATACCTCCAATTTTGTTCCTCTTTTTCAAGATTGCTGTGCCCATTGAGGGCTTTTGTTATTCCATATAAATTTTTGGATTATTTGTTCTAGTTCTATGAAAAACACTATTGGTATTTTGGTAAGAATTGTATTTTAATGAAGTGAATTTTATAAAAAGTTGATTTAGATATGCTTTTGTATCCTTGAAAACTCCTTTCAACCAAGAGGCAGTAAGTGCTCAAAATCAAGGGTTACTCTGGGGAAGGAACCCACAGCCCTATGACTTCTAAATTCCTTGCTCTGGGTCCTCGGGTGCACACAGCAAGAAATGAGGTGCAGTGACCCCCAGCCATCAAGAGCTCTTAGCCCTTTACTGCTATGTGGGTGTGAAAAACAGAGTATTCCCTCTACAGGCAGCAAACATTAGCTAAGGATGTGAGCCAGGAGGGCAGACCCAGAGCTGAGAAGAAGGTTGAAAAAAGTATTAAGCCTTACCAGTGAAATGACTCACTCAAAGAAAAGGAATACTCACAGTCGTGTGTGTGTCCCCCCCCGCTCAGTTGATGGCCACTGTCAGGGATCTGAAGTTTTGGGCTAGACAGGGAAGAGCATGTATGCCTGTGCACACACTTGTGCACCTAGGACACCTTAAGCATACAGTACCAAGGTCTGCCTGATTGCTTGTACCCCTTCCTTGACGGTAAGACTCGTGCATTCTATATCATAGCTCCATATTTACCCATTTACTCACCTTGGACCCTTTAAATCATACATGAGTGAAGTTTTCCATTTTCTAAGCACTTTGTAATCTTTCAAAGAAAAACTAACCAATCTGAAAACAACTGCGATATTTTCCCAAGAAAATGAAATTTTTAATCTTTTTTTAAATCCTCACCTGAGGATATGTTTATTGATTTGAGAGAGAGAGGAAAAGACAGAGGGAGAGAAGGAGTGACAGAGAGAAAGGGAGAGAGAAACATCGATCGGTTGCCTCCTGTACAAATCTCGACCAGCAGTCGAACTCACAACCTAGCTATGTGCCCTGACCAGTGATTGAACCTGCAGTCCTTCAGTGTATAGGACAATGCTTTAATGTGAACATATTTTCTGCCAGTATGTTGTGGTAGACTTGGAATTTAGTTCAATTCAACTTTCTATTTTGAATTTTATTACTGGGGGACCAAAGCTACATGGCCTTTAATGGGATCTTCAGAGAGGACTTTTCATCTCATTCTGGTGGCTCTCTCAGCCTTGTGCACATTAAGAATCACCTGGGATGCTTTTATAAATCCCATGACCAGGCCACTCCAGACCAATGGAATTAGGGTTTCTGGGTAAGACTGAAGCATCAGTATTTTTAAAGATCCCCAGGTGATTATAACATGTCACTGAGACTGAGAACCAGTGCTTTATACTAAACATCAGAGGGCCCCTAAGTGGGCACTCCCACCTGCCATCCTGAACAGAGTGCATGTTCTTCAGGAGGCTGGTCATGTGGGCAAGCTGTCTTTGATTTCTGTGATTACTGATCTCTGGGTCTCCTAATTAAACCTCTGTTCTTGGAATGATTTTTATTCTATTGTACTTCTACAGAGATTCAGATTCTACATACTTTCATATATTAAACAAATGAACTCTCATATTACAACTGAAAATCTCATTTTGCTTACATCAAGAAAGATACAGTACGTGCTTTCGAGTTTATTGGGGTTTGGGCTGACACTGCAAGACAATGTCCTTGGCAGCAAAGTAGAATAACTAGGCTTAGTGTCAGATGCATGGCAGACATCTCAGGAGTGCAGTTCTCATCTCAGGGAGTAATGCTTTAACATCATTTTGGAGGTATTGTTTTTTGTTTTTGTTTTTGTTTTTTTGTTCACCTGAGGGTTTGCTACACATATAAATTGTATTTCACCCATCCTACTCTTCAGTTGTCACATAAACCCTGGCAAAAAGAATACCTACAGTGTCCTGTATCTTCATAGCAGTCATTTTCCCAAGTCAGATTACAAGTGCAGTAAAGTTATTCAGGAAGTCATATACTTACTCCTTTCAGGGCAAATATATGAAAAGAAAAGAAGACTAATGTATCCATAAACCAAGAAAAATACTTCTAAAATGTGTTTAGCCATTCAAGAGAGTTGATAGGAGTATGCCGTCACTTTGGTCTGTTTGTCCTGAACTGGTAGTACTCAATACCTACTCTCAGATCACCTTGGGAGCAGCCAGGAGACCAGGGCAATAGCTTTTGGGAGCTGGCCCAGTGACAAATATATATCACTGGGCCAAATGTTCTAACACTCAAAGGAACTAGCTATTAGGACTTAAACTGAGCCAGACTAATGCATCAAATTTTTCTCAAGCAGTTGTCTGGAAATCTAGTCTGATTTTTCTCAAGTCCAGAACCACTCAAGGCTCAGCCCATAGGTGAAACTGAGACAGTTTCGGTCTAGCAGTCGGGTCCATTCTTCCCTAGGAAAGGTCGATACTGTGTAGATTTTACTAGATCATGTGTTTCTCAACTTTCTAGAACTTTCAGTGTATTCCTTTTTTTCTTTAACATCTTTATTGAGATGTAATTATGCCACAAAAGTCACCCAGTAAAAGTGTACAACTTTTAGTATATTCCCAGAGTTCTTCAACTATAATCATTTTAAAACCTCTATCACCCAAAAAAAGAAGCACCACACCATTAACAGTGACCTCACTTACCCTCAATCTACTCTCCTCTAGCCCTTGACAACCACCAAACGACTTTCTGTCTCTATGGATTTACTTGTTCTGGACATTTCATATAAATAGAATTTGTATTTGTGACTGGCTTTTTTCACTTACGATGACATTTGCAAGGTTCATCCATGTTATAGTACATACTGAGACTTCATTCTTTTTAACATCAAATAACATTTCATTGTATGAACATACCACATTTTATTTATCCATTAATTAGTTGATGAACATTTGGGTTGCTTCCACTTTTTTGCTATTATGAATAATACTATGAACATTCATGTACAAATTTTTGCATGAGCATATATATTTTCATTTCTCATGGGTGTATACATAAGAGTGGAATTGCTGGGTCATATGGTAACTCGATTTAACTTTTCTAGGAACTACCAGATTGTTTTCTAAAGTGTTTGCTCAATTGTACATTATCATCAGCAGTGTATAAAGGCTCTAATTTTGCCATGCTATTGCAAACACCTATTATTATATGTTGTTTTGACTGTAGCCATAGCAGTATAAGGAAGTGGTACAGTATACATGTTTTGTACATAAAAACAACCAGATTTATACTGGAAGGCAAACTTTGACCTAATTGCTCTAAGGAAGATTAAGAGTTTTTAAAATTTTTACCTATTTTCTCCACATAAGCTTCAGACTGGTCCTTCTCTATATCTAAACTCCATTTTCTGTAGGATGAGAACCAGTTTAAGCCCTTGCTGATTACATAGTGCTTATAAGAGATGGATATGGTTTGGCAATGTGACTTGGGTAGCCAGGGATTGATTCAGGTGATTTGAAGCTCTGGATAAGAATCCCTTTCTTTCATTGTTCTGTATGACCCTCCCTAAGCATTGACTGAAAAGAAATAGCTTCCCAGATGGACAAAGGTAATGTACTTGACCTTTCACAGTGCCTCATAAAGTTCTTTCACACAGTAGCTATTAGTTGACTTTTTTTTTTAACTCTAGGTCCTTCCCTACAAGAATTCAACTGTCATTGCAAAAGCATAAACTTCATTATCACTAAGTCATTCAGATTGTTTAATGTCCTTACTCTTCTTTATAGATCTAATATAGTTTATCCCTTGAAAAGTCATCTTTGGTCTTCTCTTTTCGTGCCAACTGTTGGCCTCTATGTCCATTAGATGTTTGCACTTGGGTGTTTTACCAACACTTGAAACCCATCATGACCAAAATTTAGTTATCTCTTTTCCTTCCTTTTAAAGCAGTTTATCCTTCACAAATTCCCAATACCTCCACTCTCTTAGTAACCCAGGCTCAAATCGACCCTATCCTCTATACATAGAGAACAGAGCCTTGATTGTTCATATCATCCATTCAGAATACATCTAAGACTCTTTTTAGGTCCTCCAAAATAGGGTACCTAGGAATATTAAAATATATTCTTTTTAATTATTTTTTTCAATTACAGTTGACATACCATATTGTGTTAGTTTCAGGTGTATACCCCAGTGATTAGATATTATATTACTTACAAAGTTATCATCCGATAAATCATACCTATCTGGCACCATACATAGTTATTAGAATATTATTGACTTCATTCCCTATGTTGTACTTTAGATCCCATAACTATTCTGTAACAACCAATTTGTACTTCTTAATCCCTTCACCTTATTCACCCATTCTCCAAACCCTCCTCCCATCTGGTAACCCTCACAACATTCTCTGTATCTATGAGTCTGTTTCTGTTCTGTTTGTGTATTTTGTTTTATAGATTCCATTGGTGATAGATATGTATTCATTGCCATTTTATTCTTCATATTTTTTCTCTGTTTTCTTTTCTTCTCCTTCTTCTTCTTCCTCTTCCTCCTCTTCCTCTTCCTCTTCTCCCTCTTCTTCTTAAAGAAGACCCTCTAACATTTCATGCAATAGTGTGGTGTGGTGGTGATAAACTCCGTTAGCTTTTTCCTTTCTGGGAAGCTCTGTATATGTCCTTTGATTCTAAATGATAGCTTTGCTGGGTACAGTAATCTTGGTTTTATGTACTTGCTTTTCATCCCTTTCAGTATTTCTTGCAAATTCCTTCTGGCCTACAAAGTTTCTGTTGAGAAATGTGCTGACAGTCTTATGGGATCTCCCTTATAGGTAACTAACTGCTTTTCTCTTGCTGCTTTTAAGATCCTCTTTGTCTTTAACCTTTTGCATTTTAAGGATGATGTGTCTTGGTGTGGACCTCCTTGAGTTCATCTTGTTTGAGACTCTGTGCTTCCTGGACTTGTATGTCTACTTCCTTCACTGGGTTAGGGAAGTTTTCTGTCAGATTTTTAAAATAGTTTTCAATTTCTCTCTCTCTCCACTCCTTCCTGCACTCACATGATACAAATGTTGGTTTGCCTGAAGTTTTCCCAGAGGCTTCTTAAAATGTCCTAATTTCTTTTATTCTTTTTTTTTTAACCTCCCTGCCTCATCCTGGGTAAATTTCCTTGCTGCCCAATTTCTATGTGAAATGGAGATTCCAGTGGTTTAAGCCACTACTATTTTCTCTCTGCCTTCCTGAGAAAGTCTGACACATAGAGATTACTTTTGAGATAATTAGATAGATACATAATTGCTTAATAAGAGGTCTTCTAGTTGTCATGAGTTCGGGGCACTATATTGATAAGTCACTTTGCTTTTATTTCTTCAAGAGCCACCTATTTATACATGGCTCTGGGGGCCTGAACAGCCAGGGCCCTGGGTCAGGAGACCCACCCTTCTGTCTAGGCTTAGCTGCCCCAGGGTCCAGTGACCTTCTGCAAATGACAGTATTCATTTCCTCTCTTGTTAGAAGAGGCATTATATTTTATGTCTCTTTCAAGCTCTAAGACTCAGCAATCATAAATTGAAAATCTCAGCTCCCAGGGGGTTTTCTTTTTTTTTAAGTATTTTTTATTGATTATTCTACTACAGTTTTCCCAGTTTTTTTCCTTTACCCCCTTCCACCCTGCCCTTGCAACCCTCCAGCTTCCCCCCACCCTTAGTTCATGTCCATGGGTTATACATGTAAGTTCTTTGAGTCCTCTGTTTCCTATACCATGTTTTATCTTTCCCTATTTTATGCCTACTAATTATGCCTCTTCTTCCCTGTACCTTTTCCCTCCTATTTATCCCTTCCCCCTCCCCACTGAACTCCCTTTGTGTGATGTCCATTTCTCTGATTCTGTTCCTGTTCTGGTTCTTTGCTTACTTTTTGTTTTCATTGTTTTTCTTTTCTTTTAGGTTCATTTGTTAATAGTTGTGAGTTTGTTGTCATTTTATTGTTCATATTTTTTATCTTCTTTTTCTTAGGTAAGTCCCTATTATATGAAATGTTAAATTTCATATAATAAGGGCTTGGTGATGATGAACTGCTTTAACTTGACCTTATCTGGGAAGCACTTTATCTGCCCTTCCATTCTAAATGAAAGCTTTGCTGAATAGAGTAATCTTGGATGTAGGCCCTTGCCTTTCATGACTTTAAATTTCTTTCCAGCCCATTCTTGCCTGTAAGGTCTCTTTTGAGAAATCGGCTGATAGCTTTATGGGAATTCCTTTGTAAGTAACTGTCTCCTTTTTTCTTGCTGCTTTTAGGATTTTCTTTTTGTCTTTAATCTTGAGTAACTTAATGAAGATGTGCGTTGGTGTGTTCCTCTGTGGGTCCAACTTCTTTGGGATTTTGGGGGCTTCTTGGGCCTTCTGGAAGTCTATTTCCTTCACCAAATTTGGGAAGTTTTCCTTTATTATTTGTTCAAATAAGTTTTCCATTTCTTGCTTCTGTTCTTCTCCTTCTGGTACCCCTATAATTCAGATATTGGAACATTTCAGGTTGTCCCAGAGAATCCTCAGCCTCTCTTCCTTTTTTTTTTTTTTTTTTATTCTTGTGTCTCCATTCTAATTCAGCTGGATGTTTATTTCTTCCTTTTGTTCCAAATCGTTGCTTTGAGTCCCAGTTTCCTTCTTGTCACTGTGGGTTCCCTGAATATTTTGCTTTATTTTATTTTGGGTATCTTTCATTTGTTCTTTCATTTTTTTACCAAGCTCAATCAGTTCTGTGAGCATTTTGATTACCAGGGCTTTAAATTCTCCATCAGATAGGTTGGCTATATCCTCATTGCTTAGTTCTGAGATTTTGCTCTGTTCTTTCATTTCGGCCATATTTCTTTGACTTGGTGCACCTGATAAGTTATAAGGGGCGGGGCCTTAGCTTTTCACCCAGGCAGGGCAATCCTCTTTGCTGTGGTGGCTGTGGGGGAGGGGCCAGAGAGGGAACAATGCAGCTTGACTGCTGTGTCTAGCGCACTGTCCAACAGACTCTCGAGTGAGACTGGAAGCATCTCCCATGGGGGCAACCCCAGCTGTAGCCCACAGTCAACTCTGAGTCTCAGTTTTCCCCTTAAGTCAGTCCCTCCCTCACAGCTCTGCAGAACTCAGCAGTCAGTCCTGCCCCTCAGCCACCTCGCCACTGTTTTTCTGAGTCAGCCTGCGTGGTCTGCCTTACTGGTCTGGTTGTTCTGGTTGATTTTTTAATTCCTTGGTTGTTGGACTTCCATGCAATTTGATTTTCTGGCACTTCTGGTTGTTTATTGATTTTAGATTGTTTGTTATCCTCCTTTTGGTTGTGCGAGGAAACAAAGGGTTTCTACCTACATCTCCATCTTGGCCAGAACTCCCTCTTTTATTCTTTTTGCTGTTCTGATTCAGTGCTTTTTGCTTCCTCCTATTCTAAATTAGTGTTTTGACTTTCAGCTTCATCTACTCTATTGTTGATTCCCTCTAAATTATTCTTCATTTTAGTTAGTGTATCCTTTATTTCTCACTGGTTCTTTTTTATGGTTTCCGTGTTCTTTTTTATGCTGTCGAAACTCTATTTCAGTTCATCTGTTCTTCCCCTACATTCATTGAACATTCTTATAACCAGTGTTTTGAACTCTGCATCTAGTAGATTGCTTGTCTCCATTTTTTTTTAGTTCCTTTTCTGGAGTTTTGTTGTGTTCTTTCATGCTTTTTTATCTCCTCATTTTGGCAGCTTTCGTGTGTTTGTTTCTATGTATTAGGTAGAGCTGTTACATCTCCTGTGCTTGGTAGAATGTCCTAATGTACTAGGTGTCCTGTAGACTTCAGTGGTATAGCCTCTCCATTCACCTGAGGTGGCTACTGCAGGTGTACCCCCCTCCTATGTGGACTGAGTACACCCTCCTATTGTAATTAAGCCTTGATTGCTGTTGGCACATTAGTGAGAGGGATTTACCCCAAGGCCTATCAGCTGCAAGGACTGGCTGCAACCACCATGGAGGATCAGCTGTGCAGGGTCCTGACCCACACAGCTAGACTTACTTCAGCAGGGCTCTGGTGCATGCTGAGTCTGCCCCTTAAGTATATTGCTTGTGGAGGTGGTTGGGTGGTGCTTTGAGGTAGTCTGAAGCCATCCATTGGGTGCACTGGCTCGAGCCTTCCAGGAGGTGCAGGCCAAGGTCAGCCACCACCTGTGTTCTGCCCGAGGCCTCCCGGAATGAGCTATAAAGCAGCCTACAGATGGCTGCTACTTATGCTGGGCTTGGTGCCCAGGAGAGGCCTAAATGTGAACTAAGGCCAGCCACTGCTAGTGCCAGGTCTGGGACTACTTAGCAATAGGTACAGGACATGCTGAGTCCAGATGCTGCTTGTTTGGGAGATTTTAGGAAAGTCTGAAGCATGAGCCAAGACAGGCCATTTGTATGGAAAAGCCACTGAAAACAGCTTGGGTGGGGATGCAAGTTATCAGGTCCTCAGGGAATCAACAGTGTGGAGCAAAGAATGTAAGATAGGTTGATGGAATCTCAGATATGGCACCCACCTGCCAGTTCTGTGCGGAAAAGGCTGGGAGAGAAACAATGGCCTCTGCCAGCACTTCTGTCTGGGAGAAAGTTGCCTCTCCACCTCCCGCCCTGATGCCAGACACTTCAGTTTCTCCCTGTATGTCCCTGGAGCCTTTCTAACTGCTGCCCCAGCACTGGAGCTCAGAGGGAGTGAGTCTGAGTAAGTTCATGCATGGGCCCTTTAAGAGGAACTGCCTGGGACTCCAGAAGCCCTTTGTTTCCCTTTACCGCAATTCCTACTGGTTTTTACAGCCAGAAGTTATGGGGACTTCTTTTCCCAACACTGGAACCCTATGCTGGGAACCCTGGTGTGGGGCTGGGACCCCTGCTTCGCAGAGACACCTCCACAGCAACCAAGATAGCTCTCCTAATTTTTATCTGCCAGATGGGACTAGCCTGTTCCACATTTCTGCCCCTCCTACCAGTCTCAATGTGGCTTCTTCTTTAAATCCTTAGTTGTAGGACTTCTGGTCTGTTAGATTTCAGGCAATTCTGAATGATGGTTGTCCTTTAGTTTAGCTGTGTTTTTGATGTGGTTGTGGGAGGAGGCCAGTACCACATTTGCAAAATACATTCTAATATACTACCCTAAAAACTGCCATTTTATTAAGGCTCTGGCTTGGTGTACACTCTTCATTTTTACTGCATAATCAGGTCCAACCAACTCAGGCACTTGGGCTGCCCTTTAGCCAAGTCAGTGTGTCATGCTCTTTGTCTCTTCTTGAATATTTTCCTTGTTTATCTTATCATGAGTTACTAGTAAACATTCTGGGTTTTTTTCTGTAGCAGTTTAGTTGATATTCTGTTAGATATTCCCGTTGACTAGATGCTTATCTTTTAAAATAATCTTACTTTAATGTGAAAGCACCCTTTGTTTCCTGGCAGCCTAATTTCCTTCAGCATTTATAGAGGTTAGATGTGTATTGATGAGCATTACTCTCTAACTGCCCGTGTCAAAGCACTGTGAGGGGCTCATCAATCTTGTGCCTTCTTAATTGACATCAATAATGTGTTTGCATTTATCAATATTTCCTAATTGTTAAGTTATAACACAGGAACTTCTGTAATAAATCATGCCCACAGGTATCTTCAGACATTAGGGCTTAAGATTTCTATCAATATTTTGATGTATTATAAACTATTGTTATGAAGATTCTCCTATGAGAAAGGAGGAAATGTGCAGCAAGAGACAAAGAATTCAGTCAGTTTCACCATAATAAATTAAGTTAAAGAGTCAAATCATTCCAATGAAGATAAAAGAAAGCTATTTCCCAAGCCAGTGCAATCCATTCCCATAAACTTCAGTGTCACCATACAAACAAATGCTAGCGCTTCTCCCCTGAGAGTGATGTGCTGTGCCAAGGTTCTTCCTGAGAAGAAATTTGGATGGAAAGACAGTAAGGACTCCTATAAAGAAGGAACTGTTCTCAACTCATTTTTCAGAAAAGGAAACTGAGGTTTTGTGAGCTAAGTTACTTGCCCAGAGTCAAACAGTCAGACTTTGCAAGCCTGGGACTCAAACTCAGGACTGTTGGAGTCCATGGCTAGACTCTTTGCCTTTCAGGGACAAACTTGACCAAACCCAAACAAGAGTGAGACCCAAGTGTCAAAGGACTGAATCCACATCATCTGTTAAGTAGTTGAAGGCTTTAGAACATTTTTGCTTTTTTTAAAAAGAGGTAAATGTGAAAGACCCAGAAGATCTGTCCGCCTATAGCAGGAAGACCATCACATGCAGGAGGGTTAGACATTGCATTCTATGCATCCAGACAGTGGAAGTGGAGTCAGTCCTCTGACCTGGTGAGAAGCAGTGTTGTAGGGTAGGTAAGAGTATGGACCCAGGAGCCACACTTCTCCCAGCAAATCCCACCTCAGCCACTCACCATTCTACAGATTCAGACACTAACTTTAATTCTAATAAGTAGGTACAGACCTCAGAGATAATCCTGGTTCAATGTCAGACCACTGCAATAAAGCAAATCACATGAACTTTTTTATTTCACAGTACATGTAAATTTATCTTTACACCATACTGTAGTCTATAAAGTATGCAATAGCATAATGTATAAAAATGTGCACACCTTAATTTAAAAATACTTTATTGATAAAAAATACTAATCTGAGCTTTAAGTGAGTCTTAACCTTTTTTCTGGTGGTGGGTCTTGTCTTGATGTTGATGAAAACGCAATAGCTGTGAAGCACAGTGAAGTGAAGTGCAAGATCTGCCTGTAGCTGTGAAACTATGAGATGCTTTCCCAGTATTTGTTGATAAGAAATATTTATGATAGCATCTCAGATTTTCATTTCTCAGTAGAGTTGGAATCTTTTATATGCATAATCAGTTCCTACAGCTTCTCTTGTAATCCTCCATACACAGTGACTGCTTCACCTCATAAGTGATAACTCACATGCTTATGCTTCATAACTAAAATGCTAGTAAAGGTCAGTTATGGCAGTTTTTATTGTAGAATGGCACTTAGGGTTTGAGTTTTCCCTAACCAGAGTTAGATTGATCAATCCACAGCACTGATATACCTTTCTCACTTAAGATTTTAGATTTTGACTCTTGGAACTCCAACTGAAAAACATCCCCACAGTGGGAATTGCAACCCAGACATTTTTTAATCTTTATTTTTCCTGGGATGGAACATAATGGCAGTGAATTCTCAGCATTCTTTACTGAGGAAAAGATTGGGCTTTTGAGCTCACTTAACAGCTGACCTTCCATCTTGCCTTTAAAACACAGGAACTTTAATTTACACTGTCTGCATCATTTCCTCCAAGTCTTCATTTTCGGACAACTGAGACATGGCACAGAGAATTCTAACTGCATTATGTCACAGGAAAGTCTGGCCCAAGAAAAAGCTTCCAAACATGTCAGAGGAAGATGACTCACCTAAAATAATGTTTTCTGGAATTAGATGTTTTTAATCACATGAGACATGGTCATGTATCATACCGTGCATGTGTATATGTGTGTATATTTACATATCTATATTTCAGGGGAGGTGATTTTAATTAAATAAATAACACTATTAAATTTTCAATGTCAAAGCTCATTAGAGCCATCACATTCAGAATTCACTGCTTGTTGATATAGTTCAGAAATGGTGCTACTAAAGAATACCAAATGAATTTTCTTTAAGTGGATTTTTCCTAAGCAGAGTTACACCATGCTAAAATACATCTATATAGAAGGAGAGCATTTAGAAGTCATAACTATTTAAAAATGCTGAGCATTCTCAGTTTGAACCAAACTATTAAAAAGAAGAGGAACTCAAGGAAATAATTACTTTGAGTCTCTTAAGGAATTTACTGTGATTCCTGTACTATCTGCTCTGGGTTCTTAGTGTAATACTTTATTATTCCAAAGTGATTCCAGGAAAATCCTATGAAAAACTAAATTGAGGAAGAGTGCAATCCCTCTGTGTGAAATTTGAAGTAGATTAGAAAGCAGAAGACTGAACTCAGTTCTGGTTCTGCCATTATGTCTCTGAAGGACCTAAGAAAAATTATGTAAATTCTCTTTGCTTCTACCTACTAGGTGAAGATACCAATATCAGTCTACTTTTCTAGCCCAGGTAATGCATTCTTTGTGTCAGATCAACTTTCCTTATTTAAAAAATTATTGAACACAGTAGTACTCTACTGAAAATGCCTAGATTTGGGGTCTGCAGTGACATTTACATTGATCTCAGCTTCTTGTCTTTATGAGCAGTGCAGTAGAGACATCCTGCACCTGTGTCTTTGTGTAAGCTAAAGCCTAGAGGTAAAAGAGCTGAGTCAAGGGCATGGGCATTGAATATGTAGAGCAACATTACCACATGGCCAGCAGTTTACTATCGCAGCAACTCTATCTTCACCCTCACTCTTCAGCCCTGAGAATATTAAATGTTTGCATCTCTTATCAATCCAGTTCATAAATTGTGGTATTTCTTTAGTTATGGGTTGAGTTAAAGATAATTTACATATATTAGCCTTCTGTGTTTCTTCTTTTTTGAATTTTTTATTGTTTGTTTTTGTTTTAGGTTCAGTGGTTCATAGTTGTGAGTTTGTTGTCATTTTACTGTTCATAGTTTTGATCATCTTCTTTTTCTTAGATAAGTCCCTTTAACATTTCATATAATAAGGGCTTGGTGATGATGAACTCCTTTAACTTGACCTTGTCTGGAAGCACTTTATCTGCCCTTCCATTCTAAGTGATAGCTTTGCTGGGTAGAGCAATCTTGGATGTAGGTCCTTGCTTTTCATGACTTTGGATATACTTCTTTCCAGCCCCTTCTTGCCTATAAGGTTTCTTTTGAGAAATCAGCTAATAGTCTTATGGGGACTCCTTTGTAGGTAACTGTCTCCTTTTGATGCTTTTAAGATTTGTTCTTATCTTTAATCTTGGGTAACTTAATTATGATCTGTCTTGGTGTGTTTCTCCTTGGGTCCAACTTCTTTGGGACTCTCTGAGCTTCCTAGACTTGAATGTCTATATCCTTTACCAGATTGGGGAAGTTCTTCATTGTTTTGTTCAAATAATTTTTCAATTTTTTGCTCTTCCTCTTCTCCCTCTGGCACTCCTATGATTCAGATGTTGGAACGTTTAAAGTTGTCCCATAGATTCCTAAGCCTCCCCTCATTTTTTTGAATTCTTGTTTTCATTCTGTTCTGATCAAATGTTCATTTCTTCCTTCTGCTCTAAACCATTTATTTGACTCCAGTTTCTTTCCCTTCACTGTTGGTTCCCTGTATATTTTTTCTTTATTTCACTTTTCATAGCCTTCACTTCTTTCTCTATTTTGCAACCACACTCAACTATTTCTGTGAGCATCCTGATTACTAGTGTTTTGAACTCTGTATCTAACAGGTTGGCTATCTCTTTGTCATTTACTTATTTTCTGGAGCTTTGATCTGTTCTTTCATTTGAGCCATATATCTTTGTCTCAGTGTACCTGCTTATGTTGTGTAAGGGGCGGAGCCTTAGGTATTTGCCAGGGCAGGGCATTCCACTTTGCTGCATTGTGGCACTTTATTTGGGGGACAACTCAGAGAGGGAACAATGCCAGTTGCTTGACTCTCGCCCCACTTTCAGTCACTTCCCCCGCTACCCACAAGCAGGGCCCTTTTGGGTGGTGATTCCTGGGTGGGTGGGCATGTGTACATTTTAGGATCCTGTGGGCCCCTCTAATGGCCTCAGCTGTGAGTCTGGGAGTTTCTGCTGCTTCTGCAATCCCCACAGGGGATTTTCAGCCAGAGGTTTTGAGGCTTTAGTTTCCCACGCTGGAACCCTGGGTTCCCCAGTCTGTCTTGCTCCCTAGTTGATCTTCCCGGCTTATCCACACACAAATGTGGAATATCCTGGTCTGCCAGCCTCTGCCTCACCCATGTCAGTCTGCCAGCTACTACCTTGGTCCTCTCCACCCCAACTGCCCATCTCTGCTCTTCCTGCCAGTCTGCATGAATGTTTCTTTAACTCCTTGGTTGTTGGACTTCCATACAGTTCGAGTTTCTGATTGTTCTGGGTTTTTGTTTTTAAATTGGTTGTTATCCTTCTTTTGGTTATGCAGGGAAGCAAAACATGTCTACCTATGCCTCCATCTTGGCCAGAAGTGTCCAAGGCACGCCGATTTCTTTTCCATATTTATTTAGAGTCTCATTGTTTCTTGTGTTATTTATCACAAGTATATTTTTTCCCATTTGTCATTTATCTTTTGGCCTTGTTTACTATATTTTTTTCATATGGAATATTATAATTTTATATAATTACCTTTTACTTTACTGCCTTTGAATTTTGCATCCAGCTAAATTCCCACTCCAAGATTACCAAAATGTTCTTGTTTTTTCTTCTAGTGCTTTCATAAACACTTTTAGGTTTAATTTTGTATGTACTTAGAATTTATTTTGGTATAAGAATGGAGGTAGGGGTTCAGCTTAACTTTTTCAAAACTGATAACTAGTGGTCCAGTACCATTCATTGAATTAGTAGACATTTTTGTCTTAATCAAACTTACCAGGGCAGAAAATCTTCATTTTCCTCCTTTTTACCTCATAAAGAAACCACCATCATTTTTACCAAAGTTACTTGTTCTGCTTTGCTCTTGGTGAACTCTTAACCTGTTTCCTCCTGTGGAACCCTACTAATCCTGCTTCCTCAGTCATCTGCTCTCCTAGACCCTCATACTCTCCCTCTCCACCAGCTCCACTGAATTCTCCTTAGAGCACATTCACTTCTCCCACAGCCAGAAATATTTCAGCTTCTTTGCTTCCAGGTCCATCTTCTGACCAGCTTCTTTTCCCTTTCATTTCTGCAGGGTCACTTGCAATCACAAGCTCCACTTCCATGCCACCTGTATCCCAGCTGTACTGAAACAGCTCTTCTAAGGTAATAGGTTCCTGATTCCAGCTAACATGTGTTCCATTGTCCAGTTAGGCGTCTCATCTAAATGCTCAGACTGGTCCCACTCCTAGAGAACCTCTGAGCTGTTGGTGTCTTACTCCTCACTCCTGCCTGCCCCTCCTTCCAGTCCTGTTCCTTTGCTGGCCACCCTCTGATAACTAGATCCCTTCTGTCCCTCTAAAACATAGGCATGCCTGCAGGTTTCATCAGCAGCCACTCTCCCTGAGATTATAGCCACCACCATGACACATCTGTTCCCTTGATAGCTCTCAAGTCTGTCTCCAGTCATTCATCTCATCTAAGCACAGACAGGGAAACCAGATGAGCCTTTGTTTAGATCTCAGCCCTGCGACTTACCAGCCATGTGATCCTTAGGAAGCCACTTACTGTGTGTCAGCCTTCATGTAGGTCTGTTCTCTTAGTAGACCCTGGGTTTCTCATGGGCAGAAACTGGATGGTACTGTTTTGTATTATGTTTTATATTATAAGTTTTGCCTTATTGAGGGCCTGCTTTGTCTCAGGTACTGTAATGTAAACTTTATATAGCTCATCTCTGACAAACTAGGTGTGTGTTTGTATTCACTTTTTATTTCAACTCAGAGATGCTTAAGGCCAAAACCCATTTCTCCCCAGTGTCTGTTGGTATGTGTCTAGACGCTTAGACTCTATCAGAAGGGCAGTCTTTGTCCTCCTGGGAAAATCCCCTTCACAACCATTTTAAATGCCTTCTCTTTCCCTCCACCCAGCCACCTCTGGCTCAGTCAGCTCTCTATCCCTGCCTGCCGTACAGACATTCAGTCATTGTTTAGTCACACACACACAGCTTTCCTCATTCCTTCACTCAGTCACTCAATCATTGAACAGGTATTTATCCTTTGTGCCACATTTCCACCCAGGCATTAGGAATTCAGTGGTGTTAAGACACAGACTCAGCTCTTAGGATGGGAAGTGAGGAGGGAGGGACAGTTTGACATAAGGTTTCCAGAAGCACTAGCCAAGGAGCAAGTAGGAGTTAGCCAAGTGAAGGCAAGGGCACTAGTGATGAGAAGCAGGGCTTATAGAGATAAGCTTCAAAGATAGGCAGGAGCCAGAGACCTGTGGGATCTTGCACCCTGTACTTGAACTTTATCCTGAGGGAGGAACCCTTCAAGGTTTAACTGAAAGTGTGACTTTCTTACTTTTACCTCCCTGTTTTCCTGCTGATCTCTGCACAGATCGTCCATTTACTTATTGCCCTCTGGAAGTGCCATGAGAGCAAAGACTTTTCTTTAACTCTAGAACCTAGAATAGTGCTGACCCACAGTAGGTCCTCAGCAGGGTTTGATGGGTGAATGAATGAATGAGTGAATGCATTTTAGTACTTTAGAATGCAGGGTATATGATCAAAAAGGACTCCTTTTCCTTAAAAAAAGGCACAAAAATTATCCCATGGACTCAAGAGTTATTTATATCTTATTTATTTTCTTTGGAGAACCAGATCTATTTTCTAAAGACCAGATGGCTTAAATTAGTTTATTAAAATGTTAATAAGGTTGCTCTTTATAAAATATAAGCAATTCATTTTTGTTTTCATAGAATTTTAACAACTCCACAGAGTAATATCAAGCCTTAATAGAAGTGTGAACACCAGGTTGTTTACAATCTATTGCCTTTTAAAGAGAAAAAAGAAAAGTATAACTTTTTTCTTTTAAAGAAACAGCTCTTTTGAAGAAGGGAAGAATATCTAGTTATAATTTTGAATCCATTTATTATGAAATTTTATGCCACTGACCATTTGTATCATGCTTTAGATTTTTGGAATTTGTTGATTTTAAATACACAGCACCTACAATGTGGACATATAAGAATACATACGTAAAACCATTTGTCGTCAATGCAGGCAAGTGTGAAGACAAGAAAATGGAATATGTTATCCTTAATCTCTTCCATAAAAGCTGTTGAGGCAGAAGAAAAGAAAATAAGACATTTGATTCTTATTAATCTTAACAACTCAAGCAGGTCCTTAAATAAGATCCAGGCTTTCTTATTGAGTTGTCACATTCTTTTTTCCTGCCTATTTTGTGTATTTATAGTTACACAGCCAAAAGAGGAAAAATGACCACTTCTATACCACATACTTGATTTAGTGGATCTGAAGGCGGAAGAGAGGGGAGTAGAGAGAAATGAGGTCTGATGTGAAACTCCAAATAGGAAATTGTATAGGCTGAGCAGAATTACTCAGTAGTAGGCTTATTTTCCAGAAATATTTTAACAGTTGGAATCTCTTAGAATTATGTTGATATACATATGATCCCTTTGGATGGAAAACCTTTGCTTCACTAAATAATAGTCCCAATATAATCAGAACAAGAATAATAATAGTAGTAGTACCTACCATTTATTGAGTTTCTTATATGCCAGATAGCATATAACCAGTTTTCACTGACTAAGATTAAAAAGGAATGATGCCTGCCACTCAAAGCTGCAGACTCCCACAGTTATGTTTACGATTACTGCCCCAGCAGCAGATGGACAATGCCATACAGGGTGGAAAGCACAGAGAGCCTTTCCTTTATACATCATGGGAAAGGACAGGTATTACACAGCAGCATGTTTTAATTTCTCTTTCCTGTAGCCATTTACCCATATGCTCTGGATTAGCCAACAACAGACCTGACTCCTAAATGCCTTTCTGAATAAAGGCACATTAGATATAGGTTAACACTTCTCCACATGAAGACTAAATTAGGGGAGGAAAGGCAGACAATAAGAGAAGCCTTTAATAATAAAATAATGTTTATGCCAGGTATTTGCACTTAGAATCTAAGATTTATGCTTTCATTATAGTCTCTACAACTGTATATGGCAACTACTAGATTATAAAAATAAAACAAACATGCAGACTCAATCTTTATACAATAAAAATCTCTAACACAAAGTATTCTCTGTTCTTATGTTGTGGCTTCCTTGAAAATTGGTGCATTTCAGCTAGATATAGAATGTCCACTGATTGTCAAACAAATGAGGTTTCACTAGTAATGAAAGTGTTCCGTGACTCAGAACCACCTCTTTGAAATATACATTCTCAGGCTGGTAGTTCTGAGTATCTGGGTTTCCTAGCTATAGCCATGGCTCTAAACCACTGAACAGACATGTCTAGCATACCTCTCAAGTATCTGCTGCCTTTTAACATCCAGGGGCCTTATGGCCATGGATAATATTATTCTCATTTTAATGATCTATTTATTATTCTTACATATCCAACAATTGAAACTTTAAAATGGATCTTTGCTGAACATTCAGGCATTGAACAAAAGCTAAACTGTATTTCCTTAACCAATTTAAAAACCAGTCACTGGTCTAATATAGCTTCTTCCTTTCAACTTTACAAACACCTTAAAGAGTAGCTAAAAATTGAAAGTAGTCACTATAAAACCAATGACTACACTTATACTTCAGCCTAAAATATCAGCACTCTTCATTTAATTCAGGTATTCATTATGTCTACACAGCATCCTAGGGTTTCAGAAATGTCACATTAATTAATACCTGACTTACTTTTAATAGGAAAAAAAACAAGAAAACTGTGTTTTTCAGGACCTATAGTTCTTTAATAGAAAAGAACAAGAATAACTGTGTTTTTCAGGACCTAGAGTAGATACTACCTGATTCCTGTCAGTACCCTAGTCACCAATCTGAGTTGCCTTTGTATGGGTAAAGGTTACCTTTTACATCAGTGCAACTTTGTGTGTGTGTTGCTCTGATCAATGGAAGTGCCATTAGCGATAGGGAACAAAGAGGACCCATGTGAAGAAAGGAAATGTTCTCTTGAAGACACACCAAATCTAAGATGTCAGCATTATAGCTTCTAGTTAAGCCAGCAAACAGTTGAAAATGTAGACTTAGAGCTCAGAAGCCAACTAGGGCAGGAAACCCAAGTTTGGAAATCATCTGATAAAAGGTGAAACCTTGAGACTGGGCTGCATTGCCTGGAGGGAGCGGGCAGAGAAAAGAGGCCACAAAAACACTCAAAAGAGTTTTAAGGCACAATGTTAGCCTGTGTCCATTATTTATAGAGCCTCAGCAGAAAGCCTTCCAGGGAGAGGTAATCAGGGGGACATTTGTAATTCCAACAGCAGCTTCAATGGGAGAGAACAGAATGCACAGAACAAGCTAATAAGCCCAGAGGCAGAGGTGTGAAATGTGGAAGAGAAATTTGGTAGCAAAGAGTAGGAGAGAAGAGAACAACTATTGGAGAACCTGGGAAATGGGTAGAAGGGTCTATCCAGGTTTTCTTGGCTTTTTTAAGGATGTCAAGATTTTGTTATGTTTGTTGACTAAGAGGAAGAAGAAATCATCAATAACACAATAAAGAATAGAAAAGACTTAATAGAGCAAGGTACATGAGCAACCAGGGGAAAGTGTGTTTTCTTAGAGGAATTTCAAATACTGTCTGAGAAGGGAAGGAGAATAGAATAGGTTAAAAAAAAAAAAAGACATGTAGGATAATTCTGAGGCAAAGAAGGAGAAATTGAAGAACCTCACATTTTCTTCCTCCTAATTTGTCATCCATCTTCCAACCTAGTTTGTGTTTTGGGCTGTAAAAATCTTGTCATTATGTAATCAAATCTATCAACAAATTTTTGTGCCTGTTTTTTGACATGAAAAATCATGCAGCCCTGGTTGATGTGGCTCAATGGATTGAGTGCTGGCTTGTGTACTGAAAGGTCACTGGTTCTATTCCTGGTCAGGGCACATGCCTGGGTTGCAGGCCAGGCCCCCAGTTGGGGGCATTGAAGAGGCAACCAATGGATGTATCTCTCACATGTCAGATGTTTCTCTCCTTCTCTTTCTCCCTCCTTTCCCCTCTCTCTAAAAATAAATAAATAAATAAAATATTTTTTAAGAAAAAGGAAAGAAAATTCATGCATTTTTACCTGGTCCCAGTTAAAATGTAAAGAGCAAAACTCTCCATATAAAGTTTGGGTTATAAGATAGATATGTATTTCTCGAGGAGAGAAAAGTGAAGAATTTGTTACTGTAGATTTAGAGAAAGTGATGAGAGTCCATTAAGAATGGGAACAAGGATAACCGTGCCACAGGGATGACAAAGTTAAAGGCTAATCAGCAAGACCAATAAGTCCTGTTTTACAATATTCAGGAGCAAATAGGGAGAGACTTTGGCTCAGTCTTCCCCAGGCTGAGATTGGCAAGGAGAATATACCAGAAGTCTGGTGAGGCAGGGTTACCTAGGCGAGCATCACTGCAGTGACCAGTCTCCAGGCCCAACCTGGGAGGGACCAGTCACCTGGAGGACACATCAAAGAGGAAGAGCAGGCTGGGAAATGACAGACTGCCACAGACCTTCAATGAATCTCCCATAATGCTGGGAGCATTGTGAATGTATTTAATGCTACAGAACTGTACACTTAAAAACAGTTTCAGTGATAAACTTTATGGATAACTAACAATTTTATTTTTAAATGTAAACATTTTAGAATAAATTGTTTAAATGATAGATTTTGTTAAAGGTGTTTTACCGCAATAACAACAACAACAAAACAGATTAAACCCTAACTTTCTTTGAGTTATTGAGGGGTGTTTGCTCCATTTTGGGTTGTTTTTTTTTTTTTTTTTTGGTTTTTTTGTAATTGTGTGTTTAATGTTCAGTGATAAGAAAATCAGTAATGTGATCTGTGAAACACCTTCTAGTCTTACAAGGACGTGTAACCATGCGTGCAGATGTGTACACACCTGCAAATGTATACTTTATTTATCTATGAAAGAGCAAATTTGAACGGCCAGTAAACCCCTTCCTTAAAAGGAAATCATTTTATTTTAACCATTTGTAACAGGAAAGTAAAAATCAGAGAAAACTCTTTCAACTCCACTCAATTTGTTCATTTCTTCTGTTTTTTTTTTTCCTCTGGGTTAGAAAAGATAATGTTAAAAGTTTTTCAAAATCATTATGCTCTCTGTAAATGTAAGGCACCAAAATGATGGGTAACACTGTCTTCCAGCCTCCCCACTGGAACGCATAATGTCCTTCCAGACAGGCGGAGCAAGACTGGGACAGGGTCAGCAGCCTCATCTTTTCTCCTATTTACAAAAAAAAAAAAAATTTTTTTTGAAAAGGTAATCTTTATTTGAAATAACACCTTTATTCACTTTGATAATCTTTTCTCTTTTTCCTGCTCTGTATTTTAGACTTCCTCTTACAGCCTGGGTCAGAGCTTCATCCTAGGCCAACCCTAGGAACAAGCCTGTGGTATGGTCACATCATGTTTGTACAGCATAGGGACAGTCATTTTCCCCTTTGGGCTATAAAGTACGCATGATGGGCCAGGTAATCTAGGGCTTCCATGTATCACCAAAAGTTACCTGATTCCCCAACCTGGCCTGGGCTCACAGTCCCTTCCATAGTCTCTGCTCCTCTGTTCATCTTAGCCACATTGCCTGGATGACAGCAGTACATGTTTTTATTTTATGTTTCACTCAGCATTCCAGGGAAAGATGAGGGAAGTAGTTGTTGGTCTGCATGTTAGCTAAGTCTTCACTTAGTTGAAGTATTATCCTCAGCAAGCCACAGCTTTTTTGTAAATGAGATTGCCAGAGATTAATAGGGGTGCTAGTAGATCTCATAAATTCTTATTTTCTTTTTTAAATAAATTTTATTGATTGTGTTATTACAGTTGTCCCATTTTCCCCCTTCACTCCCCTCCACCCTGCATACCCCCTCCCACCCACATTCCCCCCCTTTAGTTCATGTCCATATGTCATAAGTTCTTTAGCTTCTACATTTCTCATACTATTCTTACCCTCCCCCTTTCTATTCTACCTACCATCTATGCTATTTATTCTCTGTACCTTTTCCCCCTCTCTCCTCCTCCCACTCCCCTGTTGATAACCCTCTATGTGTTCTCCATTTCTGTGGTTCTGTTCCTGTTCTAGTTGTCTGCTTAGTTTGTTTTTGTTTTAGGTGTGGTTGTTAATAATTGTGAGTTTGCTCTCATTTTATTGTATAAATTTTTTATCTTCTTTTTCCTAGATAAGTCCCTTTAACATTTCATATAATAAGGGTTTGGTGATGATGAACTCCTTGAACTTGACCTTATCTGAGAAGCACTTTATCTGCCCTTCCATTCTAAATGAAAGCTTTGCTGGATAGAGCAATCTTGGATGTAGGTCTTTGCCTTCCATGACTTGGAATACTTCTTTCCAGTCCCTTCTTGCCTGTAAGGTCTCTTTTGAGAAATCAGCTGACAGTCTGATGGGAACTCCTTTGTAGGGAACTGTCTCCTTTTCTCTTGCTGCTTTTAAGATTCTGTCCTTACTTTAATCTTGGCTAATGTAATTATGATGTGCCTTGGTGTGTGCTTCCTTGGGTCCAACTTCTTTGGGACTCTCTGAGCTTCCTGGACTTCCTAGAAGTCTGTTTCCTTCACCAGACTGGGGGAGTTCTCCATTATGTTTTCAAATAAGTTTTCCATTTCTTGGTCTTCCTCTTCTCCTTCTGGCACCCCTATAATTCGGATGTTGGAACATTTAAAGATGTCCTGGATGTTGCTAAGCCTCTCCTCATTTTTTTAAGTTCTTGTTTCTTCATTTTTTTCTGATTGGATGTTTCTTTTTTCCCCCAGTCCACACCATTGATTTGAGTCCCAGTTTCCTTCCCATCGCTATTGGTTCCCTGTACGTTTTCCTTTATTTCACTTAGCGTAGCCTTCATTTTTTCACCTAATTTATGTCTAAATTCAACCAATTCTGTGAGCATCCTGATTACCAGTGTTTTGAACTGTGCACCTGATAGGCTGGCTATTTCTTCATTGTCTAGTTGCATTTTTTCTGGAGCTTTGATCTGTTCTTTCACTTGGGCCTTTTTTTTTTGTCTTGATGTGCCTGTTACATAGTGAGGGGCAGAGACTTAAGTGTTCACCAGGGCGGGGCAACCCACGTGGCTGTGTTGTGACGCTGTATGTGGGGCAGGGGTTCGAGAGGGAACAATGGCACTTGCTGCACTCTCTGCTGGATTTCAGTCACTTGCCCCGCTTCCCCTAAGCAAATTGGGCCCTTCTAGTGCTGATTCCCGGAGGATGAGTTTGTGTATGTTCTAGGACCCTGTGCGTCTCTCCAATGAACTCTCCTGTGAGGCTGGGAGTTTCTCCCCGTACCTCAACCCCCACAGGTGTTTTCAATTAGTGTTTTGAAGCTTTATTTCCCCGAGCTGGGACCCTGGGTTACATGGTCTGTCTCTCTCCCCAGTTTCGCCTCATTTATCTGCACGCAAATGTGGGACCACCTGGTCTGTCAGCCACCTTGCGTGTCACACCCCTCCACAATCCACTGCCACGCTGGGTCTGCCAGCCACCCTGCCATGAGCCCATTCCCTCCCGGATGCTCAACTCTGCCCCTCCTACCAGTCTAGATGAATGTGTCTACTTTAACTCCTTGGCTGTCGGACTTCCATACAATTCAATTTTCTGTCAGTACTGGTTGCTTTTTGTTTTTAAATTGTTATTGTCCTTCTTTTGGTTGTGCGAGGATGTACAGTGTGTCTGCATAAGCCTCCATCTTGGCCGGAGATCCAGATCTCATAAATTCTTAAATGACATCATGTTTTGGGATGTTTGGAGTGTCAGTGTGTGTGTGGGGGGGGGGGGGTGAGGAAGGGGAAGAGTTACCTGACAGTCCCTGTTTTCAAAAGCATGGAGTCCATGTGGACACAAGGACAAGCTTTCATGTATATCTGTATACACATATCCTAACTGAGGACGTGCTGGTGCCTTTGTTTTCAAGGGGACTCAGTACCTGTTATCAATGGAGGCCCACAGAGCAGGATACAGAACCACAGAAAGCATTGGACAGGCAGAGTGCTAAAAAGTAAAATGTGAAAAGGTGACTCCAAAAGAAAGTTTGAATAGAATTTCTAAGCATAAATAATGTCTGTTGACACTTTGGTGCTATTAGACATTGGATTGGATTACTGATGGATTGTCTCTATGTTAGTTAAAAAATGGTACTCTATGTCTGTTATGGACCAAATATTTGTGTGCCCCTCAAAACTCATACATGAAAACCCTAAGCCCTGGTGTAGTGGTATTAGAAGGTAGAGTCTTTCGGAGGTAATTAGGATTAGTGAGATCAGGAGGGGAGAGCCCTCGTGATTGAGATTAGTGCTCTTACAAGAGTCCAAGAGAGTTTGCTTCCTCTCTCTGCTAAATTAGCTTGCAGCTTGCTTTAAGGTTGGCTCAGTGTTGATTTTCCTGTTTCTGTCATTTTACAGGAACTACATAATCTCCTTTGTACATGATCTTTACAGAAAACAAACTTTTTTTCTGATTTCCACATTTTTTTATTTTACTGACAAGTTGGGGGATTAAATTTGTTCAGATTTTTTTCTTCTTGTTATTGAAGTGGTTAATATTAATGCTAAAAGTGATGTCATTGACTTCTTCCTTCTGGAATTTATCAGAGAAGGGAATTACTTGCTTTCAGCCATTAGGAAGATAGGTTTGAGTCACTAATCATGTGTGTCAGCTTTACTATATGTTTTACACCAGTTTTTTAAAAGAGAAGAAATTCTAAATCATTCACATTTACAGTGCTTTCATTTGGATTAAAAGTTGGCATTTAAATAAATTAAGTATTCATTAAAGAATGCAAGATATAGAGGGAGGCTAAGGTCAGCACTTAATCGTGTTAATGGTTTATCACCTAGGACCTAGGACATCTACTTCTAGCAAATTCACAGGGATGCTCATTCTCACCATCTTTTACTTCCAGCCTTACTGTTGGCATTGCTTTCCTCTTATTTGATCCAGGTTGTCTTTAACTCGGTCCCCATTATTACATTTCTCCACAGTCCTGAATTCTGTAGGCAGCAGACAGCATTAGGGAAAGGGTCAGTTACACCATTGCACATAATTACTGCCACAGGAAGATGGGAGCCAGGGAAGAAAACAAGGCTGTCTCTTTTTAGTTCTGCCTATGCTGGCACTTTGGTTCAGGCTACAATGTAGAGAAACAGGAAGGACATGGAACAGGAAGCCAAGACGGGAAGGCTAAATGTTTGCCAGTCCCTTTTACCACATCACAGATTGCCAGAATATGAAGCCTATCTATATTTAAATGTCCATTTGAAAAACATTGGTATAAATGATTTTGTATTTTTTATTCCCATATACACACACTTCTGCAGAAAACAAACAGTTTAGTTTTAGAAGCTTTATTTTTCAGAAGAGTTATGCTTAGGAATCTGAACAATGACTTTTAAGAGCCATATAAGAATGTCTATATCCAAGTGTTAGTCTTCAAATCATTCACCTTGAGGGCCTGCCTATTAACTACAATAAACTTCCTTTTCAAAATTGCCCTCAGTTTTAGTTTCCTGTGCACATAAGAAAATTGAGTAGTATCTTGGCTCATTTCTTTATACTTGACTCAATCACTTTTAACTGTTTCCAAAAGGTAAATCTACCCTCAAAGGATGAAACTTTGCCAACAACACAGACAGTGTGCAAAAGAATGTATGAGTTATTCATTCAATAAATATTGAGTACCTCATATGTCACAAGTGTTCTTTTGGACACCAGGGATATTAGATGAATAGACCATTTGAGTTCTTGCTATTAAGCTGCTGGCAGTCTTAGAGTAAGACGGAGATTCTCACAAACAATTAAATACATAGTGGCAGCATATGTGTGTATAGCGGGAGCCTCTGGGGAGGAGTGAGTGGCTTTCTCAAGTTTTTAAAACAAAAGACATCATCCCTGGAATGCATTATCTTCACAAATGACAGTCTTAAGGGAGGTGTGAGGTCTAGTATGTTTCTTGAAAACTATCTTCATTTCCTAATAATCACTTCTCATCTCTCCATTAATTTCATTTGACCTGACGACTTTGCAATTATAGGAAAAGTCCCTGCTACAGTGTGATAATTTATTCTTGAGCCCCTCAAACTGTTTTGAAAAGGTAAGTTAGAGTATATGACTCTAGTCGAATTTTGTATTTTTGCTAGTGAATGAAATAACCTGGTTTCATAAAGACATATATGCTGTGGCTAGAAAGATAGAAGGAAAGACTTAAGTATTCCCTAAACCAGAGCAGTAGGAAAGAAACATGTCCCAGCAGGACCAACATGGGAGTTTGAGTCTGGTGCTAAATTAAACAAGCAACCTCCACTCAGATGATAATCCTGTTGGCGCCAGTGATCTTATATATCACTGAATTGGCTATTTAAAAGAAGTCATCCGAAAGAACGGGCAGTGTTTCCTGGTCAGGTAATGATTGTTCCTATCACTGTAACAGAAAACATCCTTCTGAGATCCTTAAGAATATGTCAACTATGCAGTTTAAGGAAAGAAGATACAATAACTAGCAGAAAAACGCTAAGTTGCGAAATTTCCAACATCATGTGTGATTTTTGCTGCTGCTGCTGCTGAAACAAATACTTCATAGTGGTCCAACCTGTCAAGAGCACAGCTGTCTTAAACACACGAAGAAATGAGAGATCTGGTAGTTCTCCTTCCGTTATGGATGATGCAGTTGTGGTATCACTTTTCCACATTTTCCCTTCATGCTGCTGTTCTCATGTTTCACACACATTTTAAGACATTTACTCAGTAGGAGATCTTTGAGATATTTTCAAAGAGCCAACAACCCTAAGCAAAATCAGTACTTAGGAACTATTTCATTTAGATCATTAAAGAAGCATATTCCTGTGTTCAAAACTGCTCCTGTGTGATTATGTAATGAGCAACTTGGGAAAACAGATTTCAGAATACCTCTCTGTCTCCATGCCAACACAGATAAAATTCTATTTACCCACTTTTAGAAATCCGGCATTCATATTCACCAAAACTTTAAACCACTGTGAAATAGGTAATCAGCTGACATTATTCCTTTTTTCAACACAAAGATGGAAACTTCATTTTCAAAGGCACATTTGTCAGATTATAACATTAGCAAACTTTTGGTGCTTTAGCCCTCAACTACGAACAGCCAAGAAGTATTTATAAACCACACCACTTAACAGAGTGAAATCTATGAAAACCTCATTTCCATTGGCTTCTGAGGAGTTGAAGAACAGACGGGAGACTATTGAATTGTCAATATGAAAACTTTGGATAGGGCTCAGAAACCAGCAGAGGCTAACAGTATCATTTATAGCATTAAAAAAACCATTTCAGATATTTTCTTAGTATTCCACAGGCCCTGTTCCAACGATCTATCACTACCACCAGAACTTAACAGTGGAAAACAACCACCATTTTTATTATACTCACAGATGGATCAGGAATTCTGATGGTACACAGAGGGAATGGCTCATCTCTGGTCCATAATGTAAGCCTCAATTGGGAATACTGCAGTGCTGGGGATAAGACAAGACACCACTACATGACGTTTTATGACCTAGCATGGAAGTCGTATGGCATCACTTCTGCCATATTCTATTAGTCAAAGCAGTCACAGGCTCAGATTCCAGGGATGGGGACAAAGGACTCCCTCCTTCCCTAATTCTCAATGGTAGGAGTGTCACAAAATTTGTGGCCATATTGTAAAACATTCACAGCATAGGGAGTATAGTCAATCATATTGTAACAACTATATATGGTGTCAGGTAGGTACGACACTTGGGGGGGGATCATCCCTTTGTAAGTTATATAAATATCTAATCACTGTGTTACATACCTGAAACTAATACAACACTGTAGATCAACTGTAACTGAAAAAATTTAAATGAAAATTTTTTGTAAATTGCAGGTCCCTTCTTAGTATTACAACAGCCCTGTTTCCTAGAGTCCTCAGAAAAACTATAATTATCTTACTATATTCTAATTATATTCTCTTACATTTTTCCCCCAACAGTCATTTAAGAACAGCCTAGGAGCTTCACCTGCATTCTACTACTTAAATCACTAGGTCAGGCAGGAAAGAGAAGGGTGAAAAAACATTAAGATATTCAACTGGGAGGATCTGTAGCTTCCTGGAAAGCTTTCGTACATTTTAAGGGATAGCTGTTAGTTCCAACTGAAAATAGGAATGAAGTCATTGTATTTCCAGAATATCCTGGCAGCATATAAGTTTTTACTCCTAGATCTTCCATGGGGTCCAGGTTTATGCTATTATCTGTACACTGAATCAGAACCCCTCTCCAAAGGTCCAAAACTGAAAGCAAGGCAGTAGTTAAGATCACCGTACACAGAAATCTCCACAATGGTGTCTGGAGTGCATCTCCATTCAATACTGCTTACCTTAATATTTTCAAAGCCTCTAGCACAGAATCTCAATTCTCAGCAAGTGGAAGGCATTCTTCCCCCATCTGTAATTAGCATGTGAATTACACCATTTTAGTTCATTAATTATGTGTATGATGTCTTCAAGCCCAATTAGCTAAGAAGCAGAGATTTAATAATTAGCTATAAAAAATTGAAGAAGTATTGGCTTGTATTTTAAATTCTCAACTTGTATCAATTTTTATTTATTTTTAGAATTTAAGCTTGTCCTAAGCACGTTATCTATTTAAAAGAGAGGGACGAAAATATATATTTATATATTCACTTCAGTTTAACATTTGGGACCTTAAAATTACCAACTATAACTATAACTGTAAAGACAGGATAAAAATTATAAGAAGACAGAAGACCAAGAAAGAATTTGAGAAAGCTAAAGCTTTATTTTCTTTTTTGTCCTCCTTGAACTAATCATTAACTAAGTTTATAAGTAACCCCCTCCTTCTGAGAAGAAATGTCCCAGTGATACCAAACAGGATGAAGCACATTGAATGATCTTCATTTTCATTTTTCAAATATGAAAAATTAAAAGTTGAAACATTTTCAATGTTCAGGAACTTGAGTCTTTGTGAAAATTTCCCTGAGCAATACATGTCCCTTGGGTTCTGTTCATTATCTCCCCTGGACGAAGCGAGGAGTAGGGAGATGGATATGTTTGTCATTTTAACCACAATCACTGACTTGAAAGGTGATGCTCTCCTTAGTACAATACTATGGCTGATGCCCTGGAGGTGTGAAATTATTGGCTTTTCTCCTAATGGAGGTGAAATTTTGATGATATTTAAATACTCTATAGAGCTTTCGTTCCTCCCTCTACAGATGCATTGTAAGATCTAAACACAGGGAGCTGCTAGTGAGAGACTCTTAATTTCTCCTTTACCCTAACTTACAAAAAAAAAAAAGGAGAAGAAGCCAGGAATATTTCCAAAGATTATACTGTGGAAAATATCAGATCTGACAATAAAGAACTGAAGAGAGAAGGCAGCTTTCTCTGGTTTGCCTCTGGGGTCACACTTCTCACAGAACCTGGGGCTCAGGACCAGAGGTGACATTAATGGTCACCAGGACCTTCCTGCTTGGATCCTAGTTTACCCCAGACCTTGGAATAAGCTACAGGCCCTTCAGTCTATAGCATCCAGTATCACTTCACAGATCTCCTTATTCCACAGCAGTCAGTGATGCCAGGAATCTGCCCCTTGTCTCTAGGATAACTTCCTATTGAACTCTAAAAGCAAGTTTTGAAAGGTGTTTCATTGCTATAAGATATACTTCTTTATCAGATTAATTTCCTTTTTTTTATGAGCCCTACACCCAGAAAAATTGACCATGGAAAGTGACTATCCTCTAATAGACTCTCAGTAAATGAGAAATTTGTAAATTAAAAAAAGCTTAAACTATGACATGATGTATTATTGATCACTGTTGTATTTATTAATTGCTCTCTTTAATAACAATTTAGTGGAATTTCAAACATGTTAATATAGTTATTGTTAATATAATATGAAAAGGTTGCAGTTTTAAACATTATGCTTAAAGTATGACATCTTTAATGCTGCTAGTTGTTCTTGTCCTAGGGCCGATTAGAACTCATGTTTCACTGACCCTACACATCTTGGGTTCATGTCTGAAAGTACTGCTACAAGTTAAAACTTTGGGTCAGCTCAAGGAGTAGCTTTGAAGAAACTTTCAGACAGAGGTTCCAGTTTCCTAAACCATACCTAAAGCATAGCTCATGTACAACATGGGTGAGTGTTGATATGTTTAATTGCTGTTTGATATTAACAAATGTGTAATGGCACAAAGCACAAGAAATTTCATTACATATCTGGCAAATTCATATTGAAAGAAAGAAGGACAGATGGTTGAAAACAGCCATAAAGTAGTCTATTACATGTCAGCAAAAATCATTACAGACAGTAGTTAAAGGGATGTTATTAATGGATCATATTCACTTGGGGAGTCATGTTTCTAGAATGCACATTAAAGGAAAGATACTTCTGGTATTTTTAATGTAATCAGGGCCAAAGACAAATATGTCTTCCTGTGTAATTGGAAAATAGATTTATTGACAGTAAAGAAGCTGCTGTGCAGCCTGGCTCTACATCATTGGGTAAGTTACTGTTTTTATTGTCTAATACCAAAGAGTAAAATACAGCTATTGGGTACGAGCCCTGGAGGTCATTGAAATAATACATTATTGTTTTGTTGTATATTCTGGAGATGGGGAAGGGGTGAAATTATTATTTCTGAAAATCATCAAGAGCCCATTTTTAAAAAGCCATGGACAACTAACCAATTTGTAAACTATGAACAAATAACTTTAATTTCCCAAGTGCTTTAACATGTCCTTTTAGAATTAATGCAAACATCAGCATTTTGATTTTGTGAGCATGAGAATGATGTTGGTGTATGGCTGCGTGACAAAAACATTTTTGCAAGATGTTGGAGAGCCCTTTAGGCCAACTTGGTGTGATCCGCCCTCTGCAGAGCAGAACTTGCAGCCCTGCAGGTCCAGAATGTTGCTATCATTTTCTCCTTAGGGCCTCTTCCCACTGCCAAACAAGATCAGGAGCCACTGAATGGAGGTGTTCATGAAACTGGGGTCACAATCCGGGGCTTCCTTGCACACAGAGTGTTTGGGAATGCTCTTTTTCTCAGAGACATTCTTTTTCTGGGCTTTCTAAAAATTGCTGCTTTTCAAGTAGTGCTCCCCACACAGAAGCAGCCCATGTTTCAGCATGCTTTCCCAACACTCCAGAGTGCATGGATTTGTAGCACGTTTTCACTTGTTGCCTGTAAGATTGGCTGCCAACCTGTGGCTTCCAGGTAGGCCGTAATCACATAGTTAATGTCACCACAGCCCATTTTGGACACGGGCAAGAGTTTCTTTATGCAGCCCGAGGTACTCATTTGTGTGGACTCAGGAGCACCTTTTCTGAAACACGCGACCTGGAGCGACCTGCAAATACAGACAGCAGTCCTGTCAACGTCCCTGCATGGCTGTGTGGGTGTCACTGTAGGTTTGTGGACTCTGTTCCGATGGAGTGGTGCTTTACAGTGTCTGTACTAGAAACTGATTACCTCTGAGTAGATTTCCCCCATTCATAACTGTTCCCTATCCCTTCAACCAAAAAATAATAATAATAAACAATTTAAACATGCTATTTAAATCTGCCGTGTTTGATAAAAGCAGGGGGGAAATCTCAGCACCTACCATGTGAGTGGCATAAAATCTACACTATTTCCTCTGAGTTTCCAGCACAGAAAGAGGTGCTTTGTCATCACTTTGTACTCTTAAAATGTTTACATAGTTGGTTAACAAGCATCAGCTATTGATTCTTATATTATGGCTGTAGAAAGTTTAAACTTTTAGATTTATTCCTAGTTATCAAAATAAGGTAGGCTCTCTTTCAACATTCATTTTCGCCCTCCCACCCCTATCATCCATTTTTGACATTGTGTGTCTTTCTCAGGGAAGAGGTATAAACCTTGAACTGGAGTAAGTCTTCAAGTGCTAGATGCCCAACGGCTTTAGTGATTCATGCTTGTAAATGCAGGAACTGAAGGGACGGAAGACGCTTATGAAGCAATGTTTTAGTGTTTTGCTTTACTAAGAGTTAGAGATAGATAGAATGTTGATGAATGATGAGGGATTTTGTTTGTATCGGGAGGTTGGTTCAAGATAAGTATTGCTTTTTTTATTACATGTGTAATCCATAGTTATAATAATATTTCAGAGACAAAAAATTGTTCATAATTCTTCTATCATGAAATACTATTATTTTCATGTGTATCCTTCTAGAAGGTTACTTCTACAAATAGATATATATGAACGTACATTTTTCATTCATTGGAATCCTGCTAATCATTCATAACTTAATTTATGATCTAGTTAAAATTAACATTTTTCAAGTCAGTAAAAACATGCATGCATTATCATTTTTAAGTACATGTAGAGGGTGCATAACCATCATCTGTTTGCCAGCCCCTATTTTTGGACCTTTAGATCACTACCAGCGTTTGCTACTTTAAACAGTGCTCTAATGAACATCTTTATAATAAATCTTTGTTCACTTATGTAGCTGTTCACTTAGCATAGATTACTGGAAATAACCCTGATAGGTTAAAATATATACCCAACAGAAGGTTTTTACATGCCCATCAGGGAAGAGAGGGGACATGTTTGTTTTTAGTATTCTACTACTGTGTTAACCCTGTGCTGTGAGATTAGATGAAACCATGTTCTTCATATAGCCATATTTCAAAGGAATAAAATGAGAAAAGCTGTTTTCTTTAATCCTCACCTTGGGAAAGACTTACTAATTTTAGAAGAGTGGAAGAGAGGGAGAGAAACATCAATGTGAGAGGGAAACACTGATTGGTCACATCTCTCACATGCCTCAACTGGGATCAGAGCCACAACCCAGTTATGTCCCATGACTAGGAATTAAACCTGCAACCTTTCAGTGTATAGGACACTGCTCCAGACAATTGAGCCACACCAACCAGGGCAAGGAAAGCTATTTTATACCTAACTGCTTTTGGGGTGACAGACCATTTGTGAATCTAAACTTTGGGTACTCCCCTTAAAAAAATGTCTGTATGTGTTATATATATACAATGTGAAGGGGTTCATCAACTCTGAAACCTAATCAGTGGCGTTCAGTTAAGGCTTTAACTTAAACTTAAACCTACTTCCTAGTTTTTTGTTTTTGTTTGTAATTACTATCAATTTTATACCACTTAAGAACAAAGTTTATTTTTTTCTGTTTAGGTCTAATAAATATATTAATATCCCTTCATACAGTAAGTATATTTATATCCTTTCATATGTAGGCTATTTTATATAAGACTTTTATTTTTTATTGAAACTGAGAATGAAAGTAAACTTCCAAAAAGACTGCCACTACTACTCTAGGCTTAAATTTGGCAATGGATTACCGAAGATTTCTTTGAGCCGTTTGGGCAAGACCCAACTTTAAATATATAGGATGTGATGTTCACATACTTCACTTTACCCCATCTGTTCATACATTTTTCCTGCTTACAGGAATTATCTAGTTGAATATCCTACTTGACCAAACTCATAATTTTTCTCTCAAAACATGCTCCACCTCCTTGTATCCAAACATCTGTTAATTGTACCACTCATGGTTGAAACTCTAGACTCAACTTGAATCTTCTCTTGCCCAATGTATTAATCAGGGTTCTCCACAGAAACAGAACCGATAGGAGAGGGGTAGGGGTAAGGGAGGAGGAGAAAGAGAGAGAGATTGATTGAGGTATTTGTTATAAGAATTGGATAACACAATAATGGAGGCTGGCAAGTACCAAGTTCTGCCAGTGGTTTAGCTGCAGTCCAAGGTTGAAGGCCTGAAAACCAAGAGAGCCAGTGGTTCAATTCTAGCCCAAAGGCCAGCAGGCTCAAGACCCAGAAAGAGCCTTTGTGTCAGTTGAGTTCAAAGCAGGTAAAAAAAAAGGTGGGGGGCTGATGTTCCTTTTAAGGTCATAGGCAAGAGGAATACTCTTCCTTAAGGGAGGGTAAGGCTTTTTGGTTTATCCAGTTTTTCAACTGAGTAGATGAAGCCCTCTCACATCATGGAAGGCAATCTGCTTTACTCAGTCTACCAATTTAAATAACATCATCCAAAAACACCTTAAAGGAACACCCAGAAAAATATTTGACCCAAAATTTGGACACCCTCTGGCCCAATCAAGTAGACACATAAAATTAACCATCACACCCAACATTTCTACTTATTAATTTGGTCCCCATCTCCTGTCCATTCTTCCTGTCTGGTGCTTCTTTGTATCTCTCTTATTCTTTTCATCTCTACCAGCTTAGTTCAGGATCTTGGTGTAACCAAAGATTATTGCAGTAATCTCCGAAGTGGTATTCTTGCTTTTCTCAAGTGGTTCTCAAAAGTTTTGTGTCCCCAGTACCCATTTTACCATTTTCCCCTGTGAATCCTAGGTTCCGAGATAATTTTGTTGATCGTGCTTGCTATTTTGCCATTTTTAGTAATCAGAAACATTTATAGTTGTCAGTAATAATAAGTAGCATTTATTGAGTATTCACCATATTACCAGGCACTGTTCTGGCTTTAATATAATTTACATTATTTATATAGATTACCACTCTATAAAGCAGACACCATGCCATTCATACTTTATGATAAGGAAACTTAAGCTTAGAGGCTATACAAATAGCCCGATACAGCACAGCTAATAGTAGGGTAGAGGCAGAATTTCAGCCCAGGAACTATGAATGCAGAGCCTCTGGCCTGCAACCCACAGCTACGCTGATTCCAATTCAGTTCTGGAAATAATGTGAGGTCGTTTGTATGTCATCATCACAAGTTTGTAGGATTCCAACTAAAATCAAGAAGGTCAACAGTTGAATTCAGTTGTACCATGTTATTGTGGATCAGTATGTTATTTCCATTAGGCTTTTTGGAGAAGCAGTGGAAACTCCTGCTTTCAAATAAAGCAGGTATGATGTTGGCCTTTACCTTGCCCCTTACTGAGATCCAGAACCTTTGGCAGGTAAAGGTTCTAGGTGAGAATCCTATACTCTTCTCCGACCTGCACTGTGTATATCACAACCAATGACCCTTCTCTTCTAAGGTTCTGCTTCATTACCATTGTTGAATCCCTTAAAGTTCAGCTCCTTCAGTTTGCCCAGTTGCTTGTTGACACTACTCCCAGCCATGACCCAGGGCCATGGTGGTGTTTGTCCCTTTCCCTGAATATGCTCCTCCACAGCACCATGCTGGCCATTCCTTAAAACCTTACCTCTCTCAAAGCTACAAGGTATTCTGGATCTTGGAACTTTCTCACTTGAGTCATCTCTTCCTCCTCCAGACCTAGTAGAAGTCACACAACAGATGCAGAGTGCAAGGTGACAGGATGAAGCAGAACTGGTCCTTTTCCTGTGGGGCTTTCAGAATAGTGAGCAAAGAAGTTGATAAAAAGGCAAGCAAATAAATTGGCATATAATTATAATTACATGAATTGCAGCCCTAGACAGGAAGCGCTTTCAACATTGAAAAAAGGGTTTTAATTGACAGGAGAATGTATGATGTGTAGGTATGAAAATAGGTATGTATTTCATACACAGTTGATCCTCATTATTTGCAGATTCCATATTTGTGAATTTACCTACCTAGCACTCACAGCACTTTCACCTGGTATAGTTATCTGCTTAGTTCCATTTATTTACTTATACTGACGTCTCAGTGAAATTCCCTATTTTAAAAGGGATACCTGCTAGAGGATGGTCTCATGCACCCTGACAAGTTTTGCTCATGCCTTTTGCTGTTTGTGTCAGTTGGTTCCTTATATTCTTACTAAAAACTCACCAATTTTATCTCTCCTTTGAATCCCAAAGTGATCAGATCTGACTGCTGTCATATAAGTGAAAAGATGTGGTGGTCAAGCAAGAGAGAGCTAAAAATGTAAATGATAAAACACCATGGTAATAACCCATGTCCCCTTCACCCTGTTAATATTGGCCACATTTGCTCCCGCTCGCTCATTTACACTCCCTCTTGCTCTCCTCCCTGTCTTTCTTTATGACGATCACTGTCACACTCGCTGTATATTTTTTCCTGAACCATTTGAATGTAAGTTGCACACATGATGACATTTTATCCCTAAATTGTTCAGCATGTATCTCCTAAGAACAACCACATTGTCCTACATATCCACAATACCAGTATTACATCCAACACAGTTATCAGTGATGCAATAATATCATCCATTGCTGTAAAGTAAAATCTCATACAAATTAATCCATACTACCCCTTCACACTCCTCTCTCTTCCTCCTCTCACTTCCACTCCAAACCCACTGGCTGTCAGTTTCTTCTGTCTCCTTAAAGTTGGACCACCACCCCTGTCTGCCACCCCCTCCTGCCTTTAATCTTCTGTGACATTTCTGTTTTGCAGAGCCCAAGCCAATAGTCTTGGATAATGTCCTGCAATCTGTACTTGTCTCATTGTCCTCATGCTTAGGTTCAGGTGAAACATCTCTGGCAAGAATACTACATGATGAGGGATGTCAGGAGACACATGCTGTAAGTTTGTCCCATTATCGGGGGTGCTCAGTTTGGTCATTTATGTGAGTTTTCCCTTTCTCCTTGTAATTAGTAAGTGATGTTTGAGACCTAGTGAATGTCCTCTTCTGCAGCATCTTTCTGTCCAGGCTTTAGTATTTATTGGGGATGACCCTATTAGTACATGGGTGGTTGCAGAAGGGGTTTCTAACTGGCATTTTGTTAATATAAAGAAGAGTTTTCTCTTTTCTCCTCCCTTCTTCCCTCCCTATTTTTTAGAGTATCGTCATAGACATACATTCTTTGTTATTCAAAGTGATGTCACCCGTTACCGTCATTTTTCCTTTTGGTGCTCACATTGTCCCACATTGTCCCACAAGCCCTTGTACCCAGTTTCTGTGTCCCTTTGACTGGCCCCATTAGCATTTGAGTATTCCTTGCTTTCTGACACAAAGTGGTTTTCTTCTAATATGATAGAAGATATGATTATTATTTTCAATCCATAGTTATATTTTATTGGGAAAACCAACTATTTTAAAAAACAAACAAATATAATACATTTTATTCACAGCTAAAAATAAAATACAATATATTTCTCCAGACACTGCTTTCTGGATCAGAGCCCAGCTAGTAATAACCCAGATAGACAGGTACTTCCTATCAGTGAAGAGGAGGCCATTAAGAAATATCCGACTCAGCATTGTGTATGTGTGAAAATGCTCTTCCTAGAGAGTGGGAAAAGAAAAGTAAATTGTACTTACAATTCAGAACGTCAAAACATTATTAGACAGGTGTTTATATACTTTACAGCGCTCTGCACTGTGCTAAGTGCTATTATAGATATAAAAAGAGATAAAATTAGTTGAAAAACAGAAACAAGCCAATGCATAACAGTGTACTTAATATTGTTACAGGAGTAAATAGGGGGAGAGAATTCATCTGTGAAGGAACTTAAAGCAAAGATGAACTTTGAATTAACAGCTTTGTTTCTGTGTACTAGTGTAGGTATAGAACAAGACATTTTTTTCATGTTATTCCCTTTTGTGCATATATTATTCTTACAGTCAAAGACAAAATTAAGGTTTTTCTCATTAAAAATGTTTGAATTGGTGGGGAAAGGGGTTTTATGCCAACTACATAAAACACGTCAAGCCCTAGCATGCGTTGGGTTTGGTAGTGAGAGTTGCATTAGAATTGATTTTTCAAATAAAGATGGACTGTCAGAAGGTGGTAGTGAAAGTAGACATGGTTTAGAAAGATTAACTTAGTGGAGAAATAATTTGTACACATTAAAAAGTTGTCTTGCCTTGTTTAAGTCACTCTATGGCTTTTCTTTTCCTTTTTTTTTTCATGTCTTCTTTATTTCATTAGTGGTTTTTGTTGTTGTTGTTGTTGTTTAGGTATATTTTATTAATTATGCTATTACAGTTGTCCCAATTTTTCCCACTTGTCCCCCTCTGCCTAGTACCCCTCTTCCCTCCAGCAGTACCCCCCACCTTAGTTCAGATCCATGGGCCATGCATATAAGTTCTTTGGCTTCTCCATTTCTTATACTATTCTTAACCCTCCTTCCCCCAATCTATCCCATCTATTTTGTACCTACCAATTATGCTTCTTAAATCCCTGTACCTTCCCCTTTATTCTACCTCTTCCCCTTCCCTACTGATAACCCTCCAAATGATCTCCATGTCTATGATTCTGTTCCTGTTCTAGTTGTTTGCTTAGTTTGTGTTTGTTTTTGTTTTTGTTTTTAGATTCAGTTGTTGATAGTTGTTACTTTGTTGTCATTTTAATGTTCATAGTTTTTATCTTCTTTTTCTTAGATAAGTCCCTTTAACATTTCATATCATAAGGGCTTGGTGATGATGAACTCCTTTAACTTGACCTTATCTGAAAAGCACTTTATCGGCCCTTCCATTCTAAATGAAAGCTTTGCTAAACAGAGCAATCTTGGATGTAGGTCCTTGCCTTTCATGATTTGGAGTACTTCTTTCCAGCCCCTTCTTGCCTCTAAGGTCTCTTTTGAGAAATCAGCTGACAGTCTAATGGGAACTCCTTTGCAGATAACTGTCTCCTTATCTCTTGCTGCTTCTAGGATTCTCTCCTTCATTTTTACCTTGGCTAATGTAATTATGACGTGTGTTGGTGTGTTCACCCTTGGGTCCAACTTCTTTGGAACTCTCTGAGCTTCCTGGACTTCCTGGAAGTCTGTTTCCTTGGCCAGAATGGGGACGTTCTCCTTTATTATTTGTTCAAATAACTTTTCCACTTGTTGCTCTTCCTCTTCCCCTCTGGTACCCCTATAACTTGGATGTTGGAAGGTTTAAAGATGTCCTGGAGGTTCCTAAGCCTCTCCTCATTTTTTTTTATTCTTGTTTTTTCATTCTTTTCTGTTTGGTTGTTTCTTTCTTCTTTCTGATCCACTCCATTGGTATGAGTCCCAGTTTCCTTTCCATCACTACTGGTTCCCTGTACATTTTCCTTTATTTCACTTAACGTAGCCTTCATGTTTTCATGTAATTTACAACCAAATTCAACCAATTCTGTGAGCATCCTGATTACCAGTGTTTTGAACTGTGCATCTGATAGGTTAGCTACCTCTTCGTCACTTACTGTATTTTTTTCTGGAGCTTTGATCTGTTATTTTGTTTGGGCCAATTTTTTTTTTGTCTTGATGCACCTGTTACACATGAGGGGCAGGAGGGTGGGTTTCTGTGTGTTCTAGGATCCTGTGGGTCTCTCCAACAAACTCTCTTGTGAGGCTGGAAATTTCTCCCATTGCCACCTCAGTCCCCACTGGTGTTTTCACTTGGTGTTCTAAGGCTTTATTTTCCCATGCTGGGACCCTGGGTTGTGTGTCCATCCTGTTCCCCAGTTTCACCTGGTTTATCTGCATGCGAATGTGGGACTGCACGGTCCACCAGACACCACCTTGCCCGCCTGCTGCAGCCTTGTGTGCAGCGCCCTATTCCACAATCCACCGCCTCACTGGGTCCACCAGCCACCACTTTGATGCAAGCCTTCTCTGCCCCAGCTGCCTAACTCTGCCCCTCCTACCAGTCTGGATAAGTATGTCTTCTTTAACTCCTTGGTTGTTAGACTTCCATGCAGTTCGGTTTTCTGTCAGTTCTGGTTGTTTTTGTTTTTAAATTCTTGTCCTTCTTTTGGTTGTACAAGGAGGTATAGTGTGTCTACCTATGCCTCCATCTTGGCCAGAAGTATTTTAATTTTGTAATTCAATTTTTTATTTACTTATATTTAGAAACAAAACTGACTATCATATTCTAGGGTATTATTTTGCATACGGATATTGTATTGCTTTCTAGAGTTATGCCTTTAACTCATAATCATAAATAAAAGAATTAAAAATATTAATATAGAATTAGGACTACCCATGTATAATGCGTATCCTTTTTTCCCCTCAAAAATTTGGGCAAAAACATACATATTATACATGGTTAAGTACAGATAATGTGTCTTGGTGTGGTCCTCTTTGGACCCAACTTGTTTGGGACTCTCTAATGCTTCCTTGATTTGTATGTCTACTTCTTTGCCAAATCAGGCAAGTTTTCTTTCTTTATTTTGCTTTCATTATTCTTTCATTATTTCTTCACATAAGATTTCAATTTTTTTCTCTTCCTCTTCTTCTAGCATCCCTATAATTTGGATGTTGGTACTTTTGGAAATGTCCAAGAGTCTTTTTATTCTCTCCTCATTTTTTTAATTCTTATATCTTCATTCTGTTCTGGTTGACTATTTATTTCTTATTTAAGTTCCAAATCATTGATTGAAACCCCAGCTTCCTTCTCCTCACTGTTTGTTTCCTCTGGATTTTTCTTTATTTCACTTAATGTAGCCTTCATTACTTCCCTTATGCTTTTGCCATACTCAGTGAGTTCTCTGAGCATCCTTATCTCCAGTGTTTGAACTCTGCATCTGATAGATTGGCAATCCATTTCATTTAGTTTTTTTTTTCTGGGGTTTTGTTCTGTCCTTTCACTTGGGCCATATTTCTTTGTCTCCTCAATTTGACAGCCTCCCTGTGTTTGTTTCCATGCATTAGGTAGAGTTGCCTTGACCCCCTGTCTTAGCACACCTGTAAAGTTGTTTGGGACAGAGCCATAGGTGTTCACCAGGGCAGGGCAACCCACTTCACTGCTTTGTGGCCCTGTATCAGGGTGGGTGGGGACAGTCAGAGAGGGATAGTGCTGCTGCCTAGCTGCTGGAGGCTTGCTTGGCACTCACCCCACTTCTGGTCACTTCTCCCACTTCTTGTATGAGACTGGCACCCCTCTAGTCATTGCCCTGGTGTTGGTTCCCAGAGTAAAATACCAACCTGGGTGGGTTTACATACATTGTAAGTCTGTGCTGTCCCTTTAAACCACCTCTCCTTAAAGATGGGCAGTTTTTCCCACCATCCCAACCCCCACTGGTTTTTATAGCCAGAAGTTATGTCTTTATATTCCCAGCACTGGAACCCTGAGCTGCGCAGTCTGGCCCTGGGGCTGGGATTGTGTTTCCCCCTGTATCCTTCTTGATTTTTATCCACCACACTGGAATGTGGAACTGCCCATTCTTCTGGCAGCCATCCAACCACCACACTGCATCCTCTCTGCCCCTCCTACCTGTGTCTGGATGAATATGGTTTCTTTAAATCCTTGGTTGTCAGACTTCCGTACAGTTCAATTTTCTGGCAGTTCTGGGTGGGTTTTTTTTTTGTTTTTTTTTTTGAGGTTAGTTGTGATCCTTCTTACGGTTGTGCAAGGAATGAAGTGAAGCATGTCTTTCTATGTCTCTATCCTAACCAGAGGCCGTTTTGGGGTTTTTTTTAAGATTTTATTTATTTACTTCTTAGAGAGAAAGGAAGGGAGAAAGAGAGGGACAGAAACATCAGTGTGAGAAAGAAGCATCAATTGGTTGCCTCTCAAACACACCCCAACCAAGACCAAACCCGCAACCCAGACATGTGCCCTGACCAGGTACTGAACCAGCCACTTTTCACTTTACGGGATAATGTCCAACCAACTGAATCACACTGGTCAGAGCTCATACTATGGCTTTTAAAATCAAGCCTAACTGCTTCTAATTTATTTAAAATACACTTTGATAGTTATTTGTTAAAGTTATTAGGATCTATCTTTTGAAGTAAGTTAAGGCATATCTGTGTATATCTATGGGCTCTGAAACATTTGTTTTCATCTACCATTTCTGAAATTGCATTCCTCAAAAACTGCCTTCTGTGGCTTTACCCCAACCATTTTTTTAAAATTCCCACAAACACTTAAATGCCAGTGATCATATGCATTGGTACCTCAGTACTTGTCATGAACTTGTTCTGAAACTTTGACTAGTGTCAAAAACCACAAGGACTAAGCAAATGACAAGTGACAGAGCATTTTCTCTTTCGGGGTGGCGTCATGACTCATACAAGTTCTAGCAACTGTGACGAGTCCTGAACAAGCGCCGAGTGCTGAAACATATTTTTTCTTGTCAAAAATGCAATGAGTACAGTGTTTGACAAATGCTGGAGCCAGTGAGTACTGAGGTATGACTGCATCTACTTACGGCACCATCTTGAAGTAATCACTTCCCCAGGGTAAACAGTACTTCTTGTCAAATTCTAATGGTGTAGCATTTGAAAACAGGATGCGACAGTAAGATCATTTTTGTGTATTAATCAGTTTTGGACTTACATACTGGGCAACTTTTAACCATGGATTTCACTTATTCCTCCGACTACACTCTCATTTATGCACAGGTGAGAATGGATAGTGACCTATATGTAAGAGGATGGCCCTCCCCCTTTTCCCTGTAAAGCTGTGTTTCCAGCCACAGAGCTTTTTGGTTTAGTTGGATTTGGTTTGAATGTTTGATTTTTGAGGTGGTGTTTGTTTGTCTGTTTTTGCCTCCCTTAAATATAACAAATTATACCCCCCAAAAAATTATCACTTTCAAAATAAATTCAGCTTTTATTCACTCAAATACAAAAGGTCCCAGTTTTCAATAATTTATTCATCTAAGTGGGCTTTTTAAAATGATTATTTCATTCTTCCTTATTGTAAGCTACTTGTCACTTTTCCTTCTTTGTCCAAACAAAAGCATATGGCACTCAAACCAGTATTTTGCATTACCTGTGCTAAAGTCTCACCTAATGGTGGTGATGGTGCCATACCTCCCCAGAATAGCTTATTTATGGGGCAAAAAAACTTGTTTTTCTCCCTTCTACTCTCAGACATCCTGGAACAAATAGGGCCAAATAGGAAGTGGTTTAGGCACAACAACATTCTCTGTTCTGCTTCCTACCCCAAAATCAACAGAGGCAGTAAAACACCTTTAAAAAAAATGAATAATAGACTTCCAGCCAAGATGGCGGCATAGGTAGGCACACTGTGCCTCCTCGCACAACCAAAATAAGTACAGCAACAATTTAGAAACAAGATAACAACCAGATCTGACAGAAGATTGAACTGTATGGAAGTCGGACAACCAAGGAGTTAAAATGTACACATCCATCCAGACCAGTAGGAGGAGCGGAGTCGGGCAGCTGGGTGGAGAGGGTCTTGGCACAAAAAGCGGTGGCACCAGACATGTAACGCATCCTGGGCACGTAAGGCATCCCAAGCACAAGACCACAGCAGGAGGACCCTGGGTGCACAGGCGGCTGGCAGACCCAGAGAGGCGGTGACTGTGAAGCGAGGCACTGCACGCAAGGCGCCTGGCTGTCTGGGCCACACTCATGCACAGATAAACCAGGCAAAATTGGGCAGTGAGACAGACCTCGCAACCCAGGGTCCCAGCACCGGTAAATAGAACCTCAGGATACTGATTGAAAACACCTGTAGGGGTTGAGGCACATGGAGACACTCCCAGCCTCACAGGAGAGTGCATTGGAGAGACCCATGGGGTCCTAGAACGTACACAAGCCCACCCACATGGGAATTAGCACCAGAAAGGCCCAGTTAGCTTGGGGGAAGTAGCGAAAGGGACTGAAATGCAATAGAGAAAGAAGCAAGCATCATTGTTTCCTCTCAGACCCCACCCCTACATACAACATCACAACCAAACCACTGGGTTGCCCTGCCCTGGAGAACACCTAAGGCTCCGTCCCTTACTACGTACCAGGCATGACCAGATTTCAAAAAAAAAAAAAAAATGGCTCAAACAGAAGAACAAATCAAAAAAGCTCCAGAGTCAATACTTTTAAGCGACCAAGAGATAGCCAACCTATCAGATGCACAGTTCAAAGCACCAGTGATCAGGATGCTCACAGAATTGGTTGAATTTGGTTGCAAATTAGATGAAAAAATGAAGGCTACAATAAGAGAAATGAAGGAAAATGCACAGGGAACCAATAGTGATGGAAAGAAACTGGAGCTCAAATCAATAGAGTGGACCAGAAGGAAGAAAGAAACAACCAAACAGAAAAGAATGAAAAAACAAGAATAAAAAAAAATGAGGAGAGGCTTAGGAACCTCCAGGACATCTTTAAACCTTCCAACATCCAAGTTATAGGGGTACCAGAGGGGAAGAGGAAGAGCAACAGGTGTAAAAATTATTTGAACAAATAGTAAAGGAGAACTTCCCCAATCTGGCCAAGGAAATGGACTTCCAGGAAGTCTAGGAAGCTCAGAGAGTTCCAAAGAAGTTGGACCCAAGGGTGAACACACCAACACACGTTATAATTACATTAGCCAAGGTAAAAATGAAGGAGAGAATCCTAGAAGCAGCAAGAGATAAGGAGACAGTTATCTGCAAAGGAGTTCCCATTAGACTGTCAGCTGATTTCTCAAAAGAGACCTTAGAGGCAAGAAGGGGCTGGAAAGAAGTACTCCAAATCATGAAAGGCAAGGACCTACATCCAAGATTGCTCTATTTAGCAAAGCTTTCATTTAGAATGGAAGGGCCGATAAAGTGCTTTTCAGATAAGGTCAAGTTAAAGGAGTTCATCATCACCAAGCCCTTATGATACGAAATGTTAAAGAAACTTATCTAAGAAAAAGAAGGTAAAAAAAAAAACATGTAAACATAGTAAAATGACAGCAAACTCACAATTATTAATAACCACACCTAAAACAAAAACAAACACAAACTAAGCAAACAACTAGAACAGGAACAGAACCACAGAAATGGAGATCACATGGAAGGTTAGCAACAGGGGAGTGGGAGGAGGAGGGAGGGGGAAAAGGTACAGAGATTAAGTAGCATATATGGTAGGTAGAATAGACAGGGGGAGGGTAAGAATAGTATGGGAAATGTAGAAGCTGAAGAGCTTGTGACACATGGACATGAACTAAAGGGAGGGAATGTGGGTGGGTGTGCAGCGTGTAGGGGAGTGAGGGTGGAAATGGGACAACTATAATAGCATAATCAATAAAATATATTTTTAAAAAATGAAGAATAACTGTGATATATACCTTAAAAACTGGGCCAGAAATTACAACGTGGCTTTTTAAAGCCTCTGTCACTGTGTCAGACCACCGTTTACATCATTATATGATTATATTGTATAACTTCTGTGCTTTTTAAATGAAACTTTTAAATATTTAATATGTTAAAAAAGTTTTTCCACAGATGGCTTTCAACACCATCACAAATCTATGTAGTGATGGTTATTATAGTGTAATCCTTAAAAAATTCTATTTTTTAATATATTACCAAAGTTGAGGTAAATACAAACAAAACGAAGTATTCCTCCGGTAGCTGTTTCATTATACTTGATATCCTAACAAATGAGAATTTATTTTCTTCTAGGGTTTGTGTTATTTTTATTAAAACTTGAATTATATTATAATTTTATAATGTTTTTTTAAAAAACTAAAATTGTCCACCTGTCCTTTTAGTTTACTGGTTTTGTTAAATAATATCAGCTTTTTCCATAATTCCTAATTTCATTTTAAATTTTCATTCAGTGAATTGTAAAAATGTGAGACTCAATCTCAGTAACATATTTCCTAGAAATAAACTTAAAGGAAATAAGCTAGTATTTGCTGTAAGTTTTTGGAAAAGTTTGTTGTGTTGTATCCAAAAATGAGTTTCCTGGAATTCCGTAATTGCATCCACTGATTACTTTAGTGTTGACAGAGAAACTATAGAAAGACAAATTGTAACAGCTGGGTGTTAGTATAACTAATCTGTAAAAAGATAGCAAGGGTCCTTTAAAGATGCTCTTTATTTTCATATTACATTTCTTTGAAAAATAAACACAGACATATGTACACTTGTGTGCATGCTAAAGCTATTGCTAAATCATTGTAATGATTTAGTAATAATTGATGATAATAAGTGATGATAATGGGAAATTAAGACAAGCTCATTGAAACTGGAAGTACCTCATAACTTTTACTCCATTTTCTCATCAAAAAAGTAAAAATATTTTTAATTAGATGGTTACAAGGAGTTCAGCATGCTCAGTTGAAAGATATAATACACAACAGTACTTCATTTAAACTTTTAAGCTAATTTTCTATTTCAAAAGGTTCTGTAGAGTATGCAATATCCTGTCTTTGTTTTTTAGTATTTTTTAAATTTCCTTTAGATTATTGGTCATATGAATGTTCTGGATAGGAGGAAGGGCAAACTGAGAGGAGGAATTGATCAAAAGTGAATATGTTTTTCAGGATTGTTAAGTGATTATTTTTAATTATTTTTAATCAACAACTTAAAGTATAACAACCGAAAGTAGAATAAGTATTTATTTTCTATTAATAAAAATAAGTTTTGACCAAAAACAATAAATTCCGTTTTAAATGAAAAATGTAATTATGTATTCCTTTAAAAACACTTATTTAAAAAACAGTATATATGTATATATACATGTATAAACAGTGCAATATCATAATACTGCCAAAGGTATTCATCTGCTCAGAACCCACATCAATTCAAGAGAGCATTATCAGCACTCCCAAAGCCCCTTATACTTTGTTGCAGTCACTGTGCCCCACCAAGAATTACCACTGTGTCGACTTCTCACACAGATTGGCATTCCTGGTTTTGAACTTTCTGTAAATAGAATCCGGCTACTCTTACTCAATATTGTTTGAGATTTATCCATATAATTGCTTGCTAGTGTGGTTGGTTCTTCCTCAGGGCTGTATATTTTTTCATTGTGTTAATATACCTTAAAATTTATTTATCCCTTGCCGGGATCCAGCCTCGGCAGGGTCTCAGGATCCCTGAGGGATGCACGGCTAAGGTGAAGCGAATGAAGCGAGACACAAAGTGGGGTGCCGGAGGACAGCCAGGCTCTCTAGACCTGACTGACTCGTTGAGAAAAATCAATCTTTATTTTTATAGGGGATGTTATACAACATTCAATGCATGGTGTGATTATTAAAACAGAAACGGTTACCATAGAAATAATTTCGAAAAATACAAAAGGTTTTACAGATCAATCATGTTAAACAAAGAAATAACCAAAAAGTACAGGAGGTCCCACAGATCAACCATATTAAACAAAGGTTATTTTGACCAAGAGGGTCATTAATCAGATAGCCAACAAAGCTATACGGGCACAAACTTTCAGGTACCAATTAGTAACTAGGTGTCTATTAAGGTTCTAGGGATTGGTGTAAGTTAAAAGGGTGCAAGGGGTGATTTATAGGTTGTATAGAAATTAACTATTGTTCATTGAGGTTAGATTTGTCTAGGTTAGGTAACTGGGTTTTTGCCTAGGTTTTTTAATTTATACATCTTGGGGGAGCCATGTTTTGTATTCGTTTCCATGTATTGAGATTATTATTTTCAATTAGAACTTCTTGCTTCTTTACACTCCTGTCCAGGGTATGGGAGGGGTAGTGGCTCTTATAAATCTTAAGCTTTTGAGTGGTGACTCCTTAAGAAACATTCCTAGCAACAGCTTCCTTCAGCATCCTGGCAGTTGGTCTGCCCATAGTTTAATTTTGTCCTTAACTTCCCAGGTGGGGGAAGTAGGCAGGCAGCACTAGGGTTGCTAGGGGACTCTATTCTGTGGTCAGCAAGTCATTTTGCGCAGAATCAGAATCATTGTGCAGATTTTTTGTTATAGCACACAGGTATCTAAAAATCTCACCACATATTGCTAGCAGGGACAGGCATACAGGGAGAGACGGACAGGAGATCCGGCCACAGTCGCCTCTGCTGTGCAGATGCCTCTCATCCGTCCGGACTGTGTCAAGGGTTGGGTGTTGGTTGGCCTCCAACAATCCCTTCTGCTACTGATGGACCTTTGGATAGTTTCCAGTTTGGGGCTATTTTTAACTGTGCCATTATGAAGTTCTGGTATTTGACTTTCAGTAAATGGTTATTTTAGGAATGGAATTGCTAAGTGATAGGTTTTGCATATGTTGAGCTTTTGGAAGATTCTACCAAGCAGTTTTCCAAAGTGGATGCATCAGATTGCATTCCCATCAACAATATATTGTATATTGCAGTTGTCCCACATCCACCCCAATACTTGGTATTTCTTTTTTCATTGTAACCATTTTAGTACATGTGGTGAATTTAATTTTTTTAATGATTCTTGAAGATGGGTACTTTTCATGTATTTGTACATGGAGGAGTAGATATTTCATGTTTGCAGACTAGAATACCCAATATTATAAAGTTGTTAGCATATAAATGTGTAGGTTTAATACAATCCCTGTCAAATTACTAGCAAGTTGAGGGAGTGGTGGGAACAAAAACTAAGAAACTCATTAAAATATTCACATGGAAATACAAAGGACCAAGAATAGCCAAGGCATCCTTAAAAAAAAATGCTGAAACAATTCCATTACCATATATAAAACTTATTCTAAAGCTCTGGCAGTTAAGATAGTGTGGCATTTATGCAAGGCTAGGCTCACTGATTGATGAAACAGAGTAAAGTTTAGAAAGAGACTTGTATACAGTCATCTGATTTATGGCAAAGGCGACACCACAGTGCACTGGGAAAGGGATAGCCTTTTCAGCAAATCGTGTTCGGTCAGTTGCTATTCAGAGGGAAAAACATTTTGATCCCTTCCACACTTCATCCATAAAAATGGATTATAGATTTAAGTGGGAAAGATTTTTGAAAATTAAGTTTTAGAGGAAAACATCCTCATTACCTTGAAGTAGGCAAAGATTTCTTAAATAGGACACACAATATGAACTGTAAAAGAAAAAATTAATACTTTACATTTAATATATCAACAGTATATTAAAATTATGTCAAGAGCACCCTTATTAAGAGGACAAAAAAGCAGAATGGGAGAAAATATCTGTGAAAAGATTCACATCCAGAATATATAAAGAACTGCTACAAATCCATTCTTTTTTAAAAGACTGAAATCAAAATTTGAAAATGGGTAAAAAGAATTTGAATACTCACTTCACAAAAGGTAACATTAAGATGGCCAGAGAATATATATGTTATTCATATATTCAAGTAGGACTTCCTCACTACTGACATTCTAAAATACTAGTATGCTTATGAAACATCAATTGACTGTGTGATTACATTAAAACACAGTGTCCTTTAAATATTACTGTTTTTGGCTCATGATGTTTTGATGCCATGGACATATAAACATGGAGAATCTAAAGGATACAACAGCAGGAAACACCAGATGGTTTCACACATACTTGTAACCCTAAAAATATTAGTTTTTCTATTACCATGAAATGTGAGCAAACAGATCTCCCCTGCAGCCTGCTCAAGCTGCCTCTCTCTCCCCTACACCCCTCTTCCTCTTCCCTCCCCCCCCGCCCTCTCTCTCTCTCTCTCTCTCTCTCTCTCTCTCACACACACACACACACACACACACACACACATCTGATCTTTGAGCTGTGGATATCTCACCCCTAATGCACAGCCACATCAGGCTCACTGTTGCTGGTCACTAGTGTCATCTGTAGGGAAATAATGAAGAGACACATATAGTGGCAGGGATAGTTGAAATAAGGAGGAATGTTGTATATGGTCTGTTGGGATTTCTTTTTAAGATTTTATTTATTTTTAGAGAGAGGGGGAGGGAGGGAGAAAAAGAGAGAAACATCAGTGTGTGGCTGCCTCTTGCTTGCCCCCTACTGGGGACCTGGCCCACAACCCAGGCATGTGCCCTGACTGGGGCTCGAACTGGCAACCTTTCGGTGCACAGGCCAGCACTCAATGCACTGAGCCACACCAGCCAGGGCTAAATTTTTTTAAGCTGAAAATTTAATGATTTGGTTTTTAGGTAAATGAAACAGATGTGAACTTGATACAAGACCAAATTAATTACTTGCTATAATACATACTCATTAATTAGAATCTCCTGGAGAGCTCTAAAAATTTGCTAATACCTGGTATCCAGGATGCAGCCTAGACCCTGGGAGGTTTAAAAGCTCCCTGGGTATCTCTAATGTGCAGGCATGGTTAAGACCCCCTGCTTGCATTTGAGTTATGGCACATTTAAAACAGAAATGCCTTGATTGCCCTAAGAGTAACCCTGTTAGACTGCGTAATTTGTGTTTTGGCTTGATTAGGAGGAAGGATGCTTATTCTTTTTACAATTCCTTTCCAAAGATTATGAGTCCTGGAAATGACTAACAGGAAGAGGTGAAATTGTCTTTTCCAGAATATGCTCACAGTTTCTTTTTAAGATTTTTATTTATTTATTTTTAGAGAGAGGGGAAGGAAGGGAGAAAAAGAGGGAGAGAAACATTGATGTGTGAGAGAAATATCATCACTCAGTCTCCTCCTGCGTACCCCCAAATGGGGACCTGGCCTGTAACCTGGGTGCCCTGACTGGTTTTGAACCAGAGACCTTTTGGTTTGCAGGCCAGCACTCAAGCTACTGAGTCATACCAGCCAAGGCTGATTTTCTAAAGAGAAGTATGTTCCTCCCTTTATAATTACCCTATGAGCACTTTACTGAAGATAACATACACAAAGTGCTAGCTCAGTAGAGACTGTTGTTGCAAACAAGGAGGGCCTAGATGGTTAGCACATTGGGCTGGCCTCCCTCATTCCTTCTTGTCATCCGTACTACACTGAGTAAGAGTTCATGAGTGTATTTCAAGTATGTCAATACTGTGAAAGCACAAAGTTCTTCCAGGCCCTTCCAAATGTGAAACATGGTGGTCATGGTGGTTTTAATTTTTATTTTTTAAATGCTGTTGTGATTACAAATATATTGTAGTGAAAATGCCTCGCTAATTTTTATGTAATTTATATAGTCTTTTGTACCTGGTTTTTAATGATTACTATCTTATTTACTTTCTTCTTTAGTAACCAAAAATAATTGATATACTGTATTTTAATGTTTTTATTATGCTAATTTAAATGATTTTACAAATTATTGCAGTGCTGGCCACTAAGATTATTTTATATTCATGTAATCTATTTAAGATTGTTATGTGTTGGGGGGAAAAGGTAATATACAACAGTTTGAAGACAGTTCAATAGGGGAGTCTAAATAAAAGGAAATAAAGGAAAACTTTAAAAGTAAATCTTATCACTTATGTGTAAAAAATTCTCATATTTTGCATTTCTTCTGTTTCTTTACCCACCCCTTCTGCCATCCAAAGAGCAAACAGGAAATAAAATTTTAATGTACAACCCCTAAACCTGATTCTTATTCATTCAATAGATCAGAATATTATTATTTAATAAAAAGATCTAAGTTCATATGCCATTAACTATAATTGGGAATATTTTGTTTACTCCATAATTTAGCAACTTCTTCTACCCTTAGACACATTACATATATATTATCCCACTCACATTTTCAATACTTTGGTAGAGTGGACAGGACCAGTAGCATAATATTCTTTATTTGTCTAATGGGAAAAGGAGGGCTGAAGTCCAGAGAAGTTAGACTGTGACTTTCTGTATTGTAAGTAGCAGCGTGCAACCATCACTGGAATTCTAGTCTTCTAATCTAAATCATTTGCTCCCCAAATGTTTTTGAAGCACTTTCATCTCTCTGTGTAAATTAATGGCCAGTCACATGGAGGCAGAGGAAGGAAAGGGAAATAAAGTTTGTGCCAGTCAGAGACTGGATGCCGTCTTGTACCTCAGCTTGATTAGAACCACACCCTACAAAGTCAGTGCTCTGGCCGCCATTCTTCAGCTGAGAAAGTGGAGATTCAAAGAGGCTGGTAACCAGTCCAAGAGGATAGAACCCAGGTCTGTCAGAAGCTGAAATTCCTGCAGTTTGCTGCTTCTGCAGAAGCGTAGAATTTGGTTGGGAAGGAAGGAAAATTATTACATATACACATGGATACACCCCTGAAATTAAAGTGTGATTTACTGTTGTGAGTTGCAAAAATAGCATTCACTAAAACTAAAGAAGTCCAGAGAAATAAAAGATCACTTCTGCATGGTGCTCTGCTGAACTGCTTCTTTGAAAAATTCAGCCATCAAAGCTGAAGTTTAAAAAAGAGGAGACTTCAGGAGGAATAAAAATAGGAAAAAAAAAGAAAAACATTCCAGGAAAAGATGATGGCTTAAAATGAGAAAGCCATAGAGGAGGAGGAGACTGAGGATGTTGGGAAACAGTAGGTGAGCAGAAGGAAAAGCAGATTCTAAGAACTTGCACACATGCTGAATAAGCATGGCTATATTGATATATCGTTCCCAGTGTCAAATATTAAGATAAATACTCTTCAGGTTAAAGAAAGTATCAAGCTTCATAGCAGAGTATGATTTGGGGTGAATATAAAGATGGGTATGAATTTTAAGGAAAACTGTTGAGCAGAATTTGATGAGATGATCTCATCAAGATGTCAAGATGAGATGATCTAAGACCTAAGATATGTTCACCTGTCGACAGCTAAAAGATAGCTTCTCTTTAAGAGAGACCTTGAAATGGCTTTGCATAGTAGGCAGTGAAAAACCACTCAAAGTGTTTTAGTTCAAATGTTGTCCTCACCAAAGTCACCACTGACCTCTTGGTTGTAAATACAATGAATAAATTATAATAAAGTAATAAATATTTTCCATTCCTTTTCTTTCATTCTGTTTCGCTGCTTATGGTAATGTGTTGACCTATTTCTCTGAAAAACTCTTTTACCTTGTTTTTTTAAATACCCCCACATTTCTTGGCTCCCCTTTCACCAATACCTAATCCCCTGTGTTCCTTTGCTCATCCTCGTCACAGCATTGCTATAGTCTGTCCCTCCTCACCCCGACCCCCAATTCCTACCTTCATTCTCTCCTGACAACACAGTTGTTGGCTTCCCTATTCAAGATTTCCCCTGGATGAGTATGACCGCTGCTGTCAGCCCTACCTTCTCCAACCTGTCTCTTGCCTAGACACAAATCTAGTCCTGTCATTCACTCCTTGTTGAAAATCCTTACGTGACTCCCCCATGCAGTGGCATTAGAACTTCTCAGGTCCTCACTTGTGGTCCTGCTGGATGTTACATTCTGAACTTGACGTACACAATAAGTGTGCCAGGATCTTTCCACCCACATTTTGCTAATGTCATGGACCTTCAAAAAACTCCTGCTCAAACTGATGGGTATGTTGCCTCTAGAAATCTTTGTTTCTTCCAGATTTGATCCTTTTCTAATCTAGCAAAGGCAATGATCATTTAGACTTCTGCTTGGTGGGTATAACCTCAGTCAAGAGCTGTAGGCCAGAGGAAAGAACCCTTTATATAGACAATTTGTCTCACTCTGTGGTAGGTGCTTCAGAAAATATTGTTATCAGTGCTGGCTTGTGACATTATGTTCAGGGTAAATTTTCATTGCCAGTAATACCTGTCATAGGTTTTTCTGTTCATATTTGTGTATGCTGCTTGAAATAATTTAAAATCTTGATTAGTTATTTTTATATCTATATAAACACGTATATATGAGGTCGGTCCAGAAGATATCCAGCTATGTAATATGAAAATTAGACTTTTTTGAAGAAGATAATAAGATTCAAGAATCATTGTACATAGGACAGTGACACCTCAGTCCCCTTCAAAGTAGGTACTTTGGGACCTCACACAGTTCTTCCAATAACCATCAGCTGCCCCATCATATTTTCCTGAGTCTCATTGACAGTCTGAAATTTCTTCTTTTTCAAAGGTGATTTTAGTTTTGGGAAAAGCCATAATTTGCAGAGCATCAAATCTGGGTTGTAGGGGGGCTAAGTCACCTGGGTGATTTGATGTTTTGCCAAAAAGCTCTGCATGAGACATAGTGCATGAGTGAGCACCTTGTTGTGATGAAACTGCCAATCTCCAATTGCCCACATCTTCAGCCTTCTGAATCAACCAAATAGTGTCTGCGGAGGAATGTTCAAGCTTAATGTAAAATTTAATGCAGATTCATTGCTCTGCTTGCTGAGTCATTTAGAATGTGGTAGCCACACAGTACACATGCTCCCTCAGCAATATCTACCACCCCCACTGACTAGGACAGTGAACTCATGAGTGTTCACCCATGCACATTCCAGTTCACTCTCCTTGGCTGCCCAGTTACATCGATGTAGAGCAAACTGTTTTCATTATATTAACAATGGCTGAACTTTTTCTGGACAGACTTTGTATGTATGTATATGTTAATATATGTATATACATACATAAATATACATTACATACACTTTTCTATACAAATGGTCCCTAATTTCTTATTGTTCGACTTAACGATTTTGCAACTTCATGATGGTATGAAAGTGATACACGTTCAGTAAAAACTATACTAGCGATCCTCTCTTCATTCAAAGTCATTTCATTATAATGTTGATGAGAAAAAATTGATTCATAGCTGTGGCAACTGTGTGGAGCATGCACATTCTCCCCATGTCTGCATGGATTTTCTTCAGGGACTCCAGTTTCCTCCAACATCCCAGAAATGTGCACATGAGGTGAATGGGTGTCTCAGTTGTCACAGTCCTAGTGAGTGAGAGTGTGTGTGTGTCAGTATGCTCTGCAATTGTCCTGTTTAGGGTGGGTCCCACCTTGTGCCCTGAGCTACCAGGATAGGAACTGTCCACCCTTGACTCTGAACTAGAATAAGTAGGGTGGGGAAGAATTAGCTCATTTGTTTTTTTTTAATATTTTGTATTAATTATACTATCACAGTTTTCCCAATTTTTCCCTCTCTATCCCCCTCCACCCTGCCCCACCAACCCTCCAGCATTCCCCTTCCTTAGTTCATGTCCATGGGTTGTACATATAAGGTCTTTGAGTCCTCGGTTTCCCATACCATTTTTTTATCTCTTCCCATCTACCTTATGCCTACTAACCATGCTTCTTCTTCCCTGTACCTTTCTCCCCCACTATTCCTCCCCTCCCCACTGAAATCCTTCCCTGTGATGTCCATTTCTCTGATTCTATTCCAGTTCTGGTTGTTTGCTTAGTTTTTGTTTTTGTTGCTTTCCTTTTCTTTTAAGTTCATTGGTTGACAGTTGTGAGTTTATAATTTTACTGTTCATATTTTTTATCTTCTTTTTCTTAGATAAGTCCCTTTAACATTTCATATAATAAGGGCTCGGTGATGATGAACTCTTTTAACTTGATCTTATCTGGGAAGCACTTTATTGACCTTTCCATTCCAAATGATAGCTTTGATGGATAGAGTAATCTTGGATGTAGGTCCTTGTCCTTTATGACTTGGAATACTTCTCTCCAGCCCCTTCTTGCCTGCAAGGTTTCTTTTGCGAAATCAGCTGATAGTCTAATGGGAACTCCTTTCCTCTTGCTTCTTTTAGGATTCTCTCTTTATATTTAGTCTTGGGTAACTTAATGATGAGGTGCCTTGGTGTGTTCCTCTTTGGGTCCAACTTCTTTGAGACTCTCTGGGTTTCCTGGACTTCCTGGAAGTCAATTTCCTTCACCAGATTGGGGAAGTTTTCCTTTATTATTTGTTCAAATAAGTTTTCAATTTCTTGCTGTTGTTCTTCTCCTTCTGGCACCCCTATAACTCAGATATTGGAACATTTCACATTGTCCCAGAGGCTTGTAAGACTCTCTTCACTTTTTTTTGAATTCTTGTTTCTTCATTTTGTTCTGGATGGATGTTTATTTTTCCCTTTTATTCCAAATCATTGCTTTTGAGTCCTGATTTTCTTCCTGTAACTGTTGGTTCCCTGAATATTTTGCTTCATTTCACTTTGGGTATCCTTCATTTGTGTTTTCATTTTTCAACCAAGCTCAGTCAGATCTGTGAGCATTTTGATTACCAGGGCTTTAAAATTCTCCATCAGATAGGTAGTTTATCTCCTCATCACTGAGTTCTGTTCCTGAGGTTCTGCTCTGTTCTTCCATTTGGGCATATTTCTTTGTCTTGGCACAGCTGATAGGTTGTAAAGGGGCAGGGCCTCATGTATTCACCTGGGCAGGGCTGCCCTCTTTGCTGCCCTGTAGCACTGCTTGTGGGGGAGGGGCCAGAGAGGGAACAGTGTAGCTCACCTGCTTGGCTATACCCTACTTTTCAATGGACTCTCTCATGTGAGACTGGGAGCTTCTCCTACCACCACAGGTGCTGTAGCCCACAGCCACCTGAGTCTCCTTAAGTCAGCCCCTCCTGTGCAGTCCACCCCCAAGGTCCGCCTCATCGCATGTTTTTCTGAGTGGGCCAGCGCAGTCCACTGCCTTACCAGTCTGGTTGTTCCGGTGATTTTTTTCTTTAATTCCTTTGTTGGAGTTCCATGCAGTTTGATTTTCTGTTGCTTTTGGTTGTTTATTGATTTCAGATTGGTCCTTATCCTCCTTTTGGTTGTGCGAGGAAGGGTCTCTACCTACACCCCTGATTCCATCTTGGCCAGAACTCTGTCATTTGTTTTTATTCATCTTAAATTTACATATGACTCACCTTTATTAAGTATTTAATATTAGAAGTGTTTGGGGTCTTTATTTAGAAGTTTGGTGATGTTTTCATGACTAGAAACATGCAATTGGAACTTAGTTCTTGTTTATACCAATTAGCTTATGGTAAAATTGGTTTCGTTATTTGTTGTTTCCTTTCAGCTCAGTTTCCAGGAACCTGTTGATGATGTTAAGTGAGGACTTACTCTACTTTTAAGTTTTGAATTTTGATCTTTCCTGGGCTAGCAATATTGGTACTGTCCTCCCTTGTGATGGAGCCACAGCTCCCAGCTGGCCACATGATCACGAGGATAAACAACTGATGCTCTGCAGCATTTTCATCGTGTCAGTGATTTTGCCCAACTGTAAACTAATGTAAGTGATTTGATTACATTTAAGGTAGGCTAGACTGAGGTATGATGTTCAGAAGGTCAGGTCTGTTAAGTGCATTTTTGACTTACACTATTTTCTTTCTTTTTAAAAAAGATTTTATTTATTTAATTTTTGAGAGAGAGAGAGAGAGAGAGAGAGAAACATCAATGTGCGGTTGCTGGGGGTCATGGCCTGCAACCCAGGCATGTACCCTGACTTGGAATAGAACCTGCGACACTTTGGTTCCCAGCCCGTGCTCAATCCACTGAGCTACGCCAGCCATGGCTTGACTTACACTATTTTCAATTTATTGATATATCAGGATCGTAAGTTGAGGAGCATCAGTACATACAAAATGCACACATGTGCATACATTCATACCTGTATATACATACATACCTGTATGTACATACATAAGCACACACACACATATATACAAACATACAAACATATATGTGCTTTAGAGGGATGGTGACTATTCTTCCTTTTTCCTTCTCTGTGATTCTTGCCCACCAGCAGTGAGGCATGCTTTGTGTTGTTGCCACTATGGAGTTTAGTGCCAGCCCTCTTCCCAAAGACCTGTGTCCTGTCTTCGTCAGTCCTCATGGATGCAGCAGGACCTGCCAACTGCTGAAGCCGCCTCTCTGCCAGCTGGGTGCTCTCACTGCAGTCTTTGCCCACAGGCTTGCTTTAAATCCAACTCGTGTTACCCTGCTCTGCTCAGGAACTGTTAAAATTGAGAGATATATTCAATTTTAAGCAAGAGAAAACTAAATCTGCCTTCTAAAGAAAAGCAAGAACAGCTTCCTCTGGCATTTCTTTAAATGGATTAATATGTTGATCTTAGAGGAATTGGGAGCCATCCTTCATGTTTTCATTATTAAGCCAGATGAAATGAAAGCCAACCTCATTGCTAACTGCCACCTCTGGGACCTTTGCTGTATGGTTTCTATTTTAAAGAAACCTGTGGGATTTCTTCTTTAGTTAAAATATACTGTTGTAAATATAAATTTTCAGTGTTTTTTAAACTGTAGACACTATTTAGTTGCTTCCTGTTTGCAGACCTCATACCAAGAACATTTTATAATATTAACTTGTTGTGAATATCTAATTGTGAGAAATAGTTGCTGTGTATCTATCTTCACATATTAAGAAATTGCAGCCTGAGCCTGGTAATAAAGTACTAATTATCAGAGTAATGCATCAGAGTCCTTAGCAGATACCTAAGTTCTTATTCATTTAAATGTTTGCTTTTAAGGAATAATTATTTGTCATAAAATAAAGTATAGGCATTAAATGGTACCTTTTGCAATACTAGGTTATTCTTGATGCTTTAGGGGGAAATGCTTTCCCATATTGCAGGCTTTCACTCAATATCTATTCATAAATGAGCAAATATCCATATGATTTTAAGAGAACAGAAGAATGATTTTCTCTGTTTTGCAAGGGTCACAAACTCTCAACTTGCAGTTCTCTGCTGTTTATCTGACTTTAAAGGGGAACATTCTGGAAGGTGGGCTTAGCATCACTTTACTCTTATTCGTAAGGTAAAATTCAGAATATTAGAAGGGTTTTGTTTTTGTTTTTTTCCCCCAAAAGATGGAATTAGGCTGGAGTGGGAGGTAAGGGGAAGGTCTTGTAATATTACTTTGACATTTCATTTGCTGTGATATGAAACCCTGAATGGTCTGCAAGCAACTACAGAGCTGCTTCTGGGAAGTCAGGACTGCCTGAGACTTCTCTCCCTTGGGGGGACTGGGATGGCTTCTGTTTGTGTGAAACAGGGAATAAGAGGTTCAGGAGTTCAGGTTGCACAGAACAAATCTGGAATTGTGTTGAACAACACCTGGAGAAGTGAGGCAGCTCTCAGCAAAGATCCCAGCAGTTCACCATCCTGCTTCACTGAGACTAGAAGTCTTTCAGGAGGTGATGGCAGCTCCTGGTGTCCACCTTTGCTGCCCATCTTTGCTTGTCCGCCCCCCATCGTTCTTTCTGCTACCACTGGGCTGAGTCACCTACTATTTCAAATTATATTTCCATGGTTCGGAACAGCTCTGACCCAACGGGCAGAGTTCCTGCACTCAGCCCCCAGAGACCTGGTCATGAGCAGGCACCTGTGTGGTCAAAGTATATCTCCCAGAGCATTCAGCTGCCCCAGCCCTTGCAGACCACCCAGCAGAGAAAGGCAGTTGTAGACAGCTGCCTTTCATCTTGTGTTTAGGCTGCATCCCTGGGCACAGTCTTCAGAGGTAGTAGTGTAGCTTTCTTGGCTTAGATTTGATAAAGGTTTTTCATTCTTTACTTTTGCCTTGTGTTTTGACAGATAGTCTCAAAAATAGGTGATACAGTCCTATTGAAGAATTCACTGTGAAATTTACTAAGAATTCACTGTGAATGACCAGGGTTCTAAATCCATATATGCTGGAGAACTCAGTGTGAAATAAGAACTTCTGGTTTGTCCAGCCTGCCTCCAAAGATACCTCAAGACTTTTCTCTCTGCCCTTTTTCTTAGCCATAGAAATCAACCCATGTTTATGTCACAGGGTGCATGTGTGATACATTGGAATATACACAACCTGAGAGCTATAAGAAACCAAATATCTTTGTTTTGCTTTGCTTAATGCTATAAAATTTCCTAAGTGCTCTTCTGTACATTATCATTTTAACCTTCAAAGTAGCTAAGAAAGGCTGTTGTCTACCTTTTGCTGCTAAGAAAACAGGCTTAACACTACACAACAAGGTATGGCAGAATCAATATTAGAATCCACTTTTCCAGTAGCTTCCACAACATCTTGATATAGAAGTGTAAAATCACTAAATGATATGTGAGTGCATGGCTAATCCCCTTAAACACATATACATACAGTTAAGACTCAGTTACTGAAAAGTGAGAGAATTTACCAGCCTCAGTAACTTCCATTCTGTATGTGTGGTCTTAGTAACTGAGAAATTCTTAGCCTAGTGAAAATGGAGACTCAAAATCTATCCTGTGTTTCTGATATTATTAGCCATTAGTCTAGTGTTAGGCAGTGCAGGGGTTTCAGTGGCTCTGTATAGAGAAGAAGCAGTGTTGCCACATCATTCTTTTTCATCCATTCATTTAACCAGCCATCCTGTTAGAGTGGCATTGTTTGTAAGAAGTACCAATCCTGGGGTGAAGGGCCTGAAATCTGATGCCCTCATCTAGCATTAAGTATATAATTGGGTTAAGTCATGGTACACTTATGAATCTGATGTTTTTAATCTGTAAAGTGAGGTGTTGGGGCTTTGTCTTCGGCTGTTTCATCTGTGTGCACATGATCTTAGGTCCTACACACTATTCTCCATCTACTACATCATCACCTTTGTTGCTGCCCTTCCCACCCATGTCAGAGCCTGGGGACTGGGGAAGGGGGTGTCACTGACGTATTAAAAGTCTTCCTTATTTAGACTCAATTTGTGGGTGTTATATGGAATTCCCTCTGCTGTTATATTCCACTGAATTACATTTTTATGTTAACTTAATAAGCTAATATTTTATGAACTTGTAAGATTGAATGTTAAGTAATGAAATCAGTATTTCTGATAATTACTTGATGGGAGTGGAAAGGTTCAGTAGAAAGTGATTTAAAATTCCAGACTAATATTGATTAAAATTAGTGGCTTGAAGATTTTGAGTATCTTATTTATAAGGGAATTTTTTTTTATTCTGTAACTTAGGTAAAAATTGTGGCCTCAGCATTTATGATAACAGTTAGCAGTTACTATATAACAGTTACTGTATTTAGGAAAGAACCAGTAATTTAGAATCAGAGCATTCTGTGTATCCCTGTACAGGGTGTTTTCAAGTTTTATTGCCACAGTCTATCATTTTTATCTGAGATGTTCTACTTCTAAGGGATAAGTTCTCTGTTTTCTCTTTTGGAAGTATTAGACTCTTCCTTTTGTACTTTTCTACATTCACAGACTATATGGTCAGTTCATTCAAATGTTCATGAATGGCTCTAGAAATATTAATTTCTTCCATCTGTTGAATACTATATAACAGTGGTTCCCAACTCTGGCCACCTATCAGAACGTTTTTTTTTTAAGACCACAGAAACAGTTTTGGTGAGCATCCCTAATGAAGATTACAGGTTCACCAAGATTGGCAGATTATATTTCACTTCACATGTTTTTATGTCGTGGGGAAGGTGACACAAGTATTATTGATGATCACCCTCTTTTACAGAGAAGGAAACTGAGGCTGTCTGGTTAAATGAGTTGCCCAAGGTCACACCTTGTGGTAACACTTCGTCTACTTATTTTCCCAATGCCAGTCTCTCCACCAAACTTCTCCATCAGTAAATTGTGTTGTGACCTGGGATCTTAGTCATGTTTCAAATTATCAAAGGATCCCAGAAACAAAACAGAAAAACATAGTATGTTGGGACCATTGTGGGGCCACAGGAAGGCAGAGTTAGGTGAACATTCTCCTCACTTAAGGAACCTAAGAGCCCACAGATCTTAAGCATCCTGTACCACATATAAATGGTACATATATGATCTGGAGATAAATATAAATAAAATACTAAATACTTTTATTATATACTCTGCTCTTTATACTTTTCTCCACCCACCAGCAAGTTCATCACTATAGGGCAATGGGTAGAACGTTGGCCCAGACACATTACATTAGTGACCTGGCCTGAACACCCTACCCAGCCATTAATAGAGTAGTAGACCGAAAGAGGAGGGCTTTCTCCAGAAGGACTCACTTAATGTTTAATTACCTGGGAATAGTTCCCATTAGCATGTTAGTTTTAATTGAGTTATTAGGTAGTCATCCACTAAGGCAGTGAGGAAACAGGACCCTTGGAAGGGTGGGACTATGGAAGGGAGGGTGCAGGCACAAGGTGAGTAGCCAGGGGAGGGACAGGCAGCAGGACGCACAAGTTAGAGGAAGGACTCCTCCTCCACTCCTTTTACCCCCTCCATCCACATCTTCTGAAGGGACATTTTTACCAAAGAAGATAGAGTGGGGTTCACTTTTCTTAGAGTAGAAGGATGAAAAAATATTAAAAGCCAGTTCTGGTTCCTTGTTTAATCTAGTATGTCATGCCAGACACTGAAATAATACAGATGCACTGTCAGATTATAAACTGCATGTTTTCTGTAGATGTTTCCCCAAGTGTCATAAGTTACAAGGGTGGTAACATGTTCCTAAGAAATGTTTTTGGCCTCACACACCTGCTGGCAATGTCCTGTTGATCACTGAAGCAACAGGGAAAAGCACAGAGCCAAGAGTCTGCCAGTGTTTACATGCATACTAACCATAGGCAAGTCATTCAACGTCTGTGGGTTATATAGTTTCTTCATCTATAAAATGAAATTGTGAGTGACTTACTTCTGAGGTCCTTCCTAATTGTCATTCTCAGTGATTCCAGTTACCAAGAACATTATAACCATCTTCCGTGCATTTATTAAATCGGTGTGTATCACCTGCCTTGTCTAGTGGACAATGCTAACGCTGTTGGGAGTGCAGCAGTGAATCCCACAAGGAACTGCCTTCCTAGCACCCATGCTCAGCCAGAGAGATGAAATAGCAACCCAGGTGGTTCTCCCAGAAGCAAAGGTGAAAAATATCAGTTGACAAGGCCATAGAAAAATACACATATTTATTAAACCTCTCTGTGTGCACCACAGACTGTTCTTGATACTTTATGTACATTTAATTTAATTATCAAAATAATCCTGTGGCATAGGTATTATTGTCATCTATATTGTCATATAGAGAAGGGATCAAACGTTCAGAGAATAAGTAATCTTCCTCTATTTGTGCTGCTAGCGTATTGGACCAAGATTTAGAAATAAGCCTTTCTGATTTCAAAGCCCATGCTTTTTCTTTTAGATCCTGTTGCCTCCTAATACTAGGATAATTAATAACAAGAGATGATATATGCCATTTTGGGCAAGATAAGCACTTTCTGTTAGAGGAGCCATTTGCTCAAGCACATGGAATTAGCATGTGTGAGCTGAGGAGAGTATTTCCAACAAGGACCCTGGTGGGAGAAAGCAGTGAGCGGGCCACAGCCACTAAATATGCTCTGCCCTGTGGGCATCACCTGTGAAGGAGTGGCAGTGTACAGGGTTAAAAAGGTAGATGGGCTGGGGGAGATTTGAGAGTCCTTGAAAAGGCTTTTTGGAACTACTCAAAATTTGGGTAGGAAGTTAAATAAAGACATTTCACACCTAGCCTTGTCTTTTGAATGTTCAAGTGGAAAGGGATGAGGGAGAGGAGTCAGCTGGACTGCTTGGGGGGCTACTGCAAGAATACAGTAATTAGCTGATTGTGGCTTAAATTTAAGATGAAAAACTGGGAAGGGAGTGAAGGAGACACAAAGACAATGCTGTAGCACTGTCATAATCATTGGCAAATCAAACCCAAGAATAGGAGCAGACTGGAGAGATACAATAAGGACTCCAGTTTGAACCAGTGGTGTACATGATTTCTTCAACTGTAGTCCTAGAACTTGAGAAAAGTTTTCAGAGCCTGAATAGGTAGGAGTCATGCTGTTATAAAAGGGAAACCTGGGAGCTGAGGTGAACTAAAAAGTGTTTGATGCTCTGCTGTGTACAAAGTACATGTACATTTAGTACTTCGTATGCTTTTTGCTATGGCCAGAAGAGAGACCACTAAGAAAGAATAGTTATGCTTAGAGCTAACAATTAATATGGGCTTGTTATGTACCAGGCACTGTGCACCGGGTTTTACATACCTCAGTTCTCATTCCTATGAGATAGGTATCATTATCTCCAATTTACATAGGAAGGAGCCAAAGCAAAGTGAAAGAATTTAACCAACTAGTAAATGGCAAAGCTGGGGTTTGAGACCCCATCTGATGGCCTCTAGGTCTGCAGTATTGATTAAACAGAAGGGAAAGAAGTGTTGTAATCTGGCAAAATCAGACTTCAAAAAAGAAAAAACAGCAAGACATGCAGAAATTATTGATTCCTGTGTGTATTACTTGTCATTAGTTTGCCTAGCATGTGCTGCTTCACCTACATTAACAGTCACCTGCCTGCCACAAAGCTTGCATATTGAGCTTTTACTGATGTGCTAGGACTTAACGTACTCACAATAGAACAGATGGACTGTGGCACATTACTTGCCTTTCCATACCCCATATTGCTGTAGCCTGAAAAAAGGGTGAATGTCTGAAAGTCAGGAAGGACTCATGGAGGCAGAGGCATGTTGCTGTGCTCATCTGCTTCTGTGTTTGACATTGATCCTACAGCTCTTAGCATTGTTTTTAAGTGATGAATGTTTTATTTGTAGGAAATCATTGATGGGAATGACAAAGTACAGTGAATGCACACATAGATTTTATTTTTTTAAAGATTTTATTTATTTATTTTTAGAGAGACAGGAAGGGAGGGGGAAAGACAGGGAGAGACACATCCACTGTGTGAGAGATACACTGACTGGTTGCCTCTCATACGCCCCCAGTGGGGGACTTGGCCTGCAACCCAGGCCAATGCCCTGACCAGGAATCAAACAGGCAACCTTTCAGTTTGCAGGCCAGCGCTCAGTCCAATGAACCACACCAGCCAGGGCTGATTTTAAATGGAATTGTGTGTCTTATATTAATATTTCTAAGTATTTATATTTAATTTTAGGTGAACATTGGCTTCAAGCTTTGCATTATCTCCTAGTTTTATTATTCCAATCATAGCTCTGGGGGAAGGCTTATCTGAGAGCTTGTTCGGAGTTTCTGGCAGGGGAGTGCAGCTACCCATTTACCTTTGACCAAAAACCGGGCCTCTCCTCTAGTTGGGAAGGTCGTCCTCTTCGACCAAGCGTCCCTTCGGGAGGGACGCACGTGGATCTGTGAGGGAGGAGGAGGGCACCCGCCAAGTCATCCAGATCAGCCTAATCAACCCTGGTGATCAATGTGGTGACAGATGTCGCAGCCAGATCGCCCTCACATCCTGGAAGGCTTATTTGAAACTGACTGTACACCCAACTTACTTTAATATAGAAGCAGCCCTATGATGACCCAATCTTCACAGTGTTTGAAAGACTTCAAGACTACAATTTTTTCATAAGATGTACCAAGATTTTTTAATTATTTTTCCCACAAACTTTAGTGTATCTCATAATCCTGGGATACTTAATAGCCAAATAGATTGGGTAAATTGGCTGCTGGGGGGTAGTTACTTGAAAGTTTCTGGTTCTTTCTTTCCTGCCTCCACAAAGAACTCTTGGAGAATGTCTGGAGAAGCAATAAGGATGGATTGGTGATTTGAATTATGACTTTGAAACCCAACATGTAAGAAAGCTGTTGTGACTCGCTGTGTGACCTTGGTTAAACCATCTAATGTCTCCCTAGTCTCCATGTCACTGTCAGAGATAATGAGCCACACAGCAATCCTTGCTACCTATGTCCTCAGCACCTGAGAGAATTAATGAGCTGATGGCAGTAAAATACTTCAGGAGGCTTGGAGTAAAGGACCTCTCATAGGAAGGCTTACTGTTGTAGTACTTCTTTGTTAGCATCCTTTCCCCCATGGCATGCTTTCTTTCAGTCCTCATTTTATTATCCAGATTCTATATATACCCGAAATATTATTTTTTAAAAGACTTTATTTCATTTTAGAGAGAAGGGAAGGGAGGGAGAAGGAGAAGGAGAAAACCATCGATGTGTGAGAGAAACATGGATTGTTTTTTTTATGCCACCAATCAGGGACCTTGCCTGCAACCTAGGCAGGTGTTCTGACAGGGAATCAAACCAGTGACCTTTCAGTCTGCACAACAATGCTCAACCCACTGAGCCACACCAGTCCAGGCCCAAATTATTATTGAATATCACCACATTGGAGCCTATATTACTTATCTTTTTGAAAACCTGACTATATCACAGATTAATAAAGTTTCCCTGAGTTATTATGAGCATGCAGGTCAGTACATCCAACAGAAAGCTAAATTAGCTAAATATTACTCACCCAATTACTTATTTGAAATATGGTGTCATCCTACAACCCTAAAAATATAATAATTAATATGAAATTCAGTTTAAAGTGCAGTTTTATTTTATCAAACAAGTATTTCAAAAATGCACTTTGTTTAAAGAGCTCTTCTAGATAATTAAGAAATGAAACTTGAGTTCTGAAAAACTCCAAAACCCACGTTTAATTTTATACATGGAAGTACATTATTAGTGAGATAGTACATGGACACTTATAGGTTTAATTAGCAGATATTTCATTATATGTCTTCCATGTAAATGGAAAATAATTTCAAATAAAAGGCTGTCATTTTTAGCAATTATTATTGGTATAGTTTTGGTAGAGTTGATTTCTTGGTTGTGTTAAAGTGATGTGTGTGCTTTTTTTAAAATATTTTATTGATTATGCTATTACAGTTGTCCCATTGTCTTCTCCCATTTATTCCCCTCCTCCCTGTACCCCACCTCCCACTAGCATTCCCACACATTAGTTCATGTCCACCGGTCATACATATAAGTTCTTTGGCTTCTCCATTTCCCATACTATTCTTAACTTCCCCCTGCCTGTTTTGTCCTACCAGTTATGCTTCTTATTCCCTGTACTTCCCCTGCCACACCCCATTCTCCCCTCTGCCCCTCCCAGCTGATAACCCTACTGTGTGATCTCTATTTCTGTGAATCTGTTCCTGTTCTAATTGTTTGCTTAGTTTGTTATTGTTTTTCATTTATTTTTAGGTTCAGTTCATAGTTGTGAGTTTGTTGTCATTTAATGTTCATATTTTTTATCTTCTTTTTCTTAGATAAGTCCCTTTAACTTTTCATATAATAAGGGCTTGGTGATGATGAACTCCTTTAACATGACCTTATCTGGGAAACACTGTATCTGCCCTTCCATTCTAAATGATAGCTTTGCTGGATAGAATAATCTTGGATGTAGGTTCTTGTCCTTCATGACTTTGAATACTTTTCTCCAGCCCCTTCTTGCCTGCAAGGTTTATTTTGAGAAAACAGCTGATAGCCTTATGGAAACTCCTTTGTAGGTAACTCTTCTTTCCTCTTGATGCTTTTAAGATTCTTTCCTTATCTTTAATCTTGGATAATATAATTATGATGTGCCTTGGTGTGTGCTTCCTTTGGGTCCAACTTCTTTGGGACTCTCTGAGCTTCCTGGACTTCCTCAAAGTCTATTTCCTTTGCCAGATTGGGGAAGTTCTTCTTCATTATGTTTTCAAATAAGTTTTCCATTTCTTCGTCTTCCTCTTCTCCTTCTGGTACCCCTATGATTCAGGTATTGGAACATTTCAAGTTGTTCTGGAGGTTCCTAAGTCTCTCCTCATTTTTTTTTATTCTTTTTTCTTCATTCTGTTTGATTTAATGTTTATTTCTTCCATCTGCTCCAAACCATTGATTTGAGTCCTGGTTTCTTTCCCATCACTGTTGCTTCCCTGCACATTTTCCATTATTTCACTTTTCATAGCCTTCACCTTTTCCTCTATTTTGCGACCATACTCATCCATTTCTGTGAGCATCCTGATTACCAGTGTTTTGAACTGTGCATCTGATAGTTTGGCTATCTCTTCATCACTTAGTTGTATTTTTTTCTGGAGCTTTGATTTGTTCTTTCATTTGGGCCATATGTTTTTGTCTTAATGTGCCTTTACATAGTAAGAGACAGAGCCTTAGATATTCCCCAGGGCAGGACAACCCACGTCACTGTGTTGTGACACTGTATGTGGGGGAGGGGTCCAAGAGGGAACAGAGCCACTTGCTCAGCTCTTGGCTGGTTTTCAGTCACTTCCTCCACTACCCACAAGCAAATTGGGCCCTTCTGGTGCCAATTCCCAGGTGGGTGGGCTTATGTATGTTCTAGGGCCCTGTGGGTCTCTCTAACAAACTCTCCTGTGAGACTGGGAGTTTCTCAACACCCATAGGTTTTTTTCAGTCAGAGGTTTTGAGGCTTTATTTCCCCATGCTGAAATCGTGGGTTGCTCTGTCTGTCTGGCTTCCTAGTTTTCCCTCCCAGTTTATCCACATGCAAATGTGGGACCAACCACTCAGCCAGCCATCGCCTTGCCAAAAATCCTCTCTGCACTCCGGCTGCCCATCTCTGCCCCTCCTACCAGTCTGGATGAATGTTTCTTCTTTAACTCCTTGGTTGTTGGACTTCTATACAGTTCGTTTTTCTGGCAGTTCTGGTTGTTTTTTGTTTTTAAATTTGTTATTGTCCTTCTTTGGGTTGTGCGAGGAGGCACAGTATATCTACCTGTATCTCCATCTTGGCCAGAAGTCTGATGTGTGTTTCATCACCAGGCAGAGATTATTACCTGTTCAGTAATTTAAAAATTTTTTCTTTCATTAAAAATAACTTTCTTCATAATTAGTTTCTTTTTTATTACTCAATGTTTTGTGCTTGAGAACATTTAGAAGTCACGGAGACTTGTTCAAGGCCACAGTTCAAGTATATACACACATATCAGGACTAAAATCAGCATTCTAACTCTCAGGGCCCATTACAACACCCTGAAGTCATCCTCCTGTTAAACTACTAGTATCTGATAGCCTTGGACTTTTAAAGGCCTTTGCTTGTCCTTTATATTTTCAATACATGCCTTTTCATTATAGTACAAGGCACGAAGAAGTGAATATCTTCTCTGAGCAAGTGACATTTAATCTGGGACCAGCAATGAGCAGAAGTGAGTTAAGGGGAGAGTGGGGAGGGGCAGGTATTCTGGGAAGAGAGAAATCTGCTAAGTGCTAAGAGCTTGGCACCTTCCAGGACCTATTTGAAGACAGAGATTGTTAACTTTAGTCCAAGCATCACTGAAAAGCCCCTCATCCTGGCTTCCCCACTCCAAGCCACTCTGTCTTCCTCAGCTTCCTGCCACCTCAGCCTCCAACTAATTTACAAAAGAAAAGACCCAGTCATCTCTTATCATTGCAGCTCATTAGTGAGACCTGGAACTTCTGGGGCTCCCAGGACAATTTGGTTTAACAAACCTCCATACTGCTATTTCTTTGAAGAAATAAAAGAGGAAGGAGAGATGAGGCAGAAGGGCATAATTTACCCTGAGTTCACTGGTGCCTAACTGTACTTGCTAGCGTGGAGAAGTTACGCACTGGACAGAGGTGAACGAGCCTTACTTTCCCGATTGAAATACTTTATGAATGTGAATTTTTGTATTGCTCCCCTCTTCAAAGATTAAAAGCAATCCAGTTATAAAAGTCATATGATCATTCTTAAATTTTATTAAGCAAATCCAAAGATTTTTTTTTTTTTGGCTTAACCTGGGGCAGTATATTTTGTGGATACTGATAACCCTACAGTTTAAACTATAACTTCATATTGATCCCCAATTCTCAGGGAAAGGAGACACTCTTCTACTTGTGGTCACTGGCATTTTGGGTGAAATCCTGAAGTGATTGTCCACTGGTAGCCTAATGGGGTACCTATGCCCAAGTTCAGGTTAAAATGTTAGAACATTAGCTAAACTCTGACTACTCGTGTTTATTTCCTGGAATTACTTTAAGTGGTTAAAGAAAAGAAAATCCTACTTATCCTTGTTTGGTTAAAGTAATAAAAGGAGTTCACATAGAACATAAATATATGTTTAAATTACTAAATCATGTCTTGACCAGTGTGACTCGGTTGGGCATCATCCTGCAAAGTGAAAGGTCACCAGTTTATTTTCCAATCAGGGCACATGCCCAGGTTGAGGGTTTGGTCCGTGGTCAAGGCACACACGAGGCAACTGATGGATGTTTCTCTCCCTTTCTTTCTTTCTCCCTCCCTTCCTCTCTCTCTAAAAATAAATAAATAAAATTTTAATAAATTACTAAATTACAAACGTCATAGCAAAGCTTACCTATCTCCCAATTAGGACCATCATTAAAACATAAGCCTCAAACTTACTCTCAGTAATACCAATGGTTATGGTTTATTGTAGGCTACAGTGGTTCGTCTCCCAACCAAGTGAAGTCACTGCCTCTTGGAGGAGAAATAGTGTCAAGATCACTTCATCATCTTCATACTGTCTTCTCATATGCTGTTCCATTTTTAAGTAATGGAGAGGCCATCTTGGCTGGTCTCTCTCTCTCTCCCTGCATGTCCCTGACGTGAGAATGTGTTCGGACTACTTGGTATAAGAAGTCCAGGGTTGGGTAATCCAGTGACCCATAGACCTCCTGGCTCCAGCTTGGGAATGTCCAACAGTTTAGAAAAAAAAATAAATAAAATAAGGCAAGTGACTGACTCATCTTTTTTAAGAGTGAGGAAACTTTTTCCTTTTTTTTTATGTTGGGTTTTTATTATTTTTATTTTTTTGTATTTTAAAGTATTTTTAATTGGTTATGCTATTATAGTTTTCCCAATTTCCCCCTCCTCTATCCACCCTCCTCCAGCCTGTCCTCCCAACCCTCCAACATTCCCCCTCCGTAGTTCATGTCCATGGGTTGTACATATAAGTTCTTTGAGTCCTCTGTTTCCCATACCATTTTTTATCTCTCCCTGTCTATTTTATGCCTACTAATTATGCTTCTTCTTCCCTGTACCTTCCCCCACAATTCCTCCCTTCCCCCTCCCCACTGAAATCCTTCCCTGTAATGTCCATTTCTCTGATTCTGTTCCTGTTCTGGTTGTTTGCTTAGTTTTTGTTTTGATTCTTTTTCTTTTCTTTTAAGGTCATTGGTTGATAATTATGAGGTTGTTGTCATTTTACTGTTCATAGTTTTGGTCTTCTTTTTCTTAGATAAGTCCCTTTAACATTTCATATAATAAGGGCTTGGTGATGTTGAACTCCTTTAACTTGACTTTATCTGGGAAGCACTTTATTTGCCCTTCCATTCTAAATGATAGCTTTGATGGATAGAGTAATCTTGGATGTAGGTTCTTGCTTTTCATCTCTTTGAATACTTCTTTCCAGCCCCTTCTTGCCTGCAAGGTTTCTTTTGAGAAATTTGCTAATAGCCTTATGGGAATTCCTTTGTAGGTAACTCTCCTTTCCTCTAGCTTCTTTTAGGATTCTCTCTTTATATTTAGTCTTAGGTAACTTAATGATGAGGTGCCTTGGTGTGTTCCTCTTCGGGTCCAACTTCTTTGAGACTCTCTGGGCTTCCTGGACTTCCTGAAAGTCAATTTCTTTCATCAGATTGGGGAAGTTTTCCTTTATTATTTGTTCAAATAAGTTTTCAATTTCTTGCTGTTGTTCTTCTCCTTCTGGCACCCCTATAACTCAGATACTGGAACGTTTCACATTGTCCCAGAGGCTTGTAAGACTCTCTTCACTTTTTTTTGAATTTTTGTTTCTTCATTTTGTTCTGGATGGATGTTTATTTTTCCCTTTTGTTCCAAATCATTGCTTTGAGTCCTGGTTTTCTTCCTGTCACTGTTGGTTCCCTGAATATTTTGCTTTCTTTCTCTGTGGGTATCCTTTATTTGTTTTCTCATTTTTCAACCAAGCTCAGTCAGATCTGTGAGCATTTTGATTACCAGGGCTTTAAATTCTCCATCAGATAGGTTGGTTATCTCCTCATCACTGAGTTCTCTTCCTGAGGTTTTGCTCTGTTCTTTCATTTGGGCATATTTCTTTGTCTTGGTGCAGCTGATAAATTGTAAGGGGGCGGGGCCTTAGGTATTCACCTGTGCAGGGCAGCCCTCTTTGCTGCCCTGCAGCATTTCCTGTGAGGGATGGGCCAGAGGGAACAGTGCAACTTGCCTGCCAGGCTCTAGTGTACCTTTCAACAAACTCTGGTGTGAGACGAAGTTTCTCCTGCCACAGCAACCGCAGTAGTCCAAGGTCGGCTCTGAGTCTCAGTTTCGCCTTCAGTCAGCCCCACCCATGTAGTATTGCCGCAATTTTTCTGAGTCAGCCTGCACAGTCTGCTGCCTTACCGGTTTGGTGGTTCTAGTTGATTTTTCCTTTAATTCCTTGATTGTTGGAGTTCCGTGCAGTTTGATTTTCTGGCACTTTGGTTGTGTATTGATTTTAGATTGGTTGTTATCCTCCTTTTGGTCGTGCGAGGAAGCGAAGGGTTTCTACCTGTGCCTCCACCTTGGCGGGAACTCCAGGAAAACTTTTTCGAAAGGCTCCAGCCAAACTCCCATCTAGTTAATTTGACCAGATGGGTGTTTCATGGTTGTGAGCAAATAGTTCAGTGGTCAGGTAGACTGATACCTTCACAATTGGCTTAGAGCGGAGATTTTCAACCTTTTTCATCTCATGACACACTGAAGTAATTACTAAAATTCTGCAACATACCAAAAAATATACAGGGTCCAGCAAAAGTAATGCTTGCTTGAGTGTGGTTGGTAGGGTAATAATATGGGTGTAATAATTTGTAGATTTAATTCAAACATTTCACCTAAATGTCATATGGTGTGCTTGAGTGTGGTATTAAGTTACAGAATTACATGCTTATGATTTTATCATTAAAAAGGGGCATTATTTGTGCTGGACCCAGTTTGGGTTTTTTTGTTTGTTTGTTTGCCAATCTAATAAAAAAGTAGGTATAATTTTGATTAATTGACACCAGATAGCTGTTGTATTGGCTGTTGTCATTTTTTTATTTGACAGTCTAAGGGAAAAGTGATCAGTGTCCCTAACTAAATAAGGACATAAAAATTCTTGCAGCACACCTGTTGAAAATCACTGGCTTACATCAATGAGGGTTGGCAGGAGGGGACTAGACAGAGACCAGGCTCCCCTAATGCTTACAGGAGGCTCACCCACTTGAGGGTTTGTTGTGAAGGAAGGAGACAAAGAAGGGGCAGCCAGGAACAGGTGGCCAGTGGTCTCAGCCACAGCAAGTTCAGTGTGAGGGGCCCAGGAACCTGCATTTAACAAGTACTCCAGGGATTGCCTGGTGGTACTGGTGAAATGAGCAGTGCTTGGGTTTGAATCCTAGTTCTCCTTTTACCAGCTCTGTAACCTTAGATAAATTATTATTATGTTTAACTTTTCTGCATTTTTTCAGTGATAAAAAGCGAGGATAAAGATATCTACATCAGAGGTGACATAAGATGTTAGATAATGCACAGGCCTGTTCTTCAACCCCAATAAGATCTGATCTCCATTAGGACAGGGTGTTAATAAGAGGCCCCTCAGCACTTTGCACAGTTCATTTATTCACAATTTACTAGGGCTGACTGGGGTAAAATGCTCCTAAAATGCCACTAAGCTAGCAGCAGTGTAGGGGTGAATGGGACACCCCCGTGCCCAAGCAGCTCGCAGTCTAGTGAGGCAGGCAGTTGTAAATACACTGTGCACAGTGAAAGCAGATTTGAATTATTTTCAGCAGCGAAGTGATAGTATCAAATGTATGAGCTAGAGGGATTGTGGTAATGAAAAGAAGTAACTGTAGAGTGTTGATAATGGAGCCAGATGTCCAGGTAAAAGATCTAATCCAAGCAAGAGATAATTTGAGGGCTGAGGAAAAGGAGTGACAGTGGGAGTGGGAAAGAATGAGTGAACTCCAGAGAGAATTTAAAGATTGAATATGCTGGTAAAGGGCTCAGGAGATAAGTCTGGTCCAGAAATACAGATTTAACACTCACAGCATTAGTAATGAAGCTGTGGATATAAATAAAAGCATATTTAGTGAGTATTTTTTAAAAGATATACTGATGGCCTTCCTGGTGTTCTGTACTGTTCATATCAGTATGCATGACGGATGAAGAAATGAAATGTATTCTTTTTTCCTTCTTGGCAGCCATCTCATAAGGACTAGGGTCATATTGCTTTCCCTTTAGATGAATCCTTTTTTCTTTTTTTTTAACTTTGTGGGCAGAAGGGCCCTAACTAGTACAGAGAAAGACCATTCCCTTGACCCTTATCATCGCAGTGATTAGAAGCGTCAGCTTTGGTGTCATACTCTGGGGTTTTAGGTCTGGCTCCCTTTTGGTCCTGGCTCCATCATACATCAGCTATGTAAAATAGAGCACATTTCTTAATCTTTATAAATGGCATTTTTTTCCCCTGCAAAATGAAAATAACATTATCTCCACTTATTACAAATGCATTTCCTCTCCTTTTCCAAACAGAGAGACGAAAGGGGAGGCAAATATGAGGAGCAGGAAAAGCCTGCCTCGAACTTCAACAAATATGGCATGTTTAGTGACTAAAGCCAGAATACCAGCATCTTGAGTATTTGAAGTGGTAGGTTGGCCTTTACCACAGGGATTGCCTATCTCACAGTACTTTCTGTAGAAACCTGGGGATTGGCATTCTGCCTCTCAGACACATTCTCAGTGAGGGGTGGTTCCTGCTCTGGTGGCCACCCCATTGAGCCTAATCACACATTCAGTTTTTGCTAGCAGTATGACTCATACTTTTTTACTATGGCACATCAGAGCGCCACAGCGTGTCATACCTTAGAGGCCTCACAAGTCAATATGGCGGAGCCTTGGCTGAGGAACCACATGGAAGGGATTACAGAGGCTTGGCCAGAAAGGGCTCGACAGCCTTGGGAGCAAGCACCACACACCTGCTGACTCCAGACAGTTCCAGGTCAGTGTTTGGGGTGCTGAAGAGATTTGCCAGCTGGGGTCTCTGGAAAGGACAGGAAGAAAACCACCATGATTTAAAACCACGTATGAGAATTTCTTTTTTAATATACTTGACATACTTCTTACAAATAGGCCATTCCTTTTCCTTGTCTAAGCTGAGGCCAGCCCCTCTCTCCCCAGAGACTCAATGCAGTAGTGCTGAACAAAGCAGAGTGAGATGGAGGAAATCCAGGGAACGGCAGAGGCAGCTCAGGGGAGCCCTGGACAGCTTTGCCTTGAGGAATCCAGCTGTCAGACGAGTGCTTTTCCTTACACATTGGGGTAAGCCATTTCCCTGATGCGGTCACATCAGATCTCTCTCACCCTCTCTAAGCATTTCTTTTTCTAGGGTATGAAGTAGCTATTCTGGGAGGAAAGCAATTTGATGTCAGGGACTCCTTTGAGCCTTGGGAATTGGGGCTCAGAAGCTTGGAATTGGAGCTCAGCTGCTAGTAGAAAATACACTGTGAATGTTTTATTCAGTAATGCATCTATAACATTGAACAGAATCCAAATACATAAATCACTTATACAATGGCCGTTAAGCTACCTCCCAGAATTTCAGAACCCAGGTGCCAGAATTGCTCCCAAAGTCCTCTATTGCCATCTGCTGGTGGAATGTTTTAAATGCTGTTAAATCCTACTCCTGTATTTTTGGTTCCCTTTTGCCTCTTCACAATCCTTGGGCACTTAGGTTTTTCTTGGGTAAAATTTGCCCCCACCAAAACTTAAATGGCTTGTGTTTTTGAGGATTGCCAAGGAGAACCATAGTATTCTTCAAAACTCTGTCAAAACAGAACAGGATTGACAGAGGTGACAAAGCCATTTTCATCTTGACTTTTAACCAGATCTTTGTACATAACTAGGCTCTCTGAAGTCAGGCCCCAGGCCAGCCTGCATCTCAGGGCCAAGAACTCAATACTCAGTTGGTCTTTAGAATGGGTCCTGTTATCACAGCTGTCTACCTCTCAAGTCTGTATATCACAGTCACCGATGTATTACATCAAAGCAGGAATTATCAGTATCACCAATAAAACCTGCCCATAAATCAGCATGAGCTCACATGATTCACAGTAGAGAAACCTTCCCCTGGAGGTTGCCGTGAGTCACCAGAGCCTGATGGTAGTGGACATCTATATAAGAGATAGTTGAATAATTATTAGGTAGCTTTTTGACATCAGTTCAAAATGGCCATTATACCCTGAATGACAGAGGTGTGCCAACAAGGCACAGACTGTAATCCAAACTAAAGATCTTCCATATGGCCTTGGAGCACTAACTGATGTCACCTTCTTAGGTGAGTTGTCAGCATCACCTGTGAGTCATTCTGAACTTGAAATGGCATCACTGCAGTCCCCCAGCTCTGAAACAATGCATGTGGCATCTCACCTCTGAAGTTTCATGAAAGGCTGGATGGAGAACATCCAAAATGCAGTCACTTGGTGATTCAGAGGTAGAGGAGTGCTGGCAGAACCTGGGAGGCTGTGTCTGCGATGTGGCCACAGTGCAGATGTTCTGTGAGGCGTCTTCTGCAGGCAGGCAGGCCAAGGGCCCCAGCTGGAGATGGCAGTGCTCTTTTTAGGCAAAGGGGTTTTCAAAAGTGAAATTAAGAGCAGAGTTTCCAAAGCATACTGGGCTTCTCAAATCGGGGCATGGCTGTAAACCCCAAAAAGATGTTGTCATTTAACATCATCTCCTAATACAAAGTTTAAGTCATGGAGGGAATTCATGTTTCAAATTTAGAGGAAAAATTAAAAAGCAGATCCCTTAACTATAACCTACAGATAAGAATGTGGAATGGTAGAAATTAAAACTAGGAAATTTAACAAGAATTATAAGCCCAAGAACTTTACGTATTATCTATGTATTGTTGCACGATTAATCACCATCAAAATGGTGACTCAAAACAAGTCTTCATTTATTACCACTCCCAGCTGTGTGGACCAGGAATTGAGACTGGGTTTGTCTCCTGAAGAATGGTCCTGAGTGACAAGACCTCAGCCTCAAGAATAAAAAGCTTGGGGCTGGAATCAATGCACACACACTTACTTGGTCTGGCTGATACTGGCTGTCATTTGGGGGCTGTCAGCTGGAAAGAGCATGCACACAAGGCCTGGGCTTCCTCAGAACATGGTGGCTGGATTCCGAAAGCAAGAGTCCCAAAAGAGAAGGCCAGGCAGAAGTCATATTGCCTTTATGACTTAGCCTTAGAAGCCATGCCATGTCACTTCTACTGTCGAGATGTATTGGTCAAGATAGTTACAGAACCTGCCCAGGGTTAAAGGAGAGGGAGCTTAAATTCCTTCTCTCAGTGAAGAAGTGTCAAGTCATGCTGTAAATGTGCATGTGTGGTGGCAGGACTCTCTTTGGAAAATACCACCTGCCGTGCCTGTCTCGTTCATCGTCCGTGACCCCGTGCCAACACGTGTACAGCAACAGAGTGTGGCACGCAGTCGGCCCTCACTGGCCGTTAGATGCAGGTCTGTGATGGTAAATGGTCACAGGTCAGTGGCTGGCTCTAGTTATCACTCTCTCTTCAACTTCCTGTTGAACCTAAAATTAGTCTCTCTGGATAAGTTTCCTCTCCAGGAAAACAAAAAAACTGAGGTCTAAGTTAGTGATGATTTGCCGTTTTAAAATGCCCTGATACACATGCTTCAGTGGTAGTAGGGTTTGCTACAACAGTAATTCCAAATGAGGTGATGGTAAAAGTTTTGAAAAATCTGTCTCAAAAATTCTAGTTTTCCTCTCCACCTTTGAGAATCCTGAGTTAAACAATCCCTAAAATTCCTTCCAGCTCTGATCTGTGTGAGCATTGAGGCCTTGGACATGTTCCTTGGACCCTTTAGTTTCTAGTTTCCTACTCTAAAATGAAAGACCTATTAAACTATCAGTTAAACTTTTTTCAGCTTTCAAATATTTGGTTTTAGTATTCATTTGGATATAATAAGATTCCTTCACGAACAATATTTCTGCTTTGCTACGTGGATACACAAGATAACAGAAGTCCTGCATTTACAAGTTCCTGACCAGCTTATGGTTATCTGAGGTGTTTTCCTTTCTGTGGGATGATGCAGTCATACAGTGATTTTTGTGGTAGAGACCTTGTAAATCATCAGACTCTCCATTTTTACAGAAAAGCCAAGTGATTCATCCAAGGCCAGAGGGTATACTGGTCAGGGTTCTCCAGAGAAGCAAACCAATTCGATAATTAGAGGATTTATTATGAGGAATTGCTTCACAAGATTATGGAGGCTCAGAAGTCCCACAGTCTATACACGCCGCAGACCCTAGAAAGCCAGTAGTGTGATTCAGTCTGCGTCCAAATGCCTGAGAAGCAAGGGAGTCAGTGATATAAATCCCAATCCAAGGACAGGAGAAGAGGAGATGAGATATCCAAGCTCAAGCAATCAGGGAAAAGGAGATGGATTCTTCCTTCTCCTTCCATTCTCTTCAGGCATCAACAGTGGGGAGGGTAAGCTAATTGCTGAGTTTACCAGTTCAAATGCTACTCTCACCTGGGAACACCATCACAGACACACCCAGGCACCATTTTTAATCTGGACATCCCTTGGCCCACGGAAACTGACACATAGAATTAACCACCCCAGAAGGCAAGTAAGTGGCAAATCAGGCATCACCTAAGGAAGGCAGTGTGCTTTACTGTTTGTGTGATATCATCCATTTAGTAGAAAAGATGTAGCATGGGCATCTTAGATCACAACACCATCTCATCTCCATCTCCATCATTCGAGGAAGGGCCTGTTCCCTAGACGGTGTCATCTTCTTTTTAATTCCACAGGTGTGACAAATGTTCACTTATCTTTATAAAAGTAAATCTTGTTTTTCAAACATGAAAATTCTAGATTAAAAAATTAAAGACCGAACTAATTATAACCAAAAGTAATCATGATTACATGTGGAGGTTCTTGGTGTGATATCTATGGAGAGCAACAGTGTTGAATACATGTAGAACTAGATGTTTTAAATACAAGTCAACAGGCTTTTAATGTAGGTGGATTGGGAGGCAGAAGGTGGCATGAGGGCGACTGGACTGCTACATTATAGTGTAAGGAAAAGGAAGGGGTACACTTTGGGGTTAAATTTGCATTACAAAGCAAAGTTTACCATCTTAACAATTTTTAAGTACATGTGTTACATTTTTAACAGTCTCCTAACGAGTAAATAAGAACTTAAGAAATGGCAAGGGAGGAAGTGCTAGGCCCCATGTTCGCAGGTACAGATCAAGATGAAGCACAAGGTAACCTTTCTAAGCCCAACTCTGTGCTCCACAAAAGTCCTCAGCCACAAATTGAAAATACCTGTAAAACACCATGAAATACTTCTGCTTTGTAAAATAGTCAGAGCATAGTTCGTCTAAACCTACTGTAGGTCTCCTGCAATGCTAAAGCCCTATGTAGTTTGGTTGTACTCATATACTTGTAAATTCCAAACATTTTTTAAGTTACCTGAAATTTTAGTTAAGCGTCAGTGGAAAAAACAAGTCTTGTGTAATATTAAACATAAGTGTCAAAAAACAATAAAATGCTACTGTTTGAAAACTAAACACTTACTGTTACATAATGCTCTTCAGTCTCCTAATTCCAGTCTGTATTTTTGTAAATACAGTGTGACATGTCATGAATTGAACTTGCTATTCTGTTGCCCAACTTTGAAGTGTATTGTCGATCAAAGTCCTAATTATGATGCGTTAGCTGTGTTTATAGAGCCGTGGTGATGAGACAGTTTGACCTTTCACCCTGTTTCTCCTGGGTGTTGGGCTAGCAGCCTGGGTGAGTCACCAGCTCCTGCCATTCAGAACTGACTACTTGTCCTCGCCTCTGTCTTCCCGTCTCTACAGGAGAGATTTAAGTGCCCATTTCCTAAGAATGTCAACAAGGATAACACCCAGTTACATGTATAGGGTGGGACAAAAGTAGGTTTACAGTTGTTTGAATGGAAAATAATACAATAATTAATAAAAAGTAACACAAGAATGAACTGTGCTTCGGGTACTCACAATTGTAAACCTACTTTTGCCCTACCCTGTACATTAGGTCTCCAGAACTTCTTCACCTTGTATGTCAAAGTTTGCATCCTTTGGTCAGTATCCCTCCCCTTCTCCCCACCAGTCCTCTCTCTGTTCCTATGAGATAAACTTTTTTTTAAACTCTACATGTAAGTGGCATCGTGCAGCATTTGTCTTTTGGGTCTGGCTTATTTCCCTTAGCATAATGTCCTCCAGGTTCATCTATGTTTTCACAAATGGCAAGATTTCCTTCTTTTTAATGGCCAAATAATATTTAATTGTGTGTGTGTGTAACATTTTCTTCATTTGTTGACAGACACTTAAGTTGTTTTACTGTCTTAGCTATCATGAATAAATTCTGCAGTGAACGTGAGAGTACAGACAATCTCTTCTTTACTCTCTGATACTGATTTTGTGGGATTCCTGGATTATATATGGTGGTTCTATTTTTAAGTTGTTGAGGAACCGCCAAAGTATTTTCCATAATGGCTGTAACAATTTTTTTTAATTTTTTATTATAGAAAAATATGAACATACACAAAAGTAGACATAATAGAATAATGATTTCCATGTATCCATCACCCATCTTTCATAATTATTTACCCATGGCCAATGGTATTTTATTTATATGACCTCCCATTTTATTTTGAGGAAATTTCTATTTTATATGAAACTATTTTACTATATATTTGAAAAGGTAGATTCTTTTTAAAAGCATTGCTATGATAACATCATACTTAACAAAATAATATTTCTTTAATATCATAAGCATACAGTGTTTAAATTTTAAATTATATCACTAATGTAATTTTTTTAGCTTTGTGTGTCTGTTTTAAATTAGGATCCAAATAAGTTCTAGAGGATATGCGTCTTATATTCTTTTTTTTTTAAGATTTTATTTATTTAGTTTTAGAGAGAGGGGAAGGAAAGGAGAAAGAGAGGGAGAGAAACATCAGTGTGTGGTGCCTCTCATGCGCCCCCCACTGGGGACCTGGCTTGCAACCCAGGCATGAGCCCTTGGAATCAAACCAGCGACCTTTTGGTTCACAAGCCTGTGCTCAATCCACTGAGCTACATGAGTCAGGTTAAATTTCTTTAAAATAAGTTTGCCCATAAATTTTTTCTCACTTTTTGTCCTTGTAATTCATTTGCTGAAGTTTTTATGTCTGTATTTTGCTAGTTTCATCTTTGTTTTGTCCCTTATATAAAAATTAATAGTAGGATCTTAACCAACTGAATTGTTAAACTTGACCAGATGTTACACTCATCTGGGGAAACTCCCTACATGTGGAAACAGTTTGGTGATTCCTAAATAAGTTAAACGTGAAATTACCATATGACCCAGCAATTCCACTTCAGAAGAAATGACACAAGTGTTCAAACAAAATCTTGTATGCAAAAGTACATAGCAGCAATATTCATAATAACTAAAAGGTAGAAGCAACTCAAACGTTTTTCAACTAAAGAGTGGACAAACAAAATATGGTGTCTCCATGCAGTGGAATTCAGCCTTAAAATTAATGAAGTACTTGCCCTGGCTGGTGTGGCTCAGTGAACTGAGTGCTGGCCTGTGAACCAAAGGGTTGCTGGTTTGATTCCCAGTCAGGGCACATGCCTGGGTTTTGAGCCAGGTCCCCAGTGGGAGCACGTGGGAGAGGCAACCACACATTGATGTTTCTCTCCCTCCCTTTCTCCCTCCCTTTCCCTCTCTAAAAATAAATAAAATATTTTTTTAAGTTAATGAAGCACTGATACATGCTACAACCTGGATGAGCCTTGAAAGCATTATACTAAGTGAAAGAAGTTTGACACAAAGGCCACATATTGTATGATTCCATTTATATGAAATATTTAGAGTAGGGAAATCCATAGAGACGGACAGCAGATTAGTGGTTGCCAGGGGTTGGAGGGATAAGCCATGATGAGTGACTGCCTATGGGTATGATGTTTCCTTTTAGGGTGATGAAAAATTTCTGCAACTAGATAGTGGTAATGGTTGTACAACATTGTGGATGTCATTATTGCCGCTAGATTGTATGCTTTAAAGTGGTTTAAATGGTAAGTTTTGTTATGTGTGTTACCACAGTTTTTACCAATTCTGACATGTAATCCACACCTTTGGCCAAGTAAATCATAATCTCTCAAGTGTGTTTTAAGCACCAGAATATCCTAAAGCTCTCCAAGGGATGTCAATGTGCAGCCAAGGCTGGATTTCAAGCCTTGTTCAGAGGTGGTGGTAGTGGTGTGATATGTTTAAAATCATGCCTGTCTGTTCACTTGTTCTGGGGAATAACCATGTCTTTTTGACTCCTGTCAGACAGCAGATAATGTCAGAAATTGGCTGCCTAGAGTCATGCAAAATGTTACCTCTTCTTTTCAGAAATGAAATTTTGGAAAACCTGAAAATATAAAGATCATTTGTACTGACCTGATTTTTTTTAATATGAGAGAAAAGAGCCTCTATTTCTAACTGCTATCTAGATGTGTCAAACAGTAGCATAGCCCAGGAAACAGCAGCATTGGAGTGGGTGACCCCTCAGGCTCCCAGCACGTGTGCATGTGCACGCACCCAGCCAGAGCAGACTCAGGGTCTGTCCCAGTCACTGTTTGAGAAAATCTAGCGGCAAGAGGCCAAATAACCACTACTGACTCCTCGGGCAAGAAAGTGAACTTTCTCTTGCCATTTTTCTAATCCAGGGATGTCTTGTACAGCCCTCAGTCCCTTGAACCCTCAACAGTGCTTGCTCCCTACCTCAGGAAGAAAAATGCCATTTCCTTAATGAGACTCGCTTCCCATGAGCTTGGATCAGACCACAGCTGTGGCTGGCTCTGTGGCTTTGGCAGAATTACAAATAGGTTAAAAGTAGGGGGGAGTTCTAGTTCTCCCTTCCTTCAGCCAACTTCCTTTCCTGGCAAAATCTGAATAAACTCAAAAACACTAGGCAAGTGGCTTGTTGCTCTCCATGGCGCTTTGCAAAGCTAAGTTCTTCATGTGATCCAAGAGGTGGACGGCTTGTCATTTTCTTGGCTCAGTGTTATTCAGTTAATCCCTAAACTTTCGTTTCTGAAAGATGTGCTCCTGAAGTAGAATTACAAATTAAACTTGGAAACCACAGCTCCATCTTTCTCAGCCTTTTGTATCCCAGCCTAAGTGACCAAAGGACTCTGTTGTTTAAATAACATGCAGTTTCCATTTATAATATTAATTAGAAGGAGCAGTAGACACTTTTTCAGAAGAAATGTGTTGAAGAAGGTCATGCATTTTACTCTGACCCAAATTCCCCTCACCAACAGTCTTTCTAAATTCATCCCCAGCCTAGGAGCTGGCCTATTTCCTCGCTTCCATGCCCTGTCCTTTTATGTGCTTAACTCTACTAAAGTAGTAAAGCCTGGGCGGGGGCCGGGGGGGGTTGTGTGTGTTGTGTGTGTTAAGGGTTGTAGATTTTGGAGTCAGAAGACTTGGAGTGGAATATGTCAGCTCTGTAATTCAATTATCAATTTCGAAAATGTAGACAGGTTACTAAATTTATCTGATTCTGTTTCCTCATCCGTAAGATGTATGTGAGTAGTGAGTAGTTGTAAAAAAAGTAAATGAAAAACCAAATAAAGCACCCAGGCCTGGCATGTGCCCAGTAAATGTTACTTTCCAAAATACGTATTGCTAAGAATGTGAAGCAAATGATCCTCAAACTTAATCCCAGAGAGGCAGGAATAGGGTGCAAAAATGCCTTCTCTCTTCACTGTAGGGAAGCCACAGAGTTGGGAACAATCATGGAAACTTCCTTGGGGTTAAACCAGTTTAAAATTTAGGATCTGCTGGTAAATCATGATCTGTCAGTTGGGAGCCTATGACTGGTTGAAGACAAAGGTATAAGTTAGGGATAAAATTATGAGACCAAAGCAAATAATGATAGTTCGTCAATTATGATTTATATCCTATATTTTTCCCACTCAATGTTTATTTTTTAGGTAATTAAATATTTTTCTACAATGTTATTTTTAATAATTATATATTAAGAATATGCTCTAAATGAAAGCTTTGAGCAACTATGGAAGCTAATTTGAAAATTGAATAAAAACTAAATTAGTATGAGAAATGGAAAACTTTTTAATATTTTCTGTGTCCAAGTCTTTGACCAGTTTTTTTATTTTTATCTTTTTAATCCTCACCCCAGGATATATTTATTGATTGTAGAAAGAAAAACATTGATCAGTTGCCTCCCATGCACACCCCAACTGGGAACCGACCCTGCAGCCTTTTGGTGCGCAGGCCGGCGCTCCAACAAACTGAGCCACCCAGCCTGGCCTTGACCAACTTTTTCAGTGCTTGTTGTCTTAAATATTTTGTGGACAAGTTTTCTTAATATTTTCTTTGAGGTACATGTATTGTATTTAGTTTGTTTACTGTATTATGCAAGTTTTCTCTGTCATTAATTACCTTTTTAAACATAATGGCTTTATTCAGTTTTGAAAGAGGAATATCAAAGTTCACCACTGTAATTGTATTTTAGCAGTTTCTCCTTTCATTTCAAATAGTTTAGGTTTTATATACTTAGCTGCTGTCTTATTTAGTGCTTACAAGTTTGTGACTGCTGTATCTGCTGGATCACTTTTGTAAATGTTGCTCATTATTCAATTTTATGCTGTTAGACTCAATGCTTCCTTGTCTAGTATTAATATAAACTGGTATTTTTCCCCAAAATGTGCACAATGTATCTTAATCTATCTCTTGATTTTCAGTCTTTATCACTTTTGTTAGAATTTCGTTTTGTTGTCTATCGTAGTTCATTCGAATTTCATAAAATGGGTGACAGAGTTGATTTTATTCTTTCCATCTCATTCTGTTATTTATTAGTTTATTTTCTCTTCCACCTTTCTTTATTTTTGGTGGTTTTATCAAATAGTTTCATTCTGTTTTCTGTCTTTTGTTAATTTGGGAATTCTATTTCTCTATCCCCTTGATGACTCCCTTCTGTAGCCTGATGTTCATAATTAGAATCATACTCTTTTTTATAATTATTTTTAAAAGGCCACCTGTTTTTCCCATCAAAACATTCTATTTCCCTACATATATAAACTTCATAAATGTGTTCCTTGTTTATTACTATTTGTTCCTGTTCGAGTCTCTCTAAGTGCTCTTACTGTGTACTGCTTGTTGTCCACCTCTCCCAGCAGCTTTATTTTGGAGGAGATACTTGGGTCAATATCCTTCTCTCTGACCCCTAGATTCCCTTAGGTGCACTGTCAGTTTTCTCTTCTCACTGGGGATAGTTCTGGTTGTTAGAGTGCCCTAAATGTCTGCAGTTTCGTAAGTGATGAAAGGGAAGAGTTCCCCGCTCCCGAGGGGCCAGGGGGATAGCAGTGTCAGCTGCTGCCTGTCCTCCCACTCCCATGTTACCTTAGGCAGTCCCACCCTCAGAAACAGGGAGCATCAGCCTTGCTCTTCAGCTCCTCCTTGACTAATAAAGCCCACTTACCAGAAGCCCATGTCAGCCACATTCCCAGGGTCCACAGACCTCCTCCAGTCGTACTCATCCCAGAAACCCCAGTGCTTCTCTACAGGCTCTGCAGGGCCCCCCAGAAGCTCGCATGAACTCTCCCTGCAACACCCTACTCCCCAGCCCGAGACCTCACTGCCAGCTGCTCTGCCTGTTGAGCAGCTTCGTATCTTTCTTAGAGTCAGAGGAATTGGATTTGCTAGTGGAGGGAAAGCAAAGTACATCCAGCTCTTCAAGCTCCCAGAATCCCTTTCTCCAGCATTCTTAACAGAGATCTCAAATTCACTTAGTTCTTATAATGAGAGCAAATTGAAATTTAGAATATAATCTACAAGAAAAGCATATCCCAAGTACTAAACCAGCTGAGACCTTTTAGGGCACCTCCCTCCCTCTCCATGCTCCCTTGGTGTCTCTTCAGTGCCTGATCTCTTTATCGAGGCCTTTTGGGGTTGCCTGGTACGGTCACTACTCTCTCACTTCACTGTGGCTGCTAAAGTAAGGATGGCCTGGAGCTATATTTTCACATTGTCTACAGTAAGATATGTTAAAGTTTTAAGAATTTTGTTTTCAACAAAAACCAGAAAGTATGGTAGTCTGTGTAATGTGCCCCAGAGATGTTCACTTCCTAATCCCTAGAATCTGTAAATGTTACTTCTAAGAGGAAGGCAGAGAGAGACTTGACTACGGAAGGGGAGAAAGAGCTGTTACAACAGCAGAGGTTGGAGGGATGTGTTTTGAAGGTGGAGGAAGTGGCCACAAACCATGGAGCAGAAGCAGCCAATAGAAGCTGGAGAAGATGACGAAGCAGAGCAGATTCTCCCCGAGAGCTCCAGAAGGCCCAGTCCTGCTGACACCTTGCCTTCAGCCCAGTGAAGTTGATTTTTGACTTGTGACCCCTGTAGCTGTAAGAGAATTTGTATTGTTTTAAGCCACCCAGTTTGTAGTGATTTGGTAATAGCAGCAATCAATACAAAAGGTAGTCCTTGCAGAGTCCATGAACTCAATGCCACTATTTCCAGCATCCCTAGACCCCAAGAAGGAATGGGGTAGACACACCACATGCATATACAGTGGCCCTTGATGTTCTGGGAGCGAGGCTGGTGGGTGGGCAGGGTTGAGGCTGTCACTGCCTCTAAACCCTTAGACCAAGTGCTGAGGTGTTGATAATCTCCACTCCACTGATGACCAAGAAGAGTCCTTTGTGGGGCCTGAGCAGGTGTGTATGTGAGCTGCACCTCAGAGGCTCTGGGGAGGCAAAGCCAAGTCTTCGAAGGAGCACAAGTTGTCTGAGAGAAACCCTAGGCCTTGCCTCTCTGGGAGCATCCACTTACCCTGCTTGCCATTGAGATGGGGCCTCACTCAGCAATGTAAGTAAAAGGAAGATTGGTGAACTTCGTCATCCCCTCATAGCAGTTCACTTCCAAAGTGGCATAAGAATACCAGGAAGCGGGGGCAAAGAGAGGAAAACAAAAGACAGTAGGGAGAGGGCCCATAAGCCAAGGTTGTGGGGAGAGGAAGAGCATAACCTCCAAATCCACTTATTCGTGACAGTCAGTTCATTAAGAGTGGCCCCTGGAATCTTCAGAATGAATTTCTCTTCCTGAAAAGGAAAGGCGAGAGGTGGCTCTTTGTTATCTGCTGTGGATCAGCCGGGCAGCCTCGTAATTCTGACTTTGCCCAGAGGAGTGTGTTCAGCACTATTAAGTTTGACAGCTTAATTTAGCCTATAATGACTGGTGAGCCAAAGAAGAAACTTGTATCCACAAGGCCATGTGTGCCCTTATTTTGCAGTTCAGTGACTATGCAGTTGGCCACCCCCACGTTCAGCCAGGAGCAGGGGAAAGAGAGGCTCCCCGCTCCCATATATGAACATGATTCACACGCTCTTCTTGGAAACCCAGGGTGTGTTTCTACTCACAGAATATCTCGATGTGGACTGGCCTGTTTCAAGTGCTAAATAACCACATGGCCAACAGGACAATGCCAGTGGAGACAGTGTTGAAGCTGTAAACACAAACCTGTGATGGCTTTTTTAAATATCTTTTGACATATTTAGATGTACATGCTATACAATTCACCCATTTAAAGTGTATAATTCATTGGGTTTTAGTATATTCAGTCCTATACAGCCATCATCACAATCGATTTTAGAAGATTGTCAGTACCGAGAAAGAAACCCAGTATCCACTGGGAGTCACTGCACATTCTCTTCTACGCACTCCCAGCCCAGCCCTTGGCAGCCACTAACCTACTCCCTGTCTCTGTGGTTTCCCCTATTCTGGATATTTCATATATAAGAAATCTTACAATATTTGGCCATATATGTCTGACTTCTTTCACTTAGCATGGTGTGTTCAGGGCTCATCCATGGTGTAGAATGTGTCAGTACTTCATTCCTTTGTATAGCTGAATAATATTCCATTGTGTGGATCCATTGTATGAATAGACCACATTTTATTCATCATTCCTCAGGCGATGAGTTGCTTCCACCCTTTTGCTATCATGACTAGTGCTGCTGTGCAGGTTCTTGAATACCTTTTTGGGTGGACATGTTTTCACTTCTCTTGAGCATATGCCTAGGAGTGTAACTGCTGCACAAAACCATTTTTGCACTGTGCTTTAATTAATTTTTTATGCATTTACTTTGTCCATATCTGCCTATTGTTTGCATTCTTCAAATAACTGGCCATTTATAGCAGTTGCATTGCTAATCTCCCTGTGGCTTAGAGGTTTATATCCATTCTCCTGAGCACTATGAGTTGGTGCTGAGGCCCGACTGTCCAGGTCACTGCCAAAGGGACAGGGACATAGAGCTTTTATCACTTCCTTCCACAGGAGAGGCAGCATGTGCTCTCACAGCACCAGGCATACCTTTATTATGTGTTAGAAGAGTTTAGAATATTTCTATCAAAAATAAATGAAATAATCTGGATATCTAGAGTTGGTGATAAACTCCTCAGTTTTTTTGTAAAAGATTTACAAAGCTAAGTGATAATAACACATCACTCTAAGCCAAGGGTGTCAAACTCATTCTCACTGGGGGCCACATCAGCCTCGCAGTTGCCTTCAAAGGGCCAAATGTAATTTTAGGACTGTATAAATGTAACTACTCCTTAACAGTTAAGGACTATTACATTTATACAGTCCTAACATTATTTCAGCCCTTTGAAGGCAACCTCAAGGCCGATGTGGCCCCTGGTGAAAATGAGTGTGACACCCCTGCTCTGAACAACTGTGCGGAAAGGAAAGAGGAACAGGTGAGGTCTTCTTTGCAAACTACCATGCTCTAACAGAGGGCCTTGTCCCTGGCTATATCGTGCCCTCAAGAGTTAAATCCAAAGTCAGGCAGGGTTCCTTCCTCTGGATGAGAGAAGTGGGTCATCTTGTTTAAACTGAAAAGCAAATCAGACATTGGTCCAAAGGAAAGCTACTTACAGCAGGTTAAGTTTGGCACTCAACTGTCGAAATGAAAATCCAGAGCATGGCTTTTACCATTGAGATCATCATCAAAGCCTTCAAGTTTCACTCTTTGTAGAAAACAGGTGAGTACCTCTGATGTGAGAGTTTCTCTAGTTCACAAGTATAATTAGAATGTTTTATTCCTAAACAACATGAAGAATGCTCCTGGGAGGGGCTGCCTAAGGAAGGAGCTTTCCTCTTGCAGGCTCAGCTTTTTACTGGTGACCCCTTAGGTTACTGGGTGCTGCTCCTCTTCCACCAGGGCTTGCACAGAGACTTGCATTGTGCCTCCTTCTGGGATTCCTTCATTCATTCAGCAGAGATTCACTGAGTTACCATGCCAAGTACTAGGGGTGACTAATGGGAGTGTTTGCTGGGCTCAGACCCAGCTGCTTAGATGCAAGGCTCCATGTTTAGGCTATAGTAGCAAGTGATTGGCTACTTTGTTGCTTTGAAGGGGGAGAAATGTAGCTCAGGCAGGTATGAAGATTCTTTAAGAGTAAGTAAAGATGGCGTAGTTCAGTGGATTGAACGCAGGCTGTGAACCTAAGTGGATTGAGCACAGGCTGTGAACCAAAGTGTCGCAGGTTCGATTCCCAGTCAGGGTACATGCCTGGGTTGCAGGCCATGACCCGCCCCCCGCCTCCAGCAACCACACATTGACGTTTCTCTCTCTCTCTCTCCCTCTCCCTCCCTCTCCCTCCCCCTCTCCCTCTACTCTCTAAAAACTAAATAAATAAAAATCTTAAAAAAAAAAAAGGGAGTAAAGAAACCACAGAGGTTTCAGAGGTTTCTATGCCAGGAACGTGATCCATAAGGGATGATTGTAGCAGCTGTGTGGAACGGACTGACGGCCTGAGGTGGGGTAAGGGCCCTTTCTCCTTACCATGACTGTGCCAACCATGTCACAAGGTCACGAAAGTTGTATGACAGATCTCATCTGAAGAGGGCTGGCTTCCAGACTCTTAAAAGAATAGTTTCATTAAGGAATAGGATGGAAGCTAACTCCACACAGCTAGGTGCTAGCAACATGAAACAGACATAGCCCCTGACTTCAAGGAGCTCACAGCCTCATGTCAGAGACAAACACATAAACTACATGAAATATAAAGGCAGTGTGAGTGGTGCCGTGACAGACAGTACAGAAGGCTGTGAGGCCAGAGCAGTTTTCCCAAGCATGGTCTTACACCTCATCCCAGATCTATTAACGCATAATCTCTGGAGGTTGGCAAAGAGCTTAAATCTCAGTACACACCAAAGTTTGAGAGGCTCTGGCAAGGTGGGGGGCTGTGCGCCCACTTTGGAGGGAGCCAAGCAGGGATGTGGGTCAGGGAAAACTTCCTAGACAGAGAGAGACTCGATCTCAAGACCAAGTCAGGCTGTTTATTCTACATTAATTGGTGCTTTTATGCTCTTGTGGTGGTTATTTAAAGTGTATCCTCATTTTCCTGAATTGAAATAATTACCTTTTGGAGATTCCATCTATGAGGGACGTACATTTCTGAAATCATACTTTTAGCCCATTCGGGTGTGTAAGTAAAGGGTAAAAAAGATAAGAGTAGAAAAGAAAGGAAAAGAAGCATAAACTCATTAAAGTAATATATTTTCTAGGGTAAAGAAAATCTTTCCTCCAAAATTTTAAAAAGGGGGAGAGAGGGAAATAAATGAACCTTAACCTACCATTGATAATGTTTTCAGCTGAGCTCCTTAAAAAATGATACTGAGAGCAGATCTATTGAAATACACTGTTTAACATTTAGAATTGTAAAGACAGTGTTGAACATGGGGAAATGTGTTGGTATTAGAATTTTAGATTAGCAATACCAAATAGTATATCTACATAATATTTTGCCAACAGTAACTTTTAGTTTTTTGTATGTAAATGTGACAAAATTAGTATGCATAAATAAAAACAAAGTAGGTTTGGGGAGGTGGGGTTATGGTTCTTTGTTTATTTGTTTGTTTGTTTTATTTTAATAGTTTTTAAAAATCCACCCTGTATTCACAGAATTAACTGAGATTTACAGGATTAGAATTTACAGATTTGCTTCAAGTCAGAGTAAGAACTATGAACCCTGTGGTGTCAGATGACACAGAGATGGTGGTGCCTGCTCTGCATGCCTTATGAGGGTCCAGTTAGCCAATAAACTATGTAAATACTTTATAAACTTTAAAGTGTTGGTCAGATATTAATTATTTAATTATTACACAAAGAAGTATAAAATTGTCATGTTCTCTTTTTTAAATATATTTTATTGATTATGCTATTACCGTTGTCCCATTCCCCCCCCCCTTTATTCCCCTCAACCCTGCACACTCCCTTCCACCCACATTCTGGCCCCACTTAGTTTATGTCCATGTGTCATACATATCACATAAGTTCTTTGGCTTCTACATTTCCCATACTATTCTTAATCTCCCCCTGTCTATTTTGTAACAACCCTATATGCTATTTATTCCCTGTAACTTTTCCCCCATCCCGCCCCCGTCCCTGTTGATAACCCTCCATGTGATTGCCATTTCTATGATCCTGTTCCTGTTCTAGTTGTTTGCTTAGTTTGTTTTTGTTTTTGTTTTTAGGTTTGGTTGTTGATAGTTGTGAGTTTATTGTCATTTTACTATTCATAGTTTTGATCTTCTTTTTCTTAGATAAGTCCCTTTAACATGTCATATAGTAAGGGCTTTGTGATGATAAACTCCTTTAACTTGACCTTATCTGAGAAACACTTTATCTGCCCTTCCATTCTAAGTGATAGCTTTGCTGGATAGAGTCATCTTGAATGGAGGTTCTTGCTTTTCATCTCTTTGAATACTTCTTCCCAGCCCCTTCTTGCCTATAAGGTTATTTTTGAGAAATCAGCTGATAGTCTTATGAGATCTCCTTTCTAGGTAACTCTGTCCCTTCCTCTTGCTGCTTTTAAGATTCTGTCCTTATCTTTAACCTTGGGTAATGTAATTATGATGTGCCTTGGTGTGTGCTTCCTTGGGTCCAACTTCTTTGGGACTCTTTGAGCTTCCCTGATTTCCTGGAAGTCTGTTTCCTTTGCCAGATTGGGTGAGTTCTCCATTATGTTTTCAAATAAATTTTCCATTTCTTGGTCTTCCTCTTCTCCTTCAGGCACCCCTATGATTCAGGTGTTGGAATGTCTAAAGTTGTCCCGGAGGTTCCTAAGCCTCTTGTCGGTTTTTTTGAATTCTTGTTTCTTTATTCTGTTCTGGTTGAATGCTTATTTTTTCCTTCTGGTCAAAACCATTGATTTCAGTCCCAGTTTCCTTCCCATCACTGTTGGTTCCCTGTACATTTTCCTTTATTTCACTTTCATAGCCTTCACTTTTTCCTCTGTTTTGCTACCATACTCAGCCATTTCTGTGAGTATCTTGATTACCAGTGTTTTGATCTGTGCATCTGATAGGTTGACTGTCTCTTCATCACTTAGTTGTATTTTTCTGGAGCTTTGATCTGTTCTTTCATCTGGGCCATATTTTTTTGTCTTGATGCACCTTTTACATAGTAAGGGGCAGAGCCTTAGGTATTCTCCAGGGCATGGCAACCTACGTCTCTGCCTCGTGGCACTGTATGTTGGGGAAGCGTCTGAGAGGGAACAGTGCCACTTGTTTAGCTCTCTGCTGGCTTTCAGTCACTTTCCCTGCTATCCACAAGCAAACTGGGCCCTTCTCGTGCTAATTCCTGGGTGGGTGGGTTTGTGTACCTACTAAGACTCTGTGGGTCTCTCCCTTGGGAGGCTGGGAGTTTCTCCTTCCTCTGTAACCCCCACAGGTTTTTACAGCCAGAGGTTTTCAGGCTTTATTTCCCTGCTGTAGAACCCTGGGTTGCATGATTTGTCTTTCTCCACAGTTGTTCCTTCTGGGTTATCTGCACATGAATGTGGCACCGCCTTGCCACAAATCCTCTCTGCCCAGCTGCCCGTCTCCGCCCCTCCTACTGGTCTGGACAAATGTTTCTTTAACTCCTCGATTGTCAGACTTCCATGCAGTTTGATTTTCTGTCAATTCTCATTTTTTGTTTTTAAATTTGTTCTTGTCCTCCTTTTGGGTGTGCAAGGAGTGTATCTGCCTATGCCTCCATCATGGCTGGAAGTCCAGATTGTCATGTTTTAATAAAAATGGCTTCAGTATGATTTCATTGAAGTACATGAAAGTGAAGTGTGGGTCAGTCGTGCTAGATTGCAGTTACCCTAACAGAAGAGAACGGCCACAAGATCTTTTAAAAATCGTCCATGGCAAAAAGTTGGGGTCAGAAAGATTAATTTCCTTCCCCTTAGCAGTTAAAAATGAGGACATGTAGAGAAAAAGCATGTATCCAGGGAAAAGACATTATTTGTACATTGCATCTTCCACTGTGTCCTCAGGGTAGTTGCAGCAGCGGGGAGCTCCTCTCGCTGCCTCGCTCCTGTGAAAGCCAGGAGGGCGCCAAAATGGGGTAGTGGAGGGTGGTTCTGTACCAGGATTTTTCTGGCCCCTGACCCACAGGTAGGCCGGCCTGTGCCCCGTGGCGCCTGCTGCTGCAGCCTGCTGCGCTCCGTGGCAAGTGAAAGCAGGACAGGCAGGAGAGCCGAGGTGCCCTGGCCACCACTGCTTGCTGGCAGGGCATCTCCAGTTTGTGATTCAGAGGCCTGGTTCTTCCTGTCAGGGAGTCAAGCTGCAGTTGACTTCTTGAATGCTGATCCCCTCCACAGGGTATTTAGGGGCTGGTTATTTCATCTGGAGCATCCACCTTGTGGCAAACTTCAAGTCTGTCCTGTTAGTTATGTGGTGGAGGACAGTAGTAAGCACAGTGGCTGCATGACAGAAGGTGTTGACTTTGGTGCTGCTTTTTGGGACATTAGAGCCCTTCTGGTATTGATTCTCCCTTTCCTGGGTGTTCTGTTGGAAGCTATGTTCCGTAATTGGGCTTCAAAGGACAGTGCTAAGGCTTTGTAAACTGATGTCAAATTCCCCATGTCCTGCAAGAGCCCGGGGATGGGAAAGTGGGCTAAGCAAGAGAGAAAGCTCCCCTGCCCTGTCCCTGACCCTGTGAGTGATGAGAAACACCAAGGAGTCACCATACTGGGCTGACACCAAAAGAGAAGGCCCAGCCAACTGTCTCCTCAGACCCATGGTCTCCCTTCTGCCTTCCCTCTCCCCCTCATTCAGAATAACTTCCTGGAGCAAAATACAGACCATTCTGTTCAGCTGTCTTTACATCTCCCCTGCAGAATGCTAGAGATAAGTAATAAAATAGGAGATTTATGATTAGTAGCCTATCACTACAAACTCTGCATATCTTTTCAGTAATAGCCCAAACTTATTCTCCAAAGTCCCCACCCCAAAGGCATGCAGCTTCTGGTTTGTACTCTGGGAACTCTTTTCAGTGTTGAGTGTCACGCCTTTGTCCTACAACCTTGACTGTGGATCTGCTGTGTGCATTGCTCTCAAAATTGTGTATCTGTGACAATGACAGACATCTGCTATAATACTGTCCTCACACCTAGAAGCCCACGGAGAGCATGTCAAGTCAAACAAAGTAGTGGGGTGACTGCTTGGTACTGCCTTACCACATACAACACTGCTGCCACTCGTCTTCTAATGAGGGAGACAAAGCAAAACCAAATGAAATACAGTCACTCCACACGTCTCCAGAAATGAAGGTGTCCTTGAAGGAAAAAATAGCACTAAACAGCCCAATTATCCCAGAGAGTTTGTCACCAGTACTCCCTGGGCGGCTGATGAACAGAGAACTGGTTGGTCCCAGCACCAGCCCAGGAGTTTGCATCACCTCGTGACTAATTATAGCGGTGTTGGGATTCTGGCCTTGCTGCAGGGGCTCAGTGCAGAGGCTGGACTCTTGACTGGCATCTGGCAGTTTGCCTCAGCTCTTGTTGTTACCACCCCGCAAAGTGTCAGGTTTCATTCTGACGTAATGTTTGGGTCCTGAGTCCTGCCCGGTTCCGAGAAGGGCTTGATGACTGAGTTGCAGTGTTGCTAACATCCAACACCATGTGTTTGTGCATCTGGACACCTCATCTCTGGGAGCCCTTGTTATACAATGCTTTGCAGCCGGCTCGAGGGGACTGGTGGCCAGCTCTGCACCCATCCCACGGCAGCGAGTGTGGTGAAAGGACAGCCAGCACCTGTCCCGTTTTATAACTGTCTGCCCTCCCTGAGCAGTGGTCTGACCCAGCAGGCAGAAATCATCCACCTCTAAAGAACAGGTTGTAGAAGATAGGCAGACATAATGCCTGGCCTTCGTTAACAGTGTGGCATCTTAGAGCAGCATTCTAAGGTACAAAGACACTTCCCTCCCCCACTCTGGTCTTGTAGCTGTACCCAAAGTACACCTGGTGGGTAAACATCTACCTTGGGGTTTTTTTTAAATATTCACCCACTGCAAAAGAAAAAATAATTGATAATTTTAATTAATAATACTAATAATAAAGGCTCAGCCTGAATCCTCTTAGATGAAGTGCTTTTTGTCACTGAGGGTGCCGACCAGGAGTGAGGCGGTGTTGATGTGTGTGACCCCACCTCCACCTCCCTCGTGAGAAAACCCTTGAGTGGGGCTGGGCCACCCGTGTTCTGATAGCTGACCCTGTGGTTCTGGGTCCGTTCCTTGTTAGGAACCACTGCCTTGCATGTGTGTCTCTCCAGAAAGGAAGTCTTGTTGGAATGGGAACCCCTGCCAGCTTCCCACAACTTCAGGCTCCTCTGAGGCCACAGTTCTCCGTGACCCATTAAAATAGTTTGATTTCCTTTACTCGAATAGCCTGGAATACAAAAGAATGAGGCCATCACATGATGGGGGTTTTTTTTAATTGAACATCAAACATGCAGGAAATAATGGAATGGCCCAGAAATCCAACAACAGTGGAGAAGAGTTAGGGCAACCATCTGATTGATCCTCCAAGCCAGGACTCTTGAGAGGGAAAGAAGTCTCTGTTAATAACGGGACGCTGGGACGGTACGTGTAGCCCACATGTGTGGTGCATATACATTCTGGCATCTGCCTTCTCTCTTGCCTCTACTGGCAAGGATGAAACACATTGATTATTAACTGTCATGTGGGGTTTAAGGAAGAGATGTGAAGTTGTTCCTCACTCTGCCGGGAACATCATAGAAGAAATAAAAGGTCAGCTCACCGGTGCCCTCCCTTTTAGGAATATGCAGTATCAAAACTCAAGACTGGCAGAGTTGAATGGGGATGGAGTGTGTATGGGGAGAGGAAACTCTTTCATCTCTGGGTTCTCTGAACTGGCCTCCTCCTTCTCTACTAACATGTTCAATTGGCTGAATTCCCAAAGATCTAGTTTTCACACCGCAGGCATTCTTGTACAGCATAAAATGATGTCAAAGTTAAAAGTAGTAATATTATTACATAAATATTTTTTAAAACAACTTATGCTACTGGTTTCAAGAAAGAAAAAGAGGCATGTGCATCAAGAGCTATTTTTAGAGGAAGACCATGTGACTTGTATTCATAAGCTTGGGGTTTATAAAACCTCATGTTGATAAATGGAAAAGACTTGGGGGAAAGTGTATATGATTTTATGTATCCTTATTTCAATAGCTTCTTTCAAAGTTATTAGGGATAGCCCTGGCTGATGTGGGTCAGTGGGTTGAACACCAACCCAGGAACCATAAGGTCACCAATTCGATTCCTGATCAGGGCGCTTGTCCGGATTTCAGGCCAGGTCCCTGGTCAGGGGCGCGCAAAAGGCAACCAATTGATGTTTCTTTCTCTCTTGCATTGATGTTTCTCTCCCGTGTCGGTATCTCTCTCTCTCTCTCTCTCCCCTTCTCCCCCTCTCCCCCTCTCCCCCTCCCTTCCCCCTCTCTCCCTTCCCCTCTCTCTAAAAATAAATTAATTAAATCTTTAAAAAATGAAAATTATTAGGGACATAAAGGATGATAAAACTGGTCTATTTGGAAAAAGTGTGTTATAGTGGGTAACCTGACTGTGGCAAGGCTGTGAGAGTGGCTCTCCACCCTGGAGAACTGCCATGTGGACAGACCAGGTACACGCATCCTGCTCACCTTCTGTGCAAGAGGTGGACAGGCAGCAGACAGCAGAACAGGTGGCCTGACAGGACACCAAAAGCTGAAATCCTGCCATCAAAGGCTCATTATACTGGTGGCTCAAATGATTTGGGGAGCTTTCCAAAGCTCCTGTCAAGTGTAGTTTTCTTAGGAAAGTGCAATACCTTAAAAATATGCCTCTTCCAGCTGGGCGAAGAGGCATTCAGAGGCATCAGATACATAAAGTGCATCTTCTGGAAGGGCCAGAGTCACTCAACAACTTGTGGGACCGTTTTTACACTAAAGTGAGCATAAACACGTTATGGAGCAGAACATACCAGTTACACAGTGATCCACAGGAGGCTTTAAAGATGTTCTAGTTACCAAAGCCTCTTCAAGCTAAGCCTCACCCCCTGGGAGTATGAGTTTGTTCATTAACTGTTTCTGCATATAAGTAAGGTCTGGCTTCTAATTCTCCAATTCTGTTCATTTCTCTCTTCTTGGGCCAGTGCCACACTGTGTTAATTGTATCTCAAAAATGCTTTAATACCTTTCTTTTCAAAGTGTTCTTATTCTTGGCTTTGTATTCATCCAAATAAACATTAAAGTCATTTTCTCAAATGTCTCAAAACATTTCTAAGTCTTACAGTTTTCTTCCTAAACATCACACACATTTCTTACTAAGTCTGTGTCTAGGTGTGTGGTGGTGGTGTTGGTGGTGGTGGTTGTGACTGTCATCACTGCCTTTTCTCATATTTTCAGTGGGATCCACTGAGATGGCGGCCTCATATTTGTGAAATGGAATAGCAAGCCCATCTGAGCAATTGTACTCCTTTCAGATATGGAGATTAAACACCAAAAATGGAATTAGTCTGTAAAAGCTTATAAATTGATGATGATAATGGTATCTCCCTGTAAATTTGTGCGATTAAAAGAAGTAAATGCTTTTAATTGATTGATTAAATTAATTAAATGCTTAGAACAGTGCTTGGCATACAGTAAGTACTCTTTACATGTTAACTGTTATTTTCATCATCATCATTATTATTAATTTGAGTAGTAGTAGTTTACTCATTACCATGCCAGAAGCGAGATTTGGCCCTGCTGCCCATTGGACAAGGAGTCATCCCTGCCTGGTGGTTCCCCACCCTCAGAGAAGAAAGAGAGCAGGGACAGTCCACCCCTTAGCTTCACAAGCAGAGCCAGATGTCATCATCTCTCCCATAACTTTCAGCATATCGGGCCCCTCCTTCTCACACTAAACTGCTCTGACCAGCTAAAAACATTCTGGGCCCTCCCTAGGTGGGAAACTATATCCTCAGGGCATAGCTGATGAAAGAATGGACTCAAGTCCAGCTCACAAAGCTCAAGTTCAAAACTAGGTGGTGGTCTCAGACATCCCTGGCACCCTCTCTCCACAAGTGTGGGTGGATTTAAGATTACAAAATCTTAGAGTCTCACAGCTGAGGTGATGAGCCTTGGAGATCCTTGAGGTCAAGACCTGAGATCCTCTGGTATTCAACTTGACAGTAGATGAGCCATGCACATAAGTAACATTTAACGAGCTCTGAGCACATGCCTGGTACTATTCTTATTTCATACCCCGACAGAATAAAGATATTTAATGTATTTGGGCCCTAGGAAGTATTTGGGGCAAATGGTACATTTTCTTCAAGTTTAATGTCTCATTTGATTCCCATAACAACCCAGTGAAGTAGGCAGGAAGTAGCAGAGGCCCTACTTCAGTGTTCCCACTGCCCCCTCCCAGCCTCCCCCGCCTCCCCCAGCTATTGAGACCAGCTCCTCTGAGCCTAAGTCAGGTTGAGGTGTGTTGAACAGGAGACAGCACATTGCTTCAGATGAGTAAGCAGTGAAGACATTTCCCCAGTAGGTTGTTTGTCTAATGAGCCTCTGAGTTCACGTGTTTCTAGGCCATCCAGTCATACCATCTACTTGCAGTTGAGTGATCTGTGTGTTTTCCTAATGGACTCTAATGCCAAGTCCTAACGTTTATAGAAGTGTGATCAGGTTTAATGATCAGTTTATGCATGGTAATCATCTGATGTGGCTGTGTAAGTCAATTTCAGATTCTGGAGGGACTGTAAATTGAAGCTGTTAATTGAACTTCCTCACTTCCATTGACCAGCCAGTTCCCCTCATCTGCAGCTTGGAAGTGACATGCTCTGTCATTAGCACCACTGCATCTGTCCCCATCTGGCCCCCTGATGTGTGCTGACACATTTTATAGCCCAAATAAATGCAACAGAACTGTTCCACAAACGTTTATTGCCTCATCTGTATCGTCCTTGTTGAGGTAACATTTTAATATTTCCCTCTTTGCAAGCTTAATACTTTTCCCTTGCCTCTTCTGTAATTGCTCTGGGTTAATCCTGTATACCCTTGGATTATAACTGTCAACCTCTAGTTGGGCTGAACTTAAATCATTTCATTTTGTTTAACAGTGAGTAAACTTTTTGTTACAGTAAATGGCCCTGTCGCTATTTTCATTGACTTGCCTTTATTATTTCCCTATTTCCACTAGGAACTCACCACAAAGCACTTCATAATCAGTTAGATCTAGGATTTTGAACTAGTGGACATAGAGCCCTGTACCCAGAGATACCAGACTGTGGTATTTTTAGTTCTCAAGTACTAATGAGCACCTGGCATGGTCCTCACCTATGCTGTGAGGCAGCTGACTCTTCCTCCTATTCCCCGTCAGTCCCTGATACTCCTGCAAAGGAACTGAGACAGGCACACAAATGGTGACAGTACAAGGCCAAACCAGTGTCACATGGGTGGCACAAATATATATAGTATTTCCAGGGAATCTTCAGCCACTGTCCCAAAGGGTGGATGGGCTTTTGCTCAGTGGATACTGAGTATTTCCTGGGGGAGCAAAGACATAGAAGATACAAGACATGAGGTCTCATGGTGTCAGGGAGAAGTTCATGGCACATGGGAGGGTAGCAGTCATTAGAGGACTGTAAATATCAGACCAAGTGGCCTGGATAGATGAAAAGATACTAATTTTTATTCCCCCCTTAACATCACTAACATTGAGATCTTAATTCATTCTTCCCTTCTCTTCCCCATTGGCCATAGAAGTGTCACATCTTAATAGAATTTTAAAAATCTAATTCATACTTCAATCAACCTGGACTATAAATTTGAAGGTTTGTTTTGATTTAAAGTCTCCTAAACATGAGTTTTAGATCACCTCTTCATTTTCATTCTGCAACTTCCTTTGTAGCCTTTCATGGGGAACCAATTGGGACTGAGTCATCCATGTCACAGCTACATTTCTTGCAAGAGAACACCTGCCCCCCAAAGGTTCCATCCCTATATTGGTGGACTTTGGGAAACACGCAGTATATTAAAACTATGTTAGTGGGGGTTTCTGTCAGGAACACAGTTGAAGGGCCACACAGCAGGAGAACCCTGTGTTCTTCTTACCCATCCATCGAGAAGGTGGCCATCAGCACTCACAGCATACACAGTGGTTCCGTGGGAGGAGATGTGCTTGTACTGTGGCTGAATGAGCTGCCCAGCCTTCTCACAGTCCACCAAAGGCAGTGTCAGCTGGACAAAAAAAATGAACATTTTTGAAAGTGGTTTTGTAATATCTGTCAGGATCCATTAAAGTATTCAGACCTGTTCACCTAATATTTCCACTTCTAGAAAGCTTTTATAAGAAAAAACAGATGTGAATAAAAATTGTACTTTTATAAAGAATATAAAATGTGAATGAGTAAATAAATTATGCTGTTTCTTTTTAATAGAATATTATGTAGTTATTAAAAATATTCTTTCAGCCCTGGCTGGTGTGGCTCAGTGGATTGAGTGCTGGCCTGCGAACCAAAGGGTCGCCAGTTAGATTCCCAGCCTGGGGCACATGCCTGGGTTGCAGGCCAGGTCCCCAGTAGGGGGCGTGCGAGAAGCAACCACACGTTGATGTTTCTCTCCCTCTTTCTCGATCTCTTCCTCTCTTTCTCTAAAAATAAATAAATAAAATATTTTTAAAAAATAAATGAATAAAATTTTTTTGAGATTGTGTGTTTGTGTGCATACACACACATTTTAAAGGAAAGATGAGTATTGGGCAGGCCCCAATTACATATATGGTTGATTACCTCAAATTTTAATAAATATGCTACAGTACCCTTTCATTGGAGTGTTTGTGATTACTACTACTGTGTGACAGTGACATGAAATTAATGCTATGAAGAAGTCAGCATTGTTAAGGGAATTGGTGGAGGGGCAGCCTTTTGGAAAAAGCACTAGACAGATTCAAGTCTTTGATCCTCATGGATTGATTTCTCTGAGACTTCTTTCCTCAAACCAAAAAATTCAGGTAGTGATTCCTATGTCTACACAGGTCGGTCTTGATCTTACTGTGGTTTGATTCCCCATTTTGTGTGCACCCAAGTGATTCTCTGGTCTGCTCCACTCTGTACTCTGTCACCTCCTTAGTTCAAGCCAAAATCATCTCTCTCCTGCACTCTTTTGAGGCTCTTGCCTTCACAATGAGATAAAGTAATCTCACCTTCTGTTTTTAACATTTCAAAATTTTCCTCAGAATGAGTTAGCATCCATGATCTGACCCTAGCCTGCCTTTTACTCTCTCTCTCTTCTGTACCCCAGCCCGTCCACACTCACACGGCTCATGATGTCTCGGACATTCTCCATAAGCCCAGTGCACCATGTGCCCTCAGGAACAGCTGCCTGTGTAGGGGTCATTGCTGCTGTCTGGAATGCACTTTTCGCCCCTCCCCTGGCTCCCACTTCTCAGCCCACTGTACTCCTGAGGCCTTGCTTAAGATCTGTCTCCTTATAAGTTTCTCTAGTCTTGCACGCTGCCCTCTTTGCTGGTACCTGGTAGGTCATAGTGAGGTTCTCTCGTTCCCTGTCTGTCTCTGCTCCTCGATGTGGAGCTTCTGAGAGGAGGAATCACATCTTCACACATCACCAGAGTAAAGTGTCTGGTACAGTAGGCTTTCACTGCTCGTTGCCCAAAGACAAGGGGCTGGGGCTGCCCTTCCGGCCTCCTGCAGGGTTTGCCGGAACTTTCACCCAACAAATATTTATTTTTTCTACTGTAGGGAACCAGCCTTTCACTGGTAGGAAGAACCCTGCCCTGTATCTCTATCTTCACTGCACAGCCATTGGCTCACCAGTACACCAGCTCAGTTCTGGTGTGCAGGAATTGGCAAAGGCAAATCTGGTGACTACACTTTTCCCACAGTACAGTTCCCAGCAGGGAACAGCCCTGTGATGGCAGACATTTGCATTTAAGTGTTAGAGATGCTCTTTCTGACTTTTCACTGCTAACGGAGTTCCATGGTTCTTGATCTGTGTCTTTTCTTTGCCTGCAGGTCCACATTGGCCAAATGTATGCAACTGACAAGCTTATCATTGAGAATCAAGAGAAGCCCAAGACCTAAAGACCACCACCAGCCACCATCAGCAACCGTGGACCACCTTCCACATCCATTCTGTGCTTAGGGTGGGGGCTCCCAGCAGACCACGAGCAGCCCCTTGCATCAACTTAAAACAATAACCTCTTGCTCAGCCTGCCCTGTAGAAACTGATAAATTGAATGAGGTTTCCATTCTTCTACAGCCTTAGTGGAAAAAGGTGGCTGTCTTTCCTTGGTTCAAGTGTCAGAATGAAGAGCTGGTGCTCACTCAAATTAATGTCGTGTATTATTGTGTCCCCTCTCCACCGCGCCCCTCTTTAGTAGCTCATCACCACTTGTACAGAGCATCTCCACACTTTCTTAGTCCTTAACAATAAACAGAATTGTCTCCCTAAGCCTGCTACACTAGATAAAGCACTTTCCTTTCCTGTTGCTGCAGGTCCTACAGAAGGCAATACAGGGACCAGGCGGGGAGGCTCCAATCCTGAGCTGAATCCTCCCTTTGAAAGCAAGTCTAGGACAGAAGAGATTTGGGGGATGGCAGGAAAGAGGGCCGGGCTGAAGGGCAGAGGGTGCACCCTGCAATTGACACCTAGGCACAATGCACCCACAAGGATGGCAAGTAGGTAGAAACACACCTATAGACAAGGAACTCCAGACCCTGACTGCTCAGAGAGCTCTGGATCCATACTGCCTGGGAGCAGAATCTCAAGGCCCACCTCAACCTTCTGAATCAGACCGGTCCCAGGTGCAGTGGAGGTTACTCCACTGCACCTGAAGTTCAAGAAGAGCTGCTATCAGCATTGCTTCCCAATGCTGCCAAAGTTCACCTACTGAGTCAGAATCTCCTGGAGATTTTAAGAGATTTAAAAAAGAAATTTCTCAGTGCTTCCCTCCCCTTGGATTCTGACTTAGTAAAGAGTGAAGCACAATAATTTAAATTTATATGTACATTTTTTAAAGCTCTCCTTGTGCTTTCAATGTTTAGTCAGCTCGGGAAACTCTGCTCTTTGAGTATGTTACAGGTAAAAGAAAATTGAATGGATTTGTCCTGGGAAATAACATCAGTTTAAAACATAGGAAGAAAGTATTAAATAACTTACTTCTGGAGATTTTATGAGGGACCCAGATGCTGTCTGAGTAATTTTTTGTTTGTTTCCTTTTGTAAACAGTACTAAGTGAATTCATTACTGATGGGTACAGGTTTGAGACGGGCTAATATAAATATTTACAGGTTCTAAAATAGGTGTGACAGTGTCACCAACATGCCACTGAACTGTCCCCTCCCCCCTGCCATTTTAATTCATATGCGTGGAGCATGAGCCGTCTGGGGCCGTCTCATCTGTGGGTTGTAGATAATGTAACAGTGCATTCAAAACAGATTAAACATGTAGCCATTCTATGTAGCAATACAGCTTGTAACTTGAGAATGCTTTTGCCCATGGATAAAGTCTCATGCACCTGTGAGACTAAACAATTCTTAGTAGGTCCCGTAGTCCCAGGGCTGCAGTGTGAGAATAAACATTCAGCAGACGGCCAGTGTCAGTAATGTGGGAAATGTTCTCTCCTCCTCCCACTGACTGCAGTGGGGTGAGAGCCTCCAACACCATGTGTGGCTCTGAGCCACCTTCCATTCTGCGTCAGTAGAGTTTATGGCCATTCAGCAGCAACTGCATTCAACAGCAGTGCCTGCTAACAGAGGTCACCTCTGATTTACACTTAAATAAAGGAGCTGCTGCTTGAAAACCCCTAAGTCCACATATGAACCTCTTTCCTACAAGTCTCAAATTTCTAGCAGGGTAATGACTTCATGGGAGACGTTTTTCTCCAGATTTTAGTCACAGAGACAGTGGACCCAGAAAACCTGACTTGTTCTGCAGGCCTTACACAGCGGGTGGCTTTTACATTAATTAAAGCACATGAATAGGCTTGAACGTGCCCAAAGCCGTAATAAACAGAGCTAATTTTTGTAACTCAAATAAGATTAACTGTGCATTTAGAATCTGTGCAAAGATATAAATGAGAATTCAGTGACATAAAACACGGGTCTTGAACAGAGATGCAGGCAGGCTGTGCCTTGTACAGAGTATTTCCCAATTCAGAGGACCCCAGGTTGGCTGTGGAGCCTTGAATAAAGTGACATTTCCATGGGGACAGTCACTTGTGTTTCTATAGCAAAGCCTGCCACTTACTTGACTAGACCCCTACTGACAGACTCGGGGCAAGGGGATTGATGGTTAGCCTCACCAAAGCCTGGCATGTGCAGCTGTTCTTGGAATTTAGGCTGAGTCTAAAACCCACCTTCCAGTGTCAACATTTAGCAAATAGGAAATACCACTATAAGTTAACTTCTGAGACAAAAACAACTGGTGAAGTATGGCTGTTCCCTCGATCTTCAGAGATAACATTCGATACCTGGGAAACCTTAAATGGCCAAGTGCACGCCAGTGTTGTTCTGGTGGCTGTTCTCAGGGCTGTGAACTGAAATATCTACGTGGATTGACAGACCTTGCTTTACATCTACTTTGCCCTGCCACCACACAGCAGTACCTCTAATCCCCTGCATGCACAGCTCACCCACCATCTCAAGTCCCCGAATACAACCAAAAGTGCAGTCTGCCATCCGAGAGCAAAGGGGGTGGGCTGAGATGAAGTCCACAAAGATGACAAAATGTCAGAGCTGAAATACTGAAGTTCACCTAGCCTAATACCCAAGTCTGCAGGTGTGAAAAAAGATCTAAGCATCTCCAGATCATTTGCAAGTCCATGCTGTTTCCCTTACACCCCTTTCACTCATCTTTTATCAGTATTGACCAAGAGCCAGCCGGTTCAGGTGCCAGGGAGAGACCAGTGAATAAGACACAGCCTCTGCCTTCACAGAGCTTACTGTCCACCTGAGGAAACAACAAGCCTAACATGTTACAAAGGGTGAAGTGCAGGTACTCTGGGACCCGATGATGAGGCTCAGGGAAGGCATCCCTGAAGAAGAAAGGTTGAAGGAGAGAGATCCAGTCTGCAGGGAGGGAAGAAGGGAGCAGAACAGAGCAGACAAGGCAGAGCAAGATCCTCCTGACTAGCAGCTTTGCACTTCTGGGCTTGCCATCCTGGAGAGGCCCAGCTGCCTTTAGATTCTACATGATACCCCACTATCCATCAAACCAGCTCTCCTATTTGCTCAAGCTGGCTTGAGTTAGTTTCTGTAACTTAGAGTTTGGAACATTGACCAATGCTGTGTTTTTGTGGAACTATGGGGCCATATTGAGGCCTGCAAGAAGTTAGTTCACATTCCTAGTAGGTAAGTTCCCCATGGAGAAGGGGACCCGGTTCCCGTCTCAGTCCCATAGAGGTACGTAACTGGAACTTGATGACAGGACCTAGGTGGGAGGAAAGGGCGCTTCAGCTCTTGCCAGATACTAAGAGGTCTCATGAGACCTCTTGAGAGACCAAGGAGGAAATGAGGAACCCAAGCAAAATCTTTTTTGTGTGGATGAACTCCAGATACGCTATCTTCCCTGTGTTCATACTTGTAGCAGTGCATGGTTAAGAGCAATGGGTCTGCGTCCAACTGTGCTGGGTTCACATCCAGGCTCAGTCTCTTTTTCCCTGGACACATTACTCAACCTCTCTGAGACTCAATTTCTTTAGCTACAAAATAGGAGTAATACCTATCTCTCAGAGTTGTGTTGGAGTCTCAAAGGGGGTGCCAATAAATAGCACCCAACCCAAGTATTGAAATAAGAAAAATGAGGGTCAGTAGAGACAGACGTCATCTTTATAATTGGTGTAGGCTACTCACAACACTGCCAAGCGTGAGATTCAGATGGGTTAAAAAAGTCCATGTGGCCAAGAAGACTTTATTCCAGGGAAGTGTGAGTCTGCAGAGTGTACACAGTACCCAACCTGTGGTCTCCCACTGGTGTGAAAGAAGTCCTACCCTCAGAACCTGTGATAGACGAGCTCCACCACCAATGACTGCCCTGCCCCCCAGGTCACTGTGGGCCACAATGAGGAGAGGGACAAAATAACCACAAGTGTGTGAGAAATGCCTGTCAGCAACCAGGAGTGTAGACAAGGTGTCTCCTCACCCCCACCCCGAGCTGATAGTTGTTCAAATTGAATAAAATAGTCCAGGCAAGTAGTATCCCATGTTATGGGTATCTAACCAAATAAAAATCAGCCATTCTCCTAGCAAGAGAGTGACATAATTGACAAGGTTAGGACATGGGTTCTGCCCACTGCTGCACTCGGGGTGCATGTCTCAAGGAGATGCGAGGTGGGATGTGTGGATCTGTTACTCCCTTGCCGTCTCCACCACACCTCAGCGGGGATGTGAAGATCTCCGAGTGCTGGCTGTGACTGCTGATCGCGCTGTTTCCAGTTTTTGACTATTACACACAATGCTGCAATAAACATGCTTGTACGTGACTCTTGTACGTGCTTATAAGGACAGAGTGTAAAAGGTGTTTTGAAAGACAGGATAGCAGACAGAAGGACAATCAGCCTTGAAAGAGACTGACAAGGAGCAGCCTAGGGGGAGAAAGTAAGTCAGGCGAGGTCTGTCACAGAAGCCTAAGGGCACAAAGAATGAATGTTCAACTCAACGACACCAAACTATTCAACAACACCAAACTATTCAACAACACCAAACTATTCAACAACAGGGCTCCCCCAAAGCTTCGTGAGACAGGAAGGATTATCTTTCAAGGAAATGCAATGGATGTAAGTCGGTGAACATACACAGGTTGTATACATTATGTCAACGACATGTATATGTAACACATCCCATCATAGGAGAACCAGGAAATAAGTAGCATGTTCATGTCCAGGCAATAAGAGCAGTTTGTGTCATTAGTACATTTGGGTCTAGTGTAATTTTTCCCCCAAATTGGAAGATGTATTTATTCTTTGTACATTCTGATGAAGTCAGACACCATTCATCCCTGGGATAGAATCAGTGGAAACCAGCTGGCAGTCAGAGGGAAAAGAAAGACAACGATAGATAATGAACACCTCACAAATAAATTGCTTTTGTGGTCACAACGGTCTAGTTAGGCCAGAAGGACCGCCCCCGTTTTGCAGATGTGAAACCACATGCTCACTAGGGAAAAGGACTTGCCTGAAATCACACAGCTGGCCAGCACTCAGCTGCTGCCTGGTGCAGGCCCGGCTCACCTCGCACCTGAGCAGGTTCCCACGTCCTGCCACCTGCCCTGCAGTGCCGCACAATCCCTCACTACATAGCACCCGACAACACTTTGTACGCTTCTCAACTGTAGGTTTTCTTTTTTAAAAACTTTAATTTTATTAAACTTTTTATTTTGAAATGGTTTGAAGCTCACAAGAAATTGTAGAAATAGCACTGAGAATTTCCATGTGTCCTTCCTACAGCTTTTCCCAGTCATGATATCTCACCATAACCTTAGCAAATTGTCAAAACTAGGCAATCCATGTTGGCACAAGACCATTAACTCTGGATTTTTCAACCTAACACTGAAGTTTTAGGCCAAACAATCCTTGGTTCTGAAGCCCATCCTGTGTATTGTAGGAGTTCAGCAGCACCTCTGGCCTCTACCCACTGGATGCCACTGGTGTGACCACCAAAAATGTTCCCTGACTCAGTGATAGCTTCTAAAGCACCAAATCGCTTTACATTCTTTATTCATATTAGGACTTTGTGTTCAGCTTCTTTTCTTTTTTTTTAACACATACAGAAAAATAATCATAAAACAGAGCAGCAAACACAAAGTTTTAAAAAACAAGTCCTCAGAATTGAAAAACACTTTCAAACCACAAAGATAGAACTATCCTTTTTTTAATTGAACTTATTGGGGTGACATTGATTAATAAGATTATATAGGTTTTAGGTGTATAATTCAATGTATCATCTGTATATCGAATTGGGTATTTACCACCCAAGTCAGGTCTCCTTCCATTGCCATTTACCCCCCTTTGCCCTCTTCCACCTGCCCCCATGTCCCCCTTCCCTCTGGCGGTCACCGTGCTGTTGCCTGTGTCCATGAGTCTTTCCTTTGTTTAACCCCTTCACACTTCTCAGCAAACATCTTCCCCTCTGACAGCGGTCCTTTTTTTAGAATTATGGAGAAACATGAGGCTGGGTTTTGACTACAGTAGTTCTCATTAAACACTTCCAAAGCACACATTCATAGAAATGTGTTACTTGTCCCAAGCTTCCCACTGGGCACATTTTTCAAGCAAATCTTAAAACGAAGGTTGATGAGGTTATTTTCTCACATTATTAAACAGAAGGAGCTGCGTTAATCACATAAAATATGCTATCTGAAACAGTGGCCCACTCCTGCTGGTGCTGTGCAGCTGATAAAGGAGCCCTTGGCCCCATCTGGTTTCAGCTAAGGAGGGCAGACACAGTGCCAACAAAAGCTGATGGTCATCTTCACTCCAGCTCTGACGACCACCCCCACCCCAGATGGGGCTGGGGGCTTCATCCCCCTCCTTTGGCAAGTCAGAACCCTCCACAGGCAGTGTCCCTGGAAATCTCAGGGTTCGGGACACACACTGGTTAGGCTCCTTTGCATGTTCAGACCCTGGAGAAATGACTTGGACATTGCGGGGATATTACAGTGACAGTGGACCTTAACAAGATTGGTCTGTGGGCCAACACAAACTCCATCACCACTCCCAAGGAGCCATTGCCCGTTTAAGCGTGTCTCCCTGCCCTACAGTCCCAAACCCCTGCTCTCACATAATGGGTCATTTATCACACGCGTCCACCATTGCCTGTGATAGGACCTGTGTCTACAAGTACACCTGTGCCTGAAGAGGATGTTGCTAAATCATTTTAGAACCCCTTGGCTGTAACAAATTTATCCAGATAGTAAAGACTCCATTTGTAAGGATCTTCTGAAGCAACTGCATGTGGCAGAGCCAAAAGCAAAGGTTTACACACTATAACTTCAGCCTCACAGCAGCCATCAGCACACTTCTGCCCAGGCCGGAGCCTGCATGGGGTGGAGGGGAACAGGCCCCAGCAAGCAGGAGGGTCATGCAGGGCAATGCCTTTACAGTCCATTGCGAAGATGTTGTTTTCTCTGCAAAAAAAAAAAAAAAAAGCTGGTCTTTCAGGGAATGTTGCACCAATACATAAATTCATTTTTAATGACTTTCTGATAAATGGCAAAGTTCAGAATAACTCAGGATCTGGTAACAGAAGCAACCTCTAATTCAGATTTGGGCAAATAGTGGGCTAAGGTGGGGAACTCACAGACCTTTCTAAATACAATGCACTAAGGTTTTCTTTTCCTTTTTTTTGCAAAAAGTACATTATGAATCTTATTTTTAAGCACTTGTCTGTAATTTAATATACATTTATACCTGCAATTATCCATTTAATATCAATTTATAGCTATCCCAGAGACATTCAAACTCAGATTTATAAACTCACAATTCTTTTTTTGAAACATAATATTTATTGCTTATTATTTTTTCTAACTTTATTTTAATCATTGTTCAAGTAGAGTCTTCTGTCCTTTACTCCCATCCCAGCCCACCCACACCTCCCTCCCCTCCTCCCTCCCATTTCCACCCCCCCCCTAGTTTTTGTCCATGTGTCCTTTATACTTGTTCCTGTAAACCCTTCCCATTCTCCCCCGAAATTCCCCGGAAATTCCCTCCCCTCTAAACTCACAATTCTAATGCAACAAATAAACCTCACTAATCTTGCAACCTGCACATAGTTGTGACATGGGTGGGGCATAGGCCTTGGGGTTTTCTAGCTGAAAAAAGTTAATATCAAAACACATGCCTGAAGTCTGCGCCTAAAAACACGACTGCCCCTAAACAAACTTAAAGGAACATACAAACAGAATGCTCTGGACTATTTAAAAGGAGTTCTGAATATAAACTCACATTTTGTTTGTGAGTTTGTTCGATGCCTGAGGCATCGAAACCTCTTATGCTCTGGAGAGCAATACAAAACGACCCCTTTACAGACTCTTGGCTTCCCGTGGCCATAGACTTCCCTTCTGCTGGAAGGGTTGCTTCCTTCCTCAATACAGCATGAGTTAGCTATTTGCAGGAAAGCCTCTGCTGGACGTGCTTATGAATTTTTCAACTTGATGATTAAATGTTTCAAACTTAGTTCACAAAATCCACTTGCTTTCAATCTTTAGTCAATTCAGATTTTTAGACTGAATTTCCCATTTCAGGATACATCAGGGTGCTGTTGACTCAACGTGGGAAATGACTTCAGAGAACCAGTTTCAAAGGGTCAGAGCAATGCCAACAATATGAACAGGATGAGTAAATATAATAATGGAGAAATTATACTGGCCTAATATCTTTAAATATCTGTAAGTTACTCTAAAGTATCTTTGCTTTCCAGAGATGTTTGTAGCTTTTCCAGTTGAACCGGCTTTGGACTCCTGACTTAAATCGATTTCTATTCTCCTGTTAGATTCTCTAGGCAGGTCTCACTAGCACATCTTAAAAGTAAGCCCTTGATCTGTGCCATCTCAGAAAAATCTACATTCAGCTGAAACGTTACTCCGTCTTTCCTTGCCAAAATTTGTCTGCTCACAGATGGCCAAGGTCAAAGGATTAAACTCCACAAAATGCAAATGTAAAGTCTACCAAAAAGATAGAGTTTAGATCCTAATGACCTTAAAGCACAGTTTTGAGCAGTCCAACTACCAGCCCCTGGAGCATTAAAGGACCATTTACAGCTATATTGTGATAGTCTCCTAGTTAGCGAAGGGGAGTCATAGAGGAACAAGATTGCAGGTTACTGAGCAGAACGTATCTGTTTTGTAGTCCACAGGAGAAACCTGGGTCAGTCTCTCCCACAGGGCTTCCAGGCACAGGCTCACTTATCTAACCAGATGGCGAGGACTGCTCTGCAGGAGGAAAGGTGAAGCACTGGGCTGAACCCAGTTTGTCAGGTTCCACCCTGCACCCAGCCCCTGGCCGCTGTGGCTGCAAACAGCACATGCCTGTCCCCTGGAGATTGTCCAGGCCCTGGCATCATGGTGATTGGCTGGGCAAAGGCTAGACTGCAAAAAGCTCACTGTCAAGGTTGCTTTTTAAGTTATCACACGTCACAGTGCTTTCGTTTAACCTACAAACCTGTGTCCCATTGTGTGAACCAAAAAAATGCATGTCTGACTCTTTTCCATGATGCCACAAAAAAGCAAAACATCCAATTTCCCCACCCCCGAGAGTGTTCCTAAACTCCTGACAAAGCACATGTAACAGATCACAACGTTTCAAGTGGCTCCAAGCCACATGCTCCTAAAAACCACGACTGAGTCAAGGAATGAAAAAAATTTATCATACTAAAATATGCAAAAACTTATGCTAGAAAGCAGAAGTACGGGAAACTCGTGAAAAGATGTACAAAGAATCCAATATTAAAACTCCAAAACTAAAATGAGCAGAAGTGTGTCTGCTTCGCCGTGAGCCGACATCTTGTGGGTGGGCTCATGAAGCACAGCATGCCCGGGGAAGCCCTAACGTGGTCACCGCAGACGGAAGGGCAGAGCAGGTGAGGGTGTGGTCAGGTGGAGGCCCACTGCCCATCTGACAGAGGAAAGTTTCCCTGTCCCTAGGGCCAAGGTTCATGGTTCCTGCCTCACTACCTGGGTACTACAGGAAGGCTTCCAGGGCTGTGGCCCTGCTGCCCAGGGACAGAGATGCCTTGGTGTCCCCAGCACTCGCTGGGCTCCCAGAACCCTGCATCCACTCCCTAGCGCAGGATTCTGGTCTCCCTAGTTAGGTCTTGGCACCAGTTAGCCACCTTGATTCCTAGACTTGGCAGTCCTGAGGGGAAACTTTTTTCCATGTGCCACCCAATCGAGCAGGGTTTGTGCCCTGATGTACAGCAGAGCCAGACTCTGAACACCGAGTTTTGTGGTGGAGAAATAAAACAGTTTATTGGCAGGACACCATGCCAAGAGGACATGGAGCTGGCACTCAAAATCCAGACTCTCAGATGGTTTTTAATCAAGGGTTTTCAAAGGCAGACATTGAGGATTAGGTGTTAGGGGTCAAAGGTGAAACTGATTAGTTAGTTCTTGTGTAAGCCTCCATGGTTTTCCTTTGATTAGTTCAGCTCCTGGCATCATCTTGTCTGTGCCTTCCTCAGATTGGCCACTGACCCAACTGGTTGAAGAACCAAGATTCAGCTAAGTATCTCATGATTGTGTATTAGTGACATTATGTTTAAAGCAAAAGGCAGAAACTAAATGTCTTGTGACTATTGTTAATATTTAAGCTACCATTGTTTTGTGCTTAAATAGCTATGAGGGAGGACCCCAAAACCCCAGAATTATCTGCTAGAGTAGGCCACTTGTAGTATAGGCTTTCCAGCCAGGTGAGTGTTCTAGGAGCCCATCTGTATCAGTGTACCAGCTGGCACTGTTGTGAGAGGCATCTGACTTCAGTGAATTTTTTTTGGAAAACTCTTTCAAAGCATTTGCTCATTTCATAATGGGTGATTTACAAACATACCTGCCCACACCATGCTGAGTGTTCAGCTGGTTTTGACCAAACACTGCATGACCCCATGCCCCACCCTATTCACATGATCTCACCCCAGACGACTTTTTTTTGTTTCTCCAGATGAAAAATGTCCTCAAAGGGAAAGTTTTGCCCATGTAGAGAGGTGAAACAAAAAATGGCAGAAGCACAAAAAGGCATCAAAATCAATGAGTTCAAAAACTGTTTTGAGCAGAGGAAAAAAATGTCTTGATAAGTATATTGCATTGAATGAAGAGTACTTTGAAGGTGACTGAAGTTTAAACATGTCAGGATAAATACACAATTGTTTATAAATGAATTCCAGGTTTTGGGGGGCTTTCCCTGGTACCTTTGTCTATTCTGTCAAGCAAAGTGTATTTTTAAACATTTCTTCTGGAACTCACTTTACAGGCAGGCAGGCCTTCAGATTATGACAAACGTATTTTCTTAATCTTTGACCCTAAGCGACATGACAGCCAAAGCAATTGAAAACCGATACCTCCGCCTCTGGCCTCCACGAATCCATACCTGAACATGTTCAGTGTTAACGGTTGGTGTCACGCGGATGGCCACATTCCCAGCCACTGCTTCAGAAACGCGTGAGGTAGGGACACACTTCATGCGCCGTCCCCAGACCACTTGCCCACAGGGAGAAACTGGGATCTCTCTGGCGGCGGCCAGGGTTGTCAAACAAGCTGAGAACTTGTTTCTGATCACTAGAGCTATGTTAAATGCTTAAGCTATTATGGTTTAAGCAGAATGACCCTCCTTTATTCAAGCTGAAGTAAATATTTCTGCAAACAACAACAACAGAAATTCACTGTATTGTGGGAATTTTGCTTTTGGGGTGAGTATGGGTGTTCTCATTCCATTCAGAAAACACACTCTTAAATATTTCCTTACTCTGGTCAGTATTGCCACTTCCTTTAAAATTAACTTTTCACAAATAAATCCTATTTTAATTTCCTTACATTTCTTTACAAAATGTTTGCTATCAGTCTATAATGAAAGTTGGCACTTTTTTATAATCATGTGCAGGAAGACTGGGCTGTTCAAAATCTTTTACATAATTCTGAACCTTAAAAAAGCTGTTCTCCAAGATTTGGGGGAGAGCAAAGATAGATTTCCTTTCTTAACAGCCCTGTCTGACATTTGTTTTATTATAAAATAAGAACTTCTAAAATTAATGGTTTGATTTCCAAAATATACTTTTGGAAATTAAAAGTTTTTTATGAGAATAGGAAAGTTGCTGTGCATCAGTGTACCAGCTGGCATTGTGTACCTCCTAAAAACCCATTTCTCATCTATTTTATTATAGATTTCATGAGTGACCATTTTAAAGGATACCACACAAGAGGATTTTATTTTGATTATTGTACTAGGATCCTAATTTTAAATAATTCAAATGCATTATTGCCATGTAAACCAGCATTTCAATCTAAGTTATAGGCTACGTATGTTATCAATACTTTTCAATTAAAATGTATTCATAAATACATAAGAAAAAATTCAAAGTATCATGGTGTTATTATTACGTAATAAAGCACTATTCAAAAAGAAATAGTATACCAGATGTATGAAAAGAATACTTGACTACTTTTGTATTTAGGAACAAAAAAATGAAGTAATTCTAGTAATTGCTTATTTGTTATAGTATTTGTAAGAATATGTGACCTCGCCCTGGCTGGTGTGGCTCTGTGGATTGGGCACCAAACTGCAAAGCAAGTGGTCGCTGGTTCAATTCCCAGTCAGGGCACATGGCTGGGTTGGGGACCAGGTTCCCAGTAGGGGGTGTGTGAGGAACAACTACACATTGATGTTTCTCTCCCTCTTTCTCCTTCCCTTCCCCTCTCTAAAAATAAATAAAATCTTACAAAAAACTATGTGAATTAAAAATTCATTATGTCATCTATGTGACCATTTTTAATCTACTTTACTCCAAGTATAAATAAAGCTTTAAATTTTTTCCATGATTAATTACTTTGAGACTACTGCAATCAAAAGGGATGTCTCTAAAGCAGAGTTCAAACTAAATATTTCTGTAGCTTAAGATGCTCATTTTGAGGTACAAAAATATGTAGCAGTTTTTGTAGCTTGACGTTAATTCAGATGGATGCTACATTTCAGATGCACTGATTTATTCTTAGATGTGTCCTAAAAAATACTAAATGGAACCACTTTAAAGCAGAGCCAAAGTTGCCATGCCAGAGAAGCTGCCTTGCATGCATTATACCTCAGACCTGTGAAATATTGAAACAGGGCAAAAGAACCTTTGGACTTGGCCCAAAGCAACATTGTGCCCCGAAAAGCAGTTTGCAAAGATAACAAGAAAGCACTTATTATAAGACTGAAAATTAAAAACACTGTTTAAAATTAGCATCCCTATGTTATGTTTCTGCGCCAGCAGAAATGCCTTCCTTCTATTGATGTAATTGTTTCTTTTACCCTTCTCATAAATACCCTTGCCTTTGTCTCCTGACCAGAGCACCATTTGGGCTTCTGCCTGAATCAGTGCATCCCAAACAGCTGCTCCTCGATCTCAAGAAGTGCTCATTGTCATTTGCTTCGAAAGGCCTTTTTATTTTTAGGTTAACAGATGAAAGAAGGCAACAGGTCAATTTCCTTCCCCAGTACAGGAATAATTGTACATTGGTGTTGTAGTGTTTATTCTAACAAAGATTACTAAGAATAATGTAAACAGTTCTACCTTTACTCAAAGGAGGTATAGTTCAAGTGGCAAATTTTAGTGAAAGTTTAATTCCTTTCCCTGGCCAGTGTGGCTCAGTTGGTTGGAGCATCCTCCCAAAGACTGGAAGGTTGCAGGACCATTCCTCTGCATAAGAGAGACAACTGCAGGAGACTGTTCTGCATGGCGTGGGCTCAGCTCCCGCTTGGAGATGCACAGGACCCACATCCATGAATAGGTTCTCCCGTGAGGAATCAGGCTTGCAATGTGCCTAGGCTGCTTTGAGTTTTGCTCTTGCTAAAAAAAAACTCCCTCACCCTGAATTGAGGACATTTGTTGCAAAGTAACTTCCTAAAATCCATGCTAAACCTTCCAAGGATGAGTGTAACCAGTTCAACCACTTTTGCCTTTTCATTTGCAAATATCCCTTTTCTGTGATGTGATTAGCAGCATTGGCTCCTTTGTTTTCTGTAAAAGGTAACCACCTAAAGCAAACCTGTACATAGTAAATGGGGACCATCATGTAATGTGCCGAGAAACCCAATAAAGGCCGGTCACGGCAAGGGCCAAGGCTTTTGCTCCCCTTGAGGGAAAAGCCATGCTGTCCCTTTTCCTCCACTGGACTCGGTAGTCCATGTGAATGTCTCATTGCATCTATAATGATGCGGACACTGAGGGCTGGTGTCTGCATCAAGACAACAGATTTGTTTCTCTCCCATATCCATGTTTCCCTCCTCCACTCTCTCCCTCCCTTCCTTCTGCTCTCTAAGCATGCCCTCAAGTAAGGATAAAAATAAAATAAAGTAAAATTAAAAAGTGTACCTGCCTTATTTGGTATAACTCTTACCATATAGTGTTTAAAAAATACTGCTTCTCTAGAGCAGGGATTGGCACACTTTCTGTAAAGGTCCAGATACTAAATATTCTAGGCCTTACCATATGGCCTCTGTTGCATCTACTCAACTCTGCTCTTGTAGCAGAAAAGCCATCATAAATACATGTAAATAAAGGCCCATGGCTATGTTCCAATAACACCTTATTTATGGACACTGAAATTTGAATCTCGTATAATTCTCATGTGTCACAAAATAGCATTCTTTTGAATTTTTCCAAATGTTTACAAATGTGAAAATCATTTTTTAGCTGTCAGGCCCTACAAGAACAGGCTTCAGGCTGAATTTGACCCACCCTTATTCGATAGTGAAACTGCCCCTCTGCCCTAAAGATCACCATTACAAAACAAATGCTTGTAGTAGTCATTGCAAGAAAACACGAAAACGAAAGAAAGACAAATTAATTACCAAGGGATGACCAAGGTGTAAAGGAATGGAGCCCTCATCCAGGATGCCCATCCGTCCTGCTCATTCATGGCCACCCCATTTGGACATCCACAGCCATCAGCAGTGCATGAAGGGTGACCACATCCGGGTCCAGTCCTGCCATGTGTGGGGCACCCATCTGGGTAAGAGCATTTACTTGCTGGGGATGTTTCATCATGCATCACATCACCACTACCTGCTGTGGCTCGGATGGGACAGAGGACCAACTTTTCATTCTCTATCCACTGCGCTTGGGTCCAGCTTCACTGACTGCTAATGGCCTGGAAGCACCCAGGCTTTGTGCTCTGCCTGCACAAAGGTGGCTAGAGATGAGCGCCCAGCTCCTGCGGCTAGCAGCCAAGGCCCACTGGATTACTCTGGCGTTTCGATTCACTTATTTCAGTGGGGGACAGAACCCTGCCACGAAACATATTAAAGAATATTTTTTGCCCAGTCTGGGAAATTTAGGCCTTTACAACAGACAGGAGGGACCGGAGTGAGGAAATTCAGTATTACCACTGCTTAACTACTGTGAAACTGCACACGTCATCAGCCGAGGAAGCTCCCCTACCTGTCAAGACCTCCCAAACCCCCAGGAGCTGAATTATAAAGTGGAGCATAAAAGGTGTGCAAGCGGCTTTTACTTTTTTAAAGCGCATTTGTACAAAGGCACAAGTAAAGATCGTCAAGGCCGGACAAACGCCTCCCCGAGTCCCGTTAAGAGCAAAGGACCGCGGTCCAAGGCCCCACCCGGTTTTCTCTGAGAAAGAACCCCGAGGGAAGGCTCCCGCGCACACCCACAGTCCAGCACCTTCCTTTGGGGAGATGTGGCGGGATGCTTCGTCTTCTCCCTGAGTCCTGAGTGCTCTCCAGCAAGCTTCAAAGACTGAAACACGATGTTGACAGTTAAAAACACTTCCCAAGGTCCTAGAGCCTCGCTCAGGGGGTCAAGAGCCTTTTTCTTGGAGAAAGCTACTGGTCAGAGTCTTGAGGATTTCTTTCCATTCTGATGCAGGGTTAGAAGTCAAGAGGCCGGTTATGAAAGCCTGAGGGACGAGAACAAGGGCCGGAGGTCGGGTGCTTTGCCGCGGCTCACCATGCTTGTTCGCAGAATCTGCCTGGGTGCGACTTTACGATTGAGTGGCTCCCTCCCTTCCTTCCACGATCCCTTCACTCAAGGTGGACGACGCTCAGCAAGGCGTCCGGGCAAGTCACCTGGCGCACTCCCTTCCCACAGTCCCTGGAAGCGCGCTCGGGCTGCTCAGAGAGCGTCGGCTGGGCGCGCATAGCATAGCGTGTAGTTGGCCCCCGCGTTGTTGTCCCAGTACTCGCCTTGCGAGCAGCGGTAGCAGACTGCAAAGTGGACAGCTACGTCCGGCGCGCTCATCTCCTCCCCCTCCTTGGGCTGCAGACCCGGGGGCAGGCACAGAGAGAAATGGAAGCGCTCGGCGCGCGGCTCCTCCTCCGCACTCTCCGGCCTAGGTTCTCCCGATGGCGCCTCCTGCAGCTGTATCTCCACTGGCTCGGGCTGCAGTTCCGCGGGCACGTCCAGGAAAGAGCGCCATTCCGTGAAAGTGTAGCGCACGGCCACGGTCCTCGGCCCGGGGCAGCCCAGCACTCGGCCGGAGCCCGTCACCTCCGCGCCCCAAGGCGCAGAGCAATGCACTCGCTCCAGGCACACCCGCTGCCGCCGGAGGCGCTCGGCCGCGGCTCCCGGCCCGGGAAGCTCGAAGAGAGGACGGAGCCGTGCAGGCGGCGCGGAAAGGGGCGCGGCAGCCGCGTTCAGAAGGCCAGGGAGCTGCTGCAAGTCCTCCGCGCTCATGGGGAAGCTGCGGAGACGAGAAAGCACGGCTGGTGGCACCTGAGGCTCCTCCGCCTCGCTGAAGTGCTTAATGCTGGCCAGGTTCAGCCCAAGCGCGTCCGCGAACTGCACCCGCTTCTTGCACTTGGCACAGCAGTCACCCGGGCTGTGCGGCGTGTCTTCGGCCCTCTCGCCGCCCTCCGCACCCAGCTCCAGGGCAAGCTGCTGTCGCTGCTGCAGGAACTTGGCTGCCTGCAAGATCGGGTCGGCGGGCAGCGAGAAGGAGCGCGCGCGGCGGCGGCGGCGGCATTCCAGCAGCTCCTCCTGCTCCCGGACGTCAGCCTCCTCCTCGGGAGACCAGGGCTTGGCGTCGACGCTCCGGGACTCCTCTGTGTCACCACTGTTCCTAACACCTTCCGTGGAAGGGATCACCGCGGAGGACACGTCCTGGGCTGGCGGGGGGTCTCCCAAGGGCGCAGGTCCCTGCGCCTCCAAAGTTAGCAGATGCGCCCCCTGGGGCTCCATGAAGCCTTCTGGCCTCCGGACCTATCTGGGTGGCGAACCCCCGGGCTCAAGACTTACGGACTCTTAACACCTTGAGTCCTTGGCCGCGTGCAACGCGCACCCGGGGCTCCTTATAAGAACGCAGTTTCACGTGGGAACCTCGGGGTTTTAGCGGCGGCCGCCTGGGCGGAGTGGGAGGAGGATGCGGGTCAAGGGCCGGCTCCCGGCCAGGCCACCTCGGGATTGAACCTGCGGGTGACCGGGGAGGACCTGGGGCGGGGCGGTCGAGGAACACCTGGAAGCGAGGCGGCGCGGGGCTGGAGCGCGCGGGCGGGGTTTCCAAACGCTCAAGCGGAAAGTGAGAGATGGCTTCTGGAAGTTGGGGAGCCCTGTCACCTCCCTCCCACCCCAGCAGGGCCCGCGGCAGTCCTGCCTCCGGAGCTCCTGGATGAACTCCCTCTTAGCTTTCGTTGACACAGGCATGAGCAGTCTTTCTTCGGCCGGTAACGTTAGTCCGCAGGCCCTGACCGGTTCGCCCGCGGAGGGTCGCAGAGCGAGCTCCTCCCGGCTGTCTGAGCGGCCCAGGAAGTCCGCGGGGCTGAGGCGCAACTGAGGAGAACCCACTTGTGGGGAAGCTGGGAGGCGGCCGGCCGCGCGCGGCCCGAGAGCGCGAGGTGTCTCCTTCTCGTCCTCTCCCTTCCTTCCTATAACTTCGGGGGCTCTCCGGGCGCCAATCCCAGTCGGAATCCTGACCCTGCCGGCACGCTCCCCTCCCGGCGCTTCCGAAAGCCGCTCCGCGTGCGCCTGGGCCGAGTCTGGGGCGGGGGACCGTGCGGAGACGCGCGGGCCGGCGCTGAGGGCAGCGAGCCCAGAGCTGCCGGAGGCCATTCGCGCGGCGCCCGGGAGCACGTCCCCGCTCCTCCTCCCTCCCGCCCGCCGGCCCTCCGCTGTCTGCGCGCACCGCCCCACCGCCGCAGGAAACCCGCGCCACAGGCCCCTGCGCCCGGTCCCCGGCGGCGGCGGCGGCGAGCGGGGGTCTGACATGTGCTGGGACTGCGGGGTCGCCGCCCTGCTGCTCCGAGGCTGTGAGAGTCCCTCCCGGGCCATCCGAGGGAATGCGGAACCCGGGGATTGGGGGGACTTCAAAAATGTTTTTGTTTTGTTTTGTTTCGTTTTGTTTCGTTTCGTTTTCTTTTGTGTTAAGGCTAGTTTTCCTTTGATGGAAGTCAGTGGCTCTCAAAATTTAGCGCGCAGGAGCATCACCGGCGCGCTTGCGGAATGTTGCCGGGCCCACGCTGGCGCCCTGAGTCAGTAGGTCCGAAGCGGTGCCCTGCAGGCTCTCTACCCGGGGCATGCTGATGCAGGGCTCAGGAGGCCAGTTTGGGGAACCGCTAAAAAACCTATGTGCACGGTGTGCCGTTACTTGTATAAAACGCTGGAGAGACTAGAAACACATCCGCAATTTCAAAAAAAATAAAAAGCAAATCCCGCCTACCCAGGTCATTTAACGGAGCCATAATAACCTTATAATCTGGCAGAATTTAAAGGGGCCATGGCTTTAGGGGTTTTAGACATTTGGGTGTGGGAGCAGGTAAAAGAGGTAGTGAGGGGATAGGTAAGGATCATGCTAATGACTAATATTGATTGAGTGCCCAACGGTTAACGGTGCTGAGCCGCCCCCCCCCCGTTTTTAAACCAACAAAAGTGGTGAGACCACTTCTATTCAATATAGTATTGCAAGTCCTAGCCACAGCAATCAGACAAGTAAAAGAAATAAAAGGCATCCACATTGGAAAGAAAGAAGTAAAACTGTTATTATTTACAAATGACGTCATACAATATATAGACAACCCTAATGGTACCCCCCCAAAATAAAAACTACTAGAACTGATAAATGAATTCATTAAAGTTGCAGGATACAGAGTAAACATCCCCACCCCTCTCTAAAAATAAATAAATAAATATTCGGAAGTCAGTTGTAATTTTATACATCAATAATGATCTATTGGAAAAAGAAATAAAGAAATCTATACCATTTATAATTGCACCAAAAATAAGAAAATAGCTTGGGATAAATTTAGCCAAGGAGGTAAAAGACCTGTACTCAGAAAATTGTAAGACACTGAAGAAAGAAATTGAAGAAGATGCAAATAAGTGGAAGCATATACCATCCTCATGGAAAGGCAGAATTAACATCATTAAAATGCCCATACTACCCAAAGCAATCTATACATGTAATGCCATTCCTATCAAAATGATAAAGGCATTTTTTCACAAAACTAGGAAAAAATAACCCTAAAAATTTATATGGAAACCACAAAAGATCCCAAATGGCCACAGCAATCATGAGGAAGAACAAGGTTGGAGGTATCATGCTGCCTGACCTCAAACTATAGTACAAGACCAAAGCAGTCAAAACAACATGGTCCTGGTGTAGAAATAGACACATACTGTAGATCAGTGGGACAGAATAGAGAGCCCAAAAAGTAAACCCATGCCTATATGGTCAGTTAATATACGAGAAAGGAGGCAAGAACACACAATGAGGTAAAGACACTCTATTCAATAAATAATTTGGGGAAAATTGGATGGATACATACAAAGAAAAAGAAACTAAACCACCTTCTTATACCATATATAAGAATAAACTCAAAATGGATTAAAGACTTAAATGTAAGGCTTAAAACTTATAGAAGAAAACCTAGTCAGTAAACTCTGACATTGCTCTTAATAATTTTTTTCTGATATCTCTTCAGGCAAGGGAAACAACAAAAAGGTAAGCAAATGGGGCTACATGAACTGAAAAAGTTTTTCACAGCAAAAGAAACCATCAACAAAATTCAAAGACACCCACTGAATGAAAGAAGACATTTGCCAATCATCTATCTGATAATGGGTTAGTACCCAAAATTTATAAAGAACTCATACAACTCCTCAGCATAAAAACAAACAATCCAATTTAAAAAATGAACAGAGGACCTGAATAGATATCTCCAAAGAGGACATACAGATGCCAGTGGATAAATGAAACATGCTCAACGTCACTAGTCATCAAAGGAACGCAGATGAAAACCACAATGAGCTATCACCTCGCACCTGTCAGAGTTTTCCTAGAGCCCTGACTGATGTGGCTCAGTTGGTTGGGCATCGCCCCCAAAGGGACAGGTTGTGGGTTTGGTTTCCTGTAAGGACCCAGGCCTGGGATGTGGGGCAGTCCCGGGTGGGAGTGTGCGAGAAACAACCAATAATATTTCTCTCATACTCTGACGTTTCTCTCCCTCTTTTTCTCCCTCCCTTCACCTCTCTCTAAAATAATAAAATAAAATATAAAATAAAAAAATAAAAAAGAGTTTTCATAGACCTCAATCTCTAAGTCCCTTCTCCTTCGTGGAGGCCAATGGGTGGAGCTGAAAATTCCAACTCTAATCACTCGGTCTTCCTGGTGAGGAGCCTTATCTAGGGGCCCCACTCTAAACCACCTCATTAACATAAATAGGTGTGATCAAAATGGGCTCTTTATAAATAGCAAAATACACCCTGTCACTCAGGAAGTTGCAAGGGTCTCAGGAGTTTTTTGCCAAGACTGGAGACAAAGGCCAAATACATATTACAACAGCAGGATATGCTGGTCTAGAGCTCAGAAGAAAAGGTCCCATGACTGAGCTTTCAGCAATGCTGTCATTTGGGGTCCTCTCCTTTGCCTCCTGAAAGGTGTGGAAGTGATGGAGGGTCTCTGACTCTCACCCCTCACTTCTGCTCTGGCACACCAGGTGGTGAAGTCAACGTTCCTCCCAGGCTTAGTGTTCCCTAAGTTTCCACCCAGAACAGGGTCCAGGTCTTCACTACTTTGGAGTCCAGATTACTGAAGTCGCTTGTTAAATAATGCAGCATGCAAAATAACTTTCTGAAATTTAGCCCATATAGAACCGAATACATTAGTCCATAATGAACACATTTCAGTGGACTATATGGGCTAAATTTCAAATATCATGTGTTCAGCTGGTAAAACATTTACTCCAGGCATTTGGAGGCTCTTTGCTTTACCATCAGCTCTGGTTATTATTGCTGCATAAAAAACCACCCTAGATGTAGTTGGTTAACCACAGCATTTATTTTGTGCATGAACCTGCAAGACAGGCAGGGCTCCCTTGGTTCAGCTTGATTCTTCTCCATTTGTGGACACTTGGAGGCTAGCGCTCGGATAGTTTGATGCCCAGGTCTGGGGTCTGGGCTGGGAAGCCCCAGACTGCTGGGGCTGGACCCACTGGTACTCCTTAGGCATCTTTCTGTGTGATCTCCAGCAGAGTGGCTTCAGAGCAGCCACACTTGTAACCTGTTTGCTTAGGGACTGAGAGACAGAGTAGCTGTATCACTTTTTATGGCCTGATATCAGAAGTTTCATTGTTTCTCCTATGGTCTTAGGAACAGAATGAGTCACTAAGCCCAATATATTCAAAGGGAGAGAAATTGGATTCAACCTTTTGATGAATGTGTGTCCAAGAAACTGCAGGTGTGTTTTAAAAACATCATGTTATATAAAACAGAACAAATTAGAAAGGACCCAAGAGAGCTCAGCTAGTTAGTTTAAAGCTCAAATGTTTTAGACCTTCAAGCTGAGGCTCCAAGAGGAAAACTCAATTGCTCAGACTTTTCATTCAAGACAAGAATTGAGCTGGAATAAAAATTCTCTTGATTCTTAATGTTTCAGACTGTGCCTCAGGAATAGGACCATTTTTCTGTACATGATATTATTCCTTCATTATTATTGATTTTGTTTTTTGATTGTTAAACTGGACAGTAAATAATAAGATGTATATAACATGAAACCATGAAGGGATCAGAACATGTCACCCAAAAATGTGGTACTTTGGCATTGTTTTGGTCCATCTGGGCTGCGGTAACAAAGAAAGCATGGACTGGGGGCTGTGGGGCTTATAAACAACATCTGCTCTTCACAGGTCCAGAGGCTGGGAGGTCCAGAGGCTGGGAGGTCCAGAGGCTGCGAGGTCCAGAGCAGGGCTCCAGCTGATTCGGTACCTGGTGAGCACTGCTTCCCAGACAGTCGCCTTCTCCTGTGTCCTCACATGGTGGAAGGGGCAGAATTGCTCTCTGGGGTCTCTCTCTCTCTTTTTAAAGATTTTATTTATTTATTTTTATTTTTTATTTTTTAAAATATATTTTATTGATTAGGCTATTACAGTTGTCCCATTCCCCCCACTTTACTTCATGTCCATGGGTTGTACATATAAGTTCTCCCGCTGCCCTCCCACTGCCAGGAAGAAGAGAACATTCTGATCACCTGAGACAGGAGTCAAGGCTGAGATGAGTCTGCACAAACACACCTGCTAAAATAACCCATGTATTTCCTACTCACTTTCCCACGAATCAACACCTTCGGCCCAGACTCCTTTTCCCTTTGTCCATCACATCCCCACAACTTGTCTTTCTTTGTTGAAACGGTATGTGAGCTCTCAAACCTGTTTCTTTGGGTCTTCATTTCTTACACATGAACACCTTTATTACAGGTAAAAATATTAACCTGAAATAAAATCTGTTTGTTTATTCTCCTGTTATTCTGTCTTTTGTCATTTGAATTCTCAGGTCTGTTTACAGAACCTAAGAGAATAGAGGAAAACCCTTTCCTTCTCAATACCATATATAACATATTAGAGTATTTCGAAAATACTCAAAATTTTAAAATATTTTAAGAGAACAAAAGCATTTTAGAAACATTTCCCCTACCTCTTCTTCAGCTTTTGGGAAGAGATTGGCTTGCTTAAATTAAAGTCTTAGTGATTTTTCAGGGACTTCAATTCAGTGATGGAAACTTCTAAGAAAAATGCTTTACAACTTGAGTAGATCAAGTTCTGTAGCATCTTTGGCCACATTTATCAACACAACTGAAATATAGTAATGAAATAAAGTTTCAGTGAATTTGAGAAAACATAACCCTGCTTGCCTGATTCAATTTGCTTTCATATGTGTGCCTTCTAATAGAATCAAGGACCTTTAAGAGGTCTCAGTACAATTGACTTGCTGAAGTGCAGAAAACTAAGCCAGGAGGGACTCAAGTGACTGATTCAACCAAAGCCATTCAGCCACATAGGACTAAAACAACGTCTAGCACAGATGATATTACTGATCACCATGTGCTAAACACCACTTACAGCATCTCTTCATGCAGCCCAATAGGACAGTTGTTACTGTTAAACCCAGTATTAGGTCTTGGAGGCCTAGAGAGGGTAAAAAAATGGCTCTAGTTACCCAGGGAGTAAACTTGCTGAGCCAGGTTTTGTACTTACAAGCACCTGGCACATTCCACAGTCTGAGCCCTACAGCAGCCCTCTCTGGAATCCCACTTACAACAAATCATGCTCTTTTTGTTTTGTTTTGTTTTGTTTTTTTAAGCTACCAAGTCAGCTCCTGGTTGGACAGCTCAGTTGGTTAGAACATTGTCCTGATACCACAGGTTTGCAGCTTTGATCCCGGGTCAGGGCACATAAAAGAATCAACCGATGAATGCATAAATAAGTGGAACAACAAAAATGGATGCCTCTCTCTCTGTAAGATGAAAAATATTTTTAAAAACCCACCAAGTTGGAAAGGGTTGCCCCACCTTCTTACAATCAAAGGTATAAAGAGTTAATAAGAAAGCCTTAAGGATAGATTTATTTATTTTTTTCTCTATTTCATTGGCTTTTCTATTTTAATGACTTTTGCTTATGTTTCTGATCATCAGGTTGTTAACATGATTTGCTTAATATTTTCTCAGTGTAACTTTTAAGGTTCCTAGACCTGACTGGACTCAGACCCAGCTCAAATCTTGAAATTCACACAGCCATTAAAACCTCCCATTTTAAAGAGAGTACTAAGGGAAAGGGAGGGAGGGAGGAAAGGAAGGGGGGAAGGAAAGGAAGGGAGGTGGGAAGGAAAGGAAGAAGAACTAGAATCTAGTTGACTTCCTAACTATTAACATTTTAAGCTGTATATATTAGCTCTTTATTCTCACATAGTTTTTATACCAGCTTTAAGTCATTGCACTTATATTTAGTGATTTTTCTGACTTGATTTTGGTTAACTGTAAATATCAGTCATGATAACGAACATAAACAAATATGTAAAAACTTCAGTTCTTGATATATTTAAGACAATTCTAGTCTGGAAACAGGAATAAATCTTAGGTGTGCAAGACTGATAACAACCTAATACCTCTGCATTTGCCAAGAGAGCCACTGGGAAAGGGGTCCTTCCCTTGCCTTTCCAACCTTCTTGTCCACAGGATGTACCCACTTCTTTTCTCTCTGTAAGACAGAACCAAAAGCTTAGGGAAATTACCATCTTTCTTTGAAGGGCAGAAGGAAGGTGAACAGAGCTGATGTTTCTCAATGCCAACGCCACTGGCATTTGGGCAAAAGAACTTATGACCATCTGCTGCAAACATTCTAAGGTCTTTAATATCTATGAGCCCTATCTTCAAAATGCCACTAGCAGCCCCAGGAATTGTGACAACCCAAAAACCCATATTCCCTATTTCCAAACATGCCTGTTTGGGTGGTGATTTGTCCCCTCCCTCATTGAGAACTATTGACACTTCGTGAAATTTTAAAAAACACAACCTTGTATTAGGTGAAGGAATGTGCCCAAGCATCTGGCCCAAGTTTTAACTCCAAAGCCTGACTCTTTCTTCCCTGCATCCTTTTCCTCTAGTCACAAGGGAGTTACTCTGAACTTTATGATTCTGAGTTTTCTCCTCATCAACTTCCTCTAAAAGAACAAAGCTGGTTGGTTTGTCTAGTGGGAAACAAACAAACAAATAATAAAACAAAGGACAGAATATTTACATGAAAAACATTAATATATAGAAAACATGTATACCTGTCCATATATGACATTTTTTGAAATACACTGTAAACAAGGATCTGGGCAGTGGAACTAAGGGACTGGGGGTACGAGGCAGGAGGGAAACTTACTTCTCATTTAGATTTTTTTGTACTGTTTGAATTCTTTATTTTGTGCAAATAGCTTTCAATTTTATGAAATAGTAAAATTTAAAAAGCATTTATACATAAGCCTTATGTTATATAAATTTTACCATAATCTGAAAATGTTTAAAAAGCAATTATAGGATTCCACATCTAAAAAGTGGGGTCCATGCCCTGACTGATGTGGCTCAGTTAGTTGATTGAGCATTGTCCCGAAAAATCAAAGGTCACATGTTCAATTCTGGATCAGGGTACACGCCTGGGTTGCAGGTTTGGTCCCCACTCAGGGCATGTGTGAGAGGCAACCAACTGATGTTTCTCTCTCTCCCTCTATTTTTCCCTCCCTTCCCCTTTCTATAAATAAATAAATGAAATCTTTTAAAAATTTTTAAAAATTATGTATTTTTAGAGAGAGGGGAAAGGTGGGAGAAAGGGAGGGAGAGAAACACTAATGTGTAAGAGAAACACCCATGTATGAGAGATACATCTATCAGTTGCCTCCTGCATGCCCCCACCTGGGGGCCTGGCCTGCAACGCAAACATATGCCCTGACCAGGAATCAAACTGCCGTGGTGACCTTTTGGTTCACAGGCCAGCACTCAATCCACTAAGCCACACCAGCCAGAGCTAAATACAATCTTTTTTAAAAAAAAAATGGGATTCATTACAACACTCAACTCCTCTCTCACTAGCTTCCTTTGGCGGCTTGGTCTTAGTTCCATGCCCATTCTTCCTTTCACTGTATTAGCTTTGGAGTCCATCCTTTCCTTTTTCGTAGCACTGTTCCTCATCTCACGTGACCCTCCTCCAGGCCCTTGGGGTAGCCTCAATGGAGGGATTTTACCCAGTCCCTGTTCTGACACCAACTGCGTACGTCTACCAACTATGGTCCAAACTCTTCCCCCTGAGATAATCTGACTCTAGCCACTTTTCCACCCCCTCTCCTCTAGTTAGTAAGGCATTTTCTGCAAAGCTCTCCTCAGAGCCCCTGGGGCAGATGTGTGCTATGACAGCAGGGCCCCAGGCCCTCCGTTCCAAGTGTAGCTGAGAAACTGCATTTTTATCTGCTTCACACTTTGGAATTCCCCAACATTTTGTTTGAGCAAAGAACTCCACAGCAAAACAACATCACTATTATCACCATCATCATCATCACCATTATTAATGTAAGAAAGATCCCAACCTGTAGAGAATTTTTATAAGAGTTTATTTGAGCCAAACTGACAACACACTGGGAAGCAAGACCTCAAATGCTCTGGAGAATGGTTTTGCAGGGGGTTCCCCCCCCCACATTTGGAATTAAGGACAGAATGTAAAAAAGATTACATGAAGGCAGAAGAAAGCAAGGTTAGTTAACAAGATTATGTGCTTTCTTGAGGGTGGTTGCACCTCTCTCTAAAAAAGTGGATTACTCCAGCTTTTCAAAGGTGTTTTAATCTAGGTGGACAAGAATGATGCACAGAGCTTGCTTAAAACAAAGATAGTGGGCCTGGGGGGTGAATGGGCACCATGACCACCCAGTTAGGTGACAGACCTAGGCAGGCCTAGGAGGAATGGCAAATCACCAGGCTAGATAATCCCACCTGTGGGAAGCTGCCTGCAGACTCCACCCAGGAAAACCAGAGGAAGATCAGGGTCTGGGGTGGGCCTATCCAGCATAACAGGATGCAGCTTTAACTTGAGCCTGCACCCAGCAACTAGCTCTAGACAATCAAACTCTGATACCTTTCGCGGGTTTTTGTGTTTAAAAAAACCTGACCTAAAAACAACCAAGAGAGTCTCAACCTCCCTTAGTTGGCTCCACTTTCCCTCTTTTTTCCCCGCTAGTAAACCCTGTTCTCCTTAACTCGCTGTGTCTGTCCGGTTTCTTGAGCAACTCGGACCTAACATTAGGTATTTATGATTTATTACCACACCCCCTTTTCTCCCGTAATTCTCCCTTTTGATCATAAGCCAATATGAAGAATGCATTAGTGACCGACCTTTCAGTCAGGTAGTATGGTTTCATAGAACCAGAAAGGCTCATCCAAGGAACTCTCAGTATCACTGTTGCCTTGTTGAAATAGTGTCTTGTTGAAATCACTGTGTCCTCACATGGGGGTGGGGCAATACTGCAACTACAGTGTGTGAGTGGAAACTGAGTTTTCCCAAGAAGAAAGGGCAAGTAAATGGGAGGCAAGCAGGGCTTATGGCCTTTGTTGTGAATGAACACTCTGGTCATTTCTATCCTGTGAACTATTGTGCTTTGCCATCGGTCTTGTTTTTCTGCATTTTGCACCTGGTTTAACATGTAGGTAAGCCATAAAAAGAGTATTAAAGGTATCTTATACATGTTCAGTAATCATAAGCAGCTGGACTATAAAGAAAAACCCAAAGAACAAGAATAACTTATGATTAATATCAATAGCTGATAGGTAAAGAAAATCAAACAAGTGGTCTCCGAGTTCAGTATCAATCCGGGGGTCCACAGATGTCTTGGCGTAGCTGTCTACCTCTGGTGTCAGTGGCTTTCATCCTTGAGGAGTCTTCAGTGCCCACTGTCGATGGAAGTGAGCCTCAGGGACTGAAGTAGATGTCCATTCATGTTTAGGCACCTGATAAGGTCCCTTTCAGTGAGGTTGGAGAATGTCTTTTATTTTGTCCTTTCCAATAAACAAAATATCTTGGTGGTAGTCAGTGGCCTCTAAGTCTTTGTCTACTGGGAGTTTACTGTGAAAGGAAGCAGTTACCAATTTGGCATTTTCTTGAAGTGACTTTATCAAACCTTGACAAGAGTGTAAGATGACTCCTTTCAGTAATACCAGTTCCTAAATTCCTTCATCTACTTTAAGTCCAGCTTAAAAGCACTATGATGCATGAAGGAATGCAAAAAACTGAAAAATGGGGTTTGCCAGGGAGCCCCGAGGAACCAGGTGGCTGTCCTGAGTTTCCCATAGTCCTGGCTATTCATTTAATAGCCATTTACAACCACTGTTTTACCCCAAAAGTGTGCATTAGGAGATTTTTTAATCACTTATTTTATAATGCTTCCCATGCAATTTAACATGAAAACAAATCTTCTGAGGTGTTCCAGAAGCTCTCCTGGAACACTGAAAAGTTATTCCCACATATATTGAGATTTTTAACCCTTAAAACCTTAATTTCTATTGAAGATTAAGAAGTAAAATGCTAAAATTCTTTAGCATGGCAGATTTATAAAAACACTTTATAACCTCTAGAAACATAGGTGCTTTTATTATCAAATGCATTTCATAATTTTAGAAACACATGCATTCTCAACAAAAAACAGAACATTTCATGAACAGATCCAAATTGATCCTTTAGTTTCTTTGTAATAATAATCCAAAAGTAGGTAAACTTGGGCTGAGCAATTAATTATTGTTATTTTTTATAAACCCAATTAAACTAAAGACATGTTTGTTTTACTTAAATCAATAAATTTAAACTAGTTTTTATTTACTAAGGATTGTTTTTAGATCATGTAATCATGAAAAGGTTTTGAGTTAGTTTCTAATATCTGAGAATTTTTAGAATACTCAATCTCTATAAGGGCTTGCCTTTAGATAAATTAATTTTAATTTATTAAATTAATTTTAACAATACCGTGTAGAGATAAAAAATATCACATTTACAATATACATATATACACACACACAGACTTTTTAGCCATGAGAAAAATTCACTAGTTTATTAAACAACAGTTGGATTCAAATTTCATTTTGGCAGTTGGGAGATACAATTTATAGCTGTTCCTGACAAGCCAATTTCCAAATGACCTCCCCCTTTTAAAATAAGGTCACCTGGGGTTTCTGTTTGTTTGTCTGTGTGTTTGCTTTTCAACATGCAATGCTTCATGAAGTTATGTGTCATCCTTGAGCAGGTCCATACTAATCCTCTCCGTATTTTAGTATATGTTCCAATTTTAGTATATGTGCTGCTGAAGTGAGCAAAGGTCAGCTGTTTTTAATACCTCAAAAGACTTAAGTTGCCACCTACACAACATCATAGGTGATCCATTTACCTAAAATTTTTGAAGCCTCTAGAGAATAATTAAATATGCTTTGCATGGCTTCCAGAATGTTCCTGTGGCCCATTCTACCCACTTAGCCAGAGGCATGCCAGAAAGGTCCAGGGCCACAGTCCACAGCAGTACAGACAGTGTCCTATGCACTGTGCCAGGCAGCTCCCAGGGGGCATCCCAGGGATTTCCGCTCCTGGTAGTCACTCAGCAGAAAGAGAAAACCTTTTCTTCTACTCTCCTAGTTTCTGCAGCTGGGGCCCTAGAACTTAAGCTGTCAAAAGACCGAAAACTGGAGAAAAGAAAAGAGTTTATTTATACATGCACCACAACATTCACACAGGAGAAACTCAGTGATGAGTAGCTCAAAGGGATCATTGAACTTTGGGTTTTTATATCATTTTTACAAGGAAGATTACACCTTTGAAGAGGTAACAACACAAAAGAAAAGGGGGTTATACTCTGGGGGGGTTAACATATTGGGGAAACTAAAGGGAGACAGGGTTGTTTGGTAAGTTTTGTTATGTAGATTCCTTCAGCGAGGTCTCTGAGCCGGGAAGAGCCTAGAGATCTCTCTAGTGACTAAGAATGTAGCAGTTGTCCTCTTCCTGGCAGGGAGGACAGAAGCCTTTACCAATGAAGTTTCATGTTGTGTGTTCAGCCAGGTAGGAGGAAGACAAAGAGCTTTTTTCTCTGTCTACAGTTTCTTTATTTTCTTCAGCTCCAAATAATCCTCATGCCAAAGAGGCATATTCTAAAGTGGCATGTCTGATCCCCACCAGTGTTCTGTGGGATCCCCTCTGTGGGCTGGGCCCTCCTGCTGGGTAATGGTAGCTGTTACTTCTGTGACTGGGTCTTCTGCTGAACTCTAAAGAAGTCAACTGCTATGTCATGAGACACTCTGGGGAGGCTTATGTGGAATGGAGCATTTTTTAAAATGGTAATCATGTGAAATAGAATTTTTATCAGATTCTTGTGTTTGTAGGCACAAACTATAATACATCTTTACAGCTGATATATAAAAGACACTTGATCCAGGTTTTCCCAAAGTTTTGTTCAAAAATGTAGGGAAAATGTATTATAGAAGCATTTCATGTAGTTATTCAAAAATTGTATTTTCTATATTTTGTGATAGTTGGTGTAGGTTAGGTTTTAAAAATTTATATTTTGTTGCTATTTATTTTCTCATTCTAAATAAATATTTGTTTCCTTACTTATTTTTGACTTGAAATTTTATACCTTAAATCAGACTCGTACCCTCCACAATTATATAAATTTCAGCCCCAAATAACTGGATCTGCCTTTTCTTTTTATTGGTTCTGTTTTTATGTAAAATATCATCTTTTTGTTTCTCATGGATTCCTGACATTAATTTGATTTTTAACATACATTTTATTCTGATTGTTGAGGTCTTTGGTGCCCCCATGTTTTTGTGCCTGAAGTGATTGTGTACTCACCCTGCCCGAGTCCTGACCCGCTCACTGGAGTCAGTGGACAGCAGCCCAAGGCGCATGTCCTTCCTCAGCAGCCTTTCCTGACTCCTTAGGTTAGGGTTCAGTTTAATGTGATTTTGTAACTTTTAAGATATATATATATATAAATGCATATAAATTATATATATATAATTTGCTTGTATATGCATAAAACATCACTGAAAAGTTATCCAAAAATGCTTTGTGGGAGGTAAATGGGAATGACACGGCACAGACTTGCCTGAGAGATTTGCCTTAGAAAATGTATTTTTAAATGTTTCCTTTGGGAAAACTTTCTAAGGTAAATATGTATTTTTCCTTATTACAAAAAGCAATACTTGTTCATAGAGAAAAATTAGAAAATACAGATAAAGTAGGAAACAGAAAGTATAAACATTCTCATCATTCAGCAATAATTCTGTTAGTTAATATATCAGTGTTTATCTTTTTCTGTCTGCCTCATTTTCATTCCTGCAAACTCATAATATTTATTGGCTGCTTCTCTGCCATGCTTCTCACCGTTGTTTCTGACTTGGTGGTTCTGACTTACTTCCAATCTCATCTCAATTAGTGTGTCTGTGCTTAGAGAACAGAGACTAGGTCTAACTGGTCTTTGTAACTTCCCTGGAGTATGAGATAGGAGGCTTAGCCTCAGCCAAAGACCCAGTGTAGAGAACCCCTGAGTTTAAACCCCAGCGCCACCGTTTCTGCAGGCTGCATGACCTCTCTGAGCTGCAGTGTCTTCATCTGTTAAACCGGGTCAGGTTAGTGCCTACCTAAGGAGGGAAGCCGTTGTGGCGAGCCCAGCACACGTGCATGCACAGTGATTGTTTTCTATTATTACCCATTAGCACCGTGCTTTCATGCATTAATCCAACACATAGTTATTGCTGGAGTACTGCCTGCTAGACAGTCTTCCTGATGCTGGAGACACAGCAGTCAACAAAACAAATTCCTGCCTCAGGGAGCTTATATTCTAGTGTCTGGGAGTGGGAAACAAACGCTATACAAAAACAAGCAAATAAAAACATAAAATGTAAGCACACTTAATAATGATGCATGCTATGGGAAATACAAAGCCTTGCACATAGTAGGTACTCAGATGTGTTGATTGAGTCGTTTTCTTTCTCCCTTTGTCCCCACTTTCTCTGTCCCAAGATCCCCTTTCCAATGTGATTAAATAATGTCTGCATCGCTTGAACTCTCAAGATGGGCTGTGGATCCGGGAGTTATGACTGCCAAGGGTAGCAGTGGGGAAGAACCAAGACCAGAGGTCATGCGGCATTTGTACCTACGACAGGGGAAACACCACAGGTGTTTTGACGTGAGTTTTCTTCCGGATGATCACACTGTTGTACTCTAAAGTTTGTTCTCTTTCATGATCAATATCTCTGCTCTGTGAAGTCAGGACAGTAAACAGAGGCTCTGAGGTGCTCCGTGGGGGCGGGGTTGGGAGACGCTGACCTGACAGTCCTCGTGACCCCTGTGTGTGCGCCTGCAGTGTCTCCTGGCCGAGACTTTTCTGGCCGCTTCTGCAGGAACCTTGCACTGGCTTTGTCTTTTCTCTGCTCCTCCCTGGGCACTTTGACTGGGCATCTCAAAACCCACTAGAGCCGCAACTTGGACCTCAGGCAGTGTGTGGGCCATCAGGTACTAATGTAAGGCAAACGTGTTTGTAAATAATCCAAAGATCAGTGCCCCAGGTAGAGTGTATGAGCCCAAGCCTTGCATAAATCAGAGTGTGAAGAACTGAGATATTTATAAAAAAGAAAATAATAAAATGTAGACCATATCTAGCATTGTAAAAATGTAGGGTGTTTTTGTGAGAAGATTTTAAACATGTGGAAGTTAACTTATTACTGCAATATTCTCACATCCAAGCATAACATATTTTTAGTTTACACAAATTTTAAACCCTCATACTATCTACTCATATTTAATAATTTTATTATTTTATTATTATGAGGGTTAAAACTTCTCAACAGATTGTTTGCTACAAACTGGCATTGGATTTGTTTTAATGTTGCTTACTTTGTGTGTATCAGTTAACTTTAAGTTAATTAAAATTTTAAAATTTTCCTTTTTTTCCAAATACAAATTTTCCACAAGAAGCATAAAACAAATCCATGAACTGCTGTGTAGGGAGGTCAGCTTCCCAAGTAGTTCCCAGTGATTGGTCTCCTGCTCTTCGTGTGTTTCCTATAACCTGTGCACCTAGCAGGAGGCATGCAAGTGACTGTGTGGGACCTGAGGCCAGGTGGTGGAAGACACTACGGGCCCCTTTCTCTCTCCCGGCCACTTGCACTGGGAAAGCAGTCCCATGCGAGAGCACTCAGGCAGCCCTGGGGTGCACCCAGTGTCAGGTGGCCACTCATGTGTGCTGGCACGGAAAGTGGGTCTGAGTCTTCAGATGATTGTAGGCTTCTTTACTCTGACCACATGAGGAACAGAGTCAGGACCACGCAACTAAGGCACTCCCGAGTTCCTAGCACTCGGAAACAGTAAAATATTAAATGTTTGTTATTGTTTTATGCTACTAGATTTGAAGCAATTTTGTTACACAGCAATAGATCGTTAATATGTTCTATGTGCATAAATGTCTGTAAATGTGTAGGAAGTGTCTAGAGAGATGCACATGGGGAATGTTGTAAACTCAGAGGAAGAGGAGTGACAACAAGGAAATGAATACTGTATGTTTCAATTATATAACTAAAAAGAATTTTTTTTCTAAATCAGCTTTTATCGCATCTTTAAAACATCACAAATAGACCTCCAGCCAAGATGGAGATGTAGGTACACACACTGTGCCTCCTCACACAACCAAAATTAGGACAGCAACAATTTAGAAATAAAATAATAACCAGAACTGATAGAAAATTGAACTGTATGGAAGTCCGACAATCGAGGAGTTAAAATAGACACATTCATCCAGACCGGTAGGAAAGGCGGAGTCGGGCAGCTGGTGGAGAGGGGTTGAGGCACAAAAAGCAGTGGCACTGGGCACTCAAGGCACCCCAGGCACGCAAGACCTCAGTGAGCAGACCCTGGGCACACAGGCAGCGGCTGGCATACCCCAGGCTCAGGGTGGCAATGGGCAGGCCCAGTGAGGCGGCAACTGTGAAGCGAGCCGCTGCCTGCAGGGCGGCTGACTGACCTGGCAGTCCCAGGGTCCCAGCGCCAGGAAATAGAGCCTCAGCACACTGATTGGAAACACCTGTGGGGGTTGAGGCACAGGGAGAGACTCCCAGCCTCACAGGAGAGTTCATTGGAGAGACCTACAGGTTCCTAGAATGTGCACAAGCACACCCACATGGGAATTAGCATCAGAAGGTCTAATTGTTCTAAAGTGTTCAGACACCTTGCTCTCCCTCGGGGATACAGTGGCTCCGTAAAGCCAGCCTCAGCCACCTCCCACTGCACTGAAAAGCTTCATGGTGCCAAGGCTCACGGGCCTCATGGGCCACCCCATCTGGATGTCATTCTAAGTGCCCTCCAGAAAAAAAATCTCACTTACTGCCCAGCTTACCCCACTCAAAAATCCTACTCAGGATGGCTGTGTACTGAAGGGGAAATGCCTGCAGAATTTCCTTCTATGACTGTTGAGAACGAAGACAAGGGGCAGAAGTGAACTCATGGGAGGCCGGTGTATGGGTAAGCAGTTCCAGAGTCCCCTTGGTAGACTGGCCACGCCTCCCTCTCCTGTGACGGTGACCATGGGACATCCACCCCACACGGGTCCTCCCAAGGCTTGGTTCTGTGAGACTTTCTCCTTCCCTTCTCCTGCTGGTTGGGCCAGGCTTTGTTTTGCCCCAGATTCAGTAGTTATGCCCACTGGAGATCATAGATTCTAAGACATGACGCTTCTGCTGTGTTGCAGTTATAGGAATCAACAGATGGAGCCAGGAACCCGCATACCACGTGCACAGAGACTCCCCTGGGACTAGGGAGGCGGCAGGTGAGGGTGGGGTTATTTTTTCCTATTTGTGTGTTTTTAGAATCATCCTTACACAGGGTGAGCTTTCAGTACAAGGAAAGATGAAGTGCAGATGGGCAGCCCAGCACAAGGCTTCCCTCCTTCCTGTTGTGGTTCCTCATCGATACCTCTGGCCACACTTACATCAGGCATTTCTTAAGAAGAAATGGCATACTGAATAAAACAGTGGTGGGGAAGAAAAATGCAGAGAGATCATGAGATTAAAGAGAAATAATAATTACTAGGAAATTAAAATAATAGTATTTTAAACCAGGAGAATAAAGAAGCAAATTATCAGTATTAAACATCTTAGTTTTATACAAAAGTACTAGAGTTAATTTTACAAAAGTTGAGCAATACACACATATGAGAAACTTCCATTTCCAGAGAATTTCAAATATTAGAACATCTGTAATTATGGTGTAAATATTTAGTATCTGTTGACTCTCTCACAGTATTCATTTCTCCAAGAGGTTTGTAATTTTGTGTGTAAACTCATCTTTTAAAGATTTTATTTATTTTATTTTTAGAGAGCAGAAAGGAGGCAGAAAGAGAGGGAGAGAAACATCAATGTGTGGCTGCCTCTCACATGCCCCCTACTGGGGACCTAGGCTGCAACCCAGGCCTGTGCCCTGACTAGGAATCGAACCAGCGACCCTTTGGTTCACAGCCCATGCTCAATCCACTGAGCATACCAGGCAAGGCTGTAAACTCATTTTTGTGGGAGTTCTGTAAGCCCTGGGTAGGAAAAATGTTACTATAGTACAGAAAAATGTAAGATTTCCTTCTGCCCATGTCTCTGTGGGTTTCAGTGGTCATGGACCTGTTTTTGTGTTAATTTCTCAGGTTTCTGTTTCTGGGCCATGCGGGTAGGTAGATCCAAATCCCATTTACCTCACCATCATATATGCCCATATCTCTCATCTTTCCCCATCCAGCAAAGCTCAAGACAGGGGACATGCCTCCTCAGCACTTTTAGCTGGTGGGCCATGGACCACAACTTTTACATTCCGAGACTTGCCCTGACTGACATGACTCAGTGGACTGAGTGCCGGCCTGGGAGCTTAAAGTCTGCCAGTTCAATTCTTGGTCAGGGCACATGCCTGGTCCTCAGTGTTTCTCTGTCCTTCCCTTTCCCTCTGTGTAAAAATAAATAAATAAATAAAATATTTTAAAAAATAAAATAAATCCTGGGGCTGGCATGCAGCCCAAACTCTATTTCTGACACAAAAGGTTTATGTTTCATTCACTGAAACTTTGTTACGTGACTTAAAAAAGGGAGGGCAGCAACAGCAACTGCAGCTACAGCTGCAGGAGAAGACAGACAAGGGGAAAGCCGAGTGACGTCCATCTTCATCTGAAACTGTCACAGAAGGAAAAAAGAAAAAGTTTTCACTTTCTGAGTTACATAAGATAACAAAGGCATTAAATGCTAAACCAGAGGATGTTTGTGTTAAGTCACCGCTGTCCAAACTCAGGAGCTCAGCATGGTGAGATTCCCCTTGGCAGGGGGTGGGAAGGAACCCTAAGGAACAAGGTCCTTCTCCTGGATTATAAAAGTAGAAAAGGTGTCCATGGGCATCCTGTCACTTCTAAGACATCATCAGAAAGGCAACTCAAAGCTGTGTTGATGAATATCCTCTGCACAGATTTAGGACAAAAACTTAGAAAAACCCTACCCAGAAACAATGCTAATTCATGTGATGCCAACAAGGTGTAACCAGACTCATTGCCTTCAACATCTGTTGACAGCCTAGAAGCACGTCAAAAATCAGAACCTCTTCACCAAAGCCTTCATTTATCTGAAAGGATACCCAGAGACATGTTGACATATGTACTGGGAATGGAGCTGGGAAAAAAATACATATAGACCTCTCCTGTAACTGAGGCCAGTGTGGGCAATAGACAATTTGCAATCAATCAGAGCACCTTTCTTCAGCATCTGATAACAGCCTAGAATCTTGTCAGAACCTAAATCTTCACAAGAGCTTCTTTTTATCTGAAAAGGGTTCTCAACTAAGCAAGACAGTAGATAAGAATTAGTCAAAGCTGGCTGCATGTTGTGCGTGGGTCACGGGCCAGCAGTGACCACAGAATGCTGCGGATGGCTCGACGATAAACACGCGAGAAAAAACACACATGCACAGAGACAGACTAGTTTCTGTGGGGAAGTAGGGATGAAATGGCCACCCACCCTAGTGGGGAGCGCACCGATTTACAGTCCATACCTGCTTTTATTGGGCTCACTTTGCATAATAATTCAGGTAAAGTACAGTACTCATTAGGGGGAAGTAAGGAACCATAGAAAACAAGGAACTCTGAGGGTCTATCGAGTCAGGGTCAAAGAGCTGTAAGACTTTGAGGAACAAACCAACTTCCTCCTAAGACCCCCCTCACCCAACTGAGAGCACTCTAAACAAAGAAGGTTTCACAGTAATTTACACATTCCTTCTCAGGCCTGATCACCCGGGGAATCTGCCCTTTTCAGCACAGAGCTGCACCACCCTGTCATTGTTTCAGGCTTAGGTGGAGCATGGGAACTAAGGCAACCGGGAGATAAGGAGATTTTCTCCCAGACGATGAGAACTCAGGCTATGTCAAAGCCGAGGAGCGAGGGTCCATCACCCCCTTTTGCTGCAGCCCCCCCAAGTCCTTCTTTTGGGGGGCCTCCCAAAGTGATCGTGCCTGTCTTAGGTTGTTCCCCCCGTAGGGAATCTTACTCATCTTTGGCTAACCGACCAAGCTTTTTGGGGTTCAGTTATGAATAAAGCAGCAGAAGCAGCATTCCTGCCAGGGAGATAACCTTTTGTCTCCTTGCTGGCTTACGGTTCCAAGGGCATTCCCTTAGCTTTAGCCTAGGCGGGGGTTTCAGCTTCTGATACCAGTCAGGGCGGTTCCCAACAGCTGCACAAACCAAAGGAAAGAGAAGAGGTGATGAAGGCACTTCTGTTGCAGTGTCTGATACTCAGTCTAAAGACCGTTAAGAGTGGAAGAAGGGGTGGCGATCATGTTGAGGGGAGCAGAAACAAGGATGGTACATATTCTAATTCAAAAATGGAGCCCACTCTGATTTCCAGGAAGAGCAAAAAGAGGCTTAGAAGTAAGTAATTTACCTGATTCTCATAATTTTATTTCTTTTTTTAAAAATAAGATTTTATTTAGAGAGAGAAGTAAGAGAGGGAAAGAAACATCAGTGTGTGAGAGATACATGATCAGTTGCCTCTCACCTGCTCCCAGCTGGGATCCTGGCCCACAACCCAGGCATGAGCCCTGACCAGGAATGGAGCCAGGGACCTTTCAGTTTTCAGGCCAGAGCACAATCCACTGAACCACCCAGCCAGGGCAATCCTACTTCTTTGTATGTCAGCAGAACAGACAAAAGAACAAGAAAATGAATCAACAGTATCCTCTGAGTTTGAAAACTTAAAACCATTATCAAGACACAAAACTCTATGAAGAAATTACACCTGAACCTGTAGAAAGTGATTTTACTAAACTATGCTCACTTAATAGTCAGGAGTTGGCTTTGAGTGCTGTTCCCACATCACCTCTGACTGTTCAATCACTGAAACTTTTGAGCCTTCTGTTTCCATGGATACTTTGGGGAATTCTACCCTGGTTGAGAAGGATGAGAATAAACTGAACACAATAGAAGAGCCTGTTTTAAGTGAACACAGTGAAAAGAACCAATTGTTTCCAGTGATAAAGAAGGACCCGTTGGACATAAAAGTTCAGAAATTCTTAAATTGTAGCCTAAGCAAGACAATGACATCACTAACAGAAATGAAAATATTACTGAATCAGCATTGTCAGAACTACCAATGAGTACGTGTGAATCAGTGCAGGTGTCATCTGAATGATGTCCTGTCATGGAAAACATTTCCTGTATTATACCTAGTAATGAGATGGATCTACAACTGGATTTTGTATCTACGTCTGTTTATATTGGTAAAATAAAAAAGAGCTCTAAAGTTGTGTTACATTCATGCCAAACTATATTAAGATCCCATTTCAACAATAAATAATGATACTAATAATAAGTTATACAGAGAATGACTTGTGAGAAGGAAGAATGAAGAGGAAAATATATACACAAATAGCATTTCAGAGATAAACTAGATGATAGGAAGCTTTTGTTCCAAGACTGAAGATGTGATCAAAATAACTTTAATTCAACTCCCCAGATACCCATGTACAGAAATCACAGTTATATATTATGATAATGAATCTAATAATTAGGAAGCTACTGTAAGTTGTAAGAATACATAAGGCACAGAATTAATATATTGATAGTCCTAATTAGGAAGTTTGGTAAGTTATTATGGAATAATGTAACATTAGCAATTTAGCAGACGTCCAAATAAAGACCCATGATTCAAAAGGAAATAACAATTTCAGAAAATATAGTGATATAGTTAAAGACCTGTGTAACAGAGCTGCTTGTCAAATTCCTTTTTTAACTGAGGTGTAATTGAAATACAACATTACGCTAATTTCAGGTGTGTGACAGAATGATTTGATGTTTGTATATACTGCTGACCCTTGAGCAGTGTTGGTTTGGACTGCATAGGTCCACAAATGCATGGATTTTTTTTTTTTCAGTAAATATACAGTTGGCCCTACATATCTCAGGTTTGTGTCTGTGAATTCAACCAACCAATGGAAGTTTGTACCATTTGACCCCTTTTGCAATTCAACCATGGCTCAAAAACAGCATTTTCCATCTGTGGTAGGGAATTCTAAGATGCAGAGGGCCTACTATATGCATTGTTCTGTGTCATTTTATATTAGGGACTTTGGCGTCCCTTGATTTTGGTGTCTGCCGGGAAGGGGGTCCTGGACACTGGCCCCCCGAACCCTCGTGTTGTTCAAAAGTCAACTCTATTGCATAATGATGCCCACAGCAAGCCCAGTAAACATGCATTCCCATACTAACTTATAAAAAACTATTCTCCTTGCGATCAGAACTTTTAAGAAATTCTCTCAGCAATTTTTTAATAAGAGATTTTAAATGTTTGTTTTTGAGAGAGAGGAAGGCAGGGAAAAAGAGAGAAACATTGATGTGTTTGAGAAACATCAACTGGTTGCCTCTGGTTCGCTCCCCAATCAGGACCAGGCAGGCCTGCAACCCAGATGTGTGCCCTGACCAGAATTCTAACTGGTGTCCCTTTGCTTTGCAGGAAGACACCCAACCAACAGAGCCATGCTACTCAGGGCTCTCTTAGCAACTTTCAAATACACAATACAATATTATTAACTATAGTCACCATGTGTGTACTAAATCCTCATGATTTATTTATTTTATAACTGGAAGTTTGTACCATTTGACCCCTTTTGCCTACCCCATCCTATGCCTCTGGGAACCACCAATCTGATCTTAATTTATGAGCTTGCTGGGTTTTGTTTTGTTTTGTTTTTTTAAGAATCTGCATAGTAAGTGTTATTATATAGTATTTGTTTATCTCTGTCTGACTTATTTCACTTAGCATAATGTCCTCAAGGTCTATCCATGTTGTCACATGTGGCAATATTTCATTCTCTTTTATGGCTAAATAGTATTCCTTTGTGCGTATAATACATACACACACAATATCTTCTTTATCCATCCATCTACGACATTTTATCCATCCATCTAGTGACACTTAGGTCATTTTCAGATCTTGGTTACTATAATAATGCTGCAGTGAACATGGCATATATATATATTTTTCTGAAGTAGTGTTTTTGTTTTCTTTGAATAAGTACCCAGGGTGGAATTGCTGGGTCATATGGTAATTCTATTTTTAATTTTTTGAGGAAGCTTCATGCTTTTTTCCACAGTGGCTGCACCAATGTGTTCCCATCAACAGTACATAAGGGTTCTCTTTCCTTTATATCCTCACCAACTCTTATGTCTTATCTTTTTGAAAATCGCTCTTCTAACAGGTATGAGATCATATATTATTGTGGTTTTGATTTGTGTTTTCATGATTAGAGATTCAAGCTCCCATTTGTATGCCTGTTGACCATCTGTATGTCTTCTTTGAAAAAATTACTTAATGTCTTACTTAGTTTCTCTGCTCACTTTTTAATTGTTTACTTTTTTGCTATTAAAAATGGAAATTATGTTTTTTCTCCAGCTTTAAAAAAATCAGCTTTATACACTTTGTAAAGTATGTGATTGTCTAACCATTATGCTATACACCTGAAACTAATACAGAATAATATTGCATGTAAACTGTAATTGAAAAATAAAAATAATCCACTTTGTGAGGTATAATTTACAGGGGATGTGTATATATTTTATCCAGGATTAATCCAGCAGGGAAGGGACTGTAAGTCACATACCATACATTTCACCCATTTAAAATGTAAAATGCAGTGTTTTCTAGTGTATTCACAGACTTGTGCAACCATCATCACAGTTAGTTTTAGAATATTTTCATCACTTCAAAGTCAAAAACAAATGCTTCTCCTTTAGCTACTATTAATGAGCACACACTTGACGTGTGTAAGCCTAGCAAGTTACAAGATTTGGATACAAGTAATATTTCTATCTTTGTCTCATTTGTGTTATAAATAGAATAAACCCTCTTTATTTTAGAGTTATTCATTCTTTTACTTGAAAAAAGACAAAAATGCAATAAAATATTCAAATAATTGCAAAATTGTTCTCTCCAGGCAGTGGAGGCAGTTCAGCCAGAACTCAGTTGTTGACTGAAAGTCAGTTCTCACGTGAGAAATGGGCTGTTTGTCTGTTACCGTACATGAAATGTGGTTTATGGGTGCTGGCAAACAATGTAGAAAGTACACATTGTACCTTCTTGGTACAGGAAAGTTGACAACTGCTTATAAATCATGTTTGGGATAAAGGAGACAAAAAGCTAAAGTCTGCCCTGACTGGCGTAGCTCGGTGGATTGAGTGCGGGCTGGGAACCAAAGTGTCCCAGGTTTGATTCCCAGCCAGGGTACATGCCTGGGTTGCAGGCCATAACCCCCAGCAACCGCACATTGATGTTTCTCTCTCTCTCTCTCTCTATCTCTCTCCCTTCCCTCTCTAAAAATAAATAAATAAAATCTTTAAAAAATGTATTAAAAAAAGCTAAAGTCTGAGGAATAAGTTAACATCATGAAAATAGGTGGATTGAAGGATTAAGAATAATTTAAACATTAAGGAGTTAAAAGTAAAATAACACCAAACTAACACCAAAAAATAAAGACTTAATTTTGTTTTAAGTAATGAAAGTCAAAATTCAAGGCAGGGGAGACAGATGGACTATTGAGTGGAAGAAATATTCCATTTAGTAAAAGCTGCAAAAAGTGTAAAATACCTGCAAATAACCTTAGCAAGAAATATACAGGCTCAAGTCTGTACATTGAAGAAAACTACAGTTCTACTGAGAGACACAAATGAAGATGTAAATAAATAAAAACACTTTGTCTTTGAGTTGGATGAGGTGATAGTAGAGATATAGTAACTCTTCCTAAGTGGATCCACAATTGTGACCGCTATAAAATAAAACTATTTTTGAGAATAATATATACTAAAATTCATATAAAAGTAGCCAGAGAAATTTTGAGGAATAAAAAGAATGAGGAAAGGGTTGCTCCAAACACATAGTAAAGTGTATTTTACAGATGTTTACTTAATGGATTGGTCCTACATGTGACCAAACAGTCAGATCAATAGAACCGAATAGAGAACCTAGAAATAAATGCAAATTGCTATGAGAACTACATGATGAAGGTGGCATTTAAAGTCAGTGGAGAAAAGATGAATTGCTTACTAAATACTACTTGCAAAACTAGTAGTTGCATATCTGGGAAAAAATAAAACTGTTCCTCAATCCTAATTCTCAAAATAAGCTCCAGATAGATCACAAACTTTTAATGTAAAAACTGAAACCAAAAGTGACTAGAAGACAGCATAGAAGAGATAAAAATAAATAAATCTTAGACTGGAAAAGACCTGACTTAAGCAAGAAACAAAAATCAAAAGTCTTACTTGAATTTACCTGCAAAGCATAAAAATTAACTTACCTGCATAAAAACCCTACATTTCTTCCTGTCAAAAATGATTAAAAAACCAAAAGAAAACACAGGGGAACAGTATTTTCAGCACCTATGACAGAAAGCATCCTCTTTGGAGGACGATGTGACAGCATCCATCATCATTCTCAGAGCAGCTAGCTTGGCCTTACAGTTCTACTTCTAGAACTTGGCCCCACTCTTATGGGTGTGTGTGTGAATACACGTTTCACTGAGGTATGTCTGTAGTAGAAAGAGGTCAGAAATAACTGATGTGTTCTATAAAATACAATATAGTATGTACATCCATAATTCATGTTATGTGTGTGGCTCTTAAAACGTTAGGGTAGCTCTTTGTGTGCTGATATGAAATAATCTCCAAGATGTAGGGTTCAGAAGAGAACAAACAGGTCTGGACTGTGCGTGTATTAAGTTCCTGTTGGTTCAGTGAAAGCAGAGGCATCTGCTTCTACAGGGAATGTAAGATGCTGCTAACATGGCTACCTCGGCAGACAGGGATTAGGGGACCAGAGGTCTTGCTTGCTTTTCATTGCATACTCTTTATTTATTTTCCACTTTCATCATATGCTTTTATTACTTTTCCAATTGAAAAGTTAATAAAAATTAAGGAAACAAAGCAGGAAATTTTTACCTTAAAGAAACATACAGGAAATTAAAGTAGAAAGATAACATGGAAAACAAACAACAGACATTTTAAAAAATCGATAAACTTGAGAAAAGGAGATACAGAGCTATAAAACCAAATACGACATTGACAAAACAAGGAACTAAGAAAAAGGTAGGGAAAAGGTAACAGGTAGAGGCAGACAGAGCTGAGTCCTCTGTGGAGCCTCTGGGTTGGACATGAGTTCCCACGGAGTCCCCACCAAGGATGCCTGAAGTTGAGTGACACGCAGCCCAGGTGGGGCCCAGAAGCTGAAAAGCGCAATGAGAACACAGGGGCCTGGGCGAGGCGCAGGACCTGTGTGCGGCAGTTCGGGGAGCTCCTCCAGGCCAACTCTCTCTGGCACCCAGCCTGTGGTTTGGAGATCGACGGGCGTGTAAATGAAGGGCTGTGTCCTCAGAGCACCCAGTTCCGACGGCGACAGTGGGCTTGGACAGTGTGTTGAGGGCGTGGGTCTGGACGGAGGTCTGGCAGCATCCAGGGAACAGCCTCTGTCACACTGTGCAGGGCCCGTTTTTAATAGTGATCACATGTGACAAAGAGCAGTGGCCCCAGTGGTCTCAGGAGAGCGCCAGGCCTCTCCTCTCTCCGGAACAGAAGACCCCATTTGGACCCCTCATGTGGGTGGAACCCCTAAGGAGACACTGGATCTTGGGTAATTGGAACAATAAAGGAGATGGACTGTATTTGGAACCTAATGTAGATGCATGAGTCATACAATAACTGAATGAAGACAAATGAAGGCATCATCCAGAATGGGTGAACTTTAAGCTCTAAAGTTAGAGTCCCTTGGGTCTTTTCTAGTGGCCTCTTTGGTTCCTAGGTGGGGATGGTGGGTGAAGAAGGGAGGGGACAGAGGGAAAGAGATCCGGAAAGCCTTGAGCTCCCCCTTCAGGTTAAAGCACGCACCACACTTTTGTTAAAGGATACAGCAGCAGTACTCAATGTTCTGAGTCTAGGGAAGGGTTTGGAGTCCATGACGTCGAAACTATTTTCATAACAATATTAAGACATTATTTGACTTTCCATGTTGTGGACATTTGCACAGCCCTTGAGTGAATGGCTTTTAACATTCTGTGTTACCAACGGGAGGTGTGCCTAAAGCACGTGTACTGCCAAGGTGTGCTGCTGCCTTGAGGAAAACCACTTGGGTTGTCGTTGAATTGTGAGTTAAACTCGCTGCTTTTTCCATGAAACATCATTTTTAAAAGAATGACTGATAGACATTCACATGATGGATGAACATTCACAGTTGGGCACTTAGCAGGTGTTTTCCTGCAAATCATTGAAGTGAGTCTCTGACTTCAAAGAAAACAATGAGAAGAATGTGTTGTTAATTTTTAAATCTGAGCTTTGAAGAAAAAATTGTAATTTAAAAATGTGTGAAGACTTTTCTTATGAGATCAGCAGTGAAACAAATGTAATTTTTGATAATAGATAACAAAAGGTAGGACCATTTGAAAGATCTGCATATATCAGTGAACTCATTTTCTAAACAACCAATGCATGATGCCACAGAGTCATGGTGGGTAAAAGACCCATGCAAAGTGCAAGATAAACCCGCTGTAATGTGACAGAGACTGAGAAGTTGGTTGACAAGCTGTCAGATTCCGCACTGTAACTACCTGAAAGAAACTATATCTAGTTGAGTGTGCTATCAAAGAAGAATGTCTACAGTCATCAGCCTGCTAAAAACATTCCTTCCTCCCCTGACTGCTGTGGCTTAGTTAGTTGGAGCACTGTCCTGCAAAGCAAATGATTGCTGGTTCAATTCCCAGTTGGGGTACATGCCTGGGGAGTGGCTTCAGTCTCTTGTTGGGGTGCATACACTGATCAATGTTTCTCTCCTCTTTCTTCCTCCCTTCCCCTCTCTCTAAAAAATAAGTAAAAACTTGAAAAAAAACACTCCTTCCTTTCTCAAATGTATTTTGATGTGACGTTGGATTTTCTTCATATTCTTTAGCATGTATCACAGCTGATGGCATGTAGAAGTAGATAAGAGAATCAATTGCCTTCCATTAAGCCAGCCATTAAAAAGATGTGAAAATTATGTAAATCATCGCTACCTTTCTGACCAATTTTCTTTTGATTTGGAAAATATTGGGTTTTTCCATAAAAAGAAGAGTTTTTAAAAATGTTAACTTCTAATGTTTTAAATCAACTAATAACTGAATAAATAAATAAATATTTTAGATTTTTCTGTTTAATTTCTATTATGGTAAATATCAATAGATATAGCCCATGTGAACAAAAGCTTCTTGGGCGGAGGTGGTCTTCAACAATAGTAGTTGTGATAACAATAAGGTCCTTGGACCCAAAACTTTAAGAACCACTGGTCTGGGAGTTAATACCAGTGGGTCCGCCTGTCAGGATGCACATAAGTTTCTGCTGTTCTAGGTTTTCCTTTAGTAGGTCTCCTTTAGCTCTGCTCTTCCAGCCCCCTGAACTGAAGCCACAATCTGAAACGCTGAGTAGATTCTGGCATGGTGGCCAGAGACCTACTTAGCTCAGGATTCTTTCTACCCACTTAATAGATTTCTGCCTGAGTAAGGTAGGGTGGAGGGAGGCAAGGTGAAATACATTCAGTCCTGAGATGGCAGTTAGGCACATGAAACCCTTTTAATTCTGCCAAGGAGATTTGGGAGGGAGTTAGGAAGTGGAGACAGCACAGAGGTCAAGTAGCATTTGATCCAAATCTTGAGAGCCATGTTGTATTTGGCCTGACAATACAACACATACAGATCTGAAACAATCCTAGGCACACCGACTTCATCCTGGTGAAAGCATGTCAGTTCTTGTCTTCTTTTCTGCTCTTCTTTCCATCTCTCTCTCTCTTCCCATTACCAAGTATTATTCCTACAACTCCTTGGCATGCCTCAGAATAAAGCTATTATCAGAAATGTTATTAGAAATATCCTGCATGATTTGAGGCTGAGAGTAAAGGCTTACAGTTTGATGTTAGCACAACCTCCTGTGAAAACATCATAGGACAGAACTCAGTTGGAATTTTGGCTTTACCTTCTTTTTATTCTGGGATCTTGAGCAAATTACTGAAACACTTTAAGCCTCAGTTTCCCCATCTGGAAAGTGGACACAGTACCACCAATGCCTCAGAACTTTTTAGACAACTAATTATAAACATATGTGGAAGCATAGTGCCCAGGACCAGTCATTCATGCAACGAGTACCAATTTCTGTCCTTGCTTTCCCACTTCCTCCCTCCAGCCTGGCAGAGACACTCAGACTAGGCTTCTAGTCAGGAAATGTGCCTTTTGAGAGGACAGAGCCATCATGGCTTTAGTTCCTGGGTGATGGCAGGAAGTCCACTAGACTTTACAACACCATGTGTGCCATATCATACTTACCTGGCAGGGGAGATACCATGATCACAGAGGTGGTTTTCCCAGGGCGAGGCTTATCCACCGCACTCTGGATGTGTTGACCCTTCCACTCCCCCAAATGTGGGAAGCTTGACTGCATGATTTGTGGTAGTGTGCGGGCAATGGGGGGGGGGGGGCCAGAATGTGTGCTGTATGTAAAGTACCATTTCAGTGATTTTCTGTTAGTGGCAAATCAGGGATTGCACAGGTGTTGCTACTAGAATGTGAGGCAGGATAACCAGCACATACAGGCCCTGGCTAAGGCACACGCTGAGAACAGAGCAGGGCCATTCATCTGTTTTGCCCACATTGGTTCCGGATTTTTTTATCATAATAGTTAGGCAGAAGGCACCCACTGAATACAGGGTCCTACCCTTGGGACTTCATGAAAACAACAAAGGGATTCACTGAGAATTGCTGAAATCCTTTCAGATAGAACAGTAGCTACATGCAGTAAATATCTGTACAGTTAACCTGGAAACAATACTAAAATATTATAAATATTTTCCCAGGGACTCTGGTTTCAATGTCAAATTTCTTAATGGATGCTGCTTTATTATGTCAGAGCATTTAATACTATTTGTAGTAAGCTCTCTTCTCTGTGTAGATGACTGCTCCAAATTTAAGAACAGAATCCTCACCCATAGTATTCCAGAAACCTACTGCTTCTATTCCTACCAAAGGTCTGTTGCTACTTATACCCTGGCCAGTGTCCTCTCCTTCCTGTCTTCTCACTCCTTCCCTCCCTCCCTCCCTTGCTATCTCTCTCTCTCCCCCAACCCCACCTCCCCACGTTCTGTTCCTCTAGCTCTCTCTCCTCTTCCCTCTCCTTTGTATTAGTGGCCCTGGGGCTGAAGTCAGAGTCTTGACCCTATAGTCAGCCTCTCTTATTCCCATAGTTCTGTGCCCTCTGGAACTATTAGTGAACTGGGGTAGAGGAAAGAATTTATCTAGCTCACTCTTGGGTAGGAAAAAGAACTTCCTGCTTTGGGGAAGGAGCTAAAAATGGACACTCATTCTATCAGAAACAGGGTCATCATGACATTTCCTATTTAATACCACTTAAAAACTCCCTCACTCCCATCCTCCATGGCTATATGTAAGCACCAAAGTATATAGAAATATCTTGCCTGTCTTTATACAATATATAATCATAAAATGAATTTCAGTTTGCATAGCTCCTTAAGATCAAGAGGCAGCAGCTGGCAGTATGCTACTCTTCAGAGCTACTGAGAGTGAGCCCTGACTGGCTCAGTAGGCTGGGCGTCATCCCACAAAGTGAAAGGTCACCAATTAGATTCCCCATCAGGACTCATGCCTGGGTTGCAGGCCAGGTACGCAGATGGGGGCGCACAAGAGGCAACCGATCATGTATCTCTTGCACACTGATGTTTCCTCCTCTCTTTCTCCCTCCTTTCTCCTCTCTCTAAATTAAATAAATAAAATCTTTAAAAAAAAGAAGTAGAATTATGAAAATCAGGTAAATTACTTCTAAGTCTCATCTCAGAAGAGAAGGAAGGAGGCTCTCCCTCCCTCCCCCTTCTCTCTAAGAATAAATAAAATCTTTATAAAAACAAACAAAAAGAAATGACCACAAGAGAGAAAGGAATAAAAAAGCATTGCTTTTTACTACGAGGAAACAGCTAGTGGGAGCATATAGAATCATGTGTGTATGCTTCCATACTTTCCTCCCTAGAAGTAAAGTAGATAAGAGTGAGGACAGAGAGAGGAAATGTGAAAAGAGTCTCCTGGGAAAACATAAGATACTTGTCTTTTTCATTTTAAAACAGTTTTTAAAACAATTTTTAAAAATTGTGGTAAAATGTATATAACATAAAATTTACCACTTGAATATGCAAATGTATAGTCCCATGGCAGGAAGCACATTCACATTGCTGTGCAGCCATCACCACCATCCACCTCCAGAATATTCTTCATCCTGCAAAACTGAGCATCCTAGAGTTAGGACACTGTTACTTTAACATGTTCCAGCTTAATTCTAACAGTATACAAAATCTTCCTCCTGTAAAGCCTCCTTACCACCTCCCATCAGTTATAGTATCACAAAATTTCATTTTTATGTATATATGACCAAAAGCATAGACTAATAACTGTATTTATACATTAGTCTCTTAAATCATGTAGAAAACAAAAAATGGACTTATGAACTAAAGTTTCAGTAATACTATTTTATAATTGTCCATATATTTATATTTACTTTTTCCAGATATCTTTATTTCCTGCACTGCTGTCTAGTGTCCTTACATTTCAACCTCTAGCATTTCTTGCAGAACAGGTCTAATAGTAGAAAAATCTCTTATCAACTTTTTTTTATCTGAGAATGTCTTAATTTATCCCTCATTTTTGAATGACAGTTTTGTTGGGCATAGAATTCTTCTTTGACAGCTCTTTTTCCATCAGTGCCCTGAATATATCAACCAACTCCCTTCTGGCCTCCAAAGATTCTAATAAAGTCTACTAGTCATCTTGTTGGTGATCCCTTGTATGTGATGAGTCACTTCCTTCTTGCTGTTTTCCACATTCTCTCTTTGTGTTTGGCTCTTGATAGCTTGAATCTAATGTATCTTGGCATGGGTCTCTGAGTTTTTCTAGCATGGATTCTATTGAGCTTCTTGGAAGTTTATTGTCATGATTTTTTTAATTAAATTTGGGGAGTTTTCAAATGTGGCTCAGTTGCTTGGGTATCATCCCACAAAGTGAAGGGTCACCAGTTTGATTCCCAGTCGGAGTACATGCCTGAGTTGCAGGTTCAATCCCCAGTCAGGGCACATACAAAGAGCAACTGATTGATATTTCTCTCTCACTTCAATGTTTCTCTGCCTCTCTTTAGAATAAAGATCCCTTCCCTTCTCTCTAAGAATAAATAAATAAAATATTTTTAAAAACATTATTTATTCAAATTATCTATCTTCTCCATCTCTCTCTCCTCCTTCTGGGACCCCCACAATGCATGTTATTCCACTTGACTCTGTCCCATTAGGTCCCTTAGGCTCTTTTCACTTTTCCTCAATCTTTTTTCTTTCTGTCCCTCAGACTCAAGAGTTTCATTTTTCCAACCTTTAGGTTCACTGATTCTTTCTTTTGCCTTCTCAAATCTAATTTTAAATCCCATTCATGAATTTTTCATTTCAGTTACTATAATTTTCAGCTCTAGAATTTTTTGGTTCCTTTTTATTTTCTATCTCTTTATTACTACTTCTATTTTGTTCATACATCATTTTCTTGACTTTATCTACAACTTGTTTTAGGTTTTCGAGCATCTTCAAGACAGTTGCTATAAATTTTTTGTTTAGTAAGTGTAGTATCAGATCTTTCCCAGAGATCCTGCCTATTGACTTATTTTTTTCCTTGGAGTGTGCCCTACTTCCCTGTTTCTTTATGTGCCTTGTGATTTTTGTTGTTGCCAAAAACTGGACATTTCAGTCTCATATATGTCAACTCTGGAACTCATATTTTTTCCACATACTGGCTTTTGTTTTCAAATTTTTAGTGTAGGGTATCTCTGTGCTGGAGATCAACCTGAAAAGTAAACTTAAGGCCTTCTCAGGTGTTTTCGGATTCTGCACCTTTTCCTGAGTAAGTACTATGACTCTCTAGATTCCTTTGTATATGGGGTTGCTTTTAAATGTTCTAGTGCTTAAATGTTTGCCTCCAAAAAGGGGCGGGGGGAGGAAAATACGAAGGGGGAAAAACAGGATTTAAAAACAAGTGTCAGCTCTTAAAATCCCCTGGAAGTTGCTTCAGCTGCAATAGGCAGGGTATAACAATGACAGTAAAGAATGTAGCAATGCTGACTATCTCTGTGTCTGCATCTTTGCGATTAGAAGCAGCAGTCAGTAATTTAGAGAAGTAGGGTTATTTTTGTTTTTGTTTTTGTATCTATCTTGGCTCCTGTAAGCTGTGTGCAAGCTGTGCCCAGAACTTGTGCATATCTGCATGCCATAGAGCTGGGCATCGGGGAATGCTACTATCCTGAGAGCTAAAATGGACCAAACTCCACCACAATTTACCACTTACTCAAGCCTTTTCCCATACGTTGCAAGCTTCAATAGACTTCAGAATTCCAAAATTTTTAGAGACAGATTCTGCCAGTGCACTTGTGGACTATGGGGATACATGGATTCCTGGTTATCCTATTTGCCATCTTCACTGACACTAAATCTCAGAGTGCTTCTTAATGCACTGGAGGTCCATGGCTATAAGGCCACTACCTCCACATTCTGGAAGTATGCCATTTCCCAAACATTTTTGGGAGAAAAAGATACAAGTTAGGTTTTTATTCAAAGAGACCATGTACTATTGTAATGAGCTGTTATTATTCCATGTTACAGTTGAGGAAAATGAGGGTAAGGACCATCAGTCAATTAGCTATTAAGGTTCTATGGCTCTTAAGTGTCAGGTCCTATGAATGGTAAAGCCTATGATCTCAGCTTTTGTTCTCTGTTGATAGGGGATGGTTTTGTGGGGAATCTCAGTCAGGCACATTAGTCAACCTGGGTGAGAAGCTTGTGTTCCTGGGGGTTGGGTCCTGTAAGGGCAAGCCCTTCATTTCCAGTGCCTTTGGGCCTGGAGGGAGAGAGCATCCTCAAATTCTCAGCTTGAACAATGGTAGGGGCTCCATGTTGTCTTAGAGAAGAGGATGCAAGTTCTTACTCCAGCAGGATAACTGCCTTTGGGTAATAAATGTCAGAGATGGAGTCTTGCTAAGTGCTGCTTTTTTTTCAAAGGATTCCAAAAAAACTTTAGATAACTTCCAGTCAAGATGGAGGCATAGGTAGATACACTGTGCCTCCTTGCACAACCCAAAAAAAAGGACAACAAATTTAAAAACAAAAAAACAACCAGACCTTCCAGAAAATCAAACTGTATGGAATTCTGACAACCAAGGAGTTAAATAAATATTCATCCAGACTGGTAGCAGGGGTGGAGAAGGGCAGCTAGGGCAGAAAAGACTTGTGGCAAAGCGGAGGCTGGAGGACCAAGGCAAGCAAGGTGGCAGCTGGTGGAGTGGGTGAGGCGGCAGCTGGTGGACCAGCAGTCCCACATTTGCGTGCAGATAAACTGGGAGGAAAAATTGGGGAGTGAGACAGACTGCACAACCCAGGGTTCCAGTGCAGGGAAATAAAGCCTCAAAACCTCGGACTGAAAAAAAACTTGTAGGGGTTGCAGTAGTGGGAGAAACTCCCAGCCTCACAGGAGAGTTCACTGGAGAGAACCACAGGGTCCTAGAACATACACAAACCCACCCACCCAGGAATCAGCATCAGAAGAGCCCGATTTGCTTGTGGGTAGTGGAGGAAGTGACTGAAAGCTGGCTGAGAGTGGGGCAAACAGCATTGTTCCTTCTTGGACCCCTCCCCCACACACAGCACCACAACATAGCGACATGGATTGCCCTGTCCTGGCCAATACCTAAGGCTCTGCCCTTCACTACATAACAGGCACCCCCAGGACAAAAATATGTGGCCCAAATGGAAGAACAGATCAAAGCTCCAGAAAAAAACACAACTAAGCGATGAAGAGATAGCTAACCTATCAGATACAGAGTTCAAAACACTGGTAACCAGGATGCTCACAGAAATGGTTGAGTATGGTCACAAAATAGAGAAAAGAGTGAAGGCTATGAAAAGTGAAATAAAGGAAAATGTACAGGGAACCTACAGAGATGGGAAGGAAACTGAAGGAAGGAAGAAAAACAGTCAACCAGGACAGAATGAAAAAACAAAAATTCAAAAAAAATGAGGGGAACCCTGGCTGGTGTAGCTCAGTGGATTGAGCACCAGCCTTTGAACCAAAAGGTTGCTGGATCGATTCCCAGTCAGAGCACATGCCCAGGCTGTGCACTGGGTCCCCAGTGGGGGGCACACAAGAGGCAACCACACATTGATATTTCTCTCCCTCTCTTTTTCCTTCCCTTCCCCTGTCTCTAAAAACAAATAAATAAAATATTTTTTAAAAAATGAAGAGGCTTAGGAACCACCAGGACAACTTTCAACATTCCACCATCTGAATCATAGGAGTGTCAGAAGGAAAAGAGGAAAAGAAAGAAATTGAAAACTTATTTGAAAACATAATGAATGAAAATGTACCCAGTCTGGCAAGGGAAATAGACTTCCAGGAAGTCCAGGAAACTCACAGAGTCCCAAAGAAGTTGGACCCAAGGAGGAACACACCAAAGCACATCATAATTACATTATCCAAGATGAAAGATAAGGAAAGAATCTTAAAAGCAGCAAAAGAAAAGGAGACAGTTACCTACGAAGGAGTTCCCATAAGGCTATCAGCTGATTTCTCAAAAGAAACCTTACATGCAAGAAGGAGCTGTAAAGAAGTATTCAAATTCAGGAAAGGCAAGAACCTATGTCCAAGATTGCTCTCTCCAGCAAAGCTTTCATTTAGAATGGAAGCGCAGATGAAGTGCTTCCCAGATAAGGTCAAGTTAAAGGAGTTCATCATCACCAAGCCCTTATTATATGAAATGTTAAAGGGACTTATCTAAGAAAAAGAAGATCAAAACTATGAACAGTAAAATGACAACAAACTCACAGCTATCAACAACCAAACCTAAAAGAACAAAAACAAAAATAAATTAAGCAAACAACTAGAAAAGGAACAGAATCACAGAATGGTGATCACATAGAGGGTTATCAGCAAGGAGGGGGAGGAAGGTTGGGGGAAAAGTTACAGGGAATAAGTAGCATAAATGGTAGATATAAAAAAGACAGGAGGAGGTTAAGAATAGTATAAGAAATAGAGAAGCCAACGAATGTATATGTACAGCCCATGGACATGAACTAAGAAGGGGGGGATGCAGATGGGAGGGTGTGCAGGGCAGAGAGGAATAAAGGGGGGTAAATGGGACAACTGTAATAGCATAATCAATAAAATATATTTAAAAACAAAACAAAAATACTTTAGACAAATTGTTGAAATAAGTAGATAGCTTCCCAAAAAGCACTTTGAAAAAACAACCATATTTTAGATAAATTTTGATTTAAGTTTCTTAAAAATCAGATAGCTAGCAAAGTTTATGAACAAGATGAATAGCAGTTTCTGCCATATTGTACTTCCAACATACATTGTTGCTGTCTATGTGGTTGGAATATACACATATAGAACTTATTCCTAAACAGTTTCAAAGCAAATATTATTTTTATGTTCACATACATTTAAATTGGTGTTTGTTTTGGTTTTCTGTTGTGTTTTTTTTGTTTGTTTGGGGTTTTGTTTCACTGAAACATTAACAGTGGTTTGTTAATGTTTTTCATAAGCCTTTTCAAATGTCCTCTTTTTTCAATAATTTTTTCAATTACAGTTTATAGTCCACATTATTTTGTATTAGTTTCAGCATAGTTTCAGGTGTACAGCATAGTGATCAGACAATCATATACTTTACAAAGTGGTCCCCATGATATTTTCACCACCCACCTGGCACCATACAGTTTTTACAGTAACATTGACTATATTTCCTATGCTGTACTTTACATACCCATGAGTTCTTTACAACTACCAATCTATACTTCTTAGTATCTTCACCTTTTTAACCCAGTTCTCCAACCTCCTTGCCCCTCTGGCTACCATTAGTCTGTTCTCTGTACCCATGACTCTGTTTCTGTTTTGTTTGTTCATTTATATTGTTCTTTATATTCCAAATATAAATGAAATCATATGGTATTTGTTTTTCTCTGACTTATTTCACTTAGCATAATAATTTCTAGGTTCATCCAAGCTGTTGTAAATGGTAAGTTTCCATTCTTTATGACCAAGTCGTATTCTATTGTACATAGGCACCTCAGCTTTTTTATCCACTCATCTATTGAAGGGCACTTAGGTTGCTTCCATAGCTTGGCTGTTGTAAATAATGCTACAATGAACATAGGGGTGCATATATTCTCTCCTGATACTTTTAAGATTGTCTCCTTGTCTTCAACCTTTGGCATTTTAATTATGATGGGCCTTGGTGTGGGCCTCTTTGGGTTCATCTTGCTTGGGACTCTCTGTACTTCCTGGGCTTGTACATCTATTTCTTTTGCCAGGTTAGGAAAGGTTTCAGTCATTATTTCTTCAAATAGTTTTTCAATTCCTTGCTCTCTCTCTTCTCCTTCTGGTACCCCTATTGTGTGAATGTTTGAACACTTTATGTTGTCCCAAAAGTCCCTTAAACTGTCTTACTTCTAAATTTTTTTTTTTGATGCTCCGATTGGGTGTTCTCTATTAACTTAGTTTCCAGATTGCTAATTCAACCTTCTGCTTTATTTAATCTACTGTTGATTCCCTCTCATGTAGTCTTTGTTTTCAAAGATTTTATTTATTTATTGTTTAGAGAGGGGAAGGGAGGGAAAAAGAGAGGAGAGAAACATCAGTGTGTGGTTGCCTCTTGCACGCCCCCTACTGGGGACCTGGCCCACAACCCAGGCATGCTCTGTGATTGGGAATCAAAACAGCAACCCTTTGATTCTCAGGCTGGCACTCAACCACTGAGCCACACTAGCCAGTGCCCTCTCTTGTATTCTTCACTGCAGCTATTTTATTCTTTGTTTCTGACAGGTTACTTTTTTATGTTTTTCATCTCTTTGTTGAAGTTCTTACTGAGATCATTGATCACTCTTATAACTAGTGTACTGAACTCTGCATCTGCTAGGTTGCGTGTTTCCATTTTGTTTAGCTTTTTTCTTTGAGTTTTATTTTGTTCTTTCACTTGGGACATGCTTCATTGATTCCTAATTTTGGCTGCCTCCCTGTATTTCTTTCCATGAATTAGGTAGAGGTGCTATAACTCCCAGTCTGGGTGGGGCAGGATCTCATGGAGTCACCAGAGTGGGACAAACAGCGTTAACTAGCTTGATGGAGACTCAGATATGGGGCAAATATAGACTAGGTTGAGGGAGCTCAACAAAGCAACAATAGCTTCTGCCAACACTTTTGAATGGGAGAAAGCTGCCCCTGCCAGCATTAATCCTGAGTCCAGACAGCACAGTATCTACCCATATGTCCCTGGTGCCTTTCAAGGTGCTGCCTCAGTGCTGGATTTTAGAGCTGGTGAGTCCAGTCTGTCAGTGAGCAAGTCCATGCATGGGCCCTTCAGAAGGGATGCTGCAGACTCTGGCAGCTTTCCATTTCACTCAGTTACAATGTCCTCTAGTTATTGCTGCCAGAAATTATGGAGACTTTTTTCCCCAGCACTGGATCCCTGGGCAGGGTAGCCCAGTGTGGGACTGGGACTCCTCCCTCCTCTGGGGAAATCTCTGCAGCTGAGACTTCTTCCAAATTTTAGCCACCACACTGTGGATGTGGGTTCAATCCAGTCTGTGTCTTTGCCTCTCCTACCAGTTTTAGCATGGCTTCTTCTGTATATCCATAGTGATAAGACTTCTGCTTGGATAGACATCTGGAGGTTCTCAATGATTGTTGTTCTATAATTTAGTTGTAATTTTAATGTGGTCACAGGAGGAGAGTATATTGTTTAACTACTCCCCCATCTTTTAAAAAAGATTTTCTTATTTATTTATTTATCTTTAGAGAGAGGGAAAGGGAAGGAAAAGTAGAGGGACAGAAACATCAATGTGTGGTTGCCTCTCATGCACCCCCCACCAGCGACCTGGCCTGCAACCCAGCCATGTGCTCTGACTGGGAATCAAATTAGTGACTATTTTGGTTCACAGGCCTGAGCTCAATCTACTGAGCTACACCAGCCAGGGCAACTATTCCCCCATCTTGACCAGAAACCTGTAACTGAAATTTCTACTTTCATATGTTTTCTTATCACTAGTTACTACCTTTTTATTGTAAGACCAGTTTAATGGTAATGAATTCTTTCAGCTTTTGCTTCTCTGGACAACTATCAGTCTCAATTCTCTATGATAACTTGCCAATTATTATTGGTTGAATGTTTTTTCCTTTCAGCACTTTAACTATATTGTGCTACTCCCTTCTGGCCTGCAAAGATTCTGCTGAAAAATCAGCTGATCGTCTTATGCAGGTTCCCTTGTACATAACTAGTTGTTTTTTTTCTTGCTGCCTTTAAGATGGCCTCTTGATCTTTAACTTTTGACATTTTAATTATAATGTGTTTGGTGTGGATGCCTTTAGGTTCATCTTAAGAATCTCTGCTTCCTGGAGCTGAATATCTATTTCCTTCCCCATGTTAGAGACGTTTGCAACCATTATTTCTCAAATAAGTTTTCTACTGTTTTCTCTCTCATCTTTCTCTGGAATTCCTATGATGCTAATGTTATTCTACTTGATGTTGTCCCTTAGGCTCCTTAAGCTATCTTCACTTTTTATTTTTTAAGTATATTTTATTGATTATGCTATTACAGTTGTCCCATTTCTTCTCCCCTTTATTCCTCTCTGCCCTGCACTGCCCCTCCCACCAGCATTGGTCCCCCCTCAGTTCATGTCCATGGGTCGTACATATAAGTTCTTTGGCTTCTCCATTTCCCATACTATTCTTAATCTTCCCCTGTATATTTTATACCTACCATTTATGCTTCTTATTCCCTGGCCTTTCCGCCCCATTCTACGCCTCCCTCTCCTTGCTGATAACCCTCCATGAAGTCTCCATTTCTGTGATTCTGTTCCTGTTTTAGTTATTTACTTAGTTTGTTTTTGTTTTTGTTTTAAGTTCAGTTGTTGATAGTTGTAAATTTGTTGTGATGTCTTCACTTTTTAAAAATCTTTTTATTTTTTCCTGCTCTGTTTGGGTGATTTCCACTGCCCTGTATTCTAGGTCACTGATCCATTTTCTCCTTCATCTAGTTTGCTGTTGAACCCCTTAGTGTATTGTTCAATTCAGCTATTGTATTCCACAGGTTTATAGCTTATGTTTAATGCTTTGTTATATTTTCTATCTCTTTGTTGAAGTTCTCATTATGTTCATTCATTCTTATGAGTTCAGTGAGCATCTTCATGACCATTACTTTGAACTTTGAACTCAGTAATCAAGCAGATTACTGAGGTTTTTGCCTTGTTGTTGTTGTTGTTGTTGTTGTAATTTGGAAACTATTTCCTGGCATTTTTCATAACAATATACAACCAGCATGTTGAGTCATAACCAGAGCACACCACTAAGATGGTGCAAGGATGAAGAGCATGGAAGGAGAGAAATGCATGATCTGTGTGAGTACACGGGGTTCAGCTTTAGGGATTATTTGCTGACTCAATGTCACTAGGATTTCTGCTCTGGAGGTAGAAACTCTCACTTCCTTCTTGCCCAGGAGAGAGGATAAACCAAGTTGTAGGGCAACAACAGTTTATAAAAATGTGTCCATAAAAAGGAAGAACTACTTTGTGTTTGTATTCAGATTGGGCAGGCTGCTAAAGTGTTCCATCCACCAGGACAATACACAAGCCAAGTTAGAAAATCAGAAGTAATTTTGGTCAACTCAGTGTAGGAGAGTTGAGTACCAAAAATCACTAGTCAGTCTTGGATTGGATCACAAATAAGACAGGCTAAATTCTCACTCTTGTTGAAGATAATCAGGGATGAGAAAGAAAAAGAAGAAACCACGGCCACCTTTCTAGAACAAGTCCAACAAATAGAGGTCAGATCTAGGTTCTAGGGTGCACTTGGGGGGTCCTGAAGTGAGGTAGTAAGCTTCACCTTCTTGAAGTTTCACCCCCAACACTGGTAGTGGGGATGAAAAATTTTCCAGCTCTTTAGAAAAAATTCACAAGGACGTTGAGGTATGCTAAGGGCAACAGATCAGTACATGATGGCCATTGAAAAGAGCTTATTATTCACAGTTGCCAAGAGGAGAGGGTACATGCCATGCATTTGCGGGGGGGTTGGCACATCAGGAAGTGCCAGGGCTGATCAGAAGGCAGAGGGAGAGGAAGGAACTGTCAAAGAGAGCTTTTGTTGTGATTCCTGTGGGAATGAATAGGTGAGACAAGTCCAGGATAGGGGCACCGGTCCAGCAACACCTCCAGACTTCTCAGATTCTCTGGGTTGGAGATGTCTCCAACACTCGTTCTGGTTGTCCTAGCCTGGGTATTTAGTGGCCAAATGCCATTGTGAAGGCAAGGAATAATAAATGCAACTTTCAGTCATCTTGGTAGACACAAAGACCCTGGAGCAGGGTAGAATTAAGTCCTTAAGATAAAGTATCTTTCCTTCCTGGTTTTCAAAGAGGAACATTGTCAGAACTCACAAGGGAGTGTCTTCAGAGGTCTTGGAGGGAATCCTGATCAACTGGAAGAAGAAAAGACAGAAATGGGGTTTGGGCTGAGGCAAAACACCTCTGCAAGGCACAATAAAAATGTTTCCTTTCCTGGAAGAGGATCACGAAGATCAAACATGGGAGGGATGCAAAACTGTCTACATATGCATTTGAACTTTTCTTCTTCCCCTCTCTTCCTGCCACCTCCCACCACCTTGTAGAGCACTTCCAGGTTCTAGGGATCTATTTTGTGCAGAATCTTTGTGCTAACATAATTATAGAATCCAGAAAAAATAAACTGATGGATAGAATAAAAAGATAGCAGAAAAGAGAGAAGGAAAGGAGGAAGAGGAGTCATGTGGTCTGAGCCTCAGATGGTTGAGGGTGTCAGAAGCAGGGTCTTTGGAAGCTGTGATAGAAACTTTTGGGGGTGAAGGGAGAGAGAGATGAAGAAATAGAACATTTTATAGATGTTTTACTGTGTTTTAAAAAATATTCTCTCTTTAAAGTTCTCTCAAGAGACTAAATACAGATTTGGACTACTTTCAACCCTACTTTTATATCAAGCTGTTACTTCTTAGAAGGTGACACCCTGCCAGGACTGGATTGTATTGGAGTTCCGTGGTTATATGGGTTACATTGTATTGAGCTGTGTGTTTTTATAAAATATAGTCAGCGATGATTCTGCCACTATCTGCTTTCTATAGAAAAGCAAAAAAAATATTTTTGGCTTTTATGTTTTAGAACACAGAGAAGCCTGGGTATCACTCATAAGGAAAGTGGGTGCTCTGGTTTCATGTTCCTTCCCAAGTGTGCAAGTGCAGACCTGATTCAGACAGATATCAAGCAGAGGGAAAGAGGGCCTCTCCTCCCCGCACACCAGGAAAAAGTCAAACATACTGGAGGAGAAGTAAACAGAGAACAGCGGTCCTTTTGCCTAAGGGTTGCAGAATGACCAAAAGGGATGGTTTTGTGCCCTGGCCAGGGCTTTAGTGGTTTGGAGCATCATCCCATACACCGAAAAAACAAAAACAGAAACAAATATGGTTGCGGATTCGATCCCCAGTCAGGACACATACCTGGGTTGCAAGCTTGGTCCTTCATTGTGGGGCGGGGTGTATGGGAAGCGACCAATGTTTCTTTATCTCCCTCTCCCTCTCCCTTTCCCTCTCCTTCCCTCTCAAATAAATATCCTGGAGTGAGGATAAAATAAAAGGGGGTTATGTCTTGGCTCACTTTCTCTGCTTTATTCCATGGGTTTCTTTTCACTCAACTGTCTTAACTGAGTGACTGTTCCAGTTTTAAAATGGAGCACAAAGTCTTTGTGTCACTTTCCTCAGCCAGAGAGATCTGGGCTTTTCTGTTTTGGACAGCAGTATTGTCATGCCAGATGTAACTTACTTCTGGCAAATGGGATGACTAATGATGAATTCAGGACAGCAGGCCCATGCAGGAGACGTGCAAATGGAAAGGAAAATGTGCTGCGTGTGTAAATAGTTAAGCCGGCAGGGAAGCACTTTCTGGCACCTCTGATGGAAAACTGCTGTTGAAAAAGACACCCCACCCCCTGCAGCAGTTTAAAGTCAAAAGAGTAGCTGCTTGTTACTTTTCATTTTTAATGCTGAGGGGATCAATTAGAGCCTTCAGATCTCATCCCTCAGGGCCCTGGTCTGAGCCTGCTGACTCAGGAGGGGCAGACAGCACTCCCTCCGGACAGCAACACTTCTTAATTGGTTTGAAAAATTGCAGCTGGATCCCAACAGCTGCTGCTCTGGGCTGGGTCAGGAGCCAGGAGGGATGGGAGAGCAGGATGACAGCTCAGCCCCAAGCCTTCCAATCCCAGCTGGTGACTTCTCTGCATCACCTTTTTTTCCCTTCCCCCTTAAGTTTATTCCTGGGAGCTGCCTCCAACCCACCAAACATTCCTTAAAGCTTGATCACATGACATAACCTCATTATTGGTGATGCCATTTCAGGAGGCAGCATCTCCCCTCTGAGCCTGCCAGTCCTGGCAAGTCATTAGTGAGACAATTCCCCTTCCTGTGTCTCTGCCCCAAGCCCCAGCAGGCAGCCCTCTTCTATTTTTACCTTTGATTTAATGCTTGCCATCTTGTTTTCTCTTTAGCATTTGTCCTCTGTTCTGTAACTGCTCCCTTTCCTGCGTGAGAGTTCCTTGGCTCCTCAGGCATCTGAGGGAAGCAGGGCCACTTCTGGGGTGGAAGCGACTGCCTGACTTACTGACTTATGGCTTGGAAAAGGAAGAGCTCTACTTGTTTTAGCCTTGGTTCATCATCTGTAAGTGAAGAGGGCTAGATCAAATCAATTTGTTCTCAATTTTTTTGTGTTCTTTTAGCAGGCAAAAAATTTTATTCAGATGAAAAGTAGCAGGAAAGACATCCTACAGAGCCCTGCCCACTTGGCTCATGCCCCTGTTCCCAGCTGGCACCTCTCCCCAGACCACAGCTCAGAAATCACTAGGCTGGATGCTCCCCAAGGCCCCCTTAAGCTCTAACAGTCTGGATCTTGTGACTTGCAGTTTTTAAGATGGGCCCTAGGAGAAGAAAGAGAATCTGCAGCACAGCAGTCTTGTCCCTCCAGGTTGTGCCCGGGCAGATGGATGGGGGACAAGAAAGAAGTAAACATTATCATCGCCAATGGCAACTGCTCATGCATAGTGGCCCTGTAGCCTCACTTTACCTAAAAGCAAGTCGGGGAATACAAAGACATGTTTCCAGTCACCCCTGGCCTACCCAGGGAGAGGAGATCAAAGAGATCAGCTACATTGTGGTTTTTGCATTTTTTTTCCAGTGGCAAGTTATTAAAAAGGTTTTAAATATACGCTCAGCATGATCTGATGGACCCAGTTAGAAGGTTTACATGTTTTAAAAACTCTAGCATTAGGTTGGAGAGTAGATTGAGAGGAAAGCCTGGAGGCAGGGAAAACTGCAAAACTTATTCACTAGTCTTATTAAGAAATGAGATGTCCAAGAATTGAAATCTTATGTCCCCACAAAACCTGGTACAAATTTATGAACAACAAGACTTCTGGTCAAGATGGCAACACAGGCAGACAGGCTCGCCTCTTCTCACAATCACATCAAAATTACAACTAAAATATATAATGACCATCACTCAGAACCATCAGAAAATGAGTTGAATGGAAGTCTGACAATTATGGAATTAAAGAAACCACATCCATCCATACTGGTGGGAGGGGTGCAGATGTGGAACGGGCTGGTCCCACACCAATGTGTGGTGGATAAAAATTCAGGAGGCATATCTCAGGAGTGAGGATTCCCAGTCCCATACCAGGCCCCCCAGTCTAGGGTTCCAATACCAGGAAGGTAAGTGCCCACAACTTCTGGCTGCAAAAACCAGAAAGGATTGAGTTGGTGGAAGAAACTGCTGAAGCCCCAGGTAGTTCCTCTTAAAGAATCCACACATGGACTCATCTACTCAGACTCACTCCCTCTGGACTCCAGCATGGGGGTGGCAGCCTGAAAGGCACCTGTAGCATACAGGGAGAGGCTGAAGCATCAGGCATTGGGGTAAGCAGAACCATTGTCCCTTTTCTGAGCCTTCCCACCACAGAGCCACAGAGCCAGCAAGCTGGTGCCATATCTGAGACTCCATCAACATGGCTAACACTGTTTGACCCACCTTGGAGATCCACAGAGACTCCACTCCACCCATCTTACCACTTACTGGCCCACCCAAGCTGCTTTTTCCATACTAATGTTTGGTCTTGGATCATACTGCACAACTTGCTAAATCCTCTCAAACAAGAAAAAGCTGGCCTCAGTGAGCCCCAGGCTGGGCACTAGCAACAGCCAGCCTAGATTCACAGCTTGGCTTTGCCTGGGAATCTCCAAGCCAAGCACAAGTAGCAGCCATCTTAGATTGCTTTATAGTTCAGGCAGGGTGCCCTGGGCAAAACACAAGTTGAAGCTAACCTTGGCTTACAGCGCCCAGGAAACCCCAGAGCCAGTGCACCCAGTGGATAGTTATACACCATGTTGGAGCACCACCACCCTGCCCCTGACACAGCAGATCCTCCACAGAGGGCAGAGGTTGGTGGTAAGTGGTCACAGCCAATCCTTGCAGCTGACTGCCTTGGGTAAGTCCCTCCCATTGATTTGCCAATAGCAACCAAGGCTCAAATGCAAGAGGAGTGTATACTCAGCCTACAAGAAGGGCACATCTTGAATACCCAACTGGAGTAATGGAGGAGGCTGTGCCACTGGACCCTACAGGATACTGACTACATTAGGCCACACTACCAAGACAAAGAGTCATAGCATCTCTGCCTAATATATGGAAACAAACACAGAGAAGCTGCCAAAATGAGGAGACAAAGAAATATGGCCCAGGTGAAAGAACAGATCAAAACTCCAGAAAAAGAGCTAAACAAAATAGAGATAAGCAATGTATCAGATGCAGAATTGAAACACTGGTTATAAAGAAGCTCAAGGAACTCAGTGAGGACTTCATCAGCATAAAAAAGATCCAGTCAGAAATGAAAGATACAGTAATTGAAATAAAGAACATTTTAAAGGGAAACAACAGTAAAGAGGATGAAACCAAGAATCAAATCAATGATTTGAAACATAAGGAAGAAAAAAACAACCAATCAGAACAGCAAGAAGAAAAAAGAATTTTAAAAAATGAGGATAGTGTGAGGAGCCTCTGGGATGACTTCAAGAGGTCCAATATTCACATCAAGAGAAACAGCAAGAAATTGAACATCTGTTGGAAAAAATAATGAAAGAAAATTTTAATTTGGTGAAGGAAATAGACATGCAGGTCCAGGAAGCAGAGACAGTCCTAAGCAACATGGATGCAAAGAGTCCCACTCCAAGACACATCATAATTAAAATGCCAAAGGTTAAAGGTAAAGAGAAATTTTAAAACAGTAAGAGAGAAGATGTTAAATTACTTGCAGGAAAATTCCCGTAAGACTTTCAGCTAATTTCTCAAAAGAAACTTTGCAGGTTAGAAGGGATTGGAAAGAAGTATTCAAAGTCATGAATAGCAAGGAACTACAGCCAGCATTGCTCTACCCAGCAAAGCTGTCATTTAGAATTGGAGGGCAGATAGTTTCTCAGGTGAGAAAAAACTAAAAGAGTTCATCATCCAAACCATTATTATATGAAATGTTAAAGGGACTTATTTAAGAAAAGAAGAAGATAAAAACTATGAACAATAACGTGGCAATAAACACATATCTATCAACAATTGAATCTAAAAAACAAACTGAGCAAACAAGAACAGAGACAGAATCATGGATACAGAGAGTGTTTTGATGGTTGCCAGATGGGAGGAGAGTATGGGAGAATGGACGAAGAGCCGAGGGGATTAAGAAGTAGAAATAGGTAGTTGCAGAATAGCCATGGGGATGTAAAGAACAGTATAGGAAATGGAGAAGCCAAAGAACTTGTATGCATGACCCATGGACATGAACAATGTTGGGGGATTGCCTGAGGGAGTAGGGGGTGCTGAGTGGAGGGGGGCAAAGGGAGAAAAATAGGGAGAACTGTAATAGCGCAATCAATAAAACATGATTCTATAAAAGAGTATGCATAGCAGCATGATTCATAGTAGCAAAAAGTTCGAAACAACTGTAATATCCATCAAGTGATGAATGAGTAATGAAAATGTGGGTTATCCATACAATGGAATATTATTCAGACATCAAAAGGAATTCAGCCAATAAAAAGAAAGTACCAATACTGATACATGCTACAAGATGCATGAACCTTGGAAACATTATGCTGAGTGAAAGAAACCAGTCACAAAAGAGCACATGTTAGATGACTCCACTATGTAAAATCCAGAACAGGCAAATCTATAAAGACACAAAGCAGGTTTTAGTGCTCCTCAGGGAGAGGTAAGGGGGGGGGATGGGAAGTGACTGTTAATGGTGTGGTGAGAAAGGGGTTCTGTAATAAGTCTAACTGAAAGTAACCTCATAGGGTGATCTGATCATAAATTCCTAAATGAACAGGTCATGGTGGGTAGTCACCCGTCAGGCCTATAACTTTTCTAGTAAAGGGTAATCTTTGTCTTAAGCAAGCCCTGGCTATTGTTTTGTGTATCTAGGTTAACACACCTCTGAAATGCCTCTTTTTCAGACCCCTCAGAAGCATAACCACACTCAAGGGAGCACATGATCTTGCTCACTATCCTGTATTCAATCATAGAGATTTCTGTAACCTTCCTTACATTTCCTCCTTAATTCCAAATGTATAAAAGAAACCGAAAACTGTCTGAGCTGCAGAGTGTAAGGAGGTGAGTCATGCATGAGTCCTGAGAGGGCCTGGGCAGTGCCACGAGCCAACAAGATTTGCCCATAACCCCAACGGTCCAAAATGCCTACAAACAGCCCCTACTGCACCTCTGCTTCTGCCTGGGCAGAAGGAGGAGGGGGAAGAGAACATCCAGGCAGGTGGAGACTGCTGCATCTTCCCAACTACTGGGAAATGTCAGTTTGAAACACAGACTCACCGCCATGTAGGGACCTGCGTCCCAGGACATGTGAAAGTGGGTATGCTGCTGCTGTGGCCATGGTTCTCAAGTGGGGGTGACTTTGTCCTCAAGGAGACATCAGCAATGTCTGGAGATACTCTCTCGTTGTCACAGATTACGAGGTGGGGGGGGTTGCTATTAGCACATAGTGGGTAGAGGCCAGGGATGCAGCTAGACGTCCTACAATGCACAGGAGAGCCTCCCCCACCCCCGCAACAAAGAAGTATTCAGGTGCCTCAAATCTCAATAGCGCTGAGCCTGAGAAAGCCTGATTTATTGTAATGTTTCCTCTATAATTGCAAATCACTGTATATTCCTGGATTCCTGAAGCAGAAGTGAACTTTGAATAAATAAAATGGCTTAACTTTAGGATAATTTCATCAGTTGATTCTCTATATTAACTAGGAAAAAAGCCAGCAGTTGTTATAGCTTCTTGCTGCTTACAATATATACAATTTTTTCCACATTGGGCAGAGCCCAAATAACATTAAACAATTATGTAAAAAAAGATCAGTCACAAAATTTTTGTATTATATTGATCAATCAAAATAACCTTACATAAAAGATATATTTTGTCTCTTTGCTTATTGACAACTGTGTTTTTTTCTTTTCCTGCCGAAAAAGAATATGTATACACACACACACAAATACATATACATATATGTATGCTTATGTTTGTATGTATTTTCAAATCAGCTATAATTTGTAATTTGGCTGTACAAATGTTATTATTTATGAATTAGTTAGATAATATGTACCAGAAAATATTTATTAAGTATTTAATATTTCATTAAAAAATTTTATATGCATTAATAAACCATGAGCTGTCTTGCAAGGTACTGTGATTTCTGTCTCATCGTGAAGGAAGCAAAGACAGAACAAGGAAGGCGTGAGTGGTTTTCTCAAAGTTGTAAGAAGGGTCAAGTTCCAAATATTTGAATAGTTCTATCGCTTAGGCCTTTGTATACAAAATAACTTAAACAAAATTACTTTTTGGTTTCAACAGCTAAACTTTTTATTTGCTCTGTATTTTAAAATTAAGTTATATGGAGGTATAATTTACATATATTAAAATTAAAATATACAGTTTGATGAGTGTTAGAAAACAAAATTCAATTGAGTACATGCAAATACCCTGTTGGCTTTATGCAACAACTCATGAATGGGGCAGCCTCCAGTCTAGCAGATAGAAAGGAGCTCCGAGGAGCTGTGCTAAGTGAGAGACTTTTACAGGGAGAAGGGAGCAGGAACAATGAAGTTCTACCAGGCAGGTTGGTGACTACAAGTTTATCTTCCTTCAGGGGATAGTAGGGTCTGTCAGAGAAGTGATCTATCAAGTTCTGATGAGAAGATTTCTGACTGACTGTTTTAAGATTCCATTTCTAGGAAAGCCAAAACTATAATTCAGTTAAGGCTGTTTGGTGATGGGGAGCTTAGCAAAAGCAACTCCACAGGCACTCAGATCAGCTCCTCCTCAAGTCTCTGTCCCTGGCTTACTTCTTTCATTCTCATCCTCACCTGGGTATAGCCACCTCCTAGCTGGGCTGCAGTCTTCCCCCCTTCACACCACACTTCACATTTCAAGTACTTTTTCTACAACACAGATCATGTCATGATGCCACTCCCATGCTAAGAACACTTCAGTGACAATGAACAGCTATCGAGACAAAGGCAGCTTTTTCACTTGGCAACAGGCCTTTCTCTGGCATTACAGTTGATCCTCATCATTCACAGATTCCATATTAACCTGTTGGTCTACTCTGTAGGATGGATTTATAGCCCCCAAATCAATTTTCCTGGTGCTTGTGCAGTGATCCGCAGACATGTGCAGAGAGGGGCAAAATGTCACTCACCCAATATGTACATTCCCAGTGGAGGTCGACAAGGTGATGTTCTGCTTTTCATTTCAGCTCATGCTATAAACAAGTATCTTTTTCATGGTCTAATTAGTGACACATTTTTCATATTTTTGTGCTTCTTGTTGATGATTTTTCTATTTAAAATGGCCTTGAAACATAGTGCTGAAGTGCTGCCTAGTGTTCCTAAGGGCAAGAAAGCTGTGATGTACCTTATGGAGAAAATAGTTGCTAGATGACTTTCATGCAGGCACGAGCTGCAGTGCTGTCAGCTGTGAGTTCAGTGTTAATCAATTAATAATATAGTTTATCCAGAAAAAGGAAGAGGAAGTTCACAAATCTGTAGACGAAGCAAATCCAGAAAGTGCTAGAGTAATATCCACAGCAGTCCCACCATACTCGAAGTTTCACTTTCTGCTGTTTCTGCCAATTCTGCTGCAACCAGGGTCTGAAAATATTAAATGGGAATTTGCAGAAATAAATATTCAATAAACAGTTCGTAAGTGTTGAAATGTGCTGTTCCAAGTAGCATAGTGAAGTCAAGTGGCATCCACCCTGCCTGTCCCAGGACGTGACTGATCCCCTTGTCCACCTCATCCATGCTGTAGACACTCCCTGCCTGTTGGTCACTTAGAAGCTGTCTTGGTTATCAGATCAACTGTCACATTATCACAGGGTTTGTGTTCAAGTAACCCTTACTTTATTTTGTAATGGCTCCCAAAGCTCAAGAGACTTGATGCTGGCAATTTGGATATGCCAAGAGAGACCATAAAGTGCTTCCTTTAAGTGAAAAAGTGAAAATTCTCAAATTAATAAGGAAAGAAAAAAGTCATATGCTGAGGTTGCTAAGATCTACAGTAAGAACCAATCTATCTGTGAGGTTGTGAAGAAGGGAAATAAATTCATACAATATTTTCTGTTGCACCTCAAACAGCAACAGGGTGATAACTGCTTACTTAAAATGAAGAAGGCATTAAATTTGCAGGTGGGAGACTTGAACCTGTTCTGATTGACAGCAATGGGTTGTACCAGAAAGCATTAAATCTACAATGAAGACTTTAGCAAATGATTCCCTGAAATAAGAGACCACATTCACATAAATTTTAATAGTGCACATTGTTATAATTGTTCTTATTTTTATTAGATATCAGTCTTAATCTCTTACTGTGCCCAATTTATAAATTAAACATCACAGCTATGTATGTATAGGAAAAAGACATAGTATAGACAAGGTTTGGTGTTATCTTCTGTTTCAGGCATCCACTGAGTGTCTTGGAACATGTCCTCCCATGCACAGTGCATGATGAAGCTAAGGAAAAGATGGAAAAGCAGAACTTCTGGTCAAGATGGAGGCATAGGTAGACATGCTTTGCTTCCTTGCACAACCATAAAAAGGATCACACCTAATCTCAAAAAGAAAAAAAAAACCCACAGAACTGCCAGAAAACTGAACTGTATGGAAGCCCAACAACCAAGGATTTAAAGACACCATATTCATCTGATGGGTAGGAGGGACAGACACAGGGAGCTGGAGGTGGAGAGGATGCAGTGAGGCGGCAGCAGTGGTGGCTGGTGGAATGGGCAGTGCAGGTGCAGGTGTGATGGGTAGATAAAAATCAGGAGAGATCCCTTGGGGGCGAGCAATCCCAGGCCCAGGTAAGACTTTGCAGTCCAGGGTTCCAGCCCTGGGAATATAAAACCTCATAACTCTTGGTTGTAAAAACCAGTGGGGGTTGGGGTGGTGGAAGAAGCTGCTGGTCTCTCAGGAGGGTCTGTTTAAAGGGCACACATGGTCCTAAAATGTACACAAGCCCACCCACTCTGGGAACCACCACCAGGGCATCAGCTAGAGGGGCACTAGTCACATACAGGAAGTAGGGGAAGTAACTGGAAATGGGGCAAGTGCCACACAGGCCTCCAGCAGCCAGGCAGTGGCATCATCCCCTCACTGACCCCTCTCCCTGCAACAGAGACACAAAGCAGTGAAGTGGGTTGCCCCCGCAAACCGTGAATACCTAAGGCTCCACCTTATACAACTTAACAAGTGCACTAAGACAGGGAGCCAAAGCAGGTCCACCTAATACACAGAAACAAACACAGGGAGACTGCCAAATTGAGGAGACAAAGAAATATGGTCTAAATGAAAGAACAGAACAAAACGTCAGAAAAAGAACTAAACAAAATGGAGATAGCCAACCTATCAGATGCAGAGTTCAAAGCACTGGTGATAAGGATGCTCAGAGAACTCACTGAGTACAACAAAAGCATAAGGGAAGAAATGAAGGCTACACTAAGTGAAATAAAGAAAAATCCACAGGGAACCAACAGTAAGTGGAAGGAAATTGGGGTTCAAATCAATGATTTGGAACACAAGGAAGAAATAAGCATTCAACCAGAACAGAAAGAAAAAGCAAGAATTCAAAAAAATGAGGAGAGTATATCCTCACTGATATACTGGGACCTGAAGAAGACTCTGGGACATCTCCAAAAGTGCCAACATCCAAATCATAGGCACGTCAGAAGCAGAAGAGGAAGAGCAAGAAATCAAAAAGTTATTTGAAAAAATAATGAGGAAAAACTTCCCCAACCTGGTGAAGGAAATAAACATATAAGTCCAGGAAGCACAGAGAGCCCCAAACAAGTAGGACCCAAAGAGGATCACACCAAGACACATCATAATTAAAATACCAAAGGTTAAAGATAAAGAGAGAATTTTAAAAGCAGCAAGAGAAAAGCAGAGAGTTACCTACAAAGGAGTTCCCATAAAACTATCAGCTGACTTCTCAAAAGAAACTTCACAGGCAAGGGAATAGCAAGAAGTATTTAAAAAGATGAAAAGCAAGGACCTACAACCAAGATTTCTTTATACAGCAAAGCTATCATTTAAAATTAAAGGCCAGATAAAGTACTTTCCAGACAAGATAAAGCTAAAGGAGTTCATCATCATCAAGTCATTATTATATGAAATATTAAAGACACTAATTTAAGAAAAAGATAAAAGCTAAGAATGGTAAAATGACAACAAACTCACAACTATCAATAACTGAACCTAAAAAAAAATACAAAACCAAAAACAAACTAAGCAAACAACTAGAACAGGAACAGAATCATAGAAATGGAAATCATTTGGAGGGTTAACAGCTGGGTACGGGAAGGGAGAACAGGGGGAAAGGTACAGGGAATAAGAAGAGTAATTGGTAGGTACAAAATAGACAAGGGGATGATAAGAATAATATAGGAAAGGGAGAAGCCAAAGAACTCATATGCACTACCCATGGACATTAACTAAGGGGCCTCTGCTGGAGGAAAGAGGGGTATGGGTGGAGGGGCAAAGGGGGAAAATTGGGACAACTGTAATAGCATAATCAATAAAATATACTTAAAAAGAAAAAATAAAAAACAGCTAAATTTGTAGATTCATGAGATGACAACTGATTTAGCAAGGCATAATGAGCAATATTTTGAGGAAAGGCAAAGGAATTCATGGCCAGGAAAATGTTAAACCCTTCTCATTATTACTTACTTGCAAGTAAGGCAGGCTGTGCAGATCAGGAGGCTGCAGAAGAACTTATAAGACACCTGCTAAGTGCTATACAGGAAAAGGGTTATGTGGAAGGGCATGTGTTCAGTGCTGTTGGGACTGGCTTCTTTTACAAGGACATTGGCAAATGAATCTATATAACAAAATGGGGTTTGGGTTATACATACACATAGAGGGTGGCAAAAAAACACACCTCAAGATATTTCTTACATTGCACTTTTATTTTTTAAACTAGCATACCATGCCATGTTTGATTGATTCTGTGTTTCTTTGTTCTGGTACCTGGCACAGAGCCTGGCTCTTAGTGAGGAACAGCAAATATTTATTAGGGAAAAAAGCATAAAGATTGATGATATCTATTCATTCTACCTAACTGAAGTTCCCTGGGTCATAAATTTTTAATAACTAGATACAATAGTTTTAAATTAACATATTAAATTAATAGCTTGTTCTCTGAAATATTTTAAATAATTCCTCTTCCCCTTCTCTTTTTAATATGAGCTATATATAATAAAACTTTGCTGAGAAAAATAAACTTTAGCTTAGTCAAATGGAGTAATTAGAAACTTGGAACAAGTAGTCTGAGTTAGGAGGGTTTCTTTTTAAGATTTTATTTAATCTTAGAGAGGGGGAAGGGAGGGAGAAAGTAAGAGAGAAACATTGATGTGTGAGAGAGACATCTCGGTTGCCCCTCACACACCCCCAACTGGAGATCTGGTCCACATCCCAGGCATGTGCCTTGACTGGGAACCGAACCCGGGAGTCTTCAGTTAGCAGGCTGGCACTCAACCCACTGAGCCACACCAGCCAGAGCTGAATGAGGAGTTTTTGCTGTGCTTAGTATGAAGTTAGAATTTTATTTTATTTGTCTTTATTGTTGTTTGAGTACAGTTGTCTCCATTTTCTCTCCACCACTCTCCTCTGCTCCACCCATCCCACCTCCCACCCTCAATCCTACCCCCTTTGACTTTGTCCATGGGTCCTTTATACATGTTCTTTGACTACCCTTCTCTTATTTTCTCTCATTACCCATCTCCCCCTTCCCCTCTGGTAACTATCAGTTTGTTCTTTATTTCAATGTCTCTGGTTGTATTTTGCTGGCTTGTTTGTTTTGTTGACTAGGTTCCATTTATAGGTGAGATCATATAGTTTTTTGTCTTTCAGGGCCCGGCTTATTTCACTTAGCATAATGCTCTCCAGTTCCATCCATGCTGCCATGAAGGGTAGAAGCCCCTTTCTTTCTGCTGCGTAGTATTCCATTGTGTAAATGTACCACAGTTTTTTGATGCACTCATTTACTGATGGGCACTTAGGTTGCTTCCAGCACTTGGCTATTGTAAATTGTGCTGCTATGAACATTGGGGTGCATAGGTTCTTCTGAATTGGTGTTTCAGGATTCTTAGGGTATAATCCCAGCAAGGAATCAGTGAGACCTTAATTTACACATGAGTTAATTAAGCTCTTCCAGATTAGCTTAGGAGACAGGGAAAAAAACAGAAACAGCCCTTCCCAGGCTGTATGGGTCCTAAAAGAAAGGTTATTTATTCATAGACAGCTCTGGGTTCAGCCTTCTGACAGCAGCTCTGTAATTCAACAACCCTGTCTCCTGGAGATGAGTATTTGCCACTCCTGGAACTGGGGCTGCTGTTACGGAAACTCCAGACAGTGATTGGTCATGCTTTGTCCTCACCTTCACATCTATCACTCTTCTCTGCCCATCTTACACTTCTGCCTAGACTGGCAAGTGCCGGCAGTCTCTACAGGTCTCAAATTCAAATCCCCACAGAGCAAAGATTTGATGGCTTCACATAGTTATTCTTCCTGCTGGGAAGAGGTCTCACATCAGTCCACTTCCTAAAACAGAGGTCATCCTATAAATTAGCTGCTCTTGGGGCCAGCACATCCTTCTCGGGCTGGGAATGTGAGAAAGCACAGCCGCTTTCTCAGAAGACCTGTGGGTGTGGGATACACTCGAGTCAGACCACGGGGAGCTTCTCTCTGAGTGGACAGAGACAGACACTGAAACCCGGAAAGAGGGAGATCATTTCAAGCAGGCTCCCTGAAGAACATCATCCCCTTCAATTTGTGCTTCGATTCGTTTTGTGATTTGACTATTTGGTTTGTTTCTTTTGACCTGGTCTGAATGTTTGGGTTAAGTCTGTCAGGATGAAGAATCATTTCATTTATGGAACATCTAAACATACTGCCATTGTGTCTTTATCACAATTGCTTACGGTTGAAAATCAAGGCTGTCTGACATCCCTGGAATGCTGAATCAGTGGGCCCACAACACGGTCTCTTTTCCTTTGTGTTCTTTCTTTTAAATAAATGAGTTGCCAATTTAAAAATAACCATGTAACACTGTAATGGAAACTGGTATGAAGCTCACCAGAAGTTACTGTTATCTTGAAGCTATTACTATTGTTTTGTTTTGTTTTAAAAGTTTGAAGCAAGGGAATACAAAAAGCGGTATTTATTCACTTGGTGTTTACTGAGGACACAGACGTTGTTCTAAGCCCTGGGAAGATAGCAGTGAACACGCTAGACATGTTTCCTGCTCTCATGGAACTCGGATAGAATGTATTCGATCCATCTGTTGTTTCACTTTTGTAGAACAATGAAGAGGAGGGAAAGAGGTAGAGTGAGATCAAAAGTAAGTCCTACAGTCAAGTATGAATGAGGGACCCTAAGCAGCCACGTTAGAACTTTGAGCATTTGAAAATAGCAATTTAATTAGAACTTCAAGCAAGCTGTGAGAATAATGCCATGTTTATATTTTTAATAATTGATGGTCTTTTGCCCATTAAGTTTTCTTCCTTTTCCTTCTCCCTACTCTCATTTCCTCTGACTAAAAGGGAAAAATACCCTCAACAAATAATTAACAGTAGACATTTTAATTATCTGATTGATATTAGACTTCCACAAACCTAGTAATGTATAAGGAGACCACAGGCCCCACGGCCCTGCGTGTTACCAGTGACCATCACGAAGGACTCATTATTCCTCAGCCAGCATCCACCTGAGCTCCTCACCCCAGGGCAGTGTGGAAGCCCTGTCCTACTTGCAGCTCTCATTGACTTTCTCTGCAGCAGTTTCCTCAGTGTTCATGAAGCAGTTCCTCTAAAGGAGGTCCATTCAAATCCCCGAGGCCCATGAATAAGGCACTTTTTCCTGCTGTCACTCTGAGCACAGGGAGGGCGCCCTGCTGGCAGTGGTCTCAGCAACAGATTTCTGGAAAGCTTGTCACATATAACCTGACATCTACCACTTGTCCCTAGAACAGGCAATGGCCTAGATTCCTAGGGCTGGAAGGACCCTGTTACTCAGTGCGTCGAAGCCCAGATCGGGCCAACAGAGGACAGCCCCATCATTTCCCAAACCAAAGGATACCAGCCCCAAATCAAATCTTGGCATGTGCCTGAACAATTTCCATTCATATTTAACATCACTCTATTTTAAACAGGCTGTAAATTCACCCTCCGAGCTATTGCCTAACTCAGCCTCTGTGTTTGACACTTTGTGTACTCTGCTTCTGCAGCCAAAGTGTCTCCCCTTCCCTGGCCCCCTGACTATTTCTCCATGTAACTACTGGATGCGCCCCCTCCTCTCTCCCATCCCAACTGCTCCCAATTTAGGTGGCACCGGGGTCCACAACAATGAAGATTAGCATTGGGAATGGAACCAGAGGGCAGTTTCACTTAAAGGGACACACAGACGTCTGAGACTTGGACCCTCGGGGCAACGAGCCAGCAGTCAGATTCACCTGGAGGCCACTCTTATGCTCAGTTGCCTGAGGAATAGTTCAGTCTCGAACACTGACTCACAGGCAGAGAGTACCGTGTCTGGACAGCATCAGTCTCAGGATAACACATATATTATGAAATAAATGAAAATATTTGCCACACTAGTAAATTTTGTAAGACTGAATAGATATTCCCAAAAGTACATTTTACTTTTATTGTGGTAATCTATTCTCATATTTAAAAAAAATAGTGTCCTGGGGTTGTAATGTATAGCATGGTGACTAAGAAAGTGAATCTTAAAAGTTTCCATCACGAGAAAAAAAAATTTTGTAGCTATGTATGGGGACAATGTTAACTAGTCTTATTGTGGTGATTATTTTGTAATGCATTCAAATATTGAATTATTATGTTGTATACCTGATACTAGTATAATGTTACATATAATTAGATCTCAATACAAATAATGTCAATTATCATTAAAGTTTAGTAAGTGATTCTACAGCTTTCTGATACATGAAAGTAGAGCACTGGACAACTTAAAGCCCTCAGTCAGTAGCTGCATTAAGTCAAGCAGGTGTTGCAAAAAGAAACAGCAGTCCCAAAGTGGAGTCACCTGCTGCAAGGATAACAAACCAAGACTCAGTTGCAGTTGCAGCCTCTCCCAGGAGTGTGACCTTAAATCAATCAGCCTGGACAGTCCTGGTTCACAGTAGTGAGGTAATCGTCCTTTCCTTACAGAAAGGTGCCCTTGCCTGGAATAATCCTTTCTTTTCTTTTGCTAATAATTTTCCTGTCCCACAAAAACTTCAGTCTTACAAAATTCCCACCCAGTTTCTGCCCATAAAAACCTCCCACCTTGTACAGCTTCTCAGAGCACCTCACCATTTACCTGATGACGCACTGCCCAATCCATGAATTGTTCAATAATGCCAACAAGATCTTGAAATTTACTTGGTTAGATTTTTGTTCATTAACACAGGTGAAGGGAAGCTTGCAGGTTTTATGGCGAATCTGTAACTCTCAATAAGGAAACATAACATCCTCTGACTTTATTGTGATTTTGGGCACAAAAGTTACACAACTTGGTCATAAAAAATGCAGGTATTCTAGAAGAGGCAGGATATACTTCTCTTCATTTTCATGGATTATCATCTAAGACAAGACATTTAAAAATATTTTTGAGACCTTTTTTGGCTTTTGGCTTCTGGCTTCAAGGCTAATATGTAACTTTCTTTGGTAGTGCTGAACCTGGGTTCATCCACACCAGCCGCCTCCACCACACTGCTGCAGTTCGGCCCCAACGAGACCAAAGTTGTACACCTGAGGCACATGATGGGGCAGTTGGTGTCACGTCCACCCTGGCCCCCAAGAGCAGCCCCTGCATCTGTCTCCACAAAAGGTTTGTGATGATATTGCCAAAGCAACTGGGGATTTGAACGGCCTGAGGATGCAGACAGGCTCAGGTTGAGGTGCTGCCTTCTGCCTCTGCCCTGATCATCAAGGCCCTCAAAGAGCCATCGAGAAACAGAAAGAAGAAGGAAAAAAAAACCCTCTAAGCACAGTGAAAATGTTACTTTTGATGAGATTGCCTACAATGCCCAATTGATGCAGCACCAATCTTCAGCCAGAGAACCCTCCGGAACCATCAAAGAGATGCTGACGCTACTCAGTCATTGGGCTGCGATGCTGATGCCGCCCCCTCGTGGCATCACAGGTGTCATCAGCGATGGGACGCACAGCTAGTTAAGAACTACAAAGGAAAATATTTCAATGAAAGATTATTTGACAACCAAAAAACATTTTTGTGAAATCCGAGCTCGTCGAGAATGTCCACAGAGCCCTGGGAGTGTGAGAACCCTGCCATGGTTTGTTTCTGTGGAAACAACCAAGAGCTCCTTCTGCCCGCCCCAGGATTTGGAGGTTCCCACAAAATGCCAGGCTGACCCACCAGCCTTGACTGGATGGTTATGCTAACAATGATCAATTATAAACTTCATCTGATAGAGCTTTCTTCTTGTGGAACAAGTTAACACTTAAAAGATTATAGAAAATACTGTCCCTGCTTTCTGATAATTAGAACCCCTTCTCTCATCCCCTATAAAACATCATAATTACAATAGGAAAACTCAGAAACAAATTTAAAAAACCAGTGTGAAACTAAAATCCAATTAAAAATTAATACTAAATAAATTAAAATCTTAGCAGTGTTTTTAAAATACAAATTGAAGATCTGATTCTAAAATTTATGAGATGCAAAGAGCCAAGGAAAGCCAAGACATTGTTGAAGGAGGACTGAATGAGAGAACCACTCCCCCTCTACGGAGACTGATATGGCGCTGTGGGAATTAAGGCAGTCATATTGCAACAAGATAAAAATCAGACTAAATGGAAAAGATCAGAGACCCCAAACTGACCCACATATATGTGGACATGTGATGTATGACAAAGGAAATACTGTAGATTAGTGATCAAAATACACTAAAGCACATTAATGATGCTAGAGCACTTGGATAGCCATGTGTATAATGCAAATTTTCAAACCTACCTCACACCATCCATAAAAATCAATTCCAGAAAGAATGTAGCTTTAAGTATGACTGTTAAGAAATAGACTTTTGTAAAACAGATTATGACCTAGAGATAGGGAAAGATTTTTAAAATAAATCACAAAAGAAACTGGCAAATCAGACTACATTCAAACTAAGAATCTGGTTTATTAAAAGATATTATTAAGAGGGTGAGGAAGCAGATTCCTTGAGTTGTAGTGTCCTTTGAGCTTCTCTCCTCTCAGACTGTCCCCAGGCACAAGGGACAGAGGTAGCAGTTAGAGGGAGACCTGAGCTTTTTCCAGAGTCAGACTCCTTGTGAGGCACTGAAGACCTCTGGAGGGCCCCTTGATTGAAAGTTTCGTGGTAGGTTTTTGGCATGCCCTCTAGGCTGAGGTGCAGCCCTTTTTGGCTTAGACTTTCCACTTGAATATGACTAGCACAGTGGTTGCACCTAACAGTGCTCAGAAAATAGCACTCTTAAATTCTGCACTCTTAAAAGGGGGGCGATAAAAGTATAGAGTATAATCTCTGTTTTACATGCATAGGGAAGGTGGTTGAACATAACCTCCTCAGTGATGAGACTGTGAAGCATAGAGCATGTTCTTGTGAAACAGTCCTGGTTTTGCCAGGCAGCAAGTATATTTGTTGTTTTTTTTTTAATCATATACCATTGTGTAACTGTACACTGTTAGATGCTTTGTATGCTTTAATTGAGGAACTAAAGCCTTCCCATGTGTCCTTTCTCTGTTCATTGTTTCATTTTGGTTTTGATGGGGTGGAGAAGTAAGCTACACATCACTGAGGGCTCTTCTCGCTGAGCGGGACAGGGTGGTCTCCTCCCGTGGGGCTCCTGGAGATGCGACTTGGGTCCTGAATTCCTCTCGGTGTGTGTGCAGGCAGGATTCATCGTTCTCTGTCTGCTGTTCATTTTGGTTGGTTTGGTTTTTGTTTGCTCTTTTTGAAGACAAAAATTTGTGTCCAAAGGGAAAGTTTCAGAAATTCCTCCAGAGATACTGATGGGAGTTTGACTTCTCAGTGAGTATTCCTGGACATCTGATTAAACTCCTCTGTTATTAATCAGTATTGGCATTGTTCTAGAGTAGTTCTAGTGATAGCCCCTGTCTTCTATCACCCCTACCAAAGTGATTGTTTTTGTCTGAAAGCTTTTTCCTTGGAAGACACTGAAAAACAATAATTCTATGATTCTAAATTGGGATTTTTATAAAGTAGTTGAGTATTTTCAAGCTGAAAATTTGAAGTATTTATTAAGGAACCAATGGATATTAATACAAAGAGAATAGGGCATACAACTTGTTATAAACTGAAAACTCTAGTTTTTATTCTGATCTGTAATATTCCCCCTTCTCAATAAAGTTTTTCTTTGTTTTATAATTTATTTTAAACACCCACTGAGACATTTAAGCTGACAGTTTTGATGGACCAGATACTGTTACATGAAACCTGTCTTTCACACCATCTTGGACTTACCCTGCTTTGCACATTAGAGATACCAAGGCTTGGCCTGAAGAAGACAGGGTTATTTTTACATCACAATATAAGAGTTGCTAGAAAGACCTCTTACTGCTCTCTTTACAGCCAGATCACACATTAAAGATTTATGCTTTCAAGTCTTAAAGAGTTTTCATCATGAGTTTCTGTTAAAATACAAATATCTAGGATTGAAAGCAGCTGTCATACATGATCTTAACCAGAGTTTCCTGCCAGCCACCTGAGAGGACAGAATAGACTGACCCCATGAGGGAAAGTCTCGTTACTGCTGGGCCTTAGGGAATAGCTGGCAGAAGCTGGTGTCACCAAGGAATTTCCACAGCTGACTCTGGTTCTGCAGTGACAATAGCCCCTATTGTACAAGGCTGTACAAGTATTCAGAGAAGTGGGAGGGTAATGCATATACATTTTTCCTGCTTGAAACTGGTTGGCATTTACTTCTGGGATTTATATGACATCCTAGAAAAGGCAAGATTATATGGATATAAAATGATCAGTTGTTGCTGAGGAATGAAGTAGGGGAAGGAATTGACTATGAAGGGGCAGCCTGAGATAATTTGTGGAGTATGAAATAGTTCCATGTGGTACTGTGGAAGTGGAGACCTCACTCTCTACAGTGGTCAAAACCACAAAGAGTCATTTTACTCCATGCAAATTTTTAAAAACTAACCAGGATGTTGGGAGAACTCAGATGGAATGCACACAGTGGCCAATTATTCTAACCATACAGAAGGGGTGCAGGTGAAAACTCCTGACCTAAGTGACTTTGGGAAACAGTATTCTCACTGGACATTGTAAGACTGAAGAGCTATACCCAACATTGTACTCCTGTTGGCACATTTGTTTCTCACAAGGTATGGGTTGGCAATTCTGAGACTACTTTACATGTTAGCAAATATACTGTAGAAAATTAGAGCCCAGTTTCTCACTATTGGTGAAAGAAGGTACAAGAAAACAAAGGGAGAATTCTAGAATGAACCCTGTAGTATGAATCTGTGTCTATTTTAGATATACTTATTCAGATAGATAAATAATGATGATGATGAGAGAGAGAGAGAGAGAGAGAGAGATACCTGAGTTTGTATTCATACATATGTTTCTAAACTCTCTCTGCGGAAAAGAGCTACTAGCAGTGACGACACTTCAGTAGCAATGACCACACATAGCACCCAGATCTTGGTTTTTTAAATATCATTCCTCAACCTGGCTGGTGTAGCTCAGTGGGTTGAGTGCAGGCCTGTGAACCAAAACATCACCAGTTCAATTCCCAGTCAGGGCACATGCCTGGATTGCAGGCCAGGTCCCTGGTGAGGGGCCCCTAAGAGGCAACAATACATTAATGTTTCTATCTCCCTCTTTCTCTCTCTCTTCCCTTCTGTCTAAAAATAAATAAAATCTTTTAAAAAATATCATTCTCCAATGAAAGAAGTCATGGTCTCTTGGAGAAATGGTTAATTCTAGGGCTGGGCGTGAAAAATACAAGATTATCCTGGAACATCTTGTAGTACCAGAAAAGTAAAAAAGTGCAAAAAAGAAATATGGTACATGTCAAAAGGTGTCAACCCAATGGCCCAAGCTAGAATGATGTGAGCAACAAAATGAATAATTATAATATTAGATTATTACCCAAAGAATAAAATCATCACTAGAACACCACAATATTAATTACTATAGACAAGATTCAGTCATGAATGCAAAAATTGTGAGTGAAACCTAAAGGAGAAATGGTATATATGGATAGCTTCAAATATCTTTTAAAAGACCTGTATCTAAGACAAAATGATAACCTTGTATTATGGGATTTATAACATGTGTAGATGTAAAATTTATGGCAACAATAGCACAAAGGACAGAAGGAGGTATATGGAACTGATCTGTAACAAGGTTTTATATTTCACATTTATTAAAACAGTACACTAACTCTAAGCAGATTGTGATATGTTAAAGGTGCACATAGTAATCCCTGGAGCAACCACTGAAATAATGAGGAGGTGTTACTTAAATATTAATAAAGGTATTAATAGAATACAAAAAGTATTTGTACAAGGATGTTCACAGACCTTTTAGTTATAGTAGCCAAAACCAAAAAAAAAACCTCAAATGTTCATTAGTGAGAAAATAAGTGAACAAAATATAGTATGTTTATTCAGTGGAATACAACTCAGTAATACCAAGGAACAAAGGACTAAAACACACACCACGGATGAATGTCATGAGCACGCTGGGTGTGCTGGAGTGACACAAGCCAGACAGAACACATTATGATATGACTACAGTCAAAACAAGCCTGTGGTGGGAAAAGTCAAAACAGTGTTTGCCTATAGGGAAGGAAGAAATGGCCTGGGAAAGAGCATGAGGGAATTTTCTGGGGGCGATGGAAATATTCTATTTATAAAAGGAGTAAAGGTTATACACTTATATTTATTTGTCAAAACTCTGTAGTTATTGTAGTATCTGTGCCTTTCAATGTATGTACATCTTGCCACATGAAAAAAACAATCTAAGAAAAATAAAGTGAAGGGTGGGTCATAGGTTGAGCTATAGATGAAACAAAAATGGAGGATAATTAGTACTTTCTAAAGTTGGGTGACAGGTCTATTATTCCATTTTGCTTTTTTGAATATGCTTAAATTCTCATGTAGCAAAATGTCTTTATAAAAAGACAAAATTGATCTAAAGCATTAGCCATTAAGATATTGATTACCTTTGTGGAAGAAGGAGGAAGTGATTGTCAGCGGCCTGAGCAAAGCTGGGTCTAGCTACTGGTTCCACCAGTGTACTCCATAATCATTCATCAAGCTTTACATGAATGATTTCTGTGTATATCACTATGCATGTTATATACAAATACATACTTAAATATTACTTAGTATTTACACAAAAGTCCTAACTCAATATCTCAGAATAACAGGAGCATGTTGTTTTGTTTTGTTTTAAAGTGGAACCTGTCACTCATAGACCCGGCCAGGCTGTGGAGCGGAGGGAGGGGCCGTAGGAAACTGCCGGGGCCAGCGGATAAGGCTGAGCTGCTGGCCGATGATGACAGATTCTTCCACTCCTGGGCAATTCACGGAAGGCATTGCACTGAGTGTGCACAAGGCGGAGCAGGGTGATTGGCTAAGAAAAACGCACTCTCCTACGCCCTTCTGGTCCCTGGATGGAGATGGGACCAGAGGAGCAGCCACCTGTATCATAGTGGTCAAGTGGTGGCAGGAGGAGGTGCTGTGCCAAAGAAAGACCTGCCAATCAAGCCTGGGAAAATGGTTGGTTGGAGAGCTGGCCTCTTCCGGAGAGCATGGAACTTCGGGCTAAGAGATATAAACCAAGGGAATAGAGAGACACGCTTGCTATTATCCACCTCATGAATATGCTGGCTGGGGCTTGCGGGACCATCTGGCCCTGAAAACCATGTGGCCAATGGCTGCTCTGGCAACACACGCAGACTCCAGACGGGAGCCTGAAACCAGACAGCTTCCCGCTTAGCACCCTGGGCTCCAAAGGACAGATAAGAATGAAGTGGGAAATCTGGGCACTGTTTTTGGTCTTGCTGGGAATGGCTAGGTTTTGTTTGTGTTTTATGGAGGAGATAAGCCTGGAGATAAGCCTAAAAACGGAGAGACCCCAATCCTCCGAAATTGTACAGCATTTTAATAAGCCCTCTTTGCTTCCCCACCAACCTCTGCCTCCAGAATTTGCCTATGTGTGGTGACAGGCAGCCATACCCCACTTTTGCTGGGTAACAATATCATCATCATCAATTTGAATTTTAATATTCCAAAGAATTTATTAATGTCCTAATCTTTGGGTAACCCTTTGAGTCTTTTGGGTTTTGCCTCAAATTAATAAATAGAACAGTTCTGATTTTTAATGATGCTATTTTTCTTCCAGAAAAGTCCTCCTCCCCTTCCCCACACCGATGCTGACCAAGGCCTTAACACCTAGCACAGTGCATTTAATATAGTGTACACTCAATAATGTGGACCTGGAACTGGGATGAATCAGAACCAAAACAAGTAGTAGAGGTCTGTTCATGCAAAACACAGACAGTAGGGAATGTAGGTAAGATTGAAAAGCTATGACTCAGTAGCAAATGTTTTTGCATTTACTTGATAAGCCATTTGCTACTAGTTCATCAAAAATGTTGGTTTAGCCCTAACTGGTGTGGCTCAGTGGGTTGAATGCTGGCCTGTGAACCAAAAGATCATTGATTCAGTTCCCAGTCAGGTACACGGTTGGGGGCATGCAAGAGGCAATCAATCGATGTTTCTCTTTCACGTCAATGTCTCTCTCACACATGGATGTTTCTTTCCCTTTCTCTCTCCCTTCACCTCTCTCTGAAAAATAAATAAAATCTTTTTTTAAGTGTTGGTTTAAAGTAGTGGTTCTCAGCCATACACTATAATTGCCTGGAGAGCTATAGAAAACACTGGTGCCCAGGTCCCACTCCCAGGACTTAAGTTTAATTGGTCTGTTGCAACTTGGCTTTGGGAAATTTTAAAAGCCCTCATCCCAGGTGATTCTAATATGTACCCAGGGGTGAGAACCATGGATTCAGGGTCAGGGATTCATTAGCTGCAAGTGATGTCCATGTGTGCTCTGGTTGGGGTGGCAGGAGCTTAAAAAACAACTATGTTCTGTTAAAATCAAGGACTACTTCAAGATTACTTAGAATATGGCAAACTTGCCATGGGAGAAAATATTTTTCAGCTGATCTATCTGTATGTCATTTGCTTTCAGAGAGGTTGTTTCAGGCACAGTAGTTTGATTTAGTGTGTGTTGGAAATCATAAGTAGCCTACAAATACCAAAAGGGGATGAGAATAATTTGCAAACTGGTTGAGTGCATTATACCTGTTTTCAAATTTCTCCTGTGATTAGAAATAAGAACTGTATTGCTAGGGTTTTGACTTCCTAAACTCAGCCTGCAGCCATTTCCTTAAATTATTCCAAGTCTTTCCAAGACACTCCAGCAATCTTCTCAAGGGTTTTTGCCCATGATAAACAGTACTAGATGGACTGAAATCTCAGAGGACTTCTGCTTTGATTTCAGAAGCATCTCTTTCCATAACCTCGCACAACTAGATAAGCTGCAGGGGAAGAGCAGTCTGGTGAGGGTAAGTAGACTCTGGAATCAGTCAGAGTTGACATGGAGTCCCAGCCTGGTCACTTAGTAGCTAGTTGTGAGGCTTTGGATAAGTTTCTTGACTTGCAGCAGTTATACAAACCTTGTCTGCAAGAAAAGGCATAATGAGGGTGATTGCAAAGACATCAGTGATTCTTCATTCCTCTCTGTATACGTGCCCTTTGCAATGTGTTTTTTCTGTGCAGGTGCGCAGGAGCGAAGATGAGAGCAGGTGGCTCTAATGGAGCAGAGAAACATGATTCACCATGATTCAGTGCTTTTCCAGAAAGCTGGAAAAACTGATCTTAGAACAGGGTCTCTGTCCTGTATTGATGTGCTTTGTCTTAGCCCTGGGGCACCTCTGGAGTTTCTTCCTTCCTATTTCCTGCCTCAAGGCCCAGAGCTAGGCAGGGACCAGTTTGTCTAAGCTTTTATACTACTGCAGTGAGAAACCAGTAGCGGGTTTAAGTAGGGAGTGGGTGGCATATATCATGTTTTTCATGTTTTCAAGAGATTACTCTGGATACTGAGTGGAGAGTGGAATGTAGGGGGGCAAGACAGGAAGCTGGGAGATGGTCAGGAGGCTGTGTTTAGCAGACCAGAAAGAGAGGATGGTGGCTGGTACTGATTGTAGGAATGGAGAGAATGAGCAGAGGCTTCAACCAGGATGCACAGTACAGGCAAGCCAATGAGGGACTGCAGAAGGGGGAAGAGTCAAGCATGACTCCCTGGGGCTTGCCCCACGGAAGAGAACCAGGCATTTTTCAGCAGACCGTTGTATTGAAAGCTGTGAGACTGTTGTGAAAGAGAACAGAGGCCAGACAGGAAAGAGAAGGGGGCTGAGGATCCCCAGAGATCTAGGGAAGGAAGAGAAGTAGGAGAGATGGGAGGAAATCCAGGAGAGGGGAGTGGGTCTCAAAAGTCCAGAAAAAAGTGATTCAATTTACCCAAGAGATTTGCTCTCTAATCAGGTATGGTGAAGCATGCATGTTACAGGGTGCAGCCAAGAGGGGGGACCCCAAATGGGCATTTGAAATGGGGTCCAGAACTTAAGATGTCCAGGAGATTTTAAGATGTCTCCAACCCCCCCCCCCCAGGGTGTGGGTTGGGGGAAGGGACAAATGGAGCAGGACCATTGAGAGCTGTTTTGCAGCTAAGCTCTGGCGTGGTCATTTAACATATCTATAGCCTTTGGCTGGTCGTTTAGATATGTTAAATAGCTGTGATCATCTCTGAGGGCGGAGGGGGGGGGAATGGAAGTAACTTCCCCACCAACACGTGACTGGGGGCAGATCCCCCAGGCTACAGCACCTGCGTGGGAGCTCAGAGAAGATTGGCTCCAGGACATGGGGCCACACCTGCCCAGACTCATGATGGCAGCCCAGTAAAGCTGGAAGGATATGAGTTCTGGCATGTGAAGCGGAGTGTGGGAGGAGTCGGAAATGAGGCTGCAGAGGAAGATTGGCCGAGGGGATTTAAAACCCAGACTTGGCGGCCATTAAAAAAGAGAACCACGCGGCTTTGGGAGAGTGGGGGCTCTCCCCTTCCCGCAGCCCTGAGAGAGAGAACTATGAGTCTTTAGCAGAGTGGAGACTCCCGCATCCCAGAGAGAGAGAACCACGAGGCCTGGACGGAGTGGGGACCCCCACAGCTTTAGAAGGGGGAACCACCACCTGGTTTTAGCAAAGATCCTGGCGACTCAGCTGAGGGTGTCGGGAACCCAGGGAGGTCTCCCAGTCGAGAAGGAAGACTAAGAACCAGAGGACTGTCTGAGCCATGGACTTCGTTTTCCTTCCCTGAAATATGGTACTCTGGACTGGGCAAAGGGGGAAGGAAGGAAGGACTGTGTCTGTTTGTGGGTGTTTTGGGGGACTTTGGGGTTTTTGATAAAGACATTAGGTCACTACTTGAAGTTTGTATAGCATTAAATAAACATTTCCTTTTCACGGATCTCTGGCATTGAGAGATGTCTTTCCTCAGGCGGCGGACATGATGGACCTGGGGGCCTTTTAAATAATAGTATATCGTCCCAGGCCCCCCCACCCCTTGTTCTATTCTGTAACATGCAGACACTGAAATGACTGTCATGAAGAAGTTTTTACTCACAGTTCTCTAGAAACAGGTGGCATAGCAGGCCACACAGGGCCACCTGAGTCAGTCAGGAGGCAGAGGGAGTGAGGGAAAACCTTACTCTGGGAAGACATGCGAGAGGCAGGGTAAACAGATTAAGCAGGTTTGGGATTAGCTAATTGCAACAATTTCAGTTTCAATTGCAGCTAATTTCAGTAAACTCTGGAATACAGGGGCTATCCCCAGTGGTCTGGTACCTGGCCTTGGGGTAATGAGGTCATGGGGATATTATCCTGGAGTGTAACAGCCTACAGAAGAGGTGTGGCAGGGTGTGGGCTCTGGATTGGTTAGTTTGCAAATGAAAGGCATGCTCACAACCCTGGAAGTTCTCTTCCTAGTTATCAAGACTCCTGATGCCAGAGCATCAGAAAATAAGAAAATACAGGGAATGCAAGGAAGAAGTGCTCAAATGTAGCCTCTGTGTCAAACGCAACTAAAAGATTGAGTGAGATAAGAGCAGAAACTTGCTTTGCATTTGGGCAACACTACTACTTCTCAGTAAAGTAGTGCTGAGGAAAGCTAGAATGGAATGGGTCCAGGAGCAAAGATGAGGACAGGTGGCTCTAATGGAGCAGAGAAACAATGGTAAATGCAAGGTATTTTTGTTTAATGTACCTTAGGGCATGCTTTTGTATGCTGATAGAAATGGCCCAGGGAGTGGGGGGAAATGAATGATATTGGCGAGGAATCAGTACAGGCACAGAACTCTGGGAAGGTAGGCTGAAAGGACTCCTCAGCCCTAAATATACTTGAAGCTACAGTTTTTTTGTTATTGTTGTTTTTTAAGATTTTTACTTATTTCCTTTCTCAAGAGAGGGGAAGTGGTGGGGAGAAAGAGAGGGAGAGAAACATCAACGTGCAAGACACATCCATCGTTTGCCTCTCCCCACCCTTAACTGGGGACCTGGCCCACAACCCAAGCATGTGCCCTGACTGGGAATCATACCAGTGACCTTTTGGTTCTCTGGCTGGGATGCAATCCACTGAGCCACACCAGCCAGGGTAAAGCTATAGTTTTAAGCTATAAAATAAGTGGGATTTTTGTTTTCTATTTTGTAATATGGGCAAACTCCACAGAACAAATCCTCAAGTAATATTTCCCTGGAAAGACACCTCTGAGTTTTGAATACCCAAAATGCATAATGTAGCATCCAGCAAACTCGAGAACAAATATCAGAGACTTTCAGGGTATCAAAGATGTTACTTTATTGGCCAAGTTTAACCTGCGCAGGGGCGAACTCTTAAAGTGTCCAGCGACACAGTGCCCACAAGGAGCTGCAAACGAGAGCCGCGCCGAGTGCTTACAACTACATTCTTATATATGGGCAGGCAAGCAAGCGTTATACAGAAGCAGACGTGGCAGTTAGTAATTCGCTTACAAAGACCGCGCGCGGGAATTTCAAACCAAGCATTCTTTCATAAGGCGGGAAGGCAAGATGTTTGTTCATTAACCTAGTAATCTCCTGGCTCTAGCTAGCTAGTTTTCTATTTTCTCATTAAAAACTACAAAGCACTGCTTATCTAGCCTACCCAGGGGAGAGCGTCTGCTAGACACGGGATGTTTGCTTTAACTGTACTTTGTCTCTTTTATCATTTCTTTTTAGCTATAATGTGGTTCTTGTCTATTAAGGTTAAATTTAGTTCTTAATTTCCTTGTTCCCAACACATAACAGGTATTTATCTCTCAATACCTATTTTCAGCTGATGTTTATAAATATAAACTTTATATTGAGCCTTAGAAACTTAATAAAACATTTTAAATGGAATTGCTTGGTAGAGAAGTTTCCAAATACAATTGGTAGGCCACCAAAATCACACTAGTCATTTATCCAATGTCACTGCTTTCCAAGAGGCCACTACTACTTAACTGTGAAGTGACCAAGAAGCAATGTTTTAAGCATTTTACACCCTAATACAATATTTGTAAGTTATGTCTACATGTCATATTGTGATTTAGGAAATTGGTAGAGTTTTGCAATTGACTTGCTGTTCCTTATAATTTTTCCCATTTAAAATAATGAGAAATAGGTTTTTCTTAGCATTTTCTTGGAGACAGTCTGACATTTCGAGCACAAGTTCCTGACAGTAACTGCCAGGTGACTTTCCAGCTTTGTCTTAGTTTTAAATTTGTTAATACTTACTATGTAAATTATTTAACTTCAGTTCTTCCAAATTTTATAGTAAAGTTAGTGCTCCAGAAAGTTGTACCACAGATATTCTACTGCATGCATCCTCTCCGCACAGAACTGGGGCTGTGCATACTCCAGTCTGAGAAGCGTGTAGTGACATAGTAATAGTTGTCAGAAAAATTAAGTGGAAAATAAATGATCACTGTGACCACCAACAGCAACAAATTATTAAGAGGTTCCGGAAGGATATTGTAAAAAAGGTCTTAAAAGTGGTCCCCAAAGCCTCTTATTGTAGGGCTGGAAACAGAAAGTGTACTACCTTCCTAGACAAACTTCCTTAATATTTTGTGAAGAACCAAGACGGGTGGGGCGTGGGGTGCGCTCACAGGGAGGATTTATGGTAAGAGACAGCAGCTGAGAGGAATAGAGGGCTTGGCGAGAAAGGTGGCTTTCAAAAGGCAATTTCCAGGTTCCCAGGACCCGAGTATCAAATGTCCATCAATGAGCTTCTTCAGGGGTTCCAAAGAAGCCTGCCCTGGCCCATTAGCTCCACCCCCACCTGGGAGCGGCCTCAGCCAGTGAGGCGGGGCAAAGAACGGGGGCGGGGCAAGGAACGGGGGCGGGGCAAGTGGAAGGGACGGGGCGGACACGCGGCGCTCCTGGAGGGTTTGCGTAGGGCAGGGCCATGGCCACACTTCGCAGGCTGCGAGAGGTACCCCGGCACTTGCTGGTCTGCGAGAAATCCAACTTCGGCCACGACAAGTCGCGCCACAGGCATCTCGTGGAGACGCACTATCACAACTACAGAGTGAGTCCGGCCGTCTGGGCCCAAGAGCCGGAGAGGGTTGGTAGAGCCACGCGGTGGCTTGGTCGGCCTCCTCGCCGGGGTTGCTGGGAAGTGTTGTCTTTTTACCGTTCGGAGCCAGTGGTTTGCAGAGCTGCAGGACTACAACTCCCAGGACACGCCGGGTGCGGGGCGGTTTGCTCCCGGCCTGTTCCAAACACCGCTGGCGGGTTATTCCCGTTCCTTCCCCGACCCAGGTGGAGTGCATTCGGGAGAGGGGCACGGGCGGGAGTGGAAAGTTAAGAGGGCGTGATCCAAGCAAAGGATTGTTGCCGGCCGGCCGCTTACAACTTATTTTTGCTCCATATCGAAGTCAGACTCTCGCCCACTCTCCAGCACTTAATTCCTTGTCCCACTCGCCTGTGGGTCTTTCACAGCATCATGCCGAGTCCAGGCCCAGGAAACCACTTGCTTTTCTAGACAGCTTATGGAAACTTGCTACTTCGCTTGCCTGCTGTTTTCTGTGTCTCCCAGGCAAAATGCGCTATTTCTGCAGCTTTGGGGAGAAGTTTGGTGTGGTGGCCCTGCTGGCAAGCATAAGAGCTTTTAGGGGTTGGTAGCATTGGCTGTTGCTTCTTGAAAATGTCACCCCCATGGAGTGCCTTCTTCTCAGATGTGGAAAGTAGAGGCATCAATGACGTTAATTATTGGTTTATCCAGGATTTGCTGAGAGTACGGGAGAACAACTCAAATTCTTGGTCAAGTGTCTAGTAGACTGTATTCACCAACAAGTTTAAATGGCAACGCCTCCAAAGAATTAAACTTTAAGATAGTAATGATTTAAGCCTTCAACACGTTAAATTGATCAATTTAATCTTCCTAATCTTCCCTGAGGCCTGATTGGCTAATGTTTCAGAGACCCAAGTGCTGACCCTGATCCTTGGAACAGACTGGTGTTCAATCTTTGGGAGAGTGATTTTCAAGGTGTGGAACACTTGGGGCACGCGTGAAACTGTTAGGTTTAACAACTCTGCTTTGGATGGAAAGCTCACCACTGACAGGATGTGCCTTAAAGTGCCAGGTCTGATCTGTAGAATTTTTTCTGTTTATAAAGTAGAAGATCCAGGAGCCTTTATGCTTCAGAGTGACTTTTAATAATTGATTCTGAAGGGATAAATTCCTTATGTCCTAAGGGACAATTCCTTTGATTCAAGCCTGGTACTGGGATAAACAAATAGAGGGATACACAATTGTCCTATATTTTCCTAAAATTTAACTAGAGTAGTAAAAGGGACAGGACATAAATATATAGCTTATTTATAAAAGATAAAATATTAACAAGACCTTTCCATTAAACTTTTCTTGCTCATTCTCTTTCTGGCACTGTATATTTGAATGCAGAAATGAAAAACTTGTCATATTTTTCTTTTCATGAGATTGGTAAGTTAGTTTATAAGAGCTTTGTAGAAACCTGTGGAGGAATAGTTAGCAGCCTTCATGATGTTATATCATCCGTAAAAACCTGGGTGTTGATCTATATGAAAAATAAGACCTGTTATATTACACATTCCAATAGGTTTCATTTCTGATTCCTGAATGTGGAATACTACCTAAAGAACTGAAAAACCTGGTTACAGAAACTGGACCCTATTACTTTGTGAAGAATTTACCTCTTCATGAGTTAATTACACAAGAATTCATCAATACATTTGTAAAGAAAGGTAAGAAAACTGTGTGGTGTCTGTGAACGTGGCAAGATAAGGAAGTATACTTAGATCACTTTACAATACAAGGGTTCTTGTTTTAAGTAGGGCTTATGGAGATAGTCTGTGTGGTCAAGTGTGTGCGTCACTCTCTCGTCCACAAGTGTTGCATGGGGATGCTGTAACAAAAGGGTACCCCTCATCTTAAAACAGGATTGATGAAGAGGAAATCCTTTTGATCCATGTATTCAGATATAGTGTTGTTGGATATGTGGCTGCAAAGAACTGTGCTCTCAGTAGTTTGCACAACAGCTACCTCAGAAGATTGATTTCCTGAGGCAACACAGCAGCTGTTTACGGAGATGGGTACTCGTGGTTTGACGTCTTAGATTTTAGAACTCTCACCCTCCTCTGCTCTCCTCATTCCTATTAATATCTGCTGGGTTGATTGATTTATTCCAGTTGTTTCCTGGGAGCCACTTGTTCAAAACTGTTTCTTGGAAAGTCTTTGGGGATCCCACCCTAACTGCATAAGTTACTATATTTATAAGTAAGCCACTTACTTAATCTTATAGAACCCTTGTTTGTCCTCTCCAGTAGAGCTGTGAAGAATCCTAGTTACTTGGAGCTTCTCTCATTCTGATGTTGCTGGGGATGCTTATGAAGCTGAATGTTTTGTCTTTGGTCTCATCAACATTATTCCTTTCATCTGTTTCAAAGCTTGATACTACTTTGTTAATAGCATGGACACTAGCTATAGTAGGCACTGTTATATATCTTATCCAATTTAAACCCTTGCAATAACTCTATGCCAGGGGTGTTAAATTCATTTTCACCAGGGTCCACATCAGCCTCATGGTTGCCTTCAAAGGGCCTAATGTAATTTTAGGACTGTATAAATGTAACTACTCCGTAACTGTTAAGTGAGAGTTCGGCACTGCCGCCAGGTAGAAATAAGGTGCTAGGCTGGATAAAACAAGGTGGAGGCCAGATTTGGCCTACAGGCCTTGTGTTTGCAACCTGCACTCTATGCAGTAGGCTTGTGATCTCCATTTTACAGGTAAGGAAATTGAGGCTGGGAGAGATTGAGAAGCTTTAACTTCATACAAGTTCCTGGCACATTTTGAATCTCATCCTGGAACTCTGCTTCTCAGGTGTGTAACACTTACTTAATATTCCACTTTGTGCCTCTCTGCCAGCATCCCCAAGGACACACATTCCATCCTTAGTCCACTTTCTGCCTGATGTGATAGTCAGCTTGCACAAACAGGTCTTGGGCAGGGGATTAACTGTGTGTGGCTTTTCATGTCCTCCAGGTTAACAGTGGCAGGTTTTAGGTTTTTTGAGTGACCTAGAGCAGCAATCTTGAAGATTTATTATCATGTAAAAATAATCCACTAGTATTTTGCAGGTGTGATTTTTTTTCTCTTAATTTCTCTTCTGGGCTTTCTCTTACAGGTTCGTGCTGTGCACTGACATACAATACAAATATCGATGAAGATAATACTGTTGCTCTGCTGCCAAATGGTAACAACTGATTCATTTTTTTCTTCTTTCTTCAATTAAAAATGAAGTGCATGCTGTGAAAAAAAGGTCAAAGCATACAGATATATATAAAGTGAAGGTCCCCTTTCCATCCCCCCTCTTCTAAACTCTCCTAAGAGAAGGAACTGTTGTTAATAGGTTGTGTTCATTCTTCCAGATATTTTCTGTGAATTTATAAACACATGTAAAGGTACTTCTTTTTTAACATGAATTATATCATATTACATTGTTTCTAAGTTTGCTTTTTTTTAACCATATATCATAGACAGCTTTCCATATCAGTGCGTATTGTTCTAAAGTACTATTTTTAATGTTTTGAAGGTATTCCAAGGAAGAGGTATACAATGACTTGTTCATTCCTATTACATTATTATAATTAATATCCTTGTATGTATAGTGTATAAACAGTAGCCTTGTATTATAAATAAGATGTCTGTATGTACAAATAATATTCTTATATTTTAAGTAAAATCCTTTTATGCAATTTATTGCTCTGATACCTAACTACTCAATTTGCCTTGCTTTCTCTTAGTCATAGACATGTCATATTTTGACATTTCCTTTATGGGAATTATTTGATTTATAGGGAAATTAATTTTATCACTTGATAAAGACACTTATGAAGAAACTGGACTTCAAGGTCATCCATCTCGTTATTCTGGTAGAAAAATAATGAAATTTAGTAAGTATTATATTTTCTCCATCAGTTTCTAACAAGGTGGTAATCTTCTCACGACAATTTAAATTTAAATGTTTGAATTGCTTCTATTTTCTTCGTTCAGAAAAAGTATGGGTTTTTCTTGTCTTTAAAGCTTCTGACTCAGAGGGCTCTCAGTTGGGCTTCAGGTAGGATAAAATAATGCCATTTCTTTTCAGCTGTAGGCTGCATCTTAAAAGATCATAGAATTGGCATGGTCCATTAGGTATATGTTTTGGGTCAAAAATTCAAAGTAGTGAACCCAAGGTAAGAGTCCACAACTTTTTCTTAATAAAGATTTCATTTGATCTGCCTAAGTCTTCGTGGTTGCTAGTAAAAACTTACTTCTGCTGGCAGTGTCTGGCTTGGGTATCAGTAGCAAAGGTAGCCACATCCAGAGGGAGATTAGAGTTGACTCTGTCCTTGGTCTTTGACCTAGGAAAAGTATGAATTAAAAAGACCTGTTTTTAGCTCTCAATGCTAGAAATGCCCATTAAAGGCAGAGTTTTGATTTGGTAAAACAAACAGTATAAGAAGAACGAAATAATTTTTACTATCCATAAAGTTTCCAAAAGTTCTGTTTTTTTAATAACAGTACTTTTTCCACAGTGTAATCCAGCTACATATGAATGAAATATTTATTCTTCTTTCCATTTTTTAAGTTATTTCCATTGATCTGATGGACTTATCCTTTAACCTGGATTCCAAGAAGTATAAAAGAATATCTTGGTCCTTCAAAGAGAAGAAGCCATTGAAATTCAATTTTCTTTTGGCTTGGCATCCTACAGGTATGGAGAATAAATTATGAAATAATACAATGGTTTTGAAATCTAATTGTTAATTAAAGGGGAGCAATGGGGAATCAGTGGTGATTTCATCCCTTTAGTCGGGGATATTATATACCTAAATGTGTAAACGTTATTAAGAAAGCTGCTTCGGTCCCTCTCATCCCCCAGAACCGTAGTTCAGGATAATCTGTGCAGGCAGCCATCTGTCTCCATCTTGGGTTATATGTAGATCCAGAGATCTTGAGAGTGGCTTCTGAGCAGCTAACCTTTATCTGTTTCTCCCCTTCCTGCCTCCAGCTTATCTCTAACAGCCTTGGCTGTAATGTTTTAAAATAACGCTAGTCAGAGTTATATATACAAACTGCTTATTTATTATTGCACAGTAATCGGCATGCCATTAGAGGTTAGGTTAAATTTGTTGCAAGTTTTAATTGATTAGGACAATAAATTTAATTCAGAGTTGGATAGTCACCAAACAATCTATTTGTTTGCCATGTCCCTTGCTCCATTTTAGTAGTGTGTTTTTGGCCCATCACAAGATATAATGAATCAGATCACCACAATTCTGATAGTCAGGTCCACTCTTTTGGAAAATAGGGCACACACAGGTCCATTGTGGAAACATGCCCACCTCCCTGCCCCTTATGGGAAGTTTTTGGTCCTTGGGTGCCCTGCGGTTGCCTGTGTGAGTCCAAGGTCTATAATACTTCAGTGCTTCTCCTTGTACTTGTGGTAGAGATACCAGAGGACAGAGAGACAGGCTGTCATTTCAGTCACGTGAAGTGCTTTTTTATTTATTTTTTATTTTTTCTACTGAAAGTTCTTGTTTTTAAATATATTTTATTGATTATGCTATTACAGTTGTCCCATTACCCCCCTTCATTCCCCTCCACCCTGCACACCCTCTCCCACCCACATTCCCCCCCTTAAGTTCATGTCCATGTGTCATAAGTTCTTTAGCTTCTACATTTCTCATACTATTCTTGCCCTCCCCCTGTCTATTTTCTACCTACCATCTATGCTACTTATTCTCTGTACCTTTTCCCTTCTTTCCTCCTCCAACTCCCCTGCTGATAACCCTCCATGTGATCTCCATTTCTATGGTTCTGTTCCTCTTCTAGCTGTTTGCTAAGTTTCTTTTTTGTTTTTGTTTTAGGTGTGGTTGTTAATAATTGTGAGTTTGCTATCATTTTACTATACATGTTTTTTTATCTTCTTTTTTCTTAGATAAGTCCCTTTAACATTTCATATAATAAGGGTTTGGTGATGATGAACTCCTTTGACTTGACCTTATCTGAGAAGCACTTTATCTGCCCTTCCATGCTAAATGAAAGCTTTGCTGGACAGAGCAATCTTGGATGTAGGTCCTTGCCTTTCATGACTTGGAATACTTCTTTCCAGCCCCTTCTTGCCTGCAAGGTCTCTTTTGAGAAATCAGCTCACAGTCTGATGGGAACTCCTTTGTAGGTAACTGTCTCCTTGTCTCTTGCTGCTTCTAGGATCCTCTCCTTCATTTTTACCTCGACTAATGTAATTATGATGTGCCTTGGTGTGTTCCTTCTTGGGTCCAACTTCTTTGGGACTCTCTGAGCTTCCTGGACTTCCTGGAAGTCTATTTCCTTTGCCAGAATGGGGAAGTTCTCCTTTATTATTTGTTCAAATAAGTTTTCCACTTGTTGCTTTTCCTCTTCCCCTTCTGGTACCCCTATAATTCGGATGTTGGATGGTTTAAAGATGTCCTGGAGGTTCCTAAGCCTCTCCTCATTTTTTTGAATTCTTATTTCTTCATTCTTTCCTGATTGTATGTTTTTTTCTTCCTTCTGGTCCACACCATTGATGTGAGTCCCAGTTCCCTTCCCATCACTATTGGTTCCCTGTACATTTTCCTTTATTTCACTTAGCATATCCTTGACTTTTTCATCTAATTTGAGACCAAATTCAACCAATTCTGTGAGCATCCTGATCACCAGTGCTTTGAACTGTACATCTGATAGGTTGGCTATCTCTCGGTTGCTTAAAAGTACTGGTTGTGAGGCTTTCAATTCTGTTTGAGCCATCTCCCCCCCCTTTGGTCTGGTTGAGCCTGTTACATCTGAGGGGCATAGCCTTAGGTGTTCACCAGGGCGGGGCACCCCAGTTGTTGAGTTGTGATGCTGTATGTGGGGGCGGGGTCTGGGAGGGAACAATGGTGCTTGCTTTGCTTTCTGTCGGACCTCAGTCCCTTCTGCTGCTTCCCCCAAGCAAACTGGTCCCCTCTGGTGACAATTCTGGTGTGGGTGGGCTTGTGCACCCTGTGGGACCCTCCAAGGACCTCTCCTGTGAGGCTGGGAGTCTCTCCCTGCACCACAACCCCCACAGGTGTTTTCAATCAGTGTCCTGAGGCTCTATTTCCCAGCACTGGGACCCTGGGCTGCTCACGGTGACTTCACGGTGAAGTAAGCTGGCTGCTGACTTCACGGTGAAGTAAGCTGGCTGCTTACTTCACAATCGCTGCCTTGCTGGGTCTGCCAGTTGCCACCCCTAGGCCGGGGTCTGCTAGCTGCTGCTTGTGCGCTCAGGGTCCACCTGCTACAGTCTTGCGCGCCCCGGATGGCTTATGCACCTGGTTACAACTCTGCTCTCTGAGCCGCGACCTGCACCTGGCTGCCCGACTCTGCCCCTTCTACCAGTCTGGATGAATGGGTCTATTTTAACTTCTTGGTTGTCTGACTTCCATACAGTTCAATTTTCTGTCGGTTTTGGTTGTTACTCTGTTTCTAAATTGTTGTCGTCTCTGTCTTGGTTGTGCGAGGAGGCGCAGTGTGTCTACCTATGCCTCCATCTTGGCTGGAAGTCTCACTCATGTGAAGTCTTCATTGAAGGCCATGTATGCTTTGGGTTCTGGAGGACTCTGTGTTTCTAAGATTCCTAATTATTTTAAGGAATTGTTAGGAACTATGAAAGTTCTGTGATTTTACCCTCTTGTAAGCTAAGAAGTTAGCCTGCACAGTCTCACGGATGCTGGCATAAGATTTGGGTCAGAGACAGAGAACTTTATTACTGAAAGCAGTATCAGTGGCTAGAGTATCAGCATTTGCACCAGTCCACCAAGTGCTAATTCTTACATGGAGAGACACAGTGGGCCAAGTGATGCTGGCACATACATGTTGCACAAAAGGAGACTGGAGCTTAAGGAACTCAAATCTTTCATATTGGGCAGTAAGCCTGCTGACCTTTGCCCTGGAGGAAGGGAGACATTATTTCCTTCAGACTGAACAGTAACAAAGCCTGCCATTTGCTCTGGATGGGGCCACTCTTTCTGTCTTCCAAGGCTGTTGGAAAATCCTTGAAGATACACTGAATTACTGGATTCAGAGACAAGGTTGAATGTGATTCTATCATCATTCAGTTCTTCTTCTCTTTCTTTTATAGAGATTGTGGAAATATGTTCCTTTTTCTGTAGAATTCACTTGTTTGTACATAAGCAATGCTTTCAGTCTTATTTAAGTTGAAATTTTCTTATTACAGCAAATGATGAAATTTGTATAAGTTGAATCTGGAAGTGTTATGCTTTTCTGAAGAAAGTGTGAAAGAAGAGGAATGTTTGCGGAACTTTGGCACAAGGAACTGAAAGCAATTTAAATTATTTTAATTGAATATAGCTTTGCACAACTTCCTTCTATCTTAATCCTACCTGTGTCCCATAACTCTCAGATGGGATGGGGTAGTTTTAGGGATTTATGGAACTTGTTTATAATATTCAAGTGGCCATATATGGTTTGTTTTAAGGTGTGGAAGAATCAACGATGATGTCCTACTTTTCCAATTATGGAATTCAGGAGCATCAGCCAAAAATAGCAGTGAGCATGGTGACAGATCTGCAGTGCCCAGTGCTGCAGAGCAGCGAGCTCAGGGGCAAGCTGGAGGTGGCCTGCAGTACCGGGGAGCTGTTCGACTGGCTGGGTGCTGTCTTCAGTAACGCTGACCTGTGCGTACGAGAGCCCCAGGGTCTCACAGGGCTCTGGCTTCTTGTTTTGAATAGGGGCTTAATATATATTTTGAAAGTGATCATGTGATAGATATAGATGTGTTTTCTCTCTTTTTTTGTGACAGAAATAATGAGCCTAGTAATTTCATATCAACTTATTGCTGTCCTCAGCCAAGCACACTGATGGCAAAAGCGTCTTTGTGTACGATCACTGGTTTCATACTTCCAGAGAAGATATGTCTCCTGTTGGAACAGCTGTGGTATGAACATGTTTGCCTTTTTCATCTTGCTTGTCTCTGCCAACATGACATTTTAGGAGCAGTGCTCCTATTCCAAATTTCAGCGTCCTGTCACAAACATTTCCCTTTTTATTCTAGGCTTGGGCTCACAGTATAGTAACATTATCATCTTAAATGACATAATTATCTGTCGTGATAGGAAAATTCTATTGCCATGTTCTTGTCCTTATGGAAAGACAAATAGCAGAGCTTAACTGTGCTTCTTGAAAACAAACTGTTCATTTTTCTTGTTCTGCTCCCGGGATCATTTTGGTGCCTTTTAGGTTACAGTATCACCTGAGAAAATAGCAATACTCTAGGAAAGACATGCTCTGCTTTAAATATTGGAGTTCTGCAAAATGTCTCACTTTGAAATAGGGTACAAAAAAGGAGTTGACCAATTCAAATGATGTCTAAGATCATTTCCAGCTCTGACAATTTGTGAATCACTGGGCATCAGTAATATGCCAAGGATTGTGTAAAACAGTATTTGTTTTTTGTTTGTTTGTTTGTTTTGGGGGGGAGGTATTATATAAGTAAGGGCTACATTGTCTCTGATGTCAGAAAACTCAAATTCCATACTGAAAAGTTGACAAAGTGAGCATGTCGTCTCAGTCTTCACTTTGAAAATGTATAAGATTACAGTCTTGAGGGTTTTCTTTTTTAAACCCAGAATTCTTTTTCATATTTATTTGTTTAGTACTTTGATTTTCTTCAATAAGAAGACTTAATTTTTAGAATCTGATAAATTATGCTGCAGTGTTTCAGTTAACAAAGACTTTAAAAACAGCAGTTAAAGGGAGAGAAGCTATTCTTACACACTTTTGGGGTTTTCTTGTTCTTTGAATCTTACATGATTTTCTACAATGGAGGTAGAAAAAGTTGAACTTTGTTTTGTGCATTGTATATTGATTAACCTTTATGGAATTTATAATATAGTATCAGGAATTTAATTTGCATCTCCTAATTTTTATAAATACAAATTAAGGTCTAAACTCCGTTGGAACATCAGAAATATCACTTATCCTGAATAAGTTAAAAAAAAAGTGAACATTCCTAATTCTTCCTGTTTATAAGAATTCTCTTTCTTTTTCAGCCACTACTTCAATGAGCCAAAGTTAGCTCCTTGGGTTACGTTGACGGTTCAAGGCTTTGCAGACAGTCCTGTTTCATGGAGAGAAAATGAGCATGGTTTTCAAAAAGGAGGAGAACATTTATACAACTTTGTGATTTTTAATAATCAGGACTATTGGCTTCAGATGGCTGTTGGGGCAAATGATGACTGTCCACCATAAGAATACAAAATTTATAATCATGTTTGTTTATACTTTTCAGATTTCTTAGTGGTAAAAGGACTGAGTGTTCTCTGAGACTTATATGATAATGACATATCTTAGATAAGCATCCTGTCCGGACATCCCATCCTGGACTGCAGTGAGGCCTGTCTAGCGATCAGCTCAGAGTTGTTTCTCCTTGTCGGTGTCAGCATATGACTTACTGCATGGTAGAATGAGCCAGGGATCAGGGGTTATGGAATCGTTTGGTAAGATGTATGCTTTTACTCAAGTACATGATTGCAGCTTTTTTATATGATAATAATAATAATAAGAGCCAGTCCCCGCTTCAAGTGTTGTGCATGTATTATCTCATTTAGTTTTCACATCAATCCTGTTAGGAAACAGGCAGAGTATAAATAAGCTGCTGAGGTCACGTTGCTTATGGATCGTAGGACTTGATCTCCTGTCTGCTGCTTCCTTAACTGTTCTCACTGTCCTGCCTCTGGATCAGGATGGGTATTTAAATACTGTATGTTGTTAAAGACCAAGTTGAGAGATTTTTTTTCCCAGCTGTATGGCTGGTAAGGACCAGCTGAAAACAACAAAAACCTCTGGAATATATAGCAAAAACCATTATTTAAAATGTATCAATGAGCTGCAAATAAACACTTCTAAAAGGCTAAATTACCATATTTTTTGGACCAAAAGATGCAAATGGGTTTTTGAGGAGGAAAATAGGGAAAAAAATTTTGAAGCAAAAAATGTGGTAAAATATTTAATAACAAAATTAACATAATATTTCACCAATGTAAATGTAAACAGAACTCAACAGCAGCATTAACAACCATTATTCCTTCCAAATTTGGGGGTGGGGGTAGTTCATCTTATAGTCCAAAAAATATGGGTAAAAAAAATTTTCATGGAAATAAAAACTCAAAGATGTAATTAGGGTGCTGATGCCACTTTTCACCTTTAGGATATTTGTGAAATGTCAGACCCAATTTTGCTTTTCTCAGCCTGGTGTGGGGGCAGGGGCAATAGAATAGCAAACAAAGCTGAGGGCTTGCCCAAGTGGGCATACTAATAGGAGAGCTCAGAGTTGAAACCCCAAAAGGACAGAGTAAGGATGAACCATAAATAAACCTGTCTGCCTCCCCCTCACCTCTCCTGTCCCCCAGGACAGCAAGGAAGATTGCCTTTCTGGGAGCAAACTTCTCTGAGAGGATATATGTATAGCCACAGGTAGCCCTTAGCTGGTTTATTCACACAACCTGGGTAGTCTGAAAATAATGTCTTAGGTTATAAATTTATTTTTCCACTAGAAAATAATTTCTGTTGAGATCCCACAACGGCACAAACTATTCTTGACGTTAAGCTCCTTCCTCCTTTGCAGTTCGGTCTTTACATGGTCCCATGAATGCTTTCTTCTCCCACCACCTGGAAGCAGCCAAGGGCAAACTTCAAGGTGGTGTCAGTGAACTTAAGTCCCGGTGTTTATCTGTACCTCAAACCAGAAATTTAAAGTGATGGAAAGTTTTTAGTGCTTTCCAGGTGACAGGCAAAAGCAAAACAGATTATCTTCAGAAGGACTCAGAAATAGTTAAAAGGAATGTTAGTTCATAATCACAGACAGGTAAAATAGGCAAGCAAAAGTGTTGGACAGAAGAAGCAGGCCTACAAAGACAAAATATTTAGGTTATCAAACGTGATAAAAAGTATGCTATTTTTTTAAGATTTTTTGTTTATTTTTAGAGAGAGGGGAAGGAGAAATAAGGAGAAACATTGATGTGTGAGAGAGACATCGATCAGTTGCCTCTCGCACACTACCAGCTGGGGACTTGGCCTGCAACTCACCTGACCAGGGATCACATCAGTGACCTTTTGGTTCTCAGACCAGTGCTCAACCCACTGAGCTACACCAGCCAGGGCTGTTTTATAATTAAAGAAATAAGGGGGATTGAAGATCATGTGTAAAAATAACCAAGCAGATTGGGAAAGTATTAAATGGAAATCTAGGAGTGAAAAATACTGTAATTGAAAGTTTAATGGATTGGCTTAATAGTACACTGAACACCACTGAAAAAAAGAAAATAATAGATTAGGAAATAAAGATGTTTCAAACTTGGAAAAGGTGAAGGACTTTACCAGAAGACCAGGCATTATAAGAAAAGTTAAAGGATGTTCTGCAGGCAGAAGGAAAATAATACCAGATAGGAATCTGGATCTAAGCAGGAATGAAGAACACTAGAAATAGTAACAATATGGGTAAATGTATGAGTTATTATTCAAACCTCTTTAAAATACCATTGTTTAAGCAATCATAACAATATATTGTGGACTTTATAATATACTTGTGTGTAAGAGTACAATGGATGACAATAATAGCTTAAAGACTAGAAGGGAAGAAGTATACTATAACACTTGTGAGTTTCTTGTATTATACATGAAATGATATATTATCATTGGAATGTAGACTGATAAATTTTAGATATATATTGTAAGTCCTAAAACAATCACTAAACTAACAAAACAAATCATTGTAGTTATTAAACTAACAGGTAAAATGGAATTTTAAAACGGATTAGATTAACCCAGAAAAATGACAGAAGAGGTAAAAGAATTGAAAATAGATGGGATCAATAGAAAATAAAAAGTAAATATCAAAACTCACCATATCAGTAATCACATTAAATACAGTAAACACCTCAATTAAAAGGCAGAGATTGTCAGATTGGATTAAAGGGAAAAGACCTAAGTATATTCTGCCTTCATGAAGTGTACAAATGTTAAAAGTAAAAGGATGGAAAAAGATATACCATTCTAACACTAGTAAAAACAAAAACTGGAGTGGTTATATTAACATCAAAATAGATTTCAGAGTGAAGAATATTATCAGGGATTTTAAAAAGTGATTTCATATTGGTAACATCAATGAATATAAAGTGACATAACCCTAAGTGTTTTTGCACTTAATAATGCTTCAAAACATGTACTAAAACTAATAGAACTTCAAGGGGAAATACACTAATAAATTATTAGAGATATTGATATCTCTAATTGATAGAACAAGTTGCTAGAAAATGAGCAAAGATACAGTAAACCTTAATGACAATATCAATCCATATAACCTGATTGATATTTATAGAGCATTCCACCCTACCAGAGCAGAATATGAATTTTAAGTGCACATGAAACATTTATGAAGATAGCCAATGTGGCCCATTAAAAAACTGAATAAATTCAAAAGGATTCATCATACAAAATGTTTTTGGCCACAATGGGATTAAATGAGAAAGCAGTAAAGAAAGATCCTTGAAAACCCTGTAATACTGGGGAACTAACAAGTGAAAGACCAGATTTAAAGTGTAATTAGAAATTTGACCATTGTTAATCATTAGGGAAATGTAAATCAAAACAACAATAAGACACCACCTCACACCAGTCAGAGTGGCTGGTGTCAAAAAGTAAACATGTTGGTGAGGATGCAGAGAAAAGGGATCCAATGTGTACTGTCAGTGTGACTTCAAATTGGTGTAGCCACTATGGAAAACAGTATGAAGGCTCCTCAAAAAAATTTAAAATATATACATAGATAGATTTGCCATATGACTTAGCAGTTCCACTTCTGGATATTTATCCAAAGAAGACAGACTAAGCCAAAAAATATAATGCACCTGTCTGTTCACTGCAGCATTATTTATAATACCCAAGAAAAGGAAGCAACCTCAGTGTCTGTTGATAAGTGAATAAAGATTATATATATATAATATATACACACATGAAATTATATACTACCAATATATAATATACTATATATGTATTACATATGTATATATATGTAGTGTGTCATATACTACATATATATATATCTTTTGCACAGCCATAAAAAGAAAATATTTTTTAAAGATTTTATTTTTAGAGATAGGGGGAGGGAAGGAGAAAGAGGGAGAGAAACACTGGCCTGTAACCCAGGCATGCGCCCTGACCAGGAATCAAACCTGCAGTCTTTGGGTTTACAAGCCAGCACTCAATCCATTGAGCCACACCAGCCAGGGCAAGAATGAAATCTTGACATTTGTGACAAATTAATGGACCTAGCAAGTATTATGCTAAGTGAAGTAAGTCAGACAAATACCATGTGGTGTCAGTTATATGTGGCATCTAAAAAACAAAAACAATCAGAAACAAATGTAAGGGGAGGGGTGGGGGGGGGATAGAAAAAGGTGAATGGGCCCTGGCTGGCGTAGCTCAGTGGATTGAGCACGGGCTGCAAACCAAAGTGTCCCAGGTTTGATTCCCAGTCAGGGCACATGCCTGGGTTGCAGGCCAGGTCCCCAGTGGGGGTCATGTGAAAGGCAACCGCACATTGATTCTCTCTCTTGCTCTCCCTCTCTCCCCCTCTAAAAAATAAATAAATAAAATCGTAAAAAAACAAAACTGCCATTAAAAAAAAAAAGATGAATGGGAATATAATTAATACTGTCATAAATTTTCATGGTGACAGATTTCTAGAATTAGGGAGTAATCACATTGTAAGGTATAAAAATGTCAAATCACTATATTGTACACCTAACACTAATATATGTACCAACTATACTTTAAAAAATGGAGAAGTTATTTGAAATGAATTTTAAAAACCTTGGATTTTGGGATTACTGTTAAAGCAGTACTTAGAGGTAAATTTATATCAAGTGCCTATATTAGAAAGGAAGAAAGGTCTCAACTCCATGACCTGTTTCAGCTTTAAGAAGCCTCTTCTCGTCCAGATAGTGGAGTAGTTAAATGCAGTGCTCATTTCCTCCCACAACCACGTCCACATTACAACTAAATTACAGAATAGCCAGTCTTGAGAACCACCTGAAGACTAGTTGAACAGAACTCCTGTTCAGGGATACAAAAGAGAAACCACACCAAAACTGGTGGGAGGGATGGGGATGCGGATTGAGAAAGGATAGCTCAGCAGCAGAGGTCCCACACAGAAGAGCAAGGGTTCCCATCCCCACACCAGGCTCCCCAGCCTAGACCACCAGTCCTGGGAGGAAGATCCCCACATCTTGCTGTGAAAATCCCTGGGGATTCTCTCTGGGTGAGACAAAGCTGCTGGAGTCCCAGGTATTCATAAAGGGCCTGTGCATGGACTTGCTGAAGGAATCACTCACTTTGAGCTCCAGTGCTAGTACAGCAGCTCAAAAGCACTGGGGACAATGGGGAGGAACTGAACTGTCTGGCTTCAGGACAAGGGCTGAAGGGGCAGCTCCCTCTGACTAAACTGATGGCAGGTGCTATTGTTCCTTTGCTGAGCCCTCTCCCCACTCATCCTGCAGGTGCAAGTGGGCACGAAATCTGAGTTTCCATCAAATTTGCCCCACCCTGGTGGTTCTCTGAGTACTCACCCTACCTAATCCATACATGAGCCTGAACTATCAGTGGCTGTTCTCACAAGCTGCCTGGGCCAATGCTGTGTGTTTTTCTAATATCTCACAAAAGTTCACAATCTCCAAAGAAGTAGCATCTGACCTTGGCATGCCTTGTGCCTTTTGTTAAGCTACCCCAGTTCTGGCGCTGTTGACAGCAGGCCTCAGTTTGCAGCATAGGCACTCCCAGGTGCTTCCAAGTCCAGCACAGGCAGTTACCATCACAGATCATTTTGTAGCTCCTACCAGGGGACCCTGTGCTGGTCACAGGCACTGGCTTATCTAAGCCAGCACCAAAGCTCCCCAGAAAGGCCCCAGAACGAACACATCCTGTTACTGACTCATACCATACCAGGACACCACCCATCTATCTCCACAAATGAAACACCCAAAGGGTGGACTCAGCAGGCACCAGAGCTCACTACAGTGAATCCCACTTCTGGCCCCTGTAATATAGCTCATTCACTGTGGTCATGGGCAGTCCACACAAATCTGAGGGTCAAATATTTCACTGACCTGCCAATAGCAGTAGTCTCAACTACAACAGAAGGGCACACAGAACTTACACAAGAGACACCCCTGGAGCATCTGGTCACCCGAGCACTGAGCCCCACAGTACACTTAACACATAAAACCACGTTGCCAACTCCGGGAGACATAGCAGATCTACCAAATGCTTGGAAACAGCCAAAATGAGACAAACATGTCCCAAATGAAAGAACAGGAAAAAAAAAAGAAAAGGAAAAAGAACTAAACAAAAATGAAGGCAGACAATCTATTGGATACACTGGTTATAAGGATGTTCAATGAATTGAGGGGAAGAGTAGATGAAATTAGAACTCACACAAAGAGATGGAAACTAGAAAAAGTCACATATAAAGAAAACAACTGAAATGAAGAATACATTAGAGGAAATCAACAGTCAAGACGAAGCAGAGAAGTGAAGCAGCAATTTGAAAGAAGGTAGCAGAAAATGCCCAAATGGAACAGAAAAAATTTTTAAATGAGCCTATTTAAGGGACCTCTGGGACAACCCCAAGCATAACAACATTCACATCATAGGTGTACCAAAAGTAGAAGAAGAGATCAAGGGACTGAAAATTTACTTGAAGAAATAATGACTGAAAACTTCCCTTATCTGATGATGAAAATATACACACAAATTCATGAAGCACAGAGAGTCCCAAATGAGATGAACCTGAAGAGGCTCACACCAACAAACATTGTAATTAAAATCCCAAAGATTAAAGACAAATCTTTTTTTAAAAGACTATTTATTTTTAGAGAGAGGGGAAGGGAGGGAGAAAAAAAGGGAGAGAAACATCAATGTGTGGTTGCCTCTTGCACGCCCCCTACTGGGGACTTGGCCCACAATCCAGGCATGTGCCTTGACTGGGAGTTGAACCAGTGACTCTTTAAATCACAGGCCAGCACTCAAACCACTGAACCACACCAGCCAGGGCTAAAGAGAGAATCAAAAGCAGCAAGAGAAAAGCAATTAGTTACCTAAGTGGAGCTCCCATAAGACCATAAGACTGTCAGTTGATTTCTCAACAGAAACTTTGGAGGCCAGAATGGACTGGTACAAAGTATTCAAAGTAATGAAAACAAGAACCTACAACGAAGTTTACTCTACCCAGCTAGGCTATCATTGAAAATTGAAGGAGAGGTAAAGAGCTTCCCAGACAAGAAAACACTAAATGAGTTAATCACCACCAACTAGTATTACAAGAAATGTTAAAGGGACATCTTTAAAAAGAAGAAAAAAATTAAAAATATGAATAATAAAATGGCAATAACTATATATCTATCAATAATTACTTTAAATGTAAATGGGGAAGCAGAGATCTAAGGGGACTAAATGGTAAAGGAAAAAATATAATAAAGTAAAAAGGATAGCATATTATACATTAAAAAATAAAGCTATGGAATTAAAAAACATGATTTTATATAGCCATATATATTTTATAACATACATGTAGTAAGTTGCATTTTTAAAAACAATGATATACTGTGCACACTTACAAATGCAAATGGATTTAGTCTCTGTCATTTAATACTACTCTGATTTTGGCTCAGTCTTTCCTTCTGCTTGCTCTGGGCTTTGTTGGTTGTTGTTCCTCCAGTTCTTGTAGATGTGGGGTTAGGTTGTTTATTTGAAATGTTCCTGTCTTTTTTAGGTAGGCCTCTATCATTATAAACTTCCTTCTCAGGACTGCCTTTGCAGTGTCCCATAAGTTTTGGACTGTTCTGTGTTCATTTTCATTTGTTTTCAGAAACTTTTTGATTTTTTCTTTGATCTTATTAGCCCACTCATTGTTTACATTTACACAATGAAATACTACCCAGCAGAAAGAAAGAAGGAGCTCCTACCTTTCATGACAGCATGGATGGAACTGGAGAGCAGTATGCTAAGTGAAATAAGCCAGGCAGTGAAAGAGAAATACCATATGATCTCACCTATAAGTGGAACCTGATCAACAAAACAAACAAACAAGCAAAATATAACCAGAGACATTGAAATAAAGGACAAATTGACGGTTACTAAAGAGGAGGAGGAGAGAGGGTTAATAGGGGAAAGGCCATCAAGGAACATGTATAAAGGACACATAGACAAAGCCAAAGGGTGTAAATTCGAGGGGAGGGGACATGGTGAGGTGAAAATAGAGACAACCGTACTTGAACAACAATTAAAAAATGTAAATGGATTAATCTCCAATCAAGAGACACAGTGTAGTTGAAGAGGAAAATAAGACCCATACATATGCTGCCTACAAGAGACTCACTTTGCATTGAAAGACACATAGACTGAAAGTAAACAGATGGATAAAGATATTTCATGCAAATGGAAATTTTTAAAAAGCTGATGTAGTAATGCTTATATCAGACAAAATAGACTTTAAAACAAAGGATATAATAGGTTACAAAGAAGGACATTTCATATACAATAAGATATGGAAACAACCCAAGTGTCCATTGATAGATGATTGGATAAAGTAGAGGTGGATAATATACAAGGTCTGCCCAGAAAGTATGCAGGCTCATAATATGAAAAATAGAGACATTTGTTGAAGAAGATACAGGATACAAGAAGCATCATGCATTGGACAATTACACTTCAGTCCCCTTCAAAGTTATGACCTTCTTGAGGAAATCTTGTTCATTAGTAGCAGTTTGAATTAAGCCATTAGCAACTGCAGCATGATGTCAAGCTGCAGAATGAATTTTGCCATGACATGTTTCATGCCAAGATCCTGCATCAAAATATTGGACATGACAGTTTTTGGAATTCCCAGATCAGTTTCTAGTTCTCTCAGTGTCAGTCACTGATATTTGTTGATTGCAGCCCATACATGTTCAACATTCTCAGGTGTTCTGCTTGTTGCAGGCCTTTCAGAATGTGGATAACTTTTAATAGATTCTTGACCATCCTTGAAGCATTTGTGCCACACTTTTATTTATACTGTACTCATTGCATCATCTCTGAAAGCTTTCTGAATCCCAAATAGTTTCTGTAGAGGAATGTTCAAGCTTAACGTAAAAATTGATTCAGATTCATTGGTCTACTCACTCAGTCATTTTTAATGCAATGGCCACACAGTACACATGCTCACTCAGTGATGTCTTCTGCCCCCATTGACTAGTACAGTAAAGTTGTCGTTGTTCACACATGTGCATCCCAGTCCACTCTCTTTGGCTGACTGCCCACATTGATGTCACATAAACCATTCTCATTATATTAACAATGGCTGGACCTTTTCTAGACAGGTCTCATATATACAGGGGAATATTATTTGGCTATAAAAAAGAATGAAATATTATCATCTGCAACAACATGGATGGACCTAGAGGGTATTATGCTAAGTGAAATTAGTCATACAAAGAAAGACAAATTATATATGATTTCACTTACATGTGGAATCTAAAAATACAAAATAAACAATTAAAATTGAAACTCATAGATACAGAGAATAAAGTGATGGTTGCTGGATGGGAGGGAGTTTGAGGGGCTCAATGAAAAAGCAAAAAGGAGTAACAAGTACAAATTGGCAGTTACAAAATAATCATGGGGATGAAATGTATAGCATAGAGGATATAATCAATAATATTGTAATATCTATGTATGGTGCTGGGTGGGGTACTAGATTTATCAAGAGGATTACTTCCTAAATTATATAAATATCTGACCATTGCCCTGACTGGTGTGGCTCTTTTGGTTGGGCATTGTCCTGCAAGGTCAACGGTGTCTGGGTTTCAGTTTGGGGGCACTTACGAGAGGCAACTGATGATTGTTTCTCTTCCTTTCTTTCTCCCTCCCCTTCCTTCTCTCTGAAGATAGATAAAGTTTTAAAAAATAAGTAAATTTCTAACCACTATACTACATACCTTAAGCTAACATAATATTGAATGTCAACTGTAATTAGAAAAAATAACTATCTCTTCGTTAAAGGTTGTCGTAACCACTTTAGGATGCAATGGGCAGAGATAAAATGAGATAAAACAAAGGTTACTGTCTTTGCTAAGCTGTAAGAGTCATAGTACAGGATGGAGTATCTAGCTAATTCAGCAAGTGCTTCTTGTGTACTTGAAGCATTCTCATATATAAAATGATAGGTGGGGCTACATCATCTCCACAAATCATTGGCATCTTTATTAGTTTATAAAGACATGGTGTTTAATGCTGAAGGAATGAGAGAATGGATTAATATGAAAGTTAACATGAGATATCAGAGAAAATTTGTTTTCCTACAAATTGTGACTTTAAAGCAAACATACATTTTTCTCCCATAAGAACAGATTTGGTAAAGTGGTAAAATATGGAGAAGCAGCTACAAGACTTGCATGAAGATATTAGAACCTTTGTTTTGACTACTAAATCTTCCCTACCTAATGCTAGGGAGAGTTGTTATAGCTATGAATGGAGGCACAGTTAAAAATGAACTGAAGCCAGCCTTTATAAAGTTTACTTTAAAAAACCCAGAGAGTTACATTAAAAAAAGAACTCTGACTTTGATGACAGCTTTTATATTTTGAAAAAAAATTTAATGGCCAAAATTGGCCATTTAATGGCCAACAGCACACAGACCATACTAAAATGATTGAAAAGACTGAAGTGACTGAACTCAAAAATAGAGATATTGCTTTGCAAGTATGTTCCATGTTGGTGAAAAATGTAAGATTTGTTAATCCTGGGCTAAGGTTGACTTCTTGAAGGATCCCATTTCCAAATAAATGCTTGCATCTTTTTTCAAAAGCCACAATAAAAAGTAGGATATGTGCATATGAGTTTAGGTTCTATATGCATAAAATATCTCTACAAAGAATGCACAGAAAACTGATAACATCACTTGCCTCTAAGGAAGGGAACTGGGGAACTCAGACAGTGATGAGGAGGCAAATTTTCACAATATACCCCTTTGTATCTGCAACCATGTGGATATATTAGCTTCAAAAATAAACACATTCTTTAAAAAATACAATTGAAAAATAATAAAGTGCTTCAATGACTGCCTGTTGCAAAAAATAAAATAAAATAAAAGAGAGAAACTTGACAAATGAAAGCAAATTAAATCCAAAGTATACAGAAGAAAAAAATAATAAAAGACCAAAGTGGCAATCAGTGAAATAAAAGACAAAAGCCATAGAGAAAAATCAATGAATACAAAAGCATTTTTTTCTAGGGAAATCAATAAAATTGATAAATCTTTAGCCAGATTGATGAGGAAAGACAAATTAGTAATATAAGGAGAGAGGTATCATCCCTAAAGATCCTACAGATACTAAAAAAGAATAATAAAGGCATATTGAGAACACCTTTATGCCAATAAATTCAACAACAAAAATGAAACTGACAAATTCCTTGAAAGATGAAAATTGCCAGAACTCACTCAAGAATAAATAGAGAAAGGCTTCCTATAACAAAAATCCATATCCAGATGGCTTCAATGGTGAGTTTTACCAAACATTTAAGAAATAATACTAATTCTACAAAAAACTCTTTCAAGTTCCCAAAGAGGAGGGAATACTTTCCAACTCATTCTATGAGGTCAACATTACTCTGGTGCCAAAATTACCCTGGTACCCTAGCCAGACAAAGATATTACAAGGAAAGAAAACTACAATACAATATTCCTTGTGAACATAGGTGCAAAAATTCTAAGCAAATTTTGGTAAATGGAGTCTTACATAAAATAAAAAAGTAACATATTGTGGTCATGGTTTTTATCCTAGGAATGTAGGATTGATTTAACATTTACATAATCATTTCAATCAATACAGAAAAACTATTTGACAAAATCTATCCACCATCTATGTCTCATAAAAACTTAGGAAAACTAGGAATAAAGGAAATTTCCCCAATCTGATAAAAACACATCTATAAAAACCCTATTCAAACATCATACTTAATTGTGAAAGACTGAATACTTTCCCCCTAGCACCAGGAACAAATCAGAGATGTCACTACTCAACAATGTACTGGAGATCCTAGACTGTGCAATTAGGAAAGAAACAGAAATAAAGAACATCCAGATTAAAATTAAAAAAATAAAATTGTTTTTTTCACAGATGACATAATTGTCTATGTACAAAATTCAGTGGAATCTACAAACTAGGTATTAGAAATAATAAGTGAGTTTACCGAAGTTACAGGGTACACAGCAATGTACAAAAACCAACTGCATTCCTACATACTAGTAATACACAATTAGAAATAGAAATTTAAAATCAACATTTACAATAGCACAAAATAATACATTACTTAAGAATAAATCCAACAAAAATGTTAAAGATATGCACACTGAAAACAATAAAATATTTCTATAATAAAGACCTAAGTAAATGGGGATATATGCCTTGTTAGAAGACTCAATATTATTAAGAAATGATACTTTCAAAATACAGATTTAATATAGTTTCACTATAATCCCAATCAAAATCCCAGCAGCTATTTGTGCATTTGTGTGTGTGTGTAAATTGACAAATTGATTTTAAAATTTTTGTAGAACTGCATAGGACCTAGAATAGCATCCAGGGCTGTTTTAGAACTTGACGATATATCACCAAAACCTTTCAGCTGCTTCCTTCTTTCTCCTTCAATATGATATAAATCACCTGCCCAAGCCAGATGTCAGGTGATGTTTTTGTTTCAATATGTTCCTCTTATAATCTGTAAAGTGTATGCCAACTAAGAGGAAGTGTTGTAATATGGAACTTCATTTAGGAAGTGGCAGTTGAAGTTGGAAATAATATTTATTTTTGTTATTTGTTTGGAGTAATCTGGAGTTGACAAGTTTTTTCAAACTATCTGTATCTACCAGTTAATACAATCTTTGGCTATATTCCATATGAGCCGTGGCTGGCGTGGCTCTGTGTATTTAGTGCCAGCCTGTGAACCAAAGGGTTGCTGGTTTGATTCCGAGCCTGGGTTGCAGGCCAGGTCCCCAGTAAAGGACGTGCGAGAGGCAACCACACATTGATGTTTCTCTCCCTCTTCCTCTCCCTCCCTTCTCCTCTAAAAATAAAATAAAATAAAATCTTTAAAATAAAAATAAAAATAGCTGATTGTAAGCTTAAACTATTAAAAAACTATATTCCACATGGAATTAAAATAAAAATCTTATATAAAACAGGAGTTTTAAAAGACTGAGTCAAGGAATTTATATGGATAGGAAAATTGACTTATAGATCTTCAAAGTACAAGTGTCAAGAGGTTTCCAGAACACACAGAAAAAAAACAAAGACCTACAAATTACTGAGGCAGTTTTCTTAAGTTTGGAGCAGAGGAAACAGTAACACAGCAACAGACAAAAAACCTATGCCAGAAGCATCCCTTTTAAGCAACTAAGATTGTGCTCAAATTCTTTTCATATAATTTGCTGGGACTTGGGGACCAGAGGGACCACTGCAAATATATTCTTCAGTCTCCAAACTAGGATAAATTTGTATCCAAAGGTTTATCCTTTGGGTGCAAAGTTACTGCTGTATTTATCATAATAGATAGCTAAATTAAATTATGTAGCAGGAAGTTAAGTGTGACCCAGCCATTTCTGAAGAAATGACCAGAGGTTAAAGATGATTATTTTCATCTGTTAAAACTGAAGATATATTTGTTTAGTTTTTCTATTTCCTGAAATGGATTATCTTCCTCATTCAGGTGTGTTGCCTTTAAACCCATGTGTCATTTTCACTATAAATCTCTCTGGATTCTCCAGAGAGACAGAACTAATAGGAGATACAAGGTCTGTCAGAAAAAGTCCAGCCATTGTTAATATAACAAGAACAGTTGCTTGACATCAATGTAACCTGGCAGCCAGGGAGAGTGGACTGGAATGCACATGCATGAACAATGACGACTTTGCTGTATTAGTCAGTGATGGGTGCCATTGAGTGAGCACGTGTACTGTGTGACCATCACATTCAAAATGACTGAGTGAGTAGACCAATGAATCTGCATCAAATTTTGCATTAAGCTTGAACATTCCTCCACAGGAACTATTCAGATGATTCAGAAGGCTGCAGCTATGGGCAACTGGTGATTGGCAGCCTCATCACTACAAGGCACCTGCTCATGCATCACATCTCATGCAGAGTTTTTTTTTTTGTAAAATATCAAATCACTCAGGTGACTACAGCCCAGATTTGGCACCTTGTGACTCCTGGCTTTTCCCAAAACTAAAACCACCTTTGAAAGGGAAGAGATTTCATACCATTGATGAGATTCAGGAAAATACAATGGGGCAGCTGATGGCAATTGGAAGAACTGTGTGAGTTTCCAACGTGCCTATCTTGAAGGGGACTGAGGCATCATTGTCCTATGTGCAATGCTTCTTGTATCTTGCATTTTCTTTAATAAATGTCTTTATTTTTCATATTACATGGCTGAATACCTTCTGGACAGACCTAGTATAAGTGCATTTGACCTTTGAACAACTCAGAGGTTAGGGGTGCTGACCCTCTGAGCAGTTGAAAATCTGCATATAACTATAATCTGCCTTCCAAATACAAGGATTTCCAACAATAGAGTTGTCCCTTGAACAACCTGGGTTTGAACTGCACAGGTTAATGGAAATAAAATCTGCCTAAAAATGTACCTGTGCAGTTAATCCCATGTTCTTCAAGAGTCAACTGTATATATAAGGAAGACCCCTGCAAAACCAGAATTATCTTCTGGAGGGTGGATCCCTTGTAGTACAGCCTTCCTCTGCTAGGTGAGTGTCCTAGGAACCCATTCATATCAGTCCACCAGTGGGCATTGCTGTGAGAGGCTGCATTTGGCTTCAGTGAATATTTTGTGAAGACAACATGTTTGCCCACTTCCTGATAGGCGATTTACGAGCACACCTTCCCACATTGTGCTGAGTGTTCAGCAGTTTTGGACCAAAAATGGCATGACTCCCATGCCCCACACTCACTATTCACCTGATTTTACTCTAAGTGCCTTTTTTTGTTTGTTTCTCCAAATGAATAAAATCCTCAAAGGGAAATGTTTTGCAGATGTGGAAGAGGTGAAACAAAAAATGGCAGAAGCACTAAAAGGCATCAAAATCAATGAGTTCAAAAACTGTTCTGAGCAGTGGAAAAATTCCCAATAGGTGTATTGCATCAAATGGAAATTACTTTGAAGGTGACTGAAGTTTAAACATGTAACAGTAAATACACAATTTTTATAAATAAAATTTATAAAATAAATTTTATAAAATTTTATAAATTTATAAAATTTATAAAATAAATTTTATTTATTTTTTGGTCCCCCTTCTTACATATTATACATAATAAACATATTTATTAGTGTGGATTGGCTCACAAAATTATGGAGTCTGAGAAGTCCGTGATATTCATTTTCTTCAAGCCAGAGACCCAGGAGAGCTTGTAGTGCAGTTCAGTCTAAGTCCAAGTCCATCTGAAGACTACGATAGTCAATGGTATGAGTCCCAGTCCAAGGTCAGAAGACCAATGTCTTAAGTCTACAGTCAGGCTGATGGGATGTAAATTCTCTTTTCAGCCTTTTTGTTTTACTCATGCCCTCCACAGATTAGATGAGGCCCACCCACATAGAGAAAAGCCATCCAATTTACTGAGACCACCAATGCAAGTGGTAATCCTATCCAGAAACGTCCTCCTTGGCATACCCAGAAATAATGTTTAGCCAAATATCTGGATACTCCATGACCCAGTCATGTTTAACCATCATACTCCTTCATGAGTTACTTTAGTCTGCTGTAATGTTTATTGAGCATCTGGTTTACATTCAATAGTTATCTGCGGGCACTGTGAGAACAGAGCAAATTGATGACACAACTTCTGCTTTTGAAGAAAAGACATTTCAGGAGTGTTGAGAACCGCCCTGACTGGTATCAGAAGCTGAAACCCCCGCCTAGGCTAAGGCTAAGGGAACGCCCTTGGAACTGTAAGCCAGCAAGGAGACAAAAGCTTATCTTCCTGGCAGGAATGCTGCTTCTGCTGCTTTATTCATAACTGAACCCCAAAAAGCTTGGTCGGTTAGCCAAAGATGGGTAAGATTCCCCACGGGGGGAACGACCTAAGACAGGCACGATCAGTTTGGGAGGCCCCCCAAAAGAAGGACTTTGGGGGCTGCAGCAAAAGGGGGTGATGGACCCTCGCTCCTCGGCTTTGACATAGCCTGAGTTCTCAACATCTGGGAAAAAACCTCCTTGTCTCCCAGTTGCCTTAGTTCCCTTGCTCCACCTAAGCCTGAAACAATGACAGGGTGGTGCAGCTCTGTACTGAGAAGTGCGGATTCCCTGGGGTGATCAGGCCTAAGAAAGAACATGTAAATTCCTGTGAAACCTTCTTTGTTTAGAATGCTCTTAGTTGAATGAGAAGGGTCTTAGGAGGAAGTTATTTTGTTCCTCAGTCTTACAGCTCTTTGACCCCCAACTCAATAGACCGGCAGAGTTCTTTGTTTTCTATGGTTCCTTACTTCCCCCTAATGAGTACTGTACTTTACCTGAATTATTATGCAGAATGAGCCCAATAAAAGCAGGTATGGACTGTAAATCAGCACACTCCCCACTAGAGGGGGTGGCCATTTCGTCCCTACTTCTCCACAGAAACTAGTTTGTCTCTGTGCATGTTTTTTCTCGCGTGTTTATCGTTGAGCCATCCATAGCGTTCCATGATCACTGCTGGCCGGTGACCCACGCAACACAGGAGGACCTGGACCCCATTCATTTTTGGCTCAAGCTGACATAGAAGACTATTACTGCCGAAGGAGCTGAATGAACGTGTTGGATTGGATGAAGTCTCAGGTCAGCTAGGGCCCTTCAGCAGGGGAGGAAAGCCACTTAAGAACTTTCTGGTCTGGAGCTGCTATCTCTCAGCCCCCCTCCTCATCCCCTGGGCCCCAGCTTACCAGTTAGGAAAGCCATTGCTCAGCAGAACACTAACTCTTTGGCTAGAGCTTGATAAAAGCCATTTTCCTCTAATGGTGAATGGAAAACTTTTCTTAGAAGGCTGAATTACAGTTGACCCTGGACAACATGGGTTTGAACTGCCTGGGTCCATTTATATGCACATTTTTTAAATATATATACTGGTAAATTTTGGGCAGAATTGTGGCAATTTGAGAAAACTTGCAGATGAAATGTGTGCCCTACAAATATATAAAAAAATAAGAAATGCCTTTGCTGGTGTGGTTGGAGCATCTTCCTGTACACCAGAAGGTTGGGGGTTTGATTTCTGGTGGGCTGCATTGTGGATTTGCTCCTTGGTCGGGGCAGGTATGGGAGGCAGCTGATCAATGTTTCTCACATTAGTGTTTCCCTCTCTCTTCCTTCCTTTTTCTCTAAAATCAATAAACACACACAAAAATAAGAAAAACTTAGTTACATCATGAATACGTAGGCACTAGTCTATTTCTCCATTTACTACCATAAAATATGCACAAATCTGTTACAAAATTTTAATTTTTCAGAACTTATGCACAGAAACACAGACAGCACATGGTGTTATTTGCAACCAAGAAAAAAGTAAACAAAAGTAAAGATGCAGCATTAAATCATAACTGTAAAATTAACTAGAGTACATACTGTACTGCTGTAAGGATTTTATGGCCTCCTCCTGTTGCTATTGCAGTGAGTTCAAGTGTTTTGAGTGCCCGCTTAAGATGCCATGTGATGCTAATCATTTCCTAGTGAGCAGTTCCTCTCTCCAGGAAATTTTGTATTGCAGTGAAGTGATCTCTCATGGTTCTTGTATCTTTCCCATTGTGTTCAGTGCAATACCGTGAACCTTGAATAACACCATGGGACCTGTACGAAGTGCCACTAGTGACGCCGGAAGTGCTCCCAAGAAGCAGAGAAAAGCCATGACATTTTAAGAAGTTGACTGAATTGTTTGATACGTATGGGAGACTGGGCACTGCAGCTGCAGTTGCCCACCGTTTCAAGGTAAATAAATCCAGCATAGGGACCACTGTTATAAGAGAAAAGGAAATTTGTGAGGTGGCCACTGCAGCTACACCAGCACTGTGAAAACCTTGTACTTTTTGTGAAATATGTTTAAAATCTTGTATTATAAATGCAACTTTTATATGGGTGCAGGATTGCTATAAGAAAGGTGTACCTATAGATTCTAATATGATTCAAGAAAAAATGAAGTCACTATTGACAACTTGAAGGAAAGGAAGGTGAAAAATCTAAAGCCAGAGACTTTAATGCTAGCAAAGGATGGTTTGATAATTTTAGTAGGAGGTTTGACTTAAAAATGTGAAGATAACAGGAGAAGCAGCTCCTCTGACCACGGGTCAGGAAATAAATTCCTAGATGCTATTAAGAAAATCACCGAGCAGGAAGGATATCTACCTGAACATGTTTGTAATGCAGACAAAAGTTCCCTATTCTGGGGAGGGCGGGGTGGGGGGGGAGAAATGCCACAAAAGACATTTATTAGTAAGAAAGAGAAGCAAGAGCCAGGATTTAAGGCAGGAAGGGATAGGCTAAGTCTACTGTTCTGTGCAAATGCAATTGGGTTTAGGATCATAACCACCCTTACCTATAAAGCTGCTAACCCCTAAGCCTTGGAAGGAAAATTTAAACATCAGCTGCCAGTCTTTCGGTTGTATTACAACATGCTTTTCAAGATTACAACATGTATTACAAGAACGCTTTTCCTGGATTGGTTCCATCCATACTTCGTCCTTGAAGTTAGAAAGTACCTTGCCAGTAAGGGATTGTCTTTCAGAGTTCTTTTGACATAGGACAATGCCCTTGACTACCCAGAACCTCATGAATTCAACACTGAAGGTATTAAAGTTGTCAACTTGTCCCCAAACACAGTCTCAAATTTAGCCCTTAGGGCAGGGGGTTATGAGGACTCTTAAGACCTGACAGTACTCTGTGTAAAGGATTGTCAATGCTATGAGAAAGAACCCTAATAAAGCGAACATCATGCAATCTAGAAGGATTATACCATTGAAGATATCATTGTTATAGAAAAATTCATGCAAGCCATACAGGGAGAGTTAAAAGTTACATGTGATTTCTGACTGCACAGGGGTTGATGCCTTTAAACCCCTGTCGCATGTTGTTCAGGGGTCAAGTGGACTTTATAAAAGTAATCATTTTCTTAATTATAGCCCTGTGCCCTGCTTATGGAATGTTCTTGCTCTTAAAAAATGGGTGTCTTGCCCTGGCTGGTGTGACTCAGTGGATTGAGTTTTTCAGTTTTAGAAAAATTCATGCAAGCCATCAAGCCTGAAACAATACATTCCTGCTGGAGAAAACTGTCTAGGTATTGTGCTCAATTTCACAGGATTTACAACAGAGCCAATTAAGAAAATCATGACAGATTGTGGATATTGATATGGCAAAAAAAGGTGAGGAGGGGTAAAGGGTTTCAGGATATGGATCATGGAGAAATTCGAGAGCAAGTAGACACCACACCTGAGGAATTAACAGAAGACAATTTCATGGAGATAAGTGCTTCCAGACCAGTGCCAGCTGATGAGAAAGGAGACATAGAAAAAGCAGAGCCAGAAAACACGCTGGCATTAGACGATCTGGCACAAGGTTCTGATTATTCAAGACTGCTTTTGACTTCTTTTACAAACATGGACCCTTCTATGATATCAGCCCTAAAATTAAAGCAAATTGTGGAGAAAGATTGGTACCATATACAAATATTTTTATAGAAATAAAAAAGCAAAATAGACAAATGACTATGTAGTCCAAGGTGCTCTGAGTGTATGTGTGTCTCCCACTCTCCTTCCACTTCCTCCACACCTTCTGCTTCTGCACCCCTGAGACAGCAAGGCCAACCCCTCCTCCTCCTTTTCCTTGTCCTTGGCCTATGCACTGTGAAGACAAGGAGGAAGACCCAATGACATACTTCTGCTTGATGAATAGTAAATAATCATCATGCTGTACAGTTAATAAACATCTATAGGGTTTGTGTGTGAGTGTCTTTGTGGGAAATCTAAGAAGTGTATATTTTTTGTGTCATTGTCACCATTGCCTGAGTAGTCATTGGGTAACCACCACGTAGCTGAGTGTGTGTAGAACATTGTGTGCAAGACTTGTATAGAAGAGGACAGTCTATCCTTACTTAGGCATAAGGTTAGTGACACTGAGTGCAAAATTAATAGTGTGTTAGTTTTCTTACCATTTCATAACTTTGCACTGGAAGAATTACATTATTATACAGAATGTTCTCCCTGTTTTAGAAACACTGTATCAACCTATCATCACAGGTGAGCAGTTTTTTAAAAAATGTAACAATCTTTCCAATACTGTATTATAAATAGGACTGTAATACTGTATGCCATAAACATTTTATAATGATTCATTCATTAGTGTATAGGCTAGGCTACCTGAAAGTAGAGTGCCTGTTCCTCATTATCAATGCATAAATTGTTATACCTACAATAAATATGTACTTCCTTTTCACATTATCTTTTCATTTTTGATGTCTGGTGTTAGTAATATACATAACATCTACAGTGTTTTGGTATCAGATAGGACAGTATTGATGTAGGTACTGACACACAGGATTCATCTTAAACGGATGATGTAAACGTACGGTATCTATTCTTACAGTGCAGTTCTATAAATGTATTTTTCTCTTTTGTATAATTTTCTTAACATTTTCTTTTCTCTGGCTTACTTTATTGTAGGAATACAATATGTAATATATATATAACATACAAAATATTTCTTAATTGACTATTTATGTTATCAGTAAGGCTTCTGGTGAACAGTGGGCAATTAGTTAAGTTTGGGGGGAGTTAAAAGTTACATGTGATTTCTGACTGCACAGGGGTTGATGCCTTTAACCCCCTGTCCCATGTTGTTCAGGGGTCAAGTGGACTTTATAAAAGTAATCATTTTCTTAATTATAGCCCTGTGCCCCACTTATGAAATGTTCTTGCTCTTTTAGAATGGGTGTCTTGCCCTGGCTGGTGTGGCTCAGTAGATTGAGTGCTGGCCTGCAAACCAAAAGGTCACCCACCAGCTTGAATCCCAGTCAGAGCACATGCCTGCTTTTCAGGCCAGTTGCCCAGTGGAGGGTGCGTGAGAAGCAACCATATTGATGTTTCTCTCCCTTTCTTTCTCTTTCCCTTCCCCGCTCTCTAAAAATAAATAAATAAAAAATCTTAAAAGCAAAAAAAGAATGGGTGTCTTTATTTCAGGTTGGGGAAGACTCATGGGAAAAGTTGTTGGACTTAGGATAGGACTAATTTTTTGTTTTCTCTTCTAATGTCCACAATAGGGGGATGAGAGGAGGAGGTTGCAGCACCCAGCTGCATGTGAAGGGAACACTGAAATCTGTCACCAGCACTTGAGCACCATTATTAGCAGGGACAGCCTCAGTGAGAAAGGTGGAACTGGAAATTCAGGGACAGGACATCTGGGCTACCACTCTGTCAGCACCTGTGATCTCCTGGGGATGAAACAGGCACAGAGAAAAGGTATACTCCTGCAGACTTCTTTTTCCCTCAACAAATGAGGTAAGTTGGAGTCCTCTCTTTTCACTTTTGAAGAGCTCACATCTGGCTCTTTAAATAACAATTGGCAGCCCCAAGGCAGTGCATTTGGTAAAATCTTACTGATCTCCTTGGCTTTTAGGCCATGCTATCTGATACAATCTTCTGGGTGAGAAACCCGGATGAGGTTCAGAGGGCTTGAGAATGTAGTGCAGGCTCTTGGGTCCAGCAGCAGCCAGAATTTGCCATGTTTCTGTAGGCCTCTAACAGGCCTCAATCTCTTTGTGCCTGAGGGAATGATATGGGCATAAAACACCTTCTGAAATTCCAAAGCCTGTTTCTGCTTCTCAACTAATAAACTTTGCCCCTGCTTTATTTTCAGTCTATTCTAAAGTTCTCAGAATAAAGGCACCAGCCAGTATATTTGGTTTCATTATAATAGCTGACATTTACTGATCACTCCCTGCATGTTTAGGCAGGCTAAGCATTTTATATATACATTCCATCACTAAATGCCCACTAAGGACACTTAAAACAGGTGTTTCGTTTGCAGACTAGATTACAGAAATTGAGTAATCTTCCCAAGACTGCCCAGCTATGTAAGCAGTGACACAAAAATTGCAAATTGTTTGATTCCATAGCTGGAAATTTTAAACATAAAGATATACTATCTCCCTCAAATTCCTTATTCATGTGTGACTATCAAAGTGAAACTGCAAAGATGAAAAGGAATTATTCCAGTTATCCATTCTTAGGTAACATATCACTCCTAAAACCTATTGGCTTAACAATTTATTATTTAAATAACAATTTATTATTTCTTCTCATTACACTGGCAGTTGACCAGGAGGTCTTCTGTTTCACCCAATGGTGGGTTGGCTAGAAGATTCAAAAGGGCCTCACTCCTGTGGCTGACAGTCTGTGCTGCTTACTGATTTGGAGGACAACAGGCTGTTGGCCAGAGGCCTCAATTCTCCCTTACATGGGCCTCTCAGTGCAGCTGCTGGGACCTCCTACACATGGTGACTGGGTTCTAAGAAGGAACATTCCAAGAAGACATGCCCCAGAGTGAAAGTGCTTACCAAGTCTCCAGTTTTTCTATACTTGTTAATGGCCCATTGACCAAAGTTAGTCTCATGGTTAAGCCGTAAGCACTGTGGGAAAATACACATGCGCGTGAATCTTGGAAGGTGTGCTTCACTGGGGACAGACACCAAAGTAGCAGGAACAGGCCTTGTGTGGTAATCTCTGTCTGAGAAACATGTCTTCTCAAACTAATAGCAAAGCTCATTAATTAGAATTTCAAATTGTGTTCATAGCTCTTCATTTTGAAATTTTCAGTGGTGATGTTCAGACTGTTAAACTAATCAATAATTGGCAAATTCACTTATTAATTTAATATTCTTTGCTTTTAAGATGCTATAGTCTGCTGAGATTTAGCTTATTAACACACTTATTAACTTGTTTAATATTTACGAAACCCTAGTGATAGGTATTAATATCTCCACTTTACTGATGAGAAAGTGAAGTAACTTGGCCCAGGTCACACACCTGGTTCTCAGCAGAGCTGGCTTTGAGCCACTGTTGGACTCCAAAGACATGCTCCCAATCCGACTCTGGTGCTGAAGAAAAATTTGGGAAGCTGAGCAATAAATTATACAGGACACTTAAAGATATGTAAGATAGGGTAAGATTTTTGAAAAAGTAAATACAATCAAGTTGAACAGGAAGTTCACAGGAGTGAAAGTCTTTAGCCTTTGGTTCATCTGCTGCTGTGCTATACTAGTGGCCCTGGTGTTAACTTTTCCTCATCTCTAACATTTTTAAAAAAATGTGGATATATTATATGCCTAAAATTTACCATGTTAACCATTTTAATTGTACAGTTCAGTGACATTAAATGCATTCATATTGTTGTGTAACCATCATTACCAGCCATCTCTAGAACTCTTCCATCATTCCAAACTGAAGCTCTTTACTGTCTCTAACACATTTGAACAGGACTTATAGGTGGATGTTTAAACTTTATTTAGAGGGGAAGTGCTGAGTAAGTGCCCTTCATCTGAGAGCCCTGGGCTTGTCAAGATTGGCCATCTCAAAGTCCTATCGTGTTATTCCTGGCTATTTTCCTAAGGTTCAGAGGTTCCACTTGGTGTACAAGGTCAGTGAAAAGGAGGATCATCAGGAGATTGCTGGAGGGAGGTGGTTGTTACAGGCTAAACTGTATCTCCAAAAATTCTTTCCCCATTCATCAGCCCCCCATAACTCATAAGGTGAACGTCTTTGGAGGTAAGGCCTTTCAAAAGGTCTTATCTCCAAGGTGAGATAAAGTCATATGTATAAGCTCTAAGCCAATATAGCTATGTTCTTCTTAAAAAAGCAAATTAATCTCAACAAAGTGGACATAGAGGAAACATATCTGAACATAATAAAGGCTAAATATGACAAACTCATAGCTGATATTATACTCAATTGTGAAAAGCTGAAAGCTTTTCCTCTAAGATCAAAAACAAGACAAGGACGCCCACTATCACCACTTCCATTTAACATAGTATTGGAAGTTGTAGCCAGAGCAATCAGACAAGAAAAGGGAATAAAAGACATCCAAATGAAAAGGGAAGAAGTAAAACTGTCACTATTTGAACATGACATAATACTATATATAGAAACCCCTAAAGACTCCACCAAAAAACTATTAGAACTAATAAATGAATTCAGTAAAGTCACAGTATAGAAAATCAATATATAGAAATATCTTGCATTTCTAACCAATAAGAAATGGTCAGAAGGAGAAATTAAAAAGACAATTCCATTTACAATGGCATCAAAAAGCATGAACACACTTAGAAATAAATTTAAACAAAGAGGTGAAAGACCAATATTCTGAAAACTATAAGACACTGAAGACAGAAACTGAAGAGGATACAAATAATTGGAAGTCTATATCACACTCATGGACTGGAAGGGTTAATATTGTTACAATGTTCTTGCTACCTAAAGCAAAATGCTGATTCAATGCAATCCCTATTATAATACCAGTGGTGTTCTTCCCAGAAATACAACAACTAAGCCTTTAATATATGTGGAACCCCAAAAGACCCCAAATAGCCAAAGCAATCTTGTGAAAGAACAAAATTGGAAGTATCATGCCACCTGGTATCAAACTATACTACAAGGCTAAATTAAAGCAGCATGGTATTGGCATAAGAAAAAACACAGATCAATGGATCAGAATAGAGAACCCAGAAATAAATAATCAATTATGTGGTCAATTATTCTGAGACAATGGAGACAAGACTATACAATGGGTTAAACATAGTCTCTTCAATACGTGCTGTTGGCAAAACTATACAGGTACATGCAAAAAAATGGAAACTGCACTATTTATCCACCATATATAAGAATGAACTCAAAATGTATTAAAGAATTAAAGTCAGAGCTGAAGCCATAAAACTCATAAAAGAAAACAAAGGCAATAAACTCCTTGACATTGCTCTTAGCAATATCTTTTTGGATATATCTTCTTGGGCAAGGGCAATAAAAGTAAAAATAAATAAATGGGACCACATCAAACTAAAAAGTTTCTGCACAGTGAAGAAAACCATTAACAAAACAAAAAGACAACCTACTGAATGGGAGAAGATATTTGCCAATGAAACATCTGATCAGGGGTTAAAATTCAAAATATACTAGGAACTCATACAACTTAACACCAAAAAACCCCCAAACAATTAAATTCAAAAATGGGCAGAGGATCTGAATAGACATTTTTCCAAAATGGACGTACATATAGGCAACAGACATATGAGAAGATACTCAACATCACCAATCATAAGAGAAATGAAAATCAAAACCACAATGCAGTAGCACATCACACATGTCAGAATGGCTAGCATCAAAAAGTCAATAAATAACAAATGTCAGGGAGGATGTGGAGAAAAAAGAAAAAGGGATTTCTTGTGTACTCTTGGTGGGATGGTAGATTGGTACAGCCTCTTTGGAAAACAGTATGAAGTGTTCTCAAAAAGTTAAAAATAGGACTTCCAGCCAAGATGGAGGCATAGGTAGACACACTGTGCCTCCTTGCACAATCAAGACAGGGACAACAACAATTTAGAAACAGAATAACAACTAGAACTGACAGAAAATTGAACTGTATGGAAGTCAGACAACCAAGAAGTTAAAATAGACCCATTCATCCAGACTGGTAGAAGGGGCAGAGTCGGGCAGCCAGGTGCAGGTCGCGGCTCAGAGAGCAGAGTTGTAACCAGGTGCATAAGCCATCCGGGGCGCGCAAGACTGTAGCAGGTGGACCCTGAGCGCACAAGCAGCAGCTAGCAGACCCCGGCCTAGGGGTGGCAACTGGCAGACCCAGCAAGGCAGCGATTGTGAAGTAAGCAGCCAGCTTACTTCACCGTGAAGTCAGCAGCCAGCTTACTTCACCGTGAAGTCACCGTGAGCAGCCCAGGGTCCCAGTGCTGGGAAATAGAGCCTCAGGACACTGATTGAAAACACCTGTGGGGGTTGAGGTGCAGGGAGAGACTCCCAGCCTCACAGGAGAGGTCCTTGGAGGGTCCCACAGGGTGCACAAGCCCACCCACACCAGAATTGTCACCAGAGGGGACCAGTTTGCTTGGGGGGAAGCAGCAGAAGGGACTGAGGTCCGACAGAAAGCAAAGCAAGCACCATTGTTCCCTCCCAGACCCCGCCCCCACATACAGCATCACAACTCAACAACTGGGGTGCCCCGCCCTGGTGAACACCTAAGGCTATGCCCCTCAGATGTAACAGGCTCAACCAGACCAAAGGGGGGGGGGAGATGGCTCAAACAGAATTGAAAGCCTCACAACTAGTACTTTTAAGCAACCGAGAGATAGCCAACCTATCAGATGCACAGTTCAAAGCACTGGTGATCAGGATGCTCACAGAATTGGTTGAATTTGGTCTCAAATTAGATGAAAAAGTCAAGGATATGCTAAGTGAAATAAAGGAAAATGTACAGGGAACCAATAGTGATGGGAAGGGAACTGGGACTCACATCAATGGTGTGGACCAGAAGGAAGAAAAAAAACATACAATCAGGAAAGAATGAAGAAATAAGAATTCAAAAAAATGAGGAGAGGCTTAGGAACCTCCAGGACATCTTTAAACCATCCAACATCCGAATTATAGGGGTACCAGAAGGGGAAGAGGAAAAGCAACAAGTGGAAAACTTATTTGAACAAATAATAAAGGAGAACTTCCCCATTCTGGCAAAGGAAATAGACTTCCAGGAAGTCCAGGAAGCTCAGAGAGTCCCAAAGAAGTTGGACCCAAGAAGGAACACACCAAGGCACATCATAATTACATTAGTCGAGGTAAAAATGAAGGAGAGGATCCTAGAAGCAGCAAGAGACAAGGAGACAGTTATCTACAAAGGAGTTCCCATCAGACTGTGAGCTGATTTCTCAAAAAGAGACCTTGCAGGCAAGAAGGGGCTGGAAAGAAGTATTCCAAGTCATGAAAGGCAAGGACCTACATCCAAGATTGCTCTATCCAGCAAAGCTTTCATTTAGCATGGAAGGGCAGATAAAGTGCTTCTCAGATAAGGTCAAGTCAAAGGAGTTCATCATCACCAAACCCTTATTATATGAAATGTTAAAGGGACTTATCTAAGAAAAAGAAGATAAAAAACATGTATAGTAAAATGATAGCAAACTCACAATTATTAACAACCACACCTAAAACAAAAACAAAAAGAAACTTAGCAAATAGCTAGAAGAGGAACAGAACCATAGAAATGGAGATCACATGGAGGGTTATCAGCAGGGGAGTTGGAGGAGGAAAGAAGGGAAAAGGTACAGAGAATAAGTAGCATAGATGGTAGGTAGAAAATAGACAGGGGGAGGGCAAGAATAGTATGAGAAATGTAGAAGCTAAAGAACTTATGACACATGGACATGAACTTAAGGGGGGGAATGTGGGTGGGAGAGGGTGTGCAGGGTGGAGGGGAGTGAAGGGGGGTAATGGGACAACTGTAATAGCATAATCAATAAAATATATTTTAAAAAAATTAAAAATAGAGTTGCCAAACAAATAAGAAATAACATGTCTGGGTATTTATCTGAAGAAAACAAAAACTTATTAGAAGTGATATATATATTCCTATATTTATTGCAACATTATTTACAACAGCCAAGAGATAAAAGGAATCTAAGTGTTCAACAACAGACAATTGGATAAAGAAGTGGTGCATATATGCATTGGAATATGACTCAACCATAAAAACAAATGGAATCTTGCCATTTGTGACAACATGGATGGGCCTAGAGTGTATTATCCTAAGTGAAATAAGTCAGACAAAGAAAGATAAATGCTGTATGATTTCATGCTGTATGTAAAATCTAAAAAATAGTGAATAAACAAAACTGAAACAGATCCATAGATGTACAGAACAAGCTGATATTTGCCAAAGGGGAGAGGAGGGGGGAGAGTTAGAAAAAAGAAATTAGGACACAGACACAATGGAGACCATGTGAAGACACAGGGAGAAGGTGGCCATTGATGAGTGAACGAGAGAGGTCTCAGAGGAAACCAACCCTGCTGACACCTTGATCGTGGACTTCCAGCCTCCAGAACTTGAAGAGAATACATTTCTGTTGTATAAGCTACCCAGTCTGTGTTGTTTGTTATAGCAGTTTTAGCAGACTAACACAGTGGTGAAGGGCCCTTAGGCTTGGGGCCAGGAAAGCTGTGGGGAGATTGGCCAAGTCGGGAGGTGCCCGGTGCTCACCCTGTGAGTAGTAGTTTTAGTGAAAGAGATGAGGTCATTTTCTAAATGTTCCTGCCACAGAGTGCATTTGCTCAATCAAAAGGCTGGGTTGTGCCCTGGCTAGGTGACTGTTGGTCAGAGCACCAACCCATACACCAAAAGGCTGTAGGTTTGATTCCAGGTCAGGGTACATTTTTAGGTTGTGGGTTTGAGCCCTGGTCAGTGTGCCTAGGGGAAGCAACCAATCAATGTTTCTCTTTCACATCAATGCTTCTTCTCCCTTCCTCTCTCTCTGTAAAAGCAATAAAAACATATATCAGGTGAGGATTTAAAAAATAAAGCCTGGCATGTGATTTCAAAACCTCCTCACACACCAGGTAGGCCATGGAGTTCTGAGAGATGCCAGTTCTGGGAACTGTAGTTCTTGGGACAAGAGAGAGGAAGTTAGGGCAGTGACTATCAGCCCAGATTCTTCTACATGCTGGGCAGTGGCCCCTCAGATTTGTTTAAAAAGTAATTTTTAAATTGTGGCAGAAAACACATAACATAAAACTTACCATCTTAGCCGTTTTTAAACGCACACGCTCAGTCCTGTTTACCATATTCGCAGTGCTGTGCGCAGACCTCCAGGGCTTGTCTGTCGGGCAAAAGTAGAACTGTGCACCCCTGGACAAGAGCTCCAGTTTCCAAATTCTCCCAGACCCTCAGATTGTGTTTACTTTTATTATATTTGTTTTATTTTTCAATTACAGTTGACATACTGTGATATAAAAATATTACATTAGTTTAAGGTATACGGCGTAGAGATTGGACATTTATATAACTGACGAAGTGATCACCCCAGTAAGTCTAGTGCCCACCTAGCCCCACACAGTTATTACAGTGTTGTTGACTATATCCCCTGTGCTGCACTTTCCACCCCCTGACTGTACATTTTAAGGGAGAACGTGCTGGCCCCAGGATTCATCCGGCCTGAAAAGGTTTGGATTTAGGATGCTGGGCGTCTTCTTGGACTTTTCTTCTGTACTTTATGCTGACACATGATATCTAATGACTGAATTCTGACCAATGCCTTCAATACAAGGAGATTAAAATAACAATAGGTTAACCATGCCAGGCACCTGGAGGCATTACTCTTTTGGTTCTCCCAATGACCCCATGACCTCATGAGGTAGGGGCCACACAAATAATGTCCCTTTTCAGCAGTTCTGTGCATCACACTTCTCTTTTAGCTTCTATTCCCGTGGCTGTGGGTTTTAGTGATGCTTTGTCACTGGGGCGATGGCAGGTTCACATCAGGGGCTGCATTCCTTGACTCTGTGACATTGCTCCCAGGAGCCTGACTCAGTGTCCGACTATTCACTGGCTGTGCCAAGGCAGAACCTTGACTGTGGACATGAGCTAGGCGTTCACATGCGTGCTGTGCATCTGATGTTCTTGTGGCAGAGTGTGAGGGGCACACTGGCTTCGTGTATTCCTGGCAAAATATGAAGCAGAGACTGAGTGGCCATAAGAAAGCTAAACTGCTCAATGGGTGGGGAGACAGAGGGAGGAATAAGTGTGCTGGGGGTCAGGGCTTCTGGATTAGGGCCCCTCAAAGGGTGGGAGGCTGTGCTCAGCTCAGAAGGGGGGCTCCAGCCCTCAGCAGGGCAATAGAGGAACAGCCTGGATGGTGGGAGGGAGACCAGCCCTCAGCTCCCTCCTGGATCCTATCCCTGGAGGAAAATGTCCCTCCTGCTCTTTCCAAGTGTAGCAGCTGAGCTTTGGTCATTAGCGTTCCTTGGATTCCTTGGGAGGGAAATTACCAAATTCCTGCACCTGCCTGGAAATGTCCTTCCAGCAGCCCCTTGCTTTCATCTGTCAGCAATTACTGGCCAGGACGCAGGCTCATGGTCCAGGTCCAGATCTCAGAACAAACTGGAGAACAGAATATTTTTCTCAAGTCTACAGATAAACAGAGGAGGGAAGAAGGAGAACCATTTGAAATTCCTAGAATTATCTTAGGTAGAATGTCTATCTCTATCAAGTTGGATATTTCACAGCACTTTGGGGTGTTCATAAATATCCCCGAAGTGCTTTTTCACTTGGCTCAGGAAGCTGAAAAATAGACCAAAGTGTCTAAATTTGTCTTACTTCTTTTTTTCCTAAAATATAGTGGACAATTCGTTGCCTCTGGCATAAACCCAAAGCCCTTCTGACCAAACAATAGATAACCACCGCAGAGCCAGCAGGCAAACAATACAAGTGTGCTTTTAGCCTAGAGGGCTCGCTGAGGAGCCTGCTCCCCTCCTCTAGCGACTGGTTGTCTTTGGGCTTTCCAGTCCAGCCACTGTGCTGCTTCTGGCACAGTCAAGAAGAAAAAAAATGCATATTTAAAGGAACCAGAATTTTATGTTAAAGGAAGTCTACAGGACCACTGGAATGGTCCTGCCAGAGAGGGAAAACATCCACTTAAATATTTGATTTGCATCCAAAATCCATTCCATCAAAGACCTGGCACCCAGAGCAGTCTGCTGACCCATTTGAGAAATAACGCAGACATTTCTGGTGGGACTGAAAAGTAGTCTCAGCTCCCCAGGACCCCAGAGCCAAATGCTGTAACTGGTTCCAAGTATCAGACATTAGATTATCCCAGTCTCAGTAGATAACACACAGTCAAGTGCCTTGGAACTAGCTGCCTCCATTCACCATGCTGGCTTTGGGGCCTGAACTTCCTCAGTCTCAGCCAAATAGGGCCTTAGGCTGTGAGAAGGGTGGGCTGAGGTCCAGCCACTCAACCCAAGCTTCTCCATCACTTTCTACCACTCCCTCAGATGCTTGAGCAGCAGATTTTTGAGTATTCCTGCCAAAACCCAACATAGCCAGTAAATAATCAGTTGCAGTTTGCAAAGCCTTTCCATTTTCAACTGCTGTTTTCATTCAGAATTTTCTGGAATTCCAGTGGCCAGCTGACAGTAAGTTTGTTTTTTTGTCTTCAGACTTGCAAGGCACTTGGACCTCTACAGTGAGGACACGGGAGGGGATTGGATCTGCTTCCCGGGATTGGAAGGAGACCCCAGACACAAAGGGACAGGGTGGAGAGCTGTTCTCAGCTACGAGGGAAGGGCCTGACTGTGCCCGGGAGAGCAGTGGAAGCCCCCAGATTGCAGCGCCCCAACACTGCCTTGGACAGAAGATAGCATGTGTGGAAAAGCAAAACACAAAAAATACAAGTAATACAAACAAATAGTCTCTCTTCCATTCCTGGCACTTAATAGGTGCTCAATAAATGGCAGTTGAATTGAATTATTTGGCAAAAAGAACACTTCATTGACATACAAACTCCTTAACTTTCTTTTCGTGGTCTGGAAAGACCAAGTTACTTGCATTCACAGACTTAGCTCTGAGCAAGTTTCCTGCCTGATGCTTTTTAAAAAACCATTTTGTTAATCAAACACATTAGAAATATTTTGTCTCCAATATTCAAATATCCATGTCAAGGAAGAAAACAAACTCTATAGAAACCCTTTTAAAATTCTATAATTCATTTATTTATTTAAATTGTGGTAAAATACACAGAACATAGAATACACCATCTTAATTATTTTAAAGTATACATTTAGTAAGATCAAGTACATTCCCACTGCTGGGCAGCCATCCCCATCTTCCGCCTCCCCACGCTGACGCTCTGTGCCGCTGTCACACACTGACTTCCTATTCCTCCCCACCCCCCACCTCCCAATCCTGCCACCACCATTCTGCTTTCTGTCTCTATGAATTTGACTACTCCAGGAATCTCATGTAAATGGAAAGAAATTGAAGTTAAGGAGAGAACAATCTGCTCATCCACAAATCAAAATTTCCATTTTGTTAAGTCACCGTGGCAAAGCCACTGGCGCTCCCCAGGTGACCAGCTTTTCTTTCATTTGTCCGGGCAAGTCACCATCCCTGCAGGCGTGGGAGTCCAGGTGCGTCAGGGTTTGAAAGTTCCTGAGCAAACTTCGTGCCCTTGTGTCAAGGGGGATTAACTCAGTGTGCTGTTGTGGGCCAACCTGGCCCCGAGCTGGACATGGGTCTAGTGGTCAGAGTGATCTCCCACTCCACACACAGAGACCCTGTGATCCTGACCTTTCATTCCTTCCCTCCTTTTGTTGAGGTTTCCCATCAGCCTTTACCATGTTCAAGTCTCTCCTGAGCCTTGGCCTGTGCTCTCTGTGCAGGTCCTGCCCACGGTCAGCCCCACCTTGCCCCATTTCCTGCTTCTCACTCCCTCCACTCTCTGCAGCCTGGCTTTCCCTGCCTCCCAAAGCTCTTGTTAAACTTATCAATTGCTTCCTAATTGCCAATCCAGTAGGCCTGTTATGGGCTGAATTGTGTCCCCCTCCCTCCCCAATTCATATGTTGAAGTCCTAGCCCCCTATCCCTCAGATCATGACTGTTTTTGGAGATACAGCATTTAGAAAGGTTATTAAGATAAAAAGAGTTCATTGGGGTGGGGCACAATATGACTGGCATCCTTATAGGAAGAGGAGATCAGGACACAACACATATGCAGAGGGAGGGCCATATGAGGATGCAGGGAGAAGGTGGTCATCCAAAAGTCAAGAAGAGAGGCCTCTGAGGGAATTTGTTCTGCCAAAACTCCAATCTTGGACTTCAGCTTCCCAGAGCTCTGAGAAAATAGCTGTTATATCGTTTAAGCTGTCCAGTCTGTGGTCCTTGTTATGGCACCCAAGCTAACTGACACAAGGCCCTTTGTGATCCTTGTCTTATTTGTCCTCCCCTGAGCACCATACCCTGCTGTCCCCGATAGTCCCGTTGTTCCTCCCGAAGCCCCAACAGGGCTCCTCTTCCTCTGCTTGCCCCGGCGCTGGTGCTCTCAGGGGAGCACCCCCTGCCCTTCCACATGCATTCCCCCGATGGCTCTCACATTGCTCTGACACCACCTACACACTCACATCTCCTCCGTCTCTCTGAGCCTCAGGTGGGTGCAACTAACTGCTTGCTGGACATTTGCTATAGACTGTTCAAAGGCAACTCAGGCTTGACCCATTCAAAATGAAATGCATCACTGCACCTGATCCCCCCACGGCCTCCATTTCCAGTAGCTTCCATTCCTTTTTTGCAATCTAGAAAGCCAGTAGTCATTACTGACGCCTCTTTCCTTCAACCTTAACCAATCAAACACCAAGTTCTGCTGATTTTACTTACAGATATGCTTTTTAAATCCCTGCAGTGGTTCCCCGTCACTTACAAGATGAAATTATAGCTCATTGGTTTGGTATACAAGGACCTGGAGAACCCAGCTCCAGACGCCTTCCCTCCGCCCCATGGTCCACACTCCAGCTCTACCTTGGGTGAACTCCAGGACCTGCCTGCGCTCACTGTGCTCTCAGCTGCTCTGACTTCTGCCCTCCCTTTCTGCCATCTCCTCTCAAACTATCCATTCTTCAGGATTCCCTGAATTTCCATTCTGGGTCTACATGCTTCCATACATCCTAGGTGCCCTCATCATTCATTATAATCATGGTCTGGTCATCTTTAGTCATGTAGCAAAGTCATGTTCTGAGCCATTACTGTGTGTTGGGCACCTGGCTAACTGCTATGTATGTTTTATTTCATTTCATCCCTACTACCCTATGAGGGAGCTCCTTTTTTTTAAAGAATATTTTATTGATTATGCTATTACAGTTGTCCTATTTTTCCCCTTTATTCCCCTCCACCCTACCCCCACTTCCCTCCAGCCTTAATCATGTCCATGGGTTGTACATGTAACTTCTGTGGTTTCTCCATTTCCTATACTATTCTTAGCCTCTCCCTATTTTGTACCTACCATTTATACTTCTTATTCCCTGCACCTTTTCCCACATTCACCCCTTTCCCTCCCCGCTGATAACCCTCTATGTGATCTCTTCTCCATTTCTGTGCATCTGTTCCTGTTCTAGTTGTTTGCTTAGTCCGTTTTTGTTTTTAGGTTCAGTTGTTCATAGTTGTGAGTCTGTTGTCATCTTACTGGTGATAGTTTTGATTTTCTTCTTTTTCTTAAATAAGTCCTTTTAACATTTTATATAATAAAGGCTTGGTGATGATGAACTCCTTTAACTTGACCTTTTCTGGGAAGCACTTTATCTGCCCTTCCATTCTAAATGATAGTTTTGCTGGATAGAGTAACCTTGGATGTAGGTCCTTACCTTTCATGACTTGGAATACTTCTTTCAGCCCTCCCTACCTGTAAGGTTTGTTTGAGAAATCAGCTGATAATCTTATGGAACTCCTTTGTAGGTAATTGTTTCTTTTTCTCTTCCTGCTTTTAAGATTCTCTCCTTATCTTTAATCTTGGGTAATTTAATTATGATGTATTCCTTAATCTTGGTGTGTTCCTCCTTGGGTCCAACTCTTTTGGGACTCTCTGGCCTTCCCAGACTTGCATGTTTATTTCTTTTTCCAGATTGAGGAAGTTTCCCTTCATTAGTTTTTCAAGTAAGTTTTCAATTTGTTGCTTTTCCTCTTCTCCTTCTGGCACCCCTATGGTTTGGATGCTGGAACGTTTAAAGTTGTCCCAGAAGTTCCTAAGTCTCTCCTCAGTATTTTGAATTCTTGTTACTTCTTTCTGTTCTGGTATAAGTTTATTTCTTCCTTCTGCTCCAAATCATTGATTTGAGTCCTGGTTTCCTTCCCTTCACTTTTGGTTCCCTGTATATATATTTTTTTGTATTTCATTTTGCATAGCCTTCCCTTTTTCCTCTATTTTGCAACAACACTCAAACATTTCTGTGAGCATCCTGATAACCAGTGCTTTGAACTCTGTATCTCATAGGTTGGCTATCTCTTCATCGCTTAGTTCTCTTGTTCGAGCTTTGATCTGTTCTTTCATTTGGGCCACATTTCTTTGTTTCAGCACACCTGTTACATAGTAAGGGGCAGAGCCTTAGGTATTTGCCAGAGTGGGACAACTCACGTCACTGTGTTGTGGCACTGTGTGTGGAAGAGGGGTCAGAGAGGGAACAATGCCACTTGCTCAGCTCTCAGTGGGCTTTCAGTTACTTTCCCAGCTACCCATAAGCAAATTGGGCCCTTCTGGTGCTGACTCCCGGGTGGGTGTGTTTGTGTGCATTCCAGGACTCTGTGGTTCTCTCCAACAAGCTCTCCTGTGAGGCTGGGAGTCTCTCCCTCTGCCACAACCCCCACAGATTTTTGCAGTTGGAGGTTTTGAGGCTTTCTTTTCCCACAATGGGACCCTGGGTTGCATGGTATATGTCACTCCCGGTTTATCTGCACACAAATGTGGGACTGCCAGCTGCCCTCTTGCTCGCCCAGTTCTGCAGTCTCTGCCATCTCTGCCGTCTCTGCCTTGCTGCACATCTTCTCCACCCTGGCTGCCCCTCTCGGCCCCTCTTATCAGTCTGGATGAATGTTTCTTCTTTAACTTCTTTGTTTTTAACTTTCATACAATTAGATTTTCTGGCAGATGTGGTTGTTTTTAGTTTTTAAATTTGTTGTTTTCCTTCTTTTGCTTGTGCAAGGAGGCAGAGTGTATCTATGTAGGCCTCCATGTTGGCCCTCTTCATTTTATAATTAAAAAGCTTCTGGGCCCTGGCTGGTGTGGCTCAGTGGATTGAATACCAGCCTGTGAACCAAAGGGTCGCTGGTTCGATTCCCAGTCAGGGCACATGCCTGCGTTGCGAGTCAGGTTCCTAGTAGGGAGCATGTGGGGACAACCACACATTGATGTTCCTCACCCTCTCTCTCCCCCTCTTCCACTCTCTCTCTCTCTAAAAAAAAAGCTTCTTCACAGTAATGGAAATGAGAAACAAAATTAAAAGGCAACCTACAAAACAGGAGAAAATATTTGCAAACCACACATCTGTTAAGGGGCTAATAATATCCAGAATATATAAAGTACTTATGCAATTCTATAGCAAAGAAATGAATAATCCAATTAAAAATTGGGAAAGGACCTGAACATTTTTCCAAAGAAGACATTCAAACAGGTCCATAGAAAGGTGTCCAACATCACTAATCACCAGGAAATGCAAATCAAAACCACAATGAGACATCTCCTCACACCTGTTAGAGAATGGCTGTTATCAAAAACACCAGAACTAACAAGTGCTGGTGAAAATGTGGAGAAAGGGGAACTCTTGTACATTGACAGTGGGAATGTAAATTGGTGCAGCTACAATGGAAAACAGTATGGAGTTTCTCCAAAAAAATTAAAAATACAATATGATCCAGCATTTCCACTTCTGGGTCTATGTCTGAAGGAAGTAAAGTCACTATCTCAAAGAGATATCTGACTCTCATGTTCACTGCAGTATTATTCACAACAGCCAAGACATGGAAACAACCTCACTGTGTATTACAGATGACTGGATAAAGAAGACATGATATATATACACGGTGGAATATTATTCAGCCATAAAAAGGGAATCCTGTCATTTGTGGTGACTTGAATAGTCCTAAAGTCATTATACTGAGATTAGTCAGAAAAGACTGATTTCTCTTACATGTGAAATTACACACACACACACACACACACACACACACAAACTCATAGAACCCTGGTCAGTGTGACTTAGCTGGTTGGAGAATTCTCCCATAAACTGAAAGGTCATGGGTTCAATCCCAGGTCAGGGCATACGCCTAGATTGTGGGTTCGGTCCCTAGTTGGAGCGCATGTGGGGAAGCAACCAAATGATGTTTGTCAAATTGATGTTCCTCTCCCTCCCTTACCTGCTCTCTAAAATCAATAAGCGTGTCCTCAAGTGAGGACTACAAAAATAACTCAGAGAAACAGAGAGCAGATTGTAGTTATCAGAAGCAGGGTGTGAAGGGTGAGAGAAATGGATGAATGTGGTAAAAAAGTACAAACTTTCAGCTATAAAATAAATTAAGTCCTGGGATATGGTGATTACATTAACAACACCCTACTGTAGTAAGACAGTAGATCTTAAAAGTTCTCATCACACCCTGGCTGGTGTGGCTCAGTGGAGTGCCAGCCTGCAAACCTAGGGGTTACTGGTTCATTTCCAGTCAGGGCACATGCCTGGGTTGCAGGCCAGGTCCCCAGTGTGGGGCATGTGAGAGGCATTGATATTTCTCTCCCTCTTTCTTCCTCCCTTCCCCTCTCTAAAAATAAATAATTGAAATCTTTTAAAAAAAGTTCTTATCACAAGAAAAATAATTTGTAACTGTATAAATTCAAGCTGTATGTGCTGTATATTGATTATACAAGCTGTATATTGGTTATATGTGTATATACATGACTGTATATATACATATGGCAAAATTACTGTTATCTATCAGATTTTAACAGTAAGTTAACATCTATCACCACATGTGTTAATTATATCTCAATAAAACGGGGGGGGGAAGAAATTATTAATTTTACTATTATCCAATATATTGATCTTTTCCTGTTTGGGTTAGTCTTTTTTTGATGTCCTGTTAAAGAAATCTTTACCTTTCTCCCAAGCAGCTTTTAAAATCTACACATGCCTACTAAGCCCTACTTTTCTGATCTCTTATTTTATGCCAGAAATGAACCAAGCACTTCCACAGATGTTATTGCTTATTTTGTGGCAAAATACTATCTTCATTTGCCCATACTAGGACATGATATGTTGGACAATTTCATGTTGCCCCAACGTCTGAACATCCTTCCTATATTAGAAACATGGGCCTGTAAGTAGCTGTGGAGAGTGGCCACCCAACCCAGCCCCACCTCCCTCCCAATGTGTGGGGCTCCGGTGAAGTTGTGATGTCCCTGGGGCAGACCCAAGTAAGAGATGCAGTTCTGCAAGCAGACCGAAGACAGAGAGGCGTTTGTTTACAATCACATGGGCTCTAAAGACTGCATGGGCTGGGGAAAAAGCCAATGGGGAAAGATCCAGTGTGATGAAGAGCAGAATCCGCAAGGGGGAAACTGCAGAGAGTAGGGGAGTGCCTCTTGCTTAGCAGCTGGGTGGTAGGGGGATGAGAGGTGAGGTTGTAGCTGATTGCTTCAAATGTTCTATTGCTGGCTTGTTGCTATGGTGCCAGCACTGGCTGGGAGTCCACACTGTAAGGAGCCGCCAGGGAAGACTGAGGATGGCCACCAAGCTGCTTGAGTCTGGCTGAGGCTGTCCTGGGGAAAGGGGCTCTGGGGCAAGTGACCAAAGCTGGGGTTATGGGTAGTAGGGCAAGACTCCCAGGTGTTGGCCCCACACCAGTCTTTCCAGTGTGTCTGGGAATTGAGAATTTTAAACCTACCAAAAAGAAAAAAAAACTGCCTGCTGGACTTAAACTAGTATTATAAGTTGTCAAACTACTTATTTTTTTAAAAAAAGTTCAGTGGTTAATTGAGATGAGGTGGGAGCAAAGAAGGGAGACTTACAAAGAGCCACAAGGAAATTTTGGGGTGATGGACATGTGATCCATCTTTTGGTTGTGATGGTGCCATTGGTGCGCACATTATTTCAAAACCTAATTCAGTTGTACATTTTAAATATGTGCAGTTCATTGTAGGTCCATTACTCCTCAATAAAACCACTAAAAAATACATCCTGACACACACATTTGTGCACATGCATGTAGTTTGCAATGTAGTTTGTTATACTTTACTCACTCATGTACATGCATTTCTTTCCAAACCTGCTTGTGTGTAGGACCTATGGTTTCTCCAAGTGTTCTAGTCACAAGAGACCAACATTCAGAGGCTAATTCTGGAGCTTCAGTGTGGCTGCTGACACCAACATCCATGTTCTGGGAGTCCATGGAGGAGAGCACCAGCCCATCTGTCTCATCCCCAGACCATCAAACACAGTCACTGGAGCTTGTGACTTGGACTTCAAAATCCGCAGGGTCCATTACCAAGAGTCCCTCTCCCCTTCAGTGGCAATGGGATGTTCTTCCCTCCTCCTCCCTGGGAAAATGGGACATTGAGAAGGGGGTTGGGTGTGAAAACTTAAGGGAAAGCAGCACGTGGGAGGTTCCCCAAGGCAGAGCTGAGCTCTGGTAATCACACACCTTGAGAGGACAAGAATTACAGGCCATTTCTCTCCAAACTGTTGATGTAACAGTTTCTCACTCTAGGAACTCCAAAGTAATAAGGCTCTCTAGTAATAAAGGGAGAAAAAAAGTCAGTGGCAACTGTTGTAACTCAGATTGCTACCAAGGAAAATTTACATCACAAATTTGCACAAAATTTTAAGTCTGAAAATCATCAGGCAGTTTCCTTTTGCCCAAAAGATGCCTCAGGTCAGGAAGAGGTGCTTGTAAGAAGGGTTGTTGAGGTGTTGACCTGCTACCTGTAGGGGGTTCCTTTTTCAGGAGCTCAGAAGGAGCCAGTGCATTAGGCTGCTCTCTTGGCCCCTCTAGTGACCAAACTGGCCAAGGTCTTTGGTAAGGGATCAGAGGCTGGGAAACAGGTCCCCAAGCCAGGAACACCACCTCAGCATAGAACTGAGGCCAAAAGCAAGGTGTGGGAAAGTTCTCCACCTTTCCCCCAACACCCAGCCTGTGTCCTGGGCTGTCTTACATGTTACTATTTGGTAGGTACCAATCCGTCTGCAACACACACACCTTTTCTTCCTTTGGAAAAGATACATTTGTTCATACTAGTGTAGTGAAAAGGTCATGTAGGGGTGGGTTGGAACCTGTAATGTGGCCAAAGGGCAGTTGGTGTAGAAAGCTGAATCCTGACCCTCTGGGCTCCTGCTTTATGTGGAGACTTCAGGTAAATCAACATCAAATGAACCTGCTCATTCTTTCTTGACCAAGTTAAAGGTGCCAAGAGCCACGTGAGCAGCCCTTGTCAGGTGGTCTCCTTATTTATATCTGGGCAAGGAGTTCCCTCAAAGTTCAGGTTCTTTTGATTTCTCTAGTCTTCACTAGTTTTCTTGCCAGGGACATTATAAACCGAGTCAACCTACCAAAAGATCTAACATTCTCATTTTTTTGGGCAGAAGTACCTAAGTGGGCCTTAATTGGGCACAAGTACCCATCTCCACCCCCATCCGGGAGTGACTGCGCGGTGTTTCAACCCATGGGCTGGGAAGCTCTACAGGAGAGAACTGGATAAACTGGGTCCAGGCTTTCAATGCTTATTTGAAAGTTACTGCCAGATTCTCTTCTGAAGTTCAACTTAGACTTTCACCAATATGAGAAGCTGCACTCTGTCACCCTCCCCAAGACTGAGCATGAGCACAAGAACCTACGGAATTAGTTCCCTATTTGTAAGTTCTAAGAAATAGATATCAAAGGAGAGTTTGCTAGAATATAGAAAGGTTTTGCCACATTGAATTGGATTAGAAGGCTGACCAGTTACCCACATTACCCTGGGCCAAGTGGTTCATCCCTCAGATTCTTTATGTATAAAACACTAATGAAAATACGTCATGTTGTAGGTTTGAGTAGAGAAGGCATAGTAAGTTACAACTCTCTGTGCACAGATTTAAAAAAATCTTAAAAAGTCTCTCAATACTGAATCAAAGATATAAATCACAGGAACTTGTATGTGGTAAGATAAAATTCAAAATAGGCTTAACTAGATAATATAAATTAGAAATATGCTTCAAAGAAGAGAATGGCTAACACAAAATTCAGAAAATGAAGACAGTAACCTGGGGAGGGCTGAGGTAGACGGGACCTGGGAGGACACTAGGACACGTCTAGTTCCTCTCTAGGTGTAGTTACAGTGATTCACTATTCTTTATGTTGTACAAATGTTTTAGGCTCATGAATATTTCACCAAAAAGATCATACATTCCATGAGAAACTTCAGAAGTGAAGAAGTATCGGAGAAACTTTTCAGATGTGTTAAGAAATATTAGTTTTATTTAACCAGTTTTCACAGCTGAATATTTATTCTATAAAAACTTTACAGATTGTACAGTTTATATATATTTCAAACTACTGAACGAAAAAGTAGGTCCCACAGATGCAAAAATACTGCACCAACCAATCCAAGGTAAAGGCAGGTTTATACACTGTACAGCTCTTCACACAGCCAAGAGGTGGTCGGTTCTAAGTATAAACTTCAAACTGTACAAAAATAGGGTTTTGATTTTATTTCACTCTTCATACATTCAATATGGTTGCAAGCTCAGAAGCCTAACTAATAAGAGGCATCTGTAATCAAGAATCAGTCCCCACTCCTGAAAGGAATGCGAAGTCTATTTACACAGGGCACTCTTGGACACCGTACTGTACTCAGTATATTGTGTAGACATGAAAGCAGAGACCAAAACATTGAACGGTGAATATAAGGTAGTTCTTTTTTTAAAAAAGAAGTTTCTGCATTTTAATAGTGTGCCAAAAGAATTTTAACTTATTAAATAAAATATATTCTAAGTGAACCTAAAAATACACTTTATAAACATAAAAATACTTTTTTTTGGTGTAATACATCAATCATACCTGCAATAGAAAACCAAAATTGTATATAAAGTAGTATTTCTCACCCAGCAACAAGAAGCATTGTAGTTATTTTTTCAAGAGTCAGAGAAACTATGTAAATCCCACTAAGGCTAACTTATAACTTAGATATTCATACTTAAGCTATTCAGTGATTCACTAATACTGCAAAATGAGCTTTCTTCTAGAGAGACAGTGGTTTCTTCATGTTAACTGGGTAAGAACCTGACATTTTAAAAAAGAGGAGGGAGGATCCAAGAGATGGTGGAGCAGATGGAAGTTACACTTACTTCCTCCCAGGATCAAACTGGAATTACAACTAAAAAAGAAGGAAAAATCAAATTGATTTTCTTCTTCAGCATAAATCCTAAGCATACTTTAGTTTGGGGGGGGGAGAGGGAGGATGTTCATCAGTGGACTTTTTATCAGAAATATCCAAAAAGGTTAGTCTTACTTTTAATTTAGACTTTTCATCTAAGGTATGTGTACCTTCTTGGAGCCAAAAGCACATATCAGATTTTTCTGTATCTCTATTTGGGGCAGGGGAAGTGAGGCCGCGTAGTACCTCTTTAGAGTCTGTTCTAGAAGGACAAAATAAGGAAAACAAACACTATCCCAGACTTTTCTGCCACCCCAAACCAGCAAACCACACTTCCCCTTTTATACAGTACAAGCCAAAAATAACAAAAATTAGAGATTCAAAGGGCAGTCTAGAACTCACCATTATACTTTCATACTTGTGTAAATATTAAGTATAAAATACGAATGTTTGGACAAAGGAGTTTTGTAGTTATTTATTTTAAAGTTACAGTACTTAAAAACTCCTTGATAATAAATAGCTTGAATGTTTCAAGACCTGCTTCCAAGCATGAGCTAAGGGTGAGCTTGTTTCAGGCTGTGAGGATGGATTAGGGCACCTTGGAGCCCCAGATGTTCTGTTCTACAACTCCAGTGTCATCAGCAGGCAGCCTGCCAATCAAAACTCATCAATCTTCCTCTGCAAGTATTTTAACATGGAGTCCATCCCCTGGGCGGAGCCCCAGATTTTCTTCAGCACTTCACACTCCCTCTCATTGGCCTGCTCCAACTCCATCTTCATGTTACAGCGCACAAGCGCTTTGGATTCCTCAAGTACCTGGACCAAACAACACACAGTTAGTTCGCAGGGTGTGTGTCTGGAAGCACCGGCTCCTTTTCACCCAAGTATATGCAGGGAATTATCAAACTTGAACAATGGCCTATTTAAAAAACTACCACACATTTTTCACAATACACATCAGGTACAATATATGTGTGAAATATATTTCACACTAGGTATCAGATAAATTCTCAACTTGAAAGTGGTTGGAAAGCTATTTCGAAAGACAGCTGTGCTGTCTATACCCTGTCTTTTCCCAACATCAAAATGGGCCTGGCCCCATGCAGAGCCTGAACTGCACATTAGCTCTTTGGATGCTCTAAGAAACTCTGAGAATGGATGCTGAGAGGATTTCCCAACCAAAATTTAACCTTAATAATGAGGGTTGTTCATATGTTTGGCATAACTTAGAGCAGTGATTTCCAATCTTTTTCATCTCATAACACACATAAACTAATTACTAAAACTCTGTGGCACACCAAAAAAAGTATTTTTTTTTTCCCCTGATGGGGGTGGTGGTGGTGGAGAATGTATAATTTTGGTATGGTCACACCAGACAGCTACTAGGTTGGCTCTTGTCATTTTTTAATTGGACAGTCTAAAGGAACAGAGGTCAGTGCCCCTGACTATGTAGTTAGGTATTGCTTGTTTTAAATTCTTATAACAATCAATGTGCCTGCTGTGGCATATTGGTTGAAAATTGCTAGCTTAGAGGTGAGTTAAGTCAGTATCAAATGATATTTTACCATATAATTTGGTAGTGCAATTTTGTTAGAAGATTAAATATCATCCAGATCATTTATTAAAAAAAGAAAATTAGGTCCACCATGGGGGGGTGGGGGGGCTAAAATAAGTACATGGAAGGCCTTTGAAGACAGTAGGAACTCTATGTAAATGTTTTCTGTTGATTTTTACAGGGTATTTTTAAATTACTCAATTTGAAATTGAAATGCTTTCCTTTAATTCTTGGGCATTTGCAAAGGGAGGACAAGGTAAGTAGATCTGAAGCAGTGGCATCCATTTCATCTCCCATCAGTATTTCCCATGAAGTTGGCGGTGCAGGGAGCAAACATGGAGTATTCAGGAAAATACTGGGCAATGTGTGCACTCTCTGGAGGCAAAGGTCATGGTTAAAAAAAAAAAGTCACACATGTAACAGAATGAATCTGACGTACAACTGGATTGCATGAAGCAAGCTCCTTAATGCGAACCATGACTTCCTGGGTGAAGGTCCCGGGCCAGAACACCTGCGAGACCAGGCCTTTCCCGCATGCCTCCTGTGCTGTCAGCTTACGGCCACTGAGCAACATTTCATTTGCCTGAAAGGAAACAGAGTTGATACCAATATGAAATGTGAGGGGGAGGCAGGTGGAGAAGATCCAACCCAGAAATTCATCCCTTGAAACTTCAAACCAAGAATGGGCATTTGAACACACCAGCCCTGGTGGTGACTCCCTGCATACCCTCCAGGGTTGCACCCAAAGTGTACCTTCCTAGAACCTGTGCACCGAGGGTAAACCTGGCAAGGCACAATCAACCACATGGATGGGAAGTAGCAAATGGGCCAATGATTAAAAAAAAAAGGAAAAGGCGTTGTTTTATGATGTAATACAGGATCAAATAAACAACCAACAAATCTAATTAGAAAAGATCTTTTTGTTAATTTGAAGTTACTAGCATGTCTCTGTCAGCTTCCAACTCCCAACATGTGAACTCATTTATTACACAAAACAGTTTCCTGGCAAACTGAGGCATAAGCAAAGCTAGAAAATTTGCAACTTTAGGAATCTGAACCAGTCACGGAATTATTAAACAACATAGGAGCAGAGAGACAATGTTCTAAAGGCAATGAATGTCCTGCTGGAGTGTGACTTGGAAGGCCACATTTTGTTGCTTAGATGTTAAAGAAAGAAACTATCCAGGGCCTAAAGGCACTGCACATGACCACTACTGTAGTCTGTTTAGGAGGGTCTGACTACAGTTCACATGACTGAATGGAGGAAGTCGACACTCTTTTTTTTTAATGTAAATATAAATATAAATATAAATATAAATATATATATATATATGCAGTTGATTTTAACTTTGTGTTGGGCTGTACCACACTTTTGAGGTCTTGACAAAATGTGCATGGATTTTAAATCATTCCAATGCCAGGCTCACGGATGCTGAAATGAGGAGAAAAGGGGAGAATACTCTGCACTCTTCTAATGTGACAGTTTCCTATCTTGCATGGTTAACCTTCCCAAAAATTCTCAGTTGACACAGTACCTGCGCACTTTCTGTACGCACATCTAGATGGCTAATTGCATGTGAAATGCACAGTACACACAAGAGAGCTTGCAAAGCAGGTTCACCACCATTTCAGCACAGGTAGAGATGGAAAACAAGGTCTTCAGAAGAAGTAGTGTAAGGATCCTAACACTCAGGACTCACTTTAGTACCAACTGAAGCCTGTTAGCCATTAAGATAGTTCTCCTAAAGGCAGATCCAAATGCAATGAAAAAGGTAACCAGACTTCCTGATGAAATGACTTAGTGGGAAGTGCTTTATGGTGACAGAGAATTCTTACTTCCTTACTTGTATTTTTTACTTTGAACACACAGTAAAGACAGCACCACGAATATATCAACTTAGGTTGAGTGTCTAAGTGTGTTCTCAAGAGAAACTTGAACTACAAAGTCTTAGCTTGGGTAGTAATGAAGAGCAAGCATCCTTCCTGTATTTCTTCTCCAGTGCCTCTCCATGAGTCCCTCTGTTTTTTCCCAGTCACTTCTTTGGGGAAAAAAAAAAAAAATAAAATAAATTTTTTTTTGGGTCACCCAGAGGTCAATTTACAATCCCACCTCTCTTCTCTTCTTTCATTCCCTTTTCTTGACTGTCTCAGGCTTGGTGCCAGGCAGCTGGGGCCGGTAGTCAACCAGAATAATCTTGTCCTCCAGTCCCGAGAGTTGTCCTCACAGCCCATCTCCCTCCTTTTAGAACTCAGCTAACTCCCAATTGACTGTAACTGGAGATTCTTTCCTTATTCAGTTTTCTCTATCTCAGATGGCTGGATGTTCAGGATATTTCTGAACGTACCCAAAAGTATGAATGGTGGGACCAACTTAAGATTGTTAATGTTTTCTCACATAAGTACAGGAAGTGAGCTGGTTTAAAATATAGTGATCAAGTAAAACCATTATGAGAAATTTTAAAATTCCCTTGGTAAGATCAGTAGGATTAAATACACTGAAGCTGAATGGGCATGTTCTTATACACTTAATTTCTAACAGTTTTAAAATGAGAGGTTTCGAACTTCTTTCTAAATAGGTTTGCAAACATACGGTCATTGAGAAATTTATTAGCTGTCGTTTTATTCCAAGATGGCCAACTGAACAAGGGATTAAATGTAGACAACCCACAAAAACACCCAATATGATAAAAATTGTCCAACTGTTTTTTAAGAAGTTACAGTGTAACTATGCAGACAAATGATAAATACCAAAGGCAAGTTCAGCTAAAAAGATCACATTAATAAGTGTGGTGAGGAAACCTGACCCGCATGAGTGGGAGGGATCAGGAAGCTTCAAATCTCTTGGAGGCAGCTTGGCAATGGCTCTGCCACTTACTCCCTCAGAGCCCCCCACTGTAAACTCAGGGTAAGGATTGCAGGACTGAGAGCTGTCAGGCTTACAAGTGGCAGGCTCCTGAGTATACAGGCTCAGGAGTGGTCCTTGAGACGGGACTATGACTTTGCAGTGTCTAGCTCAGAGTGGGAATTCTGTAAACGGTTACTGGGTACAAGGAGGACTCAACTGTAGACTATATTCCTAAACTCACTTACATAGCTTGTGACTGCAGCTTGGCTTTAAGATCTCCCTGCAGAACACACTGTAAGAAAAGGATAGCTTTCCCAGTTTGTTTTACCTGTGTGTTCTTTTTCATCCTGGTAATGACCCATTTAGCTTATCTTTCTACAGTTTTGTACTTAGCAAGTGAGGAAAACCAAACCAAACTCCATCTTGCCTTAGGCTACTGAAATGACATACTCATGGAAACCTCATGGAAAGAACTACATCATTTGGGTAGTCACTATCAACAAGAATTGTCACAATACAACTCACCTCAACAATGTTTATTCATATTTTGTTTAAGGTATGAGATTTCAGTCAGATACTTGAACCAAAAAGAGTTTACACTGTTTAACATTTGGGCTCTTTGCTCCAGCTTTAGCACAGGATTTTTCAAACTGGGCAGTAAAGACACTCTGGCAGGATAAAGACACCTTAATGCGGAGGATGTCCTGTGAGTTGCAGGGTGTTAGCAGAACCCTTGACATCTATGCACTGGCATCTCCTCTGTTGTGACACTGCCATCTCTAGACATTGTCATGTGCTCTCTAGGGGTGAAGGACAGGGCAAATTGCCCTGGTTAAGAACTGCTGCTCCAGTGGCACCAGGAAATCACAAGGAGAAATAAAAAGACTTACCCAGTGGGGTCAAAGCCGAGTGAGTGGAGAATAGGGATTCATTCTGTAGTATTGTAATGCTACTTATGGATCTTTCTGAGCAGCATTTGGCTCAAGGGCTCCACTTCCAAACTGCCTTCACCCAAATGTGTTTAAATATCAAGTTTGTTTAATACTTGCCCCAGAACGTCATTATACAGCGAGAGGACAGAATCCCCATATTTCAATCTCTTCTAGTAACTAAAAATTAGCATAAAATGATTTTACTGATGATGATTCTTTACTTCCTGAATATGTAGTAATTATTAGGACACAATCTATTTTACAGTAATTACTCAAAATAAACTTAAAAGTAATTTTCTTGATACCAACTCTTTACCACTAGATTCAGGTACTGGTAGGGATGTGCAGTGCAGTGAAAACAACAAGACAGACAACCTAGACATGTCCACACTTCACCTATAAAAAACAGAGACCACTGAGGGTGAACACAGGTATGTCACCCACACCCCATGGCCCAGGAAGTACTTGCTGCCCAGCAGCCAGACCCTTCTTGGGGCTGCTATATCCAATGGCTGAGTGAAGTGAAGGCACCTGGCACAACTGTGATGGACACCAATGTCCCAGATCCCCCCATGGGCTCGGCTAAGGCTTTACCAGAGTTGCAAGACAGCTCACCTTCACCCTCTACCCAATCCTGCCTCCTCTCTGCCCTGCCACAGAGGTTGACACCTAATCCATGTCCTGCTTGCCATAATCCACTCGACCTCTGCCTCTGTAGAAATTACCTTGTGACAGGTGTCAGCAAAAGCATTGATGAAAAGGATTTATTGTTCCCTAGCTGGTTGGCATTGAAGACCTTCCTGGACTAGGAAGTGCTAAAATTCTCACAGGTGATGGGACAGTAACTGCCAGTTGCTACAGACACAAGCAGAGGAGTTCCCAGGTAGCAAGATGGCAGAGAAAGAGAAAGTGGTGACAGACACCCAGACCCAGAACTCATTAGTCAGAGTGACCAAGCTCCAGACAAGGTTGATTACCCACACACAGAAGGTCTGTCTGACTGTGTGAGAAGGGTAAATGTAGAATGGGGTCTTCTGGGTTGATGTCCCCAAACACTGAACCCTAGACTCCTCTGACCCCTGAACCTGCATAAATGGCCCCCTTGTCCCTATTAAGAACAAGTATACCCCCCTTGCTTAAAGACAATGCACAAATCTCTCTAAGACAGTATCCATTCCCTTAAACGCTGCCCATCTCCTCTCTTGGCTATTAGGCCTGTAACTAACTTCCACCCCCAGAAAAGCCACATGACATGGCCAGAAAATGCTGGTGGAGCTGGGAGAGGACAAGAGATTGGATTTTGAGGGTTTGTGACCAGGGGTCAAACCACAGAGTTGAACAGGGGAGCCCAGTGATGAGGGAACTCTCTTAAACTACAAGATTTAATGTGCTGGCCAAGTGTCCCCCAGGAGACAGTGTGGCACTTGGGATGGCTTCTAGATACATGGCGAAAGTAGTAATGGACCAAACTAAGTGGAGCTGAAATACCAGAACTGCTGTGGTCGACACTGGAGAGGGTGGGACCAGATGTCTCGAGGAACTTAGGGCAAATGCCACAGGGATGATCTCAGTACAAGTCCCTGGGATTCTGAAGCAAGACCGTGCTTTCTAACAGAGAAGTATATGCCTTTTAAAAAGCCAATTCTGGTGTCCTTACTGGGCCTGTAGAGATAGAACACCTGACCATGAGACACCAAGGGAAATGTCCACCACAAGCTGAGTTCTATCAGGCCCATCAAGGTCTAATGGTCAGGCAGGGCCAGTGGCAGAAGCACAGCTGGGATCAAACACAAACACCAGAGAGCACAGGTGAGGTGGCCTAAACCCACACATCACCCCCCCCCCCCCCCCACTGCTGTACCAGTGCCCCACCTCAGTTACCACCTATGGCTGAACAGGCATCCCCTGTGATCGAGCTTGGTTTATGGGTGGGCCGGTGCCAAAGAACATGGTAAAGAAAGGCTCTGAAATGGGGGATGTGTCTGTCATTCACCTGGTGTATAAGTTGATCAGGGTTAAAAATCCACAGTGACCAGGTTAGTGGTGAATGGTTTAGCTGGCTTGTCAGGGGCCTAGAAAATTGGGACACAGAAGTATGGGGTAGAGGCATGTAGATATGTGACTGGGAAAGAGTATAGATGGCTAAGCCATGTCAGTGTCCACCAGAAAGACTAAACTACACTAGAAAGGTGACATCAGCCAGTCTTGGTTGCTGGTCACCTCAGTGCTGGAGTCCAAAGGCATGGGCTCTGAACTTGCCAAGGCTGATTCAGCTCCTGCTGTGGCCGTGCACGAGGCCTTCCAGTAGCAGACGCCAAGCCAAGCTACCTGCGCAGAAACATTCCTGAGACCACCCCATTGAACACAAGTTGACCGCTTGCACAGGAACACACGCTTATTCTGGGTTTGGGTCTGTATTCCTGCCTGCAGGTCTCCAGGCACCCCACTCTGAGGCTTATGAGGTGTCCGGACCACTGGCATGAGATGCCACAGAGCACACCACCAGACTAGAAAATTCCCCTCACAGCAAAGAAAAGTGCAAGAGAGGACCATGACCAGAGTCACATCTAACACCTGCAGAAGCTGCTGTGCTGATGAAGCACCGAGATGACTGGAGATATAAGTGGAGCACTGGCTGACAGTGCCCTCCATGGGGATGGGCACTGTCTTCCAATTCACAGTGCACACAGTGCAAAGACCTTGATATTGTATCATGTCCACAACAGGAAGAAGACACAGGCCTGGGAAACAAGGGGTGGAAGCAGGAGTGGCCGCACTTGCCAATGATCTACTTAGTAAGGGACATTGTGTTTCCTCTCCTCGCATCTCTGGGCTTTGCTCTCCCAGAGGGGGCATATTTGGCCAGTGGACACAGTAAGGGTCCCAGTGAACTCAAAATAATCACTGCCTGAGCACTTGGTGTCTCTGAGCCCAGGGCCACCAGGGAGGGAGGGGATTTGTGGAATCCTGGGACCCACCAGGAGCTTCTCCCCTCCCACGCCAACCCCAGCTCAGCAGGACACAATGACCAGGCTTCTGGGGCTGTTAGGTACCAGTGTCTTACCACCAGGACAGCCACTGAGGCCAGCAGAGGTGGTGAGGGGGATGGTCTAAAGCAGGAGGGGATGGGGTGAGGGAGGACTGACACCAGCTATGGCAAGGCGGCTGCAGTTCGTCATATTAAACCCTATCTTCTTTTACATTAATTTTGAACTTTCTTTTTCAGGAGTAACTTTAGACTTATTGAAAAATTACAAAAGTAATACAGAGAGTTCTTGGCAACCTGTCACCCAGCTCTCCCCAACATTTAACATAATATATCACATTTTACAGTGATCAAAACCATAAAATTCCCATTGACACAACACTACAAAGAAAGCTACAAACCCTGCACAAACGTTGCCAGTCTTCCCACTGCTGTCCTTTCTCTGACCCAAGGAAGGCACACTGCACGGAGCTGTCAAGTCGCCTTAGTCCCTGCAGTCTGTTACAGTTTTTCGGTCTTTGGGTGAATTCTCTGACCCTGGCACTTTCGGAGGGCTCACCTCAGGATCCACAGACTGGGCCACAACCCAGGCTTGCCTGGCACTCCCAGGGTGAGACCGAGGTAATGCACCTCTGGCAGGACTCCACCAGAATGACGCCACGTCATTCTCAGGGCAGCACATGAGAACACGCCTTGAGGGATAGGTCTTATTTCTGGTGAACTCCAATCACTAGTAAGGTGGTACCTTCAGGCTTCTTCACTTGAAAGTCACTTTTCTCCATCATAAGTAATGAAAAGATGAAAACATCCTTTTTCTCATCGTAACTTGAACATCTAGGTGGTTCTTGCCTGCAACAGTCATCACTGTCTAACCCTCCTCCTCTGAGTCTCCCCCAGGAAGAGGGGCCTCTAGAACCTGGAGGAGCTGCCCCCACACTGTATGAAGAGGCAGATCCAAAGGGACAAGGGGTGGACACACGGATGTTCTGCTGATAACAGCTACAAAGGAGGTCTTCCTGCCCCAGCTGCTGGCAGTGTCACCAGCAGACAGCTGTTAGCTCCTGTGGGGACTTCCTCTACTGGAGAGGAGCCACTGGTCCGCTGACACAACACGCTTCTCCAACAGCCCACATTCAGTGATGATGGACATAGATCCATCAGCCATTCTGGTCCACTGTGGGACAACTACTGATACCACCTATACTCTGGAGCCCCAATGGGGTGGCTGGAGCTTTGTCAGGCCAGCCTCACAGTTTGACTTCTCCCCTGTCCCTTCAACAGCTGTTGGCTACCTAACAGTTTTCCTACATGCCAAACTGTACCTTAGTATCTGCTTCTGGTGACATTACAGAAATACCTCTGAAATATTGGAGATTTGGTTCCAGATCATCACAATAAAGCAAACATCTCAATAAGGAGATTCACACAAAGTTTTTGGTATCCCAATGCATATAAAAATTATGTTTATATTATACTGTAGTCTATTAAGTGTGCAATAGCATATGTCTAAAATAAGTGAAATAATGTGCAATAGCCTATGTCTGAAAAACCCAAAACAATGCACATACCTAAATTTAAAAACACTTTATTGAAAACCAAAAAACAAAACAGCTAACCATCATCTCTGAGCCTTCAGCAAGCCATTAACGTTTTGCTGATGGAAGATTTTGTCTAAATGTTGATGGGTGCTGACTGGTCAGAGTGGTGGTTGCTGAAGACTGTGGCAATTTCTTAAGACAAGAATAATGTCTGCCACAGAAGACTGACTGTTTTGTTCATGAATGAATCAATTTCTCTGTAGCATGCAATGCTATTTAACAGCATTTTACCCACTGTTGAACTTCTTTCAAAATTGGAGAAAATCTCAAACTCTGTTGCTGCTTTACCAACACTATGTTCATGTGACATTCCAAATTCTTTGTTGTCATTTCAACAATCTTTACAGCATTGTCAGCAGAAGTATACTTCATCTCAAGAAACCACTTTCTTTGCTCATCCATAAGAGCAACTCCTTATCCGTTCAAGTTTTGTCAGGAGACTGCAGCAGTTCAGACATGTCTTCAGACTTCACTTCTAGTTCTCTTGTTATTTGCACATCTGCAGTTATTTCCTCCACTGAAGTCTTGAACCCCCCCAAAGTCATCAAGTCAACTTCTTGCAAATCCCTGTTAATACTATTATTTTGACCTCTTCCCCTGAATCATTAATGTTTTTAATGGCATTTAGAATGGTGAATCTTTTCCAGAAGGTTTCAGTTTTCTTTGTATGGTTGCTATATAGCCTTACAAAATGTATTTCTTAAATAATAAGACCCGAAAACCAAAATTACACCTTAGTCCATGGGCTGTAGAATGATATTAGTAGGCATGAAACAACATTAATTTTGTTGTACATCTCCATCAGAGCTTTTGGTTGACTAAGTACATTGTCAATAAGCAGAGTTGTTTTGCAAGAAAAAAAATTTTTTTTTAAGCAGTAGGTCTCCACAGTGGGCTTGACATATTCAGTAAACCATGTTGTAAAAAGTGCTATTTTCTAGGCTTTATTGTTCCATTTAAAGGGTACAAGTTGAGCAAATATAGTGTAATTACTAAGGTCCCAAGGATTTTTTGGAGTGATAAATGAACACTGGCTTTAACTGAAAGTCAGTTAACAGCTGCCTTAGCCCTTAACAAGAGAGTCAGCCTGTACTTTGAAGCCAGACACTGACTGCTCCTGCAGTTATGAAAGCCTTAGATGGCATCTTCCTCCAATATAAGGCTGTTTCATCTACAATGAAAATCTGTTGCTCGGTGTAGTTGCCTTCATTAGCCTTCTTAGCTAGATCTTCCGGATAACTTCCTACAGCTTCTGAATCAGCACTTGTTGCTTTGCCTTGTACTTTTATATTGTGGAGATAAACTTCATGAACCAACCCCTCTGCTACCTTGAAACTTTTCTTCTGGAGCTTCCTCTCCTCTCTCAGCCTTCATGAAACTGAAGAGTGTTAGGGCTTTACTCTGGATTGGGCTTCAGCTTAAAGGAATGTTATGGCTGGTTTGATCTTTTATCCAGAACCCACTAAACTTCCTACACATTAGTAATAAGTCTATTTTGACTTTTTGTCATTCATATGTTCACTGAAGTGGCCCCGTTAATTTCCTTCTAGAACTTTTCATTTGCATTCACAACTTGGCCAACTGGTGGAAGAGATCTGGGGTTTCAGCATGCCTTGCTTAATTTTTATCTTCTGATCTAAAGTGAGACTCGTGACTCTTCCTTTCACTTAAAAGAGTAGCTTTTAGGGAACAAAACACTTTTCAAGTGCAAACTCTGTCGTATGGGTATTCACTAACAGTGGATATCAGTGTTAATTATGAGAAGATCTAGATTCCTCACTGAATAAGGTCCTTCTCTAGGAAATGATGTAAAACAGTGCCAATAAATGTTCTATGAATTAATATGAAAATCTTGTGTGATTTCATAAATTAAGAGTGTAAGTTAATGAACAAGAACTGAATTACAAGTGTGTTTGATGAAAAGTCCCCACAGAATGACACACTGTATATATTCAGAAAACCAATAACCAAAGATTTCTTCAGGAAGTTTCTACAATTATTTTTTAAAAAAGAGGTACTCACAGATGCTCCTCCCATAATCTTGGGAAACATAACGGTGGAACAGCCATCTGGACTCTGTCCGAAGGTAGTATAGGGTGTTTGAAACCAAGCCTTTTCATTGGCCCAAACCACATCACAAAGAGGCAATATGGATGCTCCTAGTCCAATGGCTGGGCCATTTACTGCTACAATAATAGGCTTCTTAAACTGAATGAAAGTATTCACGAAGTTTCTAAAATGAAAGATAAATGGGGAATTACTTAAAATATTATGTAGTTGAGCAACAAAAAAAATCCACTGTTACAGAATTCTATTTACCAAGATGAAAACTCCGTGGAAATAATTTTGAGTTGAGATTCGTTGAAGGCCTTCCCTATGTGTTATAAAGGCTTAACGACACACTGGCTGCCACATCAGAAGTGGCTGTTGCCATAGGACTTATGTGAAGACCACAAATAATATACATACAGCCAGAGGCTGCTCTTGTATCTGCAGCAGGGCTCTATGACCAATATGTCTGTTTTCTCAGCCTTCCTTCCTTAAAGACATAAGAAGCCCAACAAACACCAGGAGTTTCAGAAGACCAATCTAGAAGCTCTTCCAGAGAAAACCTGGCACAGGGCATACTATTAACATGGCTCAGTTTTGAACAAAGACTAGAGGATTGGGGACAGGAACCACAGGGTTGGGATCTGAACTTGATATGTGATTTTAGACAGCTCACGGGTTATTTAGAAACAGATATTTCCTGAATTTATACAGAACTAGAATGAATGCGCTGGGGGATGCAAAGACAAGAAGCTTACAGGCTGGTTTAAAATACAAGATTCAAATAAGAGCAGAAATCACAGACACCATTTTGTATTCCACTGAGTGCTGCAGAATACAATTACAGCAGGGTTTCAAAGGAGAGCAAGACTGAGGGTAGGGTGGCCTTCACAGAGTATGTGGATTTCTATAAAACCGAGCCAAGACTGTTTTTAGATTTGTTTTAGGATTCCGGGTGCTTTTTAATTTAGGCTAGATTGGTGCCACCTCATACTGGGAATGTGCATCTTCTATTCCCCACTAGAATCCCATTTTATGCTCAGAGGTTGCTTCAGTTATGCTTTAACATGATGAAGAAAAGGAAAAATACACACCAAAATAAATACCAAATAATTCCTTTGAGGCAGCCTCAATTCTAGATTAGAATTACAGAATTCTAAATTCTATCTTTGGTACCAAAAATCAAAAATAACAATCTGGGTGCTCTCTACCATCCAGAAATTTAAAAGCTAGAGCAATCTTCAGATTACCTTTGAAAACTGTGATTTGGCATCTTAATGCCACCCTCCCACCCCCTGCCCCCAGACATAACGGTCACATTTGCTTTTTTGGAGGAGGGCAGTTGGGGTGGTAGTGGTGTGTAACAGGGGAAAGGAAGGACTACAAAATATGGCAGTTTGCAAATCTAGCTCCAGGAACTGTTCTCAAAGGAGCCCATAGCCATAGACCTCAGCCTGGCCCTTGAGGTCCACCAAGGTTTGCTGGAGCTTTACATTTAGTGAAAATAAACTCATGTGAATGAATGAGTTGCACTAAGACTTTATAAATGAGAGAGCCTGAGGTACTGGTATAAAGATCACAATGGCTTTTAATGATACAAAGAGAGGCATACAACCTTTTAAATAGGGGCTTGGAATAATTGTAGACAACCTACAGAAATACATCAGTTTCACCACCTTTTGAGGATTTTGGGTCAGTATACATGACGGAAATATATTTTCTCTACTTAGTTACTGATGACTTTGACAAGAAAACTGCTGAATTAATTTCCACAATATAAGGTACATTCATTTTCAAAGAATGTCCACTTTCATTTGCCTCATATAAAACATCTGGAAACCACGAATGGGATGGTTGATTAACATGGAAAAAAAGAAATAAAAATAGTGTAATAAATTTGATAGAGAAATGGTAAAAGGAATTAATTATGCCACATAGCAGTGTTTTCTCTCATTTTACATGTTTGGGTAAAAGAAAAAAGTTTGCTTCTAAAATAGATATCACAAAATCAAAGCTTGTATTTTTAAAAGCTGGAGAAATATTCTTGGAGCTGTGTTTTCTCTCCCCCTAACCCAAATGATTCTATTTTAATTTTTCTGGGAATGATAACTTAATCCGAAAGCACCACTGTTTCTGAGAAGGGTATACATTAGCCAGCGCCCTCTGGAGTGAAGGCCATTTGCCCTTTCCAGAGAACACAGCCTGACCATTCTGGAGTGTGAGCTCTGACATGCCAGAAATGAGCATGGTCCAGAGAAAACTGGTTTTGTTTAAGAACACACAAACAAAACAAAACTTTATAAAAATGGTTTTCTGTTTGGTATAAACTTCCCAGAGTCACAAAAGCTTAGTCAGGTGTGCTCTATGAAGCCACCCCACTACCAGAGGTAGGGAGGTGGGAGCTGTCTTCAGGCCTGGGGATGAAGCTCTCAGAAGGCCAGCATTCAGAGAACCTGTTCTCTTTTCTTTTACAAGTTATTTTAAAACTTAAAATTGAGACTCATGAACATTTAAATGTGCTCAATGCAACATACTGAATTTAAATTCAGCTACCTTTGACTTATCTGCAAACTGAGTTAAAGGCTGTACCAGGTATGGCAGAAAAGAAAGACTTTATTTGCCACAAGTGAGTTTTAAAAGACATAATAAAACAAAATCAAAATTCTATCCATTCTTCTGAAGAACATTTATGACTTTACAGACATCACCAAAAAGTTAGAAAATCACATAAAAACGATACTCTAAGACTTGTTTGGGGGAAATGAGACAACTAGAATCTGATGTTGTAATAGTTCACTACTGTGTCTCACCTGAGCTCTCCCTCATTTTGAATATATTATATAAAGTAGGACTAAATGGAGAAATCAGGTTCTAGGGACATGTTTACTCACTGGCCTTGTTCTCTCCCCCAGTCTGTCATCATCTCACTTTGTATTGGCAGAAGATGCCTCCCTTCTGGGGAGAAAAGGCACCTTGTCTTTCAGTTCTTGAAGACTTTTATCACTAATGTGTTAAATATTTTTATTATAACTTATTTGCAAACTGGTTATCACCAACAATTTCAGTGACAGCATTAGCGGCAATAGATTCCTGACATAGGTAATGTTTAAATCTAATCTTATTCCTACTTTTCTTTTGGAAACTTGCTACAATTCTTTGCCCTGAAGTTCTAAGAAATCAAGATAAGATACCACAAAAACAAAACACATACAAAGCAATAACAGCTTCATGTGTATAAGTCAATCTTATACATATAAAACAATTTAAATGCAAATAAGTAAAAGTTAAGTGAACCTGGTGTAACTAATTCTTTTTAGGATTCTGCCAAAGTACATTAAGAAAAAGCCACATCGACAAAAATATATTCATTTAAAGAAGAACCAGGTTTCCCTAAAGTGGGATTTGGCTTTTCCCGAGAACATGAATTCAGTTTCTGTGGGCAGTAAGGAAGAGTGGCACAGGAGTGGGAGGGTTAGAAGAAAATATGGGAATGGGTAGCTGATGAAAATAAACATTTCAAGTTACCTAGTTCAACAAATGAGATCACTCTTGAGGTTATCTTTCCTCTCCTTTTCCTAATCTCAGCAATTCAAGCCTCAGTCACTGTCAAGGGCAATTCAACCCTGGAGAAATGGGCCAGGACTAGGGTTGAGGCACACTCAAAATTTAAAGTGCGTCAGGAAATGCCTACAGGGTGAACTGAGCCAGGATTGAGAAGGCACTGGCTGGCAAATTCTGTTTTCTTATCATAGCAGGTCTCCCCAAATCATAGTATTATGTGTAAAGTCAGTGTGCTCTTACAGAAAACATACAATCATAATATGAGGCATGTTTTGTACCAGAAAAATTAGATATATGTAGTTCACCCTGAAAGGATGGAATGGACTTAATTATTTAGGAGACTAGAAAAGATACTTGAAATGAAATTATAAAACTTCAAAGTAGTTTTGATAAACAACTACTATATGATAGTCTAAAAAATGGTAACATTAAAAAAAATTAAGGAACAGATAATGCCGTGTATGCATGTATGTATAGTATGAAAAGACAATTAAATTTGGAAATCATTAAGAATGTTACAAAAGCTCAAAGCAATGCCCAAGGTCTGGTGATCTATAAGAGAGAGATGCCCCAACCTGCTCCAGGCTGACCAACAGGGGAAAAAGTACCTCCACTGATTCTGACGTGCATCTTTAAATGTTTTAGGGGACCATAAAGCTGTGCCCGCAAGGTCACTGCTTAGGAACTCAGCTATGTGGGGCCCAATAATTATCAAAAGAGACTCAACTTTAACTCTCCCACACAACCTAGGGATTTTGGAGATGATCCACCCAACTTTATTGCCATTTTGCAAATCTGTGATTCTGTAAGTTTTCATCTTCCTATAAATTACAGAGGTCCTTAGGGATATATCATTTCAGAGAGGTGTGTAGGGAAGTACGAGGGTCTTCTGGTTGATGACTGGGCTTCATTTGATAAAATCCATCTCTGAAAAATTAGGTATTTTAAACTATACATATAGTGATTAGTATGAGAAGTGAGGGATATAAACAAAATATATACCTAGACATGCTTAAAACAGAATTATGTAGTTCTAGGAAAACTTTTTTCAGCTGTTCAGATATCACAGTGGAAAAATCTCAAAACGAAAATATCTGAAGTTATATTGTTAAATGAAAAAAACAAAAAACAAAAAAAAAACAAGTTGCAAGACAATACCGTATAATCCCATTTAACAGAACTAAAAATAAATCTTTATTATTTGTACATGTATTAATACATATTTGAAAATGTTTAGAAAAAAAGATTTGGGAAGACATAAAAATGAACTGTGGGTAAGGAGGTGAGACAGGGAACTTTTACTTTTTACTCTGTTATATAGTTTTGTATGTAGTTGAAACTCAGGATAAATTTGAACAAGAATGTATACTGCTTGTACTAAAAACAAAAAATTTTTCATGTAATGTTATGAAACTGGTTCATCATAAGCCTAGTCAATTGATTTCAGAGTCAAGCAAATGGTTACATTATTATGTGAAAGAGAATACATCTTTATTTAAAGGGTGAAGACAGAACACACTCATTCCACAAATAATGTGGTTATATGCTATTGTATAGTCTAATCGTTAAACTTCCCCTGAGCACTTCACTGGGTTTGAGCCAGCCTTGAAATCAGTTATTTGCTCAAGGCAAGTTGTTATTTATGCAAGGCCCACAGAAAAGACAGATGATTTAATTAATTTTACTGCTTGTGTTTCTCAGTGGAAAAACATTTCATTCACAAGGCTTATGTAGGCCTATTCCACCAGCCATTGGTACACTAAAAGCAAAACACTCTAAGCAAGTTTTAAAAATACCATTTATGCATACCTGATAGCTTCTGCCATTTTAGTGCTTTCTCTTTTTCTGTCATCTGTTAAACGCCGTATAAAATAAATAAAGTCGAGACCACAGCAGAAGACACTGCCCACGGCGCTGAGCAGCACAAGCTTGCTGTCGTCAGCAGCAGCTGTGCTCAGGGCGCTTTGGACTTCTTTCATTACCTGAAAGTCACCAAAAGTTAAAGTGGCAAAGAGTATTTTTGATACAGAATTCTAAAAGCATTTCGTTATGGAATAACCTGGATTCTACAGAAAGTGCATTTATAGTCTAATATTGTTCCCTGTGTATCTACCATAATTTAAAATTCACAAATTTCTTATTTCTGTAACCAGAGATTAGGAATGGAAGGCTGAGAATATGACTATATAATTATGAATAGAGTATAATTAGAAAGATGTGTGGATCTATTACCTTAATATTCTAATCATTGTGGCTCTCAGTGGATAAGGCGAGTTACACCTTACAAGGGTTGGCAAAAATCAGTTTATAGTTGTGAGTATGGAAAAGTTTATTCTTGTATTACTGTTAATAACTGTATTACATATTTGGATTAAAACTGTAAACCTGCTTTTGCCCACCCCTGTATATTCACTAGATATTTCTACACTTTGGACAGCAGGTGGCACATTCAATCAGTTGAAAGAAACTAGTTCAGTTCCCTGCACTTTTTTGTTGTTCAATACCAATCACCATATGTGAGACAGAAATCCCAATAGTTTGGTGCATAAGTGCATTAGGTGCAAATACATGAAAACAGAAGCATTCAGGATGGGCAGTTACTCTGAAGTATTAACTCATGAAGAGGCTCTGCAGTCTAAAAATGGAATGGGAGCCAGCCTAAAACACATTTGTCATGTGACCCTGGCTAGAAATTCAAACTTGATGTAGTCTGGTTTTCTTGTTTAGGGAAAAAAGTTGACCTGTCTGCTCAGGAAATGGAGAAAAATTACTAGAACTTAAAATTTTAAGTAAGGTACAGTGCAGGTTCAAATACTTCTGATTTAAGATGTGTCAATTAGTTTTTGAACCTTTACAAGTACTAGTTTCCTTTGATCCTTGAAAGTGAACTTTAGCAGGTACTATTAGCAACAAAATCACTGTAGCTTTAATTTCCACTACCATGCTGAAGACTGACTGGGAATGATGGTAAAATATTCTGAAGGGACTGAGACCTATGGTATTTTAATCTTGTCCAAACAAAGAACACTTGGAAAATCTGAGGAGAGCTAAAGAAAAGCATGTGCACACACACATTTTACATATAATTTCAGGGAGGCTGGAATCTCCTGGAGGCCCCGCACACCCTCAGGTTAAGAGCTTGCAACCTGGAGGCACAATTACCGTCTCCTCCATGCGGAACCCTGGTTCCTGTCACAGCCCACACCCTTGAGGAATGAAGATGGACACTGGACACATGCATACTGCCCCAACTTCACTGCAGTCATACGTGTTAAAAGGACCAAGACTGCCACACTTCACCTTTGCTTCCTACCTCTTGGTAGTTACTGTGAGACAGCCCAGAAAGAGAGTTAGGAAAAGCACAAAAAGCGCCAATCTGGCAGAGCAGGCCTTTGAGAAACAGGATGCAGATGCACAAATCAGCCCAAGGAACATTTCTCACCTCTGGATTTAGTGAGTTATTCTCTGATGATTTTGTTGATAACAAGATGTGGGTGAAGCCATCCTGCTTTCTGACGACAATATCTCTGTATCTGTAGGCACTTTCTGTTTGCCTCACACTGAAACGCAACCGCTTGTCAAAAGGCTGGTCTCTTCGGTCGTCAAGAAATTTCCTTTTCCCGGCTGCCCCTCCTGTAACAGATGTCTGTATGTTGGTTGTTCCATTGGCTGTTAATGCATCCATAAATGGAGATGTACCTGCCAAGAGTTTGAAATCACAGTGGTCTCTGATGTCTTGCTACTACTTTTGCTCCCTAGTGTTGTCTCTGAATTAGGTAAAAATGTTCCTCACAAACTCAGAATTTAATGTTTTCATGTAAGAATGTTAAAAATCAGAACCCTTGGTAAGTCTTCTTTTAAAAAAGGCATTTGTTTGACATCAAAGTCTGACAAGGAAATCACCCTCTTGTATTTTGCCTAAAAAATACAGATGAAAAGTTACTTGCTGAAAAGAAGCTACAAAATTTGAGACTTTTGAGGAATGGAATTAAAAGAGAATGGGTCTCATTAAGAGTACCTATTCCAGACTTGAGAGGGTGAAAGAAAAAAGAAAACGGATTCAAGAAAACACCTTCTTATTAGAGCTGAGGCTGCCTGGTATTTTCTTTTCTGAATGCAAGATTGATTTGTGCAGACACATGAGGCAACCATTCACTTCTGAGGGGCCCTACCATGTGGTGCCATGGCCACCACTGCAGACCATTGCCTCCAGGTGAGGCACACAAGATACCCAGCAGTTCCTTCTGATGTCCTGGGATGTGACTACTCATGATGTCTGTCCACGGATCCTAGTTCTAGATTTTCAAACACCCTTTAAATAGCTAAAGACTGCTCTTTACTGGAAAAAAAAAAGTTTTGCTAATGTTCCCCACCTATGTCAGCTCCTCAATATCAAATCTGATTGCTGTTTTTCTATCCGTTTAAAAAATATAAGCGTCCTGAATTTAATATTTATTATGATAAAGTTAAGAGTTTTATTTAGTGTTTCCTAGGGTTATCAAGAAATGTCAGGGTAAGAACTTAAGTATTACATAAATAATTATCCTCCTATTTCATATGAATTGTCTACATATTATCTAACCAGGTAATGAGTACAGAGGGCCTTTGAGTTGAGGAAAAAAGGGAAAAGAAATGTATGAAAACGGGACCAGGCTAATTAATAAAATTAGTGATGCAGAAGATCTCTGAGGGGAAGAACATAATAAAATATGAGTTGGAAACACTTCCTCGAAAGTGAAAGAAAACAAGCCAAGGCCACCAGAGAAGACTTAAAACGGACATTTAAGAGATGTCCAATAATCTCCTAGATAAGACAATCTGACTTGGATTCAATTAGCAGAAACACCTTATGCTTTTAATTTTTTGAAAAACTGGAAGACATTCTAATACATGCACACAGTTCAAGAATCTAAAAATATATAAAGATACATGGTGAAAGGCCTGCATCACCCCTCTCCTTCCCCCAGGGTGCCATCTGCCCAGGGTCCTCTACCTTCCAATTAGTCCCTTGTCTAGTTTCCAGGTTCCTTTGAGTGTCTTTATGTATAGTGGACTCCGAGAAAAATATTCATTTGATGTGAATTCGTAAATGTTCTCCAACCTCTTCTACTCTCAGATACCCACCTCTAATCTGCTTGCGTTCTCAGTACTATTCTGTTTTCATGTCCATCACAGCCTGACCTGGTCTACAAGTATACTTGCCGCCTCCACTCTCCCCTTTATCCGCCATTCTTCAACCCATTCTAATTTGGAGCTACAGCTGCCATGACCAGACAACGTCTTGAGTACAAAGAAATGGATTGTGGATGATTATGTACCAGAGCATAGGTGCCAGCCAAGGAGACAAGGGGTTGGAGATAAGTACTTGGGAATTGGTACCCAGAAATGATGGTTGAATTGTGAGTAGGAACATCAAAGGGAAGAGCGAGGAATGGGCCTTCTGGGGAGAGCCATATGCAAGGTCAGGAGGCAACAGAGAAGCAGGAAGGCAACAGTAGGCTTCCACAAAGAAGAAAATGCCATGGCAATGGGATGTGGCATATACCATAGAGAGATAAAGGAGAAAGTGGGGTGGGGGAGAGACAAAGGGAGGAGATTAGGGGTCATTTAATAAACTTGGGCGAGTTGTTTCACTAGAGTGCTAAGGGTAAAAGCCAGACTACAGAATTCAGAAAGACAGATAAAAGTTGTTAAATAAAACCCATAAATGTTCAAATCAAGAATTTGTTGAAATGCTATCTGAAGGGACAGAGAAATACAACTGCAGCTGAGTGGACACTGATATTTAGGTGATGGCTGACAATAATGACTTCCCTGACTAAAAAGAGATCACATCGGGAAGAGTCCTGCACAGATGGAAGTGGAAAGTCATATAACGTGGGGGTGAAGGGTGACATGAAAAAGGTGAAATGACTGGAGACAGGCTGGAGGATCTGGCTTTCTTGAGAAGAAGGGTTTCTTGCACACTACACATGCAGTGGGCTAATAACAAGTTAGAGCTGTTTGGGTCTTTTAGTGCCCACTGGCTTTGGATCAGTCCCTTCCACCCCTATACTGTTCTTGCTTCCCAGTGTCAAGTAATTTCTTTTCCTATTTCAAAAAGCCGCACATTCCTTAACTCTCCAAATAATTTTCCTTGTGGATTCCTTCCATGGAAACAGGATTCCTAGGCTATGAGGTCTATGTAGCCTTTATATGAGTCGAAAACCCCAACATTTTCTTTGAGCCTATGGAGCTATCCATGGTTCTGCAAATTTAAAAATGGATTCATATCAGCTCATGCTGACCAGAATTGAACCTGGCTTTCATTTCTCTGTTAAAACTGGTGTCATTGTGGTCCTTGATGATTTCAGACCCTATGATCTTGCTACACCTACCCCAATATAACTCCTGGGACACCCTCTATCCACCTCTAGGGCCATGTAACTTCTAACTGTGGCCTACTTAGGTAAAGAACTGTTCACAGCAGTATTGTGTCTTGGAATCTGACTGCCAACACGACACTAGGTTCTACCCCCCGGCCCCCCACCCCATTCATTTATGCCCTTTGGCCCCTCACTTACGACAATCCAGCCACAGCATTCTTTCACAATCCATCCAGCTTGGTGCTCACCTCACGGCCTTTATACTTGCTCTTCACTCTGCCTAGAATGTCCTTGCCCTAGAGGGTCACATGGATCATTCCTTTTGCTCATCTGGTAGCAGGTCAAATGCCACCCCCTCAGAGAAGCCTTCTTGAACCACCTACCTAATGCGTGACCCTCCACCCAATTACTGTTTCACATTGCCCCTGTTTGTGTTTTTGTAGTGCTCCTCACCAAAGTTATTTTTTTCTCATTTGGTTTTATTTATAGTATATATTATAATACTCCACACAGCTCCATGAAAGCAGGATGCCTGTTTCATTCACTAATCTATCCCTAGTGCTTATAATGTGCAGTATTTACTAAATATGGTCCCTTCTGTAAAGGGACCATAAAGTACTTTTGGTTCAGCTCCCTCAACTCAGAGGTGAGAAGGTAAGCAAGCGGTCTGCCGCATGTCACACTGACTGCCTCACACCAATCTGGGGACAGCCAGCTGCTGTACTACAGAGCAGAATCAACTGCTATTGACTGAACTTAAAAGGCAAACATTGAGATATGGGGCAAAATAGCCTCACAATTTAAACTGTGAGAATTTAGTGTGGCTCACCAGACCAACAGCTCCAATGAAAACACAGAAGTAACAGTTGTTTCAATGAACTGATAGTTCCTTAAAGATTTGAATTCAGAGACAGTATACTAAATGCTTTCCTAGGATTTACTGGCATAAAACTCAGCTACATGAAAAATAAAAACAAATTTCAGGGTCTCTGCTAAAAAGTGAGTTTTCTTTTTAACATGGTTGAGAGCAAAAAAAAAAAAACAAAAAACACCCCCCCCCCAAATGTATTGTTAACCTGTTAAAATTCACTGCTTTAAAAGCATCTCTCTAAAATGATGTGGTTTCTGCGTTCAGCCACAAGGGGGAAACATATCTGGATCTCCTCACTTGCCAGTGAGAACTGGAAAACTAACAACATCCAAGAAACAACCATTTCAGACATAAGACAACAGGCAGTAGAGGACCATGCTCCCACAGCGAAGGGGAACAAACCAGGAGAGCCCCACAACCCACTGGCTTGCTGCTTGGAGGCTATTTCCACACTGCAGGTGCCAAGAAGAGAACCTAGACACAGCTGGGCAAATGCTGCACTGAGAACACACACTGGACGTTAAGGGGACCAGCAAGCTGTAATTTGTGGGACAGGGTATTGAAAAGGAGGGAGATGCATAGAAAGTTCCAGAACTGCCTAGGGATGCACTAGAGGTAAGCACCATCTGAGCATGCAGAGGGTTAAGTCCACACAGCTTGGCTGGCAGAGAACAATTACTGGTAAATTGAATAACTCAAGAGTTAACAAAGCCTGGAAGCCCTAAACAGCTCGAGTGGAAAGACTTCAACGAATACCTGATGCTTTGGGTAGAGACCCCAGAAGAGGTACTAGCTAGATTATAAAGTGTACCTGAGAACGGCACTAATAAAGCTTAAAAATAAGCCTTCAGAGTGTCAAATCAATATGCAGGCAACAATTGGCTGCCAAAACAAAGCTAAGACTTTTAAAAGCATACAATAAAATCCAGCATCCCAACATGTAAAAGTCACAACACTTAGCAATCAAAACTTGCTAGATATGCAAGGAAGTAGGAAAATCATAACCGAGATCAAATCAGTTAATAGAAAGAGACCTAAAATGAGAGATGAAGGAATTACTAGAAAAGGACATTTCTACAACTATTATAAATAACCTCAATGTGTTCAAGGATTTAAAGGAAAACATAAACAAGAAGAAATGAAAGATTAGAAATAAATATTTCACTGGCTACATTTAACAGGTTGGATACAACAGGAAAAAAAGATCAGAACTTGAAAACATATCTGTGGACTCTATGCACAGTGAAGAACAGAGTGAAAGGAGCAATTACAGTAAGTAAAGCCCAAGAGCTTTGGGGGATAACATCATGCTGTCTAGCATATGTGTAATTTGAGGCTGAGAAAAGGTTTTTACACACAAGGTGTTTGTGTATAAAAACATCTGTAGAAAATAATGGCTTCAAGTTTTCCATATTTGTTGAAAACCAGAAGCCCATGCACCCAAGAAGCTTAACAAATACCAATCAGGACAAACACAAAGAAAACCAAACCATGGCACATCATAATCAATCTGCTGAAAGCTAGTGAGGAACACAATCTTCAAAGCAGGGAGAGGAAAAAGACGTAATAGCCACGACAACATAAAAACTGTGTATTTATACCTTTGAAAGCATATAAAATAGAAGAAAAAGGAGGGGCATCTTTAAGGTGCATGAAGGAAGAGATGTCATCATAGACATATGGTATATATGTAGCATTAATATCTTTCAAAAAGAAAGAAGTAAAAACTTTTCCAGACAAAAGCTGAGAGAATTTGTAGCCAGCAAAGCTGCAGTACAAGAAATATTAAAGGAAGTTCTAAGGACAAAATGGTTATCAGACAGAAGCTTGGATATATACAAAGCAGTAAAGAGCAGCAGAATTGGTAAATATATGGATAAAAATGAACCGGTACAGGCTACATATAAAGTTTAATTAATTAAAAGTGTAAAGTAGTAACTGACTGGCCTAATCACACACATACAAAAATGCTTCCATGTCAACCTAACAGAAATGAGTAAAATCCATTTTGTATACACTATGCGAATACTTTAGAGTGTGTTCAAGAAATTGACAACTTTCTGGAATTCTTAAGACTTATCTCTGACATAGCAGAAACACAGAGAGAAAAATTACCACGACAAGATAAAAGTATAGCTATGAAAGAATCACCTCTGAAAACCACTGTGGACTGGCAAGGTAGGGAACCACTGACTATGAAGTCTAAGTTAGCACCAAGGAAAGGAAATCTATCAAATGCATTTGTACCCTGATGCCAGAACTTGACATAGAAGACATAGAACAAGTCCACATAGTATTTTTCCTTATTATTCATGGCATCAAAATCCCATTGACACCAAATATTGTGAAGCTATTTTTCTCAATTTTAATTCTAGTACACTTCTAATCACAATTTCAGTGGTTATGAATTGGTTGGAAGACAAGCTTAAATTAAAAAAAAAAAAAAAAGAATAAGGAGTGATATATACCTTAATAGTTACGTAGTATCTAACTGCATTAAGGGCATGGTTCTAGTACAGGGCAAGATATCAGACTTTACAACTAGACTTAAGCTTAAAAATATAACTCCTACGATGATAACACATGCATTACAAATCAATACAAGCCACCATGGACCATTCATTCATTAAGTGGTAATGAAAACTTGGTAGTTAATTCCCTTCCTTCCTTACCTGAGGACATTTTTTTCAATGCATTCAGAGACAGTGGAAGGGAAAGAGATAAATATCCATGTGAGAGAGTAACATCAATTTGTTGCTGCCTGTACGTGCCCAGACTGGGGATTGGAACCTACAACCTAGGTATGTGCCCTGACCAGGAACTGAACCTGCAACTTTTTGGTCACAGGACAATGCTCCAACCAACTGAGCCACACTTGCCAGAAAGGTAGTTAATTTTTTAAATACAAAAGTCTATTTAAGTCTACACTTAATATCATATACCAAAATAAATTCATACAATGAAAAACAGGAAAAACTGATCTTAGAAGTAAAAATGAAACAATTAGGAAAAATTAAATCAGAGATGGTAACACACAAAGTGGTATATTTCTAGAGAGCAATTTTATAGGTGTGTCAAATTCTGTCTTTGTAATTCCATTTTCAGAATTCTAACAAAAGGAAAAGGCATTATACGAGGACATGTTTTCCAAGTAACTTTACTTTGAAAATGAAAAACTGTAAAGAGCCCTAAATTTAATAAGGAAATAGTTAAACAACTTACAGTGTATATCCACTGCATACATTATTTAGCTGCCATTATATTTATGAAGATTTCAAAATACAAGTCAGTAAGTATATCATAGCAGCTACCATTTAGTATTACACATCACATCTGGAAGGTGAGTGGTGCAGATCTTATTCTCAAATTTGTGTTCTTTTACCTTTAAAATTAAGATTTATTGTTATATCCCTGAGTACATTTCAGTTTAGGGTTGTTTAATCAAAAGTTGGCAAATTTAGTACATTGTCAAGGAAGTGTAGGTCTAAACTGCAAAAAAAGTTCAAAACTGGTTTTTAATCATCTTGGATATTCATGGGCATTACATTCTTTAGCTTAGAAACCAAGCACTGTAGTTTCCACAGTTATTATCCTTACTTTGTAGAGTTTGATGTTTCAAAAGTTATCTACACTCATTGAACCTAATTCCACTTAATTATTACAAAGAGCCTACCATTTTACTCACATTATGTAGTTTGCTAACTGAATTCAGTAAAACTTTTCAAATGAACATAAACAGTGAACTACAGGCTTTAAACACCAGAATCCCATTTTTTCCACATGTTAAATGAATCTTTTATAAATAATCATGAAAGTCTCTTTGCTGAGCTCATCCTATTAGTTTCCCGTCCATACAGATCTCTGGGTTTAAGGTTATACAGGGTCTGTCCAAAAAAAGTCCAGCCATTGTTAATATAATGAGAACTGTTTGCATGCCACTGATATAACCTTGTAGCTACTAAGGTGAGTAGACTGGAATGCACATGTGTGAATGACGAAGACTTCACTGTATTAGTCAATAGGGGTGGTAGATGCCACTGTCTGAGCATATGTGCTCTGTGGCTGTCACATTCAAAATGACTGAGCAAGTTGAGAAATGAATCTGCATCAAATTTTGCATTAAGCTTTAACATTCCTCCATGGAAACTAATCTGATGATTCAAAAGGCTGTAGCTATGGGCAACTGGTGATTGGCAGCTTCATCACCATGACCTGCCCACTCATGAATCACATCTCATGTAGAGTTTTTTGGCGGAACATCAGATCACCCCGGAGACTCAGCCCCCTACAGCCCAGATTTGGCACCCCATGCCTTCTGGCTTTTCCCAAAACTAAATTCACCTTTGAAAGGGAAGAGATTTCAGACCGCTGATGAAATTCAGAATACAATGGTGCAGCTGATGGTGCATGGAAGAACTGTGTGACGTCCCAAGGTGCCTACTTTGAAGAGAGCTGACGCATCATTATCCTATGTACAATGTTTTTTGTATTTTCTTCAGTAAATGTCTCTATTTTTCATATTACCATACATAGCTGGATGCACTCTGGACAGATCTCATATATGCTCACTCTTAGAATATATTGTCAGTGCTGCTACAATGTTTTGCTTTAACAAGACTTATGTAATAGGAATAATTTGAGGACAATGCAAATTTCACCTGTGTTTGACTGATTTTATCTAGACCAAGTTGGTGACAACCACCCTCAGGTGAATCTAGCTGGGCAGGAATACACAAACCCACACCTCCAACAGCTACCACATCACATGTACGGCTTTCTGTGTGACTTCAGATCCCATTTCCAGTACACTTCACAAGAAACCAAGAGCTAAGCAGCCCTTCGAACGCTTACTTCTTTCACCAAACTGCAGGACTTGTTCAAGATAAAGTGCCACGTTTATTGTAGTTACTTAGGTTTTTCTTGGCCATTTAACATGTCAGTTTGTCCTATCATTTTTATTCGGTTTGCCTTATTTTTATATTGGCACCCAATGACAGACAGTTTTTGAATGTTGGGCATGGCCCCTACCCCATTTCCCTTTGCACAGTGTGATGATTTTTAGGAATGTATATGCTTTATTATAGCAGAACGGGCTGTAAGTTTTCTTTCCACTGCTCAGTATCAAAATCTTTTTTTTTTTCCTGATTTGAGAATTTATTCACAGCCATATTTTAGAACTGGCCCCAAAATTAAAAAATCTAAATACATAAAGCAGCCAGCTACTGCTTAATGAGGAGTAAGGATGGAAATGTTACAAAATCAAGCCCCATATTCAGAGAGAGCTCTATTTTCCATCAGTTAAATTCTCCCAGGAGGAACTTTCTAATATAAAATGGGGGTCCACTCATATCCCACTAAAAAAATACCTGGACATAGCTGTCCCCACCCCAAAATATACAGGTAAGAAACTAGGAACAAAGTGGGCCCCCAAAGCAAAGGCCCCCAAAGCTCATTAAAATTGAATGAAGATTCTCAAACAGTAAAGAGCCAAGTATTATGTCTATGTGTTCCAAGGCACTTAAGTGGGTTTTCCTCCCTCATTCCAGCTACTATAGCAATTGTTGTTCATACTCAGTCTAGCCTAGACTATTGATGGACACTTGGGCTGCTTTTGTATCTTGGTGATTGTAAAAATGCTGCAATGAACATAGGGGTGCTTATGTTGTTCAAATTAATGTTTTGGGTTCCTTTGGATATATTCCCAGAAATCGAATCACTGGGTCGAAAGGCAGATCCCTTTTTAATTTTTTGAGTTATCTCCATACTGCTTTCCACAGTGGCTGTACCAGTCTGCATTCCCACCAACCATGCAAAAGGGTTCCCCTTTGTCCACATCTTTGCCAGCACTTGTCTGATTTATTGGTGATAGCCATTCTGACAGGCATGAGATGGTATCTCATTGTGGTTTTAATTTGCATTTCTCTAATGATTAGTGACACTGAGCATCTTTTCATATGCCTGTTGGCTATGTGTATGTCCTCTTTGGAGAGGTGTCTATTCAGGTCCTTTGCCCATTTTTCAATTGAGTTATTTGTTTTTTCTGGTGTTGAGTATTGAAGTACTTTATAAATTTTGGATATTAACCTCTCATCAGATGTACCGGTGAACAAGTTCTCCCATTCTGTGGGTTGTCTTTTTATTTTGTTGACAATTTCCTTTGCTGCGCAAAAACTTTTTAGTTGGATGTAGTCCATGTATTTTGTTTCCCCTGCTTGGGGAGATATATCCAATAAAATATTGCTACAAACAGTGTCTGAGACTTTGCTGCCTATATCTTCTTCTAGGATTTTTATGGTTTTGTGTCTACCATTTCAGTCCTTGATCCACTTTGAATTTATTCTTGTGTGGTGTAAGATGGTGGTCTAGTTTCATTTTTCTGCATGTATCTGTCCAATTTCCCGAACACCATTTATTGAATAAACTATCTTTAGCCCATTGTATGTGCTTGCTTCCTCTGTCAAATATTGATTGATTATAAAACTATGGGTTTATGTCTGGGCTCTCTATTCTGTTCCATTAATCCATGTGTCTGTTTTTATGCTGGTATTATGCTGTTTGATTACCATGGTCTCATAATACAGTTTGATATCAGGTGGCGTGATTCCTCCAACTTTGTTCTTTCTCAGGATTGCTGTTGCTATGCGAGGTCTTTTATGGTTCCATATAAATTTTAGAACCATTTGTTCTAGTTCTGTGAAATGCATCATTGGAATCTTGATAAAAATTGCATTGAATCTATACATTGCTTTGGTTAGCACGGACCTTTTAATGATGTTAATTTGTCCTATCCATGAACATGGTATATACTTCCACTTATTTGTATTTTCTTTCTTTTCTTTTTTCAGTGTCTCATAATTTTCTGATTACAGGTTTTTAATATCCTTGGTTACATTCATTCCTAGGTATTTTATTCTTTTTGAAGCAATTGTGAATGGGATTGTTTTCTTAATTTCCCTTTCTTAGTTCGTTATTGGTATATAAAAATACAACAGCGGCTTTCTGAATATTAATTTTGTATCCTGCTACTTGAACTCATCTATCAGTTCCAGTAGTTTCTTGGTGGAATATTTGGGGAATTTTTAGATACAGTATAATGTCATCTGCAAACAAAGACAGTTTTACTTCTTCCTTTCCAATTTGGATGCCTTTTATTTTTTCTTTTTGTCTGATTGCTGTGGCTAGGACTTCCAGTACTATCTTGAATGAGAGGTGAAAGCAGACTTCTCTGTCTTGTTCCCAATCTTTAAGAAGAACGGTTGTAGTTTTTGCCTGTTGCGTATGATGCTGGTAGTGGGTTGGTCATACATGAACTTTGTTATGATTAACTATGTTCCTTATATTCCCATTTTGCTGTTTTATCATAAATGGGTGTTTGATTTTACCAAAAGCTTTCTGTGCATCTACTGATACAATCATGTGATTTCTATCCTTCATTTAATTTAAATGGTAAATCATATTTATTGATTTGTGAATGTACAATCCTTGCATTTTCCCTTAGGACTGCTTTCCCAGTGTCCCACAGATTTTGGATTGTTGTGTTCTCATTTTCATTTCTTTCAAGCATCTTTTCATTTCTTCCCTGATCTCATTGTTGACCCATTCATTGTTTAATAACATATTCTTTAGATCCCATGTCTTTGCATGTTTTTCAGTGTTCTTCTTGTGATTGATTTCTAGTACCATAGTATTGTGGTAAGAGAAGATGCTTGATATAATTGCAATCTTCTTAAATTGAGTGAGACTTGTTGTGTGCCCTAACACACGTGTTCTATCTTAGAAAATGTTCTATGTGTACTTGAAAAGTATGTATATTCTGCTGCTTTGGGGTGAAATGCTCTGAAAGTATCAATTAAATCCATTTGATCTACTGTGTTATTTAAGGCTTCTGTCTCCTTGTTGATTTTCTGCCTGGAAGATCCATCCACTGAAGTCAATGGGTTGTTAAAATCCCCAACTATGACTGTATTTCTATTAATCTCTCCTTTTATGTCCATCAAGATTTGCTTTACATATTTAGGTACTTCAATGTTGGGTACATGAATGTTTACTATGGTTATATCCTCTTGCTGGATTGTTCCCTTTATCATTATGTAGTGTCCTTCTTTGACTCTTAGTATTATTTGGTTTCTAAGTCCATTGTCAGATATGAGTACTGCTACTCCAGCTTTTTTTTCTTTTCCGTTTGCATGAAATACCTTTTTCCAACCCTTTTAGTCTGTGTGTAACTTCTCAACTGAGATGGGTCTCATGGAGGTAGTATATATATGATTTTTTCTTATTCATTCAGTTACCCTGTCTTTTGGTTGGAGCATTTAAGCCATTTACATTTAAAGTGATTATTGATAGATACATATGTAGTGCCATTTTACTGTTAAACTGTTTTTCTCTGCCCCTCCTTCTCCTTCTTCTTCTAGCAAGCCCTTTAACATATGCTGTAGTATTGGTTTGGTGTTAACAAACTCTAGTTTTTTTCTTGTCTGGGAAGCTCCTTATTTCTCTTTCAATTTGAAATGTTAGCTTTGCTGGGTAAAGTGGCCTTTGGTTATAGGTTCTTGCTTTCCATCACCTTGAATACTTCACACCTCTCCCTTCTGGCCTGAAATGTTTCCATTGACTAATGAGATGCCAATCTTGTTGGCACTTCCTGTAGGTAACTACATGTTTTTCTCTTGCGGCTTTTAGGATTCTCTCCTTGTCTTTAGGCCTTGTCATTTTTATTATGATGTCTCAAGACAGGCACCTTTGGGTCCAACTTGTTTGGGACTCTCTGAGCTTCTTGGACCTGCGTCTTTTCCCTTTACCAGATTAGGGTAGTTTTGGGTCCTTATTTCTTCAAACAGATTCTTGATCCCCTGCTCACTGTCTTCTACTGGTATTTCAACAATGCAGATGTTGTGCTGCTTCATGCTGTCCAAGATGTTTCTTAAACTCTCCTCATCCTAAAAAAAAAATTTTTCTTTTTTGCTGCTGTGCTACCTGGGTGTTATTTTCTACTTTGTCTTCCAAATCCCTGATACATCTTCTGCTTTATCTAACCCACTCTATTCTTTCCTGTGTATTATTTATTATAGATATTCTTTATTTCTGATTGGTCCTTTTTTATTGTTTCTGTATCTTTTTCTATGCTTTTGGGTGTCCTTGTAATCATTAAACTACCTGATAAATTGCTTGCCTCCATTTATTTCATTTAGTTCTTCTGTAGAATTCTCTTGTTCTTTCATTTGGGGCCTGTTTCTTTGTGTTCCCATTTTGACTGCTTCTTCATATTTCCTGCCTTAACTATTAAACCAGTCACTTGTTAAACTCATCAAGCTGTAATCTGTAGCTCAGGCTTAAGCTCCAAACGGGGTGGGGCAGAGTAATTCCTGTGGTGGTGGTGGGGGATTCTTGTTTCCCCTCAGGCTGATGCTACTTGGAGAGGAGTGCTCTGCTTGAGAAAGATGGCTTCTGCAGTATGGGCAATGACTTAGCACAGGGATCCTGGCAGCTGTTCCTTCAGTTTTCTTTCCAGAGCCACCAACCCCAGACTTTCCTCAAGCATCTCTTGTCCACGCTGCCCTCCCTCTGTTGGAACCAAAGATAAATGGCTGCAAACGAAATTCTGTGCATTAGGTCTTTAAGAGGCCCTCTGATACTCCAGCCGTCTCTCCCTGGCAGACAGAAACCTTGCTGCTTTTCATAGCTGGATGTTACCTGGGTTCCTTTCTGGGTCTGGTGCTGTAAGCTTCGGAGCCCAGCTTTGAGTTTAAACCCCACACTTCTCAGGGGGGCACCCCAGCCACTGAAATATCCCTCTAGATCTTCAGCTACCACCTGTGGGAACCCAGCAAACACTCTCATGCCTATGCTCTCCCTACCAGTAATGTTGTGGTGAAATGTCCCCCCCCCCCCGCCCCCCGTCTGTCCATGTATAAGGCTTCTCTCCAGCCAGTGTTCAGCTGGTTGTTCAGAGTTTCTCTACAATTTAGTGGTAATTCCAGACTGGTCCTGGGAGGCAGTTAGTGTAGCTCCCACTTATTCCTCTGCCATCTTGGATCTCTAAAAATGCATCTCTTACAGTGGGTTGCACTGGAGAAGTTTGAAAACACAGCTTTAGACCGCTGACTACCTGTGTGTGCAGTGTACATTTTGTCAGAAAGGTTGAATGTTGCTTCTGGCCATGACCCACAGGCTTTCCTGGCAGCTCCAGCCTGGACTCAGTATTCCCCTCTTGAACACTCTCTGGGCATTTTTGACACTGAGCTATAAAGAGCTGATTCCTTTGAGAAGGAGAGCACCACTGTGCCTGAACCCAAGCACAGCATCTAACACTTGGTCACAGGCCTCTGGGAGGCACACCTTCCTCTCACTTAGCAACAGTGTGTGGAGAAGACAGATGCATTAGATACATTATCACTGCTGGGAAGGCTTACATCCAGTTATCCCCAGCATTAGCCGGGCCTCTGCACAGTTCTCATAATTCGCCTCATTTTCACAGTAACTTTTCCACATCTTGACTCCTTCATCAGCTTCTTTGCTTCTCTACCTTCTAGTTTTGCTTCACCACATTGACTGTGGCCACCTCTATGGCCGCAATAGTTTTCTTCAAACCTTTCACTCAAGTACTTTCCCTATAAAACTAGAACCCCCCCAAACCCAACTTAAGTAAAAACTTACCAGATTAATAGTTAAGATTTACCCTACATTGGGTCTCTTTTGTGTCTGACTTCATCTCCTAAGAATTAACCAGGCATCCTGCTTCAGGTTGCAGGCATGACCATTTGTATCCCAGCTACCTATCAAGAGCTAGAGGCATGCCTACTGTGGTGAGGGCCACCTGGGACACTGATCAAGCACTTGGGGGAAAAAACCCCAAAACACTGTAAACCATTCATTAAAGTGAAAAAGAATATCTAAGAATAGAGGATGTATAAAAGCTGTCTTAGTCTATAAAGCATACAAATAATTCCTTGAAACAACTAAATAACTTACAAATGCTAGAAAATATACTGAAGGCAGATAAATGAACAGCTGTGAAATAAATTAGTTAAAAGCCTGAGAACACAGAGAATTAGAAAGTATTTTGAAAATCAACAGAAAAAACAAAAATCAGAAATTGGTTTCTTCCATTAAAATTATTGTTTAATAACTTTTCAGAGAGAACCCAACTAAAAATATTAAGTATAAAAGGGCAATGAAATTTAGAAAGAAATTTTATTTTGAGATGAACAAGTGGAAATTAATGAGACCAGGTAACTTTAAATAAACTTTAAGATAGTGTAATTTCCTAAAAAGTTACAAGACCAACTTCAATCAAAGATTTATGGACCAAGACACACATAATAATGTAATGCTTGATACATAAAATACAATGTGTGGCTAAGTGCCATCTATAGCAGGGGTTCTCAAACTGATTGTACAAAAGAGTCACTGGGCAGCTTTGTAAAAAAATGTTTCATGGACCACAGTCCTAGCTACCTGGGTATTCTGGGAGTGCAGCACAAACACCTTTCCCATGATTCTGATGCACACCAAAAGCTGAAAACTACTCTTCTGGGGTAAACAGGTTTGGTATCTTTCACTGATGTAGCATACTTGTTTAAAACAGGATATTCAGCATAACCCAAAGAAAAAAGCTTACATCAGAAAACTAAGGTTAGATTAGCAGTAACATTTCCTCCCTATCAAAAAGTCATTAAAGTCCAAATAATTAATACAGATAAATAAGGAAAATTTTTAAAATGTGACACACATAAACACTGGAAAAAATGAAGGGAGATGCTATAACAGGTAAGATGATTAGAAATATAGAGAAACCCGAAATATTCAAAGATATTCAACATAACTGTTCTTCTTCAATAGCAAATTTAGTGAGTGAAACAAAGGAAATAGTGAAAACTCAGGATCTGGGAACCAGCAGTGAGTGCTAGTCACCATCAACAGGATTATATTGCTTTCCTCTTTATATAGCATTTAAGGAAACATGCTCACAATCTCACAGCTAAATAGCCTCAAAATGTGGAAATAATCTAATGGTTGGTTCTTATATTCCTTCTATTTATAATGTTTCACACTTATAATATTTCACAGTTAATACCATTCAGGAGAGTAAAAATTTCCACATTCTGATTAATCATCTTTCCTCCAAACGAACTTCCCTTCCATTAAACACTTTTTTTCCCCCCTATTCTTCACTAAAAGCAAGAGAGGAAATCTCAGTGATCAGTCATACCAGTTTCTCAATGAAGGTGATGAGAGGTCAGAGACAACAAAGGCAGGACGGGTGGCAACTGACTTCCATGGGCTCATCTGCATTTGCAGGCATGCAGTCCTGCATCTTATGAAGTCTCTATTTTCTTCGATGAAAACCCAAGGTTCGAAGAGCTTAACTGACTTGCTTGAGGTTAGTAAGAGGTGAGGGGGCACATGTTCAGATCATACCTAGGTCCACCAGATGTACAAATGCTTTCTCCATCATTTGCAGTAATGACATGGGTATGTGAAAAGCTAAACAGCGAAAAGTAAATGATGTGAAAGTGTGACGAGTGATAAATGTCTTCAAGAAAGTTAGGAACACTTCCAGGTAATATTGCTTAAGATTTCAGACAGTTGAATTTTAATGGGCTCTATATAGTAAGTACTCCATAAGTATTTGTTGAAGGTAACAAGTAGAATATGGCATATTGAGGTACTATGTCATTAGCAACAAAGTTGAGATGGCTAAATATATATTCAGGGGACTCTAATGAAGGTTTATTATTTTCAAAAAATGGATGAGAACGAACAACCTGAAGTCACCCTTTTACGAGTTATGCTAAGTTAAAATAAAATGTTAAAAAGAATTGTGGACTTAAAAAAGGCCGGCAAATTTAAAAACAAAAATAACTAGAACTGTCAGAAAATCGAATTGTATGGAAGTCTGACAACCAAGGAGTTAAAAAAGAAATATTCACCCAGGGGCAGAGACAGCCAGCTAGGGTGGAGAGGACATGTGGCAAGGTGGCAACTGGCAGACTGGGCAGTCCCACATCTGTGTGCAGATAAACTGGGAGGACCAACTGGGGAGGGAGACAGACCATGCAACCCAGGGATCCAGCATAGGAAAAGAAAGCCTCAAAACCCCTGACTGTAAAAAACTGGGGGTTGTGGCAGTGGGAGAAACTCCCAGTCTCACAGGAGCTTGTTAGAGACTCATGGGGTCCCAGAGCATGCATGGGCCCACTCACCCGGGAATCAGCACCAGAAGGGCCCAGTTTGTTTGTGGGTAGCGGGGAAGTGACTGAAAGCCAACCAAGAGCTGAGCAAGTGGCACTGTACCCTCTAGGACCCCTTCCCCCACACAGTGAAACAACGAAGCCAAGTGGGTTGCTCCTCTCTGATGAATACTTAAAGCTCCACCCCCTAGTGCATAACACGTGCACCCAGACCAAAAGAGGCCCAAATGAAAGAACAAATCAAAGCTCCAGAAAAAATACAACTAAGCAACAAAGAGATAGCCAAACTATCAGATGCAGAGTTCAAAACACTGGTAATCAGGATGCTCACAGAAAGGGTTGAGTATGGTTGCGAGAGAGGAAAAAACTACGAAAAATGAAATAACATTCAACCAGAACAGAAGCAAAAAATACCCCCCCCCCCCCCCGCAAAAAAAAAAACCCCACAACAACCCAGGAGAGACTTAGGAACCTCTGGGACAACTTTAAGCATTCCAACATCTGAATCACTGGGGTGCCAGAAGGAGAAGATGAAGAGCAAGAAATGGAAAATTTATTTGAAGAAATAATGAAGAACTCCCCCAATCTGGCAAAGGAAACAGTCTTCCAGGAAGTCCAGGGAGCTCAGAGAATCCCAAAAAAGTTAGACCCAAGGAGGAACACAGCAAGGCACATTATAATTACATTACCCAAGATTAAAGATCTCTTTAAGAGAGACTCTTAAAAGCAGCAACAGGAAAGGAGACATCTACAAAGGAGTTCCTTTAACAGTATTTGATTTTTCAAAATAAACCTTACAGGTAAGAAGGACCTGTAAAGAAGTATCTGAAGTCATGAAAAGCAAGGACCTACATCCAAGGTGACGCTCTCCAGCAAAGCTATCATTTAGAATGGAAAGGCACATAAAGTGCTTCCCAGATAAGGTCAAGTGAAAGGAGTTCATCATCATCAAGCCCTTATTTTATGAAATGTTAAAGGTACTTATCTAAGAAAAAGAAGATCAAAACTATGAACAGTACAATGACAACAGACTCACAACTATCAACAACTGAACTTAAAATAACAAAAACAATAGGTAAGTAAACAAGAACAGTAACAGAATCACAGAAATAGAGAGAGATCACATGGAGAGTTATTAGTGGGGAGGAGGTGGGAGGAGAATAGGGGTAAAAGGTACAGGGAATAAGAGGTATAAATGGTAGGTACAAAATAGACGGGGAGGTTGAGAATAGTATAGGAAATGGAGAAGCAAAAGAACTTACATGTATAGGACCCATGGACATGAACTAAGGGGAGGGAAATGCTGGACAACAGGTGGGTGCAGGGTGGAGGAGTATAAAAAGAAGGAAAAAAAAGGGACAACTGTAATAGCATAATCAATAAAATATACTTAAAAATATTAACTATAATCACCAGGGCAAAAACAAAGAAAACAGCTAAAACCATACAATAAAGGAAACAACAAAGGAATTAAAATTGTACTTCAGGAAATAACATTCATGTTCAACATGAATGATAGAAGGCAGTTAATGGAATGATGAAGAAAAAAAGACATGAGATTTATAGAGAACAAAGAGCAAAATAGCAGACAAATTCTACCATATCTATTACAAAGACTCCGTTCAAAAGGCAGAGAGACTGGCCCTGGCCGGTGTGGCTCCATGGATTGAGTGCTGGCCTGTGAATTGAAAGGTTGCAGGTTCAATTCCCTGTCAGGGCACATGCCTGGGTTGTGGACCAGGTCCCTAGTTGGGGGTACGCTAGAGGCAACCAACTGACATTACTCTCGCCCTCTCTTTCTTCTTCCCTTCCACCCCCTCTCAAAATAAATAAAATGGAGAAAAAAAAAAAGTGCCAAAGACTGGCAAGAAAGGATAAAAAGACCTATTTCAGCTATGCTGCCTATAAAACACTCTAGATATAAAGACATAAAACAAGTTAATAGTAGAAGATTGAAAAAGAAAATATACTGTGCAAGACAATACCAAAAGGAACTTGTGACAGCTATACCTTATGAGACAAAACAGACTTTAAAACAAAATAGCTATTGGAGAAAAAAGGACATCTTATAAAAGTGTCCAACCATCAAGGAGACAGTAATTATAAACAAACATGCACCTACCATGGGAGCCCTAAAATGAAGCAAATCTGGTAGAACTGGAAGGAGACACTAACAATTCAACAATAATAGCTCCAATATCCCACTTTCAACATGAATACTGAACCAGGTAGAATAGGCAAAACTAGACAGAAGGCCTAGAACTAGACAACAAGGAAACAGAAGACTTGACCAGCACTATAATTCAACTAGACCTAATAGACATTTATTACAACAACCCACCCAACAGCAGTATGACATGAACGAAATTAGAAATCAATAAAAAAAGAGAAAATTTGGTAAACCTCCACATTAAAAAGATCTCAAATTAGGGAGGAAGAGGGGAAGAGAATGGGGGAAAAGGTACAGGGAACAAGAAGCATAAATTGTTGGTACAAAGTAAACAGTGGGTGGTAAAAAACAGTAAGGGAAATGGAGAAGCCAAAGAACTTATATGTGGGACCCATGGACATGAACTAAGGGGGGCGGAATGTAGGTGGAAGGGGATTACAGGGAAAAGGGGAATAAAGGGGGAAAAATGGGACAACAGTAACAGCACAATCAATAAAAAATAAAAATAAGAGAGGGAGAAAAAACCCCTCTCATATTATTAGGTCAAGCATCTACTTTACAAAACTAGAAATTAAATTCCAAGCAGGCAGAAAGAAAGGAATAAAAATGAGAGCAAAAATTAATGAACCATGACTAGAAAAAACAATAGCAAAAATAGTAAAACTCAAAAGATGATTCTTTGGAAGAGTAAGACTGACAAGCCTTTTTAGACTGACCAGGATTAAAAAAAAAAAAGACACTCAAATTACTATGGTCAGGAATGAAAGAAGATACAGTATCACTAATCTCCTAGAAGTAAAAATGATTTTAAGGGAATATTATGAATAACTATGTCAGCAAATTAGGAAACCTAGATGAAATGGACAAATTCCTGGAAATTACAGAAACTGACTCAGGAAGAAAAAGAAAATCTGAATAGATTTATTTGTAACAAGATATTAAATAATTAATTAAAAAAATTTACAGCAAAGAAAAGCTGAGAAGACAGCTTCACTGGTGAGAAGATTAAAACTTCCAAAAAACTGGAAAGAAAAAAACACCTCTTTACTCTTTCTATGAAGTCAGTATTACCCTGATATCAAAACCATACAAGGGTATCCCATCAAAACAATAGGCTGGTATCTTTTCTGAATATAGATCAAGGTCATCAAAAGAGTATTAGCAAACTGAATCCAGCAGCATATACAATTAATTTATATATCATGTCAAGTGGATTTTTTCCAGGAAGGCAAAGTTGGTTCAACATATAAAAATAAATCAATGTAACAAATCACATGAAAAGAATAGGACAAAACCACATGATCATCTCAATAAATGCAGAAAAAAAAATGATGAAATCTAGTAATCTTTTCATGATACACTGAAAAAACTAGGTACAGAACTTATTCTACCTGATGAAGGGTATCTGTGAAAAATCCACAGCTGATATTAATACTTGATGAAAAACTGAAAACTTTCTCCCTAAGATCAGAAACAAGACAAAGATGTGTACTCTTTATACACTTCTAATCAATACTGTACTGGAAGTTCTAGCCAGGCTAATTTGGTAAGAAAATGAAATAAAAAATTAGAATGGAAGAAGTAAACAACTGATGAATTAAGATATATAAACAATTATTAAAACTAAACCCAGCTGACTCTCTACAGCAATGGACGAGCTGATTCTAAAACTCATTTTGAATTACCAAGAATCCAAAGAGCAAAAACAATCACGAAAAAGAACAAAGTCAGATGTCACTTCCCAATTTCAAAAGTTATTACAAAGCTACAGTAATCAAGGCAATGTGATACTGGCAAGTGGACAGATATATTGATCAATGGAACAGAACTGAGAGTCTAGAAATCAACCCGTATGTCTATGTCAACTGTTTTTTTGACAAGGGTATGAAGATCAAGCAATGTAGAAAAGAATACTAATTTTTAGTAAATGGTGTCAGGACAACAAAATAATCACATGCAAAACAATCAAGTTGGATCCATACTGTATACCATATATAAAAATTAACTGAAAATGGATCAAAGACAAATGTATAAGTGCAAAATATATACAACTCAGAATAAGGTATACATCTCTGTGACTTTGTATTAGACTAAGGGGTTCTTAACTATGATACTAAAAGCACACCCCCCCCAAAGAATAAATACATTAGATATCATTAAAATAAAAAACTCTTTCCTTTAAAAATCACTATAAAAAGTAAAATGACAACTAACAGGATGTGAGAAAATGTTTGCAAGTCACATGTGTAACTAAAAAATGGGCAAGGAAATGGGAAATGGGCAAGGACAGGAAACAGACACAATCTCCAAAGATGTGTAAATGACAAACAGGTACATGAAAAGATGCTCAACAGTACTAGTCATTAGGGAAATATGTATGAAAAGGACAATGAAATACCACTTCCCACCCACCAAGATGGCTATAATAAAAAGGAGAGCTATAATAACAATGACAGGCCAAGTGTTTGTGGGAATATGAAGAACTCGAACTCTACTACATTGCTGGTGGGGATGTAATATGTATGGTATATAGATGCTTTGGAAAAGTTTTGCAACTCCTCAAATACTAAGCATAGAGTTACTTTATGGCCCAGCATTTCCATTCCTAAGGTATGTACCTGAGAAATGAAAACATATGTCCATGCAAAAACACATACAATGTTCACAGCAGTATTCATAACAGCTGAAATGTTATAGCCACCCAAATGTCCATTAACTGATGGATAAAAAGTGGTATATCCACACAAAGAAAAATTATTCAGCCAGAAAAAAGGGACGAAGTACTCATTTATGCTGCAACATAGATGAACTTGGAAAACATTGTAAGTAAAAGAACAAAGATACAAAATCAATGCATTTGTTTTCATTTATATGAACTCTCTAGAATAGGGCAAGCCTATAGAGGCAGCAACTAGACCAGTAATTGACAGGGGCTGGAGTAAGACAGAAAAGACAGTGACTACTAATGGGAATGGGGATTCTTTTTGGAATGATGAAAATGTTCTGTTATTTATGATGGTTGTGTAACTTTGTGAAAATAAAAATTTGAATTGTATACTTTCAAAAGGTAAATTATATGGTATATAACTTGTATTTGACTTTTAAATGCCAGAAAATAAGCATCTATCAAATACCAGAACCTCAAGATAGTTGTTAGCATATAATTAATACAAATGTTTACATTCAGTTTATAAAAGGTATCAAAAGATTTAAAAATAGTGAAAGTCTGAAATATTTAAATAGACGAAACTATTACAAGAGAACATTAAAGTCAATGTCAATAATAAACTACAATTTGTATGCATAACCCAATTTACTCAAGAAAATCTAGCCATATATAAAAAAGATAAAATATCCCTATTTTAAGTCGAGTTTATTTCAGGAATGCAAGGTTGACTACATTTCAGGAATAAAGGTGGAGGGTGGGACCCAATATAATTTACCTCCTTAATGGAACAAGGGAAAAATCTCAGATGCAGATAATTCAATAATCATTCATGACAAATTCTCTGCCCCCTCCTGAAATTAGAGTAGAGCTACCTACAGGCGATGGTCCCAATTCTTAACTCTTCTTTGTATTCCTATCCTTTGCCATGGAAACTATTAACTATTACACTTTTCTCCCTTTGTTGATCGGCTGTCTTCAGCCCCTTAATCTGGAAAAAAGAGGTTTGAAAAGGACTTTGAACAGGAGGCTGCTCTCTTGTATCTTTGCCACTGCAGGAAGAATTCTGATCAGATCAGCCTGCTCCAGGAGGAAAAAAACAATCTGAGTCACCCCAGCTGTTTCAGCTGAGGTCATTCATGAAAAGAACCAGATGAGGATTTTAAATATTTAACCTTATCCGAAGCAATAAAGCTCAGGCTCTTGAATTAGGCTTTCTTACTCTTTCGTAGCTCTGCCACTAACTATCGTCCCTGAGCAAGTTGCTTATTTTTCTCATCAACAAATGGGGATAATAGTAGCTACCTCAAAGAGCTATTCTGTGAATAAATGATTGCTAAGTGTAAAGCACTTATACTAGTCCCTGACATTCATTAAACACTGAATGGAGACATGCTAGAATTATTACATGCACAATATTTTACTTTGTTCCATGCCCCAATCTTTTGAAACAGTTTGTTACATAGCATTATTACGGTGACGCATAATTGATATGCCAGATACATATACTTAAAAACCCTATAGCAACATTATTCTTAATGAGGAAATCTTAAAATTTTTCCATCAGAGATAAGGACCAATACAGCAATGAACAATATGAAAACAAAGTTTAAATGTCATTTATAATAATACCAAACAAAGTATTTTATAAAACCTAAGGGATCTATCTAATAAGGCATAAAAGGTCTCTACTCAGAAAATTGTTAAAACACGTTTTTACTTATTTATGTAAAAAACTGTAAAGATGCCAATTCCCCTAAATGATCAAAGGGAATGCAATCTCAATAAAAATTTTAGTAGGGTTCTCCCTGGGGAGTGGAAATTGGCAAGGTGACTCTACACTGCGTAGGGATGTGGAAAGGATCTACAGTAACCAAGGCACTCCTGAAGGAAAACAAGAAAGAAGACTTTTTCTAAGGGATGTTATGACTTAAAGATACCATAATTAAGGCAATGTGAAATTGGTATGAGGATAGATAATAAAACTGAACAGATTACAGAATAGATTGACCTGTACATAGGTAGTTCCTGGCTTTGTGCCAAAGATGGTGGTGAAAAGTGGTATTAAGGCCTGAGTGGCAGATTACATACCTAAATGTGAAAGCTTCTAGAAGGCAATATAAGAGAAGGGGTCTGGGGACTAGGCAAAGATCTGTTGAACAGCATGAAAAACAAAAGAAAGAAAACCCCTCATATAAACTGCAGTATGTTAAATTAAGAACTGCTGGTCAGCCCTGACTGGTGTGGCTTAATGGTTTAGGCATCGTCCTGAAAACCTACAGGTTGCTGGCCAGATTGCTAGTTTTGGGAGTGCAAGAGCCAACCAATCAACGTTTCTCCCCTTCTCCTTCCCTTCCCATCCCTCTAGAAATACAAAGAAAAGAACTTCTGTTCATCAAAAGACTGTCAGAGGAAAAAAAAAAAGAAAAATCAAGCACATACTGGAAAAAGACCTTTGGAACACCTCTGAGACAGGAATTGTATCAGTCTAGGGTATTTTCAGACTGTTAGAGGTGAGTTCCCTAGCACTACGATATCAAATTATATAATACTTCCAAAGATGACTGGATGGGGGAGGGGAAAGAACTTCAGTGACTGCCAAAAGGTTAGACCAAGGATTGGATGGTCAAATTCAGGCTGCTGTTTGTCTCTGCGAATAGTTTTACTAAAATATAACTATACTCATTTGTTTACATGCTGACAGTTGTAACTTTCATACTACAACAGTAGAGTTGACTGGCTGTAACAGAGACTGGCCCAAAAGCCTAAAATATTAACCATGTGCCTTAAAAAGAAGAGGTTCTGATCCTCAGGCTAGCAGTCCTCTTATGTCCAGTGGAATCCCCCTACTAAGTAACTAGAGAAGAGAGGGTTCCCTGAAAAACTTAAAGGCAGCGACTGCTTAGCTAATAAGAATATTTTAAAGCCAAGGATTGTTTTTGCAAGTCTAAATTTGCCAGCTGTGAAACCAGACTTAATTTTCTGTTAAAAGCAAGCAGTATGGCAATGTCACAGAATCACCAAATCTATCAAGTTAAGACACAGAATCATGGCTTATATTTTAAAACTTTTAACTTCAAAAGTGATTATGGTGCTGATTTAAATAAACTGCATTTGCTTGAAAATAGATGCCTATAATTGATCTCTTCTCAATCAAAGCAAGAAAATAAAGTCAAGTGCTAGTAACATTACTAAGGAATGAACCATTTCTAATTCAGCAAACTTACACTTTAAACAATATATATTTTGACATGGTGCTGTATGAATTTTGCACTTATGCGTATTTGAGGGACAGGTATAAAATTCCTGTTAAAAACAATCCCGTGTCCTTCACTGTCCCAGAGCAATGAATTTAGCCCTTCTTAATCATTTTTTTTTTAAACAGCCCAAGCTCCCCTTTGAGTTGTCCCCTTCTTAATTGTTTTTGAAACTTCAAAATGAGTATCATAACCAAAAGCAAATAAAAGCAATGGTAAAAGCAATGGTAATGGAGAAAAGTTTATCTTGAAAACCACGTAATTCTGACCTTGATCATATGGTATCAGTGTAACTATTAGGTCTGCTTGTTTTCCGCAAACTTAAATAAGGGGAGGGAAAAAAACCCCAACCCTAACTCAAAGGACAGCATTATACAGGAAATGTTCAAAATCAGGTATGTTTGGGGGACTCCCTCCCACCCCACCTCCAACAAGATTCTGATGTTCCCTGGGAACAGACTATCCTCTATGCTCTCAGAACAAAGGAGACTAACCCAATATTCTTCAAGATTCCTATAAATCTTCTGAACAGCTGTTTCTTACATCTCAAGTTTTTTCCACATTACATCTATCTTTGGAGCCCTCACCACCTAGATATCCATTCCAACAATCTTGTAACATATTGTACTTTTCCAAAATATGTTTTGAAAGAGGCAGGCTTCCTTTTTGTAAACACAAATGTAAGACAATGTATGAAATTAGTAACTGCTTATCTCTTTATGTGAAGAGGAATTTCATCTCTGAAGATGCAAATCCATGCCTGAGAACTGAAATAGCCTTAAAAGAAACTAATCCTTAATAAGCACTTTAAAAAAAATTATTTTATTGATTATGCTATTACAGTTGTCCCAATTTCCCCCTTCACTCCCCTCCACCCACATTCCACCCCTTTAGTTCCTGTCCATGTGTCCTAAGTGCTTTAGCTTCTACATTTCCCATACTATTCCTGCCCTCCCCCATCTATTTTCTACCTATTGCCCATGCTACTTATTCTCTGTATCTTTCCCCCCTCTTCTCCTCCCACTTCCCTGTTGCTAACGCTCCATGTGATCTCCATTTCTGTGGTTCTGTTCCTATTCTGTTTGCTTAGTTTGCTTTTGTTTTAGGTATGATTGTTACTAACTGTGAGTTTGATGTCTTTTTTTACTGTTC